>NC_048599.1:46640904-47840904 GCF_003668045.3 Cricetulus griseus | reverse complement strand
TCCTCCTTGGCCTCATGCTTGGCATGCCAGCTCAGCTGCCTGCCAAGACAGCTCTGGTGTGTTGTTTTCTGTTGTCCCTGTGGACTGGCAAAGGGATCAGCAGGGCACAAGTATGCTGGGGACAGGGAACTGTTTTCTTCTACCAGATGCTCACTGTGCTGATTCAGGAAGCTCACCTCCTAAGCATATCCCCGGTCAGCCCCCTCACTCCCCCAGGAAGCTCACCCCCCCAAGCATATCCCCAGGCAGCCGCCCCTCCCCCATGCATATCCCCTGATAGCCCTAAGTATCTCAGCATCACTGCAGGCAATTTATAATTTATTCTGGCTCTCCAGGACTCCTGATGACCTTGTTGATCCAGAGGTTCCATTTACAGTTCATCAGCAGCAAGGCTAGGGCAGGTGTGCTGCTGCTGGGGGAGCTAGTGCATCAAAAGAAAAGTTTCTGAGCATGTGTGTCTACCCAGCAGACACAAGGAAGTCGTCAAAGTTTTCCCTGGACCAATTTTGTACGTTGTAGATTGAGAAAAACCAACTGTATCTGAACAGAGTGAGATGGGCATATAAACAGGAAGTAAAACACACTGCTTACCTTGTGAACACTGGTCAAGACATTTGGGAAAGAGAAATCTAAAGAGAAAAAAAAAAACGTATTTCAAAACCATTTATTTCAGTCATCATTATTTCCCACAAAAGTATGAATCTGATCATGCAAGTGCCAGATGGAAATGAGCACTGAGAGAGCAATAGTTATCCAAGACATTCATAGCTTTGCACTGAAGTTAATGTCCCATAGAAATTCCTACATAGCAGTTGGGCACTCAGAAGGCAGAGGGAGGTGAATCTCTATTGAGTTCCAGGCTAGCCTGGTGTACAGAGTAAGTTCCAGGACAGCCAGAGCTACAACGAGGAACTCTGTCTTGAAACACCAATAAACAAACAAACAAACAAAAACTAAACAGACAAATAAAAAACAACCTCAGCCCAAGCCGGTCTTTTAGAAAAATACACTGCTGGGACTGGAGAGGTGGCTCAGAGGTTAAGAACATAGACTGTTTGTCCAGAGGACCCAGGTTGGATTCCTAGCACCTAGGTGGCAGCTCACAGGCAGATATAATTCTAGTTCCATGATTTCCCACATCCTCTTCTAGCCTCCATGGACACTGTGTACATGTGGTATGCATACTTAAATGTAGGTAAAACACACATACACATAAAAATAAATCTTTCTAAAAATAAAAGATGCTTTTTTGAGTGAAGGAAAATGTTATCAGTTATAGCCATCAAACTCTACTAGGGGCCTTCAGTGTCAAAGCTTCCATGGTTTTGTTTTATTTGTAAAGTTATTTAGTTTTTTAGATTTATTTATTTATTTATTTATTTATTTATCATGTATACAGTGCATACTAGAAGAGGGCACCAGATCAAATTAGAGATGGTTGTCAGCCACCATGTGGCTGCTGGGAATTGAACTCAGAACCTCTGGAAGAACAGTCAGTGCTCTTATCCCCTGAGCCATCTCTCCAGCTCTATTTATTCTTTTGTTTCTATGTTAGTGTGAGTATGCCTGTACATGTGCTCAGCCACCATCTTGTTAGCACCATCATGCTTTTCTTTTCCTTCTTTCCTCCTTCTCCTTCATCTTTCTTTTTATTGTTGTTGTGTTAGACCCCCGAAAACTCAAGTATCCGGGGTCTCAGGCCAGGTTCGCGGTCACCCCAATCACCAGGCGGATTCGAGAGCTTGCTGCAAACTGCACGAGGCTTTATTGTAATTTAACGAACTAACCCCATGTTAGCTCGGGTCTTTCACCCACCCGCCATGGCAGACGGCTAGAAAAAGACGGCTCCTAAGGTCTCCCCAAAGATCTTATAGGGCAGCGTAAGGGGAGTGTCTAGGGGTACGCACAGGCTCATGATTGGTGTGCCTCCAGGCTTGGAGGGCTTGCCCTGTGTTGATTGGTCAACTGGTTGTTATGGCTCATAGGCCCTCCCAGGGTGGTTGCTATGCTCTCTACGTCATTGCTGTGCGCTTGTCCGTAAAGCACACCCAGGGTCGTAAAGCATAGCGCCACCAGCTAACTTCTGATTGGTTCCTTGTCACAAGACAGGCATCTGACCTCTAAGTGACCAAGGCAGGTATATGGCAAGCACATGTTCGGCTGTTATGGCTGCCAAAAGGGAAGCCGGTTCCTTCATTCCCCCATTTTCTTTTTTGTAAATTCCAATCATGGAATTGCTGTCTCTCTAGCATCCCCATCAGGGAGTGATAGATACTGTCATCCCCATGCAAGGGAGTTCCTTTTGACTTAGCATTTTAACCAGGGAAAATGGACGGCGAAATTCTTTTCCAAACTGCTTCCTGCTGACTTTGGGACGAAGTTAGGGACCCCAGAAGGTTGAAATGCTAGTCAAAAGCAAAAAGGAATTTAGGCAATGGGGAATTTATTAGGGGCTTCTGGTTAGCAGACACTGTTGCAGAGACAGGGGGTGTCCATATCAGCTGAACTGGTTCACATCCATAGCAAGTCTAGGGCTCGCAGTCTACTTAGAACAGCCTGTAGTTAGCAACTGATACTCAGATGTCAGCCAGAAGCAGAAACCTGTTTAAGACATGTTTAAACTAGGAACAGAGGTTAAAACTTATTTACTGAAGCCCACAGTGCAGAAAAAGCAGATATCTGGATATCTGTTTAAACAGCAGGAACATACTTAGCAAAAACTACAGATTTGGGCTATAAGCATGTACATTTTTCTTCTGTCCAGAGTGCCAGGTATGGATTGGACAGAGGTGCCTTTGGCCTGATGAAAAGCCCTTTAAGTTTGTACTTAGATGACAACCAAAATAAACTTAAAAACTTTGAGCTCGTGCCTGAACAGTAGATAGTTACTATTTTATCAGCTAACATACTGACTAGTCTATAGTGGATCTGACTGCCCGATGCTGTCAAGCTGACAACCAGTAATATTTCAGAGATCTGAGAAGGGTATATTTTATCCGAATCTACTAAAAAGTGACAGAAGCCAGTTAGAAGCCAGTCCATACCCAAGATTCTCCATTACCGCTGGAGGCAGGTGTCTCAAAGACCAGCAATCTTCGCCAGGCCTATACTGTGAGAGTTTTTTTCCTCTCTGTGGAAGAGGGACATGGAAAAGACTGACCTTGTTTTGTCTAGGCAAAGGGGTACAATCAATTTTCCAGTGTCCAGCAGCTTTGTCCACATTCTCGGCCAGGTTCTGGCAGGCGGCAGGTTTCACATCTGAGCATCTCGCTCACTGGTCCAGGTGCAGGAACTGAGGTGCCTCGTAATCTTCTTTGGAGACTTTGGGTCACTGTCAGGATCTGGCAGTCTGTCTGACATTATAAACTTTAAAGATAACAATTTAAATGCCATATTCTGAAGATCTCTGAAGCATTAGAGGTCTGTTTTAATTACTTGCCTTAAGCATACAAGAAGCACACAGGTGGCTAGGTAAAGTCTTCTTTTTGTAATTAATTTTTTAGTCTGACTGTAACTGGTTTTAACTTAGTAAAATGTTTGAAACAGCACAGCTGAACTTAAAACTGTATAGAGCTACCTTATATTCCTTAAAGAGTAGCTTAACTTCTTTCTGAGGCAGGGTTTTCCAGGACTTTGGAGCCTGTCCTGGAATTCGATATGCCGGACCAGGCAGGCCTTGAACTCATAAAGATCCATCTGCCTTACTCCTGAATGCTGGGATTAAAGGCGTGTGCCACCAATGTCTTAAACTTAAAGGCGTGTGCCACCTACACCCTGAGCTTAAAGGTGTGTGCTATCAACATCCTAAACTTAACTTCTGAAAACACAAACTGTAACAGATTAGCATCTTTTATAAAACAAGAACTTTACATTGTCAGGCTTTGCTTAGAAATAATTCTAAATTGAAGCTCTTTAAGTACAAACATTAATAAAAACAAACATTTGAAAACTGGTTTTAAAAAGAAATTTAAATTCCCTTAAGGTCTTTCTGTAATATATAGAAGCATTAACATTTTAAATCTTAACTGAAAACTTGTTTCTAAGATGGTACCTCTAATTTCCATGTGGTCACCTTTAGTCAAGATGGCGGTTTAAGTATTTTTTTAACTTTAGCAAAATGGCGACCAGTCAAGTCATGTGACCAGTTACAAAATGGCCGTAACTTGCTTTGCTTAACATGCTTAAGTTTATACCAGGAAATAGAACATTTTTAAAACAAGTATACATAATTTACTTGAGAAATAAACAGGACTTTTTAAAAACAAAATCAGCTTAATATGGTTAAAATTTTAACTTATATTACCATTTTTAAAATTTATTTGTAGACATGAGAAACCATAGCACAGTTTACATTTTTTTTAATTTGTAACAACCTTTTCTCTGACCTTCGACAACTTTTCTCTGACCTTCTATAACTTATTTTAACCCTCTATAACTTTTACCATTTGCTTTAACTCTCTTTAACCTTTTATTTTATTTTTTTGACTTTCTTAGACATTTTTAGACAATTTTTTTCTTTATTACTTAAGTCTTTTACATTTTTTTTTTTAGTTAACATAAAAATTTTGTCAAAGTCCCTTTTATAGTTCTTAATAACTTTAAGGCCATTTAGATGTCCGGATCAGGCCAGATAAGTTCATACGCTCTAGCTCCATGTGGCTCAAGGCAGAGAGACCTGGGGTAGGGGTGCTGCTGGTAACCCCAGACCCTAGGCCAATACAGGGGTGGGAAAAAGACTCCTGCGGCCCCCCTGCATACCATGTGTGTAGAGCACAAAGAATGCCGGGCAGCTAGGCAAATGGCAGGGACCCATGGGACCGGCAAGTGGGGATAGGGAAAGACTCACCTACATGGGCCAGGCTCAGCTGTAAGGGCTGCAGCAGTGGTTCGAGTTCAGAAAAGCAGCATCGGGGGACTCCAACATAACACATTCTAACCCGTGACACATGGCAGAACTCCTTTCCCGTGCCATGTGCTTAGGGCAACAAGAAAAGACCCCTGACCCATGCATGCCACGTGCATGGGCAATGTGGGACAGAAAGAGATGCTTAAGAAACACATAACACAAATGACAGCACATTAGACAGCACAAACATTAGACAGGACAAACCGCGGCAAAGAAATGGTGCCCCAAACCAAAATTACAACCAAACCTTGGACTTTCATCCAGGGTGGAACCAAGGTTCTCGCAAGTCTGCTTACCCTATGGTTCAATTACAAATTCTGCGCAGATCAAATACAAATTACAAATTCTGCGCAGATCAAATCAAGCAACCCTCGGACTTTCATCCAGGGCAGGACTTCAGGGTCTTCCCCAGAAGTCCGAATTACAAATACAAATTCTGCGCAGATCAAATACAAATCATGGCACCAAACAAAACAGCAAGAGACAAAACAAGAAACATAGAACATTGAACATATACAAGTTTCGAGCTCGAATCATCTTACCTCCAAGATCGAATCCACTCAGGTGAAGGGTGGTCGCAAATCGCGGACGAGCCCCCAAAATGTTAGACCCCCGAAAACTCAAGTATCCGGGGTCTCAGGCCAGGTTCGCGGTCACCCCAATCACCAGGCGGATTCGAGAGCTTGCTGCAAACTGCACGAGGCTTTATTGTAATTTAACGAACTAACCCCATGTTAGCTCGGGTCTTTCACCCACCCGCCATGGCAGACGGCTAGAAAAAGACGGCTCCTAAGGTCTCCCCAAAGATCTTATAGGGCAGCGTAAGGGGAGTGTCTAGGGGTACGCACAGGCTTACGCACAGGCTCATGATTGGTGTGCCTCCAGGCTTGGAGGGCTTGCCCTGTGTTGATTGGTCAACTGGTTGTTATGGCTCATAGGCCCTCCCAGGGTGGTTGCTATGCTCTCTACGTCATTGCTGTGCGCTTGTCCGTAAAGCACACCCAGGGTCGTAAAGCATAGCGCCACCAGCTAACTTCTGATTGGTTCCTTGTCACAAGACAGGCATCTGACCTCTAAGTGACCAAGGCAGGTATATGGCAAGCACATGTTCGGCTGTTATGGCTGCCAAAAGGGAAGCCGGTTCCTTCAGTTGTTGAGGGTCTTTTTATGTAGTCCTGTTTGTCCTGGAGCTCAATATGTAGACTCCGATGGCCTTGAACTCACAGAAATCCTCCTGCCTCTGCTTCCAGAGTCCTGGGACTAAAGGCATGCACCACCATGTCTGGCCTTGCCATGCTTTTCTGCTTTTCTTTATGTGCAAGCTATGATCTCAGTTCCTCTTTGATCTCCACTCCCACAAAGTGTTGGGGAAAACGGGTGGTAATGGCGAACACCTTTAGTCCCAGCACTCGGGAGGCAGAGGCAGGTGGATCTCTGAGTCTGAGGCCAGCATGGTTTACAGATTGAGTTCCAGGGCAGCCAGAGCTATACAGAGAAACCCTATTTTGAAAAAAAATAAAATAAAATAAAGAAGATGATTAAAATAAGAAAAAAAAGTTAAAATCCCAACTATTACAATGCTCCTCCTAGGAAGGGAGCTGACACTACTGAGTTAAATCAAGTTCCCATAAGGATGAGCAACATACGAGCACTTAGACAGGACTTTGATGTAATCTATTAGGAAAGGAGAAGACTAGGTTGGTAAGCAGGCTGAGTATATTGCCCAAGGCATTCCATGCAGTGGGTCTGAGGCAAGGTCTAGGTCTGTCTGGGTCCACAGAGCTCCATGGTTCCCAGAAAGAAGTCAGATGCTTAGGAGCAAACTTCATTCTCTTAACTGATTTCATAAAACAGCTGGACACATACCATTTGAGCCAAATTTGGCGAATCCTATTTTAGGCTGCGAGTCCAGTTCTCTTCTTGACTTTCTCATACTTTCTTAAGATTCCTAGGAGGAACCCTCGTGTGCTACCAGCAAGGCCAAAAGACTAGGAACAAAACTGAATCACCTGCTGCACAGCAATACCTTCCTGGAAGTGTCTGTGTCTCTAAGTGCTTGTGACTTTGGATGCAATCACTTAGGCCCTTCTTGGGCCCTGCCTCCTTTCTCACTGAAGCCCATGGCAATCCTCAAAGATTTCCCATAAGGCATCACATCCTATCCAAGGCTAGACACGAAACCTCTGACATGGGAAGGGGCCAATAATGCTGATGTAAAAGCTAGAGGAGACAAGTATTTAGAACATGGACTTGTATGTTGCCTTAGTTACCTTTCTACTGCTGTGATAAACCAAGGCAACTCAAAAAAATTGTTTAATTGGCATATGGCCTCAGAGGGCTAGAGTCCATGATGGAGGAGCAAAGGTATGGTGGCAGGAACAGCTGAGAGCTTGATCCAAAAGTACATATTGGTCCAAAACCAGGAGGCAGAGCACTGTCAATCCTCCAGTCTTTTGAAACCTCAAAGTCAGTGACACTCCTCCTCCAACAAGGCCACATCTAATCCATTTCAAATAGTTCCATCAACTGGGGACCAGGCATTCTAAGATATGAGGCTGTGGCAGGTCATTCTAATTCAAACCACCACGTGTGTTATGTATGACTTCCTAAAAATGGAATGAAATTTCTCATAATTCCAATTAATATGGTGGCCTGCTTTCTTTCTTCCCTTTCTTCTTTCTCTTTCTTTCTCCCTCCCTTCCTTCCTTCTTTCCTTCTTTTTGTTTTTGTGAGACATGGTTCCTCTGTGTAGCTTTGGCTGTCCTGGAACTCGCTCTGTAGACCAGGCTGTCCTTGAACTCACAGAAACCCACCTGCCTCTGCCTCCCAAGTGCTGGGATTAAAGGCTTGCATCACCACCACCACTGGTGCTTTCTTCTTAATCTAACCAAAAGCTACTGATGTTCCTTTTTTTGCTGTTTGAGACAGGGTTTCTTGTAGCCTAGGCTGGCTTCTGTCTTTAAACATTAACTCAGTTTAGCTTTACTTCTGTATTTAAATAATTAGCCTTATCTCCAGTTGTATCTTATTAAACTATGTCTGTGGTACACCTGTTGGCACACTCCTTTAAAGTTTGCTTATTTGTTTGTTTGGAGCCAAGGTCTTTCACTCTGTTCTAGTCCAGGTTGGCCATGAGCATTTACTTAGTCATTAAGTATTCCTTTCTTCTAACTAGTGATCCTCCTTGCTGAGGTAAACAAGCCTGGAGCAGCGCATAGATGAACAGAAACGGGTTAATTTAAATTTTAAGAGCTGTCTGGAGACAAGCCTAAGCTACTGGCCAACATGTGTAATTAATATTAAGTCTCTGTGTTTGTTATTTGGGGAGTAGCTGGGACAGAAAAGTCTGCTCACACTTCCTATCTCTGCTTCCTGAGTTCTGGGATTACAGGTATTTGGCCATCATATTTAGCTTTTATCAGATTTATTTACTTCCTCCTTCCCTCCCTTTCTCTTCCTTCGTTCTGTCCCCCTCTATCCTTTTTTTCAGTGTTTGGGATTGAACCAGGGTCCATTACATACACTTGGAAAGTCCCCAACCCCGAACTGCACCCCTCCCCCCACGCCCACAACAGATCTTTGATGAGCGCTTACTCTGCACCAAGCATTGAAAAGACTTGGCTCCTGTTCTCACAGAGCTGAACGAAGCCCGTCTTCCTTAATCTACTTCGTCCTGCTGTGCACCTTTTAGGACCTCATACAATCAAAGAGTAACGGGGTGTTTACCAAATACACCACGGAATGATGTCTTCTACAAGCCAAGGGTGTAAAGGATTGCCTCACTCTGCCGGGGAGGGAAAATCACTACAGTTCACTTCAACACCGCATCCTGGGCTGGACCAGGTGGTCTTAAGTCTCTACCTGTGCTCCATGTTGCAGCTCAGGGGCTCCACACACACGGTGACGGCACCAATGGTGAAGTAGGACTTGACATTTGGGTCTGGGTGAGCCTGCAGGGCCTGGACGACATCAATGACATCTGTGTAACTAAAGGAGAGAGAGCACATGGTTAGCTTCCTGGTTGGGGCTACAGAACGGAAGAGGGGAGCGCTAAGCGGCTGAGTGGCAGAGGGCTGAAGACCCAAGGCAGAAGCAGTTATGGAATTCCTCGGTGATACCTCACTTTGTGATTCAGAGACCCTAGAATCCACCATGTGCTTCTTCGCTCCCAAGTTCTTCCGGTTCCCCTAGAGGGGAAGAGTGGGTGGAAGAGCCAACCTAGTCTGGAGATAAGGAGCAAGTGACTGGGGCTCTGAGGGTGTTTTCTGGTCATGACTCAGGAGCTCCTGCCAGGCTGTGTTTCTTTAGTTCTTTTCCCGCCCCCAATTCACAAGGTCATCGGATCTGTCAAACACCATTTTCTAGTCCCATCTTCTGCCTGGACCTCCCTCCAGTCTTGATTTACAGAACCAGCCTTACATCATCACTTAGGAGCGAATGTGTTTGTAATCCAAACCCCCGAGCCGGTTCCTCCCAAGTTCCTGTTATTCTAAGCCCAGGGGACTTCTAGGCCAAGAGATCCGTGTCTGCTTTGACTCCATTTTTTCTTAGTCTTCAGCATAGACCCAGAAGAGATCTCTGCTCACACTCCCACTTTACCTAGGCCACCCCAATGGCCTGTCAGCTGCCCCCTACTGTTGTCCTGTCTCACAGCAAACTGTTCTCAGCACAGAAGCCAGAGGGATCCCTAAGCCCTCTGACAGATCACATTACTGCTCTGCTGAAAACCCTCTAGTGGTTTTGTCTCAGTGCAAAAGCCAACCCCCTTCCCGTGGGCCAGGCAGCCCCGTACATCTGACCTCTCACAGCGCAGGGGCAATGTCATCACTTATCCCATCCCTTTCTCTAATCCAACCACTTTGGCCTCCTAGGTCTTCTCTGAACATGCCTGGCATACTTCTACCTTGTACTCTGTTCCCTCAGGCTGGAATGCTCTTTTCCCCTGGCATCTGCCTGGCTGGCTTCCTTCCAGTCTCTGCTCAAGTGGCACCTGGTTGGTTTTTGCGGTGCTGGGAATTGAACTCAGAGTGTTGCACATGCAAGTTGAGTGCTCCACCACTGAGCCACGTCAAGTGGCACCCTATGGAGGCACCTTGAACCTTCACACACTGCAATACTGGCAATGTCCCTTGGGACCCCTTGTATCCCTCCACCAGTTTTCCTGCAAAGCGCTGACTGTCAGCTCCAGTCTCTCCTTGCTGCTTTGTTTTCTGCCTGTGCATCTTTGGTCCCATCTCATTTATTTGCTCACTGTATGCAGTACAGTGGCTCTTCAACGTTGCAGTCTCTGAAGGTTACAGCAATACAGATCAACAAATTGGACATTCAACTCCAGCAGACCTTGGAATGACTGATTCTAAGGGGCCTCTTCACCTTACAGAGGACAGCACCGTCCCAAGGGACCCAGACTATTATCAAAAAGTCTAAGTCTGAGCTGGGCGTTGGTGGCTCATGCCTTTAATCCCAGCACTCGGGAGGCAGAGGCAGGCGGATCTCTGTGAGTTCGAGGCCAGCCTGGTCTCTAGAGTGAGTGCCAGGACAGCCTCCAAAGCTACACAGAGAAACCCTGTCTCAAACCACAGACCCCCACCAAAAAAAAAAAAAAAAAAAGAAGAAGTCAGGGATATACTGATGAAAATAGAAGCTGGTTTTGAGAAATATGCCAAGTGTTATGGTAAATATCTGCAATCCTAGTACTCTATAGGCTGAAGCAGGAGAATCACAAGTTTGAGGCCAGCCTGGAACTACACAGTAAGATATAGTAAGTATCTTATCTATATAGTAAGATGAAAGAGGGAGGAAATTCTTGATATGAGGAGCCCTTTGGCATCTTCCTTTATCAACAACCTTAATAATGTTTAGTGCCAAGGAGTTAAGGAGTTGTACAAGCTAGAAAGCAGGTAACTATATATTACCTGTTGGCTCTAAAAAATGGGTCAAGTCTGTAAGTGTCTTAGTAAAGAGCCACAGCATTTAGCTGCTATTAGCTTTTTGGTTGTTGTTTTTTGAGACAGCCTTTCATATATTCCAGGTTGGCCCATCATGTCTGGGCTTAGCTGTCCTTCTGACTAGAGTCTATCAGGGTATCTACTGGTTTCCCTCATACCTTGTGGTATGACTGGGTGAATGTTGGGTCTATGCTTCATGAGCTGGTTCTTACAGAAGACCAGAAGCAGCTACATATCCAACATTTTTACAGACTTGTAGAGTCAGAGTCAACAGTATTCTCTGAAATAATGGATTATGGAAATTACCTTAGCTGTATATACTGACAAGCATGCAAGTTCTTTTCCAGGTCTCCACTCCCAGAGACCCTCATCTGGCAAGGGCAGAACAGAGGTAGTCTTGCTGGGTTGGCCCATCCCTCTGACTAGTAGAAGCAACAGAAACTCTGAAGAAAACAAGTGGTTTCAAGGCCCGATTCTCCCTTTGACGATTCCATGGCCAAAGGGCTGATAGGAAGGAAAACTACAGAGGGGTCAGACTACAACAAGGTTTCTCCGTCAGGAAGGCCCCAAGGGTGCACACTGCACCTGCCTCCCTTCCAGGACCACCATCCTAGCTCCTTCAGGTCCAATCATTACAACCAGGAGCCTAAACAGAGCTTTGGATCTGGACCTCTTCTTAAGTGGAAACAACTAGCCTGCTGGAAACATTAATTATTGTGAGAATAGCACAGAGCTTCTTTACAACCAAACACCAGAAACCAGCCCTGCCCCTGTTCTATTCTCCTGAAAACACATTCCTTTCTGGGCCCAGGTGATAAAGGATTTTCATGACATTCCTCCATAGAAGGCTGATGAACAGAAGTTCTCCGGAGCAGGAGCACACACTGCCAAATCTTCCTTCTGAGCTGGGGAGATGGCTTAGTGGGTAAAACATTTGATCTGCAAGCATAAGGATGTGAGTCTGAATCCTCAGCACCCAGGTAAAAAGAAGAGCAGGACATGGCTGTGTCCACCTGTACCCCTGTGTTCTAAGAGACAGAGACGGGAGAGCTGCCAGCCTAGCTCCAGTTTAGTGAAAGATGCGGACTCAAAGGAGTAAGACAGAGATCCAGCAAGGACACTCTCATACATACACATCTACAACACACACACACACACACACACACACACACACACACACCACACCCACCCACCCACCCCCGGGTGAGGGTAGGGAATCCATCTTCCCTCTGACAATAACAGTACTTAGAGAGACTTTAGGATTAAGGAGCCCACAATCACAGCTTGGCATCAGGCAAAAAGCAGACTCCAACTCAGCTGTACTATGAGCATTTCTCACTGTGGGTCCCAGGAAAGTCTTCTGAG
This sequence comes from Cricetulus griseus, assembly GCF_003668045.3. Classification (NCBI taxonomy): domain Eukaryota; kingdom Metazoa; phylum Chordata; class Mammalia; order Rodentia; family Cricetidae; genus Cricetulus; species Cricetulus griseus. Next base: position 47,828,685 of record NC_048599.1, on the reverse strand, counting down.
ATAGCCACTGGAGAATTGAGGGGGAGGGAGGCTTATAAACTACACAGGGGCCACATCTGCAATTCCAAAAGAGGAAGGAATAAGATAGATGAGGCCCTCATACCTAAATGGCAAGATTTAAAGATTATTATCTTTAATGAACTATTGGAGAATCTTTACCAGATTCCCCAGTTCCTCACTTCTTGAGATATTATAATATGGAAGCCAAAATCAAAACATGTGTAGCTACCAGTTACCCTTGGCCACAGTATGGCAACAGCACCCTGGCCTTTCTGAGGAGTGTTGCTGGCATGGGGCACATATAAAGTAACAATGATGACAAGGCCCTCATCCTGACTTCCATTCCCAGGTCTCCAACACTCACCCTTGTAATACCACCAGCAGTCTGGTCTTCTTGCGGATGTAAGCTGACTGGCGGGCAGAGCGGTTCTGCTGGGCCTCCAGGGCACTGGAAAGGTATTTTTGGAAGTGGGCAGCATGGAAACATTCAGAGCTGTCCATGATTTGTCGGTATACCATCCATCTGGAAGCAGCAAAGGTAATCTTGGCATAAGGCTACACATGGTCTTGGATTTATATGACCAGTACCCTCCTGCTGCCAATGACTAGGAAGAGAAAGCTAGCGTGGCATCACAGAAAAAGACAGCAGGAACTAGCTGGGTTAGAAGCCCACTATCTTGAAACCAAGGTCCTTTTATCTTTTGTAGGTAATCGCCTTCCACTGGGAAAAAAGACAGTGAGAATGACTTCTGACCTGGCAGTGATTTCCATGAGTAAAATGGCTTTAGTTTCATGCTTGGTAAAACTTGTAGGAAATGGGCAAGGTCAAGAATTCAGAATGTTTTAGAACAAGAGCCAGGAATGGTGGCACATGCCAGTAATGAAATGCCAGCATTCAAGAAGCTGAAGCAGAGAACTTCCAATGAATTTGAGGCCACCATCTCAAGAGAGACTGAGGCATGGGTGGAGAAGGAGCAGGAGAGGGAAAGGGATTAAGAAAGAAGAGGGAGGAGAAAGAGGGAGAAGGGAATGGGAAGGGAGGGAGGGAGGGAGGGGGAGGGAGGGAGGAGGGAGGAGGGAGGGAGGGAGGGAGGGAGGGGAGGGAGAAATAAGCACACACAAGTTGGGTGTGGTGGTTCATGTCTATAACCTAGCACTTGGAAGGTGGAAGCAGAAGGATCTAGAACCCAAGGTCATCTTTAGTTATAGCTACAGCAAACTCAAGGCAAGCCTGAACTACATGAGACTCTATGCCCCAAATGTTTATAGGACAAAATCACTAGAGGTGAGGATCTGGTTAACCTGTAAACACTAAACAAGGCTCTAAGCACACTGTATCAAATGAGGAGATGGTAGATGGCTGCTGGGCCAATAATGTCATGCTAAATGCCAGTAGATGTCTAAGGTTCCCCTATACCAGGGCAGGTCCAGCAACACCATCTCTTTCCCCAACGCAAAAGCAGAAGCCATACTAACCTGCCATACTCCTTATGAAGAGTGACCAGGAAAGCACAGAGCTTGTTAGCGTGGCACCCAGGGAGACCAGCTATAATGCTGATGATGACCTACATGAAAGAAATGTCACATGGGTTTCTAGTTCAGTAGGGAACACTGTGCAAAAGGTAAAGAAAGCTGGTCTTTAGAACAAGGCTTTGTGGGTTTGAAGTTCAGTACCACTCACTATTCACTAGCTCCTTGATTTAGAGGGAATGACAAAGTCTACTATTGTCCTGGGTATGTCATGTTTTCTTTTTAGTTTCTTTTCTTTTTTGTTAACCTGACAGGAGCTAGAGTTAAATAGGAAGAGGTAACTCCACTGAAAAAGATGCCTCCATTAGACTGGCCATAGGCAAGACTGTGGGATGTTTTCTTGATTGTAAATTGATAGAAGGCCCAGCTACTTGGAGTGGTTCATCCCTGGACAGGTAGTCCTGGGTTACATAAGAAAGCAGGCTGAGTAAGTCTGAGGAACAAGCCAGTGAGCAGCACCCCATGGCCTCTGCTTCAGTTCCTGCCTCCACTTTCCTGCCCTGATGTCCCTCAGTGACTGAGTCTGACCTGAGAGTTGAAAGCCGAAACAAATGCTTTCCTCCCCAAGTTGTTTTATCACAGCACTAGAAAGTAAGCTAAGACGCCTACTTACTCACAGGGTAGGCGCGAAGATTCATGAAGTTCACTGATGTAAATAGTAAACAACTTTCTATGGAAATATTAACTGTATCACTTAAAAGATTTAAGCATTTAGAGAGTCTAACTTGCTTAAGACCACAGACCTCTAGTAAAGGAGACACTCAGGGATATTACATTTGTTACATTCTTCAGGGAGCAGAAAGGAAGTCTGGGAAAATAATGTCACAGCTACACTGGTGTGGAAATTGGTGAGCAGAGGAGCTATGCTGAAGATGTTTCTGTGGGATTGCCTGTGTCTTCCAAGTCACGCTGTCTGTGGTGAGGCAGAACTCCCAGACAAGATAAGCTCTCTTAAAAGCTCTCATGGAGGAATAGAGGAACCATCCCAATGGCCCTAGCTGCGTTATACCAGCATACAAAACTAGGTTTCCCTCAGGTCAGTCTAAGGCCATTTAAGGAATTTACTGAATGAGGAAGAGTAGCAGAGGAGGACAAGAATCATACAATCACAGGAGAAGGTTTATTAAAATGACAAGACCTATTTACAGGATGTCTTTTTCTTTCGAGAAAAAGTTTTATTCTGTAGCCTAAGCTGGGCTAGAACTCTGTGCTATCCAGGATGGTTTCAAAGCTGCAGTGAGCCTCCTGTCTTGGTCTCCTGAATACCAGGACACAGGCCATCATACCTGTTTAGATGTTTTATTTCACAACATGTGAGATCTATCAAGACAGGCCCAGTCACAGATAACACACTAACGCTGAGCCTGCTGACATCCAACAGCAACTGGTTGCATAAACGCAGAGACAGCTGTTGATCTCTTTTCTTTTGTGGGAACTCAAGTTTTCCTTCCACCCTGTGACTAAGACTTCTATACTCTGCCCCTTTTTGCTCCTTGCAGAGTACAAATGTAACTCACACTGTGTCTTCCTCCTACCCCAGTTTTCCCTATCTTGCTCCCTACTCCTCGGTGCCCACTTCTCAGTCCCTTAAACCACATGTACAAAGTCAAATACTTTTTTAAAAAAGCAAAGTTGTAGTTTATAAAGAAAAACTTCAGCAGATTTAAGCACAAGTGGAAGGAGAAAGAGAAATGTCTACAGCACACACCCAAGATCATGGGTGTGTGATTATTTATTTACTTTTATTTTATGTGTATGGGTGTTTTGACTGCCTGGATGTCTGCACACCATGTATGTACAGTGCCCTTGGAAGCAAGAACCCCCTGGAACTGGAGTTACAAGTCATTGTGAAAGGTGGTGCTGGGAATCAAACCCAGCTGCTCTGGCAAGAGCAGCTAGTACTCCCAACTGCTGAGCTGTGTCTCCAGCCCCAGGTGTGGGCTTCTAAGAGCCACTCAGCCAAGTACTCTTACTTAAAGGCCAATAAGTACTATAGCACCTTTTAAGTAAAATATCACAAGATAGATATTTGCTTTCTTTACCCTCTTATCTAAAGGAAAAATGGAATGTTCTAATTGCATAGTGCTATCTCATTTAGTAGATGAGCATGTTTTAGACTTATACAGAAACAAATTATGACATACAGCTTCCAAAGGACTGGTGAGCAGAGTCAAGTATAGGGACATATGAGGCAGGGGCACATTAAGGTCTGTTCTGGCAAAGAAAATGCTCAGAGTGCCATCTGGTGATTACAACACAGGCAGCCTTCCTTTCATTAACAGCAGTGTGTCATCCACTGCTAGGTTAAGTCATTGTCACTAGCAGAAACAAGGGTCAGCCTGGGAACACACAGTAAGAGTATTAAAGACCTGGAGAAGCAGGGAGGGCACGGCAAGATGCCAGGGTTGGTCACTGTCACTGGGTCTGTCCTACATATTATTAGTAGTATTCAAGGAGGTGGACACTTATAGAAGACTCCATCTGTGCTGCTGTCAACTGACACAGACTATCCTGCTGTAAAGTCTCAGCATGTTTGGTGATGACTACCTTGTCACTTTCTAATCCGTGAGCAGGGCTGATTTCAGCTTGCTGCAGCAGGCCTGGAAGATGGGTCCTCATCACAGGCTCCTGACCAACGCTGCCCACAGCAAAGTGGTGGAGGAACCTAGAAAAACAAAGACAACTGTTATAGCACTGTCATCAGCCTTGTTTGACATGTCAGCTAACATTAGTGATCTCTCACCTAGGTGCTAATAAGCCTTAAAGAGATTCTTTCAAGCTGGGTGTTGGTGGCACACACCTTTAATCCCAACACTTAGGAGGCAGAGGCAGGCTGATCTCTGTGAGTTTGAGGCCAGCCTGGTCTATGAAGCAAGTTCCAGGACAGGCTCCAAAACAATACAGAGAAACACTGTCTTGGGGGGGGGGGGAGAGAGAGAGAGAGAGAGAGAGAGAGAGAGAGAGAGAGAGAGAGAGAGAGAGAGAGAGACAGAGACAGAGACACAGAGAGAGACAGAGACACAGAGAGAGACAAAGAGAGATTCTTTCTAGGTCACTTTAATCCAAACTCTCAGGAGGCAGAGATCTCTGAGTTTGAGGTCAGCCTAGACTACAGACTGAATTCCAGGACAGCCAGGGCTACACAGTGAAACCCTGTTTCAAAAACAAAACAAAAAAAGGTGTGTGTGTGGGAAGTGTGTGTGTGTGGCTCTTCCAGAGGACTAGGCTTCAATTCCCAGCACCCACATGGTAGCTCACAACTGTCTGTAACACTAAAATCTGACACCTTCACACAGCCACACATGCAGGCAAAATGCCAATGTACATAAAATAAAAATAAATTTAAAAAATTAAATTACAGCATTCAGGGGGTAGAGGCAGGCAGATCTCTGTGAGTTCAAGGCCAGCCTGGTCTACAAAGTAAGTTCCAAGGCAGTCAGGACTATTTCACAGAGAAACCCTGTCTTGAAAAACAAAAACAAAAAAATAAATTGAGAGAGAGAGAGAGAGAAAGAGAGAGAGAGAGAGAGAGAGAGAGAGAGAGAGAGAGAGAGAGAGAGAGAGAGAGTGTCTTTCATGATATGAAAGTTCTGTGAGAAGCTTTAAGTGAAAGAGTTCAGGAGGACCAGCACTGAAGTCTCCGACATTGAAAACAACTCCAGCCAGATGCACAGAACTCACCGTTCCAACTCAGGGAGTTTGGCCGAAAGCAGCTTGGGAGAGCTCCACTCCTCTGCAGGATAGCTCAAGGCACTGAAGAGCTTCTGTGCCCAGGAATGCCTACAATACCAAAGGCTCAGATGAGTCCTACACCTGCCACAGCAAAGACACTGTACACAAGTACAAGTAGTTCTGAGGTTCTAAGCCTAACACAGCCAGTACTTCCTAGCCAGTATCCCATGGACTTAAACCAAATGTGCATGACAACTGACATGCCCAGGAGGAAGGCTGGCCTCGTTTTTTTTTGTTTTTCTTTTTTTTTTTGACAGTGGTCTCAGGTTTTAATTCTTAGTTGTAGTGGTCTGAATGAGATGCACCCACCCCCCAAGTCATGGCCATTTGAATACTGGGGGCTGTTTGGGGAGAATAAGGAAGTGTGGTCTTGCTAGAGGAGGTATGTCTTTGCTCTCTCTGCCCCCTGTCTGTGGTTTGAGAAGTGTGACCTCTCTGCTGCTGTTCCAGCCATCTGCTGCTTCTACGCCACCATCATGGATCATTTTATTTTATTTTATTTTATTTTATTTTATTTTATTTTTGTAGACTAGGTTGGCCTAGAACTCAGAGATCCACCTGATCTGCCTCCCAAGTACTTGGAGTATAGGAATGTGCCACCATGCCTGGTTTATGCTTGGATGGGATCAAACCCATCTTGCATGCTAGGGAATTGCTCTTCTAACTGAGCCACATCCCTAGCTTGGATTTCATCTGTCTGGCTGTTTCTCCAAGGGCACAACTACCTGTATGCTAGCAACAATGACATGACTATTGGCCTTTTCAGAAGCAAAGACCCCATGTTACATAACGTGAGTCACCCTGCAGAGAAAGCACACCACAAAGCTTTGGGAATTGAGCACAAACACTGGGGAGAGCCACTTACAATCTCTTTTGTTCCACAGATAATCCATCTTCCTGGATCACTTTTAAAGAAAGCCCTGAGTTATCCTGCTGTTGCCAGGGGGAGAAGACCTAAACAAAACAAAATTTAAACAAAGAACACTTTAAACCTAACAACAGGATATGGAATCCACATGGGATCTGATGACTGTTGAAACCAGCACTGTCAGTACACAAAAAAACATTATCACAAGCAAGTTTGCTACAAAAATAAGGCCGGAAAGCAATTTTGTTTAGTGTTTTTCACAGTGAGAAATGCCTTTCTGGTTCCTGTCCTCAGAAACCATGACCTTCCAGAAGTCAGAAAGCCTGGAAGAAGGTGTCAGGAACACTGTTCTGGCTGCAAGAACATGTTCCTCCCTGGTGACGACACCAGAAGGCAGTGGTGACCTCAAAAGAAACTGCTTAGAGGGACAGCTGACGGAAAACAATTCCAAAGGCTGTCTATGTCCCCAAGAGGGGCAGACTGGAAGAGATGACCACAGCCAGGTGGTAAGCAAGATCAGCTGTGTGTAGAGAAGCCATTGCTGAGAACCCTTCACCCTACAGTCCTCACTCCTGTTCCTCTGTAGTCTGTGACACTGTCACAGTCCTCACTCCTGTTCCTCTATAGTCTGTGACACTGTCACAGTCCTCACTCCTGTTCCTCTATAGTCTGTGACACTGTCACCCACAGTCCTCACTCCTGTTCCTCTGTAGTCTGTGACACTGTCACCCCACAGTCCTCCTGTTCCTCTGTAGTCTGTGACACTGTCACAGTCCTCACTCCTGTTCCTCTGTAGTCTGTGACACTGTCACCCCACAGTCCTCACTCCTGCTCCTCTGTAGTCTGTGACACTGTCACCCACAGTCCTCACTCCTGTTCCTCTATAGTCTGTGACACTGTCACCCCACAGTCCTCACTCCTGTTCCTCTATAGTCTGTGACACTGTCACCCCACAGTCCTCACTCCTGTTCCTCTATAGTCTGTGACACTGTCACCCTACAGTCCTCACTCCTGTTCCTCTATAGTCTGTGACACTGTCACCCCACAGTCCTCACTCCTGTTCCTCTGTAGTCTGTGACACTGTCACCCCACAGTCCTCACTCCTGCTCCTCTGTTGTCTATAACTCATCGTGAAGAGATGACACTGCTCATAAAGTGCTGTAATCACATCACAGCCTTCCTAGAACGTCTACCTGTCGTGATGCTAGCCATTATTCTGCCTTTGGCTGCTGTGCCTCATAGAATTCATTCATCCCAAGAGGGCCCCACACTCACTGTGTAGCTGAGGCTAATCTCAGAACTCTTGATTCCCTGTCTCTACCTGGGAAGTGCTGGAATTACAAGCATGGGACAGGATACCTTGTGTGTGTGTGTGGGGGTCACAGAATTCTTGTTACATCCCTTCCCTTATATGATATGTACTGAGATGTACAACAAGTTTACTACTATGCAGGGCCACTTGCAAAGGCAAGAGGGAACTGTAATCACAGGGAAGGACAGCATGGGGTGGGACAGAGAGCTGTAGCTCAAAAGGGCGGTTTTGTTATTTAATAAAATAGCTAAAAAGGAAATACATTTAATTGGGACTTAAAAGGGGACAAACAGATTTCATTTCTGTAGGCTCTCACCTCTCAAACACCAAAGGGATTATCAAAATACCAGGTATGCTTTCATTCTTTTAGAGAGTGTCTTATATAGCCCAGGCTGGCCTTGAGGCTAACTTTGAACTCCCAATCTTCCTGCCCCCACCTCCTAGGTACTACAATTACAGGTTTGCACTACTACACCTGACTTCAAATCTCACTTGAATCACATCACTGTTACTTCTTTCTAATTAAAAAAAACATTAATTTTTATTTGTATAGGTCTTTTTCCTGTGGTTTGGTACCACACATGGGCACGCCTCAGAAGACACAAAAGGGCATTAGAAGCCCTGGAACTGGAGTAACAGATGGTTGTGAGCTGCCATGTAGGTGCTGGGACTCAGTCCTTTGCAAGAGCAGTGGTGCTCTTCACCACTGAGTTATCTCTTCAGGCTCACCAACCCCTTGTTTTAGAGAAAGGGTCTCACCGGGTGCTTTAGGTGGCCTGGAACCACTACAGAGACCAGGCTGGCTTCAAACTCACCAGAGATGCAACCGCCTCTGCCTCCCACGTGCTGGGATTAAAGAACTGAGCCACCACGCCAGCTTTTACATTACCATTAGTTTGTTCTAAGACACCATGTTACCATTTCAATTGCTAAGGGAAAAAAGTGGCTATTTTGCTAACTTGATAGATAACGTATGTTACCTCTGAGTAAAAGGCTTGATAGATCTTTGATTTGGGGAAAAGGGCAATCATCAGGAAATTGCTCGATCCATGGAACTGAACTGGGAGATGAGGAAGCAGTGAGCCTCTGAAGTTGATGAGAAGGGCAGCCACTATGCTGGTGGAGTCCTAGAAAGAGAAAGGGGCATCAGAAGAGAGTCCTCCAGCTCTTAGCTACAGGAGATAGTGGAACTTTTTTTTTTTTCTTTTTTTTTTTTTTTTTTTTTTTTTTGGTGTGTGTGTGTGTGTGTGTGTGTGTGTGTGTGTGGTCTCACCAAAAGCTAAGCTAGCCTTGAACTCACAATCCGACTGCCTCAGTTTCCCAAACAGCTGGGACCACATGTATTGTCACACTATCTTTGATACATATTTTCCCAAACTGAAAATGTCAGCTCAAAATTCCCCCTAAGGTATTGTCTTAGGGAGGATGGAGTGGGGGGTTGAGTCATGGTCTCATGAAGTCCAGGTTGGACTCAGCTTACTATGTAGTACAGGACGACCCCGGATGTCTGATAGTCCTGTTTGTAGTTCCCTGGTTGGGATTAAGGCTTGTGTCATCTCCCAGGTAAGCTATTCATTTATCATACATAGGATTTCTGCCATTTGGTGGATTGTTTTTCATTCTTTTGAGAGTCTCCTTTGATGTACAGAAACTGTTAAAATTTATCTTTATTTTTTGGAAAGGGTTTTGCTATATAACCTAGACTGGCCTGGAACTCATCGTGAGTGAGCCTCATTGCTTTAGCCTCTCAAATATTGGGATTGCAGGCATATGGCATCATACTCAGCTAGTGTAATTTTTAAAAATTATCTGAGCCAGAGAGATGGCTCAGCTGGTAAAAGTGCTTGCTGTGAGCTTGACAACCTTAATTCAATCCCTGGAGTGCCACATGAAGGAGGGAAAGAATCAAGTCCCACACGTTCTCCGACTTCTACACTTACCCCACATTAAACTCCACCCCCAGAAAATAAGTAAACATGTAATTAAAATGATCATGTGTATGTGTGTGCGTGCATGGGTGCATGTGCATCACAGTGCACACATGGAGAGTAGAAGGCAGCTTTGGGGAGCTGGTTCTCTCCTTCTACCACGAGGTCTGGTGATGGAACTCTGTCATCAGGCTTGCACTGCAAGGGCTTTTGTTTATTGAGTCATAACCTACCTTGCCATAGAAAACTTAATGGTTTGTAAGATTTATGTATTTACCTTATGTGTGTGTTTTGTTTGCATGTATGTTGACTGTATACCCCATGTGTGTGTGGTATCTAAGGAAGTCAGAAGGGAGCGTTACACCCCCTAGAAGTAGAGTGATGGATGGTTGAAAGCAACCATGTGGGTGCTGGGAATTAAATCCAGTTCCTCTGCAAGAACCATCTCTTAACCACTAAGCCATCTCTCCACCCTCTGGAAAGTTTATTTTGTGTAGTTATTCTTTTGGGGAACTAAGAAGTTGGCAGCAAATCTTATGTCATGAAGCTTCTCCCCTGCTGTGTCTCTAAAAGCTTGATTATTTTAGCTTTCTTATTTAGGTTTTTGATACATCTTGAGTAATCATTTTTGTACTTGGTATAAGGGTCCAACTTCATTTTCTGGTGTGGATATACAGTTTCTCTAATATCATTTGCTGAAAAGACTATGCTTAAGGCTGAAGATGGCTCAGTGGTTACGAGCACTTCCAGAGGACCTGGGTTCCATTCCCAGTACCTACAGGTTCACATCATTTGCAACTCTAGTTCCGGTGGATCCAAACCTTCTTCTGGCTTCTGTGAACATCAGGCATACACATGGTACACAGACATACATGTACATAAAACACACATACACATAAAATAAACAAACACACAAATAAACAGTTTTTTTTTTTTTTTTTAAAAAAGACTGTACTTTCCTCAATCGACAACTGTGAGTTCCACGCCCGTCAGGGCCACATAGAGAGACCCTGCATCAAAAAATGAAAGGAAGAAAGAGAATAGAAGAAAAAGAAGAGAGGACCTGAGTTTGGAGTCTTGGAACCTACACAAGTAAATGCCTTGGAAGGTCTCAACTTTGGAGGAAGCTTCTAGCAAGGTAACCTGTATCAATGAGCTCTGGCTCTAAGATAACCCATCTCAAAAGATAGAGGAGGGACCAAGGGACCAGCCTTTAATCCCAGCATGCAGGAGGTGGGAGGCAAAGGCAGAGGTAGAGGCAGAGGCAGAGAAACAGAGGTAGACTGATCTCTGTGAGTTTGTCAACATAGAGAGTTCCAGGACAGCTAGGGCTGTACGATGAAAGCCTATCTAAAAATAAGAGAGAGGTGGAAAGAACAACTGAACAAGATACTTGCTATCAACCTCAGGCTTCCACATGCATGTCCATCCATGCACATGTGCCAGAACACACGCAAACACACTTACATGCACATACCACACATACACACAAACACATGAAAAGAAGAAAAACAAGTTCTAAAGCAAATGTTTATTGAGCTTGATTGCTTAATGGTTGGTTTGTTTCTTTAAAAAATTCTTTAAATGGAGTGGGGTGTCATGTGGCACTCCTTTAATACCAGCACCCAGGTGGCAAAGGCAGGCTAACCTTTGTGAGTTAAAGGACAGCCTGGTCTACATAGAGTTGCAGCCCATCCTGAGCTAACAGTGAGACCTAGTCTCAAAAAACATGGAAACAAAACTCAATATAAAGTTAGAGTAACCTAACAGTGTGGTACAGTAAAATATAACAGTCTAGATTATGTCCAGGCTATGCTTGAACTCACAGAGCACTGCGATTAAAGGCCTATGCCACCACACCCAGTCTCTGGCTGGGCAAGTACTTCAATCACTGAATCATTTCCAGCCATTCTTCTTTTCTTTTTTTTAAAATTTAACCAGCCCTTCTTTAGAATTTAAGTTTATTTTTTTGAGACATGTTTTGAGAGCCAAAGTTAAATTTTAAGTTTTAATTACTATGCCTTAGAGATCCACGAAACAAAAATAACTCTGGGGGCTGGAGAGATGGCTCAGAGGTTAAGAGCACTGACTGCTCTTCCCGAGGTCCTGAGTTCAATTCCCAGCAACCACAAGGTGGCTCACAACCATCTGTAATGAGATCTGGTGCCCTCTTCTGGTGTGCAGATATACATGGAAGCAGAATGTTGTACACATAGTAAATAAATAAAAAAAAAAAAAACCTTAAAAAAATGACTCTGATCTGCAAGCCCCTTGCACAAGGACAAATAGTTCCTGAAATGCTGGAGGCTGTTGTTTATGGGAAATAAACACTTCCCTAACAAGCTTGTTTGACCCACCCGCACCTGATGTGCTTGATCACGTGAGGGTGGGAGGTTCCTATGCGGGATGTATGATTGCCCCTGATTGGATGGACCTGATGGGAAATACAATGACTTACGAGTTTTCCTTCTTAAGTCCTTGCCATAGGCCATTTCCCAGGATATGGACCTGGCCAAAGCCCATCCACCTCGCCAGTATTTAATTAAAGCTTGCTTCAAATTCGAATTTAAACTGTGGTAGTGGTCTTATTCTTGACCAGTGGGATTAACATTTTTGAGATCCCAGTGAGATTCAGACCACCAATCCAAATTCTAAAGTTGGATGTGATATGGCTATCTGCTTCAAGTTCTTACCACTCTACCTTCCCTACCACAGTGAACTGCAGCCTATAACTCCTTTCTTTCTAAATTGCTTTTTGTTGGAGTATTTTGTTACAACAACAGAAATGAAACTTGTACACAAACTTGTGGCAGTCTTCTTACCTCTGCTCATGAGTGTTGGGTCACAGGCATGCCCAAAAACATCTAAGGCTTAAATATTTCCTAAGCTTAGAAAGTCTTTCTGCCTCTAGAGATTAATGGACATTCATTTTTTACGTCTTTTCTGCTTATGAAATTTTAAAATATTTAATTTGGGGCTGGAGAGATGGCTCAGGGAGTAAAAGCACCTGCCACACAGCTTGATAACCTGAATTTGATGTCCAGAACTCATGGTGGAAGGACTGACTCCTGACGACTGCCCTCAGACCTCCTCCACGAGTACACTGTGGGATATGAGTGGCTCTTCCTACCAGTAATAGATAAAGTTAAAACTTTTTTAACTCTATTAGACATTTGTTTGAATTAAAAAGAGATTTATTATATTTTATTACATGTATGTGTGCATGTCTGCATGTGAGTGTAGGTACCAGGAGAGGCCAGAGAATGGGTGGAATCCTTCTGGGGTCTGAGTTAAAGGTAGTTGTGAGTGGCTCAACATGGGTACTTGGTTCTACAGAAGAGCAGCAAGTACTTTTATTCACTTAGCCATTTCTTTAGGCCCTACTTTGAATATTTTTTATTGGCTAAGAATCTACCCCCACAGTTGAGAGTGGTAGTGCACATCTTTAATCCCAGCACAAGGAGGCAGAGGCAGGATGTCTGTGAGTTTGAGGCCAGCCTAGTCTACATAATGAGTTCCAGGACAGCCAAGGCTATGTAAAGCCCTGTCTCAAACATAATAAAAACAAAAACCAACTAAACAAAAACCACTCCTCCAACATTAGCCAACCTTGCTCTCATAACACTGTTTCTTCATTTTTGTTTTTTAAGATGTATTTGACTTTATGAATGTATTGCCTGCATATATGTATGTGCGTCACATGTGTGCCTGGTACTCATGGAGGTCAGAAAACAACATCAGATTCCCTGGAACTGGAGTTATAGATGGTTATGGGATAATATGTGGGTGCTGGGAACTGAACCTGTGTTATCTGTAAGAATAACAAGTGCTCTTAACTACTGAGCCATCTTTCCAAACCCATTTTTTTCTCTCCCCTCCCACTTTTTTTTGTTTGTTTTCTGAGACAGGGTTTCTCTGTGTAGCTTTGGAGCCTGTTCTGGAACTCACTCTGTAGACCAGGCTGGCCTCAATCCTCCTGCCTCTGTCTTCTGAGTGCTGGGATAAAAGGCACGCGCCACCATTTCCCGGCCCATTTCTTTTTTCTTCCTCTGGAAGAGCTGTGAATACTCTTAACTGCTGAGCCATCTCGCCAGCCTCTCCAGCACTATTTCTATTTTTAACTTTCTATTTTATTTATTCTTATGCCTTTCACATCATGCGTCTCCATCCCATTCATTTTCCTGTCCCTTTGTATCTGCCCTCTGCCCTTGTAACCTCCCCCACAAAACAAACCTTGAGAAAATAAAAAAGAAAGATCTCATCATGTCAGATGTAGTGTGTGTGACACAGTGAGTCATGCAGTAAACCCTCATATATCTTTATTTGTAAGTGTTCACTGTAAAGAGTCTGGTTCGAGGCCTCTGGTTTCTGCTATACTATAGATGCTGGGCCCTGATCGAACTCTTCTTGGTTATCCTGCTGTTGCCCTGTGCCATGGAGGTCCTGCAGCTTTGGGTCTGCAGGACTGGTCCCTTCACATGCACCAGCAGATCGCAGACACGGATGTTGTTGTGGACCAACTCGTAACCCTGGTTAGTTGCAGGGTTGGTCAGGCCACTAGCTCTCCCTTGTCCTCTCCACCAGGGTGAGCTCTCCTGCATTGCTCTGGCTAGTTCACCCTTGAACCGAAAGCAAGGGGCTTTTACATCCTCAGGGTCAGTTCTCCCACACCTATACCTGCAGGGCCGGCTCTACTGTGCTGCACAGGTGAGGTGCAGGGCCTGCTCTTCTGAGCTGGTGGGGGACAGGGGCAGCTCTCCAGCTCTTAGGATGAGTAATAGGAACAGCTCTCCCATGCTCACAACTTTGGGGCTGGCTTACCCACAACTCTGCCAATGGGATTACCAAGCATTGTTTCTTAAATAACTTGTATAAACTTTCTTTCTTGATCTTAGATAACTATTTTTGTTGTTGTTTTGAGACAGAGTTTCTGAGTAGCCTTGGATGTCCTGAAGTTTACTCTGTACACAAGGCTGGCTTCAAATTTAAGAGATCCACCTGCCTCTGTCTCCCAAGTGCTGTGATTAAAGGTGTGTGCTACCACTCACTGCCTGGCTGATGTTCAAAGACTTTTTATAAAAGTTGATATTGCTGGACATTGGTGGCACATGCCTTTAATCCCAGCACTCAGGAGGCAGAGTCAGGTGGATGTCTGTGAGTTTGAGGCCAGCCTGGTCTACAGAGTGAATACCAGGACAGGCTCCAAAGCAATACAGAGAAACCCTGTCTGGGGGGGGGGGGCGGGGGAAGAAAGTTAATATCAAAACTCTTGGGATGGAGAGATGGCTCAGAGATTTCAGAGTGTTTGCTGCTTTCTCAGAGAACCTGAGTTCAGTTCCTAGCACTCCATTTTGGGTAGGTTATAACCACCTGTAATTCCAACTCCAAGGGATCCAAAGCCCTCTCTCGGCTTTCATAGGCAACTGCACTCATGTGCACATACCCACATATAGTCACGTAATTCTCAAAAATTAAAAAAACTAAAAAATCCTCTTTTATCTAATAAGGCCATCTAATCTGCCTAGCTGATACACCCAAATTTCTGAACAGTTTTTAGTGTTTTGTTGAAGACAGATTTGATCATGAATTCATCTGTTGAGCCACTTAGCCAAATCATTTCAATCCACCTCTGTTCTAGTTGCCACTAAGTGGAAAGCCTGTTCTCCACTGTTGCATTGAGGGAGACTGTCTATGCTCTGCTCTGGCCACGGAGCATAAAATGAGGGACACTCTGGCCCACCACCTTCTCCTGAAGGGTAGAAGCCTGATAAATGATGGCTCTTTAGGGGAGCATATTCATGGAGATAGAGGTTAAACTTAAGTGTGTGAGAGGGAGGTGTTAAACTCTCATGAAGGCAGTAAGAAATTTTTACCTCTTTTGTGCACATACAGTTCTTCTCTGTGGTTAAGAGATATGTTAGAGCACCATCAATGCCACAGAATGAACCTTCCAGTTTTGAAGTGTGAGCCTTGGGCTTGTGTGAAGAGCCATTGGAGGTTTTTTTCAGCTATTTCACACTGTCTTTAGGATGACTGACTTGGGTAAGGGGCTAGTTCTGAGCTAGGCCTTACTAGCAAAGCATAGAAGTTTTCTGAGAGTATGCAGTCCTCTCCTCGTGTTGTGTCGTGTTTGTTTTGTGGTTTTTTTTTTTTTTTTTTTTTTTTGTGTGTGTGTGTGTGTGTCTGTCTGTCTGTCTGTCTGTCCTGGTGTGTGTGTGTGTGTGTGTGTGTGTGTGTGTGTGTGTGTGTGTCTGTCTGTCTGTCTGTCTGTCCTGGTCTGCTTCAATGTCTACTGTGGTTTCTGACATCCTGCCACATGATATCGGAGAAGGGAAAATGGAATGAATGCATTTTAGAGGGGGTTGAAAAGCCAGGGGTTGAACAACCACGTACCCCATCATAGAAGGACACAGAATTCATGTGATCCTTGGAAATGACGATACTTCCATGATGACGGTGAGAAAACAGAAGGCCACCAGAGAAGAAATGCACATTCCCTGGAAGAAAAAGAATACTGGTCAGACTGGGGGGCTAGATTCCTGGGCCAGATTCCAGAGTCTGTCTTGAAGGTACTAGAGTGACAATGTAACCTTCCTGAAAGGAGAAGAGATAATTTAAAGAGAGACACTTATGCCTCAATTATTGAAACAATGGATCCCAATGAATTAAAATTTCCCAAGGATCTCATGCTGTGAAAAGGGAAAGCCTGCAGTTCTGATACCAGTGAGAAAAGGAACCTATCTCCCAGGAATAGATTTCACATACTTCTGAGAATTTATCCAACAGGCATGCTAGACAGAGCACAGACAATGGTAAATGCATGATGAATGGGACAGCACTGTGATCAGGACTGTTCAATTGGGCATCCTTTTGCCTTCTCTCTCTCTCTCTCTCTCTCTCTCTCTCTCTCTCTCTCTCTCTCTCTCTCTCTCTCTCTGTGAGTCAGGGTTTCTGTGTGTAGACCAGGTTGGCTTCAAACCTGCCTCTGTCTCCAAAGTGCTGTGATTAAAGGCGTGTGCCCCATGCTTAGCTTCTTGCCCATTATTTAAAACTAAACCTTGGGATCAAAATATAAGTTTAATACTCAGAGTGTCATAAAACTGGCTTGTAGGCTGTGACTACAATCCCAGGACTCAGAAAGCAGAAACAGGATGATTATGGAGTTCAACATCATCTTTGGCTATATAGTAAATCAAGGCCAGAGTGAAAACAACCAAACTAATAACTCTAAAACAGTCCCCAACCCCAACCAAACCAATGAAACAGAAAACCAAAACACCACTCTGAGTAGAACCTTGAAAACAGACTCGGGCATCACTGTACCCCATGATTTGACCCTTTTTCTAATAAGACTATATGGGATCCATTTCTATTCTCTGCTTTTTACTACTTCTCATCTCTTTAATCGACCCTGCCTAGCCTATATAGTAACATGCAGTGTCCTTGGGAGCCAGAGAAAAGAAAAACCGGAAAAAGCCATGTAGGCTAATTGAGGACTTGACTATGCATGAACCTGACCATATCTCTCCTGCAATCCACTCCCTGTTTAGCAAGAGACCTTGAAGGAAGGACAGTGAGACTGCTATAGAGTTTACTCACTGCCAAAATGCTTACAGAGACCTTGCTACATCCCAAGTGGCTGTCCCTTTATTGGTTATTTAAACAACCAATAAAATTATAAGTTAAACTACATAGGAAACATAGAAAAAATCAGGCTTTCTATTAAACACTGTAAAATCTTTGCTTATGGAAAGGAATTCACATCTTTTTATCTTCCCCTGGTGAAGACTGTGTGTCAGATGGTGTAATCCTCTTTGTTTAGGGTTAGACAAAAACTCTGCTGCATTCTTAGAACTTAAGTCACTTAACTGTCTGACCCCTCTCCCCCCCCACTCCCACACCCACCCCTTCATTTCCCTTCTGATGATGCTTTAAAAATTAGCCAATCTCAAGAGGCTGTGAGGTCAGACCCCAGGGAAAAGATATAGTCACCACCTGTGTTAGACTAAAATCCAAGCAATGCCCTGTCCCTGTGTGGTCAGCCTGGTTTGGGTCTCGGTGCACCTTTTTGACAAAATAACTGGCAAGTTGGGCTACTTACTTTGTTTGACACCCAGAATATTCTTTATGCTTTTGACAGAAACAAAATGAAGGGACCAGCTCCCCATTTTGGCAGCCATGACAGTAACACATGCTTGCCATAACCTTGCCTTGGTCACTTAAGAGGTCAGATGCCTGCCTCGTGACAAGGAACCAATCAGAAGTTAGCTGGTGGCGCTATGCTTTACGACCCTGGGTGTGCTTTACGGACAAGTGCACAGCAATGATGCACAGAGTATAGCAACCACTCTGGGAGGGCCTATGGGCCATAACAACCAGTTGACCAATCAACACAGGGCAAGCCCTCCAAGCCTGGAGGCACACCAATCCTGAGCCTGTGCGTACCCCTAGACACTCCCCTTACGCTGCCCTACAAGATCTCTCGGGAGCCCCTAGGAGCCGTCTTTTGTAGCCAACCGCCATGGTGGGTGGACAAAAGACCTGAGCTAACCTGGGGTTAGCTCCTTAAATTACAATAAAGCCTCATGCAGTTTGCAGCAAGCTCTGGAATCTGCCTGGTGATTGGGGTGACTGCGGTCATGGCCTGGGACCCCGGATACCTGAGCTTTCTGGGGGGGGTGTCTAATATTTGGGGGCTCGTCCGGGATTTGCGACCACCCCTCACCTGAGTGGATTCGATCTTGGAGGTAAGATGATTCGAGCTCGCAACTTATATGTTCAATGTTATTTGTTTGCTTGTTATGTCTCTTGCTGTTTTGTTGGTTTGGTGACTTGAATTTGATCTGAGCCTGCGCAGGACTCATATTTGTAATTTGTACTGGTATTTGGAATTTGTAATTTGGACCATAGGGAAAGCAGACGTGCCCAGAAAACAGACATGTTTCTGGAACCCTTGGTTCCGCCCTGGATGAAAGTCCAAGGGTTGTTTGTAATTTTGGTTTGGGGCACCATTTCTTTGCCTCGAGGTTTGTCTGTCTGATGTCTGTCCTGTTTTTGTTGTTTGTGACTGTCTCCATACTAACCACCCTCATCCCTGGATTCCACCTCAACTGTGATCGGCAGATGTGCCTGATGGATCTCAGACTGTTGCCCTGAGGACACCCAGGACCCAGGAGGTAAGGACGGGGGGGGCAAGGACACTTGGACCCGCCTCAGTTAGAGGCGATTGTAAGCTCCAGGGTTCTGCCGCCCATCTTCCCGGCACCATTGCCTTATAAGTGGCGCGGGTGGATTGGGTTGGTGTCTGTTCTTTCCTGTCTATTCTGTGTTATCATCGTTGGTTTTCAATTCAGGATCCACCATGCCACCCCCTTTCTATCCCCACCTGCGGGTCTGTGAGGCATGCCAAGTGGGGCTGTTTCTGCCCCAGCTGCCATCCTGCCATGGGTCCTGGTTTGAGGCAGGGGTTTCCCTGCTCTGAGGGAACATGGCTGCAGGGCTGCCATCTGCCTAGCTGCCCGGCCTTCTCTGTGCTCCACACACATGGTATGCAGGGAAACGACGGGGTTTTTTCTTTTTTTCTTCCCCACCCCTGCATTGGCCGAGGGTCTGGGGTTACCAGCAGCACCCCCACCCCAGGTCTCTTCCCTGAGCATGTGGAGCTTGAGTGGGTGAACTATCTGGTCTGATTTAGATGTTCTAAAAAAAAAAAAAAAAAAAAAAGGCCTTAAAGTTATTAAAAAAACTATGGAAAGGACTTTGATAAGAATTTTTATGTTGATTGAGAAATGAGAATGTACTTAAGTAATAAAGAGGGAAAGGGAAAGAGAAATTTGTCTAAGAATGTCTAAGAAAATCAGAGAAATAAACTATACCTTTTATATAGAAAATTATAGAGAGTTAAAGCAAGTCATAGAAGGTTAGAGAAAAGGTTGTTAAAAGAGAAAAATGTAAACATGGCTTCTCATGTCTACAAATAGTAAATTTTAAAAATGGTAATATAAGTTAAAATTGTAACCATATTAAGCTAATTCTGTTTAAAAAGTCCTGTTTATTTCTCAAGTAATTTATGTATACTTTTTTTAAAATGTTCTGTTTCCTGGTATAACCTAAGCTCTGTTACAAGCATGTAGCTAAACAAATGGTGCAAGCTACTGCCATTTTGTAGCCAGCCACATGGCAAACTGGTCACATGGCTGATTGGTAGCCATTTTGCTGAAGTTGAAAAAAGATACTTAAACCGCCATCTTGACTAAAGGTAACAGCATGGAAATTAGAGGTACCATCTTGGAAACAAGTTTTTCAGTTAAGATTTAAAATGTTAATGCTTCTATATATTACAGAAAGACATTAAGGGAATTTAAATTTCTTTTTAAAACCATTTTTAAATGTTTATGTTTTTTAAATGTTTGTTTTTATTAATGCTCATACTTAAAGAGCTTCAATTTAGAATCATTTTTAAGCAAAGCCTGACAATGTAAAGTTCTTGTTTTATAAAAGCTGCTAATCCATTATAAGATGTTACAGTTTATGTTTTCAGAAGTTAAGTTTAGAGCATTGGTGGCACATGCCTTTAATCCTACCACTTGGAGGCAGAGGCGGGTGGATCTCTGTGAGTTTGAGGCCAGTCTGCTCTACAGAGTTAGTTCCAGGACAGCCAGGACTGTTACACAGAGAAACCCTGTCTCAGAAATAAGTTTAAACAAAAGCAGCTAAAATATGTACATGTAGCTACTGTTTAAGGACTATAAATAAGGTAACTCTCTGCAGTCTTAAATTCAGCTGTGCTAAGTTTCAAATATTTTACTAAGTTAAAACCAGTTACAGTCAGGCTGGAAATTAATTACAGAAATAAGACCTTACCTAGCCACCTATATGCTTCTTGTGTGCTTAAGGCAAGTGACTAAAATAGACAAACAGACCTCTAATGCTTCAGAGATCTTCAGAATATGGAATTTAAATTGTTATCTTTTAAAGTTTATAATATCAGACAGACTGCCAGATCCTGACAATGACCCAAAGTCTCCAAAGAAGATTATGAGGCACCCCAGTTCCTGCACCTGGACCAGTGAACAAGATGCTTAGATGTGATACCTGCCGCCTGCCAGGACCTGGCCGAGACTGTGGACAAAGCTGCTGGACACTGGAAAATTGATTGCACCCCCTTTGCCCAGACAAAACAACGTCAGTCTTTTCCATGTCCCTCTTCCACAGAGAGGGAAAACAAAACAAAACAAAACAAACCTCTCACCTTATAGGCCTGGCGAAGATTGCTGGTCTTTGAGACACCTGCCTCCAGCGGTAATGGAGAAACTTGGATATGGCTAACTGTATATGGACTGGCTTCTGTCACTTTTTAGTAGATTCGGATAAAATATACCCTTCTCAGATCTCTGAAATATTAATGGTTGTCAACTTGGCAGCATCAGACAGTCAGATCCACTATAGACTATAGTCAGCATGTTAGCTGGTAAAATAGTGACTATCTACTGTTCAGGCACAAGCTCAAGCTCAAGGTTTTTAGGTTTATTTTGGTTGTCATCTAAGTACAAACTTAAAGGGCTTTTCATCAGGCCAAAGGCACCTCTGTCCAATCCATACCTGGCTCTCTGGACAGAAGAAAAATGTACATGCTTATAGCCCAAATCTGTAGTTTTTGCTAGGACTCAAAGTTATAAATATGTTCCTGCTGTTTGAACAGATATCCAGATATCTGCTTTTTCTGCACTGTGGGCTCCAGTAAATAAGTTTTAACCTCTGTTCCTAGTTTAAACATGTTTTAAACAGGTTTCTGCTTCTGGCAGACATCTGAGTATCAGTTGCTGACTACAGGCTGTTCTAAGTAGACTGCGAGCCCTGGACTTGCTGTGGATGTGAACCAGTCCAGCTGATGTGGACACCCCGTCTCTGCAACGAAGTCTGCCAAAAGCCCCTGATGGATTCCCCATTGCCTAAATTCCTTTTTTGCTTTTGACTAGCATTTCAACCTTCTGGGGTCCCTAACTTTGTCCCAAAGTCAGCAGGAAGTAGCTTGGAAAAGAATTCGCCGCCCATTTTCCCTGGTTAAAATGCTAAGTCGGGAGGGACTCCCTTGCATGGGGATGCCAATATCTCTCACTCCCTGATGGGGGCGCTAGAGAGACAGCAATTCCATGATTGGAATTTCCAAAAAAGAAAATGGGGGAATGAAGGGACCAGCTCCCCATTTTGGCAGCCATGACAGTAACACATGCTTGCCATAACCTTGCCTTGGTCACTTAAGAGGTCAGACGCCTGCCTCGTGACAAGGAACCAATCAGAAGTTAGCTGGTGGCGCTATGCTTTAAGGCTCTGGGTGTGCTTTACGGACAAGCACACAGCAATGATGCACAGAGTATAGCAACCACCCTGGGATATAACAACCAGTTGACCAATCAACACAGGGCAAGCCCTCCAAGCCTGGAGGCACACCAATCCTGAGCCTGTGCGTACCCCTAGACACTCCCCTTACGCTGCCCTACAAGATCTCTCGGGAGCCCCTAGGAGCCGTCTTTTGTAGCCAACCGCCATGGTGGGTGGACAAAAGACCTGAGCTAACCTGGGGTTAGCTCCTTAAATTACAATAAAGCCTCATGCAGTTTGCAGCAAGCCCTGGAATCTGTCTGGTGATTGGGGTGACTGCTGTCGTGGCCTGGGACCCCGGATACCTGAGCTTTCTGGGGGGGGGGTGTCTAACAAAAGAAGCCAACTTATAGAAAAGCTATTTCACTGTATTTGTTATTCGATCCCTACTCCACCCTGTAATATGACTCCTAATGAGATGGTTAGCATTAACTAAGAGCTGTTTTTCTGAAGATGTCCTGACTCCTCACTGGGGCTGCAGAGACCAGGCTTTCACAGAATAACACTAGTAGCGGTAACCAGACACCACTATTATATGCACTTACATAACTGTATGCGGATCCTTCTGCTCTGGGGAAGCTCAAATAGCCTCCTAGAGCTGAAAACGTAAAACAAAGCAAAACAGTTTTTGCATAAGAATGAAGGAAAAAAAGAGTAGGCATGGCAGCTCGGTGAGCCTCTATAATTCCTGCATTCTGGAAGCTGAGGTAGGAGGATTGCCAGGAGCTTAAGGCCAGCCTGGCAGCATAGTAAGTACAGGGCTGGCCAGAGCTACATAGAAGAACCCAAGAACCCTGTCTCCAAAAAATCAAATGGAAAAACAAAACAAAAGAAGCAAGCATATGCACTGTCAGGTGATGGGGAAAAGCAAAATCCACATTCTCTTATTGGGCATCTTCAAAGGATGTATGTTTTATTTGGATATATCTGCTCTATTTGTGAGGAGAAAAATGTAAATCTCTCTAACCTTGTAAAACCTGTATGCAAATCTTTTAATCTCTGACACCTGTAAAAAGTTTTTTTTACACAAAGCTTCCTCTGCATTCCCAGAACTTGATAGAACTTGTCTCCTTCCCTTTTTCTATCATTTCCCTTGTGCTGATTTTTTTTTTTTAATTAGCCAGTCTTGAAAGACTGTGAGGTTGGACCCCAGCCAATCAGAAAACACAGTGACCACCTGTGTTAGAGTAACAACCAAGAGTGCTTCTTGCTAGGTCTCAAACCCAAGACAAGCTTCACGCACTACCTGTGGCTCCTCCCAGTGCTCTTTGCCATGCCCTCCACCCTAAACCTTTTCCTCCCAGGGCTGGGCATCCATTTCTCTTCCCCAAGCCTGATCCCTGTATGACAGCCATTTTGGCTAGCCTGGGCTGCCTCTCTTGGTTGGCGGCTTCTCTTTCTCTCCTCCTCCTCTTTCCTGTCATGGTCTGGTTTAGCCGGCATGTTCAGCCTGGGCTCTTCTTCAATCTCTATACTCTAGGAGTAGTCATGTCCTCCTTCTAGTTCATTTTTTCATTTATTTCCTAGGTAAGTTTGGGTTCTGGTACATCCTTTTTGCACAGAGAAACTGCCTTGCTAGGTTACTTTTGCCTTGTTTGTGAGATCCTTTGTACTTCCCCAAGATTAGTCTTTGTTTCTAAGACATTGGTTGAGTTCATAAATTCTCTTTCTCCAGCTCCAGGTTTGGCGGGAGCCAGCTCAACCCTGAAGAGATCATATTGCTCATCTAGGGCCCAAGAAGAAGTAATGGTGGAATGTAAAAAAATAAATAAATTAAAAAAAAAGTGAAGCAAAAACAAAAAAAAAAGCCAAAAAACAAGCAAACAAAAAACCTTGTTAAGGGCAGAAATCATGCCTTCTTCCTGAATTAAAAAAAAAAAAAAAGAAGTAGTAATGGGTACAGTTATTTTACAAGACCTAATAGTTCCTTTCTTCTTTTCCTTTCTTTTTTAGATTAATTTTATTTGATGTGTATGAGTGTTTGCCTGTACCACATACATGCTGGTGCCCACAGAGGTCACAAAAGAGGGTCAAATAGCCTGAACCTGACATTACAGATGGTTGTAAGCTACCATGTGGATGGTTATTGCTCTAATCCCTGGAAACTTTCTTTTTAATTTTTTTCTTTTACTTTTATTTGCTGTGTATGAGTGTTTGCCTGTAACGTATGTGTGTGCACCATAAATGTACAGTGGCTGTGGAAGCCAGAAGAGGGTGTTGGATGCCTGGGGACTAGAGTTACAGATGACTGTGAGCCATCATGGAAGTACTGGGAACTGACCCAAGTCCTTTGTGAGACTTAAGCAGAACAGAGTAGAAATCACTAGCTATTAGATACTAATTTATTGATTTACTTAGTGATTTACTTAAAGCATTACTTGTATTGATCATTTCCAAGGATGACTTCATTTGTTACCTAGAACAGAGTGATCTGGAGAAATAGCTGAAACAATGGGTCACTGCCCTTAATAACCCTACACCAGTCAACTAATACGAACACCTTTAAAAAAAAGCTGACTACCAGGTACGCTTAGGTAAATCTCTCCTGCTTGCTCACCCCATCTTGTGATTTTAAGAGTATAAAATGAGAATGCAAACCAGACATGAACTGGGGCCTCTCAGGGACTATCCTGGCTCCAATCACCCTGTGAATATATCTCCTCTTTTCCAGTGCTTATTCCAGAAAGATTTCCCACAAGATCAGCCAGCATTTTTAACTGCTGGGCCATCTCTGCAGTCCCAACGTTCTTTTTTAAAAAGCATCTGTCACCAGCTTCATGTGGACATAAGAGAAATGAATAGGGTGCAGAATAAAGGCAGACTGTCCTATCATTTTCACTGACTGTCCCATGTATGTGACCTGCGCCTCTGCTCCTCTCTGTCGAACAACTAACTCTCTTAAAGGAAACAAAACAAAACAAAACAAAGCACTAGCAAGTCTAATGGCCACAGGGAGAATGAAGGAGTGAGAACCAACCACTCACCACAGCCTGTTAGGAAGTGACAACCTACACAAACATGGTCAGTTGATTTTCGACAAAGACAAGTCAAAGAAAGGATGGTCTTTTCAACAAATGCTGCTGCAAAAACTGGACAATTCATATGTAAGACAAACATTCATACAGATCCCTCACACTGGAAATTCTACCCACTGCCACCAGCCATAAAAGAGAATTTCATTATTGCACAGGAATATTGAGTCCTGAGAAAGATTCTAACTCAGGTGAGGTAAAACTCCTGTCTAACAAATGAAGCCTAAAAGTAGATGCAGATGTCAGGTGTGGTGATGCATGCCTTTGACTCCAGCACTCAAAGCAAAGGCAGAGGAATCTCCTGTGAGTTCTAGGCCAACCTGATTTAGAGAATTGAGTCAGCCAGGACTACCTAGTGAGACCTTGTCTAAACAAAACAAAACAAAACAAAACCCCTAAACAAACAAAAGAATCAGATGAAAGGGTAAGCGAAAGAGACAACTGAACATTGACTGAACTGCACCAACAGCCTCTCAGTGGCGGGGCCTTTGGGAGTCACTGTTCCCAGGTCTGCCCAAGTCAATGATTATAATCATAGTCTATATGTTCAAGAATCCAGAGGAACTTCGTTTGCTTGGCATATGAAGGCTAATTTTAAAAAAGATTCAAAATGAACTCTCTCAGAGATGAAAAATACAGAAATACATACCAGGTAAGATTAGTGGCCTTATGGAAGGCACAAGAAAAGGATGTCAGAGGACAAACCTCTGGGTTCCAAAACTAGTTCAGGTGGAGAATAGCTTTCAAAACAAAGACTGTGCTGCTGCGAAAGAACAGACACTGAGTGGCTGGGCCTGTAGTGTTCACATCTGCTCTGAACATACAGAGACAACTTTTCAATACAGGCCAATGGCTGTTTACATAGCACTTACATGGCACTAAATAATCTAGAGATGATTTTCAGTACACGAGTTTATGCAAGTCCAATGCCACTTTATTTATGGTACTTAAGTTACCACAAATTTTGATGAAGACAGGATTTTTTTTTTATCTTTTCTTCAAGACAGGGTTTCTCTGTATAACAGCCCCTAGCTTCCTTTGTTGACCAGGCTGGTCTCAAACTCACAGGTCAGCCTACCTCTGCCTCCAGAGCCCCATCATGCCCAGCTAGAACACAGAGGGTTCTAGAACCAATTCATGACATGGAAAAATGGACAGACATAGAAACAGGTATTATACAAGCTGGGTACAGTTGCACTATTGCCTAAGCACTCAGGAGGACTGTTTCAAATTTGATGTCAATAAAGGCTTAACTAAAGCAAGACTTCATCTCAAATACAGAAACAAAAACAAAACAGTTGGGTGTGGTAGCTCATACTTGTAACCTGGGGCCTGAGAGGCTGTAGTAGAAGATCACCGTCCCCAGCCACTCATTCTCCTTATAACCCTGCTATTTTCATTATGTTCTCTGTCTGCTCTGCTCCTGCTTCTCTCACTATGTTTTCTCTATTCTGTCTCCTGCTCTTCTCTCTCACAGACAGCCCTGCCATGTCCAGTCTACTTCTTTCTCTCTCTGGACTTTTCTAGATGCCTCTGGCTGTTCTCTCTCTCTCTCTCATATCTACAATAAAAATGTTCACCTTAACCATATAATAGAGTGGTCATGTTGTCAGTGGTCATGTTGTCAGTTTATAAACTTGGGAGACTTCAACATGAAGTCAGTCTGCCTCTGCCTCCTTCTCCTCTGGGAAAGGGTATGTAGAGGTAACTCCAGTCTGTCCCAGAACTTAACTGTTTTTTTTTTTTTTAATAGCTTCCAAAGTGCTACAATTACAGGTGTGCACAACTATACCTAATTAAAATCTTTCTGCTTTCAAAAATACTATAAGTAGGCATAGGGATGTAGCTCAGTGGTAGGATACTGACATAGCATGCAGAAGGCACCTGGTTTAATTCCAGTACACAAAACAACAAACATCATAAATAAAAATCAAAGACGGTGGTGTAGCTTGCCAATCATTAGCAAGATTCTGGGTTCAATCCCTACACTTTCTTCCCTCCCTCCAAAGGGGAAAAAGAATCCAGCTAAAAAAGTGTCATAAAAAGGCCTCTGCATCTCCCCGAAGCCGGCGGTCGTGATCTGCACCCAGGGAGCGGACAAGGGCACTTCTGTGGTGTGCCATGCCTTTCCTAGGTGTGCAGAAAAGGCTGGGCATTAGCCTAGCTCGTCACTTTACATTCCAAAGTGTGGAACAGCCCCACAAGATTCCCTCTAGGTGTCATGATTTTGAAAAAGAATGGATAGAATGTTCACATGGAATTGGTGCTACCCGAGCTAAAAAAAGAGTGCAGCATAGAGTATGAAGATTACAAGGAATGTTATCTTTGGTTCAAAACGATGAAGCACCTGAATGAAATCAAACGAGAGTGGGAAAAGCTAATCAAAGAGGGGAAATATACCCCTCCACCTCACTTCGTGGGCAAAGGGGAGCCCAGGCCTTGAACAGAGCAGCTGGAGGCTGCTTTTTGTGCTGTTTTCCACTGGGAAGACAGTTTAACAGAAGCTTTTTCATCAAGTATGTAAAAATAAAGAATTTAAAGAATTAAAAGAAAAAAAGTGTCATTAAAAAAAAGATACACCACAAGGTTAAAAAAAAAGAAAATACACCCCAGAGAAGCTAGAATTCTCTTTCAGAAACAGATGGAAGTAGATGCAGAAATTCACAACTAACCAATGGGCCAAGCTCCTGGAATACAATCAAAGTGATCGAAGAGCAAAAAAGACCATGATGGGGAAATCAGCTGACCTCAGCTACTGAGAGATCACAATCTCAGGTCTGACAAATGGGAAAAAAAAAAAATAACTGCCACATATAACCTAATCCAAAAAACAAAAACAAACAAACAAAAAACAGTACTCCAGATCTATAAATAACTCCTAAAAGCAAGCAAGAGATTTCTAAAAGAGACTGAACAAAAGACACAAGCATTACCAATGAGAATGTGGTCAATGCTCACTAACGTCAGAGATACACAAACCCAAACCCTGACTACACAGTGAAGGGACCAGCTCCCCTTTCGGCAGCCATAATGGCCGAACACGTGCTTGTCTGACCTTGTCCTAGACACTAGAAAGTCATATGCCTGCCTCGTGACAAGGAACCAATCAGAAGTTAGCTGGTGGCACTATGCTTTACGACCCTGGGTGTACTTTACGGACAAGCGCACAGCAATGATGCACAGAATATAGCAACCACCCTGGGAGGGCCTATGGGCCATAACAACCAGTTGACCAATCAACACAGGGCAAACCCTCCAAGCCTGGAGGGCACACCAATCCTGAGCCTGTGCGTACCCCTAGTCACTCCCCTTATGCTGCCCTTCAAGATCTCTCAGGAGCCCCTAGGAGCTGTCTTTTGTAGCCAACCGCCATGGCGGGTGGGTAAAAGACCCGAGCTAACCTGGGGTTAGCTCATTAAATTACAATAAAGCCTCATGCAGTTTGCAGCTGAAGGAACCGGCTTCCCTTTTGGCAGCCATAATGGTCGAACATGTGCTTCTATGACCTTGACCTAGTCACTAGAAAGTCAGATGCCTGTCTCGTGACAAGGAACCAATCAGAAGTTAGCTGGTGGCGCTATGCTTTACAACCCTGGGTGTGCTTTACGGACTAGCGCACAGCAATGACGTAGAGAGCATAGCAACCACCCTGGGAGGGCCTATGGGCCATAACAACCAGTTGACCAATCAACACAGGGCAAGCCCTCCAAGCCTGGAAGCACACCAATTGTGAGCCTGTGCGTAAGCCTGTGCGTACCCCTAGACAATCCCCTTACGCTGCCCCATAAGATCTTTTGGGAGCCTGTAGGAGCCGTCTTTTTCTAGCCGTCCGCCATGGCGGGTGGGTGAAAGACCCGAGCTAACATGGGGTTAGTTCGTTAAATTACAATAAAGCCTCGTGCAGTTTGCAGCAAGCTCTCGAATCTGCCTGGTGATTGGGGTGACTGCGGTCGTGGCCTGGGACCCCGGATACCTTAGTTTTCCGGGGGTCTAACACACAGCACTGCATTCACGAAATGCTAGGACGCTGTACCCTACTCATTGAAGCACACCTTAGTACAAGCACTCTAACAACAGCCTTCGATGAAGACTGTGTGGGCAGACATCCCTACTGCTCTGTATCAAATTCTGGGGAATTTATGCAAAAAAAGAAGCATGTAAGAATTCTATGAACTGGGGCTGGAGAGATGGCTCAGAGGTTAAGAGCACCAACTGCTCTTCCAGAGGTCCTGAGTTCAATTCCTAGCAACCACATGGTGGTTCACAACCATCCGTTATGAGATCTGGTGCCTTCTTCTGGTGTACAGATATACATGACAGCAGAATGTTGTATACATATTAAATAAATAAAATCTTAAAAAAAAGATTTTGTGACAATGTTGCTATAAATAAACATGTATTGTTTTCTAATGATTTAAATGAAAAGAAATTAAAAAAAAAATTAAGAACTGGCCAGGTAGTGGAGGTGCACGCCTTTGATGCCAGCACTCGGGAGGCAGAGGCAGAGGCAGAGGCAGGTGGATCTCTGTTCATTGGAGGCCAGTCTGGTCTACAAAGCTACACAGAGAAACCCTGTCTCAAAAAAAAAAAATTATAAGAACTGGATAGCCATGGTGGTTTCTACCTTTAATCCCAGTGCTAGGGAGGCAAACTCTGTTAGTTCAAGGCCAGCCACTACCACCAATTCCCACTAAACCACAAAAAGAAACTTATAACTGTACTGATGCAATAGGAAAAACCAAAACAAGCCTATAAACAAATGATCATCAAGAATAAAAATGAGGAGCTGGAAAGATGGCTCAGGGTTAGGAACACTTTCAGAGGACTTGGATTGAATTCCCAGCACCCACAAGTCAGCTCAATCATTTGTAACTGCAGTTCCAGAGGCTCTGATACCTTCGTCCAGCCTCCCTGGACACCAGATATTCACATGGTGCACAGACATACATACAGGCAAAACATCTATACACATAAATGCCTTATTTTCATTTGAAGGAATACTTTGGAGCTAAGGAAATCAATGAACTATATGAATACTTAAAACTGTGATTGGTGAAAGTTTTAAGAATCTAAACTGAGTCACTTTATATCAATCCTTCCAAAAGCAAATAACATCAAATTATGAAGGAAGGACTTTTCCCCATGATTGCTTGGTATTAGCTATAACAGAAGAGCTCCTATAGAGTCTACTGCAACCTTAAATATAAAGTACTTCTACGAGGAATCTACCCAGCAACTGTCTGTCTGACCTTGAATGACACCCAATTTTGTTATTAATAGTCATCAATTCCACAGTTGGCTTCAAAATATCTGATGTAATCTTCCTCATTTTTGTCTTTAAAAGCTTCCCCTTGTCTCAGCCTCCTTGGACACACTAGCAGTCTGCCATGCAAGCACATCCTCCTAGCAAGTTCTTCCGTCCTCACTGCACTGCTATGCTGCTCCCAAACAAACAATACAATCTGGATAAATTCTAGGAGCACAATAGGAACCCAAAGCAAGCCCCAGGACAGCACACACAGTGTGATTTCACTTGGGGTTAGTTAAACAGAACATGTTTAAGGATATGGGTCTGTGAGTCTAAAGCAAGTTTTTAAGGATTAGGTACTGGGCAGCCTGCCTGGCCAAGGACAGCAGGGCCAGAAGACAAGGACACATGAAGGACAGAACGAAGGGAAGCTGAATAGCAGGGTGTCTCATGTCAGTAAAAGCCCAGGGAATGGAAGGGAATACGTACTGGAGCTGAAAGCAGCTCATGGGGAAGTGCTACTCTCAGGTCTAAGTCCTCTGGAGGGAAAGTCAGACAGCAGGAGGCAGGAAGGCTGTCTAGATCTCAACTGTTCTGCAGATGCTGCTGCCAACACAGGCTACAACCACAGGCAAGTTTCCCCTTCGCAGAACTCAGGATTTGATCAATCATGCTGAGGAAAGAGCTCCAGAGAAATACTGCTAGAGATGGAAATATACCAATTTCAAACTCATCATATTCTAATTAAAGACAGATTTTGAGACACTAACAACATTTTTGTTTGTTTGTTTTTTTTTTTTTTTGGAGACAGGGTTTCTATGTGTAGCTTTGGAGCCTATACTGGCACTCTGGAGACCAGGCTGGCCTCGAACTCACAGAGCACTAACAACATAATTGATTTTCAGGGCTGTTTATCTTTGCAAAGCCTGAGAAAAGCCCTAGGCATTTTGTGTTATTTTCCTTTAAGAGAGCCCCTAGCAGGATAGGAAAGTACATGCCTCTGATCTCCTGAGGCAGGGGCACCTCAAGTTCAAGGCCTGTCTGTATTATAGAACATGTTCAAGGCCAGTCTGGGAGAGTTGGAGAGACCCTGTATCAAAATAAAAATTAGGGGATATAACTTAGCGAAGGAGTTCCTGTCTAACATATTAAGGCTCTTAGGGTCAACCTCTAGTACCACAAGGGGTGGTGGTGGTCTTAAGTGGCATAAATTAAAGCTCTGTTAATCCCTTGACTCTGAAGTGGCAAAATGCTTAATACACAGACTAGGGAGACTTGTTAAAATTTTCTTCTTCTACAGACTTGTTCTATAGCATGAACTGTGTAAACTTTAGGTAAATGTGAAATTTAAGTTTTCTATGGGTAAAGTAGGGTTCAAAGATGGTTTTGCTATCCAGCCTTGCTTTGAATTTACTATCCAAACAAGCTAGCCTTGAATTGGTGATCTTCTTACTGAAATTTTCCAAGTGTTGGGAGCACAAGAGTGCTGGATTATAAACATACGCCACCATACCCAGCTTAGGTTTAAGATCTTAAAAGGGCCGGGCGGTGGTGGCCCACGCCTTTAATCCCAGCACTCGGGAGGCAGAGGCAGGCGGACCTCTGTGAGTTCGAGACCAGCCTGGTCTACAAGAGCTAGTTCCAGGACAGCCTCCAAAGCCACAGAGAAACCCTGTCTCGAAAAACCAAAAAAAAAAAAAGCCAAAAAACAAAAAACAAAAAACAAAAAACAAACAAACAAAAAGATCTTAAAAGGACGTGATCGGGCTAGGAAGTGGCTCAGTGGTAGTGTTTGCCTTGCATACAGAGTTGCGTAGAACATAAACAATGTGACTAATAAGGACCCAGAAATTTCTAGTTGTGCCATTTGTTCTTACAGAGACTGGATACATTAAATCTTGTTGGATAACATAATATAAGGCAAAATCAGTTTTCTAATAAGGCCCTTTGCTGAGAAGGTACAAACTAATATATATCATATCCCTGGTAAATATTTAAAAAATGAATCAAGGATGATATTCACACAATCACCTCTTTATTGTATCTACAGCTTGCTTTTTTTTTTTTTTTTTTTTTTTTGGTTTTTCGTGACAGGGTTTCTCTGTGCAGCTTTGGAGCCTATTCTGGCACTCACTCTGGAGACCAGGCTGGCTTCGAATTCACAGAGATCTGTCTGCCTCTGCCTCCAGAGTGCTGGGATTAAAGGTGTGCGCCACCAACACTGGCCTACAGCTTGCTTTTAAAACACTATGCAAGGTAAGGTGTGGAGGTGTATTCAGTTGGAAGATTAGTTGTCTAGCATACATGAAGCCTTTGGAGCAGTCTCCATTATTGCATAAACACATAGCACATACCTACACCCCAGCTCTTGGGAAATAAATGTACGAGGGTCAGCAGTTCAACCATTATTAGCTACACAGCAAGTATGAGGCACCAGTCTGGGCTAAGTAAGACCCTGTTTCAAAAAGCCTGGTGGCGCAATAGGAAGTGGATGTCTGTGAATTTGAAGCCAGTCTGTTCTATCTAGTAAGTTCCAGACAAGCCAAGAGAGTCCCTGTCCCCCAAACAAAATGAAATGACCCAGGGCTTGGAAGTAGCTGAGTGATACAATGCTTGCCTAGCATTCATAGAGCCTTGGGTTCAACCCCCAGTACCTCTAATCAAACCAACAAAAATACTATACAATGTGAGTGTAACAGCACACACCTGCATTACCAACACATGGGAGGCAAGGTGGAAAGACCTCTTTTTGAGACCACCCTGGGAGACAGGAAACATCTCTCAAATCCAAACAACCCCCCATACTCTCTAGACATGATCTTGCTCCAAGGTCAGTACTACAGTCACATGACATGACTTCCACAACACCCCGACTCCTAAGTCTTCAGCAACAGGACCTGGAGGATCAGAAAAGAAGAGCACAGAATAATTCCCGGGGTAGAGCTGGAACTAGAGATCCACGTGCTCTGTCTTCTGTGTGAACAGAGAAGATAAACCAATGATCTAAGAACAGGGAGAGGAATTTGCCACCAGCTAAAATATTTTCAAGAAGAACAAATCATCCAGAAAAAGGATTTGCTTTGTAGAGGCTGAGGAATTTGTGAAGTCAGAGTTGGAACTCCACAGAAATGCTATCTATATTCAACAGGAAAGAACAGGACTCACTTGAAAATGTTATTTGTGGGGCTGGGATTACAGCTCAGTAGCATAGCATTTGCTTAGCATGCACGAGGCCCTGGGGTAAATTCAAAGCAAATCTCCCAGCCGCCGCCCCCCCCCCCAAAAAAAAGACACACACACACTCTCTCACACACAAACACACACAGTTATTCTGAGAAAACTGAAAAGAAGCAGGGAAATGAATTCCATGAAATCCACTTAAGACCAATATGTTTTCAAGAATTTTTCTATCAGCAAAAGCCCTGCCAGCCCTCACTGAAAGGGAGAGACTGAAAATGAAAGGAGGATGCTCAACTCCCAGGATTCTATCTACTGCCAACAAGCAGGTATATGAAACTACAAAGCAAAGCTACAAAGTAAGGTCTACCTTCTGAGGACAATACAGGACTGAGGGGCATGTTCCCAGAGTGAAATCAAGAGCTCTGAGGGCTGGGATGGCAAGATGGCTCAGGGGGTGAAGGCGGTTGCCCCCAAGCCCGATGATTTGTGTATAATCTCCAGAACCTGTGTGGTGGCCGCAGGGAGCTGACTCTCCTAAGGTGTCCTCTGACCAGCAAATGACTGCTGTGGCACATGCACAGTCATGGACATACACACAATAAATGTTAAAGAAAAAAGAAAAAAAAAAAAAAAAAGGAGCCCTGAGGGTGAAAACAAGAGCGAAGTGGGCAGAGCTGAGACTCACGGTGAATTATTTCTAGCCCCTGGGTCCTGAGGAAGGAACTGCTACTATCTTACCTGGAAATGCAGTGTGAAGAAAGGAACCTAGAAAGCAAACCCAGCAGCTCCGAGGGCAGAGCTCAGAGCCACAAGGAACAGTTCTCGGTCGACCTAGAACTTGACCACCTGACTAGACACCCCACACCCCTGTATTGGGTACAAAAACCAAGGCAGCTGAACTCAGTGCATGCTGGACAAGCACTATGCCACTGAGCTATAACCCGAGAATTGTTTTTACTTTCTCTCTCAAGATTTTATTTTTATTTTATGTTTACGGGTGCTTTGTCTGTCTGTCTGTAAGTGTACCATATGTGTGCAGTGAGTGAGTGAGTGCCCTTGGAGGCCAGAAGAAGGCATGAAATACCCAGGAAATGGAATTACAGACAGTTGGGAGCCACCATGTGGGTGCTAGAAATTGAACTCAGATCCTCTGGAAGAGTGGCCAGTGCTCTTAGCCACTAAGCCATCTCTCTTGGTCTTGCTTTTATTCTGAGACAGGTTTTTACTGAGTTGCCTAGGGGCTGGTCTTGAACCTGAGATTCTCTTGCCTCACCCTCCCATGGCTGAAATTAAAGGCCTGTACCACCAAAATAAGCTTGCTTGCCCAGCTGGATTTTAAAGTTGCTTTAGGTTGGTGACCTCTTTTCCCTTACCAACCCTTCCTCCTTTGAACCTGAAGTTGTAGGTTATCCCATTCTAGTTCTGCCTTATCTATTGGGAGAGCAAGGAACAAGTAGGTAGTTCTTTAGTTTCGTAAGTCCACAAAGAAAAAACTTCATTTCAGACCTGTACTTGATTACAGTCTTGAGCCTTATCTATGCAAGGTTCAGGTGTGCCCAGCCTTTTAACACAGCAACACAACTACTATCTACAAAGGTCATACTTGGGAACCATACAATCCAATTCCCTGGATCCCATAAAACTTTCAAAAAGAAAAGTCTCAATGTTTGCACTAACTTCATGATTCTGTGTTGGGCTATATTCACAGCTACCCTGTGTCACAAATGCCACATGCACCACAGAGATGTTCTGTTTTTTTTAAAAAAAATAAGGTTTTTGGCCTGGCAGTGATGGTGCACGCCTTTAATCCCAGTACTTGGGAGGCAGAGGCAGGCAAATCTTTGTGAGTTCAAGACCAGTCTGGTCTACAAAGTTAAGTTCCAGGACAACTAGGGCTGTTACACAGAAAAACCCTGCCTCGAAAAACCAAAAATAAAAAAATAAATTAAGGTTCTCTCCTCTCTCTCTCTCTCTCTCTCTCTCTCTCTCTCTCTCTCTCTCTCTCTCTCTCTCTCTTTTTCTCTCTCTCTCTCTCTCTCTCTCTTTCTCCCTCTCCCTCTCCCTCCCTCTTCAATATAGGGCTTCTTTGTGTAGCCCTGGCTATTCTAGAACTAACTCTGTAGACCAGGATGGCTCAATTCAGAGATCCATCTGCGTCTGTCTCCCTGGAATGAAAGGTGTGTGCCACCACTGCCTGACTAAAGATTTATTTCATTAAAAAAATTTACTTTTAATTATGTTTGTTTATGTGTCAGTATTTGCATTTGAACAGAGGAGCCCTTGGAGCCAAAGGTACTGGATTTCTTTGGGGTAATAAGGGATCGTGAGTAGGTCTGACACAGGTACTGGGGTTTGGACTTGGGTCCTCTGTAAGAGCAGTAAAGCGCTCTTAACTGTTGAGCCATAGAGATGATCATGATGATAGGATTTAGAATAACTAAGACACTGATATTTAAGACTTTAATATGCTTGCAAGGGAGTGACTATATTTTGTGTAAGGAAAATAGAAGCCAGAGGGCAGACTGATGTGAGAAAGACTCAACACAAAGGCCATTATCGGTTGCTCAGACCCACGGGAGGGTCTGCAACCAGTCTCTATCCAGCAGCCAGACATAAAATGGGGGCGTCAGTCCTATAAACAAAAGGAAGTGGTGCACCAACAACTTAGACTCCGCCCCAGAGCCTCTAGATTAAAGAGAAGGTCTTGATGATCTTTGATTTGGGCCCCATTAGACCTTGATCTACACAAGCCTGCTTGGTGTTCTTGTTAAGACTATTTGACTAATAGCCCTGTGTAGCATCAAACTCACTGTGTAGTCCAGGCTGCCTTGAACACATGTTCAGCACTCATGTGCTACCAGGCCCTGTCCACCTAGGCTTTTGACTTGCAAAACATTGAGTTATTATGAGGTTTTCCATTCCCCCACCCCTTCTGAGACAGGGGTTCTCTGTGAACCCTTCCCTGTCTGTCCTGGAACATACTGATGGGGATGTCCTTCTGTATGCTGTGAATATATGTTTCTCTTATTGATTGGTGAACAAATGCTGATTGGCCAGTAGCAGACAGGAAGTATAAGTGGGGCTACCAGTCTAGGAATGCTGGGAAGAGGAACAGAGGGAGAGTCTGGGGGTGGGGTGAGGTGGGGTGGTGGCAGATGCCATGTAGCCACCAAAGGAGTAACATACATGTGCATTACCAGTAAGCCACAGCCTCTGGGCAATAGTTTAATAGAAATGGGTTGACAATTAAGAGAGCGCTAACCAACAAGAAGCCATCCGTCAAACAGTTTATAATCAGTATGTTTGTTTGGGACTAAAGAGCTTCAGGACCTGGAGGAACAGAAACTCTGTCTTCACTTACTCTGTTGACCAAGCTGGCCTCACACTCACAGAGATCTGCCTGCCTCTGCCTCCTGAGTGCTGGGATTCAAGGCATTAAAGGTGTGCTCCATCACTGGTTGGTGAGGTATTGTTTTAAAACATGAAGTCGGTAATAGTTTGTTACACAGGAGAAAACTATGTAGGTCAATGGCTTCTATGTTGGAAGTGCTGTCACTCAGGCCCTCCCTGAGAATAAAGCAAAGGTAGCAGAGAGGGGACCACGTGAAGTTCTGGTACAGACCCGTGCTCATGAATTCAGCACAAGTTTCTTCATCACAAAGTATCTGAGCCAAAGGGAAGCAGCTCAGGAAAACACTTTTATGCCAGCACGTCTTTTCAAAGAGCAGGTGTATTATGAACCACAACATTGTGTCAACACCTGTAAACAAGCGACTCAGACACAGCCAAGAACATAGTCACAGCTGCTTACCTTCCTCAGGCCCCGACTGTGGACTGCTGGAATAAAGATATGCTCCTTTTCCTCCTGTTAGCAATGTGCCCAAGAAACACTCGTCCCCCTTTAAAAACATTAGCAACAAAAGAGCTGGTGATTTACCACATAAGAATTTACAGACTCAAAACTCTTCCATTTTGTCAGTCTAAAAATGTGAACATACTAAACACATACCATGTGCTTTGGCATCATCTGGTTCTTTTGGCTTATTACCAACACTGTGAGTTTTGTTTTTCTGTGACAAAGTCTCACTGTTGCCCAGCCTGGTCTGGGACTTGCAGTGATCCTCCTGCCTGAGCTTCCTGACTATAGGGACTACAGGCATGTACTGCCTATCACACCTGGCTTCTATACCCTACTTGTGGTGGTCTTGTTCCAGTGGACTGATGTCTGTGAAAAAGAAACCACTTCTCTTTTGTCCTGACACCCTATCATCTCAGCTTCTGTGCAGGTCAATCAGGAATTTTCTTTTAATAGTGCTGAAGACACTTGGGGAGATAGACAGCTCCATGGTAGAGAGTGCTTGCCTAGAATGCTGAAGGCTTTAGATTTGATCCCCAGTGCTGACTTAAAAAATGTACAGGGAGATTTTTGTGAGCTGCCATGTGGGTGCTGGGAATTGAACTCAGATCCTTTGGAAGAGCAATGGTGCTCTTAACCACTGAGCCATCTCTATAGCCACCATACAGGGAGATTTTTAGAAACACTAAAATAGGTAGAATTCCTCTCACTTTGTTCCCCCAATAATTGTTTGCTTTCCCCAGAGACCTAACAGGAAGTAGAAAATGCTAATAGGAATCAAAACCAAAAAGTACAAACCCTTTCTTTGCTTAGCAGTTAAGATATTTATTTTATTTTTTTTCTGAGACAGGGTTTCTCTGTGTAGCTTATAGACCAGGCTGGCCTCAAGAGAGATCTGCCTGCCCCTGCCTCCTGAGTGCTGGGATTAAAGGCGTGCACCACCACTGCCCAGCTTAAAAATTTATTTATTTTTTTTAAAGGTTTATTTCTTTATTATGTATACAACATTCTGCCTCCATATATGCCTGCATGCCAGAAGAGGGCACCATATCTCATTACAGATGGTTGTGAGCCACCATGTGGTTGTTGGGAATTGAACTCAGAACAGCCAGTGCTCTTAACCTCTGAGCCATCTATCCAGCCCCAAACTTTTTAATTTTTATTTATGTATTTTATGTGTATGGGTGTTTTGTCTGCATGTATCTTTGTGTACCACATGTATGCTTGGTGCCTTTGGAGGCCAGAGAGGGCATGGGATCCCCTGGGTGTAGAGTTGCAGATGGTTGTGAGCCAACATGTGTGTTCGAGGAATAGACCCTGTGTCCTCTGAAGAGCAGTAAGTGCTCTTAACTGCTGAGCCATCACTCCAGCCCAAAGGTGAAATATTTTATCATTTTAAATTGCTTACATTTGAGCCATCTTACAAAAGTGTTTACTTTATATGTATGAGTGCTTTGCATGCATGCATGTATGTATGGGCACCACATATGTATTTGGTACCCAGGGAGGCTGGAGAGGGCATGGAATCCCCTGGAACTGGAGTAATGAATAGTTACAACCCACCATGTGGGTGTTGGTTCTCTGCAAGAACAGCAAGTGATCTTAACTTCTGAGCCATCCCTCTAGCCCCCATCTCAGGCTAATAATGATGCCATCACTGGGGACAAAAATGCTGCTTACCCTTGTTGCTTGCAGGGCTTTCTCAGACAATTTTATTTCATTATCTTCTACCTGTAGCCAATGGAAATGAAGAATTTTCAATATAGTGCTTCAAGGATAGGATCCTACTGTGTCTCCCTAGGTAGTTCCTCTCAGGCCCTGACACACTGGCAAAGATGCTGATGGTCATCAGGGC
This sequence comes from Cricetulus griseus, assembly GCF_003668045.3. Classification (NCBI taxonomy): domain Eukaryota; kingdom Metazoa; phylum Chordata; class Mammalia; order Rodentia; family Cricetidae; genus Cricetulus; species Cricetulus griseus. Next base: position 47,789,763 of record NC_048599.1, on the reverse strand, counting down.
TCAAGTACTAGGCCAAGGCCAGGTTTCCTACTAACGAGCTCACATGCATGGAGAGGATGCACAATTTCCACTTGCATTTCACTGTAGGAGGAAATCACAATGAATGGGGGAACACTGAAGTATTTCCAGAGTGTACTATAAGGCAGGGTCTCTGTATGTAGCCCTGGCTGGTGTGGAACTAGCTATGTAGATCAGGCTAGCCTCAAACTCAGAGATCTACCTGCCTCTGCTTATTGAGTTCCGGGATTAAAAGTGTGCCATTATGCCTAGCCAGAGTGTACCATATTTAAACATACATGTTAAAGTATGACTTTTTGTTTTCCCCTATCTACATCAGAGCTGCAGAAACAGATTCTAAAATAGGAAATAAGACTTTTTTTTTTTTTTCCTCGTGACAGGGTTTCTCTGTGGCTTTGGAGGCTGTCCTGGGACTAGCTCTTGTAGACCAGGCTGATCTGGAACTCACAGAGATCTGCCAGCCTCTACCTGCCGAGTGCTGGGATTAAAGGCGTGCGCCACCACCACCTGGCCTAAGATGCAGCCTTTTAAAGGCAGGCCTTACTTAGTCCAGGCTGCTCTAAAATTCACTATGTAATGTAGTTGCACCTCCAACCTGTACTCCTCTGTACTTCAGCATCAGGGCTGGGCTTACAAGTATGTACTACCATGCCTGTTCATGGAGTGTAAACTGTGTGTGTGTGTGGGGTGTGTGTGTGTGTGTGTGTGTGTGTGTGTGTAGTGTGTGTGGTGTGTGGTGTGTGGTGTGTGTGTGTGTGTGTGTGTGTGTGTGAGAGAGAGAGAGAGAGAGAGAGAGAGAGAGAGAGAGAAAGAGAGAGAAAACAGACAGAGAGAGAAAGAGACAGAGAGAGAGAGAGAGAGAGAGAGAGAGAGAGAGAGAGAGAGAGAGAGAAATCTCAAATGTCTTAGATCTAATTTAATTACTGGAAGCTAACGATACATAGAGCTTTCAATAAAGAAGAGTTATTTGGCCAGGCGGTAGTGGCACATGTCTTTAATCCCAGCACTTGGGAGGCAGAGGCAGGTGCATCTCAGTGAGTTTGAGGCCATCTTGGTTTACAGAGTGAGTTCCAGGAAAGCCAGGGCTACACAGAGAAACCCTGTGTCGAAAAAACAAGCAAACAAAAGTTGTATGTCTGTACCCTCTGCAAACTGAGCTGGGACAAACTTCCCTTCAAGTGGGTCCTTTTCTAACGAAGACATCTGCAGTGCAGAATTCTGGAACACAGCTCAGGAAGAGGGAGACCGCAGGTTCTATGTGAAGTCACCCAACCGACCACTCACTCTTGGCCAGCATTTGGAGCACTGCTTTACCAGCTCGTCTGTGGTCATCACCCTCCTTTTCATGGACACTGTCACAAAGAAATTCATGCATCCCTGCAGTACTTAAACTGTAAAATGCCAGATTCCTTGCTAATATGTTTTTTATGTCCCAAATACTAATCTGGGAACGGTAGTGCACTATAGCCCTAGAATTTCAAAGGTGGAGGCAGAAGGATCAAGGCATCCCTGGCTACAGAGTGAGAAGTTTGTGGACAGCCTGGATTACATGAGACTCGGTCTAAAACAAAACAAACAAAAATTAAACAACAAAACAAACTGCATTTCAGACCAAGCCTGATCAAAGAAAATGAGACTTTTCTACACACAGAGAGGCACTTAGAAAAATAACAGCAATCCCTCTGACAGATGGAATCCACTTCTCAATTTCTGAGACCCTGGACAGGCAATGGTGATGAGGTGTTGGAATCTCTGCCCAGGGTTTTCTGGGTTTGGGCCCACTGTGACCAGAGCAGGACACTAACCAACCAGGAAGAGAATCTGGGGATGGCCGCTGTCAGGATGATGTAGCTGGTTTCTGGGGTAATAGTGCCACCTGCAGGAAAACCAAAAATACGCCAGTTATGCCTAGCCATCTTAGCCCACCTTGCAGGCCTACTCTGACAGAAAGTGTCTTTTTACTTCACAGAAGCAAGGGCTCCTTTCAGCATAGTCTGCTGCTCCCCCGCCCCCCTCCCACACACACACAAAGGGAGTTTCCTCATCTGGGGACAGACAGTCGAATAAGCTGATGGTGAGGGGTTGTTGAGTATCCTTCAGAACAAAGGGAAACATGCATGAAAATGAGTAATCATGAATTAGTTCCTTTTACCTTTAATTTTATCAAGAAGTACAGGTATTATGTATACCCATTAAAGCCACATCTACCATTATCAGTATTAGCAAAGCTGGAAGGCAAGGGCCTCTGAACCCTTTGACATGGCACTGAGCTACAGGATTTGGAGTTTGCCCTGATGGTTTTGATCTTGCTTTGGTCCAGTACTTCCTCACTGTGCTCTGATTCCTCCCCTTTTGCAATGGTAATGTATATTCTATGCTTCTGTATGTCTGAAGACTAACTTCCTTTTTGATTTCACAGAAGCTTACAATTAAGAGACTGCCTTGAGTCTCACAAGAGGCTTTGAACTTTGGGCTTTTAAGCAATGAAAGACTATGGGGACTTTTAGAATTAGACTCAATATGCATTTTGATATGGCCAATGTATGTGGGGGCCAGGGAGCAGAATGCTGTGGTCTGAGAATGGACCCTGTGGTGATATCTTGCTTGTACAAATAAAGCCTGTCTGAAGACCAGAGGAGCTTGCCACCAGCTAAACATAGAGGTCTGGAAGTCTGTACAGACAGATAGGAAGTGAGATGGCTGGGTGGAAATAGGAAATGAGATAGCAGGGCTACAGGAAGTGAGATGGCTGAGTAGAGAGAGGATATAAAGAAGAAGCAGCAGGAACTCTCTCTTTTCCGCTAGGAAGCTAATGAGTTAAAGGTTGCTTTGGCTTGCCCCTTCTTCTCTCTGATCACTCAGCATTTTCCTCTATACCTGAATCTGGGTTTTTATTATTTAAACCAATTAAGAACTCCATTTACAGCCCCCATAGGCTCATATGTTTGAATACTTGGTCCCTAGTTGTTAGATCTGTTTGGGAAAGTTTACAAGGTGTGGCCTTGTTGGAGGGGATGTGTCACAGGGGAGGGCATTGAGGCTTCAAAAGCCCACATCAGTCCTAGAGTACTCTCTGCCTTCTGCTTCCAGCTCTCAAAGTTCCTAATGCCATCCTTTGCTCTGTCATCAACTTCATCTCTGAAGCCATAAGCCTGATTAAACTTCTGTAAATTGCCTTGGTCATGGTATTTTATCACAGCAAGAGATCAGTAACTAAGACAGCAGGGTAATTTACTGAGAAGGATGAGGCAAACTGCCCTCTCATTGGAGCACTGAGCAGGGGTTAAACTCCAAAAAAAAATCTCCTTAAATCCTGTTTCATAATAATGACAAGTTTGCACTTTTTTTTTGTCTTTTGATATTTTGAGACAGGGTCTTACTATATACCCTTTATTATATACCTATATACTTCTAGAACTTGCTAAGCTGACTTTGAACTTATGGTAGTGGTCCTCCAGCCTCTGCTCCCAACTGCTAGGATTATAAACGTGCCCTGTACTCACCATCACAAATAGGTTAAGTTCCTATTGTAAGCATTTATGTTTTACTTTCTTGTAAACAAGCAAAACTAGTACAGGATGAGGCTATTTGGCAATCTGGGACTCCCTGTTGCTGCCCTGGCTGCTGTCAAAGGGCCAGCTAGATGACATATATGCTAACTGTTCTGAACAATCCACTAATACCCTAAGAAAACTACACAACTGTAACAGCTTATTGCTCTGGCTCCTGAAGGTGCAGCCTCAGCAAGAACTATCTCAGTTTGTACCAGACTTTGCTATCACAAACCTTGGGAAACTCCAGACAGTGCACTAGCCACTTCTACTGAGGCCAAAGGTGGGGTACTCCCTCCCACTGATGGCCTCGAAGAGTGACAGTTGTGAATGGCACTGGAGAGACAATGTGTGATCAGTGAAAATGCACCTTTGTTTACATGCAAGATATACTGTGATTGGTGCAAACCCCTCTCTGGCTATATGATAAACTTGCTGAACTGGCTGGTAGATACCCTCCTCTGGTATTGCAATATTAAAGTCCAATATGAGGCTTCTCTTAAATTGTCTTTTCTTGTCTACTTTTAGTAGTGCTTGCTGACCTGGAGACATGAAGAAGGAAGCAGTTGAGACTTAGGAGTGACAATGACAGCAGAGGTAGCAAAGAAGCAGCAATACTGCACAGTTCATAGGCCACACCACAAAAACAGCAATGTAGCTAGTTGCTTTACAATGAAGAAGAGGCAGATGAACAGTTTGACAGTAACTTAGTTTAAACAAGCGGGATGGCAGAATTAGGGAGAGGGTGCATAGCTGGAGCTAAAGGATAAAAGACCATAAAGATAAGTTAAGATAAACTGCAGGTCCTGGTATTTAGAAAAGTTCCAGAGATCTGGCAAGCTTTTAAGGCTTAAAGTCTCAGACACTCCAGGCCTGGGGGCTGTGACAATGCCAACTGTCAACAGCAGAGGAATTCTGACACCTCGGCCCACCACATGCTATCCCAGTTGCTGCTAGGGGCTTAGAAGTCCCAATTTTCTAAGTCTACATAGGAGACGACACTTGTAGAGTGCAGAGTCCTAGCTTCCTAGGTGTATAAAAGAGGTGCTCACCCTTGGAGAACGGGGAGTTCTGATACCAAGGCCTGTAATGAGAATTCTAACACAGATGGGCTCTTGCTGCCGATGCTGCTACTGCTGCCAAACACTCAAATTTACAAAAGTTGCCAAAGCACTTAATGGATTTCTTATGCAATCATGATTTCTGTTAAGGCAGAACAAAAGGACCACAGCTGGCTAACTGGTGATAGACAGTGCCAGCACCACATTATCAGCCTTTACAGTGTTCTCTTTTGGCCAGCATAAGGAGTAATGAGTGGCATCCAATTTTTACTTTATAGATTGTTTCCTCTTCACCATTATTGAGGGTGCATATCTTCATATACATATATCCATTTGCCTGTTTTTTGTTTTCTACCTTTGTGAACAGCCTGTTTGGGTTTTTTTTGCCCATGTAACTACTGAATAGCATATTTTTCTTATTAATTTATAAGTACTATTCACTAATTAGGATATATACCATTTGCTTATTGTAAATAGTTTAACATATTAATCAGTTTATGTCATCTTTGGCTTAATTTATGATTTTATAAATTATTTTTCAAGGCTTGTGTTATAGACATCACACACACTTACCCTTTTCCCTAACCAGGATCCGAGACGTCAAAAATGATTCTGAGAAGACCACAGATCCTAAGCATCCTCCTCCTCTTCCCAGCAGGTCAGGAATGTCATAGATGGTCATACAAGCCTGTGTCAGTGAAAAGAAGGGCCAGAGCCATTATCAGCCTAGCATTTCAAGAGGAGATCCATGGGCTGGAGAGATGGCTCAGTGGGTAAGAGCACTGACTGTTCTTCCAGAGGTCCTGACTTCAATTCCCAGCAACCACATGGTGGCTCACAACCACCTTAAATCTGGTGCCCTCTGCTGGCCTGCAGGCAGAAGACTATACAAAATAAATAAAATCTAAATTTTTTTTTTTTTTTTAAAGAGGAGATCCACAAGAAACACACCAGACTACTGCTGCAAGACACATGGCAAAAGAATACTGACAAATCTCTAAGGATCTATGCTGAAATACATTCTGAACTGAAAAATGCCATCAGGCTGTCCAATACGTGATCCTTGACTTGAGACATGCACAGGCTGGAAGGATAGTACCTTTATATTCTTATAAATTCCCTCATATTATCATCCTCCTAAGAAGCAACATAGTCTTTCTTCTTTTTTTTTCCTTTTTAAACTTAAAACTGTTTTTTTATGAGTATGCTGTGTGTGTGCAGGAACATACAGAAGCCAGAAGAGGGTTTTACATTTCCAAGAGCTGCAGTTACAAACAGTTGTGAGCCAACCCACATGAGGGCTGTCCACTGAGTCTGGGACCTCTGCAAGAGCAGTCAGTGCTCTTAACTGCTGAGCCATCTCTCCAGCACCACAGCCTTAATTCTCTTCTTTTATTTTTGTAAATTTATTTATTTATTTATTTATTTATTTATTTATTTATTTATTTATTTATTTATATGAGTGCTCTATTTGTATGTGTGCCTGCATGACAAGAAGAGGGCATCAAATCCCATTGTAGATGGTTGTGAGCCACCATGTGGTTGCTGGGAATTGAACTCAGGATCTCTGGAAGAGCAGACAGTGCTCTTAACCTCTGAGCCATCTCTTCATTCTTGATAATGACAGCCTATAGAATCAGAGCTGTTTCCTCAGGCTTTTGAACACCCATTCACTTCACACTCAAGGCATCACACTTCACCAATCCTTTGGCTTGGGCTTCAGTTCCCTCTCAGTGAGGCAGGAAAGGTACTGGGAAAGGTATTCACTAAGCTGGTATACAGGCCTGTCTCCATGGGTATTTGTGAGTACGCAGTAGCACACAGCTGCAAATGATCATTCCAGCCCAGCAGAGCCTCCCGCTCTCTTAGCCATGACTATGCTCATTGTGACTTCAGCTATTCAGGGCCAATAGCAGCAGAAAAGTATTAAATGGTCAACTCTAGAGATAAGCAAGGCGTGGGTTTTAAACTACATTCCATTCTGGACAGAATGGTTACATTTTATGCCTAGGATATGAACCATCCCTTTGTTCACAGCACTCTAGTGCATATACTACTTATCTGTTAGTCTATAGCCGTCTGAGTTATCAGACTGACTTGTCATAGTGTTTTCTTGGTTTTGACAGAGTGAAAAATATTTTTAACACAGAGTTAAGAATGAGGGTTACAAGGGAAAGAGAAGTACTCAGAAAGAAAAGTCAGACACATAGACAGGTCTCTGTGACTTCAAGGCCAGCCTGGTCTACTTAGTAAGTTCTAGGCCAACCAGCAGTGGATATAGGCTTCTCTAGAGTTGCCAATTCTAATCTATTTAAAAATTGACCCTGTGCTGTTCTTGGTGGTACATGACTTTAATCCCAGCACTGGGGAGTCAAAGATGTGGGGAACTCCATGAGTTCAAGGCCAGTCTGATCTACAGAGCTAGTTCCTCACTATGTCCCAATTCCTTCCTTTGAGAATAATAATGTATATTTTGTGCCACTGTATGCTAAGAGTATGGGTGGTGGTTTGAAAGAAAATGGCCCCCAAAGGGTATGGCACTATTGGGAGGTGTGGCTTTGTTAGAGTAGTATGGCCCTGTTAGAGGAAGCGTGTCACTGTGGAGGCAGGCTTTGAGGTCTCATATATGCTCAAGATACCACCCAGTGTCTCAAGACCACTTCTTGTTGCCTGCAAGCCAAGATGTAGCACACTCCAGTACTTCTCCAAAGCCATGTCTGCCTGCACACTGTTATGTCCCACCATGATGATGAGGATAATGGACTAAACCTCTGAAAATGTAAGCCACCCCAACTAAATGTTTTTCCTTTATAAGAGTTGCTGTGGTGATGGTGTCTCTTCACAGCAATAGAAACTAAGACACTATGAAATTTGCTTTATTTGACAGGAGGTTCAATTAAGAGATTACCTTGAGTCTCAGAAGAGACTTGGACTTTTAAATTTTTTTTTTTTTTTTTCGAGACAGGGCTTCTCTGTAGGTTTGGAGACTGTCCTGGAACTCTCTTTGAAGACCAGGCTGGCCTCGAACTCACAGAGATCTGCCTGCCTCTGCCTTCTGAGTGCTGGGATTAAAGGTGTGTGACACCACCGCTTGGTTTAAATATTCTTGAGACTAAAAGGCTATGGGGGTTTTTGAAACTGAACTAAATTTGCATTATGATATGGTTATGAGACAATGGGGACTACAGAATGGAATGTGGTGGTTTGAATGCAATATCCCCCATAATCCTGGACATTTGAACACTTGGTCCCCAGTTGGTGATTGTTTGGAGAGGATTAGGAGGTGTGGCCTTGTTGGAAAGTATGCCATGGGGATAGACTTTGAATTTTGAAAGACTTGTGCCATTTCCAGTTAGTGCTCTCTGGTTTATGTATGAGGAGTAAGATGTGGCTCTCAGTTGCCTGCCTGCCTGCCTTGCTGCCATGCTCCCCACCATGATGCTGGTGGACTCTTATTCCTGCAAACTCTTCCTTGTATAAGTAGTCTTGGCCATAGTATTTTACCTCAGCAATAGAAACCCTAACTAAGACTCTCACTAAAGTGTACCTTTGGTTTTTTTTTTTTTTTTTTTTGCCTAGAGTGGCTGGTCAGAGAGCTCTTGAGATCTGCCTGTCTTCATGTTCCCAAGTCTGGAGTTACAGGTACATGAAGCCATGTCTGGCCTTTTACACAGGCGTTGGGGATTCCAATTCAGGGCTTCATGGTTACTGAGCCATCTCTTCTCAGCACATCTTTCATGTGCTGATCTCTAACCGTATACTTCCCTTCTTATTTTTACCTTTCTTTCTTCCTTCCCCATTCCACCCTCACTTCACTACTGTATTATTGATACTTTTGGCTCATTCTGTGTTAGTTTCCATGGCAGCAGCAGCCTGCCAATCGCTATGCCAGCTTCTTTTGCTAGATTTAGATTAGATGACAGTGCAGACCGGCCACACTCCCTACTCAGGCCCTTTAGCAACTAACACTTTGTACAAACCTCTAACCTCAGTTTATGGCACAAGATTTTAGGCTCAGCTTTTTAAGTTCTGAAATTTATGTGGGTACCAGGAAAAAGCAATTAACCAATTAACCAAGTTTGGAGAGAAACAGCTTTATGCCCAGATAACCATGGGAAAGGTTTCACAAATGGCCAGGACTGCAGAGGATGGTGTGGACTCACAACCTTGAATAAAGTTACAAGCTTCCCTCCTGATAAGACACAAGCCTTAGAAAGACCTAATAATGAAAATAAGAAAAATACTCAGACACAGACAGAGGAATTTAGATGACATTGACCAGGTTGACCTCAAACTCACAGAGATCCAACTGTCTCTGTCTCCTGATTGTTGGGATTAATGGTGTCTAACATCACACCTGGCAGTATCACACCCAATACACAGTTTAGACTTTTTCAAAGGGACCATACAGAGTATAAAACAATCATTATTCACAAGTTTAAAAACTATTCTTGTAGTGTTAAGAACTTGGAAGTGCTTTTCTACTGGGGATGGGGATACATTTTTATTATTAATTTGAGGGGGACAGAGGATGCATTTGTAACAAGTCATCTACAGCTATTCTGCTCAGCTGCATATGACCACAGCTTTCTGGAATTAAGAAAGCGCACATATATACTACAATCAGAATCTTGGTTTTAATCTACCATCTTTTCTTGTTCTGTTTGCCAATACTCTTTATGTCAGGGTTGCCCTAGAGTAAATGGAGCCTTTGGCTTAGGGCTAAAAATAGCCTATAAATTCCGACTTTTCAGGCTGTGCCACTTTACATCAGTGACCAATATTCTAATATATATCTATTTCTATTTCATTTATTTTTGTTTTGTTTTTTTGAGACACGGTTTCACTATGGACTCCTAGCTGGTCTGGAACTCTCTATGTAAATCAGATTGGCCTCAAACACAGAGTTCTGCATGCCTTTGCCTTTGGAGTGCTGGGATTAAAGGCATAAACTACCATGCCTGGCTCAGTTTATTTTTAAATCATTCCATTGTCCCAGCAGAGGATACGGAAAACTCTGCTCTTACTACCTGACTTCACGAGATGCACAGGTATCTGTGCACTGTTGTGTAATTCCCCTGGCTCCTGTGAAGGAAGACAGTGCAGATTTTACAGTGGTAAGAGGCCCTTGAAAGGCTGGAGAGATGGCTCAGCAGTTAGGACATGTGTTGCTCTTCCAGAAGGTCTGAATTCAGTTCCCAGCACCAATACTGGACAGCTCACCACTGATTGTAACTCCAGCTCCAGAGGATCTGACACCCTCTTCTGCTCTCTACTGGATACCAGCACACATGGGGCACACACACAAATAAAAATAAAATCTTAAAGGGAAAACTTGTTTGTTGTGCTCAGCTCACATTTCCACACAAAGTAATCACAATCTCAGCTGCCTGTAGAACTTCTCAGTCATCTACTTTCAACATATCCTTTGCAGATGGCTCGCTATAGCCACCACAGCCAGCTGACTCTTAAGAATGCTGCTAACTGCTTACCGTTTTTACAAAGGATAAGCTATCTTCATTATCCAGAGGCACAATTCTAGAAGAAGAGACAGTAGAGAAATACATTACAAGATTATGGTTTCTGTTTGTTTGAAAACAGGGCCTCATATAACCCAGGCTGGCTTCAATCTCACTATGCAGCTGAGGAATAGAGGCAAGAACACAGAAGTTTAAGGCTAGCCTGGGCTATAGGAGACCCCTCTCTCAACAAAGAACAAAACAACAAACATTGGGTTACATGTGTACAGAATTAGCACTGGAAAGAATAATGTCAGTACCTGACCCCAGCCTCTTAACTTCCCATGAGACAAAAACTAGGTACAGGGGCTCAGACAAGCCCAGCATGTGCAGGTCCACGTCTGGAATGGCACCTCTCCCAGAGTGTAATGTGCTGAGGGCAATAATGGTAGCAGCTATAAGATCTCTCTCTCTCTCAAATACAGTCTTACATATCCCAGGCTGGCATTACAGTTTCTAGGTATTGGAGGATGACCATGAACTTACGACCTTATTGCCCTTCCTGAGTCATCTCACTGGCCCTCAGGTCTCAAACTCTTGATCCTCCTGCCTCTGCCTCCTGAGTGTTGAGATTCCAGGCATTTACCACAATTGGACAGCCTCTTCTCTTTGTCCTTACACTTCCCCATGAAAGGAGTCACCATAATTGCACCTACCTTCCCTGGTTATTCACAGCATGTATATGAAAAGCCACCTTAGAGCTGTAGACCAGAAAGGAAACAAAACACAAGTCAAGACTCTTGTTCAACACTGGGTCAGAATCCTCTGAAATACTTGCCTCCTCAGTGTATCTTCCCCAGACTGTCAAGGCCACTCAATCAACTGATGTTACACCTTTTGTTGTTGTTTGTTTTATAAACAGGGTCTCACTATGTAGCTCCAGCTGTCCTGGAACTCACTCTGGAGACCAGGCTGGCCTCAAACTCATAAAGATCCTTCTGCCTCTGCCTCCCAAGTGCTGGGATTAAAGGCATGCCCCATTATGGCTGGAGTTTCATCCCTGCTTAGTTATTTTAGATGCCTTTCTCAAGGTCCCATGACATTACCAGGTATGGAGTCAGGATGTTATTCCATCCACGGCCCTGCATCTGTGCTGGTTCCCAAACCTGCCCTAACTCTTGGCTGTGAGCAGGCACAATACACACTGCAGACTGACTGTGAACAGCCCTCTCCTGGCCCAAGGCTCCTGCTCCTCAGCGAATACAGACTGCTCTGATCCTCCTCCTTCCCTGTACTTTTGGGTCAACTTGCCAGCCCTGCTACGTACCCAAGCAGAAGGTGCTTTTGCTAGTCAAAGTCCACTGCTACGAAGCCACAGCAGGGTCAAACCTCCAGAACTGAAGGACAACTTTCCGGCTTTCCCTCTGGGAGACAAAGGTCTTTCTGAGACAGTCTCACTGTGTATCCTTTGACTGGCCTAGAGCCTGCTCTGTAGATCAGTCTGGCCTTAAACTTGCAGTGATGCTCCTGCCTCTGCCTCCAGAGTGCTGAGATTATAGACATGTGCCACCAAGCCCAGCCTTGGCTTACTCTTTCTGTAAAAGTTTTTTTAAACGTTTATTTTATGTATGTATATGTGTGCATACCACCTTGCACATGTGGAGCTCAGAGGGCAAGTTGCAGGAGTTAGTCCTCTCCACTCACCATGTGGGTTCTGGGGATTGAATTCAGGTCACCAGGCTTGGCTTACCTGGTAAGCATCTTGACAGCCCAAGAAGGTTGTAAAATTGCATGTGCTTATACAAGCTTAATTTTATGTTTTAACAAGAACTAGTCAATAACACATGAGCTTCCTGTGTCTATGAACTGTTCCCTCTTCCTCTCTATTCTAGGGGAGGATGAGCTAATATGATGAACTTAGGGACCTCAGTGAAGTGATCCTGGTGGAGGGAAGCAGTTATTATTTCAGATTGAAGACTAGCCCAGGAGACTTTCTTTTTGCTCAGTTATTTCTCCTTCTGCCTTCTTCCAGCTAGGATGGTTCATTTAGGCCCAAGAAACTTTATAGGTGGCATGGGCAAGAGCTGGAGGAACAGAGTGACTGTGTCAGCCTTGTGGCAACAGAGAAGGTCTCACTACCACAACAACTAAGATCTACTTGTCCAATCACTCTATAAGCTGAGTGCTCCAGAAAACAGACATGGAAGGTTCCCTATCTCACTTAAATCAGCACAGCAGGAAGTAAAGGGGCTCTCAACCCAGATCTTAAGGAACAGATGGTACAGAGCAGCACAGCCAGAGGAGGGGGAGACGCCTCTATTTCTCCCCTTTCATAGCTAGGACCTCTGGGAAAGGAGACCTGGAACAAGATGAAGTCCTGCACCACAGAGTTCTTGCTCTTCCCTCCACTCCTGGAGCTGCAGTGATGCAACAGAGTTTTCTGTTACGTCAATCAACTAACCTATTTACCAAATTCTCCTTTCTTACTACTCTGTGTCACAGAAGTAGAAAAAGGTGGGGCATGCACTAACAGCTAGTATGGCAGGGCACACCCAGGAGTATTTTTTGTTTTTTTTAAAGATAGGGTGTCTTACTATTATGTAGCTCTGGCTGTCCTGGAACTTGCCAAATGGAGCAGGCTCTAACTCACAAAGATCCACCTGCCTCTGTCTCTGAAGTATTGGGATTAAAGGAGTGTGTCACCATGTCTGGTTAGAAGTAGTCTTAAATAAACTTTCCAGTACTGGTCTTTCATATCCTTTGTATAAAACTGCACACACACAAAAAACAGTCCTCTTGTGGGATGGAGGGTGGAGTGGACTGCATTCAGGAAACTGAGCTATGGACAAAGACAGCACAGAGCTGTACTGCAAAATGCTGGGAGATGTGACAGGGGCACAAGGAGCCAGACTCCCTACCACCTGAAAGGCAGGTGAGCTCCAGAGCAAGTCTCCTAATTAGTGATTATCTTCACGTGCCAAGTTTCCTGACCCCCACAACTCTACCTTTGAGGTTCCCCGGCTCTACCTCCTTACCTCTGGGACCAGGCCCATCAGGACTCCCACAGTTCTAGCATAAAACTGCCTCACATTTTAGCTTCAAAACCTATGTGTGACTCTTCCTGTTACAGTTTCTCCACCCTGATCATGAGTGATTCTCCTCCATCCTGTTATTTCACTGGACTGTTTCTCAAAAGGAGAGAAGGGTGGAATATAAATTATAAGGGACAATGGGGTCTTTAATTTTTTTCTCAATTCTCATAAAAAAAAAAATACCAGTTATAGCTTACCGTAGATCGGCTTTAAATGGAGCCAACTCAGTGACCACTAGCCCAGATTCCAGAGTATGTTCTGCTACCTCCTTGGCCTGTAAAAGCAGCAACCAAACAGTTAGTTTCCAAGCAGCACAAGTATATATACACATATCATTGACGGGAAAGGCCCTTCTAAAAGTGGCCAGTGCCCTTCCCTTCTATGTGACTACTTTGTATACCTCCAAAGCTTAAAGTGAAAGCATCAGGTTATGGGGACAGGTGCCTGCTGGACTCACAGGAAACTGTACTTGGGCAGGGGCGCACTGGCATCTGATCTGCTGGAGAGATGGAAGCAGCCAGTTAGGCAGCTGGAGTGCTGCTATGTGAGCACGAGAAACATGCTGTCGTGTCCCCTCTCCCCTGGCTCTGGGGAGGGACCAATGCCCTCAGTTTCTGCTAGACATTAAGAATATTTAAAAAACTCAAGCTATAGATGATCAGTTAGGGAAAAAAGATGTGAGAACATATACTGAAGGACATCCCATGGCTTTGCACAGGCTTTCTACTCTGTAGCAGCTAAAGGAGCTAAGAAAACCCACATCATCACCAGGATTCAAGTTTAGTAGGAAGGGGGATGGATGCCAAGGAGTTGGAGACTACAGCTACAGTCCCTCTGATATCTACATCATACACAACCTTTCCACTGTCAACTGGCTTCCTTCAGGAAAAGTCCTACTGGCTTTGGAAGGCATCAAGCCGTCTCTTCTCATCTTACTGGGTCAGATTTAGGAATCCAACTCAGCAGGGCAGGTTAACCGCAAACAGCAAGGAAGAAAATGGTCAGAAAGCGAGTATATTCATGCTTGCTTAGGAAAGGTAAGTCAGATTCTCTAGCCTGGATTGAGTTTTAAACACTCAATCACAGGAAATTACTTCATAGCTCAAAATAAGCTTTACTGCTTCATTAAAATTCAATGTAATAATCTGTTTTTCTTTGGCGTCTCAAAGTGTCCTGTCTATACTAGTAACCAAACAATGACTTTACTACAAATAAGTGTTTATAAAGTCTCATAAAATAATAGCAGCATGCCCAAGGCAGCAGCAGCTCAAGTGTGCAGGCTTGGCTACCAATGCCCTAACTCACATAAAAGTGAGCACTGAAAGGCATCCAAAGAACAAAATGGTTAGGATGATTTACAAAATAATGACTACCAAAACAGAAATATGGTACTTAAATTACCTTTGCCAGACTGTAAGTTTTAGCATAACATGCAATGCCAGCCAAAACAGCCTCAATAACAGCAGCATATATCTGGGATAAGAGCCTACTTTAAAAACAAAAAAATAATGGTTAATATAGGATCACATAGTCTCATAAAAAACTGTATGCCTGGGGCAGAAGAGATGGCTCAGTGGTTAAGAGCACTGGCTGCTCTTCCAAGAGGACTAGGGTTCAATTCCCAGCACCCTCATGGTAGCTCACAACTGTCTGTAACTCAGTTCCAGGGGATCGGATGTCATTTTCTGGCCTCCACAGGCACTGCACACACATGGTACACAACATACAAGCAGACAAAACACTTCTTCACATAAAATAAATTTAAAAAATATTCTTTAAGGAAAGTTCTAGGCCCATAAACAGTGGTCCATAAGGATCTTATAAAAAGATGGGGTCCTGTGTGTAAGGCAGGCTAGCCTCAAACTATCTTCTTGCCTTCCAAACTGCTGGTATTACAGGCATAAAGCAACAGGCTTGCCTCCCAAAAAATCCAATTTTAATAATGGCTTTAAATAAACCAAGACTGGTGGCTGGAGATGACTCAGGGGTTAAGAGCATTGACTGCTCTTCTGTAGGTCCTGAGTTCAATTCCCAGCACCCACATGGTGGCTCACAGCCATCTACAATGAGATGTGGTGTGGTGACCTCTGCTGGTGTGCAGGCATACATGGAGGCAAAATGTTACATACATAATAAATAAATAAATCTTAAAAAAAATAAACCAAATCCCACTGAACTCTAAATTCATGTCGAAAGAAACTCAACTTTAACTCATAGCTCTGGTTTAACTCATAAACTGTAGGTGCTGGGAATTGTTTGGCAAGGAATTGATAAGACTTCACAGAGACTCTTCTAATGGGTTGAGGGTGATAAGAGCTTGACATCTGGGCTAATCCAGCAAGCAATGTCTTGCAAAGTAGAATAAGTTGTCTAAGGTCACAGAAACTCACAGTAAACTTTAACTTGACTCTCAGCTTAGTGCCACACCACACTGTCATCTCCTTCAATTCCTTACCTCCTGTCTCACAACTCCACTTTACAGGTCATAATTCAGAGTTAAAGAAGAAAACAGAACAAAGAAGTTCAAATAACAAAATGACAAGCCAGGATTGGTGGCGGATGCCTTTGATCCCAGCCCTGTGGAGGCAGAGGCAGGCGGATCTCTGAGTTTGAGGCCAGCCTTGTCTATATAGTGAGTTTCAGGCCAGCCAAAGCTACACAGTAAGATCCTGTAGGAGATGCTGATGACACAAAAGCAGGAGGCCCACCAGTTAAGACAAGCATAGACAACACATTTTTGGGATAGAAAGATTGATGAGTGGTTAAGAACACCTACAGCCTTTGCAGAGAACCCGGATTGAATTCCTAGCACTAATGTGAGGCAGTTCACAACCACCAAGGGATCCAACACACTCTTCTGGCTTCCTTGAGCACTGAACTCATACACATACACATACACATACACATACACATACACATACACATACACATACACATTCATTCTCTCTCTCATTCTCTCTCTCTCTCTCTCTCTCTCTCTCTCTCTCTCTCTCTCTCTCTCTCTAATTAAAATGAGGAAAATAGGGGAGATGGCTCAGAGGTTAAGAACACTGGCTGTTCTTCCAGAGGTCCTGAGTTCAATTCCCAGCAACCACATGGTGGCTCACAACCATCCGTTATGAGATCTGGTGCCCTCTTCTGGTGTGCAGATATACATGGAAGCAGAATGTTGTATACATAATAAGTAAATGAAATCTTTAAAAAAAATGAGGAAAAAAATTGGCAACTCCACATATCCACATATCAGTACTTCCTGGTTGTTAGTCAGGCCACAGCAGAGGATATAGTGGTAGGAAGAGGCCTGGCAGGTACGCTAACAATCAGTTTGTCCACTTCTTGGTAAGAATAGAAAGATTTCTCCACACCAGGACAATTGAGTGCATGATTTATGCTTTTTGTTATTATTGTTTTGTTTCTGAGGCAGGGGCTCATGAGGCTTAAGCCAGCCCTGAAGTTGTTTTGTACCCAGGAATGATCTTGAACCATCTGGATCCTCCTTGAACGCACATAGGAAGATATAGACGTGTACCACCAAACTTCAAGATAGACAAAGATACCCGCCTCACTGCCTTGGTTCAAATATGACTCAATCTAACACTGGCTAACTACCACCCCCCACTCTGATGGGGGTCCTCTTCTGTATATATGTTCCTCCTATTGGTTGATGAATAAAACACTGTCTGGCCAATGACGCAGGAAGATAGGCGGGACTCGGACGAGGAGAATTCTGGAAAAGGTAGGCAGAGAGCCTGCCAAACACAGTTGCCATGTAGACCACAAAGAGTAAGAAAAGACCACGTAGAAATACTTAGATTAATAGAAATGGGTTAATAATTAAGACAGAGCTAGCCAGTAAGACTCCCTAGTCACTGGCCAACAGTTTAATAATTAATATAAGTTTTTGTGTGTTCACTTGGGGCTGAAGCGGCGGCAGGACCTAGTTGGGATAAAAGAAACCTCTGCAACAGTACTCCTTGATTGAAATACCACTCAATATAACACTAGCTACTCTGCTCTACTTGGCCTGCCTTACTTCAATACAGAATATGGCCGATACAGTGTTAGTGTCACCTTTACCAGGGTTCCACAAGGTCCAGGTCCCCACTAGCACTGTGATCTTAAATAACTGACATGGGCCTAAGTACTCTTTAATATTAACCCTGGATGCAAGACATAAATGGATTTAGTTTAGGCAAATATCAAATGGTCCAAAATGAGAATCCTCGGCAGTGGCTAAATACAGAGGGCATGGAAATGGAAAAAAGGGTCAGCTTGCTACTGAAGTGAAAGAAATGTATAGACAAGAAAAGCCTGATATGTACATTATGGTTAAAGTAACATATAATCTAAAAACAAAATCTTTTACTCCCAAAGCTTAATTATGTGTGTAGGTACCTCAGAGGCCAGAAAAAGGCACCAGATCTCCCAATCTAGAGCCACAGGTGGCTGCGATGAAATGGCGATGGCATCCTGTCCTGACTTTAGCTTGTGTCCGCCTAGACATTCTTCAACCTACCATCTCCTCTATAGCCACATCTGCCTTGGCAACACTTTTGGGACTGACCATGGCCCTGACCATGGTCCAGAAGTATTAACCTGAATAACTGACATTTGTGCAGGCTAAAACAAAAACTAAAATAACTAACAGGAAGTGTAAATCAGAAATCATTGTCATGTGGTGTCTGGAAAATACTGCTAAGTTTACAGAAAGATGTTGCTCTGATCTTGCCAAAACAATGATGTAATTTGTTTTTTTAAAAAAACAAAACAAAACACTGTACCCTGGACTAGAGAGAAGGCTCAGTAGTTAAGAACACTGATTACTCTTCCAGAGGTTCTGACTTCAATTCCAGCAACCACACGGCAGCTCATAACTATCTATGATAGTATTTTGGGGCTAGAGAAATGGCTCAGCAGTTAAGAGCACTGGCTGCTCTTCCTGAGGAGCCAGGTTCAATTCCCAGCACCCATATGGCAGCTAACACCTGTCTGTAACCCCAAGATCTGACACCCTCACACAGACATACATGCATGCAAAATACCAATGCAAATGAAATAAAAATAAATTATAAAAAAATAATAGGATCTGATGTCCTCGTCTGGCATGCAGGCATACATGCAGACAGAGCACTCATACCAAAAACAAACAAAACAACACAATCAAACAAAAAACGCTGTACCCTCCAAGCTTCAGCCCCAACAGACTGTGAGCCCATCCTCAATCAACAGTTTATAAAAGAATTCAAATACTTTTAATTGGCTTAATTAGCATAGTTGTCAATCACTATCTCTAGTGGATCATTTAAGTGAGCAGCTTGACGTAAGTGCTAGGAAGTTAACTCTGGTCCTCTTAACCACTGAGCTACTTATCTCTCTAGCCCCTGAAAAAACAACCTGTTTAGGTACACAGGAAGATAGATATTAAAGATAATGCCAAAAAGAATTATGGATTGTCTATTTTCCTATTTTCTGTATTGATTATATAATTTGTATTCTACTCTTCTGGACAGGAATTTACTCTGCACTTGTGACAATTCATCTCCTTCATCCTCCTCAGCACTGAGACTGCAGGTGTGAGCTGCCACACTTGGCTCCCCCACCACAATAAAAGGCAGACTAAACTGGGCATGGCTGGCTCACACCAGTAATTCCAACACCCAGGAGACACTGGTGATGGGGGATGCCCTGTCTGTATGTTCTGAATATATGTTTCTCTTACTGGTTTAATAAAACACTGATTGGCCAATAGCTAGGCAGGCAATATAGGTGGGGCTACCAGACAAGGAGAATGCTGGGAAGAGAAAGGCAGAGAGTGAGCTGCCAGAGAGACGCCATGTAGCTACCAGGCAGATAAGACACTGGGCACTCTCCAGTAAGAGAGGGCTATGTAGAAATACATAGATTAATAGTTACGGGTTAATAATTAAGAGAGAGCTAGCCAGTAAGAAGCCTAAGCCATCGTCCAAACAGTTTATAATTTATATAAGCCTCTATGTGTTTATTTGGGACCGAAGAGCTACCGGACCGGGCAGAATAGAAACTCTGTCAACACACAGACAGGAGAGAACTCAGCAAATTCCAGACCAGCCAGACCCTTGTAATGGTTAATATTATCATCTTGACACAAACTAGAATCACCTAGGAGAAAGCTTTGGGCATGTCTGCAATAGATTACCTAGACTAGGTTTTCTCTGATGACTTACCTAAACGTGGGCTTTACCACCTATGCACACAAGGCAGTCAGTCCTTTGCGTCCCGACTGTGGGTGCAATGAGATCAACTACTTCATGTTCTTCCTGCCATGAAGTCTTTGCCATGACAGACTGCACACTTGAACTCTGAGCAGGAATAAACCTTTCTTCCTTAAACTTAGCTTCATCGTGTATATTTCTTTATTAATTTATTATCATCATCATCATTATTACTGTATGTATATGTATGATGTGTGTCACGGGGTGAGGACTGTGCATGTGCCATAGCACATGTTTAGAGGACAACTTATGGTTGTCAGTTATTTCCATGTATCTTCCTGAGTCAGGGTCTTTCTGGTTGTTCTTGCTGCTCTGTGTACTTCTATGCTAGTTGGCTCATGAGCTTCTGGGCAATTCCTCTGTCTCTGCCTCCTATTTTGACACAGGAATACTGGAATTACAGATAGAAGCCATGAAATCCAGATTTTTTGGGTTCTGGGAATAGAATTCAGGTTATCCACCTTGCTCAGAAAGCACTTTTACCTGTTAAGCCATTGCTAGCACTTTAATTTTTACTTAAAAAACATTTATTTATTGATTTATATATGGGAAGGTTTGCAGCATGTACCCATGTTGTGTAGCAATTTCCTTCCATATGAAATAGTCCATCCTAGAGGAAAAGCTCATTAAAACTCAGGAAATTATACTCTTAAATTTTTTTTCTTTTCTTTCTTTCTTGCTTTTCTTTTCTTCTTCTTCTTTTTTTTTTTTTTTTTTTTTTGGTTTTTCAAGATGAGGTTTCTCTGTATAGCCCTGGCTGTTCTGGTTGGCCTTGAACCCAGAGATCCACCTGCCTGGGAGATCCACGAGTCCTGGGATTAAAGAACATGCCTGGCAAGACACAGGAAATTCTAAAGAAAAGCTGATGAAGACTCAGAAAGTAAACAACTTATTCAGTCTCAGAAGTCCCCAAAACTGACCAACCACACAAGGCCCCTCTCTCTCCAGGGTTATGTGTGCAGCAAAGGCTGCTAAGAAGACTCTCCAATCCATTCAGCTGCTTGCAAGCCATGCAGAGAGCTTCACCACCCAGGCTGGAGTGGGCAGTCAGTGACAAAGTCGTAGTTGCCTTTGAGACATCCACACTTATATGAAGTAACCCCAATAAACTCAGGGGCTTGCCAAGTTGAAATTCTGTGGTAAAGTGAGTAGATATTTGTTTGGTCTCCCCGGGGACAGTGTCACACCTCAGTGCACCATTTGCACGTGGAGGTCAGAGAACAAGTGGAGAGTTGGTTCTGTCCCTACTCTGGGTGCCAGGGATTGTAGGCCTGGCAGGGAACACTCTAACCCGCTGAGCCACCTTGCTCCCCTTCCTTTTTTTTAAGTTTTATGTTTTGGCCAGGTATTTTTATCATGGTGATAAGGAAAATAACTAATACAACCCTGTCTCAAGAAAAAAAATATAGTAAGCAGACCTTCATGTGTAGTGAGCGATTGTCATGTACATCAGTAAGCAGACTGTCGCATGTAGTAAGCAATGTCACATGGCATGCCTCACGTCTGTTGTTGCAGAAGCTTCACTATGATCAATGCAGTCTTTGAGAGCTTGTTTGTGCTCCCTGGACTGATAATCTCTCATCTCCAACTGGAGAGGGAAGTCATCATTTTGCAGCCTGTGTGGGAAGGGGATGGCACTGTCTAGCCAGGCAGATTAACCAAAGCAACCCTGGTTTTCAACAGGAATGCTGCAGCCAGATTACCCTCACACACAGAAACCTAGTTCATGCTGAAGTGATCTACAGACAACTATCTGTGGCCAATCCCTGCAGGCCTTTGGAAAGAAGTGGTTTCGAAGTCACAGTTATGCTGGGCACTGGAGAGGGAAGTCAATACTAAGTAGGGCCTCTCTAAAGTTATACAGCTGATATTTAGAACACAGCTCTGTTCCACAGGCCTGAATGTCAAGTCTAAAGAAAATACTCTTCAGACCGTATAAGAAAACAGATTTCACCAAGGAACTGCAGAATTTTTTGGTTTTGGAAAAAAACCTCAATTAAACATGTTTTACTGTGTACGAAATGTATGAAAGGAAATAATGTCATACAAATGTATGAAAGGAAGTTATGTATGGGCGTACACACAGGAAGTTGGAAGAGTTCCAGAGGGAGGAGCAGATGACAAAGCTGGCAAAGCCCTCTGGCCTGGGTTCCAAGCTGAGAGACTGACTGGGAAATGCACAGCAATGTCTCCTCAGGACCAGAATCCAATCACTGCTGACCTCAAGGGGAAGCAGGAGGGCCACAAAGTTGAGAAGATGAAATAAAACTAGCACAGGACTTACATTTGTTCAGTTGTCCTGGGCAGCTTGTCGTCATCGCCTGTAAGGGAAATGTTTCCTTTGAAGTTAAATACAACACCTGCACAGACTAACAGTGGTACACGGCTTTTCCCAGTGCTTTCTTGGACGTTTACCCCCTCATCCTTTTGCAACTCATTCCATAGAATCTTAGGCTCCGGAATGTTTTAACTTTTATTTTAGAAAAAATTCAACTTTGAGGTTCTGCTCTCCCCCATCCTCCCCACCCCCATATTTATTCCCTAAGTAATCTTTCTGGAGTTTCCTGGTTTCTGTATTAATGGCTTCTGATGTACTGACCTTCGGGAAGCAATGCTGGGAGCCATGCTAATTCAAGTTTCCCCCATGTCTCTTTGGATACATGAAGCTTCAGAGTACCCCAGCAAGCAGTGTCCCCCTGCTCAGCCTAGCCCTCCTGAAGGACACTGTGCAGGCCCTCAGCTATGGGGTGTCCTATCACGGTCAATTCGCCCTCTTCTCACAAAAACAATTAGACAGGACTTCAGCTATGCTCTCCAAAGTCACCCTGCTATCTCAGATTATATATCAGTAATGTTGGCCTTTCTTCCCACACTGAGAGCAGGGCAGGCACAGGCTAGACCTCATCTTCTGACACTGAGCACAGGGCAGACACAGGCTAGACCTCATCTTCTGACACTGAGCACAGGGCAGACACATGGCTAGACCTCAAACTATAGGATGAACCAACAGTTTTCCCCCTGAAATACATTCTGTGAGGAATGAGTCAGACACATCAACTCTCAAGTTGCAATCAGGGAGGGAGTCAAGGCCCACAAGATGGTATTTTGCATAAAACAGTAATTTGTGTGTTAACTTCCCTCTTGTGGGAGGAACCATTATGCATTTACAGGGACTTACCCAAGTAAGGAACATGAGTAGCGCCAAAAAAGTACGTCCTTGAACATGCCAAAGGTCCCTTGGGTGAGACACACTGAGCGACCTGAACATGGGGGTGGGGGGGAGAAAGGAAGGTGAGTGTACTAGGAGCTGGTGAGCAGGCTCATGAGATTGTCCTCTAACCTCTACTCATGGCACATGCATGTCCCCACCCCACCCCACACACACACAATAATCAAACATTTTAAAAGGGGCAAACTTAGACATGTGATGCAGAAGAAACAAAAAGCAACAAGTTAATGGAATAAAGTTTATCTAACTGAAACTGATTTAATTTCTAAAGACTACTTAACTTGATTTAAACAACAGTATTATGTATATTCATTTTAAAATTTTGATTTTATTTATATTTATTTATTTGTTGAGGGGTGCATACAGGTATATCATAGTGGAATCCAGAAAACAACTTTTGGAAGTTGATTTTCTTCTTTTACCACATGAATTCAGGTGATGTCTTAGCTTTAACTGCCAGTTTAACATAGCCTAAAGTCACTTGAGAAGAGAGGCTCAACTGAGGGATTGCTCGGATTAGACTGGCCTGTGGGGCATATCTACATGGGAACTGTCTTAATTACTGGATGGAAGAGAGTCATCCCACTGTGGGCAGTGGTCTTAGGCTGTATAAGAAAGCTAGTTAAGCATCACCGAACAGCTCTCAATGAAGAACTGTGATCTCAAAGTATGAGTCAAATAAATCCTTTCCCTCCCTAACCTGCTTTGGTCAGTGTTTGTTTGCTTTTGAGACAGGGTTTCTCTGTGTAGCCCTGGCTGTCCTGGAGCTCACTTGAAGGAAGAGATCCACCTCCTCTGCCCCCTGAGTGCTGGGATTAAAGGTCTGGTCAGGGTTTTGTCACAACAACAGAAAGGGAAATGGAATACGGGAATTGAACTTAGACTGTCAGTCTGGGAAGCAAGGGACTTTAGCTGTTAAACCCTGCGTTCACTGCTATTTTTCCCACCTGGGCTACACTGTGAGGTTGCTATTGGGAGAGTCAGCCCAGGATATTGGTGAATTTACAGCTCATGAGGAAAAAGGAGGCAATACGTTTGGGTCTGGGCTGCCATTATCATTCAGCTCAGAGAAGTCAGATGGCCCACATGACACAGGAACATATTGGGACAGCTACAAATTTAGGAAACACCCAGCTTCCTTTGAACTTCATCTCTGTACAGATTAAGCTCCTCTAGGTTTTTAACATTTTATTTTTGTTCCCTGTTTTAACTTGTTCTTTTATACCACTATAGAAATGGATGTTTGGGGAGCGATGGAGAAATGGAGAGATGGGCCAGTGGTTAGCACTGGTTGCTCTTCCAGAGGACAGGGGTTCAATTCCCAGCACCCACATGGACTTCTCACAACCATCTGTAACTCCTGTTCCAGGGGATCCGATGACCTCTCCTGGCACCAGGTCAGCAAATGGTTCACAGACACACGTTCATGCAAAAATTCCATAAAAATGAAAAAAAAAACTGATCATCAAGTGTTCCTAAGATACCAAATACAAAATGCAAAAATGCAGTCATTAAAAACTAAAGAAGGGGCTGCAGCGATGGCTCAGTTAAGACATTTGCTCTTCCAGAGGACCCAGCTTTGGTTTCCAGAACACCCATAGTGGTTCACAACCATCTCTGAGGGCACCTGGTGCACACGCAGGGAAAACATTCATATACCCAAAATAAAATAAACCTAAACAAACAAATTCTAAAAACCTCCAAACTAAAGGAGGACCAGTGAGATATCTCAGCAGGTAAAGTTGCCTACTTGTAAGCTGACAACTTGTGTTAGGTACACAGGACCCACACAGTGGGAGTACTGAACCTATTCCCATGAATACACATACATACACTAAAATAAATCAATAAAAATGTAAAACAAAAAATAAAAGCCATAAAGGAATGCTGCTGTGGTGGTCTGTGTCTATGATCTTGGTAAGATTCAGGGTCATCTTCAGCCATATATTGAGTTCAAGGCCAGCCTAGGCTACATGAGACCTTGTCTCAAACGACAAACCAAAAACAAATAATAAACCATAAAAGAATGGAAAGTAGGATAGTACAGAAAACAGCTAAATGTTTACAAATATTCATTCTTTCTATTTTAGTCTATGAATGAAAGCCATACCAGATACACGACATTTTTCTTTACTCTTTTTATGTGTATGGTTGTTTTGCTTGCATGTATGTCTGTGCACAACTTTCGTATTTGGTGCCCATGGAGGTCATCAGTGGGCATCAGACCCCCAAGAACAGGAGTTACAGACAGTTAGTTGTGAGCCACCATGTGGGTGCTAGAAACTGAAACTGGGTCCTCTGGAAGAGTAGCCAGTGCTCTAACTAAAAAGTCATCTCTCTAGCCCCACAAGGCATTTTTCTGCGACAGCATAATTTTGTTACAGATGAAACTGCTTTTGTTATCAGTCTGCACATTTTAGGTGCACTTGTTAATTTTTAAATCACCCACAGGTGAAACAGAAACGGGTGAGTATGAGTTAGAACAGACCTGCTTTTTCATCATTGTTTTTTCTCTTTAGATTTTAACTTTAGCGGATTTATTTTTTTAAGCACATTTATTTTCTGTGTTTGTGTGTGCAAGGGTGTGCATGTGTGAGCGTGTGTGAACTCATGCCAGGACATTTTGTGGGGAGTCAGTTTTCTCTTTCTATCTGGTGGGTTCCAAGGACTGAACTCAGGTTGCCTAACTTAGTGGCAAGCCTCCCGACGCGGTGCCTGGTGTCGAGCCATCTCATCAGCTTAGGGAAGGATTTATCTTCAAGGTTAAGAATTATTATCAAACACATTTCTCATTTGTGTTACAATATTTCTGATTTCTATCAATTCCTTTTGATTCTTTCTTAGAGTCTCCAATTCTCTGCTCACTTACCTATTCTTAAATGCTGTCTACTTTATGCATTAGAGTATTAATTATTAATTATGTTTATTTTAAATTCCCTCCCCAGGTCTAGGACAATAGCTCAAAGGCAGAACAGTTGCTTAATATTCTTAAGACACTGGGCTCCATCTTACACTGCAAATAACAATAATAAAAATAAATCATATTTGAAAAATTATAAAAACTGAGTCCTATCTGAATCTGAAGGTTATAGGTTATACTACCACCCCCACCCCTTGAGACAAGAGTATTGCTATGCTACTCAAGCTAGCCTTGAACTTGTGAT
The DNA here is from genome assembly GCF_003668045.3 of Cricetulus griseus. NCBI lineage: Eukaryota > Metazoa > Chordata > Mammalia > Rodentia > Cricetidae > Cricetulus > Cricetulus griseus. The sequence continues at coordinate 47,763,938 of NC_048599.1, read as the reverse complement.
TTTCCTTTCTCAACCTCCTGAGTGATGGGACTACAGACATCTACCAACAGACCTGACTTGGTATGCCCTGTAACTTTCTGTTGAAGCTAGACACAGTAACTCAAGTAATAGGGACTGAGATAAGCAAGCCCTTATTGTAAGATTTGATGTTAATCTGGCTGGGTATTGAGTTGTGTTTAATATTTTTTTGTAGCTCCAAGTACCATGGGCTTCATATTCTTGTACTCCTGTATGAGTTTCCCTAGGAACTTCTTGGTGATCTGCTGTTACTACACTGCAGATCTTTTGAGGTAAGAGAATAAGGGGGAGTATTCTCTACCCTTATAATTAAGTCTCAGTATTTGGGTGTGCTTGTGAAAGAGCTTCTTCTTCTTCTTCTTTTATTTGTTTATTTGTTTTGTTTTTCGAGACAGGGTTTCTCTGTATTGTTTTGGAGCCTGTCCAGGAACTCACTCTATAGACCAGGCTGGCCTCGAACTCACAGAGATCTTCCTGCCTCTGCCTCCCTAGTGCTGGAATTAAAGGCGTGCGCCACCAATGCCCAGTTGTGAAAGAGCTTAACTCTTCCTTCCCTGCTTCTCAGGAAGGCTACAGTGTGATAAGGTTAAGGGATGCTTTTCTTCTAAGTGGAATGGGACTTTGGTGAAATCTTTTATTTTGAAGAGGAGGCCTTTACTACTACTTTTCTCATATTATAAATGACTTTATCCAACCAAGAGGAATTTTTTCTTGGCTCTTTACCATTAGAGTCTGTTAGGGTTTTAGAAATTAAACCCCTGTAAATGTGGTGCTCCTTCTAAGACTGTGTCCCCTATGAGTTTCTCACCCATACTAGTCACATTCAGAGCCCAGGATTTCATTACAATTTCAACTTGAGGGGGACTGAATGTGACTCTTTGGTTTTACCTGCCCTCCAAAGCTCAGAGTGGCAGTTTGAATGGGTGTTTTTAGGGAAAAAAACACTTCAGAGTCATAATTTTGTTATTTATGTGTATGAGTATTGTGTATGATGTATGTCTTGCATCACTTGTAAGCCTTGTGCCTTAGGACTCAGACATCATTGCTGGGCGTCAGTGGCACACACCTTTAAGCCCAGCCCTTGGGAGGCAGAGGCAGGGGGATCTCTGTGAGTTCCAGGCCAGCCAAGGATACACAGAGAAACTCTGTCTTGAAAAACCCAAAAGTGTATACAGAAAACATAACCACCAAATTACTGTTTTGGTTCTGAAGTTATTAGCCTGTCCGCCTCTTTCTCTTCACCTTTCAGAGTCAAATGTCCAGGGAATTTAGCGGGTGAAGGAAAAAAGTTTATCTATCCCATTTATTTATTTATCTATTTATTTATTTTAAAAACAGGATCTATAAGTCACCCTGTCTTCTCTATTCGGATTTAACATATGAGATCAACAGTAACATTATATAGAGATGCCTCTCCTCTGGCATTTTCTATATATTCCAACAATTCTGGAGATTAAAATGGGGTGTTATAGTTTCATCTCCATATCTAAAAGCCACTTGGGGGAGGAAAAAATGTATGTGGCTTATGCTTCCAGGTCACAGGCCACCACCGAGGGAAGTCAAGACAGGAACCCAAAACAGAAACCACATAGGGACACTGCTTGTCAGTCCACTCTCTGGATGGTCACAGGTTCATGCTTAGCTAATTTTCCTACACAGCTTATTCCAGAAAATGGTAAATGGTACTGTCACAATCAAGAAAATCCCTTACATGTCCACATGTCTGATAAAAAGAGCTATTTACTCAATGGAGACTTCATTTTTGAGGTGACTGTAGGTATGTCAAGTTGACTGTTAATGCTTACTGGGACAACAGGACAAAAAATGCTACCATATCCACTTGGGTCTTGTGTTCTCAAAATCCTAATTAAAAACTAACTACATCTACCATTCTAGCTTCCCTAATTTCCTGCAACATTTAAAAAATACTTTGTTAGAAACATATAAAAATACTTAACATTCTACTAAGACAGCACAGACTTTGACAACCATTAGAATCACATATTGAAGCATAATGGTCCCCTATATTTTATTTCTCTGTGTGTATGGGGGGGTGCATGTTCATATATGTGGGTGCAGGCATAAACCTGGCATGGTAGGAGTTTAAATAACCTTCAGATGTTGGTCTCTGCTTTTCCATCTTGTTTGAAATAGGCTGCTGCATACACTAGGCTGGCTAACTAACCTGTGCGCTTCTGGAATCTCCCATTCCTGCCTCCCACCTTCCAATAGGGGCCTGCTGGGATCACACATACTTGACCACCATATCAGGCTTTTATGTGGGCTATGGGGAATCTAAACACTGAGCCATCTCCTTGACTTCTAATGCTTCCTTTTTGTTTGTTTGTTTTGAGACAGGGTTTCTCACCCCAGGCTGTCCTGGATGTCCTAGAATTTGCTCTATAGACCAGGTTGGCAGAGATCCTCCTGCCTCTGCCTCCTGAGTTTTGGGGTTAAAGGCAAGCACCACCACCACCCAGGAGCTCCTTTTTAAAGAATACAGCAAGCAATATACCATTATGTAATAAAGAACAATCAGAGAGGAGGTGAGACAAAGCCTAAAGACCAGAGTTCAATCCCTGGAACTCATGTGAAGACAGAAGGAAAGAACTGGCTTCATAAAATTTATATCTGGCCTCCACACATGTACTGTGATACATAGGTAATACCCCCCATCAAACACATACACAAATAAAATATAAACAAATGTTTTTAAATTCATAACCACTACTTATTAAAATATATATAGTGAATTATGAATCACTTCACCATAAAACAACTTCAAATTCAGGATTAAGCAAACATAATGACAGAAATAGGCTCCTTTTGGCCAGCAGCCCTTCCTTGTTATTAGATAGTAAAATTAATCAAGTACAGACAGTCTGGCCACTCACCATGTGTTTGGCAAAGCTCCCCGCAGGACCAGTGTTTCGCACCAGGTGCCCCTCAGAAGGAAAGTTAAAGCTGCCAGCACTCAGGTTGTCTCGTGTAGAGTGGTTACCAAAGAGAACAAATGGCTGTCGATGAGGGCTAGAGCAGTATGTCAAAATGCAATTAGACAAGGTCCCGTAACCGGATCACAGGCTTTTCTGAGTGTTGTTACCACAGGATGATCCAATCTACCTAATGTCCCTGACTGGCTTGGAAAGGATGTCAGATATTGCTGACTCTTTCTGGTGACCCCTGGGGATCGGTCACTCAGGATAGAACTATCCCTTGCTAAGTTTATGCCTTCTCACTTGACTTCCTTTTTGAGGAACCAGTTCCTGGAGTCGGCTACCAAAAATATAATGGCAATCTGCCCAATTCTTTGTAAGGTAAAATTTTAACAGAAATAGAGCTTTTAAAGATTCATAGTGGGGCTGGAGAGATGGCTCAGAGGTTAAGAGCACTGACTGCTCTTCCAGAGGTCCTGAGTTCAATTCCCAGCAACCACATGAGGGCTCACAACCATCTGTGATGAGATCTGGTGCCCTCTTCTGGCATATATGCAGATAGAACACTGTATACATAATAAATATAATCTTTAAAAAAAAAAAAAAGAGTCAGATCCAACAGACTACTCAGATCCAATAGACAACAGAGTAGCTACCAACTTCTAAGTACCTTTCAGGAGGGGAGCATGAGGAGAAGGACGCTATGATGCTATGATGCTAGCCTATCACACCACCTCCCCATGCACCCACTAACAGTCCTGTTGTCTTGCCTTGCCTTTGACTAGGCTCCCACTTCCTGCTCATTCGGCAAGTGTTCTAAGCAATCCCTTCAGACAGTTTTTTCAGAGAGCTTTCCTAAGAGCCACCAAGGAAACTTCACATGTAGTATTTAGAAAATCAAATGAACAGGACTCACTTTTCTTCTGAAACTTATCAAGCTAAGTTACACTTTAAACAGAAACTGTTTTGTCTGAAACCCAGGAAGGTGGTTTGTCTATTAGACTGGACTGGATGGGGGAACAATTGTGATCTGTCCCCTCTACCCACCAAAGAAAACTTCTGCTGATCACGACAAAGATGCAGAAGGTAATGCTCAGAAACCCTTACCACCCCTATCTTTTGCAAGGTGCTCGGTTTTTAGTTTAATTCATCTTACCCTCCTCAAAATACCGCTGTTCCTAGTCTGCAGTTGCATACCGTTTCATTTTGCTTTCCTGAGCTAGGAACAAAATAAAAATTCCTTTCTTTCTTTCTTTTCTTTTCTTTGTTCTTTTTTACTTTTTGGGTTTTTTGAGACAGGTTTCTCTGTGGCTTTGGAGACTGTCCTTGTAGACCAGGCTGGTCTCAAACATCCACCTGCCTCTGTCTCCCGAGTGTTGGGATTAAAGACATGTGCCACCACTGCCTGTCGAAAAATTCCTTTCTTTTAGATTGAAGCATATTATAATATTTGAAGAGCCATTTTACTAAAAGATCACAGAAAAATGAAGCAAATACAAAAGTACAAAGCACCAAGACAAATGAATCACAACTACGGAGTTCTTATGCTGTAACTATGGTCAACTCACACTCTGAACTTGGACACCCCAATATTCAATACCCGTTTTCAACTCCATTTTCTCTATTACCATTTGCAGTTCCGTCCCAGGAACATACCTGTTTTCAGTAATATGGCTGGAGATCATTCCATGACTGAAGTAGCTTCTGAATGGCTAAAAAAGAAGCCAACATCTGATGTAAGACAACAGTTTGAAAATAATAAAACTTTTCACATATGTGCATATGTACATACACAAATCAGGAGAACGAGTAGTATATAACAGAAAGACAGAGATGTGTACAGAGTATAAGAACACAGAAAGAATGCCGGGCAGTGGTGGTGCATGCCTTAATCCCAGCACTCAGGAAACAGAGGCAGGCAGATCTCTGTGAGTTTGAGACCAGCCTGGTCTACAAGAGCTAGTTCCAGAACAGCCTCCAAAGTCACAGAGAAACCCTGTCTCGGAATGCGCCCACCCCCACTCCCACCCAAAAAGAATACAGAAAGATAATGAGGTAGATAAATCATGAATTTGGGACACAGCAATGAAACAAAACATTGTGAAGAAAAATAGAAAATGGTGTTGGTAGAAAATGGTAGCATACACATTTAATCCCAGCACTCAGGTAGGGGGCTTGTTCTGGGCTACCATGATTCACTGAAGAATGGAGTCATAATAGTTTAAGCCCAAGTTAGGCTCAAAGACAGCTCTTGTGATTTCTTTCTGTTGAATAGTGTTTGTGACTGTTCCATTCTCTGGATTTCAATCAGACAGTTCACTTTAGTCATGAGGTGTGCCTTAGCCTGAACCAATGCAGTCTTGGAAATGCAGACTTGGAAAGGAAAGCATGGCACTCATAACCACAGCTCAGCTGGTATTCAGAGGTGCAGAACTATTAACTAGCAATAACTACTGATTGGGGACACCACCATGCTGAAAGGTGAACATCCTTCTAATAGAGATGCTATCACAAGAAAAAAGTATTTTGGGGCCATAGGGGATTGAAACCAGGGCCCTGAATATACTGTGTTGAATATATATATATTTGATCAATATATATATCAATATATATACTTGAATATACTGTATACTGTGCCTACCTCTGAACTACATCCCAGTTACAGAACAACATTTTTTGGTTTGGCAAAGGAGGGGATTTCTTTTACCATGTATCATTTATAGAAAAGATAACCAGCCAGCTGGTGGCAGTGGTGGTGCACACCTTTAGTCCCAGCACTTGGGAGGCAGAGAAAGGTGGATCTCTGTTAGTTCAAGACCAGCTTGGTCTACAAGAGCTAGTTCCAAGACAGCCGCCAAAGCAATAAAGAGAAACCCTGTCTCAAAAAACAAAAAACAAAAAAGAAAGAACGAGAAAGAAATTAACTAATTTTCCTTTCTCTTTATGACTTTCACTTACATACCTCACCGGCCTGAGATTCTGAAAGTTCCAGCAGGAAAGGGATTTCTGTGTCAAAATTAGCAAAGAAGCTTGTCCACTGATGCTCAAACGCCACCAAGTCCTAGTTAAAAGAACAAAAATAAACAAACAAACCACAGGGTCATATGAGAGGCACATTAGAGAATAGGAATCATGAACTTATCTTAAACACCAGGCTGCTCTGTATATGTGGATTTTTTGTTTGTTTGTTTGAGACAGGGTTTCTCTGTGTAACTGCTCTGCCTGTCTTGGAACTCACTTTGTAGACCAGGCTGGCCTCAAACTCACTGAGATTCTCCTGCTTCTGCCTCCCAAGTGCTAGGATTAAAGGTGGGTGACATCACCACCTGGCCTATATGTAGATTATTTATTATTATTGAAAAGAAAATATCCGGAAAAGGAACACCTATGCAGACAGAGTGAGTCTGCAGTAGTACCTGGGGAGCAGGGACAGACACTTACTGCACATGGACGCGGGTAACACTCTGGGTTGGCAAAAATATCTTCCATTATTATTATTATTTTTAAAGAGCACTTTTATTATGCAGCACTAGCTGGCCTGCAATTCTCTATGTAGACCAAACTGGCCTGCCTCTTCCTTCCAAGTGCTGGGATTATAGATGCCCAGACGTCACTAGAATTCTTTGCTTATTGCTATCTGTCTATCCATCCACCTTAGCTACCTATAGATATGTCTGTACACATGTGTAAGATGCACACACATATTTGTAAAATTCTCAATAATCACAATGTGGGGATTGGGGAGAAGGTTGGAATTTGTTGAGATATCATCTTACTCTGTAGCCCAGGCTGACCTCAAGCTTATTACCCTCCTGCCTCAGCCTCCTGTGTCCTGGGATTATAGACATATGCCACCATTCCTCACTGGACATTTTGGTTAATGACAGACTAAGCATATGACAGCATATACCATATAGGAGGATATATAATTTAGGTTTATTTTATTTTATTTTACTTTTTCGTTTTTTTGAGACAGGGGTTCTCTGTGGCTTTGGAGGCTGTCCTAGAACTCCCTCTGTAGACCAGGCTGGCCTAGAACTCATAGAAATCCACCTGACTCTATCTCCCGAGTGCTGGGATCAAAGGTATGCACCTCCACCGCCCAGCTGGGAAAATGTTTTTTGAGAAAATTATTGGCTTTATCAAAATACATTACATTGTAGTGAGACAATAGCTTTTTCCTTTTTAAAGAATTTATTTATTTATTTATTTATTGTGTATACAACATTCTGCTTCCATGTATATCTGCACACCAGAAGAGGGCACCAGGTCTCATTACAGATGGCTGTGAGCTACCATGTGGTTGCTGGGAATTGAACTCAAGACCTCTGGAAGAACAGCCAGTGCTCTTAACCTCTGAGCCATCTCTCTAGCCCAAGACAATAGCTTTTTGATGATTACTAATTTCTTTTGTTTGTTTTTTGAGGTAGGATCTTGGATTACCTTAAATTATTGATCCTCCTGCCTCAGCCTCCTACACGCTGGGATTGGAGGTATGTACCACCAAGCACAGCTGTTCATTTCCTTGTGTCAATTATTTCACTTACTCTGTTTTGTTTTTGAGACAGGGTCCCAACTAACTGGAATCTCACTATCTCGACCAGGCTGAATTTGAATTTCCAAAGACCACCCTAGCCTTCCCTCCAAATGCTGGGACTGCAGGTGTGTGTGCCATGGGCCAGCCCCACTGCCCAACGCACTTTATGTCTGACTGGTTTCGTCCACATGTAATGAGTGCACTGTCTGGGCCAGAAGGTGTCAGGTCCCCTGGAACTAGAGTTACTGATTGTAGCATGAATAATAAAAACCCAATGACGGATATTGGGGTTCAAGCTGAAGATCAGAAAAAGCAAAGCAGCCAGCCACTAGAGTGTCCTGTCCTCAGCACCTTTAATCCCAGCACTTGGTTGAGAGCAGAGGCAGTTGGATGAATTTCTGTTGAGTTCAAGGCCAGATAGAGATAGTAGATGACTTCACCTCTTTTTGAGACACTTTAGTTGTTTTGTTTTGAAGACAGGGTTTCTTTATGTAGCCCTGGCTGTCCTGGAACTTGCTCTGTAGACCAGGCTGGCTTCAAATCTCTTAGAGACCCACCTGCCTCTGCCTCTGCCTCCCAAGTGCTGGGATTAAAGGCATGCACCACCACTGTCCGGCTTCAACACTTTCTTTAAAATATATAAAGTAAAATGTATTTATTTTGGTGTGAGGGTGCACACATGCCACAGTGTACATATGGAAATCTCCATCTACCTTTTTGTGAGCCCTAGGCATTATTGTAGGTTATCAGGCTTGCATGGCAAGTGTCGGTACTGGCTGAAGTTTCTTCATAAACCATCTACTTTCCTTTTAATCAGTTCTCTCTTCCCTAGTATTTCATATTTCAGGTATTAATAAACAGAGTTTCATGACTTCTGGTTGAAACTAAAAGAAAGTTTTAAATTTAGTAAGTGGTTTTAAAAAATTATTATGGCCGGGTGGTGGTGGAGCATGTCTTTAATACAGCACTTGGGAGGGAGAGGCAGTTGGATCTCTGTAAGTTCGAGACCAGCCTGGTCTACAAGAGCTAGTTCCAGAACAGCCTCCAAAGCCACAGAAAAACCCTGTATCAAAAAACAAAAACAAAAAAAAATGTGGGGGGCTGGAGAGATGGCTCAGAGGTTAAGAGCACTGACTGCTCTTCCAGAGATCCTGAATTCAATTCCCAGCAACCACATGGTGGCTCACAACCACCTGTAATGAGATCTGGTGCTCTCTTCTGGTGTGCAGATATACACAGAAGCAGAATGTTGTATACATAATAAATAAATAAAATTTTAAAAAAAAATGTGGGATTGGTTCTCTCTTTCTCTGTGGATTTCAGGGACCAAACACAAGTCATCAGGCTTGGCAACAAGTGCACCTACCTGCTGAGTCATCTTATTGGCTCCATAACAAGATTTTGTTTTCGTTTCTTTCTTTTTTTTTAAGATTTTATTTATTTATTATGTATACAACATTCTGATTCCATGTACATCTGCATACCAGAACAGGGCACCAGATCTTGTAAAGGATGGTTGTGAGCCACCATGTGGTTGCTGGGAATTGAACTCAGGACCTCTGGAAGAGCAGTCGGTGCTCTTAACCGCTGAGCCATCTCTCCAGCCCCGTTTATTTCTTTTGAGACAGGGTCTCACTGTGTAGTCCTGGGTGGTCTGGAACTCTATATAGCTGGCACTAGTCTGGAACTCACAGAGCTCCACTAGACTGTGCTTCCAGAGGGCTGGGATTAAAGGCATGTGCTACCACACCCAGATGAACAATTAATGACTGAAGAGTTGGCAAATTATAGTCTAGGGTGGGACACATTTTTGTAAACAAAACAGCTATAGAACACAGACACAGCCAGTTTAAACACTGCCTAGAATAGCTTTTGTGCTACAATGATATTGCTGAGCAGTTACAAGGATCTAGGCAGGATATTAAAATATTACTATCTGGCCAACAGGACAAGTTTGCCACCTCTGTTCCAAATCTTGATCTCTTTAAGCAATTTGTCACCTTAATTTTTCATGCTACAAAAGACAACTTCTCCATTGTTTTATTAAAGCTGAGTACAATCACCCCCTCCCCTGAAAAAACAAACAACAAACCATAAAAATCTTTAGGTGAACTAGCTGCCTCACCAGGCAGGAGGCCTAGGCTTTCCTCAGGGTGGAAGAGGAAGCCTCATTTTCCCAGGTTTTGGAGTCCAGCACAATCGAGGAAGGGCACTCTGCTTTTTGATGAAAGTAAACTAAGATGTACTTTGCATTTCTTCAAATTAAATACCTTTGATGGGTAACTGACATGGCTAGGATAATTTAATGTAATTATGTTAAATACGCTTTGGCTCCTTACTTCTGAAAGCATATTCTCCAGAGACACAGGATCCATCCTGCTGTAGACATTCCATAGACTCAAACTCACATCCTGCAACTGCAACAAAGGGCAAAACATTGAATTATGTCAAATTCTTCAAAAATTACTATCTTGGTGTAAGTGGAGTTACTAGAATAATAAACCAAAATTGTATTAATTATATTATTGATGATATTGTGTTATTTGTAAATTACTCATTTTGTTAACTGTATTTACTATTATTAAACCAAGGCTTTATTAACTCCATTAGAACAAACCAAAATTTTATTAATCAGATTAGATCCTATACAAATTAATAAATGTTTTCTCATTCCAAAAAAATTATTTTCAGAATCTTCAGTATATCATCTGATTACAATCAATGATGTCACATACACATTTATACATACATATATACAGTTTTTTCTTTGTAATTTTAATTAAGATAATACATGCTTATGACTTTTAAAAAAATCAAACAGTATACAAGATTTAGAATAAAAATTTGACTCCTCTACTTTAATCCTCTGGAAGCCCATTAGTCTCACTCAAAAACAACTACTTAGAGCTTTTTTCTTTTTGTTATTTAAGTCTATATTTTGACATATGCTCCTTTCACTATTTATCAGTTTAGAAGTTGAGAATTAGCTTATGCAAAGATGCAGGTCTTCTCTATCATCCCACCCCACACCTTTTTTCTATACACACATACTCTAATATCACCTTTTTGGTTACATCATTAGCTGTTAATAGCATCATACAAATATTATCATACGTATTAACATACAAATATCAGGTAAAGCACACTTCTACCCTCACAAGGTGTACTTATTGCTCCTCTTTTTCTTACTAGCATAATCTTTGCTTGTTTGCCTTTTGCTTTATTTTTTTTTGAGACAGGTTCTCAGTCCATGAGCTCTTGCTGGCTCAGAGCTTGCTTTGTAGCCTGGCTGACCTTGACCTTGTAGATCAACCGGTCCCAACCATCTGAGTGTTGGGATTAGCAATTCAATTTCCTTGCCTGGGCAGTGGCTCCTGGCAGTACAATGCTTGAGGCAGGCTTCCCTAGCTTCTCTGCAGCACGCTCCTTTTGTACTTCTCTCAAAGCCAAATGTTTGGGGACAGGAGAATACAACATCACCTCTGAGATTCACTCTGAATCCAACTAACCCATAGAGTTTTCTCAGCTTTCTGAACTTTATTATGTGAGGGAAGATATTCTCCAAGAGCATGCTCAGATTAGATGCTTTGGTCTTTGGGACTAGGATAAATTTTGTCTTCCCTTATTTTGTTTTTCAAGATAAAGTCTCTCTATGTAGCCTGGGCTAAGGAGAACTTGCTGTTATAGTTTGAATATGAAATATGCTGAACACATGTTGATAGGTGATGGTGCTGTTTTAGAAGGTGGTGGAAACTTCAGGAGGTAAGGTCTACCTGGAAGGTCACACCTGACAGTCCGGTCCTCACCTCTGCTTCCGTGTGCAATGAGCTGATGGGCCATTGCCACCTGACCCACTGCCATGAGGCTCTCCTTCATCACGGGCCAAGGATTCTGAACTGAAATTTATAGAAACTCAGGCCCAATAAATATTGCTCTTTTGATTGTTTCTATCAATCAGGTATTTTGCCACACCTATAATGTTCCTGTCTCAGACTCCTAACTCTCGGGATTACAGACATATACCACCATGTATAATCTGCCAAATCTTTTTCTTGTGCTTGTTTCTGAAACAGGGTCTCATGTAGTCCATACTGCCTTGGAACTCTACGCAGCCAAGGACGGATGACCCCGAATCTCTGATCCTCCAGCTTGCACCATCTCCCTAGTGTAACCACACCCAGTTGTATGCTCTGTGCATGCTAGGCAAGCACTCTACTAACTTAATTACAACCCCAGCCTTGTATCTTCTTCTTGAGTATTATTCCACCTTTCAATTGAAGAACTTATGTTTGTTCATATATAAGTAAACAAATGTTCATAGTTTTTTTTTTTTTTTTTTTTTGGTTTTGGTTTTTCCAGACAGGGTTTCTCTGTGTAGCTTTGAAGCCTATCCTGGCACTCACTCTGGAGACCAGGCTGGCCTCGAACTCACAGAAATCCGCCTGCCTCTGCCTCCCAAGTGCTGGGATTAAAGGTGTGCGCCGCCTACGCCCGGCCTTGGTTTTGGTTTTTTGAGACAGGGTTTCTCTGTGTAATAGCCCTGGCTGTCCTGGATCTCACTCTGTAGGCAGTGTGGCACTTCTTAATGACACTCTAAGCACAGCACACGTTAGGAGCACAAGCTCTAAATCTAGATCATCTGGGCCAGGCCCCAGCCCTGTCACTCACTCACTAGCTCTGTGTCTTTGGGAAAATTTGTTTAACCCCTCTGCTAGAGAAACACAAAACAGTACCTACCCCCAAGGGCCACTGTACAAATCACAGAGAAACCCTGTCTTGAACAACCCCCCCCCACAAAAAAATACAAAAACAAAAAAGCAAGCATAACTATTATTGTAAAATGGTTTCCTTCCTGTCTACATGGCCTGATTCCCTTCAAGTTCCTTTTGAATTTGTGGACATTTCAAGTAACACTGTAACTATAGTAATCCTAGCCTGACAGAAAGGGAAAGTCTGCCTCAGAGAGTGTGGTGTCCTGCCAGGCAAGTCCCCAAGCACTTCCTCAGGATGGTAGCCATCTGACTTGCTTCTAAAGGCACTATACAACAAGATGCCCCCATTCCTAACACATTTTTCTGTTGGGTCAGGTCACATCAGTTGGGATCCCCTGGAGCCAAATAGATGCCTTCAGTCACCAGACACACTCTCATCCATTAATCTATCTCAACAGATATTTACTGGTCATCTCCAAGTTGCAAGAAATACAGAAATAAAAACACTGTGCACAGGTCATTTCTTTCAAAGGCTGGCATGGTGACACACCCTTAGCACATGGGAGGCAGGGGCAAGCAGCTCTTTTATGAGTTCCAGGCCAGCCAAGACCACGTAGTGAGATCTTGCTTTAAAATGCAAGTTCATTCACAATTTGACAAAAACCAAACATACTAGTTTTCATACATACCTGGTATTTCATGGTAAAAAATCCATCTCCGCCAATGCCTTCGAGTGCAAAGGCCTGTACAATTGGCCACTTCTCCACCACAAACATATCAAATATCTGTAAGTGACCTAGAGAAATCACATACACAAGACGTATCAAATACCATCCTCTACAGAACAGTTTGAACCCAAGCTCATGTGGTGAGGCAGGCATCATTTCTTACAAATTTACCAGGACTTCCTCTAGCAAAATAAGTATGAACAATTAAAAGGGTTGGATATTGAAAACTAGAAATATAATGCAAAATTAAAGAAAAAATTTTGGTTTTCTTAATTCCAGCACTCTAGGAGGCAGAGGCAGAGGCAGATGGATCTCTGTGAGAACTGAGGCCAGCCTGGTCTACAGATCAAGTCCCAGGACAGTCAGGACTACACTGAGAAACCCTAGATCAAAAACACAAAACAAAACAAAAAATAAAAAACCAACAACAACAAAAAAGTAAATAGTACTCTATTGCAACTTATTTGCACCATTTAGTGAATATATTTATTAACAGACCAAAGTTGTTCTTGCTGAAGAAATAGCCAATCAGATTCCTCAAAGGAAAACTACTAAATCAAATCACAAAGTTTCCTTACTGGCCAGGTGTAATGGAATTTGCATTTAATCACAGCACCTGGGACACAGAGGCAGGTGGACCTCTGGCATTTGAGGTCAGCCTGGTCTACATAGCTAGTCCTAGGCATGGAGTAGCCACAGTGGAACCCTGTATCAAAACAAAACAAATAAAAAATGGGTCTCCTTTTTGTGACAATAGTTTCAATATTCAGTGTTTCTTTTTCTTCCTACAATATTAGCACTAATAAACTTGTTGGTTCCCCCCTTGTATTCCATGTCCTGTAAACATGTTTGTCTGTCTGAGATGGGGTTTCTATGTAGCCTTGGCTGGCCTAGAACCCAGTATGTAGACCATACTGGCCTCACACTTCTAGACAGCCACCTACTTCTGCCTCCCAGGGGCTAGGATTAAAGGTTGGTGCTACCACACCTGGCAAAAAGATGTATTTTATCTTAATTATGTGTATGTATGTGTGCGGGTACCCATAGAGCCAGATCCCCTGGAACTGGAGTACCCAGTATGACTAGTATGGCTACTAAGAACCAAACTCAGGCCCCTGAAAGGCCAGTACATGCCCTTAGCCATCTTTCTAGCCTCATAAGCAGACCTTTTAAATAACTATTCAAATTACAGTTTCCAATTATGAAGATGTATCATATCTACACTCTAAGTAATAAAGGATACAGACTAGATGTTAATTGTGCTAAATCCCTGTGGTTCTCCTTGACCACAGGCACCTTGGTATGCTACTGTGGTAACTTCAGAGTTATGAAGAGAAGTTTGTATAGAAGTCCCTAAATTTCATTCTGGTTGACTCTTTGTCTTAGTGAAAATGGGTCAAGCAGTTTTCCAGCCAAATATCTACCATGAAAGAGGCAGGAGCAATTCAACCTGCACACCATCCAAGCAAGTTTCTTAAATGGCCGTGTCAGATACCTTGGGAGCTGTAAGGAATACCAATTCTACTGCAGTCTCGAACCATGTCCACAAAGCTGGAGATCTTAAATTCTTCTGCTGCTTCCTCATCTTCATACTAAAAAGGGAAATTAAGAGGAAGATGAGCTTTGATATATCATTCACAGTTCCGAATTATCGTTGTATATTTTCAGGGGCTATCTTAAATGGCAACTAGGGAAGGATGAGTTTCTAAAGCCAACTATCTTATTTGTTGCTCAAAAGTAGTCTCCATTTCTTCATTTCATAAACAAAAATCAACTCAAATAGATTGACTGAGACTTACATGGAAGAGATAAAACTATAATCACATGGAAAGAAAAGTTCTTACTCAATGCTGGGTGGAAACTGCCATGACATTATAGGCAGAAAAATCCCAATTTTCTTTCTAGTCATATTCTTCAAAAGAACCCAAAGGGAATAGAAATAGACACCAAGAAACCCAGACATAAATGTCACAAAGTTTAAGAAAATTCTAAGTTTTGTAGGCACGTCCAGTCTTTTGATACTGTAACCCAACTTTGTCATCTATAAAGTTTAGACTCACTCAAAAATTGCATAGTCAAGTTACAATCTGCTGGGCTTGTGGAACATGCCTTTAACCCCAGCACTTAGAAGGCAGAGGCCAGGGGGCTGGAGAGATGGCTCAGTGGTTAAGAGCACTGACTGCTCTTCCAGACGTCCTGAGTCTAATTCCCAGCAACCACTTGGTAGCTCACAACCATCTGTAATGAGATCTGGTGCCCTCTTCTGGCCTGCTGAGACACATGCAGGCAGAACACTGTATATACATATTAAATAAAAATTAAAAAAAAAGGAAAAGTGACAATAATAAACAAAGAGTTACTATGTCAAAAAAAGTAAGGTCCTGCCAGGCAGTGGTGGCACATACCTTTAATCCCAGCACTCGGGAGGCAGAGGCAGGTGGATCTCTGTGAGTTTAAGACCAGCCTGGTCTACAAGAGCTAGTTCCAGGACAGCCTCCAAAGCCACAGAGAAGCCTTGTCTCGAAAAAACCAAATAAACCAAAAAAAAAAAAAAAAAAAAAAAAGCTAGTCCAATAAATAAACAAGCCTACAACTTAGTATTGAGTGACATTTGCAGCTATTGTTGCCTGCTGAAGCTCTTGGTCTGGAGGTTGGAAAAGCCCTCAGGGGCAGTCCGTGAGCATGAGTACTAGACAGGCTTCAGGAGGTCAGGACAGAGGAGTCAGAAGCCCAGTGTGAAAGCCTCTCTGTCTCCACTAGGCAAACAACTAAAAGTCTCATGGTGTACAGCTTTCTACTTGAATATTCATTTCTGTGTGACCAGACTCTGACACTGGATCTGGAATGTCCCATAAGGGGCTTCTGGTCCAAATCAACACTTTCCTGAATGAAGTACTTAGCCCATCCTTCCTCCTCACCTCATTTTCGGTCATGCAGTGGAAATGTAGGTTTCTCCAATGTGCTACATAAGGCAGAAGGTATTGGTAGTTGACAGGATTACAATATAGATGAACACTATCCGATTTAATCAATATAATCACATCTGTAAGAAAAAAAGCAAAACACAAAATTGTCAAAGGCAGCTTCTGCCCAGAAAATATTACCTCCATTAATGCATAGGATTGTAGTTCAGCAATTCAGGGTTGCATGGCCAGGCCCTGGGTTCATTTCTAGTATAACAAACAAACAAAACTCCCAAACCAAACACATAGCTATTTCAGAAACAATATAACAAAAGCCTAAATGTGTAATTATTTAACCAAGCAACAGTCAGGTGTGGACAGTAAGGGTTTTCTAGTGCTGCTGAAATGTTCTTCCTATGATGGCCTCCTAGATATGACAGTGTATGCCCAAAATAAGTCAAAAGGACAGGCTTCATTTCCTGAAACTGTACTGCAAATTTCAGGAAAGTCAGAGCTGTGGTGCTGATCTAGGCTATGTTATTTAATTACTGACTGACTGATGACAGTGGTTTCATTACTGAAGGTTGAGCCTAGAGCTATACACATGCTAGGCACATGCTCTATCACACTGAGTTGCCTCAGCTGGCCTTGAACTCTATACATAGCCCAGGGAGCAAGCAGCTGTGATTTCAGGACTGAGCCACTAGCCTGGCTTCTTTTTCAGACTAACCTGGAATTTACTGTGTAGACCAGGCTGGCCTTGAATTTACAGCATTCCTTCTGCCTCTACCTCTACCTCCTAAATTCAGGGAGTACAGATATGTATCAGAACACCTGGCTTCACAATTTATTTCAATGAGGAGATAAATATCCAACGGAAATAACATGGCCACCAAGTCAAGAAACAACACCAATGGCAGGGACTCCACATTAAAGCCAGTGTCTAAAATTTCTGGCCAGAGGTTCATTTGGCTCCAGGCAATTGTGAGCCTGGACACTGCCTGTCAGTCTTAGGGAAGGTTACTGTGTATATCAGTGAACTCTGGACACAGGAAAAGCTGGAAGGAAGGAAGCACAGGCAAGTAAAAGAGCTTCTGGAAACATACCAATAGACTGCAGATTTGGAACAGGCATCAACACTGGTAGATCAAGTAAATAAAGAAATCCCAAGGGTGCAAAGAAACCCAGGCAAATTCAAGCACCACGAGAGAGCGTGATGGAATGGGACAGAAGTACTAAAGTAGCCTGGGCATGGAAAATGAAAGCAGCCATAATTCCAAAAGAAAAGCAGGCTTCATCCAATGGCTCCTCTGATGTCAGTGCAACTAGACCTTTCTAACAGGACCCAGCTGGGGATTGCTGGAAATGAGAAGCGTGCAGAGCAGAAGCGACCCTCTCTCTCATGCCTCAGTTCTGTCTTTCCTCAGTCCCACAGCCCCAGATCCCTGTCCTAAATCAACCGCAGACTACCTGCTAAGGCAGAAATTGTATGACACCTGAAAAAGTGGGGATCCATTATACACCACACACACACTACACTGATTCACTAGATACCGTACTATACATTCAAGTGTAACCTTAAAGATTTAGGATCAAGAAACAAATGTTATCATAACAACTGCTAAATCTAATTACAAATTTCATACACTCCGAATAAACAGCCAGATAGAAGAAGAAAATATGGCCAGGGTGTAGTAGCTGTAATTGTTTAATCCCAGCACTCAGGCGGCAGAGGTAGGAGGATCTCATTGAGTTCAAGGCCAGCATGTTTACGTACATAGTGAGTTCCAGGATGGCCAGACTCTATCTCAAAAGAAGGAAGGGGAGGGGCCGGGGGAGGAGGAAGAGGGATGAAGCTGGGCGTTATGGCACATGCTCATGATACCAGTGCAAGTGCAAGGATGCCACCCTGATTTAAACACAGAGATGGTATCAAAAAAAAAAAAAAGCAAAAAACAAAAAAACAGCAGCAGATGAATGAGAAGCATCAGGAGGACGAGGAAGAGGAGGAAAGGGCACAGACTGGATGGTAGTTTGGCCAGGTGTGGTGGCACAAGCTTTTAATCACAGAACTCTGAGTTTGAGGCCAGCATCTCTACATAGCTTGTTCCAAGAAGGTCACAGCTACATAAAGAGAACCTGTCTAAATAACAACAACAACAACAATAACAACAATAATAGTAGTAGGAGGAGAGTAGAATTATGTAAAATGTTTTTTAAAATGTCTTTGAAAAGTAAGTATCTCATGTTGGCTTTTCTAATGCTAAGACCCTTCAATACAGTTCCTCACGTTGTGGTGAACCCCAACCATTAAATTATTTTTGTTGCCATTTCATAACTGTAATTTTGCTACTGTTATGAATTTCAATGTAAATATTTTTTTGGAGACAGAGGTTTGCCAAAGGGGTTGTGACCCACAGGTTGAGAAGGGAAGAAAAGTAAGGGAAAATGTTATAATTTTATTTTAATATCAAAAATTAAAGAGTCAGGCAGTGGTAGCATATGCCTTTAATCCCAACACTCAGGAGGCAGAGGCAGAGGTGGATCTCTGAGAGTTCAAGGCCAGCCTGGTCTACAGAGCAAGCTCCAGGACAGGCTTCAAAGCTACAGAGAATCCCTGTCATGAAAAACCAAAAATAAATAAATAAATAAATAAATAAATAAGAAAAAGAACTGTTGAAGATGACAGTGGTGATGTGCATGTAAACCTAGTACCCAGAAGGCTGAGAAGCACTGTGGATCTGAAGCTGGCCTGAGTACAGTGAGAGCCTACCTCAGACAGAGAGATGGAAGGAAGAAAGGGAGGAAGGAAGGGAGGGATGGAGGGAGGGAGGAAGGAAGGAAGGAAGGAAGGAAGGAAGGAAGGAAGGAAGGAAGGAAATTAACAGAAAGTAATTTCAGTCTTCTTTTTCTGTATTTGTGATAAAAGGATAGGTTAAACTATGCGGATAAACAGTATTGGGGACTTTGGCACGCAGAACTATGGACTGTCTTAAGTCAGATAATTCTTCATCGTGTAATCGGGGCTTTCTTGTGTGTTTTGAGATGTTGAGTTGCATCCCTAGCGTCCACTAGATGCCAGTAGTACCATAAACCAAAACATGGTTATCAAAAATGTCTTCAGACATTGCTAAATGTCTCCTAGGGGACAAAACTGGCCCCCATCTGAGAACCACTATACTCAAATGAGATCATCTGACATCAAATGTTTGCTTTCATGCCCTCCCCAGCTGCCTTGCAAAAGTGTCTTGTCTCTTGTCCAGTTTCACTTGTTTGTTGTATGTCTCCTGACTCATCTTGCAGACAATTTATAATGCTAAGTATATGATATCAGAGATGGCTCCTGGGCAACAGCCCACAGCAGCATCAACACATGCAGTGTCTCCAAGCCAGAGAAGGCAGACTGCAGGCAGAAAGCCTGCATTGTGTTAAAGTCACACAAAAAACAATTCCCAGAGACAGCAGGACAATAGGCCCTTGTTCCTCAGCTCACGATCCACATAAAATCATCTTCCTCACAAGAGCAGCTTACAAGAACAGCTCATCCCTGCCTCAAGCTCAAAGTGCTTTCACTGGGCAACAGTGAACAATCTGAACCTTTGGTGAAAAGAATCAGTGGGCAATACTAAGAAAAACCAGTACACTGCCAAGAGATAATGCCAAATACTGATGCCTGCTTTTGGTCTCAAAGATGATTTACCCAGCAAATGTATTCTAGAAACTGCTTGTTGATAGTCTGTTAAGCAGTGTATGACCAACAGAATATATTACTTAATAGGTCAATAAGGAAATGTAATTTTTCACTATTAAAAAGACAATCTTACCAGTTGTTAATTCCAGCTATTTGGGAGGCTGAGGCCAGAGGGTTGCCAATTTCAATACTAATTAGAATATCACACATCATTCAAACAGTAAAACAAAATAAGGCAAAAATTTACTAGCGCATTGGAATATTTAAAATTCGACCACATTTTCCCATAAAAAAGATCATGAATGGGGTACTTGGGTGTACGTCTTTAAGGAGGCAGAGGCAGATAGATCTCAGAGTTCAAGTTCAGCCTGGTCTACACAGTGAGTTTCAAGCCATTTAAAGCTACAAGAGACTCTGACTCCAAATAAACAAAAAAACAACAACAAAAAAACCAAAACCACAAAACAGAAAAAAACAAAAAACCTTGCAGAAACAAAAGATCATGAATTGGGGCTGGAGAGATGGCTTAGTAGTTAAAAGAACTTAATACTCTTCCAAAGGACGTGGGTTTTATTCCTAACACCTGCATGGTGGCTCATAACTATCTGGAACTCCAGTTCCAGGGCATCCAATGTCCTCCTGTGGCCTCCAAGGATACCAAGAACACAAATGGTGCACATACATACATGCAAGCAAAACACTCATACAACAAATTAAAATTAAAACAATTTCTTTAAGAAAGATCATGAACTAAGAGTCAATATAGACTTACCATCTAGAATTTCTTCAGAAAATCCTGTTTTCTCAAAATCAGTGGTATTCTGACTGTATAAACCAAATAGAAGGTAATTTGCCAGCTCTCTGCAACCTTCGTTATACCTGCTGTCAATTCCTGCAAGGCAAAGAAGGCTGTGACTAGCTATCTCATACCATGGAACACAATAATCACCAATGACTTGCCCATTTAGTAAAGCCCTGATGGCCAGAGGCAGTTCAAACCAGTTTTGAGCTAAAACTAAATAAACCACCCCTTGTGAAAGAAACAGGCTGAAGCATAAGGCACCTTCCTTGGATCTCAAGATCTACATAGATGGGGAAATTAAGGAACAAAGATTACTAAAGCTATTGATTTCTGAAAAGCTTTTTTTTTCTTTCAGTTTTTAGTTTACATGTATATGGATATTTGGCCCACATATATGTGTATGTACCACGTATGCTTGGTATCCAATGAATCCAGAATAGTACCCTCTAGGATCCATGAGATCCCCTAGAATTGGATTTACAGATGGATGTGAGCCACCATGTGGGTACTGGGAATCAAACTTAGGTCCTCTGGAAGAACATGAAATGCTCTTAACTACTGAGCCACCTCCAGCCCCATAAAAAGCAATTATTAGGGGTAGAAAGAACCAGAGAATATGGTCTTCTACTGATTTACTAGATCTTGGAATACTTTCAGTTAGCCCAAGAATAGATCTCAGAGAGATCTTTATGAAAAATGTGTGATCAAACAAAAGCAAGTTAAGGTGGTTTGAAAAGATGAGGACAAGAGGGTGGAATAGAATAATAAGCCCTAACCCTTCACAATCGTCAGAAGCAATGCTTAGCATGCACTGCAAGGTGTGGTGTGATGGTATGTGTTCCTGCAATGACCCTCACTTATGATTAGTCTAGAAAAGTTTGACCAGAGACAAGAGGAAATTAAGCGACACTGTCTTTACTACTGCCTCTCAATGTCTGAGTTATCCTGGGGCTACCTACAGTCATGTGCAGAATGGCAGGGGCAGGAGCACACAGATGCTGTCTATAGGATTTTAAAAAGAATGGGTTGCAGCAGGAGCTCCAAGAATGGTAAGAGCTCCTTATCTCACTGTCATCTCTCTTAATATTCTCCCACAATAAAACAGGAGCAGATTTCACAGGGACAAAAACTGGGAGGACACTAACCTACAATGTATCCCCCATGACAGCATTATTAGTGTCTTCCTGAGATCAAGAATACAAACCACTGCCACTGTGAGTCCCACCTTACAAAGCACTAACCTAGGATGCAGAGAATCCCATCAGGCTGTGACTTGCTGCTCTGTGTCATGATGTTCTGAACCTGGCGGAGTCGGCTGCAGCTGTAACAGAACACAGTTTCCTGAGTGCAGCAGTGTATGAAAAATCCCTAAAAGGCACATGCATGCGGAATGGTTTTGTTAGGTATGGAAACTGACACTAGTCTCTTTAACCAGAACCATACCCTTCTCTTCCATTTTCTGGACGAGATGATTATGTGCAAGTAGTCTAAAGACAACCTGAACTACTGATTATGAACTAGACTGTCAGTGGCTCTTTGGTTCAGTAAAGGATGACACACTAAGGCCCCATTCATAATCAATCAGGAGATGACTCCAAGAATTCCCAATGTCTTTTTACTGCTGTTTCCATGCTGATTTAGCCTAATTTTAGTCTTTATCAGTCTGCCTCAAAAGCAACAAACAAAAGCAAAAATTGGTATAAAGGGTTCATATGTCTTAGATAATAAAGGATCAATAAACTAAGCTCCAATTCATCCACATGACCATCCTTAGGGAGTCTCAGCACAGGAGAAACACTTGATTTCTAGAGAGTTATTACTCCTTTGGCAGAAGCGACATTCCTTGCACCCAGGCAGAGTGTAAAGAGACATGTATTCCTAAATAATAAAATCTCTATGGACTCTACTGCCTCCCTATCTCCCTCTATTCCTTCTCAGTAAGCCCAAAGATGAGCTCTCAATGTAACAGTCAAGTCTGATCCTTTACCACCTCCAGGTCTAACTCCCGACCCTCCTGGAACATTCTTAAGTGTTCAGTATCATTAACCATTAGGAATGCAAACTAAAACTACTTTGAGATTCCACTTTATCCCAGTCATAATGGCTATCATTAAGAAAAAAATAACAACAAGTGCTGACAAGCATACAGGGAAACAGCAGCCCTATACCAGTGGGTAGGGGTTTATGCGTGGTAGAGATAGAAACTGGTACAGACACTATGGGATGCAGTGTGTGGAGGTTTCTCAAAAAGCTAAAAATAGAACTACCATATGGCCTCAATATACCACTCCTAACTTCATATCTGTAGACAGAAATATTTGTATATCTATTTTACTGCTGTCCATTTCAAAATAACCAGGAAATGGAATCTGCTTAGATGTCCATCAACTGATGGATAATGACAATGTGATACATATACACATCAGAATTTTATTCATCTGTAAAGAGAAATGAAATTATCAAAATTTCAGGAAAACAGATGGCGGTGGATGCTGAAGTGAGATAATCTAAGCCCAGAAAGACACACACCACATGCTCTGTATTATATGTAGTTCTAGCTTTGAGTTTTCTTTTCTTTTAAAAAATGCTAATCATATGTGTATGCATGCAGGTGCCCACAGAGGTCAGAGGCATAGGGGTCCCCTGGAGCTGGAGTTGAAGATGGTTGTGAGTCACTCAATGGTGGTGCTGGGAACTGAACTCAGCCCCTAGTTTCAAATTTTAAGATTTCTATATTTAACTTGTAATGTTTGTAGAGGTCAAGAAGTCAGAAAGGGTGAGAGGGGAGGGCAAGAAGCTTTAACTGGGGGAGGGGATCTAGCAAACAGCTGCTATCAAGTAGGAGAGAATATTGGCAGTTAAAGGGTTAAATAGGTTGGGGGTAGGGGTTGAGGGAAGAGAAAGGAGTAGGGGTGGGGTAACCAAAACTAAGGATTTATTTATTTAATTTATTTTTATTTTCTGTGCGTTGGTGTTTTGCCTGCATGTCTGTGTGAGGGTGTCAAATCTTGGGAGTTACAGTTGTTAGCTGCCATGTGAGTGCTGGGAATTGAACCCATGTCTCCTCTGGAAGAGCAGTCAGTGCTGAGCCATTGCTCCAGCCCCCAAAACTAAGGATATATATATATATATATATATATTTTTAAGGGCTCATGGAAACTCACTACAATGTCATTTTAAAATATGACTTAAAGGATTAGAGAAATGGCACTTGGTGCGCTTCCAGAGAACCAGAGTTCAGTCCCAAGGCCCAGGTCCAGAACTCAGTACCCACTTTGGCAACTTACACCTGCTTTTAATGCCGGTTCCAGGGGATCCAATGCCCACTTCTGGCCTCCTAGGGCACCTGTATGTACACAGAACCACACACAAACATGAACACACACACACACACACACACACACACACACACACACACACACACACACACACTCCTACCTACCTCTCCTAAAAATATGACTTAAAAAGCGTTGAATGGGCCAGGTGGTGGTGGCACATGCCTTTAATTCCAGCACTGGGGAGGCAGAGGCAGGAGGATCTCTGTGAGTTCAAGACCAACCTGGTCTACAAGAGCTAGTTCCAGGACAGGCTCCAAAGCCACAGAGAAACCCTGTCTTGAAAAACAACAACAACAAAAAAAAAAAAAACAAAAAAAAACAAAAAAAGAGTTGAACGGAGGTACCCTGCATGGATAGACAGTGCTGTTCACAGAAGATATGGGCTATTAAATGAAAATCCCAGTACCAGGCATGGGATACAACCCTACAAGTTATTGATCAGGAAGGCTCCAGAGGCTCCCCCAAACAAGACAGGCTATTGCCACTGCTCTTGGTTGCCCACCAAAAACAGAGAGTAAAGAGCTGGAGAGATGGCTCAGTATTAAGAGCACTGGTTGCTCTTCAGAGGATCTGGGTTCAATTCCCAGTATCCACATGGTGGCTCACAACCATCTATAACTGCGGATCAGGGGATCTGACACCCTGTTCTTGCCTCTGTGAGCCCCAGGCACACAAGTGATGCATAGAAATGCATAGATAAAGCATACACTTGAAAAACTTCAAAAAATATATTGTAGGCTGAGCATGGTGGTACATGTTTTTAATCCCAGCACTTTGTAGGCAGAGATAGGTGTATTTCTATAAATTCAAGGATAGCTTGGTCTACATAGTGTGTTCTAGGCCTGCCATGACTCACGGTGAGACCTTCTCTCTCTCAAAAAAAAATCTAATGCAGAAGACATCACACATTTTTTCATTGCAGGAAAGATATATATATATATATATATATATATATATATATATATATATCTGGAACTGACTAGACTTTCTGATGGTCAGCTTTCACAGTGCTGGAATGTGCTATCCAGGCTGCTGAAGGAGAAAGACATCAGTAGTCATACGCAACTCCGGACCCTACATGCTACAACAATGACCTGCCAGGCAAGATGTGCCCACTGTTATAATAATGATGTCATGAATGCTATAGGTTAACCAATCACCTTATGACTGGATTTCAGGCCAAGCCACAGAAGAAAATCCATGTCTGGTACTGTAAACTTGGCCCAAGGCCCTTGGCTGGGGTGGTCACAGGAACTAGGTGAAACCTAGTACTATTGCTTTCTTCAATGGAAGTCATGGAATTGCTTTCTAAATATTTGTGTTTACACTCACAGAGCTATGCTCCTCCTTGCTCAGAGAAACTTCCTTTTGCAATGGGGAGTGGTTAATGTAGAAGCTCACACTGGCCAAAATGCTGAGAACAAAACAGGTGGCTATGAGTGACTAACTGGGACATTCACAGGAATCCCACCACCATGCCAACAAGGCTTTGTGAACATCACAGAAGAGGACAAAAGACTAAGAACTGGAGGATAGGGAGCAGTACTACAAAGTGTGGTCTTCCGGACAAGATACAACCACTGCACACGTGACCTTACAGTGGGTGTGGTTACCTGCACAAAATCAAGACAGTCAAAATGTCCTTTCTTGTCTGTCTGTCTCTCTCTCTCTCTCTCTCTCTCTCTCTCTCTCTCTCTCTCTCTCTCTCTCTCTCTCTCTCTCTGCTTTTCAAGACAGGTTTTCTCTGTATAACAGCCCTAGCTGTCCTGTAACTCATTCTGTAGACCAGGCTGGCCTCAAACTTGCCAACATCCGCCTGTCTCTGCCTCCCAAGTACTGGAATTAAAGGCATGCACCACCACCACTGCCCAGCTCAAGTCAAAAAAATGCAACATGGCCAAGGAAAGGGTTCTGAGTTCCCATTGCTAGCTGAGGAGCAATTGGCTGCTAAGGAAGAGAGAGTCAGTTTTGCTCAGGGGTGTGATTACCCAGTGTAGTACACATATCAATTCTCCTCAAATTAACATGCAGGGTTAACACAATTAGGATCAACTGCCAAGAATTTTATGGATATAGAAAGGTTTATTCTAAAATATATGGGGGCTAGTGAGAGGAAAGAGTTCCAAGCCAGCCAGGGTTACACAGTGAGACCTGCTTCAAAAATAAATGAATAAATCTACGTGGTAGGCTTCGTGAGTATTCATCATACTATCCTTTCCCTTTGTCTGTAGTTTCACAATAAAAATTAGAGGCAGTGAGGAAAGAGTCATATGGGATAACAAGGTTTAGAAGTAATAGTGGCGGCATTGGTGGTGCATGCCATTAATCCCAGTACTTGGGAGGCAGAGGCAGGCGGATCTCCATGAGTTCGAGGCCAGCCTCGT
Organism: Cricetulus griseus; assembly: GCF_003668045.3. Taxonomy (NCBI): domain Eukaryota; kingdom Metazoa; phylum Chordata; class Mammalia; order Rodentia; family Cricetidae; genus Cricetulus; species Cricetulus griseus. The sequence continues at coordinate 47,737,889 of NC_048599.1, read as the reverse complement.
CTACAGAGCGAGGATAAACTCCAAAGCTACACAGAGAAACCCTATCTCGAAAAACCAAAAAAGAAGAAAAAGAACAGTGTAGAAGTGGCAAGATAATTTTAATATTAAATAAACTTCTTTCCCTGAGAAATGATGCCTACCTGGCCCTGTATGTTTTCTTTCTTAATAGAGGACTGATGTTGCAGTCATTTCTCCACTAGAAAGACGGCACAAGCTAGACCTTTGGCCCATTTTCTATTCAGGACAGTATGCTGACTGACTGCCAAGGTTACCAAGAGCTCTTTGGTTTACAAACTTATAACCAGCCACTGACAAAAAGCATGACCAGATCATGTGACCAGGAAACAAAAGCGTTTCCCTGGTAACTGCTGTTGAAAGCCAAGACAATACCGAAAATAGGAGACTTTTTCCTCCTTGTACCCTGTCCAGTCCAAATAAAGTAGGAGCACATAAATGTAAAGAGTGTCTTTTCTCCTTAAGTAGAACATTATCCTGATTAATGCTTTCTTAGCAAATGGGGAAAGCCAAATTCAATTTTTTCCCTTTGCACATTTTCTTGCTTCTCAAATTTAATCTTTAACCAGAATATAGCCCATTTGTCACTGAACCTTTAAGTATTAGTTACTTAATTATTTACTTTTAACTAAAAGCAAAAAAAAAAAAAACCAAAAAACCCAATTCGTTCAAAGAAAAGTCACACTCATAATCCAGAATTAATTACAGTTAACATACTGGCATATCTGTTGTTATTCATATTAGTGCTTTTTGAAACTGTATTATGAAATATGTTTACTGTTCTTTCATAAAGAATAGAGAATTTACACAAAACTAAAGTCTTCACTGATCCTTATATCCAAAGGTCGTATATATGAGTTTGTTATGTGTCTACATGAATATACCCCAAATTCCACAGCAACACTGCCATGTATCTTACAGTACCTGAACAAGGCTGGTACATCCTGGATAACCTGTGTTTGCTCACAACTTACAGAGTTTCACCTTCAGAAGTCATGTAGTGCTGCCCAGTGTTATGTCAATTTGACATAAACTAGAGTCATTGGAAAGGAGGGAGCCTCAACTGAGAAAATATCTCCGTAAGACTGAGCTGTAGGCAAGCCTGTAGGGTATTTTCTTAATTCCGGACTGATGTGGGAGGACCCGGCCTATTGTGTTTGGGCCAACCCAGTCTGGTGGTCCTTCCTGGGTGTTGTAAGAAAGCAGATTAAGTAAGTCATAAAGAGCAAACCAGTAAGCAGCACTCCTCCATGGCTCTGCATCAGCTCCTGTCTCTATATTTTCCTGCCCTGCTTGAGTTTCTGCCCTGACTCTCTTCAATAATAAACAGTGATACGGAAGCAAAATCTAAGTAAATCCATTCCTCATCAAGCAGCTTTTTAGTCATGGTGTTTCATCACAGCAATAGTAACCCTAATACTGGGGGTAAAGGCACTTGCCACCAAATGTAGGTTTGACAGGCTGGACCCATATGGTGAAGAAAAGAACTGATTCTCCCAAGTTGTCCTCTGACTACCATACAGCTCCCCACCCAACCAAACAAGTAAATATTAAACGGAAAACAAAACACCACCCCCTAAACAAAACAGGAAAAAACTCATGGAAAAGCTGAGGACATAGCTTAATGGTAGAGCATTTTTTTTTGCCTGGCTCTGGGAACAATCCCTAGAACACACACACACTCTCTCTCCATCCTGGATCCAATTTCCAAGACATCAAAAAAGAATGCTGCTTTTACACTATTATTTATTTCTGGGTTTTCCTTGGGTTTAGAAATAGTTTGGGCATAAGAGATGACAACTCAATTGTCACCAATGGGCACACAGCAGAGAATTGGCTCAAAGACAGAAGTGGAGCCCTTGGAATTCTCAGGTGTGCAGTTGCTGTGCAAGCTCTTGGAGGGTGAAGAGAACCAGAGACTGCCACTATGGCTGCAGAAAGTTATGATGGCAACAACTTGACTGTCAACTCCCAGCTAGAGTATAGGACACACTTCTAGAGAACCAGCCTGCACTTGTGTTCTTGTGAAGGGCAGGATACATGAGCAGAAGCCTTCCTTCAATGGTGCAGGAAGCCCTGGTTGAATCTAGTCTACTTACTAGTTTCCCTATAACTTCACCATTTAAACTAGAAAAGATGCTGCAAGCTATCTAAACCAGCGTCTAATGTGACACAGCAGGAAAAAGACATTGAACGAACGGCATGTCCTTCTGATTTGTTTTGTTTTTCATGAAATTCTAATCAGTCAGCAGCCTTGGATAATCTTTCACACAGGTTTGGCTTTTTTCTGGAAACTTCAGGTCACAAGTAATTTTTTTTTTTTTTTTTTTTGGTGTATGCCAGGTGTGTGAAGGTGCCTGTGGAGGCCAGAAGAGGGCATCAGATCCCTTGGAGCTTGAATTTCGGACATTTGTGAGAAGCTGGCTTGGGTGCTGGATCCAAACTCTCTGCAAGAACAGCAAGTCCCCACAAGCCACCTCGACAGCCCCTCAGTTCACAGGTAAGCCTTTACTAGAAGTGTTCTGAAAACAGCAATGATACATGAAATGACCCATACTTTAATAAATTACTCTATTAGCTTAACTGACAGCAGAATGAAGGGAAGTTAAGTTGAATCTGGGAGGTCAATTAAAAGTCAGTGACAGGTACACACCTGTAACCTCAGCAACTGGGAAGTAAAGGTGGGAGGGTCAGGACTTCAAGGTCACCCTTGTGTTGTAAAGACACCATTCCTGGGAAGACCACTAAGAGTCTACTCATCCCATACTGGGAACTTAGGACAGACCAAAGTAAGGGAACCACCAAAGTCCAGCTTCGTGAACCAGTGAGTTTTATTGGGACTCCTGATAGCACCAGAAATGACTCAGGCAGCCCATCACCAAAGCTGTTAGTGTGGGTGACAGCTCACAAAAACTGGAAACCTGGAGGTCACTGCACAGCCTACAGGCAGCTCAACAGGCCAGAGTATCTCTTCCAGGCAGCTCAGCGCCTCTGAGTCTTCTAGGCAGCTCTGGTGATCTCTTGCAGATGGACTGGCTGGTCTGAGAGTGTCTCTTAACTGTCCTTACTGCATAGAAGATCAAACCATATTCAAACGTAGAATATACGTTTGACACAGCTGGGGACACAGCTCAAAGGGAGAGTGCTTGCCTAGCAATCCCAAATCCCTGGAATTGGTCTCAAGCATTAGTCTGACTGCCAGTGCCAAAAACAAAAACAAAACAAAAAAACCCAATAAAGTATGGAGTCTAGGTATAGACATTATGATGTTCACTGAATAATTCCTTCAGCTTGTCTATACTTTTGAGATTCTTCCTATTACAAAGCAGGAGAGAATCACAGCGAGAATAAAGCTGCCATCTCTGAACTAACCTAGACTTCAGGTCTTGATTAGAATGAGCTCACTAGAGGACTGAGACAGGCAACGAGACCTGGCCTTGACAGTAAAGCTGCTACTCTTTACTTCCCTTGTCAAAATCAAGAAACTTAGGAAAGGCAGAGCCAGGCCTATGGCAAGGCCATAAATGCTATCTCTACTGATGTCCTACACTGGTGACAGGTAAGACAAAGTTAAAATCGCTACTGTCATGACCAAACGTGGTTAACCACTAACCATAAAATGACTCAAACTGATACACATATGGTATGACTAAAGAACATGCTACTGTCATGTAACTATGTGGTAATTTCACTTTTCTCCAGGTACCTCCACGTGATGGTTTGAATAAGAATGGTCCCCACAGGCACATATATTTAAATGTTTAGGGAGTGGCACTCTTTATTGGGGAGTAGCCTTGCTAGAAGAAGTGTGTCACTAGGTTGGGCCTTGGGGTTTCAAATGCTCAAGCCAGGCCCAGGGTCTCTGCTCTTCCTGCTGCCTGAGGATAGGGATGTAGAACTCTAAGCCACCTCTCCAGTCCCATGCTGCCTTGCCTGTGTGCCAGAATGCTTCCAGCCATGATGACTGACCTAAACCTCTGAATTGTAAGCCAGACCCAATTAAATGTTTTTTCTGTATAAGTGGTCATAGTGTCTCTTCTCAGCAACAGAACACTAAGATACCTGCCTCCACACAGCCGCAACGACTCAATGCATTACAATCCTCATTCTACAATTACCTCGCTGTGATAGAGTCAAAGCACTGTTGATCCAAACTTCCCATGCATTAATAACACACCATTTTACTTAGGTTAGCAAGGACCAGATTCCTCTGCTTTTAGAGCTATTTGATGAACAAGGCAGACTCAGAGCTGTCGTTTAGAAGCTTTTGGGAAAGTTCTTGAAAGGGAACTGACTCAACTAAAAGGACTACTCTCCTCCTTCCCTCCTCTTACCAAGACTACCAACTAATGCACCAAATAAAAGCCCAGAAGCAGCCTGGCTCCTTGGTAACTTCACACCAGCAAAGACCTACCCTCCTCTGGAGGATATGTTTTAAAATAGAGAATACATGCTCAAGTCATTTTTGCCGATTCTCTTACTAGCTTCTGAATGTAGTTCCTGATAGATCACCTGGTTAGAATGGTTACAAATTAATGCTCAAATGAAACTTACACCTATGCAAATCTCATCAATTAATATGATGGCAAATTTAGCCAGGCAGTGGTGGCACACACTTTTAATCCCAACACCTGAGAAGCAGAGGCAAGTAGGTCTCTGAGCTCAAGGCCAGCCTGGTCTACAGTGTGAGTTCCAGGACAGCCGGGGCTTCACAGAGAAACCATGTCTTGAAAAATAAAAACAAAACAATGACAAAAAGATGCTAAATTCAAGAATTGCAGAAAACAAGTCATCACAAACAGAAAATGCTATGGAGAGGTCTGCTCACTGTATTCTGATATTTTCCATGCCGTTCCTTCTCTTTGGCTGACTGTGAGCACTTCTCTCACTTCCGGCTCTTTGTAAACTCAGTTCCACAGTATTTATTCAAGACGCATCCACAATTATCCTCCCTCGCATCTTTGACTGCTATAAACATGTCAAACTCAAATATAATGTGGAATCCTAGATAGAGAGTTCATTTGAGAAAATAAAGTCTGGAGTGCTAAACTCCAAGTAAACAAAAGTTTCCTAATTAAAGTGTTACATCAACACTGATGCCTTCATTGTAATAAATGCACCATAGTTTTGTACTACAATTCATCCCTAAATCTAAAATTATTTCAAACTTGGAGGGTTTTTTTTCTTTCTTTCTTTTTAACATACTAATCCCAGTTCCCCCTCTCTACCTTCCTCCTGACCCCCCACTTTTCCCTCACCACTCCCCACCCCTGCCTGGCTTTTGCTCCTCAGAGAGGATAAGGCCTCTCATGGGGAATTAACAAAGTCAGTCCCATCACCATGTTGAGGCAGGACCAAGGCCCTCCCAGCTGTGTCTAGGAAAAATTAAAGTTTTTTAAAAGCATGCTAAGGGCCCAATGAGATGACTCAGTGGGTTAAGGTACTTGCCACCAAATAATTTAACAACCTGAGTTAAGACACACACACACACACACACACACACACACACACACACACACACACACACACGGGGGAGAGAGAGAGAGAGAGAGAGAGAGAGAGAGAGAGAGAGAGAGAGAGAGAGAGAGAGAGAGAATAAACATAAACATATCTTAAAATGTTAAATAAAACCAGGTGTGGTGGCACACACCTTCCATCCCAACTCTTGGGAGGCAGAAGAAAGCGAATCTCTTGTGAATTTGAGGCCAGCCTGGTCTGTAAAGCAAGTTCTTGATTAGCCAAGGCTTCATAGTGACACCCTGTCTCAAAAATAAATAAAAATGCCAAGTAAGCTGCCTTTTCTTCAAACTAGGACTTTAAATCAAAGGTACCAGTTTTAAGTACCCAAACAATACTGCCTTATTCTTATTTTTAATTTTCTATGGATGTATTCACTTATTTGTATACGTTGTATATTGCATGTGTTGGCATGCATATCTCATGGTGCCTGTACACATAGGTGTGGAACTGGGTTCCTCTGTCTATCATGAGGACTCAGGTCCTCAGGGTTGGTGCCAAGAGCTCTTACTGCTGAGCTATCTCACCAGTCCCTTTGAAAATAAATTTCAGGGCAAAACCAACAGTTTAAGCTGTGTAACATCTCTCACGTTCACTCCCCTCTAGAGAAGAGCATCAAAGCTAGGAAACACTGTCACGTTGCTGTGCTAGGGATGTCACAGAACTAAAGACACACAGCAAACACACTGTCACCCCAGACCTAACTGCAAAGGCAAACAGTGAGGCCAACTACCTCTGGGCAGAAATAAAGCTACAAATCTTAACAAGCAAACCTTTGTGCTTCTACTAGAACCACACTAAGCTTTCCCAGCCAGTATCCAAGCAACTGCTTGGGGATTTTTGAAGGGTTTTGTTGTTACTTGTTGCATCAGCCAGAGTCTGAGGTAGCCCAGATTGACCTTGAACTGGGTATACAACTGAAGTTCTTGAACTTCTGAAGTTCCTGAGAGACTCTGCAGAAATATATTTTGAAGTAGGACAGTATAGTCCAGCAAGATTTCTGCTAATTCCTCAGTATTAATTCAGGTAAGTTAGGTTATATTTTGATTAAGGAAAAAATCCTAGGGCCAGAGAAATGGTTCAGTAGGTAAAGATGTTTGCTGCTAAGCCTTGTCGACTAAAGTTCAATCCCAGGGACCTAAGGATCTACACAGTAGGAGAGCACCTACTTCAGATAAACTGTTTTCAGACTTCCACACATACCCTATGATATGTGTGCACACGAGTGCTCACAAACACACATACACACATGTAATTTTTTAAAAAAATTTTTGAAAAAGGGCAGCGGTAGAGCCGCCTAATTTAATCTCAGCACTGAAAGGCAGAGGCAGGTGGATCTCTGTGAGTTCAAGGCCAGCCTGATCTACAGAACAAGTTCCAGGACTGTTACACAAAGAAACCCTGTCTCAAAAGACCAAAAAAAAAGAAAAAAAAAAAAAAAGAAAGAAAGAAAGAAAGAGAAAAAAAGAAAAAAAATTTCATTTTATTTTGAGACAAAAGTCTCATTCATTATGCAGTCCTCACTGGTCTGAAACGTGCTATATAGACCAGGCTGGTCCCAAACTCTCAGAGATCTGCCTGCCTCTGCCTCCCAAGTGCTGGGATTAAAGGAGTGTATCAACTACCCAAGACCAAAAAACTTTTTATTCAGGCTGGAGAGATGGCTCAGCAGTTAAGAATACTCCATGCTCTTGCAGAGGGCTTCGGTTTGATTCTCAGCACCAACATGGTGGTTCACAACTCAAATTTCAGGGGATCCAATGTCGTCCTCTTTTGACCTCTGCAGGCACCAAGCATGCACATGGTGCATGGACATTTGGCAGGTAAAACATTAACATATAAAATAATTTTTTTAAATCTAATAAAAAATTAAAACTATTTTTTTATTCCAAAACCCCAGTGATATTTAACTTCTTTCTCACACTCACTCTGGATCCCAGAGTAATGGAGGAGCCACCATTTGGAGCAGTAACAGCCACAACAGCAGAAGGAAAGAGAGTTAACAAATTACACTGTGAAGCTTTTACTGAAAAAGACTACAATGTTATTCTTATGAACAGTTCATTAACTAAGAGCCAAGAACAACTCACAAGCCAATTTGAAAGGAGAAAACAACTCTAATTCTACATGCTTGGGGAACAGAAACCAAAATTATCTGACAGACAGCATGATGACTATCATAACCTTAGAAAGAGGTCTTTAAATCTGAGGAACAGTATTTTCACTTCCACTCACCATTCTCCATCTGTGAGAATGGACTCCCTTACACATGAGAGCCATACAGTTGCTTGCAAGTTTGCAAGCACAATGTACGGTCTCTAGGAATGTGACTTCACTAGTTAAGCCCGCCTCTTTCATCACTGGGGAGTGAGAGAGCAACAAAGAAACCAAACTCTAAGAAAGAAACCAAATGCGGTTGAAAATAAAGTGCTGCTCTGAAACCGGATAGGAACCTTCAAACTGTCAAAGCGACTGGGGAAAGCCAGGCATGGGGCCAGAGGCCTGAAATCTCAGCACGTGGGAGGCTGAAGCAGGAGGATCAACTAATTTCAAAGTCAGCCTAAGCTAACTCAAAACCACTAGGGAAAATAAGTCAATACTTGAATAGGTTAAAAAAAAAAAAAAAAAAAAAGCATGTTCAACCACAGGGACGTGAAGAAATGAGGGGACCCTTCACCAAAATTTCTCTAGCAAAGGCCTGATGTTAAACCATGCACTGTCTGAAGTCAAGTTTCAGTCAAACCACCTTATGCAAAATTCAGAGTTTGGGTATGGCTAATAAAGTCAGCATACACACGCACGCACGCACGCACGCACGCACGCACGCACGCACGCGCCCATGCAAATATGTCTGTAATGTCCGTCTGTGGGAGTGTATGTTGCACATGTACCAGTGCCTGCAGAAGTCAGAAGAGAGCACTGGATAATCCCAGCCCTATATATATCTTATCATAAAAATACTACCTTTAAGAAAGTAGCCAGGCGTTGGTGGCACAAGCCTTTAATCCCACCACTCAGGAGCCAGAGGCAGGCGAATCTCTGTGAGTTCGAGGCCAGCCTGGTCTCCAGAGCAACTACCAGGCTAAGTCTCCAAAGCTACACAGAGAAACCATGTCTCAAAAAAAAAAAAAAAAAAAAAAAAAAAAAAAAAAAAAAAAAAGAAAGAAAGAAAAGATCTCCCAGCACTGAGAAGGTAGAGGAAGGTGGATCTCTTGAGTTCAAGGCCAGCCTGATCTATATCAGGAGTTCCAGGCCATCGGAGGCTATTTAGTGAGAATCTGTCTCAAAAAACCAAAAGGAAAATGAGAAAAAGAGAAAACAAAAGAAAGTGAAGAGCCAGAGATGGCTCAGTGAGTAAAAGTGCTTAATGTGCAAGCTTGATGACCTGAGTTCAAGGAGAGAAAAAGTCACCCTGCTGACCTCTCCACACACATTCCATGGGACCAGTGTCCCTGCCCCCTCCCAACAAATCCACTAATAATAAATAATAAAAGTTTTTAAGAAGAAAATAAGTAAACTGGGTATAGTACATATTCTTATAATTCCAGCACTCTGGAGACAGAGGCAGGGAAATTACCACAAGTTCAAAGCTAGCTCAATCAACAAAGCAAGTTCCAGGCCAGCCAGGGCTATACAGTGAGGCCCTGTCACAGAAAAAAAGATCAATAAGAAGAAATAAGTGGCTAGCAGTTACTCTGGAGATGGATTTTTATGGTAAAGTTGTTTTTCTACTCTCAAGTCTCAAAAATATTCAAATCAAAATAACTCAGTGGGCAAAGGAGTTGGCACCAAGACTGATGACATGAGTTGGATCTGAGACCAGCATGATGTAGGGAAACAACTCCCAAAAGTTGTCCCCTGACAAACACTGTGATACACCTTACACAGACACATACACTGTGCTGGGATTAAAGGTGTGTACCACAAAAATGCAATCAGTTTTAAAATCCAAATAAAGGTTACTGAGCTTGTCATGGGGATACAGTTCAGAGGGAGAGTACTTTGCTGCCATTTACAAGGCCCTGGGTTTCATCTCCAGCACCACACCAAACAAGTGTGTCACTTGGACACCTGAGGATAGGCACACACCCTACAGAGCCTAGATATATCCAATGGCTGCTTCCAGTTCTAAAGCATCCTGGTCAATATTCGTAAAACATTCAAACACTTTCAAACAGTGATATTATCTGGAAGAAGCACTGAGAGAGAGTGAGACTGTTTCTACCAGCAGCTAACCACTACACACTGTAAGACAGAAAGAATTCCTATGAGGGGCACAGAAATTCACAATGTCAAAGCAGAAGCAAACCAGGACTCTTAAATGCATTGTTTCATTACTACCTAATCGTTTCATTCTTCTTTCATGTCTTAGTTATCCAATAAACACACTGCCAGAATGTGTGAAGGAATCCAGGGAAATGAAAGAGGAGAACTAGTTTGGGGGGCTTGCAGAATGGCTCTGTGGGTAAAGGCACTTGCTGCCAAGCCTGACTGAGTCCAATCCTGCAACCCACATTGGAGAGAGCAGAGAAAAGACTCCAGGCAAGTTGTCCTCTGTTCTTTCTACTCTTACTGTAGCATGCACATAGTCAGATGAACATATAATAAATAATTAAATTCATATAATTTAAAAATCAAAAAGCCAGGCAAGGTGGTACATGTCTTTACTCCCAGCAGAGAAGCAGGTGGGTCTAAGTTCAAAACCAGGCAGGCCCACATTGTGAGAGTGTCTCAAAAATAAAATAAAAATATGGGTTTTTTTTTTTGTTTGTTTTCCCAGACAGGGTTTCTCTGTGTAGCTTTGGAGGCTGTCCTGGAACTCACTCTGTAAACCAGGTTGGCCTGGAACTCACTGAGATCCACCTGCCTCTGCCTCCTGAGTGCTGGGACTTAAAGGCATGTGCCACTACCACTCGGCTATAATTGATGTATTTTTCTTTTATGTGCACTGATGTTTCACCTGCATACATGTTTGTGTGAGGGAGTCACACAGTTGTCAGCTGTCATGTGGGTCCTGGGAACTAAACCCAGGTTCTCTGGAAGAACAGTCAGTGCTCCTAACTGCTGAGCCATCTCTCCAGCTCCTCAAATCTTCATAGATTTGAGCCAATTAAAACAAACAACACACCCTAAGTAAAAATAAAAAACAACAAAACTATAGAAAACAAGACTGGATGTGATATAGCACTTGTCTAGCATATGCAATGCCTTGGGATTTGACCTCAACACTGGAGGGAAACACATAGAACATTAAAATACCCAAACAAGAACACAGAAAAAGCAGGCCAAGCATGGTGGCGCAAGCCTTTAATGCCAGCATTCGGTAATCAGAAGCAGGTGGGTCCCTTTGAGTTCAAGGCCAACCTGATCTACAGAGTAAGGACCTGCCTCAAAAAAAAGAAAGAAAGAAAGAAAAGAAAAGCCATTCTAACATTAGTTCCCTTTCAAGGAAACAATAACATATTTGTTTTGTGAAATGGCTGCAAGTAAGCAAACAAACAAAAAGCCTCTTCTGGTTTAATGACAGGTTAGCAGTGCTCAAACCTCAGAAGACTTGCCCTCCCCTTAATTATTCCTACTGCAACACCTCCATCCACTCTAACCTCTACGTTTCGTTGGCAGCCCCATACCAGCTCGGTCACAATTGCCCAGACTATCAAGGTCAGCCCCAAAGACAGAGAACAGAAACGATCTCCCTCCCTAATATTAACTCCCCTCCCATACACCGACACTCCTGGGGCACTCCTAGATTCTATCAGGGACCTAGTGTCAGCCGCTTTGCGGGGGTTCTGGGCCACTTTCCCTATCCACGTTTTTTTTTTTTTTTCCTCCTGCGCCCCCAATGACCTTCACGTCCCCGCAACGGGCGCTCCCCAGGGTGGAGGGGGCGTCGGATGCAAAGGCCAGGGACAGGTGAGGGGAGACGCTGCCAATGTGCACGCAGGGGACCGAAAGAGAACACTACAACCGAGCTGCGCTCTGGGGCAAAGGCTCCGGACACCTAGGAGCGCAGGGGTTCATGCGGCAGAGTTTCTGGGGCGCAGTCGCAGGAAGACAGGGCCTGGGGTGGGGATGTCACAATGGGATCTTCCCGGGGAACCGCGGTGGGTGGTCGAGCTACAGCCACAGCAGAGTCACTCCGGAAGGCCGCCGTCCCCCGACAAACGTTCTTCGGAGAGCCGTTTCAAACAATCCTCCGAAAGGAAGCCATATCAGACCACGCCCTGCCGCCCGAGGCGTAGCCGCCCCACGGCGCATCCCCGGCCACCCTCGGCCGCCTCGACCCGGCGTACCTGACGGAGGCCGCCCCACGGCCAGAGGTGCCAGCGAAGCGCGCGCGGGGCAGCCCCGGCTGCTGTGGGGCGAACGAGTCCATGGAGGCAGGCGGCGGAGGACCTCGGGGCCGCGGAGGGTCGCCAGCGCCGGCACCGCAGCGGGGCAGCGGCAGGGCGGAGCGAGGGCGCGCCGAGGGGGCGGGGCAGGCGCGCGTGGCACGTGGGGCGGAGCGGGAGCGCGCGTAGCGGGGCGTCGGTGAGCGTAGGGCCGAGCGCTTGACCGTTCCGCTTCGGGGACAGACCGATTCCCGGCGCCGGTTCCCGGACAACGCACCTCCGGGCCCTAAGGTCTCGCAGCGTCGCAGTGGGGACTCAGTGGGGACCGCTGCCTTACTCGCGGACGCGCCCGGGGCGGGGACTCGAGCCAGCCCCGCCCCTCCTGGCCCGAAGGTGCTGGGGTACTTGAGTTTTCTGTACCTGGCGTTTTATCCCCGGGTCTCCTGCACAGCTAGCTGCCTGTCTGTCTGCAGTTGCCTGCTTCTCATCAATTGCACACCCACCCTTGAAACATTCGGTCCCTTAGCGATGCGTCCTGTTCAGGGCACCGGCATCAGAGGCTCACACTATCCCAGGAGACTCCTCCCTTTGCAGTTCAGATCCTAGTCAGAATAGTTTCCAGCTGTGGCCGGTGGGCCTGGAAGTCTCACAGAGCCGCAGCCCCTTCCCGCATAAGGTGGAGGGTTGCCCATGTCCTTTAACTACAGGACCTATTTAATGATTATGTCCAGCACCACATATTGACCTTGTGCAAGACGTCCTACGTGTTCTAAGTTCATCTTGTCATAGTAAATTTTAACAACCCAGGACTTTCTCCTGCCATAATGATCAGCGGTTGTATAATGATCATTAATAGTGCCGGCTGAAGAAAGAAAAAAATTCTTAATGCCCATAAAGATTTTAATAATCCCTAAGGTGTCTCCTGCAGGTTTAACTGAAAAGATCAAAAGAAGATGGAAATAAAAGTACTTCTTTTTATACTCAAGAAAGGAAAATAAAAATTTGCCTCCCTACCCAAGTGGTGAATGTGTAACCATTGTTTAGAGGTAACCAACACAGTCTCTGAAAATCAACCAATCAGGGACAGCCTCTCTTCAGGGGCTTCCAAATCAGCCAGTTATCAACAGCTTCTGAAAAGCCTCAGCTAATCATTGACAGTAGCCCAATCAGCATCTCCATGGCTGGGCTTCGGAATGAAAGAGCGGTTCCCAGGCGCTTTGTTCCTCAGACCACAGTAACAGCTATTTGTCTGTAAATTGCTAAACGGTCAATTTATTGAATCACCACAAGCATCTACAGACCCAAACGCTCAGTACATCTCTGGCTTTGTTCGGAGTCTGTTTTGAGAATATAGCTTTCCTTTGAGAGCAAATGTGATAGTCATCTCCTCCTACACCCTCTCGATAGGTTTTATGTAGCCTAGGCTGGCCTTGAACCAATCACTGATCATCTCGCTTCGGCCTCCTAAATACTGACATTACAGGTCTGCATCACCCATCTGGAAGGCTGATAAAATTTGTAGCATAGACCAAAAAAATTGTTTGCCACTGAACGTTTGGCTAATGTCGTGGTATGTATATATCACATCTTGCTTATTCATTCTTCAGGTAATGAACAGTGGGTTATTTCCTCTGTTCCTTACTTAATTACAATATGAACACATGTCAACAAGTTTTTGTGTACACATTTTTAATTCTCTTGTATATATAATATACTCCTCACAGTGGACTGCTTGATCATACAGAAATTGTGTTTAATAATTTGAGATGATTCCAAACTGTTTTTGAAAAAAGCTTCACCATTTATATTCACATTACCAAGGTATGAGGGTTCCAATTCTTCTATATGTTGGCAAACATTTAATATCTTCTGGATTGTAGTCATCTTACTGGAAACGAGGTAGTGGTTTGTTATAATCATCTTTTCATGTGCTATTGGAGAGAAACAGTGTGAGCAAGAATTCCTGGAAGGAATCTGTGTAAGACTGAGAACTTCAGTGGTGGGGAGAGGTTGGAAGGTTCGCATGATAATTACCCTACCTTGGGCTAGCTTTGACCCCCTAGAACAGCCATTTCCTGACCACCTTTGTGTCAGAACCAACATCCTGTGACAAATAGATAAAAACTGTTGGAATCTATTGACTTAGTAGACTACTGGCTTCCGCTAACCCAAAAGCTAAGAATGTCACCAGGTAAGCTGATACTTAACCTTTAATTCTAGCACTCTGGAGGCAGAGGCAGACAGATAGCTATGAGTTCAAGCCCAGCCTCGTCTACATAGTTCCAAGACAGACAGGGCTATGTAGGAAGACCCTGTCTCAAAACAACACACACACACACACACACACACACACACACACACACACACACACACTCCAAAACCAAAACCAAAAAAAGCTAAGAATGTTATCAGATGGCATCTTAGGCCAATAGAAAACTTCTCCCATCTTGCTGTAACTGCCTCTCTGATGTACCCATCAATCTATTTCAACTTGCCCTGATTTTTTTTTTTTTAACTTTCTTTGTTCTTTAAAATTCTAAAAAAAAAAAAACTTCATGAAACTATTGCTTTCATGTTGAAACAGTCTTTGGAGTAACCTGAATGTGTGTTCCTGGGCCATGGTCACTCAGAATGGCTACAGAGTAAACAATGGGCTACCAAGTTACCATGAAAACTGAGCCTTGCCCATTATGAGCTGGCTATTATCAGACCCACAAAGCCATCAAGTAGGACACACACAGCAACAATCCTGTGTCAAATGGAAGTGTTTAGATGTGATTGGGCCCAAGCTGGTCCTGAAGGCACAAGCAAGTTACATGAAGAACTTTCCCAGATGCCTATGGTTTCTACTTCTGTTACAAGGCCTTCTGTTTACAAACATACCTATGGCCTCATGGGGTGTGTGAATGATCAGTTGACTGAGGAAGAAAAGACGAGGGCTTGGTTTACTGTTGTTTTACCTTTTACTCTTTGGCTCTTTGATCTTTTTGAGGGGCCCGCCACCTAGTTCCCAAATAAATCACACATGGAATCTTACTACTTTTGAATGCCCGGCCTTAGCATGGCGTGTTTCTAGCCAGCTTTTCTTAAATTATCCCATCTACTGTTTCCCTCTGGGCTTTTGTCTTTCTTAATTCTGTATATCTTACTTTCCTTCTTACTCTGTGGCTATCTGGGTGGCTGGGTGGTTGGCCCCTGATGTCCTCCTCTCCTTGTTCTTTTGTTGCTCCTCCTCCTTGTTTCTCCTTTATTTATACTCTATCTGCCAGCCTATCCTTGCTCCTGCCTCGCTTATTTGTCATTCTGCTCTTTATTAGGACCACCAGGTGTTTTGGACAGGCACAGGAATACAGCTTCACAGAATTAAACAAATGCAGCATAAACAAAAGTCACACACCTGAAAATACCACAGTTTACTGATAGTTCTGTATGCTATGAAGGCACCATCCAGAAATGGACAGCTGGAGCATTACAAACCCACTCTAGCATAACCCTAAAAGACACTGGCGAAGGGAAATCTTCACAGTGGGCAGAACTCTGGGAAGTACCCATGGTCATACATTTTGCTTGGAAGGAGAAATGGCCAGATGTACCATTGTTTATTGATTGTGTTAGACCCCCGAAAACTCAAGTATCCGGGGTCTCAGGCCAGGTTCGCGGTCACCCCAATCACCAGGCGGATTCGAGAGCTTGCTGCAAACTGCACGAGGCTTTATTGTAATTTAACGAGCTAACCCCATGTTAGCTCGGGTCTTTCACCCACCCGCCATGGCGGACGGCTAGAAAAGACGGCTCCAACGGGCTCCCAAAAGATCTTATAGGGCAGCGTAAGGGGAGTGTCTAGGGGTACGCACAGGCTTACGCACAGGCTCACGATTGGTGTGCTTCCAGGCTTGGAGGGCTTGCCCTGTGTTGATTGGTCAACTGGTTGTTATGGCCCATAGGCCCTCCCAGGGTGGTTGCTATGCTCTCTACGTCTTTGTCCTGCGTGCGCTTGTCCGTAAAGCACACCCAGGGTCGTAAAGCATAGCGCCACCAGCTAACTTCTGATTGGTTCCTTGTCACAAGACAGGCATCTGACCTCTAAGTGACTAAGGTTCCTTGTCACGAGACAGGCATCTGACCTCTATGTGACCAAGGCAGGTTTATGGCAAGCACGTGTTCGGCTGTTATGGCTGCCAAAAGGAAGCTAGTTCCTTCAATTGAGGGGCTGTAGCCAATGGATTGGCTAGATGATCAGGGATGGGGAAAGAACATGATTGAAAAACTGATGGAAAAACATCTGTGGAAGAAGTATTTGGATAGATCTCTCCAAATGGGCAAAGTATGTGAAGAGAATTGTGTCCCATAATTTTTTATTTTTATTTTTTATTTTTTGGAAGGGTTTCTCTGTGTAACAGCCCTGGCTGTCTGGAACTTACTCTGTAGACCAGGCTGACCTTGAATTTACAAATCTACTGGTCTCTGCCTCCTAAATGATGAGATTAAAGGCATATGCCAAATAATTGTGTCCGATGTAAATGCTCACCACAAGGTGACCAGCTGAGGAGGAGTTCGGTAGGATGACCGAACTCGTTCTGTGGACAGTCTGACTCTTTCCCAGTCACTCCTGTCATTGTCCAGTCCCCCAAACTCCAAAAAGCAGTCCAAATATCTAGAAATAAGCTCAACCCGAACTACAGGAGGATTTCTGGCAATTAGATAAAAGTCAGCATTCCTCAGGAACTTGCTAAACTGGTTCCCATCTACCAAAAGGAGTCATTTTCCTTACCTCTGGCAGAAGGCACCTATGGCTCCATTGACATATATCTGTGGTTGCATATCAAAGCCCATGCTGGCCTCCAGCACCTTTCAGCATCGCAAGTACCTGCTACACATTTCAAAGTCCACACTAGCATCCTAGTCCTCCTCACCTCCCCAGGTTTCCCTCCTCCCAAACAGCCATTTGTTTTCTTTTTAACAGCAAGGTGCCCCCCACCCTTCCTGCTATTCTCACTAAACTTTCTCCGTTCTCTATTCCCTGCTGTTCTTCCTTCTCTCACAGAGAGCCCTGGCCATGTCCAGTCTTTTGGCCATATTCAATCTACTTTTTTCTCTACTTTGGGCTCTTCTCTCATGTCTACAATAAAACCCTTAACAATACCATGGAGTGGTCATGTTGGCAATTTCTTTACTGTGCCCCCTGGAATACATCCGGTGCCAAAACTCAATAGGGCCACAAATGGACCTCTTTCCCAGGGGCCCAGGCCACCCTAATTGAACAGAGTTGTCAATTGGGCTGGATAATTTGTTTCTGCTGTCTTCTGCCACCCACCATGTTTGACTGCAAATTTTAGAGTCCACCTTTCCAGCTACTTTCTCCTCCACCTGCTCTAATCACTCATCTCTTCTTATCTACTCTGTCTGGTAAGTGCCTCAACCTGCTCATTCTCTGTCTCCCTTGGCTCCTGGAGACTCCTACTGATACAAAAGTCATGCCTTTTTCACCCTATTGGGCCCAGGAACAAAGTGGCTATCATGGAAGAGATGGAGGTTATGCACAAGCACAAAAATATGGATTTCCTGTCACCAAGGCTGGCCTGGCTACAGCTGCTGTTGAGTGTCAAATCTGCCAGCACCAAAGACTAACAGCCTCTGATGTGGAACTATTCCCCTGGGTGACCAGCTAGTGACCTACTAGGCAGGTTGACAATTTGGACCACCTTCCTTTATCGGAAGGTCAATCAATGTTTTGTCCTTACTGGAATAGACACTTATTCTAGCCATGAATTTGCATTTCCTGCATGTAATGCTTCTGCTAGAACACCATTCACGTACCTATAAAATGCCTTATCCACAGCCATGGTATTCCACACAGCACTGCTTCTGACCATGGACTCACTTCACAGCCAGAGATGTGGGCCCATGCTCATGGAATTTACTGGTCTTACCATGTTCCCTGCAATCCTGAAACAGCAGACTTGATAGATTGGTGGAATGGCCTTTGAAGACATAGTTACAGTGTCAATTAGGCCAACCTTTTGAAAACACAGTTACAGCGCCAATTAGGTGGCAGTATCCTGGAGTATGGGGGTGGGGGCAGGGTTCTCCAGGAGGCAGTATATGCTTTGAGTCGGCATCCTATATATGGTACAGTTTCTCTTACAGCCAGCATTCACCAGCTCAAGAATCAAAGGATGGAAATGGAAATGGCTCCACTCACTGTCACCCCTACTGACCTAGGGAAATTTTCACTTGCTGTCTCTCAACCTTAAGTTCTACTGACCTAGAAGTCCTGGTTCCACAGGAGTGAGTGTTCCTGCCTGGAGACACAGCAAACATTCCGTTGATCTGGAATCTTAGACATCTTCCCGGACACTTTGGGCTTCTGATGCCCTTAAGCCAACATACTAAGAAAGGAGTAACAGTGTAAGGATAGGTGATTGATCCAAACTACTAGGGAGATTGATTCTTGACTATGGAGGTAAAGAATATTATGTCTGTATTGCAGGAGATCCTTTAGGGTATCTTTGAGTGTTACCATGTCCTATGATTAAAACCAATGGAAAACTACAACAGCTTAATCCAGGAAGGATGACAAAGGGCCAAGACACTCTAGGGGTGAAGATATGCGCCATTCTGCAGGAAAAGCCCTGGAACCTGCTGAGGTGGTAGAATTACAGAATAAGTAGTAGAGGAAGGTCGCATGACCAGTTGCAGAAACAAGGACTGTAACTGACATGTGTTTCTATAACATTTCATTATGAAAATGTTTGTGCATATATATACAGATTTTTTTTTTTTTTGAGACAGGGTTTCTCTGTGTAACAGCCCTGACTGTCCTGAAATTCATTTTGTAGGCCAGGCTGACCTGGAACTCACAGAGATCCACCCGCCTCTGCCTCCTGAGTTGCTGGGATTAAAGGCATGTGCCACCATGACTGGTTTATTGTTTTCATTTGGAAATTAAACATGACACAAAGAGATATGATTGGTTCTAGTTGACAAGGAGTAGACTTCTGATGGTCTTATTGTCAACTTGACTATACCTGGAATCAACTAAACCCAAACTTCTGGACACTCATGAAGGATTTTTCTTAATCAGATTATCTGAAACAGGAAGACCTACTTAAATCTGGACCACACCTCTGCTGGCAGCCCACATACAAGGACATGGAAGAAGGAATCTGCTCTTTGCCTGCTTGCTCTCACTCTCACTGGTCAGGTCAACTATCTGTTGCTGTGAATGAAACGAAATACTACTCCTCCAGGATTTCAATGTAGACTGAAGACCAGCAGCTCTCCGGGAATCCTCTAGGACTTTAGCACCAGATTGGGACTACAGAGACTGTCAGCCTTCTGAATGGAACAACTACCAGATTCTCAGCCGTTCTGTCATGAGACAGTTACTCAAACCACAGCCTGTAAGCCAGTCTAATAAATTCCTTAAAGGTGCGTGTGCGTGTGCGTGTGCGTGTGCGTGTGCGTGTGTGTGTGTGTGTGTGTGTGTGTGTGTGTGTGTGTGTGTGTCCAAAGAAAACTCCACTTCTACCTCCAGGGATTTGCCCACACTGTGGACACTGTTGTGTTGACTGCCCTCATTTTAGACACTGTTGGGTTGACTGCCCTCACTGCGGACACTGTTGGGTTGACTGCCCTCACTGTGGACACTGTTGGGTTGACTGCTCACACTGTGGACACTGTTGGGTTGATTGCCCTCACTGTGGACACTGTTGGGTTGACTGCCCTCACTGTGGACACTGTTGGGTTGACTGCTCACACTGTGGACACTGTTGGGTTGACTGCCCTCACTGTGGACACTGTTGGGTTGACTGCCCTCACTGTGGACACTGTTGGGTTGACTGCTCTACTCTCTCTATGTTTCTTTAGAGAGACCTGACTAATACACCTGGTTTTCATTAAGTTCTAGTGGTTCTATTTTTTTAATTGTTAGTTTTTTTAGACAGTCTATCCTCCAACTTGCAGGAATCTTTTTGTTTCGTCCTCTTAAATGATAGAATTACAGGTGTGAGACACCATGTCAAGTCTTACAAAGGCTCCCATTAAAATATAAGTGTATATAGTCAAATGTATTTTAATAGCAAACTTACAGGGACATTCTGTGCTACAGATTACAGAGAGTGATACAGACATCCAACATTAAAAACATATACTTGGGGCCTAGAGGGATGGCTCAGTGATTTAGAACACTTGTTACTTTTTCAGAGAACCTGGGTTGGAATCCCAACACCTGTAAGGTGGTTCAAAACCCTCCATAGCTCCACTTCTTGAGGATCCAATGCCCTCTTCTGGCCTCCACAACAGCACACATGTTGTGTACAGATATGCACATAGGCAAAACACCATACACACAAAGTAAAATTTAAGAAATTACATTTATGAGGTTGAGAGATAGTTCAGTGGTTAAGAGCACTGGCTACTCTTTCAGAAGACAGGGGTTCAAATCCCAACAACCACATAGCAGCTCACAAATCTCTGTAACTCCAGTTATAGGGGATCCAACACCCTCTTCTGGTCTCTACATGCAATTGGTGCACAGACATCCATGCAACCCAAACATTCATAAGATAAAAATTAGTATCTTTTTGTTTAAAAAGATAAGAAAGCATCTCCTTGCTAGTGCTTGACTCTATTCACCATTTTATAGAATCTTGCATCTCATGACGAAAGAATAGTGCTGCCTGTGGTCCGGGTTAGTCTTTCTACATTAGTTAGCATAAACCGGATAATCTCTCAGAAGCAAAGCCAAGGGCCCATCTCTCAGATGACTTTCTGTCAGGTTGACAATTAACACAACCATCAGAGCTCCATAGCAATCTTAATAACTCCCACTTTGTGGTCAAATGCATTCAAGAACATACTTTGGAACTAGAGGCAGGGGGAAAACAGCCTAGACTGGTTTGGGGTGCATGCACAGTGAGGCAAACTGTGTCCCCTGAGTGAACTTTTAGGGAACATTACCTAAAGTCATGCCTATGCTTGATTGGGCATATATAAGATTACAATCAAATGCATCATGAGAATGAACATGCACAGCAAACAATGGCTTATGAAATCCAAGCCTGTCAATCAAGACAAGAAGCCACTCATACTCTATCCCTGGCAACCACCTCCTCATCTTGGACCTACAAAAAGATGCCTCAGGAAATAACCCGGGCACTAAAGCTCAGATAGCTCATTGCCTTCTTAGAGCACATCTGTCCTGCACTTTTCAATTTGCTTAAGAAGAGGTTTTAAAAGTGTCTATGTGTGGCCAGTGAGATAGCTCAGTGGGTAAAAACACTTGCAGAACTAGCCTGGCAACTTGAGTTTGATCCCCAGAACCCACATAAATGTGTGGAGAGAACCAACTCAACCAAGTTATTTGACCTCCACGTGCACACCACTGCTGTAGAATAATCCTTCTATACACTGTGAAAATGTGTTGCTCTCATTGTTGATAAAAACCTGATTGGCCGATAGCTAGACAGGATTTTAGGGGCAGAGAGAATGCTGTGAAGAAGGGCAGAGGCTGAAGGGTCTCAATCCAGATGCAGAAGATGCAACATGGGAAGTTCATAGATGAGGCAGACGAGCCTGGGACAGCACATAAATTAATAGAAATGGGTTAATTTAAGTTGGAAGAGCTGGCTGGAATCAAGCCTAAGCTATCAACCCAGCATTTATTTTTTTCCTTAAACTTTTTAAAAATTTATCTAAATTAAAAATAATCTTATTTTACATACCAATCCCAGTTCCCTCTCCCTCCTGTCCTCCCATGGCCTCACCAAACCCCCATCCTACCCCCCTCCACTCCCCAGGGAGGGTGAGGCCTCCCATAGGGGATCATCAAAGTCTGTTACATCATTTGGGGCAGAGCATAGGCCCTCTCCCATGTATCTAGGCTGAGAGAGTATCCTTCCACAGGAAATGCAGCCCAGCATTTATATCTAATAATAAGTCTCTGAATGGCTGCCAAGACACAGAAAAACTCTGCCTACATACCACAACAATGCACCCTGGATATACATCATACACATGCATGTATGCACACACTAATAATAATAATAATAATAATAATAATAATAATAATAATAATAATACATTCAGATAAAAATAAAGTATGTGGCTTGCCTTGGCTCTTACTTTACTCTGTCATGATAGGAGCATATCACAGTAGTTGCTGGTCTTAGAATGAGGGAGCTTGTGAAATGGATTTGAATATAGCACCTATGGCCTGGAATTAAGATCAGCAGATTCCAATTAAAACCAGAAGAATTACAAAACTAAGAGTCTGGCCAGATATGGTGGCACACACACCTTTAATCCCAGCATACAGAAGGCAGAGGCAGGGAGAATTTCTGCAAGTTGAGGCCAACCTGGTCTACATAGTGGAATCCTGTCTCCAAAAAAACAAACTAATTAACTAAGAATTCAAAGCTATGGGTAAAAATTTGAAGTTTGTGTTAAGAAAATTTTGAGATGTACTAAATTAAATTATAGGTCAGAGACTAGAGGGAGGAAAGAAATGAGAAGATCATTTTAGCTCACAGTTCAAGTTAAATCAACAGAAAAAGAAAAAAGGAAGGAAGGAAGGGAGGGGAAGAGGGAGGGGAGGAGGGAGGGAGGGAGGGAAGAAGGAAGTTGTTTTGCATTCCTTTATACTAAAGATTACCCTCAAACTTGAGGTAGCGCCCCCTACATCTGCTTCTCAGGTGATGGGATTACAGGCACATAGCAAAATGTCCTGAAGCATGAACTCACAAAGTTATAAAAACCAATTTACAAAGAATTTAAATAAAAAAATCAAAAAGGGGAGGGGAACAAAACAATTTACTAAGGGGTACAATGAAAAGGACAAACTCACAGAATAAGGCTGAAGCTGCTGCTGATCCCTCCACCTCTTGGGTCTCTCACCATGCCAAGCACGAACCAGAGCAAGAGAGCAAGCATGCTTTCTCCATATTCAAGTAGCACACCAGCCACGCCCTAAGGACAGTACCCCAAAGCTATTGGCGGAAAGAATTCCCACAATAACTTCCAAATAATATACCGTCTTTTCTTGTTACAGGTGTGTTAGAACTTAGGCATTCTGGCAACAAATGGTTTAATCCAGTGATGGATGCCCAGCTTAATAGCTACTGGGAAGTGGAGGAAACTGACCAAGTTGCAGGAAATAGTTCATTTGGGGACATGTCTTTTAATGCAAATTTTATTATTTAACACAACCTCCTTATTGAATCTTTGGGAATTTCACATCATGTATCCTAATTCCACTCACCTTCCAGTCCCTCCATATACTCCCCTCACCCCTGGAGTGAACCCCCAAAACAAAACAAGCAAACATAAAAATAAAAAACCACAAACAAAAATCTTCTTCAATCTTCCATCTTTCCTACCTCTCCAACACCTCTTCATTGGTCCTGGTGTCATTAGAAGCCTCGGTGTGCCACACAGTATAACCTTTCGTCCGATCAGCTTTACTAGCAAATGTTCATTACAATGAGTTCAAGGCATCTGGCTTCTGGTACATCATCATCACCAGATCCTCACTGATCCACCCCAAATCCTGTGGCTATTGTTCCATAGGACCATTGCCTTCACCGCTCCAGCAGGTCCTAGAAAGAGGAGATGTTAGGGTGGACCAACCCAAGGCCCAGCTGTGGGCCTAGGTGATAGCTGAGCTGGTCAGTCCATTGGGAATGCTTCCCTAAGAGTAGAGGCAGAGCCCATACTATAAGGGTTGGTTCTCCCACACCCATGGTGAGGGGTGGGGCTATCTCTCCCTAGTGCTCTCCCATGAGGGTCGGGGCCAGCTCTCCTGATGCAGTGTCCAGTGAGGGGCAGGGACAGCTTTCTCTGGGACAGCAAAGGGAGAGTCCAGCTCAGCATGGCCCTCTGATTTCATCATGCATGTTTCCTATGGCCCCCTGAGGTGACACAGGCCACAGACGTCAGCACAGACCCCACCTGTAGTAGGACCACAGACCCAGACATGGTCCTTGGCAGCAGCCTGGGCCTGGATGACACCATAACTCCAGGTGGTAAAACAGGCCTTAGATCTGTATGGCCAGGGATGTAGCATGGCCCTTGGGCACCAGCATGGTCCCAGGTGGCTGACCAGACGACAGGCAACCACATAGTCATTGCAATAGGAGCCACAGACTTTCACTCAGACCCTGGCTGCTATAGGACCACAGGCCCAGACAAGACCCTTGGCAGCAACTCAGGCCTGGACAATACCATGGCCCTGGATTGCAGCACAGGACACCCAGATCAGTGAACCTTCAGCAGTGGCATGACTCTTAGACATCTACATGGCCACCGGTGGCAGCCTAGACACTGGGCATTCTTATGGCCTTTGGTGGGAACATGAGCCATGGAGAGCCACTCAGGCTGTGGCTGTGGTAGGACTATGGACCCAGATATGGAGACATGGTCATTGTTAGCAGCCGGGCCTGGATGTCATAGTCCCAGGTGGCATGCTTCTCACTGCCTTCACTTCTTCGCTTCCGCCTATTTCAATTGCATATTTTGCTTCTTTCTCTCCCATTTCTCCACCACATACTTGCTCATTATAATGAGACCCGGGTCTTACGGACCCAGGCTGGCCTGTAAAGTGGCTCCCACCCACATCACTTAATGTAATACTTTGCTATGGCCTCTTCTCTCCCACTCTCTCTGCTTCCCGGACACCCTGAGGTGAACAGCTTTGCTCCACGGCATGTTCCCCATGATGAGGCACTGCTTTACCAGAGACCCACAAGCAAAGCAGACAAATCAATTTTTGGGTTTTTTTTTTTTTTTTCTTTTATTTTATTTTCGAAGGTATTTTGCCACAGGGGCAGAATATTGAGGTAGAGGCCATGTGGTAGTATGGCTTTAGAACCTACTAAAAAAAAAAAAAAAAAAAAAAAAAAAAAAAGCAAAAACCATTTTTTTCTTCCTTTAATTTTCTTTTTATTTATTCTATGTGTCTTTCACATCATGTCTGCACATAATGCCTCCCAATCTCACCCCCCCAAGTAAAACAAATTTTGAGAAGAAAGGGACAGGGAAGAGAAGGGAGAATCTCATCATGGAAGCTGGAGTTTAATACAGTAAGTCATGCAGTAAACTCCTTTATTTATAGATTTTTACATTCAGGCCTTCATCCCAAACAATCATCGGTCTAGTTAAGACCCCTGGTCCTCTGCTACACCATTGACACTGGGCCCTCACTGGGACTCTTCTGCACATCCTGTTGCTGTCCTGTGCTATGGAGATCTTGCAGCCCTTTGTCCGCAGGACCGGCCCACCCCCCATGCTCCAGCAGATCACAGATAGGGTGGATGTTTGGATGTTGGGATAGGCCAACACATAACCCTGGGCCTGGGTAGCTGCAGGGTTGGTCAGCCCACCAGTTCTCCCCTGTCATCAGGGTGAGCTCTCCAGCTTTGCCCCGGCTAGTTCACCCCTTGCAGCAATGAGCAAGGGGCAGGGGCTAGTTCTCCAGCTTTTATGTCCTCATGGTTGTTTCTCCACACCTACACCTTCAGGGCCAGCTCTACTGTGTTGCCCAGGAGAGGTGTAGGGGGCACTCTCCCAGTGTTGCAGCTGCTGAGAGGCAGGAACAGTGCTCCCAGTCTTATGACCTAAGGGCCAGCTCTTCCACCTGCCTCAGGTATTGATAGGGGGTGGGAAGGGCGTCTTTCCATCCCCCATGACTCCATAGGACATAGGACATAGATGTGTAATGGGGACAGTTCTCCAATGCTCACAACTTGGGGGCTGGCTCACCCACACCTCTGCCAACAGGGCCAGTTCTACTGTGCCGCCCAGGTGAGATGTGGGGTCCACTTACCTGAGTGCTGAAGCTGGTAAAAGGGAGAGTCAGTTCCCTTGCCTACCACAGGTGGCAGGGGGAAGCAGGGAGGAACTGTAGTTAAATATTTATGTGTATTTGTGTCTACATGCATGCAATCTGTGTGTAGGTGCCCATGAGGCCATAAAGGCTTCAATCCTCTAGATCTGGAGTTACAGACAGTTGTGAATCACCTGATACAGGTCCTGGGAACCAAATTCTAGTCCTCTGCAAGAACAGCAGGTACTCTTAAGGACTAAGCCATCTCTCCAACCCTTGTTTTCAGAGACCAGTTAGGAACATTGAGATGGCTCAAAGATGATTGCTACCAAGCTTGACAAAGTTTAATCCCTAGGACCTGTTTGGCTGGAACAGCTTGCCTCTCTGCAAAAGCCCCCATCTCTCTCTCTCCAAACCCTTCTCTCTCAGAATCTCCAGTGGAGACCACTAAAAAGCCCAGTTCTGCATTCTTGGTCTTGGCAACTCCCCCACTAAAGCTTCCAGCTGTCCAATCCCCACCTAAAGCATTATAATTGGGCACAAACCCAGCTTGTTGTAGACACATCTGAGCTCACAAAACCTTCCAGGGTTCAGGTCAGAGGCTAGAGCTTAGTGAAGGGAACTTAGAAAACTTCTCTATCTGAGGGATAAGGAATGAACCCAAATACCTGTTGTTAGAGTCATGTTCTTTGTTCTTCTGCTGGATCTAATTCTGCTTCTATAGCTTTTAGTTCTCCTTTGTTTCAATTCTCTGTTCCAATTCTCCCTGCTTCTCTGTTCATCTAGGTAAAATACATTTTTTATAGGAGTGTTGAAGCAATAATAAAAAAATAAGAGTTATATCTCATTGGCCAAAAGCATATTACTTTGGATGAGTGATAAGGGCAGAGCCCTTTATCATAGCAACACAAAGTTTCAATGTTTCTAGAGTAAGACTGTGACCAGAGGGTGAGGGTTCAGTGCCAATGAGAAAAGCTATAAGACATAGTTCTTTTATCAATCAGATTTGGCAGGCAAAGAATTGGCATGATTCTTTTAGGCTGCATTGTATAAGTAACCTTGGTTAGACATCTGTGACTCTGACCTTGTGTATAACTGTAAAGCTTTAAACTTATGATCCATTTACAATAACCTTAAGTCTAGTTTGAGCTTGCTCTGAGGTAAAAATGAGCTAATTGTGTGCAGTTTTGTCTTAGGTTGAGGAAAAATTGTTATTTTCTTAGGTGCATCTGAGTAAAAGGAACAAAGTAAGCTTTAAATGTCTTACAGCCTTGTGGAACAATGTACCTAGTTATAAAGCATGTCCTAGTATAATTTCTAAATATCAAAATTATACAATTAATGAGAAATCATCTTCTGACTATCCACAGATATAGATGAAATATTTTCATGAGATAAACACACAAGCAATGGGAATACACCCAAAGCTATTCTTAGGGAAGAAATGAAATGGGACATGAGAGAAACTACAAATGCAGGCAACCAGTTTTCATAGTCAATGGTCCTGCAAGCCTGAATTATCAATTGCCATATGCTCCATACTTCCATGGCCCCCTGCACTACAAGGTATTTAAGCTCACCTCTTAGATCTGTCACATGTGTTTTCTCCTGTCTCCTTCCCCTGCCTCAATTTCTGGAGGGTCACCAAGGAGTTGCTTTGCTCAGAATATACCTGGTCTTTTACTTTTTAATTCGTCTTGTTCTGGCTTACTGCATTGGCGGAGAAATTATTATCAGGATACAGAAAACCTATTAGGACTCACATGTTAGAAGGAGAGAATCCACTCCCACAGATTGTTCTCTGATTCCCCCATGTGCGCTCATGCGAGCACATACGCACATACCCTCCCCCCACTAAATAAATACAATAAAAGAAAAACATTTCAGTGTGGTTTGTCCTGGAGCTGTATGTCAGTAGACAAGCACTTACCTAGTACACATGGTGCCCTGGGTTCTACCTGGAGCACCACACAGCCACAACAGTGTTCTAAGTGACCATGTTTTACCACTGTCCTCCATGTAGGAGAAGCATGACTAACAGTCTTTAAAGAACACATATTCAGGTTCTTGGGTTTCTGTCCCGCGCTCTCTGTATTTCTCACCAGCAAGAAATCATACGCAGGACACTCGGATCCTTCTGCAGACAAGCTTTAATGCATCTTGAGAGTGAAAGAGCATAAGCTTCCCAGAGCGGAGACTGAGCGGAGACATTGAACCAAGAAAACCATCCCTTATAAAGGCTGACCAGCCGCCTGGGACGTGTTACCCTATGAATGGCTTCAGCTCCTCAGGCCAAAATGAGCCACGGGATAGGCAGAGATCAAAGGAATGGAGATTACCCAGTGCCTGTGAAGTAATTTACATCTTGGTGTCTTCAGGCACCTATTATTGTAATGGATAATGCAGGAACCGGCTTCCTACATATCCCCCTTTTTTTATTAATTAATGAAAAGGCTTTATATTATTACAAGCAAATAGGTCACCCATATGTTGAGGGATAGAGGTAGAGGTTGTACCTTCCCAAAATCAAACATTAAGACTGTGTACGGGAGTCGCGACTAGGCTGTTAGCTTGACCCGAAGCACTCTCGACCTGTCCTCTGCCGTTTTTCTGGGAAAGGGAGTCTCAGGGCAGGTAACCCTTATGCAGGTCAACGTACCTCCCAGAGAAGCCTGTATAATAGGCAACTCTGTGCGATGCCTTTGCTCAGCATCCCTCATTGGGCTGCCCAGACCAGACACTCTACCCTGTGCAATGAGCCTAGGCTCCGGGTGTGTAAGAGCTGTTTGGTCGGCGGCCTATTGCTTAAGCATAGTTAGCCAAAATATAAGCGCTTGGGCGGTCTCTTGGTTTGAGCCCTGGAGCTTACATGCCAGCCAAAGAAATAACATCAATCCGCAAACGGCTGCATCAAACAATTTCACCCCCACCCCTTTTCTCACAGACCAGCAAAAAATAACAGCAATCCGCAAACGGCTGCATCAAACAATCACACCCCCACCCCTTAAGCAGTGACAATCTCTCCGCCAAGGGCAGGAGTTAATCTGGATAACAATAGCGGCTCTCAATTCCCGGGGGGAGGGTGGAGTTCCGACTTTTGAAGGTCCGAAGAGGCTCTTTAGGTTGAGTCTTTCTGGGATCCACAGGGGATTCTCTTTATCCTGTGAGAAAACACAATATCGCTCCCCTGGATCTTATGAGAATAGGATCCGGGCCTTTCCAAAGATCAGTTAAGATATCTTTCCATTTTACCATTTCCTTTTGGCCTTTTAGGTTTTGAGGTGAGACGCTTGGCCTCGGTATGGCCCCCAGCGTTAATGTTTATGAGGCTTTAAAGCCCCAGGCATTCCAGGCCTTTAAGAAGTGTTGAATAGCAGGCATGGCCTTTTCCCCTATCAAAGACTGGGAAAGCCATCTGTAATTTTCTCCGCTCCTCTGATGGTAAAAAGGAGTCGGTACCAAATAGTGGGGGTGCTGATGGAAGCACACCCGCTGGCATTTTTGGCAGCCGATATCTATCGGGGTGGTATCGTGCTGCTTCTTTCTCTAGCTCTGCTTCCTTGCTAGAGTCTAAAATCTCAGAGTCTGAGCTGCTCAGCTCCAAGGCTTCCAGTTTCGTTGCAGGGCAGAGGCTAGGTTTCGAGTCCTCATCTCTCCTAAATTTACCGGGGTGTGACCGGCCATTCCCTAGTCTCTCTCCCTCCTTCTCTGTCTCTCCCTCATCCAGCTGAGCTGTTCCTTCTAAAACTCCATCTCTTGAGCTTTTAGAGTCATTAGAGCTATCAAGATTTAAAGCTTTAAACTTATTTACAGAATCATCTAACAGATTATTCACTCCCTTGTCAGTAGACATCTCAGGAGGTCCTTTTTTCTTATTTGTTGCTGTACACACTCCCTTGTCAGTAGACATCCCGGGAGGTCCTTTTTTTTTTATACACTCCCTTGTCAGTAGACATCCCGGGAGGTCCTTTTTTCTTATATTTTATTGTTAGGCGCGCCTCATCTCTCACTACATTCGGTTTCTGATATATAATTCTGGACTTCTTTAAGATTGCTACAACAGTGAGAAAAGTCAAAATAGCTCCTAGTAAAAGCATAGAAGCCTCTATATTAACCTCCCACAATAGCAACATTCCCAAGCCAAAGTCCAGAAAAATCATACCTCTCCGAATTTACCACCCTGCAGTTCTGAATCCGCCTCGTTAGAGGGGTCTCCGCGGTGCTGGAGATGTTCACATGTTCCCGGGTTTCGGCACCATATGTCCCGAGCGCTCTGTATTTCTCGCCAGCAAGAAATCATACGCAGGACACTCGGATCCTTCTGCAGACAAGCTTTAATGCATCTTGAGAGTGAAAGAGCATAAGCTTCCCAGAGCGGAGACTGAGCGGAGACATTGAACCAAGAAAACCATCCCTTATAAAGGCTGACCAGCCACCTGGGACATGTTACCCTATGAATGGCTTCAGCTCCTCAGGCCAAAATGAGCCACGGGATAGGCAGAGATCAAAGAAATAGAGATTACCCAGCGCCTGTGAAGTAATTTACATCTTGGTGTCTTCAGGCACCTATTATTGTAATGGATAATGCAGGAACCGGCTTCCTACAGGTTTCTGCACCAGCTCCTTCTTTTATCTACATGTCCGAATGCAGGTTGATTGATTGATTGATTGATTGATTGATTGATGTCTGTCACCTTCTTGCTGACACTGATAGTTCATGAGATCCATTTTTTCTTCACTGGATCTGATGACTTAGCTTTTCTTTTCCCTTGTGGACTTTAGTCCTTGTCCTGCCTCCATTACCCTTTGTCCATGTTGGTCAGTCTACTCAGTAACCCCTGCCACTGCATTACAAACCTACTGGATGTCAGGCAGGAATTTTGCTCCACCCCAGGTCCCTGAGAATAATGGCAGGAATCCAACTGAGGGTGTATCCTTGCTTGGCCAATCAGCATATTGATTTTCCTGAGTTCACTTGGGGCTAACTTACAGGTGACCTCCTTCCACAATCTTTTGGTTAGGCCAAGGGTCTGTTAATCTTGTTTATCTTCTTGAAGAACCAGCTTTTAGAGTCACTGATTTTTTTTTTTATATTTTCTTTGTTTCTAATTTATGCTCTGTGTTTTGGTTGGTTTACTGTTTTTTTTTTTATAAATTTTTGAGTTGTATTATTAAGTCATTTATCTGTGCTTTTTCTGATTTTTTTTTTTTTTTTACTGTTAGTGATTAGAACCACAGATTTCCCTTGTAGAAGAGCTTTCATTGTATCCCAGAAGTTTTGTTGTGTTTTCACTTTCATTGAGTGCCACGAAATTTTTTATTTCTTTCTTGATTTTTTTTCTTTGATCTATTCACCATTCAGTAATGAGTTGCTTAGCATTCATGAGTCTATGTATTTACTAGAAATTGGTTTGTTGTCAATTTTAAGTTTTATTGCATTGGGGTCAGATAGTATACAAAGAGTTATTTCAATGTTTTTGAATTTGTAAAGATTTATTTTGTATCCCAGAATATGTTTATTTTATAATAGCTTCCATGTGCTGCTGAGTAGGATGTATATTCTTTGGTATTAGGGTGGAATATTCTTTTGATAGCTGTTACATCCATTTAATGTATGATGTCATTTCCCCCTTTTAGTCTATTATTTTTGAAACTTTAATATAATTACATCATTTCTCCCTTCCCTTTCCTCCCTCTGAACTCTTCCATATACCCACTCCTTGCTCTCTTTCAAATTCATGGCCTCTTTTTCCATTAATTAGTTATGTGCATATATGTATATACATATATAGTTCTACATATAAGCTGCTCAGCCTGTATAATGTTATTGCTTTCAGGGCTGGCCATTGTTTGGGATGTGCTCTTCCCTAGAGAAGACTATTTCTCCCCCTCTCAGCATTACTTAGTTGTTGTTGCTCTCTGTGTAAGTTTGAGGATTCACGGCCCTTCGGTCATTCACATTGGCATGTCTACTTTTGTCCTTATTCATGTTTGTGAGATTTTATGGGTACAGTTTCTGGCATTCCTAGAAAGCATAATCTCACATCAAACTACCTACTTGTTCTTAACAATCTTTCTGATAACTCTCTGCAATGTTCCATGAGTCTAAGGTATGGGAGTTGTTTTGTAGATGTATCCATTGGGACTGGGCTCCACAGCTCTGCATTTTGATTGGTTATAAATTTCTGTGATGGTATCGGTTGCAAAGAAAAATTTCCTTGATAAGAATTTAGGACTACACTTATCCATGAGTATAAGGACACCTATTTAGAATGTAGTTAGGGATTATGCTGGTGTAATAAAGTGGTAGTTGTAGGTTCTTCCCCAAGATACATAATTTTATTAGCCCTAGGTAATTGTGTAAGTTTCCTAATACCAGGTATCATTTCTGTCTTGTTGAATGGGTCTTAAGTCCATTAAGAGAGATGTTAGTTACTGCTAAGGTATGCATGCCACTACTGAATCATGTTGGCTGTTCTTGTGGCTCATAGGCATCATAGCTGGGTAGGACTGTTGATTTCTTCCTTCTTTTGAAAGATTGCATGGTGTCTTTTGGTAACATAAAACTAGTCCTCAAGGAGGAGGCATTTGGGTCAGTTACAGCTTAGAGGCCTCTGAGCCCTGTGTCTGAAATGTAATGTGTCTTCAGGAACAGTGACTTCCACCTCTCAGGAACAGCCAAGAGCAACAGCAACAGGCTGTATGTTTGAGGAGCCTCTTGGGCAACCCTGGCCAACAATTCAAAAGGGGTTTCTCATGCTTGGTTTTGGGGTTTTTGTTAGCTGGTCTTTCACTTTCAGATGGAGCATTGTTGGTCCATTATAGAAAATTTCATTTAAGCTATATTTATGCATGGACTTGCTGTACTATAGTTCCTTTTAGTTAAACAGTTAACAATATGATTCCTTATGACTTGTTCCAGAAATCCTTACTTTTATTTCATCATCTTTCATTCTTTATCTGTATTTGTCTCCCTCCCTGCCCCCAATCAGAGCCCTTCTTTCTCCCACTTCCCCCACCAGACCACTGGTACCCTTCTATTCCCCTTTCTATTTCTCCCCTACTCCCAACAATGGTCCCCTTTGACTTCCCTGTTTCTGCAGTTGATGTCATTTAATTCTGGTGTTTCTCTGTTTATTTTTTGTTCAGATGTCTATTGGCAATAGTGGGGCATTGAAACCAACTATTAATGGTTGATGCTATTTGTGTCTTTAAATCTAGTAGTACATTTTAAATATGACATTGGGTGCCCTTTAGTCTAGTGCCTCTGCGTTTAGCATAGGAATACCTTCTTGATTAACTGTTACCTTAATTCGAATAAAGTGTCCCTCTTTATCTCTTCTGAAGTTTTAGTTTGAAGTCTACTTTGTCAGATATTAGGATAGATAAAATTCACGTTTGTTTCCTGGTCCTACGTGGTTGGAGTAGATTTGTCCAAACTTTTACTCTAAGACAGTGCCTATCTTTAAAGCTAAGATGTGTTCCTTGTAGACAACAGATAGATGGATTTTGTTTATTGATTAATTCAGTCAGCCTGTGTCTTTTGATTGGGAAATTGAGGACATTAAAATTTAAAGTTGCTGGGTAATGGTGGCGCACGCCTTTAATCCCAGTACTCGGGAGGCAGAGGCAGGCAGATCTCTGTGAGTTCGAGGCCAGCCTGGTCTTCAAAGAGAGTTCCAGGACAGTCTCCAAAACCTACAGAGAAACCCTATCTTGAAAAACCAAAAAAAAAAAAAAATGAAGTTGTTATTGAAATGTGCATATTAATTGCAGTCAGTAATTATGGCTTTCTTGGCTATGCTCATTCATGTCATTAGTCCAAAATATTGCTTCCTGAGTTTTCTTAGGTTTGTTGGATGTAATTTTTTAGGCTGTTTATATAATGGAAAGTTTTTTATCCTTCAACTTTGGCAGATAGTTTTATTTGGTATATTATTAGCATAGGTTAGGCAGTATGGTCCTTTAGGACTTGGAATGCATTGCTCCAAGATCTTCTGGCTTTCCAAGTTTCCATTCAGAAACCAGCTGTTATTCTGATGGGTTTTCCTTTATATGTGACTTGAGTCTTCCCTTGCAGCTTTCAGTACACTTTCTTGGTTATGTATATTTTAACTATGAGATGATATGGAAACTTTCTGGTCTTAACTTTTAGAGTTTTGCATGTTCTTATATCTGTATGGGTATGTCTTCCCTTAGTTTGAGGGAAGTTTTATTCTATAATTTTGTTGGAGATCTGATCTATGCAATTGACTTGGAATTCTTCTCTCTCACTATGCCTATAATTTGAAGGTTTGATCTTTTCATGGTGTCCCACATTTCTTGTGTGTTCTTTTCCTGTGGGTTTCTTTTTCATATTCTTTGCCTATTTTGTCTAGATCTTCTACTTTATCTTCAAGTCCTGATATTCTATCTTCTGCCCAATCCACTCTACTTGTAAGGCTTTCCTTTGAGTGTTGCAACATGTTTGTACACT
The DNA here is from genome assembly GCF_003668045.3 of Cricetulus griseus. NCBI lineage: Eukaryota > Metazoa > Chordata > Mammalia > Rodentia > Cricetidae > Cricetulus > Cricetulus griseus. Next base: position 47,703,727 of record NC_048599.1, on the reverse strand, counting down.
GTGTCAAGATGGTTTGCTGTGATTGGTGTAATAAAAAGCTGAACAGCCAATAGCTAGGCAGGAGAGGATGGACGGGATTTCCCGGGAGAGAGAGAAAAAGGAGGCACACTCTAGGCACTCAGATTTTTGCCAGCAGTCTCTGAGAAAAAGTCAGATGTGCCATACTAAGAAAAGGAACCAAGCCACTTGGCAGAACATAGATTTAAAAATATGGCTTAATTGAGTCATAAGAGCTAGTTGGAAAAAAGCCTAGCTAAGACCAAGTTTTCATAATTAATAATAAGTCTCCATGTTGTTATTTGGGGGCTGGCAATCCGAAGATAGTCTGACCAGAAAGTTTGCTACATTTGAGTTTTACAGTTGGGTTATTAAAGAAGCACAGGTCACAGAAAGCATTAGACAATCCAGAACTGTTAAACACAAGGTTTTTTTTTATTTCAAGGGAAGGAATTCTGTTTACCTGGAAGGGTGGAGTGAATGTTGTCTAACAACCTGGTGATCTTTTGCTATTCTGTGGAGCCAGCCTTTATTGAGTCCCCCAAAATTCTGATCATTGTTTAGCTCCTAATCTTGAGCTTTGTCTCTGAATGAATAGAATGAATAGAACCTTTCCTTATGAAAGAGGTCCCTTGTACTTTGCATTCTCAATTAATTGAATGTATCCTTATGCTTATTAAAAATCTTTCCTCCTTGGGTCCTTACTGAACACTTTCTCTGTGACTAAGAACCCATTCTTATGGGAAAGGTCACAGGTACTTCACTAAAGAAGATATGCTTTGCAAGGGAGTTTCTATGTAGCTTTATTTGTGATAATTGCCATGTGGAAACACTTTTCCAAAGCTTTTCTGTGTTTAAATGTGTAAGGAATGTAAACTGCTTGGTTAGACTCTAGAAGTTTTTGACCCAGCACCAGTTAAAGTGGTGCTGACCTGAGTTTTATTCTTAACCTCGTGTGGATCGTTTTCCCTGCCAGCTGTGACGCTTGCAGGGACCCCAAAACTGGTGCCCAATATGGGGCGTGGGTCTCAGTCCTCAGAGAAGGTAAGAAAAGTTTTCTTTATTTATAGGAACGAGGGGCAGGAAAGTTGGGCCTCTCATTGAAAAGGGTTTGGAACCTTAAATGAGAGAGTGGAATTACTATGGGTTCTTCTCAATTCTTTGAGACAAAGCATTTTGTGTAATTATTAAAAAACGTTAAGATCTACCCAGCACTCCGGAGGCAGAGACAGGCGGATCTCTGTGAGTTCGAGGCCAGCCTGGTCTCCAGAGCGAGCGCCAGGATAGGCTCCAAAGCTACACAGAGAAACCCTGTCTGGAAAAACCAAAAAACCAAAATAAAAAAACCTTAAGATCTAAAGGAACGGAGACAAATTTAAGATGGCGGTGGCTGCCAGCAACCATAGGGCTACAGCGCCCTCTCGGGGTCCTGAGCGATCCTCGGAGGTTTTGTAGAGAGATGCAGCAGTGGAGGATGAGCAGGCAGTGTCTCCAGAACAACTTTAAAAAGCAGTTGTTGTTATGGGAAGAAGCTTTTGGTTGTTGTTGTTTTGTTTTTCGACACAGAGTTTCTCTGTGGCTTTGGAGGCTGTCCTGGAACTAGCTCTTGTAGACCAGGGTGGTCTCGAACTCACAGAGATCCACCTGCCTCTGCCTCCTGAGGGCTGGGATTAAAGGCATGCACCATCAACGCCCCGCGGGAAGATGTTTTTAAAAAGTGGTTTCATGGAATTGGAAAAACAGATGGTGGAACAGAGTGGCCCACATGGCAGACAGAAGTGGAACTAGAGACACAGTGGTGGCGACAGGTGTGAGAGTAGTGCCATACAGACAAAGCAGCATGCTGCGTTGCCAAGCAGAGCTGGTGTTATGGTGGAAGTTTCACCCCAGCCCCCCTGACATCCATAAACCCAGAGTCTGGAATGTTCCGGTGGAAGTTCCACTCAAGCCTCCCTCCCCTATCTCCCTCCAAACCCTGCTACATCTCAGGAAGCCCACCAAATGATGGCCCCTCCCCTAGAGATGCTCAAGACCACTCCCACAGGGTATTTAAACTGCCTCCCAGAAAATAGACTCGTGGTTTTCCAGTCTCTCCTTCCCGTCTCCTCTCCCGGGGGCTAGAAGCCCATCCAGGAGCTTTATATCCATTAAACGGGGGCTTTTTTCTAATTCGGTTTGAACCGGTCTGATTTGGATTGCTGCAGGGGGTGCAGAAACTTCTCAGCTGGTCCTTGGGTTGCCTGGAGGCTTGACCCTCCACTGCCAAGCATGAGGGCAGGGTGGTGTGCAGTGGCCCGTAGCTCAATATGGGTCCTGCCTCCAGACAGGCTGCCAAGCCGCACACCACCCAACTCTGAGCAGCAGCAGGACGTTTGAGATGAAGAGTCTCCTGGAGGGGCTTTCATGGTTCATGCTGCCACTGGAGGCCAAGTTAGTGCTGCGGTCTGGGCTGCAGACGGAGACCATGCTGGAGTCCGTGCCAGTGTTGATGTCCACGATCTGTGCTGCCACTGGAAACCATGTGGAAGTCCATGATCTGTGCTGCTGCTGCCGGCTATGAGCAATAAAGTTCTTTTGCACTGGCGTCGATGACTGCACACTCAAAAGTGAGAGCGGGAGCCATCGAAGGCTTCTGTGAGAACCTCTCCCAAAAGAGACAGCGCGGACAAGGAGCTATTGAAGAGAGCCCTTAATAATTGTGATAAAGCTCTTCACAGTTGATGACTTCTGGTGGCACGTTGGGAAGGACTCAGTTTTCTTTAAGGGAATGGCCACTGAGAATTTGACTATGTTCTTTCCAGTAAGTATATGGTCAATAAAATTGGACTTGGTATTTGTGGCTTTTCTTTTTTCTTTTTTCTGTTTTTCTTTTTTGTTTGTTTGTTTGTTTGTTTTTTGGTTGGTTTGGTGTTCTTTTCTTTCTTTTTTTGTGGGGGGGAGGGGGGCACAAGGGTGGGAGGGTGGATCTGGGAGGAACGGGAAGTCAGTGTGACTGTGGTGCATTGTTTGAAATTCCCAAATAATGAATAAAAATATTATGTTGGAGAAAAAAAAATCCATGCTATGTGAAAAAATAAACACACACACACACACACACAGAGATCTAATGGAACAAAATATTTGGACCAACTGCTCTGCAACTTTATATTCATAGGAACTAACATAAAGAGAGCCCATGAAAGGGGAGATAAAATCTCTGTCAATTATTTTTTTAAAATGGGAGAGAGAGCAAGGAGAGAGAGAATATTCTGCCTGACACTTTTTAAGTTCCTTAAGGTATGAGTGGCCAGGCCCGGGCCCCTAGACTATTCTAAGGGCTGTAAAGGCTGTATCCAATCCTTCAAGATGCAGACAGTGAAAGTTCTGGCCTTTAGAGATTAAAAACAAAACAAAACAAAACAATACTCAAGATCAGGCCACAGAATTCCACCAATCCCTGGGCTTGCCGCAAGATCAGGCCACAGAATCCCACCAACCCTCAAGATCAGGACACAAAATCCCACCAATCCTAGGCCTCCCTGGAAAGCTCTACCCCACCCCAAGAAACCTATATACAGCCTTCCTCTTGCACAGTTGCTTGCTGCTTCTCTCCCAAGCAGAGGCAGATACCCTCTAGTGTCTTTCCAAATGTCTTTTGTGAGGTGTGTGGTGCAATGAGACTTTGTGGTATTCCTGGGTTCCTGACTGCCAGGATACCGTTCCTGTCAGAGCTGTAACACACATCTCAGCAGGTCTGGGTAGAACAGGTCAAATATACTCTGCATCCAGTTGACTTCCAGGTCAGCTACGTACATTTGGCCCTCCCAAGCAATCTGACTGGAAGTCAGAGCCCTCCAGCCCTGTGGCCCTGTGGCCCTGTGGCCCTGTGGCCCTGCGGTCCTTTCTGCCACACAGATGTAAAGAGAGGCTTCTGCAACATGTGAGTTCTGACGAATGGCAGACAAGCCCCACTCCTGCAGCATGAGCTAGCTTGGCTACTCCAGAGCTTAGATTTTTGTTTTTCCCTCATAGCAGTAATAATTCGATAAGGGTTGATCAATGGTCCCTTCATGGGTAAAAATTAAAACAAGCCTAATGTCTAATACAGAAACAATTGCAACCTGTACATATAAAGCACTTAAGCCAGTACTGTTTAAGTTTCCTGAGGTATTGCCCATTCAGTATGTAGGAGACATTTTCTCCTGCTCCTCAATTCAGCTTGTAAATGAGTCCTTAACTTTCAAGGCAAACAAACTAAAAGAGCAAAATTTTAAATTTTGTTCATATCACTGAGTTTGTACTTATCTGCCTATCACAACCAAGGATTTGGCTCTGCTCATTTAGTTACTTTCTGGAAATTCTTGGTTAGATTTTACAAAAAAAAAAAAAAAGTATCACCTGAAGCAATTAGCTTATTAAATAATGCTGCTGCTAAAGCAGTAGCTCATAGAATTAATCCCTTACTGATAAAGAGCCTACAGAGATTATTGTTCCACTAAAAAATGCAGGTTGATTATTTGTTCTACACTGTTAATAATTGGCAGACTACATTAGCGTGTTACAGAGGATCTATTGTTTTTATGTCTGCTAGTAGCTGCACCTGAAGCTACTGATATTTTTAACCAGTGTCTTCGCCCCGTGGTCTGCACTCAGCACCCTGCCACCCAGACCGTAGCCACCAAACATTTTTATCTAAGTTGTTCTATTTACTAATAAAGACTCAGGAGTCAGATGTTGGAGTGAAAACCCGTTAGATCAAAGAAGCAACCAGCTGAACTTCCTTTTCAGCTATAGACCCATAGGCTGGGAAAACAATGGCAAAATTATGATTGCTTGATTCCAGAGTTCTTGAACTCTGAATAAAAGTGGCACCTTGTACATTGGAATTTACCCAGGTTACACACTCTGGAGGAATAAAATTCCATTGCTACAGTCTATTTAATTAATGTACAATGACTCAAGTGGCAGTTTTATGGCTCTATAAAGTTACAGTTTAACTTTGGAAATTAAAGGTCCTATGATTTTTATAGTCTTATGGTATAGTTAGAGGACAGGATTTTATTATCCCATAGAAGTTTAGCTAGTCTTGAGTCATACCTAGAAAATGCCCTTGGAATTCCTTTCATTAACTCCAGTCTACATTTGTTTGCACAGCCCTGAGCTCAGTTTGCACAGCCCTGATCTCAGTTTTGCTTAACTCAAACCAACCAGCTTCTTTTGGCCCTCATTGCTCCTTCCTGTAAGAGTTACATACATTCTGATAAATATTCATAATCTCAACTAATAATTTTGATTTATCTTTAGAAAATTTTAGTAATTTAATTTAAAACAATTTTTATTTTATGTGCATGGATGTTTTGCCTTCCTGGATGTCTCTGTACCACTTGCATGCCTTGGAACTGAAGACACAAACAGTTGTGAGGCACAGTGTGGGTCCTGGGAATAGAACTTCTGAAAAGCAGGTCTTAACCAATATGTTATGTCCCCAGCTCCCGGAACTCTGGTTCCATCATTGCTTTCAGTTCTCTGAATTTTACCAAAGAGATGAAGATAAGTCAATAAAATGGAAAACATGGGATTCGTGCTATTGGGGGTATTCTAGGTAAGGCTACATTGCTGTGCTATCAGAGATTCATGCTGGTTAGACAACTGGAAGACTAGTTAAACTATTTGGTCCTCCTCTACATGGACAGAAAACTAGAGAGATCTGATCCCCAAACTCTAGGCTTAGGGAGCAGCTGAGAACAGGGCTGTTGCGGTGGATACTGAGGAACTGAGTGGATTTTCATTTGAACAGAAACCTTGGTATTAGATCTCAGCGCAGGGCTAGGAAACTATATCCTTATCGAGCAGCCACCCCCTTCTACCTACAGCTCCCCCCCCCATCAGGCAAAAGCTATGAGGAGACTTATTTAGAAAAACTGACCAAAATTGATTCAGAAACTAACATTTATAGGTTGTGAAGTGGCTCACTGATAAAGGTATCATCTACCAACTCTGATGACCTGAGTTATATCCCTGGGAACCACAAAGCAGGAGAGAACTGACTGCTGCAAGTTGTCCTCTGATGTACACATGTGCACTGGGGCACTTGTGTCCTCCACACACACCCCCTCCAGACAAAAAAAGTAGAAACTAATATTTGGAGCTAATTCACTCAACAAATTTTCTGTTCCTTCCTTATCCATCTTACAAGACCACAATCAACAAACTCTACTCAGATTTACAAAGCCCTGTTCATAGGCATATGAACAGAAGCTATGGGTCATCATCACACAGTTGAGCAACGCTGTCTTTTAGAAAATCTCTATAATTATTTCCCACAGAGATCAGAGAAGATTCTCTAATGAAGCAAGAACAGAATGGTATGAGTACGAGGAGATGCAGCCATAGATATGTTACTAGAAATTTGGGGAAGCACCAACTGGGATGCTGCCACACTACCAGGGAAATTGGGGTCCCCACACAGGATTCTTGGTCTTATTAATAAAGGAATTTAAGAGTGGTCTCAGAGCCGGGCGTTGGTGGCGCACGCCTTTAATCCCAGAACTCGGGAGGCAGAGGCAGGCGGATCTCTGTGAGTTCGAGACCAGCCTGGTCTAAAAGAGCTAGTTCCAGGACAGCCTCCAAAGCCACAGAGAAACCCTGTCTCAAAAAAACCAAAACAAAACAAAAAAGGAGTGGTCTCAGAAGGAACCTTGAGGACAATTTTATTAGAGTTTAAAGAAAAATCCCAGGACAGGCAAACTGTAAATCTGAAAGTGTTTGGAGGAGGACAATGAAGACAAAAGGAATAAAAACTGCCCTTTGTAAGCAGCCTTGGGGCAGAAGGTTTGGGGACAGCTACAGAGAAAAGGAGTGAGAATACACATAGTGTTGGAAAGTCATACCCAGAATAAGGCCATTATTCAAAGAAAGAGAGAAAAATGAAAAGGGAAAAGTTACACTTAGGCAGGTTTAGTAGAACCACACAGCAGCTTCTCCATGAACAACTTGCACTGAGGGCAGGGTTTCTGGTTTTTTTTTTTTTTTTTTTTCCCCAAGACAGGGTGTCTTTGTGGCTTTTGGAGGCTGTCCTGGAACTAGCTCTTATAGACCTGGCTGGTCTCGAACTCACAGAGATCCACCTGCCTCTGCCTCCTGAGTGCTGGGATTAAAGGTGTGCGCCACCAACACCCGGCAGGGCAGGGCTTCTGTAACTCCTATGTTTTGGGTAGCTTGGAATGTTAGGTCTCCACCCAAGGCCAGAGGTAGATTCCATTCTTTTGACCAGGAAGAAATATCTTTCCCTTAATGGGCCTCAAGAGAGCCCTGATCAAAGTTACTGTAATATTCCCCAATCAGAAGAGGTAATCCGAGCATCATTTAAGAGACGAGCTGAAATTGGGAAATAAAAATAATGTATTCCCCTCATGAAAATTTGGAGATCCAATTCTAAAGCTATTCACCAGCAGAACTTAGTGTCTGGGCTGGAGTTTCTGCTGCACTCTGGCACATAGCCTCCAGGCAATGTGTTCATTCAGGAGGAGATAGGAACCAGTGCTCTCCGTGGCATTCTTGACTGGGAAAAAAAATCACACTCCTGATGGCTGCTTTATGCTTTCAGGGTCCAGTTCCCATTTCCTGTTGTCATCAAGCATAGATGTGCTATAGATTTAGATACAGATGTAAATGCAAATATGGTTAGATAGAGATAGAAGCTAGGTGTGGTGGTACAAGCATTTAGAGGTGGATGCAGGAGGATCAGACATTCAGAGCTAACCTCAGTGACACAGTGAGCTTGAGGGCATCCTGAGTTATGTGACACCATGGCAAAAACAACAACAACAACAAAGAGAGATATCCAAAGATTATAATTGTTTGAAATTATAGCAGAAAAAAATTAAATATAAAGTTAGGCTTGAGCACGGCATGGTGATGTATAGCTTTAATCCCAGCTCTTGGGGGGCAGAAGCAGACAGATCTCTGTGAATTTGAGGTCAGTCTGGTTTACATAGCTAATTCCAGGTCAGCTAGGGCTACATATAAAGACATTGCTTCCAAACAAAAATGGAAACAATTGAATAATAACAGTTAAATTATTTCTCAGAAAAGAAATCAAAATAGACAAGAAAAATAGGAAAAAGAATTAGAAAAGCAGTTGAAGTGACTAAGGCAACAGAATCTTGTTCTGACTCCATTTTGTGTCTGTTTATGCACTTCCCGGCCCTCTTACTCCCCCTGAACAGCCATGTCTGCCTTGACAACACATTTGAGATTTCTATGATCTTGACCATGGTCTAGGTATATCGACCAACATAATTACTGCTTATACAAATTAGACATAAAATGCAATTACTGAAAATGGTATAAATAAAAATTGTTGTGTTGTGTCTGAAGTAGCTACTATGTTCTGTCAAAACAAATGTTGCAAGTTTACTCTGACCCTCAACTAGCATTTAAGTAATTGTGGGTTTTGCCTTTAAAAATGTTGAGCTTTGACATCAAGAGAGTTTCTGAGGCATTATCTGCCTCACTCACCAACAAAAATTAGTGATTTGATTGCCACTAATTACTATAAATTGTCCTAATCAGTGCGATGGTCTGTATGTTTCTCACATGGATTATTTCATTTTTGGAGGCCCCAGTAAGATTACTCTACCCACATGGGACTCAGTTTCAGTCAGGACCTCCACAGCCAGTGGGGAGAATGCAAGGGTAGTGCCCCCCTGAAGACATTCCAGGATCCTGAGCCTCCTGCTGAGCCCAGAGTGGTCTGGAATGACAGTTGTGTGCCCAGACACCAAAAGAGATTGAGTCCTTCTGACACTTAGGAGGTAAGTCTATCAGTTGTGGTTAAAATAGATGGGTCATGTGAGATCCATCTTGGGGCCTAAGAATGATAGGGCGCTTGGAAGCCTTGGGAATAAGAGGGACAGGCTTCTTGGGGAATCCTCCTTAGAGTTAAGGGAGATTGTCTCTTTGAAGAATCTCATTAAAGTTTGCGAAGGAAACACATGAAGAAGAGTTTTCCTTTCTCCTCTTGCTCTTTATTGGGATGCCAATAGAGGAGGACCTGGTTTTCTGATTCTTTCTCCCTTGAATAAGTGGGAGACTGTGTTTTGAGTGGATAGCCAGACAAACTGTTTATGAATGACTGAATGCATTCTGGACAGGCTCTACCTGGAGAGTATAATTTCTGTTATTGGTGTCTCTCTCTCTCTCTCTCTCTCTCTCTCTCTCTCTGTACAAATGCTGCTTGGCCAATGACTAGGATTTCTCATCTGTTAGCTCAGTCTTAATTATCATAAATCTATATATTTTATAAGACTTAATTAGGATGCCTTCCATTGGTGCCCTCATCCCAGGATCACATGGTGGCTCCAAGCAGAGAGCATGAGGAAAAGCAAAGGGTAAAAGGGAACCACTTCCTGTTTGTCCTTGCTTAAATATGAGTCTCCCTGCTATGTCACTTCCTGCCTGGATCACCACTTCTTTACCACATTTCCCAGAATCCTCCTTGACTCCTAGTCCCAGCTAACTTGCTGCCTCATTGGCCAAACAGTACTTTATTCAACAATCAATAAGATGAACATACACAGAAGTACATTCCCCATCATCTCCTCTTTTCTGTTTAAATAAAAAGGATAACTTATATTTTATAAAAATTGAAGAAAACTATAACCATAACTATCTGTCTTCAACTCTATCAAAGACCACAGAAGGATAATATATAAACTCTAGAATTGACAGAGACATCTTGCTACTTGGACAGTCACCCAAAGTTCCTCTGTAACGTTGAGGCATCCATCTTCAGCCCATAGGCCACAGTGTGTCTGCACACTTCTCCATTTCAACAGGAACCCTTCAGTACTGTCTTGTTTTGTAAGTTCAGCAGTCACTTTCTTGTGGGTCCTGCATGTCAAGTTTATACAGCAACAAACAATCCAGGCAACAGCAGTTTCTTGCTCAAATGGCTAATCTTGCCATGTTGAAAGCAAACTCCATAACGAGTTTCTTAGATGCCCATTCTCCTTTCTGACATAATTGGTGTGCCAGGAGCAGTTGTGTCTCACTGCCAAGAAAAACCCTAAACCATTTAAATGCCATATTTCTATAGGTCTTTGAAAGGTTTGAAGAATACCTATCCATCTCAAATACATCCCTGTATATCTAGAAAACCTAACTAACCTAATTATAAGTTCTGACTATTATAGGTGACTATAACCCATATTTAATTATGTATATCATTTTAAAAGATCTGTATAAACACAATACCTAAACAAGAGGAGACATATATACATATCACAAGATTGACCTTAAAGTTGTATCAATAAGTGAAAATCCATACCAATGCAAAGTATTCATTCCTATATCCTATTCCCCTTTTTTTCTTTAAAAAGAGATTGACTATGCTTATTACCATTTATAACCAACCCCATTTAAATGAAAACAAATATTTATAAACAATATTTGGGAATTTGGGCATCGTTCATACCAAACTGCTTCCTGCTGATTGGGGGCGATGTCCATACCATGGAGATCATGATAAAACACAGAAATCTGACCAAGTCTTTGTTTTTGTAGTCTGCAAGGCTGCATCATTTCAGATGTTTTGGATGTAGGATCAGTTGGGTCACTGCTTCGGGGGTCTTGCTTGATCAAACCATATTACTCTGGAAAGAATCCACAGTTTTTCATTTTCTGTGGAAACACAAGCAAAAACTTTTTTCCCAAGTAGCCTGTCGTTATACTTAAAATTTGAAGTCAGAGCATTTTTAACATGTATAAGTTGGATTAATTTAGCAGCATTAATAATTAAAAGTATTTTAGCAGCAGTAACTCTTTCCTTGGCAATCAATTTAAAGACAACAATATAGCATATAGTATCCAGACTCTCTGTGTATTTTTCATCGTTAGGTGGCCTTTCTATTATTCTGCTTTTACTTTCTTTTGTTTTTTTCCTGGGACAGAGTTTCTCTGTGGAAATCTGCCTGCCTCTGCTTTTAGAGTGCTGGTATTAAGGTGTGTGCCATCACACCCAGCTACTCTATTTCCTCCTGTTACTTTTTCTCTCACAAACCTACATATATTTTTAAATACAGTGTAGACCTTTGGAGGTTTTTCTTTATCTAGATCTGGCTTTACTGTAAATCTTTAACTTTTTTTGGCCACCAGTCTTTTTAACTGTTAAACAACACCACCAAAATTAAAGTGGCGGCTTTCTTAGCCCCTATCTTTCTTCATTTTTTTTTTTTTTTTCTGTTTTTTTTCGAGACAGGGTTTCTCTGTGGCTTTGGAGGCTGTCCTGGAACTAGCTCTTGTAGACCAGGCTGGTCTCAAACTCACAGAGATCCACCTGCCTCTGCCTCCCGAGTGCTGGGATTAAAGGCGTGTGCCACCACCACCCGGCTAGCCCCTGTCTTTCAAGGAGCATGGCGCCAGCTTGGAGATGTGGTCACTGCCACTGCCAGCTGCATCAGGCACGAACTCACATCAAAAGTCTCATGCTCTGCCAACTGAGCTACCCGGGCCTCTTAAAAAGAGTCCTTGGGTTTTTTCTGCTTTTGCTGAGTCAGGAAATCTCTCTTAAAGCAACCACTGGAGTCTCTGCTTGTCTCTAGCAAAACTGAGACCACCCGCCGTGCGTTGAGGACCCCCCCCCAAAAAAAAAGAGACCACCCAAGAAAATGCTGGTAACAAGAAGTCATGCTTGTCTCTGATCTTTTGCTGCTAAAATCCCTTTTTAAGCTTTTGTGAAGTTTACATGGAAATTCGTAACACTACCTCCAGCTGCCCAGGTTCTGCCGCTGTTTGACTAGTCTCGAGAAGGCAGCTTGTGGCGGTGGGAGCTCAGAATCCTAACCCTAGAACTCTCCAGGGCTGCAGGCCATCTAGGGAGTGCCGAGTCCAAACCCCAAGAGTGCAGGGATGGCAAGAGCATATGGAAGCTGCTCTGATGCCTCTCAGCAGCCCATCAGGCTGGCTGTGGCAGCAGGTTTCCCTCTTCCTCTGGGAACCTTGGGGCATGGGGTCATCCCGCTCACTGACACCTTCTGTTACGATAAATCTTTCCGCCACCCGCTTGAGTTCCGTTCGCTGTGATAGGGCCCCAAATAATACACAGAGACTTCTATTAGTTACAAATGTTGCTTGGCCAATGACTAGGATTCTCATCTGTTAGCTCAGTCTTAATTATCATAAATCTATATATTTTATAAGACTTATCTTATTTAGGATGCCTTCCATTGGTGTCCTTATCCCGGGATCACATGGTGGCTCCAAGCAGAGAGCAGGAGGAAGAGTGAAGGGGGAAAGGGCTGTTATTGGTGTTTCTAACCTGTTCTGTCTTTCTCAGTTGTTTGTCTTAAGGGCAGGAGGGCTGGTCTGTTCTATAAGCTTACTTTGACTTAGTGGCAACTGGAAACCAACATGAAGTATGTGCCTCACCCTTTAGAGAAAAGTCCACAGTCCTTGTCACCTGCGTTGTTAGGGTTTCTACTGGTGTGAAGGGACACCATGACTATAGTAACTCTTATAAACATTTAATTGGGGTGGCTTACATTTTCAGAGGTTTAGTCCATTATTATCATGGTGCAACATGGTGGTGTGTAGGCAGACATGGTGCTGGAGAAGACACTAAGAGTCCTACATATTGTCTCACAATAGAAAGTGGTTTGTCTCACTGGGAGGACCTCACAGCCCAACTGCACAGTGACATGATTCCTCCAACAAGGCCACATATACTTCAACAAGGCCACACCTCCTAATACTGCCATTCCCTTTGGGGACCATTTTCTTACACCACAGTGTTATAAAGGGAAAACTAGAACAGGGCAATTCAATGAGCAGTAGAATGGAAAGGCAGGGAAAAGGTAGGAATATGGGAAAGGAAAACTAACTTTAAAGGCCTTTTGATTTTTATGATTAAGTCTTTGGTTTTTTATAAAGGGTCAAGTACTGAATAGTAGTCAATTAGTTGAGCAGGGCCCAATCATTAGACCTAGTTGGGGAAAAATGAGAGGACCTCTAGGACCTGTGAGTAAGGTGGTCAGTCATGGATTTCAATCAAACCAGCTATGGTAGATCCAGAAGAACTAGTAAAATTCTGTCAGAGTCCAGTCATGGGGAGCCATTGGGCTTAGTCTTATAGGAAGCATTATGGTTATTACCAAGCATCCAAAAGGGGAAAGGGATATCGTAATCCTTGTCTACAATTTGTAACTGTTGAATTCTTTTTTTTTTTTTTTTTTTTTTGGTTTTTCGAGACAGGGTTTCTCTGTGGCTTTGGAGGCTGTCCTGGAACTAGCTCTTGTAGACCAGGCTGGCCTTGAACTCACAGAGATCTGCCTGCCTCTGCCTCCCGAGTGCTGGGATTAAAGGCATGCGCCACCACCACCTGGCGTAACTGTTCAATTCTTTAGGCTTTTTTCCCCTAAATATGGAATGTTCATGAATTTGCTACTCTTGTCTGTACTGTTCCTTTTAGTTTATGTGCTGTGGAAGTAAGCATGAATCCCTTAGGCTTTTCCCATGCACAGACCTGCTGCCTCCAGGTTTGAACAGGAGTGTAGGGAGAGCTGGTCCCTGATATCGCTGGAAGGTGACTCAGGGATGCTGGTCCAAGCAGTGTTGTTTCCTTTACCTAGGCATTTTGGATTCACAGGATGGCAGACATCTGTAACTCAGTGCTTAAATGTGTGTACATAGTTCGGCCTTCCGGTCCTGTGGCAGAACTTCTGTCTTTTATTATTTAAGCTGGGAGTGGTAGTTCACACTTTTAATCTCAGCAATTGGGAAGCAGAGACAGGAGAACCTCCGTGTGTCCAAGGCCAGCCTGGTCTACAAAGTGAGTTCCAGAACAGCCAGAGCTATGTAAAGAGACCCTGTCTCTAAAAACATATATAAAGTTTAAAACTTTGGGGGGGGGGAATTTTTTGTTTGTTTGTTTTTCTTTTTCTTTTTTCTTTTTGGTTTTTGGAGACAGGGTTTCTCTGTGTAGCTTTTGGAGCCTATCCTGGCACTCACTCTGGAGACCAGGCTGGTCTCAAACTGTTTGCTTTTCAAGACTGGGTTTCTCTAACAGTCCTGGCTATCCTGCAACTCACTAACATCCTCCTGCCTCTGCCTCCCAAATGTGGAGATTAAAGGTGTGCAACACCACCACCTAGCTCTTGGGGACTTTTTATAGAGCTTTTGCTAAAAGGAGGAGAATTGAAAGCCATGGTAAAGAGCATGGCCAATGAAACCTGCATGCAGGTCCCATGTCAGTGTGGTCGGCTTGGGTACAAGGTTCCAATGCTCATAGCACCCTTGTATGTCATTCAGGAGGCAGTGGGTACAGAGTAATTGCTACTTGCTTGTCTGTTGTTTGAAAACTTTAAGATATGAGTGCACACTCAAAGATCCTCCGCTGCGTCAGTGAATTCATTCCCCTGTCATGTGAGACATGAGCAATTCTTCCCTACAGATAAAGAGGTTTCCCTTGGTCAGCTCTCTACAACCAGAGCTGATCTACATAGCCAGAGACAGGAGCAGCAGACTTCAGGTGGGTCTTACTTCCCCGTGGATCCTTATCCTGTTATGAGAGGCCAGCATACCATTTACTCTGACAGGGTCTGTGTCCCACCCAAAGGAAAAGGTACTACTTGAGCCTGGAGACGTCCTGCTTTGCATGTGTATTGTAAATTTAACCAACTTTACTCAAGCATTCAAATTTCCATAACTAGTTTTTTTTAATATACCTGATTTAAATATTATTTTACATTAAAAACTTTTAGGTTTACTTTAAGTTTGTTTTGAGTTACTTGCAAAGTTCACTTTGACAACATACACAAACATTTCCCTTTGTTTAAATAGTTTACAATAAGTTAATAACAGACCAAAACGAAACCAACTTATACCTTGCAAAAGGTCTAAGTTATACTAAGTTAGTGGAAAATGGGACTTAAGGATTGTCTGTTTGATGAGTAAGCTTTATAAATTCTGAAGGTTATAATGAGGATTGTCTTTATTTCTACTTTTCAGTTATAAAGTCATAGACAAACTAAGGAAATCCATGGCTACAGTAACTCTTATAAGGAAAACATTTAAGGGGGAGCATCCCTTACAGGTTCAGAGGTTCAGTCCATTATCATCATGGCAGGGAGCAATGTGGTGTGCAGAAAGACAAGTTCTGGCTACATCTTAATCCGAAGGCAACAGGAAGTGGATTGGGGCCTCAAACTTGGAGATCCACCTATGTTTGCCTCTCGAGTTCGGGGATTCAAGTCATGTGCCACCACCACCACGGGGTTCAAGTTGAGTTTCTTTACATTGGAGATAGGCATGCTTTTTCCCAGAGTCCATATCAATACCTTAAAAGACAAACTATTGCAGGGTCTTCTGTCTTCCCTTGAGTCAAAGCCATCCTTGTATATCTTAGAAGTAGAAACTAAAAGGGAATTTTGGCAGCCCTTGAGTTATTAGAATGCTCTTGGGAACATAAAAAAAAGTGAGGGACAAAAGAGGCAAAGCTGAAGAACCACCTGCCTGCAGCAACAGGGAGAGATCACAGCTCTATGTCATCAGTAGCAGTTTGAGGGATCCTTGGTTTCCACATAGGAATTTCAGGATGAGCCAGTATGAAGCAGAGTTCACTGAAGAAAGGTGCTTAGGAGAAGAGTAAGGCCTCCCTGAGAGCATAAGTGTGGCTTTCTCAGAGGAGAGTCTTCACAGTAGCCATGTGCACCATTTTAGTGGCTCTCGAGTTACATCGTCAAGATGCCAAGGAACTGTTGAGATTATAGGGCAGCCTTGGAGGTTCCCTGGATGGGTTTATAATCTGAGAAAGTAAAGTCAAGGACCATTGAGGTTCCACAAGGGGTCTAGGACATAGCTTTTACTGTAAATGGGATTTCTGATGAAGTTTATAGTTGGGAAAAGAGAAAGGCGTTAAACAAATGTGATTCATTTGTTGGTTTTTTGGCACAGGGTCTTGTTGTATAGCCCGGGCTGGCTCAGAATATACTTTGTAGACCAGATTGGCCTTGAACTCACAGAGAAGATTGGCAGGTTTCTGCCACCGCAGTGCAGAGATTAAAGGTGTGTGCAACTGATGTAGGAAAAACTCGGAGTAATACAACAGATGTTATAAAGGACGTGTTAATAGATTTCCTTAGGAGACACTGAATCATACAAAGTAGAATTTTGCTAAAGGAGTACTGTCCTCAAAATTCCTCAAAAATAACTCGTACTCTAACCAGAGATAAGCAAAATGTATGATGTTAGGATGTAAATGTTTGTTTACAGTATTCACCAGACATTAGGCCCATCCCCAAAGATTATGCATCTAAAGAGGCAGCTCAAGGGGTAGTACAAGATTCCTTGGCTGCCATAAAACCCTTGGATATCTATATCTATATATCTATATCTATATCTATATCTATATCTATATCTATATCTACATCTATAGTCTGATAATGTAGCTCATTATGTAGCTCTGGCTGTCCTAGGACTAACTATGTAGCTCTGGCTGTCCTAGAACTCACTATGTAGATCAGGCTGGCCTTGAACTCAGATCTGTCTGACTCTGACTCTTGAGTTCCACTTATCTTCTTGAGAAAAGAATAATTCTACTGAATGGGCAAAATGACCCTGGTTAACAACAGTTTAGAAAAAAACAGACAAATAAACAAAAACACTGATATAGTTAAGAAATAATTCTGGCAATATCTTTGCTATGTAAATCTTAACTGTCCAAGTAGCTAGACTTGCAGACTCCTGTCTCTGTTTAAACTGTTCAGAGTGTAACCTGGGGCTGGAGCAGAAAGAGATTTAAGGGTGACAGCATGTGAAAAATGCATAAACTTAAGGTGTATAGAAGTTGGTAAACCTCCTGTTTAAGGCTGGTTCCTTTTTGAGCATTAGCCAGAGCCAGACAAACACTATGAAAGAGTCTTTCCTTTGTTAATCTAAGTGTACAGAGTGATTTTTGCACTGGGAAGGCATATTATTTCTATAACACCAACATGGCCACAAATGTTTAAATGTGTTGGAATTTTTTAAGTTGGCAAGAGGCTTCATCCAGGCTTGAGAGTGAGGGTTCTCTTTTCTTCCCATGCTCTCATGCTTCTGTCTCCCTGTCTTGCCTCCCAGGTGCCTGTATAAGGTAGTGATTTCACTTATTGTGGTTTATACCCAGAAGAAGGATTGTGGAGTCACGTGGGGTTTCTATTTTTGATTTCCTTTTTAGAATTACATATAGGACTGGAGAGTTAGCTCAGTGGTTAAGAGCACTTATTGATCTTGCAGAGAGCCCAGGTTCAATTCCCAGCAACCACATGGCAGCTCACAATCATCTGTAACTGCAGAGGATCTGACCTTCCAGGGCACTAGGCATGTATGGGGTGCACATATATCCATACATGTAAACAAAACACTCATCCACATAAAATAATAAAATAAATCTTTTAAAACTTACATTTATTTACTTATTTATTTTGTATGTATATGTGTGTGAGTATGTGTGTTGCATGTGTGTGATGGTCAGAGAACTTTTGGGGATCAGTTTTCTCCTCCCACCACATGGTCCTTAGGATTGAACTCAGGTCAACAGGCATGGCAGCAGGTGCCTTAACCCACTAAAGCATCCCACAGGTCCCTTACTTCAGCATTCTGAATGTTGTTAAATAAAGGCAAATGAATTCCTGTATAATTTGTATCTTAGAGCAGCTGAATAACTTGATGTGGATATGTTATTCTTTATTGAACAACTCCAACTAATTCCAAAAATTACAAGTTCTACAAGTAAAGTGAAACAATCATTCTAGAATAGCACTTTTTGTGACAAAAGACTTGGTCTGTGTTAGCACTGTCCTATACAGTAGGCACTATAGCTAGTAGGCACTGAAAATGTGCCTAGATTGAGGAATTGAACTTAAACTTTTTTGAGGTGCTGGGGGACAAAGCTACTGCTTGCAAACTATACTTTTTTTTTTTTTTTTAATTACTGACCTGCACCCTCAGTCACCAGAAATTAAAATCCTGTTTCTTTAAGTAACCACACGGGTGCATGGCAATTCCTACTGTATTGAATGATGCAGATCAATGATGATTAGATTAGCTTTGCTGCTGAAAACATTTGGTGAAAGACTGACAGGAAACTTGATAACTGATAGTCACGTGATCAGAGTGCCTATCCATGAACTTATGAAAAGAGGTTACAAAAAAATATTGAATTTTAAAATTTATTTAGTTTTATAATTAGTGCATGAAGCAACGGGTTTCATTATGACACTTTATTAGACAGGGTTTCTCTGTACACACCTGGCTGTCCTGAACTCACTTCATAGACTCAGAGAGTGCTGAGATTAAAGGCATCCACCGCCATTGCCCATCCTCCTCATTATGGCATTTACAAACAATTTCTGTTGATCTTTTTTTCTACTTCCTTTCCTCATCTTCCTGCCTTCCTGATCTTTCCCTCCTCCCCCAGGGGTTTCTACTTTCATATCACATATCCACTTCTTATTCCCACCCCCAATGCTTTTATTATTTTCCCTTCCTAAGACCCCTTTGCTTTTCTCATGGTCTTCTTTCTAGTTTTATGACAGCCAGGACTGTTACACAGAGAATCCCTGTCTTGAAAAACCAACCCCCCCAAAAAAACCCAAAACCCCCAAAACAACACCCCCCCAAAAAAAACTCCCGAAACAAAACAAAAACCAAACCCAAAATTGAATATTGGATCCCTATATTGCATAATGACCTAAATAATTTCCAGGTAGGTAGGTTAAAGTTTAGAATACCTAATAAATTATCATATTTTATATCTCATTATAGGAAAGGAAGTCTCCTCTGGGACTTTTATGTTTTGCAGTGCTAGGGATTGACTTTAGGGCTTGACACATGCTACCATTGAACCACAACCCTCTTATTTAAAAAGATTTATTTTTATTTTTATTTTATTTATTTATTACTGTTATTTGCATTTTGAGACAGGGTTTCTCTGTGTAACAGCTCTGGCTGTCCTGGAACTAGCTCTGTAGACCAGGCTGGCCTCGAACTCACAGAGATCTGCCTGCTTCTGCTTCCTGAGTGCTGGGTCTAAAGTCGTGTTCCACCACTGCTCAGCTTATTTTTATTTTTATTTTATGTGTATTTGTAATGTCTGTGTGTATGTGTGTGTGTGTATGTCTGTGTTCTGACAATGATATTCGATCTTTTGGAGCTGTAGTTAAAGGCAGTTGTGAGCTGCTGAGCATGGACCCAGAGATCCAGCCTTCTACAAGGCAGTACACACTTACATACTTTTAGCCTCTGAGTCATCTCTCCAGCTCCCTCCCTACCTCCTTTCTTTTTCTTCTTTTTTTTTTTTTTTTGGTTTTTCAAGACAGGGTTTCTCTGTGTAGCTTTGGAGCCTATCTTGGCACTCACTCTGTAGACCAGGCTGGCCTTGAACTCACAGAGATCTGACTGCCTCTACCTCCCGAGTGCTGCGATTAAAGGCGTGCGCCACCAACGCCCGACACACCTCCTTTCTTGAGATAGGATTCCACCATATAACTCAGTCTGGTCTTGAAATTGCAATTGATCCTCTTATATAGGTTTCTGAATATCTGAGATTATCTGATAAATTGTTCACCTCCTCTTCTTTTTCCTTGGAATATGATCCCACCAGGCAGCTCTGGCTGAAACTTGCTATGTAGAATGTGCTGGCCTCTAACTGAGGTCCTCTTGCCCCTGTCTTCAGAGAGCTAGGATTAAAGCCCTGTGCCACTACACCCACCAAGAAAGGAATTCTTTATTTTCTTTCTTTTTTTTTTTTAAAGATTTATTTATCTATTATGTGTACAATGTTCTGTCTGCATGTGGCCTGCAGGCCAGAGGAGGGCACCAGATCTCATTACAGATGGTCGTGAGCCACCATGTGGTTGCTGGGAATTGAACTCAGGATCTTTGGAAGAACAAGCAGTGCTCTTAAACACTGAGCCAGCCCAAGAAAGGAATTCTTAAATAAGGAACAAAACAAAAAAACAAACAAAAAAACAAGAGATCATAAATACTTTCATTTAAAAAATGACTATTTATTACATGATGAACTGCAATCTGAAAAGTTGTATTGTCTCCACATATAAAGAAGAAAAAATAGTACCTGAATATATAAGTAACTACTAAAATCAACAAGAAAATGAGTCAGTGATAGGAGTGTACAATACACAGAAGAAAGATCCAAATAACCAATAAGCCAATCAAAGATTAACTAGAAGCAGAACATGGTGCACATTCCTGTAGTTCCAGCCACTCAAGTTGCTGAGGCAGGAAGGGAGGGCAACTGACCTTTAGGATAGACCAGGCAATAGTCCAAGAGTCTGTTTGTTCGTTTGTTTATAAGTATAGGTGTTTTACCTGCATGTATGTCTATGCATCATTTGCAAACCTTGTGCCCATGGAGGTCAGAAAAGGCCACTAGATCCCCTGTAAGTCCAGTTACAGATGGTTGTGAGCTCTATGTAGGTGCTGGGAACCAAAACGGGCTCCTCTGCAAGAGCAGCCAGTGCTCTTCACCACTGAACATCTTTCCAGCCTCATTAAAAAAAAAAAAAAATTGAGACAGGGCTTTAATAGGTTTTCTGTACTTCAGTAGTAGGTTTCTCCCCTGATGCAGTTAAGTCAGATCAAGATGAATTGAAAAAGTAAAAGAACAGGCTTATTTTGAGCAAAGCAACTCCTGGGTGAGCTCTCCAGTCCCCAGAGATTGAGGCAGGAGAAGAGGCTGAGGTCAAGTGCCCAAATTAAAGCAGGGAAGCTTAAGTACCCTGAAGGTGAGGGGTGATGATGTGTCTGCCACAAGCTGGTTTTGTATTCAATTATAACACTTTGGGTGGGGACTTGGGCCACTGGCAACTTCAGGGGAGGAGCCACCACAGCTACCAAGAATGTAGAATTGGGCTTTTGGCAGCTTTTCTTGGTTGGAGATTCTCTGAGAGGGTGGGGTTTGGAGACAGAGGAATGGGGCTTTCCAGATCAAGCATGAGTGAGCTGGAGATTCCAGCTGAACAGGATTCATGTAGACCAGGCTAGTTTCCAACCTAAAGTGTAGTGGAAGATGACCCTGAACTTTCTGATCCTCCAATGTCTACCTCTAGAATACTAGGATAAAAGGCATTTGCCATATTGTTAAGTTCCTTCCCCTGGGAGAGGTAATAAACATCTACCCCTTTTCCTAAGGTCCCAACAACAAACAGAGGCATGATTCCACCAAATTTACTCTGGGGAAACAATAAATATATTAGGCTTCCTTACAGAGCATAGGTAGGGGGTTAGTTACAGGGATGTATGTGTTCCTCCCCCACCCCTAGACTGCACCTGAAAACCTTTACTTAGAACAACAGATGAGAGCCTCCCTGGAGCCACATACAGCCTTCCTCCCCTAGTCTTCCCAGGCATATATACTCTTGTCCTTCCCAGAACCCACCTGCAATTAGGACATAGTTGCATATAACAGTTGGGAAAGGGATGGGTAAATGATATAATTACATTACAATCTCAAAAATAAAAATTAAAAGGCTGAAAGTACCGATCTTGTAAACAAGATTCAGTGAGGACTAAAGAAAGCAAACATCTGGAAGGTCTATGAGCTGGTCTAGGGCTTGGGTAGCTTGGAAACATGTGTCTGTTGTCTGTTCTGACGTTGTATGTATTTTTTTCTCTTCTGGAAAATTCTCAAAGTCATCACGATTCAGGTTTCATCCATGCTGGTACAGAAGCCAGATAGATTTGAATTCATATAGGGTCTCCCAGAAAAAGAGTCCAGAGGCTTACATTCAATATAGCATGTGCTGTGTATGATTCCAGGCAGCAGTTAGTATGATGGGGAGGGAAGGCAATTAGCACAGGGTACATCATCAACTCTTATGAACAACTGGAGCTTAAATCTAGGAGACAATCTTTGGGAAATGGTCTGGGACTCAGAAGGAGAGCGAGCTGGAGTTTGGGGGCACATGGGTGATTACTTCAAGGATATGTCCTCAGACATCAAAATATTTGGACTCACAAATCTCCCATATAAAATGCCATGGTAGCACATGTCTGTAATACCAGCGCTCAGAAAGCTAAACCAGGATGTCGCTTAAGGTTAGGAGTTCAAGGCCAGCCTGGAAAACAAAGCAAGATCCTAACACAAAAGATTATAAAATAAACAAAGACAGCTAGCTGCCAAAGAATAAAAATGATGTAAAATCTGCATAAGCTCAATGCACATGCCATCTTTGTTCTGAATCATTCTGATTTAGGGTGAATCTGCAGGAACTGGGGGCTGTATTTATGTGTCAACTCCGGCTAGTCATTGTTCAGCCACTGGAGACTAGGATGCTGATCACCTGGGTTCATAGCTAAACTCTACCTGATCCCTAACCTTCTCCTCCCTCCCCAGGGTCTCACTGTGTAGCCCTGGCTGGCCTGGAACTTTTTATATAGATCACAGAGATCTGCCTTTCTCTGCCTCCTGAGAGGTGGGATTAAATGCCTGCACCATTAGATACTTGGTACCTGGCATTGTGGTAACAGTGGGGGTGGAGGTAAATGGTGTGATACCCTGGTGGGGGAACTGATGCTATACAAGGTGTGCCAAGTGTGTAGCTGGTCTGGAAAGTAGGATTTGCTCCAGGGAATAGAAGAGGCTGGAGCTGCTACATAACCCACAGGGAAATCTGCTAGATAGCAACAGCATTTGCGTAGAGAATCCTAGGAGACCCAGGGCTATAAACAGGATTTATGATTTCAGGAACATGGCCTGGGCCTTGTGAAGGGCATGTGGGCATGCAAAGACCATTGCTAATGCACATGGCTTCCCAACCATGGTACTCCTATCCTCACTGCAGCCTGGCATGCAAACACAGACAGAGAGAGACAGAGAGAGAGAGAGAGAGAGAGAAAGAGAGAGAGAGAGAGAGAGAGAGAGAGAGAGAGAGAGAGAGAGAGAGAGAGAGATCACACAATCCAAGTTATAGTAGCTATCGAAATATTTGTGCTGCTTTTTCAAAAAATATATATATATTTTTCTGAGACAGGGTTTCCCTGTGTAGCTTTGGAGGCTGTCCTGGAACCAGCTCTTGTAAACCAGACTGGTCTCCAACTCACAGACATCCACCTGCCTCTGCCTCCCGAGTGCTGGTACTAAAGGCGTGCGTCACCACCGCCTGGCTTTGTGATCTCTTAAAGTTTCTATTTCTGTAGTTGAATGTAACCAAAAGGCCAAGAAGTGATTCCAGCTTCTATGTCTGACCAGCTTGTTTGATTTTTCTATATTCTTCTCACATAATAAGAAAGAAACCATTGGTCGGGCTATATAGTCACACATCACTTAACAGACACATCTACCATATACCCAGTGGACCCATAGATTTTATCACTTCAGTGATGATGGTGTTACCATTTCAGTTGGTTAAGCACTGTCCACGATGTTTGTACAGTGACAAAATCACATTAATGGCACATTTCTCAGAACATAGCCTGTAGTTAAGCACCACAGTCTGTAGCATGATCAACTCTTTTTTAAAAAGATTTATTTATTTATTTATCTCCATGCGTGCCTGCACGCCTGCAGATCTCATTACGGATGGTTGTGAGCCACCATGTGGTTGCTGGGAATTGAACTCAGGACCTTGGAAGAACAGGCAATGCTCTTAACCTCTGAGCCATCTCTCCGGCTCCGCAGGATCAACTCTTATTTCTTTCATTAGTGGCTAGAACACTTGTTTGCCTTATTAGGAAGGAATCAGTGCCTTCCTCTTGAGCCCCTCTCTTTTCTACTGAATTGCCCAAGAAACCTGACACCTATTCCATTTAATATAGCCATTTCAGCCTCCAGCTAAGTCAGCCAAGCCATGGTTATGGAGGGCGTGTAGAGGAGACGGTGACCAGTGACTGAGGAGAGATTTCCTATTTGCATTGAGACGGTATGGGTAAGTGTTTCGAAGGTGGCAAGTGCATTGCTCAGATTGACCTGGGGAATGTAACTGGCTTCCTCACTGGATTGTGTTTACTGCAGGCTGATCCCTCAGATCCAGGACTGCTCCAACTAGCAAACTGACTCCCCACTGGCTCAGCCGGTGCTTTCTCAGAACTGTACCTAGGTAATAGACTCCTCTTCACTGGTCTTCCTTTCTCCCTTTCCTTCACAGCCATCAGGGCTTTATTCTAGTCTGATTCATCTCCTTGCCTTCTCTGGCTTCTTTCCCCTTTATCCTTTGCAGAACCCCACCCCCACCCGCATAAGTCTCTTGCCTCTGATTCTCTTTTGACAACTGTTCTCAATAGACTGCCAAGGATACCCAGTGCTGGAACTGCTTCTTACAGGTTGGAGAGAACAGAATCCATGGCTTGATTCTCAATTCTGCATTTGGTGACATGTTGGTAGCTTGAAATATGTCCTGGTGGGAATACTGCACAAGAGAAATCAACTAATGCTATGCACGTAGGCTTTTCTTCCCCAAGTGAGCAGCTGGTTAGTCTATCTGCATACCTCTGGTGTAGACTCAATAGAAATGCATACCTGCTGGGCATGGTGGCACACACCTTTAATTCCACCACTCAGGAGGCAGAGATAGGTAGATCTCTGTGAGTTCAAGGCCAGCCTGGTATACATACCGAGCTCCAGTAGAGTCAGGGCTACATAGAGACTCTCAGACAAAAGGCATATAAATAAATAAACATATATATATATATATATATATATATATATACCAAGAGACCTGGTGAGATGAGATTGTTTGAATGAGATTAGCCCCCACAGACTTATATATTTGCATGCTTTGTCCCCAGTTGATGAGCTGCCAGGGGACTAGGAGGTGTGGCCTAGTGGGAGGAAGTGTGGCTTTTTTGGAGGAGGTATGTCACTAGGAGAGGGCTGTGAGGTTCAAAAGCCCACATCACACTTAGTCAGTCAGTCAGTCAGTCAGTCTGTCTGTCTGTCTGTCTGTCTGTCTCTGTGCCTGCTGCTTACTTCTGTACCAGCTCTCAGCTACTTCTCCAGCACCATGCCTACCTGTGCTACTATGTTCCCCCCTCCATGATGAGAAAGGACTGACCCCCTGAAACTGTAAGGAAGTGCCCCCCCATTAAATATTTTCCTAGTAAGAATTGCCTTAGTCACGGTGTCTCTTCACAGCAATAGAACACTAAGACACCTGAGTTAAATTCCTAGACTTGAAAGAGGGCTCGTGATAGAACTCAGTGTAACACTTGGCACTTACCTACTATGTACAAACTACCATGTTCAGTCTCCACTACTGAAAAAAAAAAAGAGTTTTATCGTAGCTAGCTACAGGAACTCACGTCTCTAATCTAGAACTTGCGAGGCAGAGAAGGAGGATCACCCCAAGTTTGAGGCCAGCCTGGGCCACAGAACTAGACCTTGTCTTGAAAAAGCAAAAACCAAACATACTCCAGTTCCCAGATTCAAACTAGAACCCCCCCAACTGTCTACCAGCAACAGAATAACAATTAGTCATAAAAATAATTGACCTGCTATATAAAAGAATATGGCTGAATATCACAAATACAATGCTGAGTGAAAGAAACAGGACATAAAATTCATTCTGTAGAATTCTGTTTATACAGAGTAAAAACAACAACAACAACATGGTAAATTGAATCTATGCTGCAGGAAGTCAGAAGAGTGGGTCCCTTGTGGAGCAGACTGGAGGGGGTCCTGATAATGTCCTGACTCCTTATCTGAGTTCTGGTTATTTGGGGGATTTTCATGGTTGTATGCTTATGAGAGCTTTATTTGGCTGTATTTATGCTATACAGTAGTACAGGATTTTTTGTTTGTTTTTTCAAGACAGGGTTTCTCTGTGGCTTTGGAGGCTGTCCTGGAACTAGCGCTTGTAGACCAGGCTGGTCTTGAACTCACAGAGATCCACCTGCCTTCGCCTCCTGAGTTCTGGGACTAAAGGTGTGCGCCACCACCGCCCAGCTGTAGTACAGGATTTAAAAAAGCATACTGTATAGATTTTTTGTAACTGAGATATTCTAATGGGCTCTTGTCCAAGGAAAACTTCTTTCTTATTTTACAAATTCTATTTATAATAAATTTTCATTAGTTTAAATCCTGCAGGCAGGTTGCTTTGGAATTTATTGCTGATTCCATGGGCCCCATCTTAGATACTGTTCTCTTGCTGTGGAGGGACACCATGACTGAGGTAGCTTAGAAAAGAAAGTATTTAATTGGGGGCTTGCTTACATTTTCAGAGTGTTAGTCCTTGACTATCATGACAGGGAGTGTGCAGCAGGCAGGAAGGCATGGTGCTGGAGTCATATCTAAGGGCTCACATCTGATCAGAAAGTTGCAGGCAGAGACAAGAGATCAGACCAGGTAGTGTGGGCTTTTGAAACTTCAAAGTCCACCCCCAGTGACACACTTCCTTCAACAAGGCCACACCCCCTAATCCTTCTTAAATACTCTACCAACTGCCTAACATTCAAATGTCTGAGCCTATGGGGGGCAGTCTCATTCAAAACATCCACAGGCCTGCATTTCCTTTCCCCAGATGACTCTCATTTTGTGTGTTTCCCTATCCAGGAGTCACCGAGTTATTTCTTCGTCTTTCTTCCTCTTCCTTCTTCCTCTTCTTTTTGCTTTATACACATGCACATCTTGTCTAAGTAGAATTCAGGTTCCTCTTGAGCATAAACTCCTTCATTTTAAGAAGAGCTATGTTTTCTCTTTGGTTCCGAAGACCTCTCTCACAGCCAGCAGGGTCTCCACAGGTGTTGGGAGCACAGCACAAAGGTCCTTGCTCCACAGATCTCCAGAGAATCCGGGAATGTTAATTAAGCACACAGGGTTGTCTTTCCAATGGGAAACATGTAAAACCCATTCTTCCACCCAGAAAGCTGGGAATTGGAAGTAATTATCAGCCTGATTATCTGTTGGGCCAGGCCATATCAGTCTCCTACAACCAGGACCAGAGGCGGCTAGTAATCTAAATGACTCTTGTAGCCAGAGGCTACCCAAGCTCCCACAACCAGGACCAGAGATGGCTTATAGCCCAAATGACCTCTGCCCTATCGGTGTGACTAAAACCAGCTCTGTGCTTTCCCTAGGCCCTTAAGCTAGTACAGGTAGCCTATCTCTAGAAGCCATTTTCTTGGAGGAAATGACATGTACTCTGAGTTGAGTTTTGATGTAATTATGCCTCTTTGTATACCAGGGATTGTATTACACCCGGAAACACTTTTCCAAATTATACTGTGTTTAAATTTGTTGGGAATAAACCGCCTGCCATCAGATTCCCTGGTCTTGATCCAGGTTGATGAAGTCAATCTGAGCTGAGTTTCATTCTCATCTCTTCAGTTTGCTCCCTTGCCTAGACAACCACAGGACACCAAGATGACGGAAAAACTGGGGACTTCTAATATTATGTTCTTTTCCACAGTCATACTTAGTAAAATTACCTCTCTTTTAACAATATTGCTGTTTTTGTGATGTCTCTTCTATATGTAGGGGAAACCTCTTGTTCTCTATTGTAGAAATTTGGAGGAGGGGCATGAGTCTAGCTCATCCAATAGAAATTTCAACTCTAGGCTTGCTTGGGCTGTACCTCAATGGCAGGGTGCTTGTGCAGCATACTCAAGGTCCTAGGTTTAGTCCCTAGCACCACAAAACAAACGAATACAGAAAGAAGGAAATTTCAAGTCCTAGGACTTTAAATTGATGATCTTAAAACCTGGTGAGCCATAGAGTATATCTAAAGGCCATTTCCAGTACTTGGAGGGCTTACTTGTGGAGTCCAGTGGGAGCTCTGCCAACAGCTCAGAGGCTGACCCTATGTTCACAGACTAAGGTCTTCTGAAAATGTTTCTTTAGAGTCTGCTAAGGACCAGCCAGGACATTACATCTATAAATGGATTCATTCATTCCTCATATGGGATACCCAAAAGAGCTTCCAATAGAGCCTCATTATTATTTTTCTAAGCTTTCAGGATCAGTCTCTTTCACAGGCCACATAGCACCTGCTGGTTAGCTGTTGGGTGAAATCATGACATTTATAGTCAGAGAATCAGCTAGTCTCACATAAACTAAAATATAAGGTGATGGTTGGAATACTAAAGTATACTGATGTTTTAAATAGTGCCTAAAGAGGTCTGGTGATGCTTGGGAAAAGCCAGATTGCCAATCAAATAGCTCTTACGAGGGCAACAATTAAGCCTTGCTTCACAGTAGGTGTTGTACATAGCAGACATGCAACAACTATATTATTAACACTCCTACCAAATTTTCTTAAATGGTTCCTTCTTATTGTTAGTGTTGTCTGCTTAATGAGCTAGAGGCAGGCTGTTCCTCCATAACTTCAAAGTAGATTTAACTCTGGTACAATTCATATTCCAAGGTTCTCCATGCGATCAGGCTGAAGATCAGCTTCAATAAGACCACAACCTTGCTTAGCTCCCTTTCCTGATTTTTCTTCCTTCACTGTGCTTATTATGATAGCATTCTCCTAAGAAACCATTTCTCCTCCTCCTCTTCCTCCTCCTCCTCCTTAGTTTTTCCAGACAGGGTTTCTCTGTGTAGTTTTGGAGCCTGTCCTGGAACTTGCTCTTGTAGACTAGTCTGGCCTCAAACTCACAGAGATCCACCTGCCTGTGCATACCAAGTAAAGGTATGTGCCACTACCACTCGAAATTATTTCTTCAAGTGATGGTTCAGGCTCCAGTTTTAGAGAAATTGTCTTAGTCCATTTTCTGTTGCTACTAACAATATTTGAAATAGGAAAAGTATAAGGAAAAGGTTGATTTTTGGCATCTGGGGATGCCCAAGACTATGATATAGTGAGAACCTTGTGGTGTTTCAACCCACAGTGGAAAGAAGCAGGCAAGTAGTGAGTATATGCAGAGAGAAGCAAGAGGAACTCAAGGAAACTGAATTTACTATATAATAACCTGCTCTCCTGGAAACTAATCCAGTGTCAGGAGAGAAGAACCCAGGTGGCAGAGGCATTAATTAACCCATCTGTGTGGTGGTTTGAATGAGAATGTCCCTGTCTTAGTTACTGTTCTATGCTGTGAAGAAACATTATGACCATGGCAACTTACAGAAGAAAGCATTTAATTGGAGCTTAATTACAGTTTCAGAGGGCGAGTCCATTATCATCATGGCAGGAAGTATGGTGGCAGGCAGGCAGACGGAGATGAGACTGGACCTGGCATGGGCTTTTGGAACTTCAGAGCCCAGCCCCCCAGTGACACACATCATCCAACAAGGCCACACCTTCTAACCCTTCCCAAGCAGCCTTATTGAAGGACACTGCAAAGGGGGAGAAAAGGTAAATGAATAAACTTAAGAACTAGAACCCTGTGTTAGAGCCTTTGAAGAGCTGCAGTGAGTCTGTTGTGTGGTTCAGCTCCTCCAGGCTTGCAGGGAATGCAGAGCGAGGAAGGTCAGGAGCTGAGCTTGACACTGGTATAGGTATGGAACATGCTCTAGAATCTTAGAATTCTGTACTCTCAGGTTAATCAGAGAGGTTCCATAGGTGCATTCGGGGTTTTCTTTGTTTCCCATAACCAGATGCCCAAACTCTGAAGTATCTGCACAAGAATTCAGCACAGCCCAAGAGTTATGAGGCAAAGTTTTCATTAACCTCTTTTAAAGCCGGATTAAAACAGCAATGGGTTTTTTTCACTGGATTAGGCATAATAGGAATGACTTGTTCCTAATTTACTTATTTATTGTTTTTCAAGACAGGAGTTCTCTGTGTTGTCCTGGAACTTTCTCTGTAGACCAGGCTGGCCTTGAACTCACAGAGATCAACCAGTCTCTGCCTCCTGAGTTCTGAAATGAAAGGTGTGCAGCACCACTGCCCAGCCTTGAAGAATTGTCTTAATCAGATAATCTGAAGCAGAAAGGCTTACCTTAAATCTAGGCAGCACCTTCTCATGGCAGCTGAGATAACAGGACATAGAAGAGGGAAACTTTGCTTTTTGCCTTCTGGTCCTTACTCTTGGTGGCAAGCTCATATATCTGTTTCTGTAGCATTGATTCAGCAATATTAGAACTGACTTCTTTAGAATTCCAATGCAGACTGAAGATCAGTAGCTCTCAAGGAATCCTCTGAGACTCCAGCACCAAATTGGGACTGCTGAGTCCAGCCTTACAGACGGAGCAACCACCAGACTGTCATCCTTTCTAGTGTCAGACAGCCATTGTTGGAGTGCTTGGACTGCATCCTGTGTGCCAACCTAACAAATCTCATATATATACTCAGTCTACCTGTTCTCTTCCTTTAGAGAACCCTGACTAATACAGAGAAACAGCCCAGATGGCTAAAACAACCCAGATGTCTCCTTCAGGCAATATGACTGACCTTCCATTAGGAAAGGCTCACCGGGTTCATGTGCCTGGGGCCCTTCTCCATGTGACTTCTGCATGAATCTTTCCAAGGTGGAAGAGCAGGAGCATCTCAAGAAAACAAAAAGCAAAACCAAACAAAAACCTCATAAACAAACATCATCAAAAAGTTAAGCTCAGTACTGGGACTGACACAGGATCTCTTCATCACATTTTTCTACTGGCTCAATGGAGTCAAGGGTTCAGTGCAGATTCCAGGGTAGAGGGCCATACAAGGTTATACTGTTGGGAGGAGAGGGAGAGGCACTGAAGTTAGCTGAAGAAGGGCTCTGGAGCTGATGTGTAAGCCAAAAGTACTCCAAGTATTTCTGGGTTGTTCTTTCTTCAGAGAATGTGGATAGGTCGTGGTGTACAAGACAACTTCAAACTTTTGCCGTGTTATTAAAGGTGTACGTAGACCTGGTCTGACACTGGTTCTATCTGCTATCAAAGGAGGCCCGACGTGTGTGCATTCTGTTTGTTACACATTTATTCAAATGCCAGGTTCTTAACACACGTGCTATTTCGTTATCCCTATTTTAGAAACTCGAATGCAGTACTTCTTTTTCAGGGTCGCAGCTAGCACTACACCACACCACACCATTAGGCAGCCTTTTTGGCCCCGTTTGTCACCAAGATGTTGGTGCAACGAGCTGATGGGCTGGAGACGTCCAAAGGGTAACACTTACCGCAGTCAGCTTGTCTAGCAGAGCCAGGCGGTCGCCATAGGGAGGAACTGGCTATCTTGCGGTGGCACGACGTGAAAAGTAGAGAGGCTCTGTCGCCCGGGAGGAGCTCAACCGCGCCAAGACTCTGGGACTGAGCCAATTGTGCCATCCCGCAAGCGAGAGGACCGAGACCCTGGCCCCGCCCACCGCGTAACCAGCCCCGCCCCCTCCCGCCCGCCGCGTAGCCTGAGCTCCGCCCTGGATATGGACCGGTCGGGCCACCGTCGCCCGGCCCCGCCCAGCACGGCCAGGCGAAGCAGAGCCGGCGTGCGGGGTGTGTATGTGTTCGCTGGGCGCCGGCTCAGCCCCAGGAAGATGGTGGCGCGGCGGCGGCGGCGGCGGCGACTGAGGCGCTGCTGAGGGGAGCACGGCGGCGACTGCAGCGCCCGCGGGCAGGAAGGTCGAGCAGCACCGACTCCGCGCCGCGACCGGGGCCTGGAGCCGGGGCCGCGCGCCGGATTTGTCTCCCGTGGGTGCTGTCGCGGGCGCTGCCCCCGCCGCTGCTGCTGCCGCTGCTCTTTTCGCTGCTGCTGCTGCTGCTGCCGCTGTCCCGGGAGGCGGAGGCCGCGGCGGTGTCGGCGGCGGTGTCAGGCTCGGCCGCAGCCGAGGCCAAGGAATGTGACCGGCCGTGTGTCAACGGCGGCCGCTGCAACCCTGGCACTGGCCAGTGCGTCTGCCCCGCGGGCTGGGTGGGCGAGCAATGCCAGCACTGCGGGGGCCGCTTCAGGTGAGTGCGGGTGTTGAGGGGTGCAGGCCCAGCCCGACGTTCCAGGCCCGAGGCAGGTGCGGGGCATGAAATGGGTAGCATAGGGCTTGCCCCACTGTGTTTGATGGTCGCTTGCCTCCTGGCAGGGATGTTCATTTGTGGCCTTGGGGTCTTCCTGTAGTGGAAGGCTGAGAAGGAATGGGGACCCTGGAGGCATTTGTTGCTGTGGCTTAGATTCGGGTCCCGAAGAGTAAGAGAGCCGGCCCTGAAAACGGGTCTATTTAGGGTAAACGAGGTATCAAGGAAAAGGTGAGTGAGC
Source organism: Cricetulus griseus (assembly GCF_003668045.3). Taxonomy (NCBI): domain Eukaryota; kingdom Metazoa; phylum Chordata; class Mammalia; order Rodentia; family Cricetidae; genus Cricetulus; species Cricetulus griseus. The sequence continues at coordinate 47,671,649 of NC_048599.1, read as the reverse complement.
CAGTTCTTAAGCACTGCCTTTGGTCATCCCGAGAGATTGGAGATGTTAAGTACCTCATAGAAGCAAACCGTGCATGTTGGATGGAAATAGAAGGGTAGAGTTGGAGTGTGAGATTTTAGGATAGAAGTACCAGTGATTGCCGTTCAAAGGAAAGTAAGGAAACTAGTTTTTGGGTCCTCACTGTTGGTGGGGTATTGGAATCGGCTGTCTAGAGAGGAGATTCCTGTTAGCTTTGGAGTCTCCATATCATGCAGTTATGAGTTGGCCTGGTTTGATCCAGAATCTCTTGGAGAGATCGCTTACTAATTAAATAGCTTTTATCTATTACTTGCTTCTGCTTCGAAAAGATTTCTGGATAATACACGTAAGTAGACAGATTAGCCAAAGTTTGGTGTGGTCTGCAAGAATTTAGGAATACAGCAAGGGGAAGTTTATGAACACAGGATCTCAAGTGTAAGAACTATAGGGTCATCCATGTCTTTGGCAGATATTTGTTGACTCTGTTCCCCATTTGACATGGAGAGTGAGGAAATGTGGTGAAGATAACAAGTCGGGTTCTTACTCCAGTTGATCTTGTTATCTGATGAGGGATGACAGGCAAAAGAAAACAAACAAACAAACAAAAAACCGGGCGTTGGTGGCACACACTTTTAATCCCAGGCAGAGGCAGGTGGATCTCTGTGAGTTCCAGGCCAGCCTGGTCTCCAGAGGGAGTGCCAGGATAGGCTCCAAAAGCTACACAGAGAAACCCTGTCTCGAAAATTCAAAAAAAAAAAAATGAGCAAGATAATTTCAGATAGCTATCAACAAAATACTAACAGGTGGTCTTACAGGATTCTGACTAGCTGGTGACACTAGAAGCCACTCATTTGAGTGCTGTTTGATCTGAGACCTGAAAGGGGCACAGGAGCACCTCTGGAAATGAAGGGGCAGATAGTCTGCGACTGGCTAGAAGTAAGCAGAGAAGACTTGGAGGAGGAAGTGACATTGAATTTGAGCATTTGAGGTTAAGTAGGATTTGCAGATGTGCAGCTGAGGAAAAGAGTTCCAGATGCAGACAAAGTGGTGGACGCCAGAAGATGGAGTTTTGCTGGTGCCCTGTAGAAGACAGTTGTGAGGGAGAAGTTTGGAATGTTAACATTGATGATGTCAGATCTTCTAGGGGACTCACAGAATAGTGACAAGATGAGCTCTTAAGTTTTATGAATTGAGAAACCAAGTAACTTTGGAACCGGTATTTTGTGGGCTGGTCTTAAAGTTTAGGAAATTGTGATTTACTAATCTTGTTCATCTTCACATATTGGTAAGTAAGTGCTTCTGTTTTAGGCTGTGAGATATAATGGCAAACAAGACAGATCTCATTTTGTTCTTGTGGAACTTACCTTTTAGTTTGGGAATAAAAATACCATAATGGAGCTGGAGAGATGGCTCAGTGCTTAAGAGCACTTGTTGCTCTCGAAGAGGACCTAGGTTTGGTTCCCAGCATTCACATGGTAACTCATGACCATTTGAAACTCTATTTCCAGGGAATCTAAATGGCACCTTCTTTTAACTCCAAGTGCACCAGGCACACATGCAGGCAGAACATTTATACACAAAATAAAAAAATAAATAATACCGCCCCCCCCCCCCCCCCGAGACAGGGTTTCTCTGTATAGCCCTGGCTGTCCCAGAACTCACTCTTTAGACAGGCTGGCCTCCAACTGTATGTCCACCTACTCTGCCTCCTTCCATATATTAAAGACATGTGCCACCACTGCCTGGCTGAAAGAAATGATTCTTAAAAGTAACTTTTAAGTAATCAGTCTGTTGTAATTTTGCATTACTGTGGAGGTGAAACATAGCAACAGAAGCTAACTTGTTTCAAGCTGAGACTAAGATTCATCTTTGTGTTGAGATGTTCTTGAGCACTGATGTTGATGGGCCAAGATGGGGAATGAGTGGTATCATGACAGATTAGAGAGAGTGACTGGAGAGAGAGGGCTGTGCCATGCCAAGGAGAGGTAGGAAGTGCTTTTAGAATTTTGAACCCATGAGCAATGGAATGCAACAGGTCACTCTTGTTTTCATTATAGAATTATAGATTGGAGTCAGAACAGGAATAGCATTGAAGGTCAATTGACTTTAGGTGCTTCCAAGATCAATGGATGGAAGGATCTTCAAATTGTGAAAATCTGAGATACTCTGGTAGGCGCAGAGTGGGGTTGTCTGTATTGTTTGGGTCAACGCTGGGCATGAGAAGTCATGGGCAGATGATAGAGACTGTTGAAGTGGGTCAGAGGCAGTGGCCATGGAGACACAGGAGATATCATGTGGTGTTGGAGAGATAAAATGATTAGGCCTTTCTTTCAGGCTGGTTTGTTCTTGGAAGAGAGAGTGACGTCGAGGGAAAAAGTAGACATTATTTTGTGTGATTGAGGACACAGGAAGGCTGAGATGAGCTTAGTTTTATACACATTGAGTTTGGGGTGCTTTCAAGGCATGTACCTGGTACAAGTGTTGCTTGGGATCATCTAGCTGTAAAGGGATTGCCAGGGAGAGAAAAAGATGTGTCTACGTGAACAGTTCAGGGAAAGGCCTTTTAAACAGAGGACAGGCACTCCTAATAATGCCACAAATGCTCTGATATGTAAGTGACTGTTACAGACATTCCCTTTGAGCTTGTTCTAATTGCTATCAGTGCACTTACCTGGGCAAACAATTGTGACTGCCTCTGACAATATTAGTATAGTAAATGGCTTCTGGAATTTTTAAGAGAATGAAAGGTCAGGAGTGGTGGCACACACCTGTAATCCCAGAACTTTGGAGGTAGAAATAGAAAGATCAGAAATTCAAAAGCCAACTTGAGCTATCTGGACATAGCAAGTTTGAGGTCTTTATGAGTCTGATTCAAAAACAAAAGGAGAAAAAAAAAAAAAAAACGCTAGAGAGTTGCCTCAATGGTTGGAAGTCCTGGCTGATGACTTCTTCATACTTCCATGGGTACTAGGTAATACAAGGTGCACAATACACATAAAATAAACTTAAAACAACCTAAAATATATGTGTATATACTTTCTGAGAGGGTATTCTGTCTCACACCTGTAATTGCAGCTCTTGGGAAGCTGAGGCAGGAGGAACAGTTCAAAGCCAGCTTCAGCTACATAGCAGTTCAAGAGTAATGTGGGGCTACTTGAGGTTGTCTCAGAAATTAAAAATAAGTAAATAAATATGAAAAAAAGGAGGAGGAAGTTGCAGTGTTTTAGTTGAATGAGTTTCTTTGAGGGTGAATAAAGAGTTAAATGTTGCTGTTGATTACAGCAATATGAATCCTGGTTTAGTTTACCCTCCCTTCCTAACTTTCTTTTCTTCTTTCAGTTAAACTGAGACATTGAGTGGATACATTTTTGACTTATGTAGACTGGGTCTTGAATCCAGAGCCTTATGTGTGCTAGGTAAACACTTCACCACTGAGCTACATTTTCAGTCCTACCAAGCTGGTTTAGAATGGCATCAAGTCAAGGTGTCTGTTTTAATTTTGTGTGCAGGCAGAGGTGTGTGTATGTGCGAGAGTGCGCGTGAGTGTGTGTGCTCACACTCATGCATTTGAATCTCATCACACTACAGGATTCCTTTGTGGAGGTCAGAAGGTAATGGGTTCTGGGGATTGATGTCAAGCTGTCAGGCTTGTGTGTCAAGTGCTTTTACCTACTAAACCGTCTTGCTGGCCCAGGTTTTAAGACTTATTTTTGTAAGTCCTGTGTTAAAAGACAATGTAGGCCTTTTTTGTTACTTGAAAGAAATGTAGAATGATAAAGTGTTAAATTTCACTAATGTTATCACCCAGTTCATATTGTGTGCCTGATTTAGGCAAGGATGTAGCACTTTATCCTCAGGAAACTCAGTTGTAATGTAAAATTTGAATTATTTTATGTGTATAGTAAGTTACTTTTTTTCCCTATCTGAAAGATGATTGGTTATAGAGAATAAGTTAATGGTATTAGTTCAATAAAAAATAACTATAGATGGATGGTTATTGAGGTAATATACTTTTTTTTTTTTTTTTTTTTTTTTTCGAGACAGGGTTTCTCTGTGTAGCTTTGGAGCCTGTCCTGGAACTCTCTCTGTAGACCAGACTGGTCTTGAACTCATAGAGATCCACCTGCCTCTGCCTCCTAAGTGCTGGGACTAAAGGCCTGCACCACCACTGCCTGGCAAGGTAATATACTTTCATTTTTATGTGAATCTTCACATTCAGTGTTTTTTTTTTTTTTCTTTTCTATTTGTGACATTACTGTTGAAAAATTTCTTGGATGAATAAATATGCCTCTATTTATAAAATATATTAAGTATGAAATATACATTTAATGCTTTAAGTTCCTTCTGTACAAACCTTTTGGAAGATGAAAGGAGATAACTTAGTGAGTTGGGTCCATATAATTGGCTGCATTAAGACATACCTTCTAGGGAAGAAAAAGGATTTATTCCAATTTATTTTGTGTCAGTGTATACTGTAACAGTAGTGATGGTCACAGCAGCATCTCTCTTCATTTCAATTATTTTTTCACCCCCCCCAGGTATTGTGCCTTTAAAATGCCTTTTAGAAATTACCCCTTTTAATTTTGAGTATTTCTATTTCATAGGTAGGTAAACTGAGTTTGAAGTGGGCTTTTAAAAAAAGCATTGCTTGTGTATTAGTGCAGGATGTTTATTTATAGGCGCACTTGCCTTTCTAGAGGTCAGAAGATGTTTTTATGGAGTTGGTTCTCTTTCCACATAGGTTCCAGAGGTCAAAATCAGGTTGTCAGGCTAAGTGGCAAGTGCCTTAACCTCCTGAGCTATTTCATCTACTCTGAAGTGTTCTTGGCTTTTTGTTGTTTTGTTTTTCTTTTTCCATGCTAGGGATGGAAGTCAGGACTTTTTACATGCCAGGTGTGTGTTACCACTGAACTACACCAAAGTACAAACCTTTCAGATTTATTGAATAACTTGCCCAAGGCCACAGAACTGTGAAATTGGAATTTGAACTTAGGCCTTGTGTGATTCTGAAATCCTGCTGTCTGTGATACCATTTGGCTGTTCATTTTTGTCTGAGTCCATTTACCTTTTTGATCAGTGTTTGGAACAACTGTCTTGATCCCAGCAGATGCTTTGAAAAATAAAGGAAGCAAAATAATTTTTTTTTTTTCTGTGGCAGGGTTTCTCTGTGCCTTTGGAGCCTGTCCTGGAACTAGCTCTTGTAGATCAGGCTGGTCCCAAGTGCTGGGACTGAAGGCGTACGCCACCACCGCCCAGCCAAAATAAAATTTTTATAATAGAAAAGATAGCATAAAAACATGTTAATTGCTAAAAGTTTTGGCTGCTGGTCCAAGGACACAAATGCCCATCTAACAAGAGAGAGGGAATTCTGAAAATAAAATTTGAAGAAAATGGCACGTTTGATGTTTTTGTAATACTTCTAGGTAAATGTTACTAACCCGAAACCATAACTTTATGCTCATGTACCCAATCTTTTTTTTTTTTTTTTTTTTTTGGTGTTTTGAGTCAGGGTTTCTCTGTGTAACAGTCCTAGCTGACCTTGAACTCAGAGAACCACCTGCCTCTGCCTCCTGTCTGCTGGGATTAAGGGTCTGCACCACCACTGCCTGGCCCCAACTTAGATCTGTCTTGTTTAATGCTATATTTTCAGAGTTTGGAAGAGTGCTTGGGGCTGAGATTCTCCTGTACACTACTATATTTGTGTGGTACTGACCTGGTACAACTTGCTATGTGGTATAGGCTGATCTCCAACTTGCAGCAATCCTGGTTCAATCTCTCAGGTGCTGAGATTGTGGGTGTGAGTTACCATACCTAGCTTCTTTTTAACGTATTTCTTAGGACTCTAATAAAAGTTATTTTTTTCATATGACTGATAATGTATATATTTTGTCTTCTGTTTCTCCTGAATGTCTCTATCTTCTGTCATTTCCTGGCATCTTTATTTAAAGGGATGTTTTGCTCTCAGTTTCCCCTGAGCTGAGCCTAACACCAAACTTAATATCATCATCATTGAAAAAAACATTTTTCCCTCCCTCTCCCATTTCTCCCTCCGTCCTCCATTCTCCCTTCCTTCTTTTCTTTCAGTTGCAAGTCCTAGTTTAGCCAGGGAGAGCCCAAAACTTAGGAGGCTTTTGCAGCTGTCTAAAGTTTTATTAGTTTGCTCCTCCTTGTCTATCTGCTGTCAAGAGCACCTGGCCCTTCATCTTATTGCTGACTTATTTGTGCTGCAACCTAAATAACTGGTCTCTGAGACCTGTAACCATCCCACGTGTTCTCATATAAATCTCCTGAAAACATGTCATTGTTATATCCAGAAAACTGTGTTCTTTTTGCAGGATCTTACTCTGTAGTCCAGGATAGTCCCGAATTCATTGTGACCCTCCTGCCTCAGCTTCCTAAGTGTTATGATTCTAGGCATGAGCCACCATGGCTGGCAGAAAAGTTCTTTGAAAGCCCTTCTTATGGAAGTAAAGGCACTTGTAGCCAAGCCAAACAATGTGAGTTTGATCCATAGGACCTACACAGTGGAAGGAAAAGAACAGTGCTGCAAAGTTTTTCTTTGACCTCCACACACTAGCAGTGTGGCACACATGTGTGCTCTTTCCCCAGCAAATGAATAAAAATTCACAAAAGAAACAAGCAAGATTCCACTTATCTACAGAATGGCCTTGAGCACCAGCTTCCCGTTCCTTTATACACATCCCTTTTTCCAGTCAAATCTAGTTTCTACTTTGTAGGTTTTTGTTTTGTTTTATGTTTTTGGTCTTTGCTGAATTCTATGTTTACTCCCTCCCTTTATCTCCCCCTCCCCCCACTGAGCTGGGACCTTGTTCTTGGTAAGACCCAGGGCCTTGTCCTTGGTAAGCAAATGCTCTACCACTGAGTTAAAGCCCTGACCTAATTTATAAATGGCTTTTTCAGACTGTCTTTGAACTTCCTGTGTAGCCTAGGATGGCCTTAAACTGCTGGTCTAATCTCATACTGGGATCATAGGGCTATGCCAGACCTTATCTTCAGTTCCTTATTAAAATTATTTAATTTTATTTAAAAAAATTTTTTGAGACACCGTATCACTGTTTAGCCCTGACTGGTCTGAATCTCATGGTATAGACCAGGCTGGCTTTGAGGTCACAGATTGTGCTGGGATTAAAGGTGTGTGCCCACCATGCCTGGCATGTCTTTAGTTCTTTATAAAAGTTAGTTCTCCTGACAACTTTACCTTCTTTTAAGATGAGCTATCAACCTTTTCAATTCATAGATTATCATATGAATGATTATTATGTGTTAGATAGTGTGCCCTATTTTGAGAATATGAGGGTGAGAATTAGAACTTGCTCTTCCCTCAGAGAGCCTGGAATTCTGAGGGGAAGATGGTCATGGGCATAGGCAGTTAGAACTTCAAGACAGAAATACAGGCAGTATATGATGCTGGATTAGCTGTGTTAGAAAGAGTGTTCTCAGGACTCTAATAGAAGGCATCACAGAGGAGAGGACTTTGGCCACACTTAAGAGGTTGAGTGCGATTAGGCCCTCCGAGAGAGAAGAGAGAGAAAGACATTACAGAAGCAATCAAGAATTTTTGCATAGGCAAAGCATGGGTTATCATACTGAGTGCCTTGATTTCCTATCGTGTTATTGTACCGAATACTGCTGGCTTATCACAATGGATTTCCTCATAGTTCTGGAGGCTACATGTCTGAAATGAGGTAAAAATAGTCAAGCCTGCCTCTGAAGACTGGAGAGAATATGTTCCATGCCTTTGTCTTAGTTTCCGGAGTATCAGCAATCTGCCATTCCTTGGCAATCTACATTGTACTTTTTTCACAGAATCTCTTCCCTTATGGACACAGTCACATTGATGTATATACATGACCTTTTCCTAATCTGATTGTATCTGCAAAGTCCTGAAAGTCACATTCACAAAGACCAGGATTAGGGCTTCAACACACATTTTTGTAAGACACAGTTCAACCCACAGCAGTTAATAGAACTGAAACATAGATGGATATTGTTGATGAAGCCATTGTTTGTGTGCACTGAGGGTGAGGAGTGGAGGTGTGTTGGAAGGAAGGGAGACTGGAAGGTGACTGTGGTGTGGCCCTTTATTAACAGCCCGCAGCTTCAGGGTGTGCCCTTGGCAGACTCTACCCACCATCAAGGCACACAGGTTTGGGGCCATAGTGACTGTTTGGAGAGAGGCATGTGATTTAAGCTGTCTAATCAAAGGGACTTTCAGGACTGGCTGGGGACTTCTCCTCTGTGGTTGTGTATGAAGGAGAGGCTTTGTCTTCTTTCTGTGGTGACCAGCTTTAGAGTGTTAGAGCTAATGTGGCTGTTTGCAGAGGAAGTCACCCAGATCAGGTGAATTCCAAAGCGGGAGGATGGCAGAGGACTTTCTGCATCTGTGCCAGTTCTCTCCTGAAGCCACATTTAGTTTGTGAGGTACCACAGATTTTATCTATTATTTTTTTTTCAGCCTTAGAGTTGATGTCTTGTCACTTACAATTGAAACTTCCTGCTATGGCAAGTTTCATCTGGAGGGAGGGCTAGCCAAGTAGGGTTACTCAGCTCCCCATACTGTAACATATTACTAGAAACCACTCTGTTAAAGGTCTTCAAGAAAGTCAGATAGTTTTATTTACTACAGTATAGAGGCATGAGTATAAATATAAAGAGGGAAATCAAACAGTTTTTAATTAAATACAGAAGTGGCTATGTTTGAACAGAAATTTTTACATTAGGTTTTGGTTTTAACACGAACTTGTTTCCAGAAGTAAAATGAAGCTGCAGTTGTACTTTGTGAAATGTTTGTATCTGAGTATTTAACAGCCACTGGATGAAACTGGTTTCCCACTTAGAGCTTTACTGTTTTATGTGAATTTTTTTTTCAAAGGCATTTTGACAAAAGTAACTTCCATCTTTAGCTTCTCTACTGTTCAGCATTTTTGCATTGTAACTTTCTTTCCTTTTCCTTTCCTTAAACTTTCAAATTAGTCCTAAATTTACAGGAACATTGACTTGACATTTTCTAGCTTTTTTTTCTTCTTAGAATTGCTGTTTTGTACTCCCCCTTGTTTTATTTATGCCATATCTCTTAAATTACTTTTCTTTTTCCTTTTCTCCATTCCTTTCTCCATTTCTTCTGAGACTTAGCGTTGTGTAGCTCAGGCTGTCCATGAACTTTTATCTTTCTATGTGAGCCAGCCTTCTGAGGCTGGTGTCACACATACTGGGGCATTAACTGCTTTTCTTTTATCACAGTTTGATTTTAACCTTTCAATTTTTAATTCTTCCAAGTTTTCAGATTTTTTTCCCCTCCCCTTCAAGTTACATTTTGAGTTAACATTAGGCCTGACTATGTATCTGTATATTTACTTCTTCAAAACTCTTTATTTTTCATTTATAATAAATTAATTTTAGTCATGGATGAATTGTGTATTTTATTTTAGAATTTGAAATGAACAGCATATGGTAGTTATTAAGTGAATGAAATTTTAATTTAATTTCTCTTGGTCTTTTTTATATTCTTTTTAAAGAAGACTTTATTTTTGGCAATATTTTTCCCAGCCACAGCTTTTCTAAATTATCATCTTTTCTAGGCATGTTCTCCCTAACACGGTAGGCTTGCCCACATTTTGGGTTTCCTTACTCTTCTTTAAAGCCTCCCTCCCTCCCCCTCTCCCTGTCATGTGTGTCTTGTCATCCCCCCTCCCCTCAATACCCAGCTAGCTTTTCTTAAGGGCTTTTCTTCTCCTTCCAGTGTCCTCCTCTGGGCCATTGCTGAGATTCATAGCTTGCCAATCTGAGTATTTTTCTTTTGAACTCAAATAAAATTGTCTTTGAGCTTAAAAATTATTATTATGTTGTTGTTGCTGGTGTGTGTGTGTGTGTGTGTGTGTGTGTGTGTGTGTGTGTACACACACGTGCGCAATTCTCTTTCTCTGGCTTTCTCAACCTTGAGGCGGAAAGGGGCTGGAGCTGGCACTGAAGCTCAGTGGTTGTGTTACCTGTATAGAATGTGCCCTTCCTAGCTTTGATCCTCAGTGCCACAAAGATTTTTTTAGATTAGCTATATTATTTATAATATATTTAAAATAATGTATCTATACTAATATAAAAAGATTTAATTTAACCCTGTCTCAAAAATTTTTGACTCTGTTTCTCCTGTTAAAAATAGGTAATTTCCCTGTCCTGGTTGTTTTAAAAATTATTTCATAGAATTTTTTTTGCTTTAACTTACATGATAGTTTCCAAGTGTTTGTAAGCATTTTTTACAGAATAGCACATTTCCTGTTTAGATTTTCCTCCTTTTCTCTACAAATGAAAAGACCAAGCCAGTTGGAATTGTTACTTGATTTTCTCTTGTTTAAAAAGTATTTCACTTCATTTATTATTTGTGACTTGTGTGTATGGATGTATACATGCCATGAGGTTAGAGGATAACTTTGTAGAGTTGCTTCTTGCTTTTTTTTTTTTTAACCTTTTTTTTGTTTATTTGTTTAATACTAGAGATGCTTTACAAAGCTATGAAAGATTGTGGTCAGAAAGCTTGGCAAAGTTGATTGTGGGGCAAGTTTTTGAAATTAGATTGATTGATTTATGGTCTTCTATAACTTGTGCTTGAATGTCATCATACTTCTCTTTAACAAATGTCATTACTGCCCTTGAGTTGGATTGGCATTTGAACCAGTGGTTGAGAAATACTGACAAACACTGACAAAAATTATTTGGTTGTGCTGGGTCAGTTCTTGGAGTTTTTTTTTTTTTTTTTTTTTTTTTTTTTTGAGACAGGGTCTCATGTAGCTAAGGACCTTGAATTCTGACCTTGCTTCTACCTTCTGAGTGCTGGGATTACAGGGATGTGTCACTGTGCTGTTTTGAACAAGATGTCCCTCATAAGTCTTGGTCCTCAGTTGGTGACTGTATGGGATTGCCAGGAGGTATGTTCTTGCTGGAGGGAGTTTCATCACTGGGAGATGGCTGTGAGGTTCCAAAGGATTGATGCAGTTTCAAGTTAGCTTTCTCTGTGAGCTCTCTGCTGCTCCAGCTGCCTCTGCTCTGCATCATGGACTGTTATCCCTCTGGAGCCATAAGCCCCAAATCAACCCTTTCTTCCATAAGTTGCCTTAGTCATGGTGTTTTATCACAGCAATAGAAAAGTAACTAAGAGAGCCATCATACCTGGCTTTTTATTTGGTGCTAGGCATGCTAGGCAAGCACTCTACCAGAAGCTGTATCTTCATTCAAGCCTGTAGAAGAGAGAAAAAAGATTAACAAAGCTGGGCGGTGGTGGCACATGCCTTTAATCCCAGCACTCGGGAGGCAGAGGCAGAGGCAGAGGCAGAGGCAGAGGCAGGTGGATCTCTGTGAGTTTGAGACCAGCCTGGTCTACAAGAGCTAGTTCCAGGACAGCCTCCAAAGCCACAGAGAAACCCTGTCTCGGAAAGCCAAAAAAAAAAAAAAAAAAAAAAAGAAAGAAAAAAAAGAAAAGAAAAGATTAACAAAATGAACATCTGTGAACTTACCACCAGGTATTGCTGAATTTCCTGCAGATTGTTATTCTAGGTAGTAAATATTACAGATCTCAAAGACCTGGTGTTAGCCTTCCATAACTATTCACCTTACCATCTTCCTGAGATAGCTGGTATGTGATGGTATGTTTATTTCCCTTGTATGTTTCCACTTTTCTGCAAATATATTCATATAACAAAAATATATACCTATTACATTTGTAAACAGTGCCTTATTTCTAAAAGCAAGATTATATGTTTATATTTTATTATTTATTGATTTTTGAGACAGAGTCTCATTGTGTAGCCCTGAGTAGCCTAGTACTTGACATATAGACTAGGCTGACCTGAAACTAACAGAGATTCTACTTGCTGCTGACTCCAGGGTGCTAGGATGAAAGCCATTCTTTTAACACTTAAAATAATTATTTTATATGTATGGGTGTGTTTTGTCTTCATGTGTGTCTGTGTACTACATATATGATTGGTGTCTGAAGACCAAAAGAGGGTATCACATCACCTGGAATTTGAGTAAGAGACAGTTGTGTGCTGGGAATGAAACCTAGGTCCTCTAGGCAATGCTCTTAAATCCTGGGCCATCTCTCCAGCCTTCTAATTAACCTTCTTAACATAGTTTCATGCACCTGTGTGAAATTTGCAACTGTAATTTTTGAGGGGCTGGGAGCGATTGTCAAACTTTTAAAACTTCTTTCAAATACTTTTATTTTATTTATTTATTTTGGTTTTTTGAGACAGGTTTCTCTGTGGCTTTGGAGGCTGTCATGGAACTAGCTCTTGTAGACCAGGCTGGTCTCGAACTCACAGAGATCTGCCTGCCTCTGCCTCCCAAGTGCTGGGAATAAAGGTGTGCACCACCACTGCCCAGCTTTCAAATAATTTTAAAATTATTTCCTTGCTTAATTTTAGATTGATGTGTAGTTGCCACTTATCATTTTTCTAGAAACATTTTTATATACTTGCAAAATTATAACTTATAGCATATTATAGCTTCTGAAAAGTTTGTTATTACTTTTTAAATACATTGAGTGGGCTGTAAATTTTTTAATTTTTTTCTTAAATTATTGATTTTATCCAAACTCCCTTATATAATCTGTTTTTTCATAATGTATGTATGTATGTATGTATGTATGTATGTATGTATGTATGTATGTGCACCACATGCTTGCAGGAATCTGTGGAGGTCAGAAGAGGATTTGGATTCCTGAGAAGGGAGCTGCCCATGGGTGCTGGGAACCAAACCCATGTCCTCTGTAATAGCAGTAAGCTCTCTTAACTGCTGAGCCATCTCTCCAGCCCCATAATCTGTTTTTCTTATATAGTCTGATTATCTGTTCTGCATCATTTATTTGAATGTCACATGCCATATGATTCATCATTTAAAAATGTCCAAGTCTGTGATGTTGAGTATATTCATAGGTCCTGCAACTGTTCTCATTATGTAATTCTAGAATGTTTTCATTGTGCACAAAAGAAGCCCTATGTCCATTAGCAATCACTTCACATTACCTCATTTTTCAATACCAGATTATGAAGATTGGCACTTACATTTCCTTTTTAAGAGTTTTATAGAATTAACTCTTTGATTTAGGGCCTTGATCCATTTTCACTCAATTTTTGTATGTAATATGAGGAGGTCAACTTCATTTTTTGCCATGTATACAGTTGTCCTGGGGGCATTGGTTGATGAGATTATTTCCCTGTTATTGATTGATGTTGAAGTTCTTATCAAAGCAACTTACTCTAGATAAATAGTTTTAGTTTTAGTTTATCAATTATATTTCATTCACTTTTATTTCTTTCATTGTCACACAGCTTGATTACTGGTAGCATTGTAGCATGTTTTCAAGTCTTCCCTTAATTTCTTTCTTTTTTTTTTTTTTGAGGTGAGTTTCTTTTATTGTGATTTTATTGTCTCCATAACAAGAGCAGCTTAGAACTGGATCACTTGGCCCTTTCTCTTCTTGTCGCCTCCCAGTTCAAATTGCTTGCATCTCTTAATAGCCAGCATCCTCTTAGATCTGCAGTTGGGATCAATACACTCAAGCCTCAGTACAATCTTCTTTGTAGTTTTAGACTTTTTTTCGGAAAATAGGCTTAGTCTGCCCACCATAGCCACTCTGTTTCCTGTCATAACGCCGCTTTCCCTGGGCATACAAAGAATCCTTGCCCTTCTTGTACTGTGTCACTTTATGGGGCTGGTGCTTGCCACATTTCTTGCAGAACGTCCGGCGGGTCTTAGGAACATTCACCATGTTGGCAGGAGTGATATCGGCACAGAAAGAACGAGGCAAGGCCAGGGACAGAAGTTTCTTCCCTTAATTTCTTAAAAGGGGTTTTTAAAAAATAATTATACATTTATAAAATTTGAAGATCATACTCAGCACCTATTTCTCTTACTGTAGCGTCGTATATGGCTGAAGTCTAAGATCACAGCCATGAAATTGATATGATACAGTGCATCAACTTTATGTACTCATTTAAATTATAATTTTATTTTATGGTATGGTACTCTCTTTGCATGTATGTGCACTTACTGGTTTGTTTCTTCCTTTCTCATCTTGGAGATACTTTTCTACCAACACTTACTTATATATTGAAATTTTTTTAAATGTTTATTTATTTGGTGGTGGGCTGGGTGTGCCATGATGCTTGTGTGGAGGTCAGAGGACAACTTTAGGGAATTGGTTTTCTTCTTCCCCTGTGTGAGCTATGGGGACCTACCTCAGATTGTCAGGCTTGGTGACAAGTACCGTTACTTGCTGATTCATCTTGCTGGCCCTAGTAGCTATGTTTTGAAAGGAGGTCATCTAAGATTCCATTGCATGGAAGTGCCTTAATTATTTAAAATTGTTATGTTGATGTACACCTGTAGGCAGAAGCAGAGAAATCTAGAGTTCTAAGTCTGCCTGGGTCACATGAGACTCCCTCTCTTTTCCCCTTCCTTTCTCTTTTGGGTCCTGGTTTGTATATATGCATGAATTTATGTGTGCATGTGTGAGTGCATGTGTGTATGAATACTTTGTGTGGGCAATCTTCTTTGTTACTTTTTACTTATTCCTTTGAGTCAGAAACACCCAGTTCTTGTTTTCTTGGTTACGATGGACTACAGCAAGTCTTAGCCATATTCCTGTCTCTGCCTGCCTGAAGCTGAGGTTATAGGGCAAGATGCCCAGCTTGTTACATGGGCTGAGACAAAAACTCCAGTCCTCATGATTGCATAGCAAGACTGCTTAACCACACTGAACTTCTCTCCAATCCCAGTGAGATCCTCTTTCTTCCTCCCTCCCATTCCTTTCCTTGCTTACTTTTTCCTTTGAAACAGGATCTTACTATATAGCTTTGGCTGCCCTGGAACTTGCTATGTAGACCATCATGACCTTGAACTCAGAAATTGCTTGCCTCTGCCTCTGGAGTGTTGGGATTAAAGCTCTATGCCACCACACTAGGCTTTAGACCCTTTCTTGAAAGAAAACAAAACAAATCTTGCTCAGAAGTGCAAGCATCTTTTTATATTTGTGTTTTTTTAATAAGTTCTCAGATGTGTAATTACTGTACTAGAGCATGTGTGCATCTAAATTTTTGTTGCCTCCTGAGTGTTGGGATTAAAGATGTGAGCCACTACCTCCCTCATTGTATTTTTATTGTAAAGGATTATATCAAGGACCAATGAAATGGCTCAGTAGGTAAGAAACTGCATGCCATTTATGCTTAATGACCTGAGTTCTATACCTGGAACTCATGGTGGAAGGAGAGAACTGTTCCCCCAAAGTTGTCCTCTGACTCTATCTACATACACATACATCAAGGCATGAGCACCGTTGAGCACATGCATTAGTACATGAGCATGCACACATGCTCACACAAAAACAAGTACATACTAATGATGATGGATAAGTACATTTTATAAAGAATTATTTAAAAAAATTAATTAAAGGCAAGGGATTGGGGTAGGACATGGAGTTGGCATTCATAAGAGTTTGGGTTCAGTCACCATTACCACTTTCAAAGGTGAAACTTGGGGTTGTGGAAATAATTTTAGTATTAGCGCCAAAATTTAACCACTTAGGTGTATTTCCCTAGGAGCCATCTATCTACTTTGTGTTCTGAGACAGGGTCTCTCACTAGGACCTGAAGCTTGCTGGTTAGGTTAGGTTGGCTGACAGTCTAGCCCCAGAGATCCTCCTGTTTCTGCTTCCCTAGCTTTGGGATTACAGTGAGTACAACTGTGCTGGCTAGTTTTATGTCAACTCCACAGAAGCAACAGTCATTTTAGAAGTAGGAATGTCAGTTGAGAAAATGACTCCACCAGATTGGCCTGTCTATAACCTTGTGGAACATTTTCTTAATTAGTGATTGATATGGGAGGGTCCAATTTATTGTGGGTTGTCATCCCTGGCAGGTGTTCCTGAGGTGTATAAGAAAGCAGGTTGAGCACGCCATGGAGAGCACGTCTGTAAGCAGCACTCCTTGGTCCTGGCCTGACTTCCTGCTCTGACTTCCCTGAATGATGGGCTACAAACTATAAAATAAAATAAGCCCTTTCCTCCCCAGGTTGATTTTGTCATGATGTTTATCACAGCTGTATTGCTCTGACCGATCTGGCAATGTTGTTTGGGGAGGATTATGCAAGGACTTTGTAACTTTGGGCTAGAAAAGCTGTTTGATGCTCAGAGCTTATTGAGCCAGCTGTTCTGTGGGAGGTTGGAACTACACAGACAATGGAGGCCTGGCCTGTGAAGTTTCAAAAGAGTTTGAGAGTCACTCAAAGATGCTATCATGGGCATTTGATACTTTGAATTAATTACAGAAGTGAGACATTTTGCTTTACTGGACAATTGATACTGGTCAGCTGGGCCTGGAGAATAGGCTTTGAGTAAGAAGAGGCCAGCATCATTGAGCAGACTCTTCTGGGAAGTGTTCCTTCAGAATCTTCTAGTACAGTGGGCTTGTAGTACAGCATGGTTGTGCCTCTTGCTGGTAATGTGTTAGTGTCTCCCAGACGGTATTGGTTTTGAAGGCATGAAGGGGTCATGGAAAGGAGCTGACTCTTGCTTGGCACAGTGAGTGACCAGGAAAGGCCATTGGTGAATGTGCAGCCTCAGTTGATGTTGAAGTCCTGAACTGAAGGCGTCATGGAGAAAAGTTCAGGTTTGGTACCATGTAGTGGGGTCAGTCCCTGAAGAGAGCCCAAGAGAGATACTGGTGAAGGTTCAGCCAGGCTAGAGACTCCAACATTTTAGAGATGCCAGTACCATGGGACGACCATCAAGGACAGCAGTAGGTATTATGAAATGGAGCCTGCCTAAGTCTAGGAGACAAGGCTTTTGGGGCCTAGAAGATTGTGATTCCCAGAAATCTGACCTGAACTTTACACTGTTGGACTTTGGTTTGCTTTGATCTGGTTGTGACTGTGCCCTGGTTCTTCCCTCTTGGAATAAGAAAGTATATAACTTATTTTTTTTATTTTGTAGGAGTCTACAGTTAAGAAATTTTAAAGAGATTTTGAAGTTTTGGGGAGACTGGAAATTTTAGAGACTTTGAATATTTTAAAATTTAAATGTGTAGGCATCAAACTCTGGTGTACCCAGTTTTATAAAAATTATGCCACTAGATTTAAATATACAGATTATCATCAATCCATTAATAGTAGGTGATCTAAATTTTCTACTTTCTCCGATAGGTCATCTGAACAAAAAAATAAAGAAAATAAGAGTTAATTGATATGACACATTAAATGGACTTAACAGAAATTCCACCAAAACACCAAAGAATATACATTCCACTCAAGAAAGAAATTTATAGTTCTAATTGCTTACATAAAAAAAATCAGAAATAGCACAAATAAATGGCTTAATGTGGCAACTCAAAAATTTGGAAAAATAAGAACAAACCAAATCTAAACCTAGTTGATGGCAAGAAATAACAATCAGAGTAGAAATTAATGAGATATAAACAAAGAAAAAATACAGTGGTTCTGAAAATTGTTTCCTTGAGAAGAACCAATTGACCAATATAGAGAGAGTATCCAAATTAACAGAATCGGAAATGAACAGGAAACCATTATAACAGACACTAAAGAAGCTCAGCATTTATAACATAATACTTTTAAAACCTCTTATCCATTAAAGTTGAAAAACCTTAAAAAGTGAATGAATTTCTAGACTCAGCCAAACCACCAAAATTAAATCAAGAACTAGTCAACAACCTGAATAAACTCATAACAAATGAGATTGAAATAGTAATAAAAAGTCTACTAGATAAAAAAATAAAGTCCAGGGCCAGATGGATTTCTAGCAGAATTCTATCAGACATTCAGAGAAGGTCTACAGCCAATCTTCTGAAACTATTAAAAAAGAAAGAAAGAAACAGAAGGAGCATTCCCAAAACTCCTTCTATAGAACTTAAAAACTAGAGACAAGAGACAGAGAGACAGACTGACCTTTAGAGAGGCCCCAGTGGTATCCTCAAGAGAGACCTGGACAAGGGTAGTTGGTTAAACATTATTCCTGGACATGTTGGTGAGGCATTTGGAGAAAATCAGAATCAGTGGTGAGAATAAGGAAGCTTTCCCTTCACCTGTGAAAGGTGAATTTAATTTTTCTTCTAAAATTGAGAGTGCCATCTGCTGACTTAGACACCTGAACTGCAAATTCCTTCAGGTTCTAGGATTGACTTTAGTGTTCCAACATGGGACACCTCTGACAGGCAGTTCCTGCTCAAGAGCTTCCCTAAGCTCAATTGCCTACTTTACCCAATTCTGCTTGTTTCTTATAACACCTTCCTGTTATGATGTTACAAAAGACCTGGGCCCCAAACTCTTGATTTAGCAAATGCTTCCCAAAAACTAGTGCTGGGGAGGTGGCTCAGGAGATGGCTCAGTCAGCAAAGTGCTTGTTGTGTAACCACAATTGCTTGAGTTTGGACCCAGAACTAAGAGACAAGCTGGGTGTGATGGTTCACACCTGTAACCAGTGCTGGAAAGAGGCTTACTTGGCCAGGGACCACCTTGAACAAGGATTGCGGCATGTTGAAATGCTTGGATGTTTAAACCTTCAAAAATGTTGGCTGTCCTGGGAAGGGCATCACCTGTGGTAGTGCCTTCCCTGAACGACAAACACTAATGATCATGTTCACTGCTACAGCTGGCAGCAAGCCTTTCCTTGAACAGGGAATTTAGTTAGGATGTCTTCCTGTCTTTCTTAAGAATGAGGAAATGGGGGTGGGGTGGGGTGGAGAGATGGCTCACAGGTTAAGAGCACCTACTGCTCTTCCAGAGGTCCTGAGTTCAATTCCCAGCAACCACATGGTGGCTCACAACCATTCGTTATGAGATCTGGTGCCCTCCTCTGGTGTGCAGATATACATGGAAGCAGAATGTTATATACATAATAAATAAATAAAATCTTTAAAAAAAAACCTTCCAATTATAAAAAAAAGAATACGGAAATCTTTCCTAGATGTCATCCACCAGACTTGTCTCACATCTTAGTATTATTAGATTACATACTATGACGAAGATTAGTAATTATCCTTTATAGCCATTGTCAACTTTTCTAGGAAAGAGAATCCTGGGTTTTGGGGCATCTTTATCATATCTTAGAAAATGTCTGCTGCCCTCCTCTACATGTAGCTATATGCTTGTAACTTTTGGCTAGTGGATACATGTAGAATTTTCATGTTAGACTTAGGAGAGAGTGTGCCCTTTCTTTGTGCTGTGTAGAATGGTTCAGTAGATTGGTAATCTCTGTGGGAGGAAGACTTACTGGAAAGGAGGAACTAGACTTTGGGAGATAAGAGACAGCGTTTAGGATGGGAAGCTTAGAATGTAAATTTTGTTGGTAGTAGCTTTAGTAATAATAGCAGGGGCCAGAGGAGTGGGTGGTTAAAGTGAGGTAAAGGAAAAGGTGGCTAATGGTGAGGTTAAGACATGGAGAGGCTATCAGTCAGGGTAGCACAGATCTGTAATCTCAACATTAGGGAGGGAGAAGCAAGAGTTCAAGGCCACTCTCTGCCACTTAGCAAGTTTGAGGCCAACCTGGACCACACAATACCTTTTCTTAAAAACAAATGCCCTCAAATGAGAGAGACTGGTTTTTGGGTACATATCTTAGATGTGAAAGTGTAAATACACGGAAGACTGTGGCTGGTCTTCTGGTGTCCTCATTGTATGAAGTAGGTAGCTGCAATGTTGGCAGCTGACTTCCAAAGTAAGGGGGCACATCAAATGAAGGTATACATTTTAGAGAGCCTGACAGCTGGTGCAAGAGGAGGAGAAATGATCTTGGATGGAAATGAGAAAATAAATAGCACATTTATTGCATACTATTTTCTATGTAGCCAAAGATGCTTGACATAAAACAGAAAAAAGAAAACTGAGAATATATATTTTGTAGAAAATAGACACATGGGAAGGTATTTGTTCTACAAAAGAGCTGTTAAACCTTAACCTTGGTGGGGGGAGAGCAGCAAATTGGGCTTTGGATAATGGATATAGTAGAATTTCATTTTATTTTGTTTTATGTATATGGAAGTTTTGCTTGCAAGTATATGTTGTATATGTTTGCACCATGTGTGTGCCTGGTGCCTGCAGAAGTCAGAAGAGGATTTCAGATTTATCGGGAACTGGCTGTGAGTTGCCCTGTGGGTCCTCTGGAAGAGCAGCCAGTGTTCTTAGCCAGTGTTCTAGTTCCTTTATGTGGAATTTTCACTAATTTACAAAGGAGAAAATGTAAATGATAAAAAACCATGAGAAGATACCCAGGCATTAGAATTAATGGAGTCAAAACATTAATGAGATATCAGATATGCCTAACATGAAAAAAGTATGAGAATCCATGTACTCTATCAAGTTGGAAATATAGGTTCTGATGCATACTGCTATGGCAAGGTGGTAGGTGACCAGTTACTTCAGAAGCAGTGTGTCTAGATGGGTGTTGTGTGTGTTGCACTCCACCACAGACTGTTACCTTCCCTGTTGTTGTTATACCTTTATTTTGCTTGGACCTATGGTTATGTAGTTTTAGCTTTTCAACTAAGAATTTTAAAACTTTATAAAGTATTATGGCTTTTAAATTATTTATTTGATTTTGAGACATAGGTTCACTTTATATGTAGCCTAGTCTGGCCTGGAACTGTCTAGGTAGTCCAAGTTGGTGGTCCCTTGCCACAGCCTTCTGAGTTTCCGGATTACAGGTATGAGC
This sequence comes from Cricetulus griseus, assembly GCF_003668045.3. Taxonomy (NCBI): domain Eukaryota; kingdom Metazoa; phylum Chordata; class Mammalia; order Rodentia; family Cricetidae; genus Cricetulus; species Cricetulus griseus. The sequence goes on along the minus strand of NC_048599.1, from coordinate 47,650,900 downwards.
CACACCACTCCTGGCTTTTGTGGCCATCTTTATGGGATGAAGTATAACTTTCCTTTCATAACTGGAATGATTTAGGTAATCAGTGTTTACTTCTATTGCTTTAATATTTGTATCCTTTTATATGTGTGGCTTATTACTTATTATAGTTTGAATGTAATTCTCCAGTTATTTTCTTCTAGTTGTAGTATACACATTGTATCAATCTACTTAATTTGTTTTATATTTATAGCCAAGAAAGATAATACTGTATGAAATTTTGACTGACATTTTTTCCTTTATTTAAATTACAGACTAACTGGATCTTCTGGATTCGTAACAGATGGACCTGGGAATTATAAATATAAAACGAAGTGCACATGGCTCATTGAAGGACAGTAAGTAACAATGGCTAACTTTAATTTAATTTATTTATTATAAGAGCTCATTGTAGCATAAAGTGTTTTAGTGTGTTACTGTTGTTTCTTGAGACAAGGACTCACTGTGTAACTCAGGCTGACCTTGAATTTTGATATTGCTGCCTAAGCCTCCCAAGTGCTAGGTTTGTACGTGTGAACCACTATGCATTGCTGCTAAAATATCTTTCATTAATAGCTTTTTATTTGGCAAGTGACTTTAAAATTTACTTTTTGGGGCCAAGGAGATGGCTCAGTGGGTAAGTACTTGCTGAGTAAGTCTTGTGACAAGAGTTTAATGGTTCCCACAGTGGAAGGCTGACTCCTGGAAGTTTTCCTCTCATCTCTACACTTGTGCACACATACATGCAAATACTAAAATAAAAAATTGAAAGAAAATCTTCTTTTTGGGTGCCAGGGATTGAACCTAGCAAGTGGTTTATTTACTATTAAATGGCCCCATAATTTATGTTTTTTTAAAGTTCTAAGTTGACTTAATGTTACAAATGAGTTATATACACCAGAAGCTTCCATATTTTAATTCTGATAGCTTAAAAAGTCAGTTAAAATCTTTGCAATGGTTGTTTAAATCTTTATACAATCGTTCAAAAGTGTCATTTTTTTTGAGTATTGATTTTTATTATGGGCAAAATGGTAAATCAGAATAACTACTTATGCTTATTCCCCTGGCCCTGTTGTCCTTCCAGCTATCTGTCTCCTCTTTTTTCTCCTTCCTATATACCCATCATTTAAGGTAGCATTGCCAAAGCATTTTAGTCTCTGGACAAAACTTCAAAGATTCCAAATAACTCTTATTTATTTGTTGTGTCTCTGTACTTTTTACCATTTTAGATACTCAAACCAAGAAATATTGTTTATTAATTAGCAGAAATGCCTTGTTTTGTTTTTATTGAGATGGGATCACACTGGTAAGCACTGCTTGGAGTGATGCTCACTGCATAGACCAGGCTGGCTTTGCACATTCAATAGTCCTCCTGTCTCTGACTTCTGAATGTTGGGGTTATAGGCATGTACCACCACACCTAGTTTCTTATATGGTATTGGGATAAAACCCAGAGCTGTAACCATGTTAGGCGAGACTTCTACCAACTGAGCTACATCCCTGGTCCTGAATAACATTTTTATTGAGAAAACAATTCCTTATATTTAAAGAAATCTTAAAAATAACATTGTCTAGGATTTCACAAATCTCTGATAATCTGGCCACAACAGATATTTTTTTGTTTTGTTTTGTTATTTTTAAATATGATATGTAAGCAAATTTCAATATGAATGAGCCAGTTCCAGATGAGAGGGAAAAGTTAAATATTGGAGAGAAAAATTGATAGGCTTACCTATTTTGGAAAAGTTCAGGGATTTTTGTCTAGATGCTGAGCATAGTAAAATACAAAGGTAGGGCTGGAAGGTTTGAGGTAATCGTTGAAAGTTAGCAATTGTAGAGAGTGGGTCTGTGGAAAGGAGGGAGAACGTTACTGATACAGTTGATGAAATTATCAGAGTGCCCTGTGAAGTGATAAGGGGGGATCAGGACTGGAACCAGTCTGCCCATTACTGTGACTTTCTGTAGAATATCTTAGTTTTCTTTAGATTCAGTCTAAGTCAGAGTCGATAAATAGTTTCCTTAAGACAGAGCTTTTTGGTACAGTACCACAAATAGGCAGAGAGATACAGGTAAATTTAGAAAATGTGTGTTCTAAAGTGATGTTATGAAATCTTAAGATGAATAATGAAAGAAATGTAGAAATTGAAGGACTTGTGTTGCTGAATGTTAAAAACAAGGCTGCAAAAATTCTTATAAGGCTCCTGAAGTTAGAGCCCATGTCTCTTTTGTTTCTATATGTCTGTTCTCTTATTTAGAAAATACTAAATAGATCTTTAACAAATGTAGAAATGCTGTTTATATTTAGATATGCTTATATTGTATGTTTTTCTCCTTATAAATTCTTTATAAGTCTTTAGTATTTAATGTTATGATTATTATAAATTACTTACTTATTTTTCTAGGCCAAATAGAATAATGAGACTTCGTTTCAATCATTTTGCTACAGAATGTAGCTGGGACCATTTATATGTTTATGATGGGGATTCAATTTATGCACCTCTGATTGCTGCCTTTAGGTAAGTTCAACCATTCTCTGATCTCTGAATTTAAATGTGTCTCTAGGATTGACTCCATACTGGATTTACTTTTTTTTTTCTTCTTTCCTCCCCCCCCCCCCGATTTATTTTATCATTTCGTAACATATATTTCATGGAGTAAGTATTAGTTCTGTCCCTGGCATGCTAACATATATTTCATGGAGTAAGTATTAGTTCTGTCCCTGGCATGCTCTTTTCGCTTGGTTTTTATTTACTGGGTCATTTTCTGTATATGCTACAATGTAGCCAAGGTTAATCTTGAACTTGCAGTTCTCCTGTCTCCATGTCCCAAGTGCTACAAGTACAGGCTTGCATCACCATGCTGGACTCATTTCAGGTGGTAGATGGCTGGAGCAGCAGCTAAGAGCTCATATCCTGAACTGCAAGTAAGAGGCAGAGATGGCATATTGGGGATGGCAGGAGGCTTTTGAAACCTCAAGCCCAACCCCAGTGATACACCTTTTCCAACAAAGGTAGCACCTCCTAATCCTTCCCAAATAGCCACCAAGTGGGGCCTAAGTGTTCAAATGCCCAAGACTTATTATGGGTGACATCTCATTCAAACTACCATAGGGACCCACTCTGAATATGGGCTGGGTTTTCCTAGGCTGGGGGCTGGGATGAATTAAAGGGGAAGTAGGAGAAGATGAATATTTGCCCATGTGCTTGCTGTGAGTTGAGGGACTTCCCTGTGATGATGGGCTGAAATTCCTGAAACCAAAATAAATCTTTTTCTTTGAATTTTGTTGTTGTTTGTTTTCTGAGGCAGGATCTCATGTGGTCTAGGCTGGAATTAAACTCAATGAAGTTAGTGATTACCTTGAATCTACTCCTAAGTGCTGGGATTATAGGGTAGATGAACAGGCACATTCTTGAAGTTCATTGGCTGGGTAGCCTACCTGAATTGATGAACTTCAGATTTGAGACAGGGTGTCTCAAATAAAAAATGGAACCGGAGAGATGGCTTAGTGGTTAGTACTGGCTATCCTTCCATAAGTTCCAGGATTGAGTCCCAGCACCCCCACATGGTGGCTCACAACCACCTGTAACCCCAGTTCCAGTGTCCTCTTCTGGCTTCTGCAGTCATCAAGCACACACATTCATGCAGGCAAAGCACCCATACACATACAATAATAATACAAGTAAGGTGGACAGTGATAGAAGAAAGACACATCTACATCTGGCCTCTATCCATAAACACTCATGTGCTTGGGTATCATCTGCATTAACAGGTATATACAGCTCACGCACGCACGCACGCACGCACCCCTACCTTCCCAAACATTGGTGGTTTTAAATGTCTACCTTGTGATCTGTATATAACTGGGACACAACACAGAATCATAAAACTTACTGAAAACATTATGAGATTTGTGTGTGTGTGTGTGTGTGTGTGTGTGTGTGTGTGTGTGTGTGTGTGTGTGTGTGTGTGTGATTATTTTTGTAATTTGATTGCATGTTTCTTAAGTATGAACTTTTTAGATGATATTGTATCACACATAGTGTTCAGAGGTTAGCCATACATGCTAGTCTGTGCTTAGAATATGAAGTTGTGAGCAGCTTAAGGCAGGCAGTTGAAAAACTGACTGCAGCTTAGACTGCATCTATACATATTGATCTCCTAGAGGACAGGGATAGGGACATGGAGGTGACTCACAGTAACTTCTCTTCCTCACTCACATGTCCGTGCATGCTGAGCTAGGCTATGTTTGTTTATTTTCATTCTGGGAGAAATCTACACATGCCAAAACTGTCATTGTTAGAAGTTTTAAAGTGAATAAAAGCAAATATCCAAATGTCTTTGACAGTGGAGAAACTGGCCTGTTTTCTCCAGCCTCATATAGATGTAGTTGGCAAAGTTATCCACCCTAGACATTTAAATGTCCTCACTATAAGAAGACCATCAACACTTTCTAGCAGCATACTGCTTTAAGCACTGCTCACACTCTGCCAGTTTAGTCCTTGATGTGCTGCTGTGAGCTAGACTGGAATTTTCTTATTGCCTGTTTGAAGAAATGGAGAATCCTAGATGTCAGTGACATTCCCAGATATATGGAAAGACTTAATCTTAGGTCTATTTTCCCTCAAGTCTGTGCTAGACTAAGAGAGTGCAGCAATTCCCACACATGATTCAAATTTCCAATCCGCATGCTTGTGTGTGTGTGTGTGTGTGTGTGTGTGTGTGTGTGTGTGTGTGTGTGTGTGTGTTTGTACAGAATAATGTTCAGGACAGCTTCTCAATCTAGCCTCCCCTTTTACCTTTATGTGGGTTCCAGGAATCAGCAGTCAAAAACAGTTCATCAGGCTTTATAAGACAAGTGCTTTATCCACTGAGCCATCCCACCAACCTTATAAATGCACAGCCCTTCATTATTTCAATGGAGTATTCTCAATCTAAAAATCTGAAATGCCCCCAAATCAATAACTTTTTGAGTGTTTGCATAATGCCACAAATGGAAGATGTCACACTATGAAACCTTATTTCTTAAAATTATTAAAGGTACTGTATAAAATTACTTTCAGGCTGTGTGTAGGAGGATATGAGACTTGGAAGTAACCTGAAAATATTTTATTCTGTGTATACAAATCTAAAAACTCTGAAATTTGAAACATGTCTGGTCTAACCCTTTTGAATGAAGGATGTTCATCTTCTGTTCCTGAAGCCAGTGAAAACACAATGAGAGGCTTATTGGTTTGTTTTCCGTTGCTGTGACAAAACCTCATGACCAAGGCACCTTTGAGAAGAAAGAGTTCATCTGGGCTGATGGCTCCAGAGGAGGCCTTGCTTGGAGGAGGCATGGCAGTGGCAGCTGGAGCAGAGTGCTGAGAGCCCACATGCTTTACCACAAGCACCGAGCACAGTGCTCATTGGAATATGTGAGGCTTTTTACTTTGAAAGCATGCCCCACATGCCTCACCTCCTAAGTGTTTCCAACAGCACCACCAAACTAGGGACCAAGTGTTTAAATGCCTGAGACTGTGGGTGACATTTCCTGTTTAAACCACCCAAATGGCTAATAGTTTCATTTAAATGTCTGATCAAAAGTCACCTCACCTCTTTCTGGCCCTCCTCTCTTTCTACAGCAGCACTTTTGCTTCATTTCCTCAGATGTTGCCTTTGTTGAATTACCTCTGAGTGGTATTGTATATATACCACACAAGGTACTCTGTGATGGGCTTCCTTTTCTGAATTCCATGAGGACAAAGGCATTGTCTTGTTCACTGTTGTATCCCTGGTACCTAGAACAGTGTCTCAAGTGTGTTTAATGTTTAGTATTATTTAAAAGATTGTTTTTATTCTACAAATGTTTTGTCTGCATGTATGTGTACTAGATTTCTTGCCTGGTGCCTGCAGAGACCAAGAAGAGGGCAAATTGCCTAGAACTGGAGTTAAAGGCAGTAGATGCTGGGAGCTGAATCCAGGAGCTCTTTGAGCATTTCTAACCACTGAACCTTCTCTCTAACCCAACCACTTAGTGTTTATTGATATACAGAAGAAAACGGGTCTGTGTTCTATAAGCCCTGGTGTACTGTCGGAATCTTATCATTCCTATGTTTTATCTTAATTTCAATGAGGACGGAGAGGTAGCTCAGTTGTTAAATTGCTTTATCACACAAACATGAGGATCTGAATTTCGATCTCCAGTGCTCACTCACGTAAAAGCCAGGTGTGGTTTGTGAGCCTGTTGATTGCGGTATTGAAGAGGCAGTCAGTGAGCTCAGTAAGATCCTACCTCAAAAAATTAGGTGGGCTATGTGGTGGCACATACATGTAATTCCAGTACTCAAGAGGCAGGGCAGGGGGCTCTCTGAGAATGCATACCAGCTTGGTTTGCATAGTGAGTTCCAGGCCAGCCAGCACCACATAGTGAAACTCAAGTTTCCAAAAGAAAAAGGTGGCGAGTGATTGAAGACACCTGATGGCGAAATTCTGGCCTCTGCATCTATACTCACCTATGTACCCTGTCCCCCACAGGTACAGATAACATGCACACACATGTGTTCCCACACAAATTAAATGAAGAAATCCCATCCTCTTCTCATTTTCACCCTCAGTTTGCATAAATAACACATACACTAGGCCTCTCAACTCTACCTATTTATTGTCTTCACCAGCTCCTTGTTAGTCTTGCAGACCTACAGATTTGTATTAACTATTTAATCAACTCCTGTGAATGAACAATTAGGTGATTTTAACCTGTTGTCATCTGAGTAGTGCTGTAGTAAGATTCGTTTTCTCTCTCTCTCTCTCTCTCTCTCTCTCTCTCTCTCTCTCTCTCTGTGTGTGTGTGTGTGTGTGTGTATGAGGAAGCATTTCTTTTACAAAGAGAATTACTAGGTCAGTCAATAAGTTGGTTATAGCCCTGAAGTAGGAATTTACCTGGTATAACCTTCAGAAAAGTGAGGGGACTAGGGATTGAGTGAGTGAAAGGGAGAGAGTTTTAGGGGATAAAGTGTTTATTCATTGGGTAGAGTTGTATGTGTGGAGCAAAATAAATGGCCTTTGGTATTGACTGCATATGATTGGTGGCAGTGGTTATAGGGAATTGATACTAGGATAAAAAAGGTAGGAGCAGGTAAATATGAAAAATGATTTACCTTGGGAGTACATCATTTATTAAAGTAGCAAGATCAATATCTTCTTAGCTGTTGGTAATGTGAGGTAGGGGTGGACCCTTTCATTCTGTACTAAGATTTCAAGTTATCATACACATATACATATTTACATGGAACTCACTATGTAGACCATGCTTGTCTCAAACTTACAGAGATCTCTGTGTCTGCCTCCTGAGTATTGGGTTTAAAGGCATGTGCCACCATCCCCAGCTTTCAAGTTAGCATATATCTTTTAGAGAACAAGTTGGTATGGAATTATGGACCAAATGTCTTAAAAATGGTAGTCACCTTTTTCATGTGCAGTCTTCTTTACTGCACATGAATTTACTGGCACTCAATCCTTTGAATATTATTTACTGGGCTTTTATTGATATCCTAGGAAGAACTTTTGGAGCCTTCAGAGACAGAAATTCTTGTGTATTATTTATAAAGTGGAACATAAAATGTGTGTTACTAATTGAGCAAAGAAAATGCATCTGAAAGCTAATAGTATGAGGATTGTAGATTCAGTTTACTTTTCAATTTATATTTTATATAAAACATTTATTTATAAAATGTACTTATTAAGATATATAATACATATTGCTAAGTAAATATAAAATATATAAAATATTTCTCTTTCAACAATATATATTGGCGATTCTAATTACCAATTCCTAATTTGTTATTTATGTGATATTGTAGAGACTTGGGAGTATCATAAAGTTTTATAACAGCAACAACAAAAAAATCCCCCAAAGTCATTGGTTTCAAATTGTTTTGAAGCTTGGCATGGTAGTGCATGCCTGTATCCCAGCACTAAGGTAGAATGAGATGGATGTGTCAGTTTGAGGCCAGCTAGAGGTACATTCAGACTGTGTCGGAACAACAGGAACAGCAAGATTAAACAAACAGAAACAGCAACAACAACAGAATAAAGAAAACATAGCGGACTCAGGGCTGTTGCTTAGCAGATCTACAACTCACTAGACTCAGATTGAAAACTGTAGAGATGAATTCTGTTGGAATTGCTGTGATTGGTCTGTGTTTACATTTCAGTGGCCTCATTGTTCCTGAAAGAGATGGCAATGAGTCGGCCCCGGAGGTCACTGTCACTTCAGGTTATGCACTGCTGCACTTTTTCAGTGATGCTGCTTACAATCTGACTGGATTTAATATCACTTACAAGTAAGATCTTAGATTTAACATTTATGATGTTATCCAAAAGACTTAATAATGCTAGTATATTGGGGGGCTTGCAGCAAGTCAGACACCTTGCTAAATGTTAATATGGACTTTCTTAATTTCAACTCCTTTTTAGTTTTCAGTGAGAGGTAGACACTGCTTTTCTTCTCATTTTATAATTGAGGAAACAGGAGCTAAAAGGTTAAACAAATGTCAGCCCCAGTGTTGGGATCTAGATCTTGTCTCTGAGCAGCTCCTGGAAGAGAGGGACATTTTTCCTGTTTCTAGAAGGAAATGTCAGGGGTTTTGTTATGTTAATTTAACAAAGACTAGTAATAATTAGTAGTAGAAGTAATCTATAAACTATTATGATAGACCATTAATGCATTCCTTTAAAAAGTCTGAATTATGTCATTTCAAAGTGTATCAATACTGTTATCTTAAGTCATGTTATGAGACACAGTTCAACTCATCATGAAGTTAACTGCTCTTCTCCATCTGAAACAGTTGATAAAAGTTACTAAAGATCTTTAACTACATCACTGGGCGGTAATCTTAAATTCTATTAATTCTCAGAGACTTTATAGAGAACTGTGTACCATGAACATACTGGTACATGTTCATTGGATCCCTTTCCTTCCACCATTTCCCAGCTCAAACTTGGCGCTTTTGTAGAACTCATTACTAATGAGCTACCAGGAAGAGTAGGATCCTGGTTCCCAGCCTAGAGCCAAGTCTAAATGATTTTGCACAAATCCCTTTTGTTGTATAACGTCTCTAACTTTCTGAGTTATTTATTCTTACCGTCTTCATACGAGAATCCAGCAGGGTTGATTGATTTTTTTTACTTGAACATGGGCTCTAGCTGCACAGAGCTTAGTGAGCACAAAATTGTAAATTGTAAATCCTATAATTATATTTTTTTTGGTTTTTCGAGACAGGGTTTCTCTGTGTAGCTTTGGAGCCTATCCTGGCACTCGCTCTGGAGACCAGGCTGGCCTCGAACTCACAGACATCTGCCTGCCTCTGCCTCCCGAGTGCTGGGATTAAAGGCATGTGCCACCAACGCCCGGCAACGGTCAGACTCTTAAACTGTGTAGGAAGAGGATCTGATTACAATTGAAGTATTGCTTTCATTGACTTGTTTTTTCCTATCTTTGTAGTTTTGACATGTGTCCGAATAATTGCTCAGGCCGAGGAGAATGTAAGAGCAGTAACAGCAGCAATACTGTTGAGTGCGAATGTTCTGAAAACTGGAAAGGGGAATCGTGTGACATTCCTCACTGTACAGACAACTGTGGCTTTCCTCACCGAGGCATCTGTAATGCAAGTGACGCCAGAGGGTGTTCCTGCTCCCCACACTGGCAGGGTAGGAGCTGCCTTTTCAATGTCCTTCCAGTCACAGAAAGTTCTAGTTTAGTGAAATGTAAGCGAGGTCATTTGATCAGCTGTGTATTTTATGTTAATCAGATGGCATTTAAGCATTCACCTCCCTTTATCCAGATTCTTTAATTTTTACACCTACATGGTTATTATTGCTATCCTTAGAATTGTGGAAAGGTTTAACGTGTTCTTTGTAACTCACTCATGAAAATAGGGAACATGGTCTCATGTTAGAGGGGCAGAGAACCAAGCTGAGAGATAGGCAAAAAAGCTAGTCTCTTTCATCTAGTTAGCTCCTGAATTTACCAGAAGATAAATTTGGGTCTGTCATATTTTAACCATAAGGTCTTTCCCACTTGAATTGATAACCCCTTGGTCTGCCTTTCCCCCTAAGAGCTGCTTTAGCAAGATTTTTTACTAAAAGTTTAACCTGAATATTGCCAAGTCATCAGAAAGTATGATACTAAATTTTATTAGGGAGTGATTGTTTTGATCAGTATTTTGAGTAAATTAAAAACATCAGTTAGGTGCTAAAGAGATGGTTTATTGGTTAAGAGCGCTGGCTGTTCTAGAGGACCGGGGTTTGATTCCCAGCACCCACATAGTAGCTCACAACTTCTGTAACTCCAGTTCCTGGAGATCCAATGCCATTTTCTTGCCTCAGTGTGCACCAGTCAAGCAAGTGGTAGGTACATAGGCATACATATAAGCAAAACACCCATACATGTAAAAAAATTTAAAGCCCCACAAGTTAAAGATACTTGATATTTAAATGCTAGAGGAAACACTATTCTTTTACATTTTCTGCATTTAGATTAGAATTTGGGATTAAATACTTTCAGGACACATTTTTGAAGCTATTTGTTTTGTTTGTTTTCAATTAGGTCCTGGATGTTCAGTTCCTGTGCCAGCTAACCAGTCTTTCTGGATTCGAGAGGAATATTCTGATATAAAGCTCCCCAGAGCCTCTCATAAAGCTGTGGTCAGTGGGAATATAATGTGGGTTGTTGGCGGATATATGTTCAACCACTCAGATTACAGCATGGTTTTAGCGTAAGTGGTTTTATAATTTAAATTTTTCATTTTTATTACTATGTGTATACGTGATGGGGATGGTGGTGAAAGTGTGTGTGCCGTGGTGTGCAAGTGGAGGTCAGAAGACAGCTTTGTAAAGCTGGTTTCTCCTTTCATCTCTGTATGAGTTTGGGGTATTTAGTGCAGGTTGCCAGACTTGAAATGCTTTACCCCCTGAGCCATCTCACCAGCTCTGTAAATGGTTTTGCAAGAAGCTTATGTTTCAAACACTCTGAAAAACTATGGTGTAAAAATAACAAGAAATCATAAGTAATTAAGGAAACTCTATTTAAAATTCTTATAATAGTCTTCTAAACTTTATTTTATGTATGTTGATGTCTTAGTTAGGGTTCTGTTGCCCATGTATCTTAAACTTACTATTGAGGATATTGGCAATTTGGAAATACTGATAGATACAAGGGGGAAAAAAAGCCCTAAGGAAATTACTTTGGTTGCAGCCCAGTGATAGGGCTCTTACCTTGCACATACAAGACCTGGGGTTATATATCTAGCACCTCAAAAAGAATTAAAAAAAATTTTTTTTTGAAGCAAGGTCTTCCAGAAAAATGCTTTAGTCCAAGGATTTAGTCCAAGGATTTAGGAAGACAGATACCACAAAAATCTAGCCCTGGCCTCATCTGTGCCAGTGAAGTGTAAGTGGAGAGCCAGGATGTAGTGAGTTACCCCAGCTATTACGTCATGGCAGTCATAAGTTGATGTTCCCCATCCCACTGGAGTGGTGTTAGATAAGGCCTGCCATGACAAAAGATTAGAGTCTCACAGCATACTATACAAAATTTGCTTAGCCAAGAGCCAATACAATCTCAATTTGAATGAGAAAAAAAGTAGTTAAAGAGTCAATGACTTTGGGGTACACACATTAGAATTATCTGACAAGGAATTTAAAAGCAGCAATTTTAAAAATACTGCAACAAACAGCTGCACATATATAAAACAAATAAAAGAATAGAAACCCCCCCCCCCAAAAAAAAAAAGAATATGAGAGGCCAGGTTAAGGCACTTGACCCACAGGCCTGATGACCCAGTAGATCCCCAGGACCCACCGATAGAAAAAAGAATAGACTCCTCAAAGTTGCCTTCTGACTGTCATCTTTGTGCCTCGGCAAATGTATGCCCTTGTCCCAAATAAATGAATGTAATAATCATAGAAAAGACTATGAAGTGGAGGGGCTAGAAAGATGGTGGAGCTGTTAAGAGCACTTAATCCTTCTGACAGGACTTCAGTTCTAGAGTATTGTACTCCCTCTTGTGGCCCCTCTGGGAACTGCATGGATATGGTAAACAGACACATATGCAGCAAAATACGTAACATAAAAATAAAGGTTAAAGAAAAACAATTACATCTTGAAGACAGTTCATTTTGCCAGCATCAAATCTACCTCTTTGGAATCCTTCCATTTCATGGGAATCACAAATTCTCCATTGCTGTCTGTGGATCAAGATCTGGAGCAAAGAAAGCATTTATCAAGAGCATCTCCTTTTCCCTTTGGTTTGCTATTATCAGGGTCACTGTCACATAAAGATTTCCCTTTGTGCCATCCTTTCCATTGCCATCCTTTGCAGTTAAGAAAAGCTTCAGTGAACTCTGACTCTCACTTTTCTTCAAGTTCTCAAGTATGATTGACATCTATAAATCCCTTTGCTTTGGGGGAGGGAACCCTGCATTCCCATCATTACATATAATACAGGCCCTGCTTCTTCAACTTTTGAACCCTTTCTATTCTGTTTCTTTCCCATGTTTTGCACCGTACTTTTATTTGGGCGCATTTTTTTAAAACAGAATTTGAGGTGTTCATGGCTCCAGACACAAGGCCTGCATCTCTAGACTATGTACCTCAGCTCAGTCACGTCCCTTCTTGCGTCTTGTTCTTGCTGCTGTAAAGATTTGTTTTTATTTTTATGTGCATGGGTGTTTGTCTGCATATGTGTCTGTGAACCAGGTCTTCTTGTTTTAATTAGAGTTTTTCTCTACTTGGGCAAGTCTTTGAGATTGTTTCTTATCTATAATATAAAGAACAGGAAGATGAGGACTAGGCTACTTAATATATAGACTTCCTTTTCTCACTTGATCTTATCAGCCTTATACCCCAAATATGAAAAAACCCCACCCTCCAAAAGTGTGAAGATTAGAAAAAACTTATACTATTTTTATTTTATATTCTCCACATAAAAGAATTTGCAAACCTATTTCCTGTTTCCTGTGTATACTCTCCTTGGTAAGTCCATACATGTATTTTAGAATAAAACAAGCTTTCCTAAATGACTATCACTTTGAATAATACTACTAAATGTTCCTGCAAGATATTTCTCTAGTAAGATTTATTTTAATTTTTGTGTATGTGTCTCTGTAAGAGAATGCCCTGTACATGCAGGTGCCTTTAGAGGCCAGGAGAGGGTGTTGGATCCATTTGAGGTTGAGTTACCAGCAATTGCAACATAGGTGCTGAGAACTGAACTTGGTCCTGTAGAAAAGCAGCAAGCACTCTTAACCCTCAAGACATCTCTCCAGTCCATGCTGGATGTTGCCTTCAGTTCACAGAGGTTGCCTTTAGCTCCTCAGGTCTATCTATATCTAGTTGTCACTGGTTCTCACCCATGTATATGTTTATGTCATGAGGCCACAAGAAGAGGCTTGACAGAGTCTTGCTAACAGTATGAATCACAGAAATGGCATCCTGTTGTATTTGTTTTACAGTGGTTTGAAGCAAGTCATTCATTCTGCTCATACTCAAGGGAGGGTATTATATATGGGTGTGAGCACCAGGAAGCGGAGAGATGGGGATGTCATGGGTACTACTCAAGTATCTGGCTGTTGTGGTATATTATTAGGTCTTATTGGCACTGTCTTTAACATCTGCCCTAAGTCTAGAGCTGAATGTGATGGCATGTGCTTGTCATCAGTCCCAGAACTCAGGTTGCAGAGGAAGGAAGGTTGTGATTTTGAGGCCAGGATAAGTACATACAGAGATTCTGTCTCAAAAATAAACAAATGTTCAAATAAAAAACCTGACTACCCTGACCACTAGTGTTGCTTCCATGAACAGAAAAGGTAAAATTAAACTTGTGAAAATGATTTTTATTAGCACCAGATATTTCTCTTTTTTTTTGACTTTTTTAAAATTTGAATTACAAACAAGATTGAATTACATGACAATCCCAGTTCCCTTCTCCCTCCCTTCCTCCCCTACCACCCCCCCCAACTATAACCCTACCTATCACATATCCTTTCTTCTAATCTACATCTGACTCAACCTTTCTGAACCCTCATGACCTCTGCATTCTTCCTTTTATATTCTTATATTTCAAAATTGCAAATCCTATCATTTACTAGATTCTTAAAAGCCATTGTTAGATGATCTTGATTGTGTGTTACAACTCTGAGAGGGAAGGTTTCCCCAATACAAGTGTTACAGCTCTGCTGTGGGAGAGGGGAGATTTTTCCAATGCAAGGGTTACAGCTCTGAAGGGAAAGATATCCTGGCAGTTGGGAGCCAAGGAATACCTCAAAGTCACACTGCACAATAAACCTTACACGAGATTTATTGGGAGAGAAAAACCAAGGAGGGTGGTCACCTCTACTTGGGAGAGAAGTTACAGAGAACTGAGCAGAAGACAGGGTTTAAATGGAGTTTCTTGGGGGACGGAGCTTTCCAGTGTGGGGATTGGTCTGATTTCAAGTCCTGAGATGGGGGCAAGCCCAGGGATTATTACGATTTCAAACTCAGGGATTGGTGGGTCTTCAAGTCTCAGCTTGGACTTTTTACTCTGTAGGGTGGAGCTTGACCACCTGTGTCTAGCCATTACTGCTAGGGTGCAGCCTGGCTGTTGGAGGTCCTCAGGGGCAGGGCCTGGCCACTCAGAAACCTCGAGGAGCTTACTGGTTGTGCATGCCTATACGACCAAGATTCTGGAAGCTCAGTTAGGAGGATGGTGAATTAGGAGCCAGCCTGAGCTAAAACCAAATACAAAAACCTCACACACATAGAAAAAGCCCCTCATTAATACTGTCCTATTAAATATAAAGGCTCTGTATCACCATTTAACCACTGTTTACCTTCCCATGTTCTATTTGTTTCTCTCTTGCCGTTGTCCTCTGTGCTGCTGAAACAGTCTCCTTTCTTTGCTCATGAAGCACCATGTGCATCCTGACTCCCAAGGGCTTTTGCACCAATGTTCCTTCTGTCTAGATGTCCTGATACTGTGCCTGAGGACTGGTTTCTTCTCACTCTTTACAGCTCAATCTAATTGTCTCACCAAGAGAACTTACCTGACCATCTGGTTCAGACAGGTTCTCCCTGTTGTTGTTTTTCATAGATCTAAATTCCTTTCAAGCACTGCTGCTTATATTAAATTATGTGTGCCCATTATTGCACATGCTCATTGTTTGGACTTGATTTACTCTGTCAGCTCAGGACGTAGTTCACAGAATGTGCTCAGGTAAATACTTAGAGGCACTAGGGGAGCAAGTGAATTCTTCATTTACTTCACACAAAGATGTATAGATTAAGGGAATGTTTTGTCTATAAGCCATTTTTAAAAAAGATTAGAACATCTTTTCTGTACTCAATCAAACCATGAGTTTTAGGGCTTTATATGTTTCATACAGATATTGGTATAGTCATAATTCTTGCTTTACTAATTTTTGTGGAATTTCAGTGAATATAGAGGTTCTTTTCGAAAGTAGTATTTTGGATAGGAAAACAGTGACTCAAAATGTAGCTCAGCTGGTAGAGTGCCTGTCTAGCATGCAGCAAGCCCTGGGTTCAATCTCCAGCACCTCATAAATGGTACATGGTGGCATATGCTGTTATTTCAGCACTCGAGAGGTGGAGGAAAGAGGATCAGGAATTCAAGGTCATCCTTGGCAATATAACAAGTTCGAGGCCAACCTCGAAAATCAAAAAGCAGAGTCATTTTGGAATTTCAGTTACAAATTTTATAGTCATTTGTATTCATTCTCAAAAAAGTATTTTTCAGGAATTACGTTTTTATTTTTTTCCACAACTCTATTAATCTACAATTTCAAGTTGTATTAAAATGCAGTTCCTAAACTGCGAGTGGTAACTCATATATTCTAGAAACTGAGAGGTTAATGCAGGGAGGATTGTCACACGTTTTTGAAACTAGATGAGTTCCAGAGTGGCCTTACCACAGAGTAAGACCCTGTCTCAAACATATAAACATATAAACACAATATGTTTTATGTCACCTAGTTATCCTCTTATATAGTAAATGGTCTTGGCTTTATGCATTAAGATTTTAGTTGAACCAGGTGGTGGTAGTACCTTTAATCCCAGCACTCGGGAAGCAGAGGCAGGCAGATCGCTATGAGTTTGAGGCCAGCCTGGGCTACAGAGCTAGTTCCAGGACAGCCAGGGCTACACAAAGAAACTCTGTCTCACCCCCACCCCCCACACACAAAAAGAAAAGAAATATTGCAATTGAGCTGTACATGGTGATACACACCTTTAATCCCAGTATCTCAATACTCATGGGGCAGTGCCATCCTGGTCTACATGGTGAGACTGTCTGAAAACATGTTAATAAAAGAAAGATTACCACTTAAAACTTTATTACTGCATTTCCTTTCTCTTGTCAAGAAAAGAGGTAATTTTGTTTTTTGTTTCTTTTATTTTTATTCTATTTTGTTTTCTGTTGCTGTGATAAAACACTGATCAAAACCAGCCTGGGGAGGAAAAGGTTTATTTTATCTTACACTTCTAGGTAACTGTCTGTCATAGAGGGAAGTCAAGTCAGGAACTTAAGCAGGGACAGTCTGGATCCCCCCCCCCCAAACCCCCCCAAAAGACTGCACATCCTTCATCCAGGCCCCTGCATTTTATGTGACTTCAGAAAAGTGAGGAGGCCACAAGCCACCACTTAAAGCTTTGTGGAGACCTTTCCCACTGTTTCTTCTGTAGGTAACTTAGATTTAATTTCTGCATAAAGCTGAAAGACTTTGAGATGGAGTGGGAGGTTTATAGACCTAAAGAAATAGGAATAAATCAGATTGAGCAAAATATAAATATTGAATGATTGGTAGATTGAGATAATTCCAGTTAACTCAGAGAAAACGGTTGAGAAATTAGAGAAAAGCAAAAATATATGAAAGACAGGAAGTGTCACACACATAGAATTACTGTCCCTGAGGAAAAGAACCACAAGTAATAGGTGGGCTGAAATAGCATAAAGTGTTTCAGGAGAGTTTTATAGCATTTTCTCAGTGAGTAGACCTAATTTGATGAAGTTCTTGAACTTTTAGAATAAAGGACACATCATTGTGTGGGAAGCCTTGGGTGGTTTGGTAATTTCTGTTGGAGGTACATCCATCCTCTGAAGGACCTTTGCTTAGATTTGTTAGTGGTCAAATTCTGTTAGTGGGTTTCCTCGCCATTGGAGGAGGGTGGAGTATGTGCCCTGTAGTCTGATAGTGAAGGGAATGAAAGGACATTTAAGATGTAGACCACATGGTATCAATATGGATATCTGAAATAGGCCAGAGATGACAAATTCTGGACATCTGAGGAACCACGAGCCAGCTAAAGATCGCTTACACTGAATATTTGGGAATTCAGAATGAACAGTGATAAAAATCATATAACTGTTTCTGGACAAATGCTACTTTTATGTAAATTTAGTATAAATAATGTCTTTGAGATCAGAGGCAAATGACCCTTTTCCCAGAGTGAATAAAGTATGTCACATCTGTTTGTGGCTCCTCAAATTTTCTTTAGTCTTCTGGCTTCCTGAGACTGCTTCCCTAACTTCAGATATTGACCTCACAGATGGTCACTGGGCCAGCCATTGGGGGAAGCTTGTGAGGGAGATGGCTGAGTTATGAAAACATTCTGATTCCTGCATTCCTGTGCATATGTGTCTAGAAGGACACAGGTCTACGGGCTTACAGCTATCACTAGAGACACCAGAACTGTTAAACACATGGGCTTTTTTCTTCAGTGGAAGAAATTGACCCCTTATCACCCAGAAAGCTGGAGGAGATGCTGTTTAATAACTGGTGATCTTTTGCTATTTACAGAGCCAGCCCTCATTCCCCCAGACTCCTGAGCATTGTTTCTGTCAGCATAACCCATCCTCATGAAGGAAGTTCCATGTACTTTGTAAAAGAGTTTGCTATTAGACTTCCTACAAACCCTTGTTCCCTAGGTCCTTGCCCTGAGCATGGTTTCTCAGTCAGTAGAAGCCATTCTTGTGGAAGAGGTCATGGGTGCTTTGCAAAAGACATGCACCTTGTAAGAGAGTTTAGATGTAGTCATGCTATAAGCTGTTAGGATAATTGTCACCCACCCTGCTAAGTCATGCTGACTCTCAAGGTTCATTTCCCTGCCATCTGTGACACTTGAAGGGACCCCCATATAGGTACTTGTCCAGATCTAAGAGCTAATTGTTTAATTTTCCTAAGAACAATTTATTTGGTCCTTAGAATTTCTTATGCTGTGTTTTATTCACACTGTTCTTATATTTGCTTTGTTTCAGCTGTGAAGAAAAAGAAAGGTAGTCTATTTTCCAAGTATCTTTTGGGGGTTTGCCTTACCTAGATGCTGGGACATGCCAGCATTTAAGTGTCTGACAGGCTGTTAGCTGACATGCTGACAGAGTAGGAAAAAATACGTTAAGATATAGATTAAGAACCTCCATGCTGTGATGGGGCACATTTGGAAACTTCTGTATTTCCTCTATCTTTCTGGCCTCTCAAGGTTTCAAACATGTGGTTTCAAACCTAGAAAGTTCTCAAAAATACCATCCAGTAAGAATTGTACAAAAGTGTTACAGTGCTTTTCAATGTCCTTCTCATGGCCTTATTTATAAATATTTCTAGCATGCTACATGAGTTCAAGAATTTGATTCAGTATGCAAAGAGATTTCACATCTCTGTAGACTTTTTGTGCCTATTAAATTGATGGATTCAAACAATCTTAACTCCTCTCTCTTTTATTAATTTAATTTTTTTCATTTATTTTACATCTCAACTGCAATTTTCTCTCCCTTCTCTACTCCATTCCCTAACCCCTGCCTCCCCTCTGCTCTGCTGCCCCCTTCCCCACTGCCCAATCCATTCCTTTGTTTCTGTTCGCAAGGGACAGGCCTTCCATAGGTTTCAACAAAGCATGGCATATCAAGTTGAGGTAGGAGTAAGCTCCTCCCTTTGTATTAAGGCTGGGTAAGCAACCCAGTATGAGGAATAGGTTCCCAAAAGCATGCTCAAGCATTAGGGTCAGGCTCTGATCCCACCGCTAGGAGTCCCACAAACAGGTCAAGCTACATAATTGTCACACATATGTAGAGGTTCTAGGTCAGTCCTATGTAGGCTCCCTAGTTATCAGTCCAGAGTCTGTGAACTCCTATAAACCCAGGTTAGTTGTTTTTGTGGGTTCTCTTGACCTACCTGGCTTGTACAATTCTTTCTCCCTCTCTTCAACAGGATTCCCGGAGCTTGGCCCAGTGCTTGGCTTCGGATCTCTGCATTTGTTTCAGATACTGGATTAATGCTCTCTGATGACAATTAGAGTAGTCACCAATCTGATTATAGGAGATGCCAGTTTAGGCACCCTCCCCACTATTGCTGGGAGTCTTAGCTGGGGTCATCCTTGTGGATTCCTGGGAATTTCCTTGGCACCAGTTTTCTCCCTAATCCCAAAATACTCCCTCCCTTCAAGACATCTCTTTCATTACTCTCTCCTCCATCCTGCCCCAACCCAATACTTTATGTTTCCAACCCCTGCCCCCCACACCAGTTTACCTAGGAGATCTTTTCTATTTCCTCTTCTCAGGGAAACCCATGCATTTGGGCCCTCCTTGTTATTTAGCCTCTCTGGGGCTGTGGGTTGTATAGCCTGCTTATCCTTTACTTTACAGCTAATATCCACTTATGGTTGAGCATATACCATGTTTGTCTTTCTGGGTCTGGGTTACCTCACTCAGGCTGGTTTTTTTTTTGTGTAAATATACCGCATTTTCATTATCAGTTCTCCAGTTGAGGGCATCTAGGTTGTTTCCAGGTTCTGACTATTATGAATAATGTTGCTATGAACATAGTTGGGCAAGTATCCTTGTGGTATGATTGAGCATCCTTTGGATATATGCCCAAGAGTGGTATTGCTGGGTCTTAAGGTAGATTGATTCCCAATTTTCTGAGAAACCACCATATCGATTTCCAAAGTGGCCGTATAACTTACAGGTCCACCAGCAATGGAGAAGTGCTCCCTTACTCTATATCCTCTCCAACGTAAGTTGTCATTAGTGTTTTTCATCTTGGCCATCCTGACAGGTAAGATGCTCTCTCAGAGTCATTTTGATTTGCATTTTCCTGATGGCTAATATGTTGAACTATTCTTTAAGTGTATCTTGGCCATTTGAGATTCTTCTGTTGAGAATTCTCTGTTTAGATCAGTAATCCATGTTTTAATTGGATTATTTGGTATTTTGATGCTTAGTTTCTTGAGTTCTTTATATATTTTGGAGATCAGCCCTCTGTCAGATGTGGGGTTGCTGAAGATGTTTTCCCATTCTGCAGGCTGCTGTTTTGTCTTACTGACAGTGTCCTTTGCTTTACAAAAGCTTTTCAGTTTCATTAATTGTCTATCTCAGTGTCTGCTACTGGTATTATATTCAGGAAGTAGTTGTTAGTATTCAGGCATCTGTACAGGCCTGTCCTTGGGGTTTTGCCAGCGTATGCCCTCAGCTGCAGCTACTAAGAGCACCACCTGTGCACATTCACTATGTTCCCTTTTAAAAGGGCCCTGCCCACCTTCCACTCTTCTCTTTCTTTCCTTCTCTCTCTCTCCCTCCTCTTTGCTCCTTCCCTCTCTTTTCTCTCTCTCCCCCCCTTTCCTCTCTCCTGCTGCTCCTGTTCCTGGAGTCAGGTCTCCCCTCTCCCTTTCCCCTTTTTATGTTCCCTTTCCCTAATAAAAAACCTCTCTGCTTGAACCCTATCTCATGGTGTCTTTCTCACCCCACTTTTTAAAAATTACAACAGTAGTCCCCCCGTATCAGTGCAATCATGCCTACTTTCTACTTTCTCTTCTATCAGGTTCAGTGTAACTGGATTTATGTTTAAGTCTTTGATCCACTTTGGCTTGAGTTTTGTACAGGGTGATAGATGTGGATCAATTTACATTCTTCTACATGTTGACATCCTGTTAGGCCAGCACCATTGTTGAAGATGCTTTCTGTTTTCTGTTGTATAATTTTGGCTTCTTTGTTCAAAATCATGTGTTCATAAGTATGTGGATTTACATCAGAGTCTTAGATTCAATTCCATTGATCCACCTGTCTGTTTTTATGTCAGTACCATGCTGTTTTTATTATTAATGCTCTATAGTAGACCTTGAATTCAGGCATGGTGATACCTCTGGAAGTTCCTTTATTGTACAGGGTTGTTTCAGCTATTCTGAGTTTTTTGTTTTCTACATGAAGTTGAGTATTGTTCTTTCGAGGTCTGTGCAGAATTGTGTTGGAACTTTGATGGGGATTGCACTAAGTCTGTAGATTGCTTTTGATAAGATTACCATTTTTACTGTGTTAATCCTACTGATGCATGAAAATGGGAGATCTTTCCATCTTCTCATATTTTCTCCAATTTCTTTCTTCAAAGACTTAAAGTTCTTGTCATACAGGTCTCTCACTTTTTTTGTTGTTTTGTTTTGTTTTATTAGAATTACCCCAAGATACTTTATATTATTTGTGGCTATTGTAAAGGGTGTTATTTCCCTGATTACTTTCTCAGCCCATTTATCATTTGTAAATGGGAGGATTACTGACTTTTTTGAAGTAGAATTTTTGTGGTCACTTATATATTTTAATTAATAATAAATAAATGCAGGAAAATGGAATCTCAGGCACTAAAACATACAATTATTAAGCAAAATGTTTTTTTTTTAACAATATAGATGACAGGATGTTTATATTTTCTCCAGGTTTTTTTTTTTCCATTCAACAGGGTTTATTTCACATATATGCACCATAAAGGTATTTTTAAGGTCGTTTTCTTGTGCTTCAGCTGTGTTCCTGTGTTGCTGTCATAGGATCACTGGGTTTTGGTGGTCTACATTGCCCTTTCTGTTATTGAATGTATTCTTACACTGGCATATACTCATCTGGATTTGGGATGATTATAGGTCTGGGTGGTGATTCTTGTGTTTGTCTTTGTTGTATGGATGTTTTGTTACTTTATTATCTCTCCCACCCTCCTTCCCTCCTTCCCTCCCTCCCTCCCTCCCTCCCTCCCTCCCTCCCTCCCTCCCTCCTCCCTCCTCCCTCCCTCCCTCCCTCCTCCCTCTCTTTCTTTCTTTCTTTCTTTCTTTCTTTCTTTCTTTCTTTCTTTCTTTCTTTCTTTCTTTCTTTGTCTTCTGGCCTGAATGGCTAAGGGTTCTGGTGACTGGCAGCTCTTCAGGTCCAGTAGGGTGTCTGTCTCATTTGAGGTTTATTGGAGTTTGGGTGCCTAGATCCAGCATATCTTCTGACTGGTGTGGGCTGTATCTGTGCTTATTGAGTCTGCTAGAGTTTCAGGGAAAGGCTGGCTACAGAGAGGTTGATGAAGTGGGTGGGTTTGGGTGGCAGGATGGGTTTTGGGAGAAGAGAATCTAAAGGGTGGCAGCAGTGGTGGTCCAGCCTGCAGGCAGGTTTCTCATCTGCTGGCCAGATGGTAAGGACTGCACCAGAGCAGTAGCATTCACGCAGAGTTGGAGGCTGGGCCCAGCTTCCTTGCTGGTGTTGAGATGGGAGAGGGAGGGGGTCACAGGATGTGCCATGTGGGGCTTAAGGTCTGGTTACCTGTTTTCTCTTTCTTAGACAAGTTCTCATTATGTAGCCCTGGCTAACCTGGAAGTCCCTATGCAGAACAGGCAGGCCCAGAACTCACAGTATTTGTCTTAAAGAAAAGTGCAGCAAATCCAGATCAGTAGATCAGTCTCACTCTAACCAATCACCGACAGATTTCCCATTGAAAATGGCAAATTCTTCTTGGGGTCATCCTTGCAGTTGGCTCTAGCATACCACAAGGTATGAGTCTCCTGATGCTTGTTGGGAATGATGCAAAAGGTGCAAAGAAGCCATTCTGACAGGTGTAAGATGATCTCTCAGAGTTGTTTTGAGTTGCATTTCCCTGATGGCTAAGGATGTTGAGCACTTTCTTAAGTGTCTGTTAGCTATTTTAGATTCCTCTATTGAGAATACCCAGTTTAGTTCTGTACCCCACTTTTTAGTTGAATTATTTGGTGTTTTGGTGACTAGTTTCTTGAATTCTTTGCATATTTTGGGAGAGGATGTAGAGAAAGGGGAATGCTTCTCCATTGCTGGTGGGAGTACAAACTTGTACAGCCACTTTGGAAATCAGTATGGCAGTTTCTCCAGAAAATGGGAACCAGTCTACCACAAGATCCAGCAATTCCTCTCTTGGGCATGTACCCAAAGGATGCACATTCATACAACAAGGACATCTGGTCAACTATTTTCATAGCAGCATTATTTGTAATAGTCAGAACCTGGAAGCAACCTAGATGCCCCTCAACTGAAGAATGGATACAGAAAATGTACATTTTCACAATGGAGTACTACTCATTGGAAAAAAACAATGGAATCTTTAAATTTTCAGGCAAATGCATGGAACTAGAAGAAACCATCCTACGTGAGGTAACTTAGTCACAGAAAGACAAACATGGTATGTACTCACTCATATATGGATATTAGACATAGTGGAAAGGATTACCAGCCTACAGTCCACACCTCCAGAGAAGCTAGAAAACAAGGAGGACCCTAAGAGAGACATACACGGTCCCCCAGTAAAGCAGAAAGGGACAAGAGCCCCTGAACAAATGGGGTGTATGGGGGAGGGGGGATGCATGTAGGAGAAAGTGGAGGGAAGAAGAGGAGGGGGGAGGAGAACATGAGAGATCAGGAAGATTGAATGAGGAGAGGAATAGAGGAGAACAAGAAAAGGGACACATCAATAGAGGGAGCCACTATCGGTTTAAAGAGAAATCTGGCACTAGGGAATTATACAGAGATCTAAAAGGATGACCCCAACTAGGACCCTAAGCAATAGTGGAGAGGCTACCTTAAATGCCCATCTCCTATAATGAGATTGATGACTACCTTAAATGCCATCCTAGAGCCTTCATCTAGTAGCTGATGGAAGCAGAAGCAGAGATCCACAACCAAGCACTGAGCCAAATTTCTGCAATCTAGTTTCAGAGAGGGAGGAGTGACAAACAAAGGGGTTAAGACCACGCTGGGAAAACCCACAGAAACACCTGGCCTGAGCAAGTGGGACTCATGGACCCCAGTCTGACAGCTGGGTACCAACATAGGACCAAACCAGGGCCCCTGAACGTGGGTGTAAGCTAGGAGCACTGGGCAGTCTATGGGACCTTGGCAGAGGAATCAGGATGTATCCCTAGTACAGGGATGGACATTGGGAGCCCATTTCCCATGGAGGGATACTCTCTTAGCCTAGATGCACAGGAGAGGGCCTAGACCCTGCCCCAGGTTACTTGACAGATTTTAATGATCCCTTTTGGAAGGCCTCGCCCTCCCTGGGGAGTGGATGGGGGATGGGGATCGGGGGGGGGGGTTATGGCAGGATGGGAGGGAGAGGGAACTGGGGTTGATGTGTAAAATAAGATTGTTTCTAATTTAAATATATATGTAGATGTGCAAAGAAGGAAGGCTAAGGAAGGCACTTGGCAAGAGTAGGTTTTTTTTTTTTTTTTTTTTTTGCATAACTATGTTCTTCAATGCATTTTGTTAAAAAACCAAACCAAACAAAAATTGAATGGAGTGATGGTTCTGCTTTTATAAAATTTGTGTCTGAAAAAAATTAGTGAGAGAGACACAGGAAGGAGGAAGAGAGAGAATGAAAATGACTGATAATTCTTCAGAGTCTACACAGAAAAGCTAACTACTGAAAGAAGGGAAACCTTGTTAGCCTCAGATCTTTTCATAGCAACATTCAGTGCCAGCTGTAACTTTCAAGGCCGTAGCATATAAAAGGTCATGAGTATTTTACCCACCCCAGGCACCTTTCACCTGTAATGGTATCAAGCAAGTGCTCTTAATCATGAGAGATCACCAGGGAAGGAATGCATGAGAGCTCTGTGCTTAAGCGTCACTCAAGTGAGGCATGGTGTCATATACCTGTAATCTTGGCACTTAGAATGCTTGGGTAAGAGGACCACACGTTCAGGACCAGGGCGTAGGCTGTACATAGTGAGACTGTCTCAAAACCAAAACACCACTTGACATTGAAACACAACCAGTAAAGAATTGAAGAGCTGAAGAAGTCAAAGTGGAGGGCTGGGATGGGGCTGCTGCAGCTTAACACATAAATCACTGTGGGACTAAAGTTACACAATGGAATGTGAATGTTATGAGCATGGACACTGTAAGCTGTGGAGCAAAACTAGGAGAAGAAATGGGATTGGAAACGTGAATACTAAGGTATTGAACTTCAAAGCAGAGAGCTAATAGATTCTAAAATTAAATAGTATTTACCTTTGAAACGTCAGTTTAGTAAAAGCAGTAAAATAGTAATTATCAATAGATAATTATTAAAGCAAACTGAAATAATTTTCATCTATGTTTAAAATAAATATCCTAAAATATGCAAGTTAAATACCAATTTATGTGTTAGTCACACTTAATAGATATCTTTATTTTGCTATATTTCCTTCATATGGTATATACTAAGACTGTAAGAAAAGCTCAGAAAAAAGGCTAACAAATGCCAGTGTATTCTCCTCTGCCCAGATAAGGAAATAAAATTTCCCTTGTGCAGAGGGAGGCCCTTCTGCACTGCTGAAGAGTCACAGAGACAATCAGTCTTATTGTTAGTGTTACTTGCTCTAAATAGATGTAAAAGTGTGGTAGAGCTAGTAATTTATAGTTTTATGTATCTATTTGCCTATCTTGTGATGTTCTCTATCACCAAGCTTCATCAGCAGACATTATCTTTAGTGCATCACTCCCTTTCTGTTTCCTGAGTACTGATATTAATGATGTTTTGCAGATTGCTTCTTTAGCTTAACATTGTTTTAGAGATTTATTTTGAGATGTTTCTTGCATGTTTTTTGGTGTTACTGTTATTTATACAACTACGACTCGTTGATCAATTTCAATAGACATTTGTTTCCTTTTTACTAGCATGTTTTGATAAACCTCTTACCTATTTTTGTTGCTTCTGTGTGCTGGCAGGCAGAGGACAGCTTTTGGGAGTTGGGTTTCTCTTTCTACTATTGTGTTTTAAGGATTGAGCTCAGGTTTTCATGTTTGGAAGCAAGTGCCTTTATACAACGGAGCCATTGGGTTTTATTGTTGTTGTTGGTTGGTCCTCCCTCCTCTCCACAGAGACAGAATCTCAGTGTAGCCCTGACTAGCCTGGAATTATGTAGATTCATAGACATCTATCTGCTTCTGCTTTCTGAATGTTAGTATTAAAGGCATCCACCACCATGCCATTCCTTGCTCTCCCCCCCCCCCATTTTGGTGGTGGTGCTAGTGTTTGAACCCAGGACCTTATAGGTGCCAGGCAACTAACACTCTGCCACTGTACTACCTCCTAGACCTGTTTAGTTTTTGAAGCAGGGTCTCACACTGTTGTTCAAGCTGGCTTGGGATTCACTATGAAGTCTATATTGGCCCAGAATTCACTGCAGGTCTTCTGCTTCAGCCTTCTGGCACTGGAATTACAACCATTGCCACAGTGCCCAATAGTAAATCTAGTCTTACATTCTCTTATTTTTATGTATGTATATGGTCTCTGTGTGCATGAAACCTGAAGGCAGTTACTGTTGGAGCCAGAAGAAGGCATCGGACTTTTAGAGCTGTTGTTATAGGCGGTTATGAGCTGCCCAGTGTGGTTGCTGAGAACTGAACCTCGCTTCTCTGGAGCAAGTGCTCTTAGCCCCCAGCCATCTCTCCAGGTTCCCCCCCCCTTTAAATAAACTTAGATTATTTGGGTAAACTTAAACAATCTTCTGCCCCTTTGTATAGCTGTATTTTGTCAGTCTTCTGTCTATAAATATATAGAAAGATGTTTGTAATAATGTTTCCTTACTGTTAGTATTTATTTCTGGGTAATGGAGTGTCAAATCATCCTTGAAACTTTTAGTTTATTTTATTGTATTGGTTGTATTTTTCATGAGCATTTATGCATTTTATAATAGAAATAGGGTGATTGTCTTAGTTACTATTCTATTGCTATGGTTAAACACTATAACCAAGGTTATGGTTATGGTTAAAGAAAGCATTTAATTGAGCTTTTACAGGATTAAAGTCTGTGGTGCAGAATAAAGGCATGGTGGCAACAAAAACTGAGAGCTCACATCTTGATCCAAAAGAAGGCATTAGAGAGAGCACACTGGGAAAGTCTTGAAACCTCAGAGTCTACTCCCAGCGACACTTCCTCCAACAAGGCTACACCTCTTAATCCTTCCCACTCAGTTCCATGCAAATGTGTGAACCTATGGGATTTTCAAACTACCACAGTGGATTTTTTTATGACTATTTTAATTGATTTACACGAATAAGCATAAGCTTCATGGCAGGACTATAACTCATTGTCTGGGGGCGGGGTGCACCCAAGTATATTGAGTCTGTCAACTAGAGCTTGTGCATATGGATGGAGGCCGGAGGCCAACATCAGGTGCCCCCTCTCTATTGTTCGGCACTTTTCTGGTTTGAAACAGGGTCTGTCATTTAACTTGGAACTTAATCATTTTGGATAGACTGGCTGGCCAGCCTCATGGGACCTGTACCCTTCTACCTTTGTGATTGGAGTTGCATAGAGGTGACTCCATGCCCCCCTTTTACATGGGTACTAAGGAAGTGAAGTTAGATTCTCATGCTTGCTCAGCAGGCACTTTATCCATTGAGCCATCACTCCAGCCCTAAAAGGACTTTTATTTTGCTGATTTTGTATTTTAGAATTCTTTATTGTATGATTAAAATGTTATAATTGTATTTTGGCTTTCTTGAATAAATGGTTAAATTAAAAGGAATACTGATAATTTTCTTTTAAAATATTTATTCTTTGAAACACACACACATATATAATTTCGATAATATCTACCCCAAATTCTCCCTTCCACTCACTGCAAATGTCCCCTATGTGTGTACATGCTTATGCACACACATGTTGGTTTTCTTCTTCCACCATGTGGGTCCAGGGATAGAATTCAGGTGGTCAGGCTTGTGCAGCAAACACTTTTACTCACTGAAGCCATCTTACCTGCTTAGTTATTATTTATTTATTTAATTGCTTAATTATTATCCCCCTTTCAGTACTTTCCCTCAGTTTGTCATTATTAAATGAGTAAAAGTTACTGTGAATTATTAAGTGTAAGTCCCTTTATAACAAACTTCAGATGGCTTGGATTATTATGTAGAAGGGTTTTCAGGAAGCTATAGAAATGCCCAGTGGTTAAATATATCCCAGGGTTGTGTAGTCTGTCTCCCCAGAATAGCGTGTGCTTCCCTGTATTCCTGATTTATTGAAAAATCTCTGAACTGTATTATATCACAAATAGAAGAATACAAGATATTCTCTTTGTCATTTGTGTGAAAATGTGGTCTGTTTGTTTTGTAGGTATGACCTGGCTTCAAGGGAATGGCTTCCACTCAACCATTCTGTGAACAGTGTGGTTGTAAGATATGGTCATTCTTTGGCATTACATAAGGTAAATTATCTCAACTTTACCAAGCAAGAAGTTCAACTCTTCCTGTTAGTTTGTGTCATTAAGTAGCTCTTCAGCTTTGTTTTAATTGCTATAAACTTTGTTTGGTGTGATGGGAGTATATAATTGGCCAAGTTGTGATTGGAAATTGAAGTTGGAACTATTTTAATCCATGGTATTGTACTGGGATACTATGATTACAGTGCCAAGTGGTTAAGAATGAAGATTTAAAAAGTGTCAATGAGTCCCATGCCTATTAGCAAGTTTAGCCACATTGCAGTGTGACTGAGTAAGCATTTTTACTTTCCTTGTTTTTGTGCATATGTTATAAGATGAAGCAACTTTATTTTCCAAGCCATTTTATTCTTATTTCATGTAAGAAGGTGTTATAGAGAGAAAAGAATATGATTTATTTTATCTTGTTCTTTCTCTATCTTATTCCTAGTAATTCACTGAAAAGTATATTTTACTCATACTTCTTAAGCTAAGAATAAGTCTGATATTATAAACCAGTCCTTTTCTGTTCTTAGATAGTAATTTTTAAAAGATGCATTTATTTTTATTTGATGTGTATGGGTGTTTTGCCTGCTTGTGTGTCTGTGCATGCTGTTCTACCAGAGGCCAGAGAGTTTGGCATAAAAACCCCAGGAACTGGAGTTACATACAGGTGGTTGTCAGCTGCCATGTGGGTTCTAGGAACTGAACCCTGGTCCTCTCCAAGAGCAGCAACTGCTCTTAGCTACTATGCCATCTCTCCAGCCTTAGAGTTTATTTTTTAATGGTTTAAAAAAATCCTGTTTACATCTTTCTTGTAGGATAAAATCTACATGTATGGTGGAAAAATTGATTCAACAGGGAATGTGACCAATGAGTTGAGAGTATTTCATATTCATAATGAATCATGGGTATTGTTAACACCCAAAGCAAAGGAGCAGTATGCAGTAGTTGGACACTCAGCACACATTGTTACACTGGCAACCGGCCGTGTGGTCATGTTGGTCATCTTTGGTCATTGCCCACTCTATGGATATATAAGCGTTGTGCAGGAGTATGACTTAGGTATGTATATTTTTTTCAGTGGATGGTTCTTGAATATCAGATTGAAAACCCCTTCTCTTATTATTTGGACAGTTTAACAAATTCAACCTAACCTTGACCCAGTACTTTGTCTTGAAGTAGTTAATATCAGTATATAACTGGTAAGATTCAGGATGTTGATGTCCCTTTGCAACAAATATTTGTTACTGTCAGTTTGCAAGGAGCCAAAGATAGCACTAAATGCTTTGGGTATCAAAATAAACATAATGCAAAACAATAAAGACTCTAAAGCAGCTCTGTATAGTCCTTTAGAGGTTAATTCAATGCAGTGTTATTTTACCTTAGGGTATAATCTTTCCTTGTGTTAAATTTTACTGTTTTTTCAAAGTTGTATAAAAGGAGTGTCAGAATTGAAATCTTGATAAAGTAGTCCTAAAAAGTACATCTGAAAATCAGAAGGAATCACTGAAGATCATAGGGAATGAAATGTCTGTTTGAGAGAAACCTGAATCTTTAATCTTTAAAAATGTTTTAAAAATCTGAGTCTTTAAAAATCTGTTCTTTGAAAGTTTCATACATGTATACAATATATCTTGATCATATTCACCACCCACTTTCTCCATCCATCTCTGCATAGGCTCCTCCCAAACAGACCTCTTTCCAGACTTATATCCTCCTTTTGAGGGCTAGCATACTGAGTCCATTTAATGCAGCCCATATGTGTAGTTGTGGGGTCATCCACTGGCACATGAATAATATACTAGTACCCCTAAAGAAAAAGGGCAGCCTTCTAGCTTCTCAGCTGTGAGAGGGGCCCTGCAGCTCCTCGCTGCAATATGCTGGGATTTTTGCTTTTTGTTTTGTTTTTTTTTTTGTTTTGTTTTTCGAGACAGGGTTTCTCTATGTAGCTTTGGAGCCTATCCTGGCACTCACTCTGGAGACCAGGCTGGCCTCGAACTCACAGACATCTGCCTGCCTCTGCCTCCCGAGTGCTGGGATTAAAGGCATGCCCCCCAACGCCTGGCTGGGATTTTTAACTTGTTTGATTTTGTGTAGTTCCTCTGCAGGTAACCACAGCTGCTGTGAGTTCTGTGTGCAACAGCAATGCCATGTTGAGAGGACGGCATTTCACAGAAGTTTTTCTCATCCTCAGGCTCTTGTATTCTTCCTTCCTTCCTCCCTGCCTGCCTCCCTGCCTGCCTCCCTGCCTGCCTCCCTCCCTGCCTCCCTCCCTCTCTCCCTCCCTCCCTCTCTCTTCCTTTCTTTTGTTTTTCGAGACAGGATTTTTCTGTGTAGCTTTGGAGGCTGTCCTGGAACTAGCTCTTGTAGACCACCCGCCTCTGCTTCTTGAGTACTAGGATTAAAGGCGTGCACACCAATGCCCAGCCTCTTACCTTCTTTCTACGGCATTCCCCGAATCTCGGGGCAGAGCTTGATATACACTCTCCTGTACAGGGTTGAGCTCTCCATCACTTAGTCTCAGCACTCTGAACCTGGAATTAAGCACTACCCAGTGCAACAAGAAGCTTCTTTGACCACAGCCAAAGTGGCAACATGACTTTAGAAAGACATCAGCAGGTTCTTCTTGAGTCTATGACTTCCTGAGCCATGAGTTTTGACTGTGTTTACTGTACCAGGCATGAATTCCCTCCTGGGGAGTAGCCTTCAAATCTAACTTGAGAGACTGGTGATTCCCTCCTGTTGATAGTCTTGTTAGTATTGTACCAGGGTTACATATTTGCTTTTCAAGTTAGTGTTGTAGAATTCAGGGTCCAGCATTGGGTAAGACCATTGATGACTTCTTTCCCTCAGCAGCCTGCATAATAGCTTTCAGTGCTATGACAGCTAGCCAGCAGGGATGGCGTTTCTTGGTCTGTTCAAGACTGATTTCTCCATATCCTGCAAACAAATATTCAGTGTCGTGTCGTCAGCAATAAGATTCTACCATCTAGTTATAATGGGCAACCAAGAGCATGACAATAGTCTATATTGTTGTAGATACCTCCCAGACTAGTGACCTGTGACTGGCAAATTTGCAGGCTTCCATTAGGTTTCGCCATGTATCCTTAGTTTTCATTAACCCCGCTCTTGTTCCTTTCTCCCATACCCCTTTTCCCTACTAAAACATTAGGTTCTCAATACCCACACCCCTACAACACCACTTCTTTCTTACTAGTTGTGCTTTACTATGCCCTGTAATTATATTTTTCACTTGGGTTGCAAGATCATAGGTTCCATGTTTCTTCCAGCACATTTCATTTTGGTTACCCTCTTCCTTCTCCCATATTTCCCCATCCCTAGAATCCGAGTCTTTTTATTTTTTATATTTATTTATTTATTTATTTATTTATTTATTTATTTTGTTTTTTGAGACAGGGTTTCTCTGTGTAGCTTTGGAGCCTATCCTGGCACTCGCTCTGGAGACCAGGCTGGCCTCGAACTTACAGAGATCTGCCTGTGTCTGCCTCCCGAGTGCTGGGATTAAAGGAGTGCACCACCAACGCCCGGCTTTTTAAGTGTCATGAAATTCCTTTCCTATATAGTTGTTAGAACATCACACTATTTAGCAGCTTGGTTTTGGCCACATGGCTTTGCTGTAAGTTTTGTCTTTTTTTTTTTTTTTTTTTTTTTTTTTTTTTAAATTGTCCTCGGGAGTGAACCCAAGGTGTTTGTGGATGCTAGACCAACACTACCATTAAGGTATGTCTCCAGAACTTTTTCTTTTGAGATGTGGTCTCACTAAGTTATCCAGGTAGGCCTTGAACTTGTCGTCCACCTACCTCATTTACCTAGTACCTGGGACTATAGGCCTGCACCGCCCAGACCTCTCTAAATGGCTTTCTTTATAAATAAGATGAAAGTATATCCTGAACTTTCTTCTTCTGTTATAAGTTGTGTAGATTTTAATGTTTAAATAGTTTAAATAATTTAATGTTTAATAATAAGAGGATCCTTGACTTTAACTGTCTTTTTCAGAAAAGAACACATGGAGTATACTACACACTCAGGGTGCTCTTGTGCAAGGTGGCTATGGCCACAGCAGTGTTTATGATCACAGGACCAAGGCCCTATATGTTCATGGTGGCTACAAGGCTTTCAGCGCCAATAAATACCGGCTTGCAGATGACCTCTACAGATATGATGTGGATACCCAGATGTGGTGGGTGCTTTTCCTGGAGCTTTTCCTTGATGGTGTAGATTCTGTACAGACAGTTTGTTGAAAAGTACTGTGCTGAGGTTTGTTTTCTGTTTAGCATTGTATGTAACAAAGTTAGGAAATAAATATGGTAAAAAGTTAAGATAGTATTTGTTTTGTTCCTTTTTGTTAGATTTTCTGTTGTTTTAGGATAGTTAGAAAGTGCTTAGTGTTGTGGACCAATTTCAGTTCTCATTCACTGAAATCTACCATAGATTCCATATCTTCAGAATTCTCAGGAATAACATTGGCTGATTTTGTACATACTTGAAAAAAATCCTTTCTGTTTCCCTTTTTGATGTTGGGGAGCAAACCTAGGATTTTGCATATGAATAGGCTGCACCATCAGTTTAATGTCTTGATGAGCAAACTATCATTGTTGGGGTCATTTGCTGTTTTTATCCTTTAAATCATCAAACAGGATGCTCTCATACGTAGTTGATCGTTTTCCTCACTCTGAACTGTAGCTCAGCCTGTACTTTTAGCAAATGTAAATAAATTTGAGCTATGAAATAATTATAAAGCACTGGTCTCCATCTCTGTCTCTCCCTCTCTCCCTTCCTGTTTCTCTCTCAATATGCATCAGAGACATGCTGTGGTTATAATTTTTCATTGTCATGGGGATCACTGTCCTCAGTGGCTCTGCACCACTGAGCCTATACAGTTGGAAATTCTGTCTCTAGCTTTGGCTTTACTAATAAAACATTGAGCATAAATTTTGATCTGTATTTTCACATAATTCGTACCCAGTAACTGGAATTATAGAGCCATAGGGTATGAACATTTTAGGGCTCTTATTATAGTTTCCCCAAATTCTTAACAGATTTTTAGGAACTTTTTTAAGAAAGTGACTTATATAGGGGAAAATGCACATTTGATGCTGAAGTTATAAAGTAATTACATGTAAATTGGCAGATAGATAAGCATTCTTCTAAAACTAACCTTGTATTTATTATTTTTAAATAAACTCAAAAGGACCATTCTTAAGGACAGCCGATTTTTCCGTTACTTGCATACAGCTGTGATAGTGAGTGGAACCATGCTGGTGTTTGGAGGGAACACACACAATGACACATCCATGAGCCATGGTGCCAAATGCTTCTCCTCGGACTTCATGGCTTATGACATTGGTAAGTTTTCAAAGTTGTTTAACTTCACAAGTATTTTCTATGCCTATGAGCAACATTGAGGATTGATGTTAAAATAATTGTACCATTTGAAAGAAGCCCAGTCAGGTGATGGTGGTGGCTCACATCTTTAATCCCAGCACTTGGCAGTTGGATCTCTAAGTTGGAGGCCTGTCTGGTCAACAGAGCAAATTCCAGGACAGCTAGAGTTACACAGAGAAGCCATGTCTTGAAAAACCTAAATTAAAAAAAATATAGATAAAATAAAAAAATAAACAAGTCCCAAGTGGTAGAATTTGTATTTATTTGCATAAGGGTACACATTTATTGAAAAGCATTACTTTACATTAAACTACATAAAATTCTTTTTGAAGTTATTCTTGTTAATTGCTTGAATTCTTTTTTTTTAAGGCTAATTTAACTGTTATATCCTTTCTTATAAACTGCCTTACATAGTAGTGGTGTGTAGTTGTAACCACAAGCATCATGTTAAGTCAGATGAGGTATGCATTGCATTAGCTGTACACCTACTATTTTCTAGAAACTTGTCTTCACCCATGCTTTTGATGTGAATGTATGTGTGAACAGAAGAGGGCAGTGTTGATTTATCCCTGGAAAATAAACATCTAATGTTCTTTTGTATAAATACAATCAGATAGCCTTTTGTCTGTTTTTGTGTTTGCTTTTTGAGACAGGGTCTCACTCTATAGCTCTGACTGGCCTGGAGCTCATTAAGTAGATCAAGCTGACCTTGAACTCAGAGAGATCCTTCTGTCGATGAATGCTGGGATTAAAGGTGTGTGCCACCACACCAGCTAGTTGTTCATTTTACAGATTATTCTTTTTTTGTATGTTTGTTTTTTGTTTTTCGAGACGGTTTCTCTGTATTGCTTTGGTGATTGTCCTGGAAGTCACTCTGTAGACAAGGCTGCCTCCTGAGTGCTGGGACTAAAGGTGTGGACCACCAATGCCCGGCTTACAAATTATTCTTATTGTGTCTAAATGCACATAATAATACCACTTTAATGTTTTAAGTAGGTTAAGTGAACTAAATGTATTCATAATATTATTCATGCTGTATTACCATCCATCTGCATGCTGTCTTCTTGTAAAATGGAAACTCTCTGCCCTTGAATAATAGTTCCTCTCTTCATCCTCAGTCTTGAAATCATGGTCTTCTGATTCTCTCTATGGTTTTGACTGGTCTAGGTCAAGTGTTTATTTGAAAAAAGATCTTTTTATTTTCATTTTATGTGTATGAATGTTGCCTCCATATATGTTAAGTACATACATATGTGTTCAGTGTCCTTGGAGGACAAAAGTAGGCATTGGATCCCTTGGAACTGGAATTACAAACAGCTGTGAGCTGAGACGTGGGTGCTGGAACTACACCCAAATCATCTGGAGCAGCAGTGCGTGTCCTTAACTGCTGAGGCATTTTACAAGCCCCAGGTGCTTGTTTTTAACAGATATGGTTGTGCTAGCCATTGGCCTTTTTTTTTTAAACATTTATTATGTATATATACAGTGCTCTGTCTGCACACATTCCTATATGCTAGAAGGAGGTATAAGATCTCATTATAGGTGGTTGTGAGCTGCCATGTGGTTGCTGAGAACTTAACTCAGGTCCTCTGGAAGAACAGCCAGTACTCTTAACCTCTCAGCCTGCTTCTGAGCTTTTAAAGTGAGAATGACAGATACATTATAGTTAGTTCTTCTTCAAGCTGGAGGAAGCATAGAAATGAGAAGGTGTTGGGGAGAAGGAAGGAATAGCCTTGGGCATGCTGCAATGAAAGCTGTAGGCTGGTTGTAGGTGGTAAGGACAGAGGGCATAAACTGATGAGTTAGAGGAAGGATCTCTGGGGAGTACATAAGAGGTCCAGGGATCTTGCTCCATTATGGTTTCAGAGGAAGAGGCAAGGCAGGCTAGGTAGGGTCCCTTCTGCCTGTGAGGAAGATAGGCTTGGTTTAGCAGGAAGTGAGGGCTGCTACTGTTGAAGCTGAATGAAGAAGGTGGCTGGACTGCAGAAGCTCACTCGTCGCAGTGAGACAGACAGTAAGCGTGGCATGAGTGTGACTCTGCAGTGGCAGCTGATGTGAGGTCCAGCAGGGAAGCTGGAGCATGAGTCATACAGAGGAAAAGCAGGAGGTCTGGGAGAACTAGGGAAAGACTTAGGCATTAAAGCTTAATAGGATTTTTCCCCACCTACATTTTCATTAAGATTAAACAGTTCAGTATAGAGGCAAATAGAAAACAGTTTTTGAGCTTGGCATGGTGGCACACGCCTTTCATCCCAGCACTTGGGCGACAGAGAGGCAGGTGGATCTCTGATTTGGAGGCCAGCCTGGTCAACAGAACAAAGTTAAGACAGCTAGAGCTACACAGAGAAACCCATCTTCAAAAACAAGCAAAAATAAAAGAATTGTGGAACCTCTGTGTTTTGTTAACCTAAGCTTTGTAGACTATAAAATTGCCTTTTTTTTCTTTTCTTTTTTCTTTTCCTTTTTTCTTTCTTTTTTACCCTTGGAGACAAGCTCTTACTCTATTGGAAGGCTCAGATTTGCTGTGAGTTTGTAATTGAGGTTCACCTTGAACTCCTGGTTCTCCTGTCTCTACCTCCCCAAGTGCTAGGATTACTGGTATATGCCCCATGCCTAGCATTAAAATTTATTTATTTACTTATTTTGTTATTTTAAGACAGGTTTCTCTGTGTAGCCCTGGCTCTCCTGGAACCCAGTCTGTAAACCAGGCTGGCCTCAAACTCACAGAGATCTGCATGCCTCTGCTCCTCAAGTACTGGGATGAAAGGTGTATACCACCACCGCCCAGATGCATTAAAAATTTTAAATTAGAAAATATCTTGATGGGCTGGAGATGGATCTCAGCAGTAGAGTCCTTACCTGCCCTGGGTCTGATCCCTAGCACCACAAGGGAGAAGAAAATTCAAGACTAAAGCAGACATTCTGGTGGGTAAAAATAGCAGACAGTAGAGTAGTGACAATCTCAGTCAGGGGTTGCTGCAGTGTTAAATGTGTTCATTGATTAGCATCTCTGCCCAGTGCTTTTATTTCACACCCTGAAATGCTGCTGCTGCTGTTGTCCTTTACACATAATAGCATAACTACAAAGGAAGAAAAGCATGTTTTATAAGGCTGTCTTCATTGCATTCTTTGTTTGTTTTGAGGCAGGGTTTCTCTATGTAATCCTAACTGTTCTGGAGCTCACTATATAAGACCAGGCTGGCCTTGAACTCACAGAGATCCTCCTGCTTCTGCCTCCCAAGTGCTAGGATCAAAGGTTATGCCACCACGCCTGGCCTTCATTCTTCTCTTTAAAGACTGTCAGTTCCTGTTGAACTCTGAAATGTTTTTTTCTTGCCCTTAGCTTGTGACCGATGGTCAGTGCTTCCCAGACCTGATCTCCACCATGATGTCAACAGATTTGGCCATTCAGCAGTCTTGCACAACAGGTAACTGGAAAGCTAAAGTGTAGTACTGTCTTACATCTTACATCTTACATTCCCTTTTATATCAGTTTTCTAATGGTTGTATCTGAATAGTAAGAGGTTTAGGGAGAAAAAAAGGAGAGAGGGCACTTTAAGTGCAGGATAAGGTAAGGAGAACAGGATTGAGGAGATTGTGGAGACAAAGAGCAAGTTTTATATCTTCACTGCATCTAAGTGTGTGCTCAAGAATACCTTTCTGACCAGCAGAGCTCTTTCTGCCCCAGGGAAGCTTAGTCCAGGAAAGGACATTCAGATGACGGGCCGTGGCCCTGCAGATGAGTGCTTACCTGGTTTGGGCAAGATGCTGAGTTCCCACCCCAGCACTGCCTTCCCCAGATGCAGCATTTGTGGTCATTTATGTGGTCACTTTGAGGTGTGCTCTAAAGATGGAGAAGCTCAGCAGCCTGCTGATGTTAACTTATTTTGCTGCTATTATTACTGCTTTCTGCGTCCCTCTTTAAAATTTAAATTTTATAAATCCTGCTGGGTAATGATACATACCTTTAATCCAGCACCCTGGGAGGCCACAGCAGTCAGATCTCTGTGAATTCGAGGCCAGCCTGTCTACAAAGTGAGTTCCAGGACAGCCAGGTCTGTTTACATAGAGAAACCCTGTCTTGCAAAACAAACAAAAACAAAAGCAAAAAATTCAAAGTTGTATAAACCTAAAACTATTTAAATTCTGTAATGCTTATATATTTCCTTAGGTTTTTAAATTTTCAGTTAAATTATTTGTATTAGGAAAAGTACAAAAATGACATTCTGGAAATGGAAAGAATGACCATTTAGAAGCTAGATATTGGGGAAAGGTGGTATCTTTAATCACATGATTACTTAATGTTTTTACAAGTATATAGGATTTTGTGGCAAGACCATTCTATGTCTATATACTAACGTGGGAAACTTTTAATTATCTCGTTAACTTGAGTGTTATCTTGAATTGAAATCTGATTGTTTCCCTCAGAAAATGTCCTAAATGCCTTTTGAGATTTTCACCTGGCAAGCATCAGGCCACCTGGCCTTACTGGTGGCTGATTGTGCCATCTCTCTTCATTTGTGTGTTCTTGGTGCTCTCCTAGCACAGGGTTATGTACATTGTGGGCATAGTATACTATACATTAGGTGGCAAGTATACTAATATATATTTAACTAATATATCAAATGAATGAATCCTCTGTTAAAACAGTCTGAAGTAGTTTTACACAAACTCAGAGGAGTTGACAGTTTCTCATAAAGTCTAGTTTAAGCCATGAATCAAAATCAGGAATAGCTGTCTGAATTACATTGTTTTTATTTTTGTGTAATTCTTGTGGTGTATTTGAATTTCAGGCGGGGTTGGAGGAGGTAGGGAATGGTAGATAGCCATGGTTGCAGTTTAGTTGTATGAAGTGATTTCCTTAAGGAGAAACTTTGATCTCTTGTGTTGTCTAAGTGTTGTCTAAGCACTTGACCAGTCGTGTCTGACCTCATTGTTCTAATTATGATTTTAAGAAAGACTGAAAGAGAGAAGGCTGTGGGACTGAGGTTGCTTGGTGGAGAGGCAGCATTTTTCTCAGTTGCCTTCTCTAAGCCTCTTGGGAGGCTCTCCCACCCTCTTAGAACCATTGTGTGATCTCGGATGTCCTGAGCCAAGGAGGACACCAGCTGTGTTCAGTTCAAGCTACAGATTTATTAAGTAAATCCAGTTTGACTTGTGTCAGACTCAGGAGCCAGTAGCGAGGTCAAAAATGAATCCTTGAGTTTTTCTTTTTGGTTATTGAAATGTGTGGTTTTCAGATATTGTAATGAATACAGAGCCACACAATCACTATGCTTTCTTTAGTCCTTTCTTGAGTTGGAGAGAA
Organism: Cricetulus griseus; assembly: GCF_003668045.3. Classification (NCBI taxonomy): domain Eukaryota; kingdom Metazoa; phylum Chordata; class Mammalia; order Rodentia; family Cricetidae; genus Cricetulus; species Cricetulus griseus. The sequence continues at coordinate 47,611,691 of NC_048599.1, read as the reverse complement.
AAATTGAAGACCAGTGCATGTGAGTTACCAATTCCTCATTGTGGATTAGTATTAAACTTGCTTGGAGATTCAGGAATTTAGAGATGGGATAGGTCCTTGCTTATTGCAGCCCAGAGGTAACAGAAGAGGTTTCTTTTGAGGGGGTAAATATCATTATGAACTTGGATTTAAAAGTATTTGATGCATTTCATTCTATTGTAGTTCTAGCTAGTAAGCATCTTTTCGAAATAGCACTGGCAGCCCTGGTGTGTCTTTGGTGTACATAATGCAAATGCATTGTAAGCATTTCTTGACTTGGACATGAAGTTAGATTTTTCTCTAGAAAGGTCTAAATGAAAGGGGTGGGGGATAGTTTTGTTTTGTTTTTTTTTAGCTTGTGGAAGATCATCTAATTCAGATATATGTGAGTTTTAAACACTGCAATCTAAGTCCTGTTTCTTTCCATTGTCACTGGATTGGTCTTTTAAGAATACAGATTGGGCAGGCACTCAGGTGTCTGAGATCAGAGGAATTCTTCGAGGGTGAAAGTCCTAAGTTTTAGGCCAGCATAGGCTACAGAGTTCCTCGTGAGACCCTATCTCCAACAAGCAAAAGCAAGTTAAAGAAATGTTGTGTGTCTTGTTTTTGTAAAGCGGACTAGATTATATGTGTGTCAGACACTTTTTTTTTCTCCTGAAAGGTAAATGACTTTGTATTCTCTCTCTCTCTCTATATATATATATATATATTTCTGCATTACCTACTCTTCCACCTTACATACATCTAACAATATATACTGACGAGCACTCTGTAACACTATCTCTGTGTGATTTCTAGAAAAGTGACTTAAGGTTCAAAAGGGTAAATATGTAGTTTTGTTTCAAGTTGTCAAAACCCCTTGTGTGGGCTTCTGCAAAGCAATAGTGTATGAGCTTGCTTGTTGCCATGAAATCTCACCAATTCAAATATTTGTTCCTTTTTTTTTTTTTTTGTCCATTTTGATAGGTAACAAATTTTACTTTTTTTCTTTTTCAGTTTGACAGGCAACAAATGGCCCAACAATGTAGTTCTAATTTGCATTTCTCTTGAATAAAGTCAAATTTATTCATATGTGTAATGGCATCTGCTTTAATTTCCCCTGCATACTAATTGAAGTATATCACCCACAGTACACTGAAGAGTTCCTTTAGTCTTTATGGACCTTAATTTAGGCAAATCCAGGATTCATGACTTGGATACAGAAAGGAATTTCAGGATTAGCCAGTATGTTGCACAGTTGGGCTGTTATAAGGTTTAAAAGGAAAGTGCTCAGGACAAGCATGAGTATGGCTTCTAGAAGAAGAGTCACACTTCAGGTGTCCTCATGGTGACTATATATAGGTTTTTGGAATTTTGTTGTATGCTATGTGTCTATGGGACCCTTCTGTATGTTTTCTTGGATAATTAAGATTATAGGGTGGCACTGGAAATGCATTCGACGGCATTACAAATTGGTAAGATAAGATAAAATTAGACACTATTTTTTGTTTGTTTGTTTGTTTGTTTTTCCCTGTAAATGGGGTTTATGGTAAGATTCCCAGAAAATGCTGTATTTATATGGAGGAATGGGAAAAAATCTTATGTAGTTATTAATTGGCTTAAATTCTTGCTTTCTCACTTGGCTAAAGTCTTCCAGGAATACTTTTCCTGTCTGTAATTTTCTCTCATTCTCTAAATGTAGCCTTCCTTGTCTCCTGAAGCTGGAGTTGTATGTTTGTGAGCTGCCTGGTGTGGGTGCTGGGAACCAAACTCTGTCCTTTGGAAGAGCAGCAAGCTCTTTTCACTGTTGAGTCACCTCTCCAGCCCCAGGAGTCTTATCTTTTCCCTACTAATAGAAGATGTCATTCCAGTTCCAGGGACTATAACACCTTCTGGCCTCAGTGGGCACCCATACATATGTGCACGTACCCACATGCAGACACACACCCACACAATTAAAAACACATCTTTTAATAATGCCACTTTCCCTGTGTACTAATTTTTCACGTGCACATTGACAGATTATTGAAACTGTTCTGAGTGATCACAAAGCAGGGTGGGAGGTGGAATCTGAGAGAACAGATGATAGTAATGGTTTTTGAGAGCACTTAAAATTCATTACTTATGTATTTACCTTAATTTTTATTAGGTGGGTGGCGGCACATGAGTGCTGTAGCACATGTCGGAAGTCAGAGGACAACTTTGTGAAGTCGTTTCTCTCTTTCCACCTTTGTATGATTCCAGGGAACAGTTGTGTGGCAAGTGCTTCACCTGCTGAACCTTCTCACTAGCCCTCAAAGAGGCCTTTTTTTTTTTTTAATTTATTTAACCTTTATTTTATGTGCATTGGGGTGAAGATATCAGATCTTCTGTAACTAGAGTAACAGACAGTTGTGAGCTGCCATGTGGGTGCTGGAAATTGAACCTGGGTCTTCTGGAATAATAGTCAGTGCTCTTAACCGCTGAGCCATCTCTCCAGTCCCTGGAAGAAGACTTTTAACACAATTTTCTAAAGATTGACAGTCAAAAGTTTAAGCCAGGCATATAAAAATCCTAGCACTTGGGAGGCAGAAGCTGGAAGATGGCCCCAAGGTGGAGACTGATCTAGTCTACAGAAGTTCTAGACCAGTAAAAATTTCAAAGCCAGTAACCAAAACAAGTCCTATGTCATGAATGTGTTGTGTGCATTTTCAGTAAATTCCTTCTCTCTCTCTCCTCTCAGTACCATGTATGTGTTTGGCGGCTTCAACAGCCTCCTCCTCAGTGACGTTTTAGTCTTCACCTCGGAGCAGTGTGACGCCCACCGCAGTGAGGCAGCTTGTGTAGCCGCAGGACCTGGTATCCGGTGTCTGTGGGACACAGTGTCGTCTCGATGTACCTCCTGGGAGCTGGCAACTGAAGAACAAGCAGAAAAGTTAAAATCGGAATGTTTTTCCAAAAGAAGTAGGTTTTTTTTTCCTACTTAGAATTTAAAGATCTAATTTTATCTGGATTTTGAAGGAACTTAGTATCTATGCAGTTTTTTTTTTTTTTTTTTTCTCGAGACAGGGTTTCTCTGTGTAGCTTTGGAGCCTATCCTGGCACTCGTTCTGGAGACCTGGCTGGCCGCGAACTCATCAGAGATCCGCCTGCCTCTGCCTCCCGAGTGCTGGGATTAAAGGCATGTGCCACCAATGCCCAGCTGTCCATGCAGTTTTTATTCTCTGGTTATTTCCTGATAACTTGTACAAGGTCTTTAGATAGGAGTCTTGTGGCTCCTGGAAGCAGTTAGCAGGTGATAAACCTTCCCATCATTATGTCAGCTTTCTTTTAACAATTCCAGGCCTGGCTGCAGGTGGTCTGAGGCTGTGCTGTGTGGTGGGATTTTGGTTTGGTTTTTTGAAACAGGGTCTTCCTACATAGCTCAAACTAGCCTCAAACGTCTTGGGGTCTTCCTCCCTCAGCCTCCTGAATGTTGGGATTATAGGTGAGCATCACCAGCCCTACCTATGAAAATTTTTGATGATAGAAATGTTACATACTTTCTTTATTAAGTGTAGTAGCCACTAACAATCTGGTGCTATCAGATGTTTGAAATGTGGCTAGTCTAACTAAGGGGCTGATTGTTTTGTTTTTTAGTTTTACTTTAAAAGCACATGTTGTGACCCAGGTGTAGTAGCACATGCCTATAACCCAAATTCTCAGGAGGCTGAGACAAAAGCCAAAACCATCAACAATAAAAGAACTGTGTGTGGCTATCGGCTGCTGTATCGATGATGAAGGTCTAATGTTAAGGATAAGAATGGGGGATCACATATAGCAAATTGTTCTGGAAGACAGTGGTAGAGTTGTTGTCCTTACAAAGTATTTCCAGCCCCTTTAGCTGGATACAGCAGTGCAGCATGACAGATGCACTAAGGTCCCTGATTCTAGAGCCCCTGAGCTGTTCTTGTTATTTTTGTCTCCTTATCTACTTGCTTCACCAACTCAGTCAAGTGACATGTACAAAAATCCTTGAAAAAGTAGGAAGAATGCCTCCAAGGTATTTGTTCATATCAATCAACTTAAAGTATGAGACTTTATTACTTATCTAGTAAGACTGATGTTGCAGTTAACATGGGAGTTACACTGGATAGGGACTGCTTTTATTTTCCTGGTATGTGCCAAATTAAGCTATTCAGGGATATACAGGTCCTGAGCCCGTGCTGTCAATTGGAATTTTGGCTCATTGATAGAAAACAGATTACCAGACCTGTTAGGATGCCTGACTCTCCCAGAACAGTTAGAATCAGTAGAATAACACATTTTTAAAATTCAGCTTAAAGGTTAGTGGTTCATTACAAGCCCATTGATTTTTGTCTCACTTTCTGATAAGACCTAATCCTATTAAAATATACTTGGCAGGAAAAGCAGCCTAAGGTACAAACTGACTGGGAGAGTTTCTGTGACATTAGGCCAGTGACCTCTCTTCCTGCTTGTTTGTCTCATGTCTATGAGATGGTTTAGTAGATGGGGTATCATGGCTTTGTAGCTCTGAAACACACAGTCTTGAATTCACATGTGCATAGAGTACAGCTTAGCAAGTGCCTCCTGTGGGGTTCTTGGTCATTAGATACACCTGTACCCAGATATGCCTTGCATTTGTAGCTAGGAGGGATGTCTTGGCCCCTTGTATATTCTTGGGCTTCTGGCATTAATTCCATTGCTAGTTGATATTTGTCCTGAGAAGAAAAGCATTCAAAGGCCCAGATCTTCCATTGTATCTTACAATTGCTGTAAAATTAACAGGCCTTTCCTTTTCACTCTCTCTCTCTCTCTCTCTCTCTCTCTCTCTCTCTCTCTCTCTCTCTCTCTGTGTGTGTGTGTGTGTGTGTGTGTGTGTGTGTGTGTGTGTGTGTGTGTGTGTGTGTGTGGTGGGGCAGTTACAAACAGTATTTTTCAGATTGTCTGCTTATGTCTGTTTTATTTTAACCTGAACATAGCAGTGCTTTTTCCTTTCAGTTTGACCCTACATTTGCTTTCCAGCCATTGGTCAGAGCTTATCTGTCTCTGATCAACAGAGGCTGTCACATAGTTGATGAGTTTTTCTTCTCTTCATAGCCCTTGACCATGACAGATGTGACCAGCACACAGATTGTTACAGCTGCACAGCCAATACCAATGACTGCCACTGGTGCAATGATCACTGCGTCCCTGTGAACCACAGCTGCACAGAAGGCCAGGTGAGATGCTGTTTGGCAAGGATTTTAGAGGACAGCAAAAACTGCTAGTTGAGTTTGGGTATAGTGTAAATAATGAGCAGATTTATTTTTAAAATGGGATGTAGATTTGAATTTTCCTGTTGTTCAGGTTTTCTTTTAGGAAGGGATGCTGTATACATCCTGATTCCAAGGGTCTTTCCAGCTACTGAGGTTTGTGTGTACTGTTTCAGAAAAAGTGTTTTATAAAATGTCTTTGTCTTATATCTTGACTCAGCATAACTTCTGTGCTCCCCATGTATAACTTTAAATTTAGGTAAATAATAGGCTAAAGAAGATAAGGTGACCCAGCTTTTATTGTCTTTGATGGTTTATGGCATGTTTTCTTTTCCCAGTTTAATGCAGTCCATAAGATATAGAACTTAAGACTGCTGCTATGGGTGGGAGGTTGGGAGGAACAATGGGAAAGCAGCAGGTTCAGCCTTCACATTTTGCAGATAATCGTTGAATGAGGTGTGGTGGTGGAGGTGGTTCCAATGGGCTACCTTGCCACCTAAAGGAATGTTAGTGAGAATGCACTGTGGTATTCCCACCACCGTACTGTTTCCTTTCATTCTGTTTATCTACTCTTCCCTCCCTCCTTCCCTCCTCCTTTCCATCTGCAGTTACCATCCTCAGTTATTGTCTTTAGGACCTCATTAGTCCTCTCTTTGTTCTTTGTGTGAATATAAACAAAAGCACTTCTCCACTGTGTTCTAGATCTCCATTTCCAAGTATGACAATTGCCCCAAGGATAACCCCATGTACTACTGCAATAAGAAAACAAGCTGCAGAAGCTGTGCCTTAGACCAGAACTGCCAGTGGGAGCCCCGGAATCAGGAATGTATCGCTTTGCCTGGTAGGTAGGCCAGCAGCAACTGGGATACCCTATGTGAGGGGCTGAAACTTGAACCTCCCTCCCCAGGTTATCACTAGAATAGTGATAACCTGGCACTAGAGATTTGCAGTCTCAGCAGCAGCCAGGCCCATGCAGGAAGTGCTTCCTGATAGTTCATTGAGGTGAAATTTATGTAGCAGTCTCATCTAATATGACCTTCATTCCTGACTATTTCAGTGGAGGTTCAGGGTGATGATCTTAGGTCCTAAAACCAGCTAGCCATGACTGAATCTCTCTATGATGGAAGGGGGGCTTCTATCTATGGCTCTCCAGCATTGAGGCTTGAGTAGGGCAGTTGATCTGAACTCTTTGAAAGAATTTTATTTAGTTTGCCAAATGGGCTTTATTTAGTCCATGTTCTATTGCTGTGAAGAGACACCATTATCAAGGCAACTCTTTTTTGGAGGGGGGGTTCAAGGTGGTTTCTCTGTGTAATAGCCCTGGCTATTCTGGAACTTGCTCTGTAGACTAGGCTGGCATCAAACTCACAGAGATCCGCCTGCCTCTGCCTCCTGAGTGCGGGGATTAAAGGCGTGTGCAGCCGCTGCTTGGTCCAAGCCAACTCTTATGAAAGGAAACATTTAATTGGGGTCTTGCTTATAGTTTCAGAGGCTATTATCATCATGGCAGGAGCATGGCAGCACATAGGCAGGTGTTGGAGTGATAGGTGAAAGCTACATCCTGAACTGTAAGCAGAGACGCATGGACTTTTGAAAGTTGAAAGTCCACCCCCAGTGACATGCTTCCTCTAACAAGCCCACAGCTACTCCAGCGAGGATACATGCCTCCAGTCCTTCTCTACAGTGACTGAGCATTCATATGTGAGCCTGTGAGGATCATTCTTATTCAAACCACTACAGGCTTTTTGTCCTTTTTGTTTTGTGTCTCACACTTTAATGTCCAACAGAATACCTAGGCATCTGTTAAAGGACATATTCTAATATAGGCCTCAAGAGCTTGTAATTTAGACTCACTGTTTATACCACATTCTGAGCAGCAAGTTTATCTGCTCTTGAGTTATACCTTTCCACAGGCCTCTCACTGATCTCAATAGCTGTTCCAGTTTATAAGCATTGTTGGTGTCTTCAACATTGTGCTCTGGTTCTGAGGAAGTCTCCTGCTTGTTCGCTTTCATGCTACTGTCCAGGAGCAACCACACTTCCATGCAACACTTTACATGAGCTCAGCACAATCACGGGAGGAGACTGCAGACCTCCTTTGTGTGCCATATTACTTTGAGGTTTTTTCTAAACCAATCTCCCTCTTCATCTCCTTTTTGGTATCTCTCTGCATTTGCTTATGCCTTCTATCTTCATGATAGAAAAACAGGGTAGCATTTGGAGACTTTACCCATTCCCCAATTCAATTCCATTTACAGAGTATTTTTTCCTGTATATGTACATCTTTGTGCAGGTAAGTTTACACACATGTGAGCACTGGAGGCCAGAGGTTAACTTCCAGAATATTTCTCTATCACTATCCACATTCAGTTGTTTTAAGATAGGGTCTTTGACTGAATGTGGAGCTCATTGATTATCTAGACTAGCTGACTTGAAAGCCTCAGGCATGCTCCTGCCTCCAGCCCTCAGCTGAGATTATAAGCGAGCAAAACCATGCCTAGCTTTTTACGTGGATCCTGGGAATCTGAACTGGTCCTTAGGCTTGGCACAAGTATTTCACCCACCGAACCATCTCCCAAGCCCCCAGTTGCAGTTTTCTACCCCATTCTTCCAATATACATATTTATTTGTATGTTCTTCTTTCAGGATTTTAGTCTTCTTTTTCATTTTTCTTCAAAAAAAAAAAAAGTTGCACCAATATCTAATTATGGTACCAAAGAGTTTGCCTTTAGAATGTAGGAGCATTGGCCCACAGTATACTTTCTGAAAGCCAGGAAATGTGACTGGTGAACCTTTAAAAAGGTCTTTTATTCTGGGGCTGGAAAGAAGAAGGCTTAGCAGTTAAGAGTGCATACTTGCTAGGTGGTGGTGGCACATGCCTTTAATCCCAGCTCTCAGGAGGCATAAGCAGAGGCAGGTGGATCTCTGTGGGTTTGAGGCCAGCCTGGTCTACAAAACTACACAGAGAAACCCTGTCTCGAAAACCAAAAAAAAAAAAAAAAAAAAAAAAAAGAAGAGTACATACTGTTCTTCCAGAGGACCCAAAGTTGATCCCCATTGTCCATGCTGGGCAGCTCATAACTCTTATAACTTTACCTTGGATCTGATGCCCTCTCAGACCTATGTTCAAACACACACTCAAGATGCACTATACAGGCTGGGCATTGGTGGCACATGCCTTTAATCCCAGCACTTTGGAGGCAGGAGGGTGGGAGGATCTCTGTGAGTTTGAGAGCAGCCTGGTCTACAAGAGCTAGTTCCAGGACAGCCTCCAAAGCCACAGAGAAATCCTGTCTCGAAAAACCAATAAAAAAATTTTATTTTCAAGTTTTTTTCTGTATATGGAAGTTAATAATGTATCTGATATTCTAAGTCCAAAAAAAGCACCTGGAATTCAAATGAGAAGAATGAGCTTAGATTTCAATAATTGAACCAGTAGTATACTACTCCTATATAATTTCTAAAACTTTGTTTACTTTCTTCTCCCCCACCCCCTTTATAAAAGAAAATATCTGTGGCATTGGCTGGCATTTGGTTGGAAACTCATGTCTGAAAATCACTACTGCTAAGGAAAATTATGACAATGCTAAGTTGTCCTGTAGGAACCACAATGCCTTTTTGGCTTCCCTTACATCCCAGAAGAAGGTGGAATTTGTCCTTAAGCATCTTCGATTAATGCAGTCATCTCAAAGCATGGTGAGTTAACATTTTAGAACTTTGGTTTCTAATACCTTTTTTTCTGAGGGCGCAACAGCAGCTTACATGTAGAAGGCCACATAAAGAATTCCAATAAATGATTAGTAATAAGCGGTAGCTCTATACTTCAGAGTATCTTGTTTTAATGCCTTTCTTCTTAAAGAGTTCATTCAATACTTTGAATATTTTTATTAGTCACGTTTATTAAGTAAATTATATGAATATATGGAATGAATAGTAATATGTATACATATTTTGATGTCTTGGTTAGGGTTTCTATTGCTGTGAAGAGACATCATGGCCATGACAAGTCTTATAAAGGCAAACATTTAATTGGAGCGGGCTTATAGTTTCAGAGGTTCAGTCCATTATAATAATGGCGGGAAGCAAAGTACTGTGCAGGCTGAGAGTTCTCCATCTTGATCCACAGGCAACAGGAAGTAAACTGTGTCCAACACTGGGTGTAGCTTGAGCATATGAGACCTCAGAGCCACCTCCACAGTGACACACTTCCTCTAGAAAGGCCATACCTTCTGCAACAAAGCCAAACCTCCTATTAGTACCACTCTCTATAGGCCAAAATTCTTTGGGGCTCATAACTATTCAAACCACCACATCTGATGACATTAGATTATTTCATACTGGTTTTATATTTAGATTCTTCCAGGGAAAAGGGCAAGTACAAAGCTAGTTAACTAGGTGTTATTAAGCCACTTGTTTGCCTCAAAGGTATTATTATAGCATGTAATATGATCCCTAATAAGAAGTACAAAACCTGGCTAAGGCTTTTGAACTCAGGTCCAAGTTCTCTTACTGTATAGCCAAGCTCTTGAATGGCTTGTAGTTGATCCCATTTGGCATTTTTTCATGCAAAGTGCAAGAATTGTGATGCTACAGTCAATTAAGTGGATATTCACAGAGTGGTTTTCCATCTGTGCTGGCTGTGGTACAGAGATATGGGTGTGTGCTTTTGTCTAGTTAGGAGAAAACAGTGCAGCACAGCATTTTCCATTTGGCACCACCTTCTCATGGCATGTGGAAGTGTGGTATGGGTCCTGGCTTTTAAGTCCATATGTCATGGGCCGGCACATCTCAGCTCCAAGCCCCGGCAGCCATGAGGTTCTGCCTGAGTTGGGGAGCATGGACTCGGAAACTCCTATAACCCAACAGCGATAAAGACCAAACACAGGCATCTTGCCATCTTTGGAGAGCTCTCAGTTCCATGTGTTAGACCCCCGGAAAACTCAGGCCTCTGGGGTCTCAGCCCACAACCGCGGTCACCCCAATCACCAGGTAGATTCAAAAGCTTGATGCAAACTGCATGAGGCTTTATTGTTGTTTAACAAGCTTGGGTCTTTCACCCACCTGCCATGGCGGATGGATAGCAAAGACAGCTGAACCGGCTTCATAGAGATCTTGTAGGGCAGTGTAAGGGGAGTGTCTAGGGGGTACGCACAGGCTCAGGATTGGTGTGCCTCCCGGCTTGGAGGGCTTGCCCTGTGTTGATTGGCCAACTGGTTGTTATGGCCCATAGGCCCTCCCAGGGTGGTTGCTATGCTCTCTATGTCATTGCTGTGCTCTTGTCCATAAAGCACACCCAGGGTCGTAAAGCATAGCGCCACCAGCTAACTTCTTATTGGTTCCTTGTCATGAGGCAGGCATCTGACTTTCTAGTGTCTAGGACAAGGTCATAGAAGCACGTGTTCGGCCATTATGGCTGCCAAAAGGGAAGCTGGTCCCTTCAGATTGGGTGGCAAAAGCCAACAGAAACAAATGATCCATACCTTAGGAAAGTCAAATCAGCACCTTTGTTGGACCCCTTGGAAAGGGGTCCATTTGTGCCCCTTCCAGGTGTTTGGCACAAGGTGTATGCAGGGGTGAAGACTGCTGACACCATCACTGTATTAGTGTGGAGGTTTTTATTGTGAATAAGAGAGAGAAAATATCCAGAGACATCTGGAAGAATCTAGAACAGACAGAAAAAGAAGCAGACTAGCCAAGGCCAGAGCTAGGGAAATAGCAAGACAGCAAGAAGATAAAGAGATGAGAGAGTGTGGGGAGGACAGGCATCTGGGGGAGAAGGTCCAGGAGACTATCACAGGCTTTGGAATGTGTAATAGGTATTGTGATATTGAGGGGGATTGGGGGAGAACGGGCTGCCCACAGGGGCCAGAAGAGGGTGTTGGAGCCCCTGGAGCTATAATTACAGGTATAAGCTACCTGATGTGGGTGCTGGGATCCAAACTCTGGTCCTCTGGAAGAACAGCATTATCTGATAAGCCATCTCTCCAGTTCCTATAAAGTTTTTTGTTGTTGTTATTTTGTTTTGTTTTAAAATTGTAATGGGGAGCCGAACACTGTGCATCACACCTTTAATCCCAGCACTCAGGAGACAGAGACAGGCAGATGAGTTCAAGGCCACCCTGGTCTATGTAGGGAATGCCAGGCCATCCAGGGCTATGTAGGGACACTTGTCTCACCAAAACCAAACCAATACCAAACCAAACCAAACCAAAGTTGGAATGAGAAAGAAATTTCAGGGCTATTCAAGACAGTCCTGCTCAGAGGTAGAGTGCATAGCTAGGAGACACTGTGCCTCACTTCTTGGGACAAAAGCAGATTAGGCAGAAACTATTCTATAGGTTCATGACTTTTTTAAAAGATAAAATGTAGTGTGAAGTTAGGTAAATAGATAAAATGTGACACATACACAGATAAATAGATAAAATGAGTGTGTCAGACTGTGCCCTGTGACCAAAGTTACAAATTTTAAATCATATGAACTGGCCATATAGGTTTAGGTAATGATCTGTGGTTAGGCATACAACCAATATTTTTCTAAGTATTAGTAAGGTGACTTCATTTATAAGCCATTTATGAATCATATTTGTGGATGATTTTTTTTATAAGCACTTCTCATAGAACATAAGTCATTTGAAACTTGTTCTCTGGAAGTCTTGCTGTGTTACCTTCTATGAGCTACTTTTACACTTTGCAAAATGATCATATTGAAATGATCACTTATTTTAGTCTACTTGCCTGAGTTTGGGGAATAGAAGTTTTCTGCATATCCGTGGGACATGCCCAAACAAAGTGGTTTTTATGTCAAAGCCTGTTTTGGAAAAGACATCAGGTGTATTCATAACTGTTTCTTTTGTCTATAGTCTAAGCTCACTCTGACTCCATGGGTTGGTCTTCGGAAGATCAATGTGTCTTACTGGTGCTGGGAGGATATGTCTCCATTTACAAATAGTTTGCTGCAGTGGATGCCATCTGAGCCCAGTGATGCTGGTTTCTGTGGGATCTTGTCAGAGCCTAATACTCGGGGATTGAAGGCTGCAACCTGCATCAACCCACTTAATGGCAGTGTTTGTGAAAGACCTGGTAAGGACATGGATGAATACCGTGCTCCAAGAGGTTTGCTAGAAAAGCGTAGGAGGCATAGTTGATTGAGTCCTGAGATGCATGAAATACCCATGGCAGCAGTGAGAAAACACTGATTCAGGCATATTTATTTCAGACAGAACCCAAATCCCAATGCAGAAGGAAATAGACTTTGTTGGTTTGAGTCATACTCAAAACCAAAAATAAAATTACTGAAAGAACCTAATTTAATTGAGCTAGACTTTGACCACAAAGTGTTGAGAATTGTTCTGAAATGTAATTTTCTTGGTGTTGGCAGAAAAAGGCTATGGAAGAAAGAATAACACAGAAACTTTTAGAAAAGCAGCAAGTCAAGATGGTATTCAGAAAGCTGCTGTGGGGAGGGGCATGGTAAAGACACAGGCAGAGCCAACCCCAGCCTGTGACAGTCCTGTGCTGAGGTTGGGCTCCATGAAGGCAGGCCCAGGGCAGCCACACACAACTGATAACTCAGAAGCAAGAGTGGCAAGTGCAGGTTATTTTGGGAGGCTGGATTCCATTCCCAGCTGGCCCAGTTTCAGGAAGATATTGTACATTGCCTGGGTAATACTGAGGTGTAGAAGAGATTCAGAGCATGGGTCAGCCTTAGGAGAGGGTGTCTAAAATATGTAAAAATGCTTGTTTATCTTTTAATCACGTGTGGGGTGTGTGGGTGGGGGGGTGGGGTCAGATCCCTTGGAGCTAGAGTTACACTTGGTTGTGAGCTTGACATGAGAGCTAGGATTTGAACGGGGTCCTCTGGAAAAGTAATACATGCTCTTAACTGTTGAGCCATCTCTGAAGCCCCCTGAATTTCTAAATTTCTTACAGGAAAGCTTTTCATTCTTGTTGAATGCTAAATGCTTTAGTGAAATTAATGGTGCCATCCCTCAGAGATGTAAATGTAGACTTTAGCAAACTCAAGTAGTTGTAAGATCCTTGAGGTTCTTCATAAGTCTATAATTCTTTGTTTCCCCACCTTTATCTTCGGTGCTTTTTGAAAAGAAAGTCCATTTTCCTCTAAATGCTTAAGTACACTTGAATGAGCAGAACCTATGCCTCCAAAGTTTCCTGGGTTTTCCTCCATGTAGTGTAGTGCTGAATTAATTTTATATGCATATTGAAAAGTCATTGATCTTAGCTGACCAATGTTCCCTTTTGGTCATAATTCCCAGCAAACCACAGTGCCAAGCAGTGCCGGACACCATGTGCCCTGCGGACAGCATGCAGCGAGTGCACCAGCAGCAGCTCTGAGTGCATGTGGTGTAGCAACATGAAGCAGTGTGTGGACTCCAATGCCTATGTGGCCTCCTTCCCTTTTGGCCAGTGTATGGAATGGTACACAATGAGCAGCTGCCCACGTAAGTGACAAGAGCCTTTCAACACTTACAGGCAAGTTGGACTTGACCTTCTGCTCAAATCTGTTCAGAAGATGGTTCCACTGGTCCTTCCAGATTAAAATGTGTGTATAGAATTAGGCACAATGATCCATGCAGTGAATCAGTTAAATCTAGGATAGGTCAGGGGGTACAGAATAACTTTCCTTCTTTGGGGTCATATTATAGCTCAATGTCTATAATGCCTCCACATCTTAATCTGCTTGTTTTTTTTTTAAATTTATCTTTTAATCTGCTTGTTTATTAAGTTATTTCCAGTAGAGGACCTCACTGGTCCCTTCTGCTTCCAGCAACCTTATCTTGAAAAGGTGAGAAAAGTGTTGTTATATGATGTGAAAATATTGGGCTCTTTAAATTATTTTATTTCAGTAGTCACTGTAAGGTACTAGTATTAATTCAAGGAAGTAAATCATATGTCAAAGAAAAAGTAACAATAGTAAATTCAAATCTACTTGTGATTGTGAATTACAAGTTTAATTCTTTTTTTAATAGCTGAAAATTGCTCTGGCTACTGTACCTGCAGCCATTGCTTGGAGCAGCCAGGCTGCGGCTGGTGTACTGATCCTAGCAATACTGGGAAAGGGAAATGTATCGAGGGCAGCTATAAAGGACCCATAAGGATGCCTTCACAGGCTTCTACAGGAAATGTGTATCCACAGCCTCTTCTGAACTCTAGCATGTGTTTAGAGGACAGCAGATACAACTGGTCTTTCATTCACTGTCCAGGTAAGATTCCTGTATATCCTAGTTCAGATCTCTCACTATCTGTTTATAGAGAGTAAACCTTGGCATAAAACTAGCCAGCACAGATCCCTAGCCTGCTTTTTAATTGGGTCATTTGTTTCCTTGACTCCGATTTTCAAGTTCTTTCTGTGTTTTGGATATTAATCCCCTTTGCAAGATGTTTAACTTGCAAAGATTCTCCCCATTCTATGGGTTTCTTCTTAACTTGATTGATTTTTTTCCCCCTTAGCTGCACAGAAGCTTTTTAGCTTCATGAAGTCCCATTTACCATTTGTTGGTCTCAATTCCTGGACAAGTTGAGTTCTCATTAGAAAGTCCTTTCCTAAACATATGTCATGTAGGGTACTGCCTATGTTTTCTTGTAGAAGTTTCAGTGTTTTGGGTTATGTTTTTGATCCATTTGGAGTTGGTTTTTGTGAAAGGTGATGGATACAGATCTGTTTTCATTCTTCTGCATGTGGTCATTCAGTATTCCCAGATCATATGTTGATGGTGTTGTCTTTCCAAAGTGTATGTTTTTTGCCTCTTTGTGAAATATTAGATGGCTGTAGCTATGAACATTTGTTTGGCTCTTCTGTTTTATTCTGTTGGTCTGCATGTCGGTTTTGTGTCTGTACCAAATTGGTTTTACTGCTATAGCTCCGTGATATACTTTGAAATCTGTGGTGGTAATCCCTGCAGTTTTATTCCTTTTGCTCAGTATTGCTTTTGCTGTCTAGAGTCTTTTTCTGGTTCCATATGAATTTTAGAACTTTTTTTTTCTATTTCTTTTCTTTTTTTTTTTTTGTGAAGAGTGTTGTCAGTATTTTGATTAGGATTGCATTGAATCTGTTGGTAGGATGGTCATTTTCACAATATTAGTTTTAATGATCCATGAACACAGAATGACTCTAGTGCCTCTCTTAATCCCTGTCTTAGAGATTTTGAGTTTTCATTGTAGAGTCCTTTACTTCGTTGGTTAGGTTTATTCCTAGATACTGTATTGTCTTTAGTATTTTAAATGGGAGTGTTGTCCGTGACCTCCTCCTCAGTGTTTTTTTTTTTTTTTTAATGTGTATGAGTATTTGTTGGAACTTAACGCCTATGCACCATGTGCATGCAGTGCCCTCTGAGGCTGGAAGATGGCATAGTGTCCACCGGGCCTGGATTTACAGTCCGTGGTGAGCTGCCATGTAGATGCTGGGAATTGAACTCAGGTCCTCTGCAAGAACAGCCAGAGCTCTTACCTGTTGAGCCATCTCTCTAGCCTCAGAGCTACTGATTTTTTCTTTTTTTGGAGTACTGATTTTTAAAAGTTGACTTTGTACCTTGCTACTTTATTGAAATTGTTGATTGTTTCTAGAAGTTTAATGATGGATTTTTGAGATTTCTTGTGCATAATATCATAATATCATGTCAATAGGGATAATTGGACTTCTTTTCCTACTTGTATCCCTTTAATTTCTTTCTCCTGCCATATTGCTAGTATTTTATTGAGAACTTTTGCGTGTGTTTTTGTCAGGGATACTGGTTTGTAGTTTGGTTATTTTGTTGTTTTTACCTAGTTTGTGTATTAGAGTTATTCTGACTTTGGGATGAGTTTGGGGAATGATCCTATGTGTACAGGAGAATATATATGTATATATATGAATTATTGATTGTTGCTCTTTGAAAGTCTGGTAGAATTCTGCTGTGACTCTGGTTCTGGACTCTGTTTAGTTGGAAGGCTTTTTATTACTGTTTCAATCTCCTTATTTGCTGTGGTCTGTTTAGGTTGCTGATTGCCACAGGATTTAACTTTGGTAGTTTGGATGAATAAAGAAATTCTCCCATTTCTTTTAGATTTCCAACTTAACAGAATATGACTTTTTAAAGTATTTCTTTATAACATTCTATATTTCTTTGGTTCTGTTGTAATGTTTCCCTGTTCATTTGTGATTCTGTTCATCTCTTTTCCTCTCTCTCCTCCCTCTCTCCCTCCCTCTGTCCCTTTTTCCCTTTTTCCCTCCCTCTCCCCCCTCTCTTTATTTTAGCTGGGCCAAGGGACTCTCACTCTTCTTACCTTTTTAAAGAACCAGCTCTTAGACTTATTGGTTATTTGTATTGTTTTGTTGTTCCCATTTCATTGATTTTTTTCTTTGATTTTTATTATTTCTTGCCATCTGCTGGGTTTGGGTTGGATTTGGTTCTTGTCTTTTCAAAATTTCCCCTTGCATCATTAAGTCATTTATTTGGGCTCTTTTGGATTTCTTTCTTTTTTTTTTTTCTTTTGGATTTCTTAATGAGACCCTTAGGAATCACTTCTGTCTTAGACTGCTGCTTTTAATTTATCCTAGGGGATTTGTGGTGTTGTGTTTTCATTTTAATTTAGTTCCAGGAAGTTTTTTATTTTTTTTCTTTGACTTTTTCATCATCCATGAGTTTATACACTTACTAGAGTTTTGTTTGCTGTTGATTTTAAGTTTTATGACATAATGGACAGATACGATACATAGATTTTTTTATTTGTTAAGGTTTGTCTTGTGTCCCAGCATGAGTTTCCATGTGCTGCTGAGAAGAATGTATATTCTTCAGAGTTTAGGTGGAATAGTCTGTGGATATCTGTTAGATTCAGTTTATGTAAGAAGTCATTTAATTCTGACGTTTCTCTGCTCATTTATCTTTTGTCCAGATAATTTATATATTGGAGAAAGTAGGGTATTAAAGTCACTTACTATTACTGATTTTTTTAAGTGAGAAGAAAAGAAAGAAAAGTAATTTTAAAAATCCCAAAAAGGGTTATTTTTCAAGTACACTGTCATAAGCATGAATTTTTATAATGAATAACAACAAAAATATTTTTATATTGCTGTAGACTTTCACTTTGCTTTGATAATATGTTTTGTTTTTTAGTACTATTTGTTTTTGATATTTTTATTTTCTCAGTCTAGTTTTTAGTGAACCTGGCTTTGTTTTGTTTATATTTTTTAGACTGACCTCAAATTTGCTATGTAGCCAAGGATGGCCTTGAATTCCACACCCAGCTTTTTCCTTTCTTACTTTATTTCTATTTCCTTAAAAATTTTTGTTAGATGGGAATCTCACTATGTTACCCAGGCTGACCTGAAACCTCTGGGCTTAAGCAAGATAGAACCACAGGGTAGGGATGCTGCTTGTCTCTTCCTTCTTAGCATTGGGACTAACTTTGATTAACATTTGGAATATAAGCAAATAAATCTGTGAAATTTACTCACCCAGTCCTCCTGTGGGAGAGTCAGAACCCTGAAAATTCCTTACCTTTCAGCTTGCCAGTGCAATGGACACAGCAAATGTGTTAACCAGAGTATCTGTGAGAAGTGTGAGAACCTGACCACTGGCAAGCACTGCGAGACCTGCATATCTGGCTTCTATGGTGACCCGACTAATGGAGGCAAATGTCAGCGTAAGTCATACCGTCAACTTTGTTGTCACAAGTCAGATGGAACAGTGCAGTACTTGCATTTGATTTAAATATCTTAAAGGGAAAAGGCCTCTTGGTTTGGAATACTGCCTTTCTTATTAGGTAACATTGTAAAGAGTTTAACTGATCTGGAAGAGAAAAAAGGCTGAACTTGTAGGTTTGGGAGCAGCTGGTTAAAGCAACAAGCCAGCAGTGAAGGAGTTAAGCCCTTCTGTATAAACAAGGTATAAACAGGGGCTAACATGAGGGAAGGCACCCACTGCCCCTGTTCCATCTTTCCTCCTGTGGAAGCACATCAGTTCAGGTGAAGCAGAGCAGCACTGGGATGGGTGGTCATCTCACTGTCGGGGAGCCATGTCAGCAGCTTTGGGGGTGGGGGGGTTGTGTGGAGGAAAAGCTAGGCATGAGAAGTCCTGGGCACTGAGAGTGAAGACAGTGTCTTCAGTTTCTGTACTATGTGGTATCATAACAAGGTACCACAGAGGCATCCAAAGGAGTCTTCTACTGGAAGCCTCGGACAGAGACATAGGAGTGATGGTACATTTGAAAACCCATGGCAGCCAGGGGACGCCCTTCTGAACTACATTTCTGGTAGAGACTGTGCTACAACAGGCTGTGCCAGTCTGTGGTGGGAGGCATCTGACCTCCGAGGACCTCAGATAAAGTCTTTGCAGTGGCCGGGGTTTGGTTTTGTTTGTTTGGTTTTAGAAGGATCTGGGGTAGTTGAAGATGAGCTTGATCTCCTTACCCTCCTGCCTCCACATCCCAAATGCCCAGCTTCACACACTCTCCCAAGTACTTCTCAGACAGTTTTAAGATTTGAATAGTCCCACATTTTCCCATTCAAGTCTGAAAGCCATAGGCTACTTTATTGTTAGAATATAAGTTACTGTCAGGTGCAACTTTCTTCGGCCGTCC
The DNA here is from genome assembly GCF_003668045.3 of Cricetulus griseus. Lineage (NCBI taxonomy): Eukaryota > Metazoa > Chordata > Mammalia > Rodentia > Cricetidae > Cricetulus > Cricetulus griseus. Next base: position 47,592,885 of record NC_048599.1, on the reverse strand, counting down.
TGAAGCTGGGTTTATCTGACACCAGCCGCCTCCACCATGCCGCCCAAGTTCAACCCCAACGAAATCAAAGTCGTGTACTTGAGGTGTACCAGAGGTGAGGTCGGCACCACATCCACCTTGGCCCCCAAGATCTGTCCCCTGGGTCTGTCTCCAAAAAAAGTTGGTGATGACATTGCCAAGGCAACCGTTAACTGGAAAGATCAGTGAAACTGACCATCCAGAACAGACAGGCCTAGACTGAGGTGGTGCCCTCTGCCTCTGTCCTGCTCATTAAAGCCCTCAAGGAGCCGCCAAGAGACAGAAGCAGAAGAACATTAAACACAGTGGAAATATCACTTTCAATGAGATTGTCAGCATTGCCCGGCAGATGCAACACAGGTCTTTAGCCAGAGAACTTTCTGGAACTATTAAAGAGATCCTGGGTACTGCACAGACTGTGGGCTACAATGTGGACGGTTGCCACCCTCGTGACATCATTGATGACATCAGCAGTGGTATAGTGGAATGCCAGCTAGTTAAGAAGCAACAAGAGAAAATATTTCAATAAAAGACATCTGATAACCAAAAGGAGAAAAAAAATATAAGTTAAATGTCAGTAACACTCATGAACTCATTTTTTTTATTAGCTCTAGTTTCCAATTGAAAAATATGAATCCGATGTTGAAAGAACCCTTAAGCTCTAATTAAGAAAGGAGTTAGGCCAAGAAAAAACTCAGTTGGTATATTGTTTGCCTAACATGCAGGGAACCCTGGGTTTGATTCCCAGCACTGGGTGAAAATGGGTACCTTAAAAATGCAGCTGCTGTCTGGATGTGGGGGCAGGAGGCTCAGAGGCTTAGGCCATCTTTTGCTATGTAATGAATTCAAGACCAGCCCAGGCTACATGAGACCTTGTGTCAAAGCAGAGAAAGAGGGAAGAATTCCTGATATCAACCTCTGGCCTTGTATGCATGTGCCTGTCAATGCCCCCCTCCTCTTAAAGAAAAGAAATTGCTGCTCCTCAGATTCCACCTCTAGATTCTTTTCTGTGGCCCTTCAAAACTGACCCAAACCAGCCAGGAAAGAGAAGGTAGTCTAGCTGGATATCTCTAGGGTATGGAGATGAGGGAAAAGTGGTGTTTGATCCATCAACAACACATCAAGTATGTGATTATTGTCTGTCTGGTGTCATTTCCCACTACTCTTCAGTAAAACTTCTTGCTCAAGTTATAAAGTATTCAGTACAGTACCTGAAGAACAACATATCAAGGATAGCACATCTCCTTGTCTTTGAGGGACCTCAAATCAGTTAAAACTAAGTCTTTGACTTTGATGTAAAACAGCTATTTTAGGTCTAGAGATATGACTTAATTGGTAGAGCCTTTGTTTAGCATGCAGCCCAGGGTTCAGTCCCTAGCACTGCATAAACTTATCAGATGTCATGCCCCTGTAGTCCCATCACTTGGGAGGTGGAAGCAGAAGGATCAAAAGTTCAAGACCATCCTCTGCTGGTGAGTTTGAGGCCATCCTGTACTACATGAGACCCTGCCTTAAAAAAAAAAAAAGAAAAGAAAAGAAAAAATTAAATGTTTGAGGGTTGAGAGAAAGAGAAGCACTTGGAAAGAAAGATCTGGGGAGTGTGTGTATAGGTTTTTTATATAGGGATTTTGATAGCTTTTGGATCTGTTACCATCAAAGAGGTACTGAGAAACCTAAACATGATCACAGTGGTTTCTGAGGGACATCTGGAAGGATTCCAGGAGATAAGTAAAGCTATCATATCTCAGAGGTACAAGGAGGCTGGACATCTCCGAGACAAAGTTCACAGTCTTGTTTGAGATTCTCAGCTGATGTCAGGCAAGGAGTAAGACCCTGCCCATCGTCCTATCAGCAGCCTTCATAGCACATGTTAATTGTGCTGGAACCCTTGCTTCTCAGTTAGTGAGAGGCTTAGCCAGACTGTAGTGAGGGGCTCTTTGTCTTTCCCATATCCCCACAATTTTCGCTGGCTTCCCAACTTGCTTCAAACATACTTATCTATTAGGTAATTATGAGAACACTAAATATTACTGAATAATAAATGTGTTTCTGACTTTATGGTAACAGCCACTGAAGAACTAGATGCCTTTGTTCCCCAAATTAAGTAACCTTCCCAGAGTCTCACAGTGAGACATCACTGAGTTGGAGCCATGTCTAATATGTTCTGATCTTAACAACTAACCTGTTTGTGTCTTCAGGTGATCATCCCCTCTAGAAAAATCACCTTTTCCTCTGTGGCCTCTGCAGGGTCTTAGTATTTTTGTTTGGAACCTTGCTGGACTTTTCAGAGTCCTGATTAATAATAGAAAACAGCTTTTTAGATACCATGGGAAAGAATATATAGTGAACCTTGACATGCCTTTTAAAAACATTTTTAAACTAGTGCTTTAGCCTTGATATATTAAATGCTTACTGTTTCAGGGGTCATACATATATCCTTTAATCCCCTCCTTAGTCCTATGAGATGCATAATGTTACTGTCTACATTGTTTAGACAGTGAAATGGGTCTCAGGTTAAGTTTCATGCATAGAGCTCCATGGAGGGCAGTGGACTCAAATGTGAGCAGACTGACAAGGCTGATTTCCATTAATGCAGTGCACCAAACCTGTGCTCATAGAGGAAGAGTTGAACGCTGCTGTTTCTGACTACTTCATACATTCTGATGACTTCTGCACTATTCTGTTTGAAAGGTTTCTTTCAGTGGTCTTATTTTTCTCCATGTGGATTTTTTTTTTAAAGTATACCTTTCTCTAGCCTAATACTTTTCATTACTCAGAAAAACAAGGCTCCACTGCAAAGGAGAAGATGAAGCAAGGCAGGAAGGTCCTGCAGGGCTCTGGAAGTGCTTCCCTTGATTAGGGAGCCTGTCTGTTCTGAACCTTCAGGAACTTGATTAAAAATATGGCCACAATAGAGCAGATCCCTCAGATCCCCCAGCACATGGCATACTGCAAATGCTCTTAAGTATTTATTACATAAAGAAACATAATACTGAAAGAGTCTGTCACAAAGATGGAAATAGCGAGTACTTCAGGGGCTCCGGAAAATAGCTTTGTCTTTCCTTGATTGTTGGTTCCTTTAATGTCATCTTTCTATTATTAGGAATAAACCATTAACTGGAAAATAATGAATCTTACTAAATTTCTCTTGCATTAGTCTATCTTTCCTACAAACCCATTTCAGGAAAAATTATTTGTTTTAATCAAAGTCTGTGGTAATAGACTGTCAAACCAGTTATGACCTATGTTTCATTCCTTTTCCCCAGCATGCAAGTGCAACGGGCATGCATCACTGTGCAATACCAACACTGGCAAGTGCTTCTGCACCACCAAGGGTGTCAAGGGGGATGAGTGCCAGCTGTGAGTACCATACTCTTCATATCACCAGTGAGGGCCAGTGCCGTGAGGCTGCCTGAGATCACCTGCTTGCCTATTGTTGCCCTGAATTCCCAGGGTCTTTGAGTAGATTAGTTGGAAGTTTGCCTTTTTTGCTTCAGACAGATTGCCTTATTTACTTTCTATTGCTCTGATAAAACACCATGACCATGGTAACTTATAAAAGAAAGCATTTAATTTGGCTATGGTTTCAGAGTCCCTATATTGAGTTCCAGGCCCTTTAGGGCTACATAATGAGACACAGAAAAATAAATACATATATACATACATTCAATTAGGTTACATAGGAAGACCAGGATAGAAATGAGAAACAAATGTTTGAAAAATATTTTAACCGCACTTTTAGAAGAATACACAATCCACACAAAAGGGAAAATGTGGTTTCCTTATAAGTAGAATCTAGTAGCATTATTACACGTGGACTCACCCTACTTCCTTGAGCAAGTGATTGTTTGTCCATTGCTTTTAGACTATTGCTGGTGGAAACTGCTGAGTAGTCAGCAGCAAAACTGATGCAAGTAGGCTAGTCCGTCAGACCTGAATAATGGTATAGTTTATGTAGAAGGATCTGCTTGGTTTAAAAATGAATATAGATTCTGTGCTTTAAATATCAATAGAAAATAATTTCTTTTTTTCCATAGATGTGAGGTAGAAAATCGATACCAAGGAAACCCTCTCAAAGGAACATGTTATTGTAAGTTTTTAAAATTCTTGTTTCTAGAAACAGAGTAGTTGAGCAAAACTACTTTGCTTTCTTTAGCATGGTTTGAGAATGAAATTCTGGAAGATACAGCAAATATTCATAGGCATGTGCCTGACTTGGTGAGCACTATTTTAATTGTAGTTTTTAGTTTCTGTTGTTTCATCTGTAGCAGTTAACAGGGTATGCTTTCCTTATTTCCCTCAAAAGCTTACCTCGTTTTCCTTTGCCTGTTTGTAGTCTATCATGTTACATTTCAAGATAGAGAATGATAAAAGACTGTCTAAACTATGGGTTTCACCGTTCTCTCTGGAGCTGAATTGTGTACACCACAACTTTAGGAACATTAAAAGCAAAAACATAAAAAATAAATCTAGCACTGAAGAAAAAACAAAATTTAAAAAACAGGCAAAGATTTACTAAAGAAAATGTGAATGAAGAATAACTAAATATCAACAAATACTTCAAAGATACTCAGCATTTTTATATTGCCATAGGTAGATTATATACTTAAAACCACACAGTGCGATACAGGCCTGAAAAGATTATAATCAAAAGCTGACACTGTGCTGGGGACATAGCTTGGTTGGTAAAGTTCTTGTTATGCAAACATGGGAACCTGAGTTTGACACCCAGAACTCATACAACAAAGCCAAGTGTGGTGGTGAGTGCTTTGAATTCAGCACTAGAGAGGTGGGGCTCACTGCCAGATAGTCTGGTCCATCTGTCTCAAAAACCAAGGTGGTTGGCACTTGATGAATGATATCCCAGGGTGATCTTTAGTCAGCACACATGCGCACACACACCAAGCTAATATAATCTCTTTTTGCATTCTATCTGTTGTAATAAACCTTCTTTGGTTAGCCATATTGAAAAAAAACAAAACAAAAAACAAAAACTGACCTCACCAGACTGAAAATGATAGAGTGCTTTAATAGCCAATTCAGATAGTTATTGATAGTATCCTTAGTATCATAATGACTGGAGAAACTGGTCATGTCTTAAATATTAAAATCTGGAAACAGAAGACAAATTGAGAATGGTTTGGTCACTTTGAAAAGCCATTTGTTACGTTATTTAAGAAATTAAAAATGGAGCTATTGCTCAGTTGGTTCTATCAATCTGAAGCACCACATAAACTGGACATGGTAGCACACAAACCCAGAACTGGGGTGAGAGGCACAAAGCTCACAAGTTTGAGGTCATTCTTGGCTACAGACTAAGTTCAAAGCCAACCTTGGGCTTTGTAGTAGTAGTAATAATAATATTAATAATAGTAATATAAAAATAAAACCTATGAGTTGAACTTATCAGTAACTTCCTCTCCTCATGCTTTCCAGTTACTAATAGTCACCCATTCTGTTTTCTGTTTCTATGAATATCCTGGTGTGGCATCTGAATGGAACCATAGTGTTGGTCTTTTGTGTCTGCTTAATATTTATTGTGGTGCCTTTGATACGCATCCCTGATGTGTAGCACATTTCAAAATTGCCTTTCTTTGGGGCTGGACATGTAGCTGAGCAGCAGAGTCTACCCTAGCATGCACAAGGCTCCTGGATTCAATCCCCAGCACAAAAAAGATACGAAAGAAAAGCAAAAAGCTTGTTTTTATAGCTGAACTGATACTGCATTGTGCCTTTCATGTTTTGTTTGTGTGTTCTTCTGTCAGTGGACACTCATGTTGCTTCTACTTTTTGGTTGTCAGTAATGTAAACATGAATGAATATACACCCAGAAGTACAATGTGTGATTTTGTTGAGAGACCGCTATTATTGTTTTCTATATAACACCCTACAGTTCATACAATCATTACATTTCCAAAAGCAATGCACAAACATTTCTATTTTTCTACATCCTTATTGGCACCAATTTTCACTTATTTTTTTGTTTCTATATTTTTAGTGGATGTGAAAAAGTAGCTCATTGTAGCTTTGATTTTTGTATTACACACACACACACACACACACACACACACACACACACACACACACACACACACACACACACACACTGGGGGGGGGGTGTTGAGACAGGATTTCTCTATGTAACAGCACTAGTTGTCCTGGAACTAGCTCTATAAACCAGGCTGACTTTGAATGTACAGAGGTCTGCCTGCCTCTGCCTCCCGATCACTGGGATTAAAAGCATATGCCACCATACCTGGCAATCTTTTGCCCATTTCTTAAGCCAGGTTTTTATTGTTGATTTGTACAACAGGCTTTAAAGTTGTATAAGTTTGTGGCAGTAAACACAGTGATGCTGTATCACATGGTATATGACTGTTTTCTCCTTTCTATATTAAAATAATAATGTTATATTTTTTTTGTCCCAGACTTTGAATCAACCATTTCCCCACAAAGTTTTGGTTTCTGTTATACCATTAATTTATACCTTTGTATTGTAAGTAAAGTATAGCATGTATAGTTACTCAGTTAATATTTGTAGATGAATTGGAGCCAAAGCCTCCATCAGGTTCTTAGTAAGGCTTGCTACGTAATTCAAAGGATACTGCAGAGATTTTGGTTTCTTTTGAAAAACCTGTGTAAGCTGGCCATAGTTGTACATACCTATAATTCTCACACTTGGTAAGCAGGAGGATCAGGAACCCAATGCCAGCATAGGCAACATGAGATCCAGTCTTAAAAATCCTGGGGATAATTAGTACCCTTTCATAGTTGTTGAATTTGTGAATAAAACAAACTGTGCCTCCAGAGCCCTTTATATTTTGTATGCATTCTTTTTTTTAAAAAAAAAAATTCTTGTTGTATGTGTGTGGTGTGTGTGATTTGCCTGTATCATTTTTTAAGTATGTATTCTTTCTTTCCGTAGATACCCTTCTCATTGACTATCAGTTCACTTTTAGCCTGTCCCAGGAAGACGATCGCTATTATACAGCCATCAATTTTGTGGCTACTCCTGATGAAGTAAGCATTTCTTTCAAGTTGTCTTATTTTGGGTTGAATTTTATATGGGTTCTTTTTTTTTGGTCATCTTGGACAGAAGCACTGTGTAGTAGCAGAGCAGTAGCAGGGCATGGTATGTATATACATGGTAATTTCTTTATATTTTTTCAGTTACTTGACATTTTTATACTTATATATAAAGTGTTTTGATAATGCCCAACATCTGTTACCCTCTTTTATCTCTCTCATACTTAGTCCCTCTTCTCCCCAACAAGTCACCTTCCCTGTGTGGTTGTGAGCAGCCATGTGGATGCTAGCCATTGAACCTTGGTTCTCTATTAGAGCAGTAAGTGGTCTTAACCATTGATCCATCTCTGTGGCACCTAGGTACATCACTTGAATGGCTGTGTGGATAGTATGTGAGGGAGGTGTATGTGTGCATACATGTGTCTGCCTATGTCTATGCTAGTGAAGGCCAGAGGTCAACATCAGGTATCTCTCTGTTGCTTTCTACCTTACTTTTGAAGCATGGCTAGGTAGACCCCTTCCTGTCTTCTCCTTAGCACTAGGATTGCAGGTGTATACCACCATACCTGGCTTTTTACATGGGTACTTGAGATTCCCATGCTTGCACCATCTCCTTAGTACTCTGACTGGGTTCTTTTTTCTTTTTTTCTTTTTTAAAGATTTAAACATGAGCTTATAGCAAAGTACCACAAGTGAAATTTATTACTGTCTTAGTCATAAGGAAATATCAAGAGCTTAGTCTTTTGGGGTATAATTGATAGTGTTCACTTTATTTTTTAAAATAAACAAATATCCAGTCATGGTAACTATTCCTATAGCCCTAGTACTTGAGAGATGGAGTCAGGAAAATCAGCAGCTCAAGGCCAGCCTCAGCTACCTCGTGAATGGAGACCAGCCTGAGCCATATTTGTTTTGACAGCTACACTCTGGCAAAATAAATAAATATTGTGGAATTTTTGTAATACTTGTTAACAAGGTGACCATGAGAGTCTTTGGACCTTTCTTCATTCCCCTATTTTGTTGTGTTTTATGACAGATTATTTACTAGATGACAAGGATTTTAGTCCTTGTCATTGTAAGAAGTAGCTGTCAGCTGTGTGCTACCAGCAGATGCTTGTTAATATAAATAAATAAGCACACATGTGCCCTTGCAAAAGAAGACCAGGTTTTCTTGAATGCATTCCTGCTGTATGAGAGAAGCCCCTTATCTGGAAATCACAATTTTGTAAATTGCTATTGCAAATGTTTCCATTGTGGTTTTTTGGTATAACTATCAAAAAACACTTTTTTAAAAAGGAAAATCTTAATTTTCTAACCTGTTTTAAAAACCTTTTTAAAATGTGCATTTCCAGCACGGTGGGTTAATTTGTAAAATATAAGAAGACAGAATCTAATGCTAAAGAGGTGTCTCAGTGGTTAAGAGTACTGGCTGCTCTTACAGAGAACCAGGTGCCATTCTCAACACCCTCAAGACAGCCTACAATTATCTGTATCTCTATTTCCAGGGCATCTGATGCCCTTTTCTGACGTTCTTCAGCACCAGGCATGCACATGGCACACAAACATACATGCAGGCAAAAAAAAAAAAAAAAAAAAAAAAAACCCACCAATATACATAAAATAACTTTATTTTTTCAAAAAAGAATATAACATCTGATTGGTTTGCAAAACAACTATTTGGTCCTGTCTTAATTGTTATGACAAAACACCATGTGTAAGGCAATTTATAAAAGAAAGCATTTAATGTTGGGCTCATGGTTACAGTGGGTTGGATTCCGTGAACATCATAGCAGGGATTATGGCAGTGGGCAGGCAGGCAGGCAAGGTGCTGGAGCAGTAGCTCAGAGCTTACTTCTTATCTTCAAGTAGAACACACAAAGAGAAACAGCTAACTGGGGAACCTCAAAGCCCACCTCCAGTGACTCACCTCCAACATGGCCACAATTCCTACTCCTTCCCAAACAGTTCTACCAACTGGGGACCAAGCATTCAAGTATATGAGTCTATGGAGGTCATTTTCATTCAAAGCACCACAGGCCCCAAAAAGATTTGTTAGTGAAACTTTAGTGAAAACTAAAAAAATCATTAGAATTGACTGAGCACAGCAAACAGTGACCTCTGTCCAGCACCACAGATTCCTCAGAGATAAAACTATTTACTGAAACCAAGAACTTGAATTGCTAGAAATGGAAAACAAGACTTTCAAAGCCAAGAAACTATACTCAGACATATTTTTCTTTTTTAAATAAGTTTTTGTTTAAATTAAAAACAATCTTATTTTACATATGAATCTTAGTTCCCTCATCTTCTCCCCATCCTCCCATCCCCCCCACCCCCGCCCGCCAACCCCTTATCCCACCCTCCACCCACTCCCCCCACCCCATGCGGGATCATCAAAGTCTGACATATCATTTGAGGCAAGACCAAGGCCCTGAGAGAAATATTTTTAATTCAAGAATGATTATAAATTATGTTTTAAATTTAGTACATTTGACTTATGTAAGATTTTCAAAACCAGTTCCTATTTGAGATATATTTATAATATATGGATTAATCATATGAATTTCAGTTATCAATAAATAGAACTTGAAACACTAAATCAGATGTCTTCCTGGTAAGTGGGAACCTTGGTCCTTTGGGAACAGCTGCTCTGAAGTGCTGAAGGTATACTCCTGACAGAGGGCAGAAGGTGAGGGTCCTTTCTCATGGGACTGACATCACACTTCTATGGGAGGCAAATGAAATTTTATCTTCAGCTTATTACTTGTGTTACAGAAAATTGGCAAGAAATGTTGTTGCCTCTATAAGAAGCATGAGCTCCTCTTGAGATGTAAAATAGACTGTAACTAGGATGCTTGAGAGTAGAAAGACCTGCTTGTTGCTGTGTCTTAAAATCTGAAAAGTGTTAACAATTTTCTAATTGTGTGCATTTCTTATCAGCAAAACAGGGATTTGGACATGTTTATCAATGCCTCAAAAAACTTCAACCTCAACATCACCTGGGCTACCAGCTTCTCAGGTAAAGACACACCTATAGGAATGATGGATTAGCAAATGTAGTGTGGTGTTGGGGAAGGGGGCTCAAGCTAGATGAATGAGTTTCAGAGTCTACCTTTGCCACTTAGTAGCCATGACATGTAAAGCTCCCTCTAACCTGAGCATTGCTCAGAATGAGTAGCCACAGCCCTTGCCTCCAGCATTGTAGGGTTGGGTTTGTTGGGTGGCCACTCACTGCTTTGCTAACACCTCTTATGGCCTTTCTGTCCCACCTTCTAACACTATAATCATTTTTTACATACGTCTGTGCTTCACAGTTGGAAAATTAAAATGACTCACAGTTTTAAGAAATGAAAGCTCTTTAAATGAAAAGGTATTTTAGTATTTAGATATAACCATACTTTGGGAATTAAACTAAGCATAGCTTTTCCTTTCTTGTTTATCTTACGGTGATTCAATAAAATTTTGATGGCCCTGGTGTAGCAGTTAAGATAGGGAATCACTCCATAACTTGTTAACTCTGTAGATAGACTTAGGTTTGAATTTACCTGCACTGTGGTGTTGAACAAGTTATCAAATCTTTTTTTTTTCTTTTTAAATTGTTTTTAAAGGTTGTTTTATTTAATTGTGTGTTTGTGTTTGCGTTTGCCTGTAAGTATACCATATATGTGCTGTGCTTGAGAAGGCCAGAAGAGGTGCTGGTACTCAAACCCAAGTCCTCTGAAAGAGCAACCAATTGCTCTTAACTGATGAGCTGTCTCTCTAGCCCCAAGTTACCTAAATTTTCTGTTACAGTTTTCTTCTGTATGAAATGATATGGTAAAACTACCTAGTTATGTACAAGTGTATCCAATCTTTTTATATTGCAACATGATATCTACAAATGTGTTGAGCCATATCCATCACTGTGTTTGAATTGTAGAGTATTACAAGGAATAAATGAAATAGAGGAAGTACTTGTAGTGCTTGAAGTTTGACTCATGCATAAAGAACTGCCTTTATTTATTTATTTGTTCGTTTCTTTCTTATTTATTTTGATTCTGCACATACTCATGTTCTTGGACAGTGGAGTATATAAAATGTGTAAGGAGTATATAAAGTGTGTTGGAAACAGAATTACATTAGGTAGGGTCCTGAATGCAGCCGGTAACAGAAAGGACTGAGTGGCCGCTTGAGCACCTTCTGCTCTGTTAAGACTGGAGGACCGCTGGGCAGTGGTGGTGCACGCCTTTAATCCCAGCACTTTTGGGAGGCAGAGACGGTGGATCTCTGTGAGTTGGAAGCCAGCCTGGACAGGCTCCAAAACAATACAAAGAAACTCTGAAAAACCAAAAAAAAAAAAAAAAAAAAAGACTGGGGGACATTCCAGTTTAGGAAGAATGAGTATTGCTGGTACAGGGGCCTGAAGCATTGTCATATTTTTCAGTGTGAAGAAGAAATACAAAGGACTGCAAGTGTTTATGCAGAGTGAAGGCCAATGCCTGTTTTATTTTATATGTGTGAATGTTTTGCCTGAATGAATGTTTGTGCATCACTTGTGTGCCTGGTGCCCACGGAGTTCAGAAGACAGTGCTGTGTGCTCTAGAACTGAAATTTCAGATGGTTGTGAGCTGCTGTGTGGATGCTGGGATTCTAATCTGGAAGAGTTGTTGGTGGTCTTAACTGTTGAGCTATCTCCCTAGTCCCTTCCAGTGCCTCTTATAGGAAGGACTGTGGTGATAATTCATGTCCACATGTGCTGTTTTCCGTGTGGAGGGTTTGGATACAAGTTTATGTGTCAGTTTGCTTAGGTTCATATCCCAACTCCAATCCCTGTGGGCTGCAAACCTGAGGCAAGTTAATTAATGAATTCTTGGAACTTCAGTTGTTTTAATCTGTAAATTGGGGTAGGTAGGTGTTGTATGGAGTAGAGACTGAGCTCATAAGGCTATTCCTTTGACATTGTAAGTGGTCAGTAAACTATTGTTACCCTCATTACTAATGAGGGAAGACTCTTGTCTACTGTCATGCCCCACCCCCTCCAAAAAGAGAGTCTTTATTTTCATTCTTTGCTTCCTTCTAGCTGGAACCCAGGCTGGAGAAGAAATGCCTGTTGTTTCAAAAACCAACATTAAGGAGTACAAAGATAGCTTCTCTAATGAGAAATTTGATTTTCGAAACCATCCAAACATTACTTTCTTTGTTTATGTCAGTAATTTCACCTGGCCCATCAAAATTCAGGTAAGAAATGCTCTTTAACATTACCGTATGAAGATGTTGAAATCCCTTTAGTGAAGACTAAATTCACTCATTTGGAATTGGTGGTAACTGAAAGGTACAGTGATGCTTTGCCTTTTAAGGTCCTTGGCATAAGAGTAACACGGGATGTTGTTCTAGGGGCTGAAGAGACACTCAGTGAGTGCAGGGCTTGCTGCACAAGCATGAGGACCTGGATTTGAATCCTCAGCACTCATGTAAAAGTGGAGCATGCAGTGTGCCTGTCACCCCAGCACTGGGAAGCCTGAGACAGGAAGATCCCCGTAGGCTTGCTGGTCAGGCAGTTGAAGCTGTGATGCAGTGAGTGACCTGTTTCAGAAAATAAGCTAGTGAGTGATTGAGGAAGACACACCCAATGAGCTCGTGCTTCTTTACACATGTACACATATGTGTACCTTCATACATGTGCACACACAGAATATTCTGAGAATGTCATATCATGTGTGAAGAAAGGGTCAGGGCACTTAAAAGTTAGAAGCTATGCAAGGTATTACTTATCATCCTGAGTTTGAGACCATAGCAAGACTCTGCCTCAAAAAAAAAAAAAGTCAAGTTGATTGGCATGTAATTATGTATTTATCCCTTGAGTACTTGCTATATATTTAGAAATACAAAGTTTTAATATGGAATTGAGTATAAATGAAATAAGTGCATGTAACCAATAAAGTACAAAAAATGACATAAGAAAAGATACCAGAGTTACAATTTAGAGTAGATAGATAAGGCAGCAGCAATAGGCAGTATGAAATTCTGTGTAAAAACGTAGACTATATAGTTGGACACAAAGGGGTTTGATTCTTGACTCTGATGCAAATCACAGAACCACTCCAATTTGTCACCTGAAGGGTAGTCACAGGATTAGGATCACCTGCTGTGATTTCTTTTGTTGTCAACCTGCTCTATGGTTCCTAGGAAGCTAGTGTGTTCCTATCCAAGACCAATATCCCATTTGGACTTTATTATTATTATTATTATTATTATTATTATTATTATATTAGTTCAAATTAGGAACAAGCTTGCTTCAGAAGTCTCTTCTCCCTCTCCCTTCCCTCCTCCCCAACATCCCGCCTGCCCCTAGCCATCCCCCCTTCACTCCCCAGGCAGGGTAAGGCCCTCAAAAGGGGCTCCCCAAAGTCTACCACATCATCCTGGGCCAGGCCTAGGCCCTACCCCATGTCAAGAGAGCATCCCTTCACAAGGGATGGGCTCTCAAAATCCCTTCCATTTGGACTTTTTATACTAGTGTTCTCTGAGTTCTTGCCTCAATACTTCCTGTTCCCTCCTTCATTTTGTGTGACTGTGCTGTCAAGGAAGTGTAGCTGCTTGATGGGATCTTTTGCATTTTTACCTGATTGACTTCAGAAGCATTTTTACTGATTGACTAGCATGGGTTTGGAACTTAGTTCTTGCAGGTATGTCTTCATGGGACTTTGGCTGAAGACAGGAGTTACGTTGTTTTTCCCACTGCTCATTTTTCTGTCTAGATGCTCTCCAGGCCTGTTCAGCTTCTTTGTTGCTTCTCCCTTTGCTCGTGCCAGAATTTTAAGCAAAGGCCATACTCCCTTTTTCTATTTCCTTTTATCTGTTCCCACAGTATAGCTTCACTCTTTCCCACCTGGAAACTACCCTGTCACATACAACCCACTTGAATCATTATCTTCTATTTCTCCATTCTTTTCTTTATTTTCTGGCCAGTCATTTGGGGGAATTTACTTCATTAAACACTGGGGTAGCCTACAGTTTTGGCCTTGGTTGTCCTCTTGCTTCATTTCACAGAGGTTCCTTAGTGACTTAATCCTATTGGTGTGTGCAGGTGCTTCTCAGTGCTATCTCTAGCTTGGCTCCCATGGAAATGTCACACCAGTATTCTTTGTTGCTGCCTTGACATCTCTACCTGGTTATTCACAGACTTGCTGTGTGCAGTGCATAATTGACTTAACCCCGACATCCTGCTCTTCTCTCCTCAGTAAATATGAGGACTAGTCTCCCTGTTCCACAAGCAAGACCTATTGTATTCCTGGTATAAATTCAATGGGCATGATATGTTATTTTCTTAATTCACACATTATTAGATTCAGTTTGCCAGTATCTGTTTGATTTGCATCTAAGAGAATGCCCAATAATTTTCCTTCACTATCACTTTAATCTTTTAAATTGTGTGCGCGTGTGCGTGTGTGTGTGTGTGTGTGTGTGTGTGTGTGTGTGTGTGTGTGTGTGTGTGTGTGTGTGTAGGTGTGTGTAGGTCAGAGGACATGGTTGTCTCCCTCCACCATGAGATCACAGGGGATCAAACTCAGGCTTTGTAGTAAAGTCAGGCTTGCTAGCAAATGCCTTAAATGACCCGAACTAACCTTTAATAATTACAATTTGAGGAGGATTTTTTTCCCATATATGTTATATTGTATTCCATTGTTGTGTTATTGAGACAAGGTATTACCATATAGCCCTGGCTGACCTGGAACATACTATGTCACATTTCTCAACTCACAGAAACCTACCTGCTTCTGCTGGGATTAAATTTAGGCTTGTGGGTCCACATCCATCTTTTTCATCTTTTGAAGAGGTTAGAAGTACATGACTATCTATACTTTCTAAGTCATTTGATTCTAGTATTTTATTTGTAGAGACTTTTTACATCTGCTGAATTAACTTTTGGATATTTTCTATTTTTTTTTCTTCTAAATAAGTCATTTTGGTATTTTTTCTAGATAGTATTTTGAACTTGTCCACACTTTCTTTGTACCGAATTATTGCAGCATCTGCTCTTGTATAAACCGGTTTTATAAACCAGTGTCCACAGCTACATCATTCCCAATAGTGCAGAGGTGCAAATAACCCAAGGTCAATAAGCAAATGAGCAGATAAGTAAATGTGGCATTATATGTATAGTAAAATATGATGTAGTAACTCAGAGTGAAGCTGATACACAATTAAGACTGTGATACCTGCTCTGACATGGGCTAGGGAGATGGCTCTGTGAGTAAAAATGTTGGGTCTCCAGAATAAATGCAATATGGCATCTTTAATCCCAGAACTCTGTGGCAAGGTGAGTGGCAGAGACAGGAGAACTGGCTGGAGGTCTGTAGGGGCAATTAGCCTCAGTTGCCCAGTGTAGCCACAAAACATGGTGCAAAGAGAGCTGCTTCCTGGAAGCACTGTTGGTGAAATAGTATAGTCACAAAAGGACAAATACCTAGAATACCGCAAATTCAGTCAGGAAATAAATGAGAGATTAACAATGACTGGGGGAGCAGAACGTTGAGTTACTGCCTCCAGATTACTGGAAAGTTTTTGTTTGGGGTAATGGAAAAGCTTTGGAAGTATAGATAGTTGTGTAATGTACAATTGTGAATGTAATTGGTGTTGCTGAATTGTATGCTTTAAAGGTGGTTTAAATGGAAGTTAGAGAGATGGCTCATCAATTAAAAGCACTTGTTGCTCTTACAGAGGGCCTGCATTTAGTTCCTGGTGTCTGCATGGTAGCTCAGAACCATCTGTAACTCCAGTTCCAGGGGATCCAACACCTTCTTCTGGCCTCTGCACATGGTGTACATACCACACACACACAGACACACACACAATGAAATACTTTTAAATTTTTTAAGTGGTTAGCAGGGAATCAAGCACAGTGACACTCACCTGTAGTCCAATCTCTTTGGGAGACTGAGGCATAAGAATTTCTTAGTTCAGGAGTTCAAGACCTCTCGGGAAACACAGACAACCCAAAAACAAGCAAAAAACGGTTAAAATGGTAAATTTTATATTATATATATCATACCACAGTGTAAAATAAGTTCACACATACATACACATAAGGATGTTATAGAATTTATATGAGAAGACCAAAATTGTAGAACAGATGTAACCATTTTGAAAAAACATGCAATGGGAGGAAGCCCTGTACCCAGTGAGCTAGTAGAAATGTAGCTTTAGAACCCAGAAATAAAAGCATATGAAGATGTCAGCTGATTTTTAACAAGTATTCAAAGTGAAAGAAGTGTGGCCTTTCAAACAAATAGTGCTAACACACATGGCCAACCATAGGTAATTAAACAGGCTTCATGTGGTATGCATTACTTCAATATGGATCACAGATCTAAATGTAAGATGTAAAACTAGGGCCTTTGGAAATGGCTCAGCCATAAAGAGCACTGGCTGTTGTTGCAGAGGACCTGAGTTTGATTCCCAGCATCCACATAGCAGCTCACAATTAGCTGTAACTCCAGTTTCAGGGTTTCCTTAGACACTAGGCACTCATGTGGTGCATAGACATACATACATGCAGGCAAAACAGCCATACACATAAAATATTTTAATTAAAAAGAAACAAAATTAAAACTTTTAGAAAAAAGTAGAAAGATTGATCTCAGAGGGATAAACAAAAGGTTTTTAGACTTGATTTCAAAAACATAGATCATAAAAAATTAATAATTGGACCGTATCAGAACCATTTTTGTCTTTTTTAAAGATTATTTATTTTATGTGTTTGAGTGTTTTGCCAGTGTGTGTTAAAGGTGGATCTCTTGAGTTCAAGGCCATTCTGTTCCAGGCAAGGCTAGGACTATATGGTGAGATTTTTGTCTTAAAAAGCAAAAAATATGAAAAGGCAAGCTATATACTGGAATAAAACTATTTGCAGGTGCCAGGTAATAGTGGTACATACATTTAATCCCTGTACTTGGGAAGCAGAGGCAGTCAGATCTCTTGAGTTTGAGACAGCCTGTCTACAGAATAAATTACCCAGGGCTACAGAGAGAAATGCTATCTAAAAAACAAAAGCAATAAAAGAAACAAAACGAAAAGCAAAAACAAAAAAAATTATTTACAAGCCATATATCTAATATTTGCTACAATATAAAAACTCTCAAAACTTAACAATAAAGGCATTAATCAGGAATCCAATTAGAAAAGAATCAAATGACACAGAGACGTTTCACCAAAGAGAATTTGCATATATCAGGTAATATCATGAAGAGATGTTTAGAGCCAGTAATCACTGGAAAGGAGGAGAAACTCCAGTACTCCAGTGGTGCTGCTTACTTTGTAAGATGATTCAGCAACTCTGGAAAATAGTTTGACTGAAAAATACTCTATACTGGTTCTACCACCCAGCTATTGTATTCCTGGCCATTTATCTGAGAGAAATGAAAACCAAGGTCACACAAATACCTGATATACAAATATTTATAGCATTCTATAGCAATAGTTAGCAGCTTTATTTGTGATAGCCAAAAACTAGAGAAAACCCAAATATTCCTTAACAGTTGAGTAGCTAAATAAACTGTGTTACCTGTGCTCTTGTGGGATAATTGAAGCAGTGAACAGAAATGAACTGCAGAACATTGAAGTTGCATGCCCACAATCCTAGCATTTGGGAAATAAGGCAAACAGATTGCAAGTTTCAGGCAGTTGGGGCCATCCGGCCTGAGCTACAGAGGACCCTGTCTCAAAACACTAGAAAAACAAATTGGACTGACACAGAGAGGGGAAAGTGGGAAGGGAAAGGTAACTGGTAAATTTTGTGGAAATTTTGCTGATTATAAAAAAATTTGGAAGTTTGTATACTTCATGGCTCCACTTATATACAACATTTGAAAATGTTATAGCATTATATATGATATTATATACACACACATAAAATGAATGCACATATTAAAGCTTCAAGTTTCTGAGTCTGACTTGTAAGCCCGTTCACCCATGCAGAAGAAGGGTATACCTACACAGGGTATGCCTCTCAGGAGTGGGAGTTATATGGGGCACATAGGAAGTCTTCCACCGATTATTTAGAGAGAGATCACCAGGGCTTTAGATTATTTCTAAGAACCCAGGGAAATTGGGCACAGGCTCCCTTCAGCACAATTAACCTCCCTCTCTCTCCCTACCCTTTTCAGTTGGGTGTCGTGTTCATTTGTCAGAGTCTTTAAAGCTTTATTTATTTTGAATTATGGGTGTGTGTGTGGGTGTGTGCACATGAGTGTGGGTGTTGGAGGAGGCCAAAGTGTCAAATCTTCTGGAGCTGGAGTCACAGGATGTGTGTGTGTGTGCTGGGAACCAAATGTACATGCTTTTAATGTCTGGGCCATCTCCCCACCCACTGTCAGATTGCTTTGTGAACCGCTGGACTTGGTTTGTATTAAAACTCACTGGTTTGAGTTTAGATTGTTTTCATACTGATCTCATCATGAGCACAAGTTGAGCGCCAAACTGTTGCTCAGAGCTGGGAAACAGTTTTCAGATGGTTTGTGAGCACTTTGGCTTCTGTTGCTGCTGTCTTCCCCAGTTGGAATGAGGCCTCCAAATGTGGCTTTGTGTAGAGCACATCTTGGTATTGCCAGGGCTAAGTTCTAGTCTTTTCCTTCCAGTGCCCTCTTGCTCCACCTTCTGAAGTTACTGGCATAGTTTAGAGCTGGCCTTCTAGGGGGAGCTCTTGCCCATACTACTTTAAAAAGTAATCATTTTATGTTGAAGATTGAACGAGGTGTTAATTTCCCCCTGACTTTTTTGGTGTTCCTTGTCTGGGCTGGTTCAGTGACTTGGTAAAGATCCACTTGTGAGCTGCATTCAGGGGTGCTTGGAGAAGAATGATGGCGCACTCAGCATTGAGTTAGCCAAGCTTTCCTTGAAAAGCACAGGTAAGTTCTCTTCAAAGTGTGCCATTCCCTCTGGTACAAATAACTGCTGTTGTTTTCAGGGTGTTGAAGGAGTGTACAAGAAAAGCAGGTATGCTTGATTTTTAACACACTCTGACAATGGCTGTGTGCTGTGTGGAGGCTGAGCTGGAATTTTTGGATGAATGTATCATGTTCTCAACAAGGAGGGCTTTTCAGTGTTTTCTTTGAGCTTTCCTATGGCTCCTAAATAAATATACACACACCTACACTTAGCATCTGTACTACTAATAAAAACAAAGACATTTTCCATGCAAACAGTAGTAAATTATCTAAATGATTTCTGTGTAAGTAAGACTTTTTACCTTGAGCATCATTTTTTAAAGCACAGTAACTGGGAGTGTCTTAATTCTCTACCGGGAAGTTCTTATCAACAGTGCTGCTTTTAAAGTGGTCATTCTAAACTCCATTTCCTTCAGTGGCTCACCTGGAAGGGTTCCTTTTTGTAATTAGGAACAGATCAAAATTGAGAGCTGCTGAGAGAATTTGAAAGTAACTATAAAAATCTTTGTAGATGCAATTTAAAAAATAAAACTGAACCACCCAGCCTGAAGAGGTTGTGTGCAGGAGGGTGATTGGCATTTTGTGGGCAGCAACACCTATTTCCTGGTCAGTTGTGGGTGAGGGCAGACCCTCAGCTCTGGCTTCCAAAAGTCTTCACTGTTCTCCCCCAGAAGTGGGGACTCAGATGGCTTCTGCCATGCCCACAGCTGGACAGGCAAGACCCTGGCTTGCCACTGACTCTACAACAGAGGCTGTTGTTCTAACATGGAGCTAATATTAAAGCCTCCTCTATCCTGGGTATTTCATGTAAGAGACCAGTGTTCACAGGGGAAGGCAGTACAAAATTTGCCTTGAAAACAGGGTACTCATTTGAATTTTAGAGTGATGTTTATAGGTGCTAAAAGAATTATTGTATCCAAGAGAGGATTTCGAAAATATTCATTCAGATATGCTTTTCTTATTGAAGTACGATTCACACACCATGCAGCTCACCCCATTTAAAGTAAAAATCGAGTTCTATAGCCATCCCCACAATTAATTTTAGACATTTTTGTTCCCAAATGAAGCCCATTAGTAGTTATTCCCCATATCTTTACCCCTTGTGAACTACTAAATATCATACTTACCTGTCATTTATGATTGGCTTTTGTATTCATGTTTAGTCTATCCAATACTTTATTAAATAGACCATTCCATCGGTGTTATGCCATCTTTTGTTTGCCCATTTATTTTCTGGGGATATTTGGCTTGTTTTTAGTTTTTAGCTGTCATGAATAGTCAGATATATGTACATTTATTTATTTATTTACTCAGTATATTTGCTGTGCTGGTGTTAAAACCCACTTCTTTCTAGACATGTAGTCTCCCATGAGCTATACCCTAACCCCAACATATACTTACATGTTTATTGTATAGCAGTAATGCACATATATACCACCTATTAAATTACCTGTACCTCAGGAGTTTTAAGAATTATAAAGCCATAATATGCTAGAAATAATATTGTAGTGCCTTTTTTGGTAGTTCATGCCTATAATCTCAGACCTTGGGAGACTGAGACAGAAGGGTTGCCAGGAGTCTAAAGTAGGCCTGGGCTGCATAATGAGTCCCAGGCCTACCTAGGCTACAGAATAATACCCTGGCTGGAAAATAAATGGAGCTTGGGAGAGGGCCCAGTGGCTAAGAGTATGTATTACTCTTCCAGAAGACTGGAGTTCAGTTCCCAATTGCCTGTGACTCAGCTCCAGGGGTATCTAACACCTTTGGCTTCCTGTACACATATATACATACTTACATACCCATACACTTGGTTAAAAATAACTTAAAATAAAAAAAAATAATAATCTGGGTGTGGTGTTACAGCAGTAACCTAGCACTTAGGAAATGGAGGCTGGAGGATCAGGAATTCAAGGGCTGCCTGGGCTACATGAGATCTCCGTCTTAGTTATTTTTCTGTTGCTGTGAAGAGATACTATGGCCGAGAAAACTTATACAGAATAGCATTGATTGTGGGCTTGATTACAATTTCAGAGGGTTAGTTTATGATCACTGTGGCAGGGAGCATGGCAGCAGGAAGGGAGGCAGGCATGGAATTGGAGCAGTAATTCGGAGCTTATTTTATACGCAAGCAGCCAGCAGAGAGAGAGAGAGAGAGAGAGAGAGAGAGAGAGAGAGAGAGAGAGAGAGAGAGAGAGAGAGACTGAGCCAATGAAGGCTTTTGAAACCTCAAAGCCTGCCCCCAATGTCACACCTCCTCCAACAAGGCTACACCTCCTAGTCCTTCCCCAAACAGTTCCACCAGCTAGGAAATAGACACTCAAACATGTGAGCCTCTGGGGGTAATTCTCATTCAAACCACCACAGACCCTGTCTTAAAACAGACAAACAAAACAAAAAATAAAAACTAAAGTGTTCTAATTCTAATTCTTTGTTTCACAATATGTACTTTGATCCCGTCCCCTTATTGTCCTCTTATGCCCTGCCCCCTCCTGCCAAGTCCTTTCTAACCAATAAACCCCTTCCTCTCTTCAGATCTCTCTTGCACTTGTTCCCCATAGCCACACACTGTCTGTTCTCTATTATAGAAATATTTCCTTATAGGTAATGATTATATTTTATATTCCAGTACCTTTAAGATAATGTCTGTGTCCGGGCATAGAATTGAGTAGTTTTAGGTACTCTGAAGGGGTGGACACATAGTTGTTGACACAAGAGCCTTAGGTTAACAAAATTTTGTTCATTTTTTTTTTCCTACCATTGTTCACTGTCTTTTTGGCAACAAGATATCATGATAGCCTAGGTTAGCCCATAATTGACCATGAAGCCACAGATGACCTTAAACCCCTGATCCTTATGTCTCTACCTCTCAAGTGCTGGAATTACTGGCATGTATCACTGTACCTAGCTAGTAACAATTTTAGCTGACAGGTTTCTTCCCCAACCCCTTCCCGTTAGTGTTAAAAAAGTTGCTGGCATTTGAGAACTTGTCATCTCAATCTACATAGTGTAATGTTGGAGAGTTTAATTAGTCTAAGTGGAAATTTTGTCCCAAATTAAGTGGTTGGGGCAGGCCTTGTGGCTCATGCATGTAATCACAATACTTAGGAGACAGAGTCAGGATAGCCAAGAGTTCAAGGCCATCTTGGGCCCACAGAGTAGAAGAGAGATGGATGAGGATACCAACATCCTAATTAGCAGATACCTGCATTGAGATATTTAAGAGTAAGGCGGTAAGTCTAGAATTTGCTTCACAATAATGTGCTAGGTAAAGTGACTCAGACCTTTATTCCTAGCACTTAGGGGAGTGAGATGGAAAGATCACCAAAAGTTCAAGGTCAGCCAGCTAAATAGGAAGTTCCAGACAAGGAGTGATGATGATAATGATGACAATGACAATAATGATGTTGTCATGGTAAAACCAAATAAAATATAGGTTAAACAAGGCCCAGTGTGATGGTGCACACCTTAAATCTCAGAATTTTGGGAGGCAGAGGCAGGCGGATCTCTGTGAGTTCAGGGCTAGCTAGGGCTACATTGTGAAAGACCATTTCAGAGAGAAAGAAAGAAACAAGTCTAGCCATTAGCTGGGCTGGTGGGACAGTGGGAAAAGTGCTTGCATCACATTTACACACAAAATTTTTATTATGAGCTGATAATTATTATAATTATCAGCTGCACGATGAGCACATTGGGCTAATTATTCTCTGATTTTTTTCCCAGATTTTTTAAATTTAAATTAGAAACAAGCTTGTTGTGCATATCAATCTCAGTTCCCTCTCCCTCCTCTCCTCCTCCCCTGCTCCCCAGGGAGGGTTAGCCATTCCTTGGGGATCTTCAAAGTCTGTCATATCATTTGGAGCAGGATCTAGGCCCTACTCCGTATGTCTAGGCTGAGAGAGTATCCCTCTATGTGGAGAGGACTTCTAAAGTCCATTGGTACACTAGGGACAAATACTGATCCCCTGCCAGAGGCCTCATGGATTGCCCAGGCCTCCTAACTGATGCCCACATTCAGGGGGTCTGGGGGTCCTATGCTGGTTTCCCAGCTATTAGACTGGTGTCCATGAGCTCCCCCTTGCTCAGGTCAGCTGTTTCTGTGGGTTTCTCCAGCCTGGTCTTAACCCCTTTGCTCATCACCCCTCCCTCTCTGCAACAGGATTCCAGGAGTTAGGCTCAGTGTATAGCTGTGAATCTCTGCTTCTGTTTCCATCAGCTACTGGATGAAGGCTCTAGGATGGCATATAAGGCAGTCATCAATCTCATCATCAGGGGAGGGCATTTAAGGTAGCCTCTCCACTATTGCTTAGATTGTTAGTTGGGTTCATCCTTGTAGATCTCTGGACGTTTCCCTAGTGCCAGATTTCTCTTTAAACCTATAATGGCTCCCTTTATTATGGTATCTCTTTTCTTGCTCTCCTCTATTCTTCCCCCAACTCAACCTTCCTGTTTCCTTGTATACTCCTCTCCCCTCCTCTTCTCCCCTTCTCTTTCTCCTAACTCCCTCTCCCCTGTCTAGCTAGAACTGTTGGCCTCTGCCACCAGGCCTGGTAATTCTTTTTTTTTTTTTTTAAATAAATGGCATTTGTTTTTTATTTTTTTATTTTTTTGGTTTTTCGAGACAGGGTTTCTCTATGGGTTTGGAAGCTGTCCTGGAACTAGCTCTTGTAGACCAGGCTGGAGATCCACCTGCCTCTGCCTCCCGAGTGCTGGGATTAAAGGCGTGTGCCACCAATGCCCAGCAATAAATGGCATTTTTAAAAGAAGATGTTTTTATTTCCTATATATGAGTGTTATTCCTGCATGTATGTATTTGGACCAGATGCATGCAGAGGCCAGAAGAGCTTGTCAGATCCTTTGAACTGGAGTTATATTACAGATGGTTGACTATGAGTTGCCATCTGGGTGCTGGGAATTGAATTTGGGTCCTTTAGAAGAGCAGCAGTGCTCTTAACTGTGTCTCCGAGACATCTCTCCAACCCCAAGGCCATACTCTGACACTTTAACCAAGTGTATATAATTATGTGATAAGACACCATGACCAAGGCAACATATAGAAGAAAGCATTTATTTGGTCCTCACAGTTTCAGAGGGTTAAAGCCCAAAACCATCATGGCAGAAAGCATGGCAACAGACAAGCAGGAATAGCCCTAGAACAGTAACTGAGAGTTCACATCTTGAGAAACAACCATGAGGCAGAGGTAACTGGAAATGTTGTTTTTGCTTTTGAAACCTTCGAGCCCACCCTCACTGACACACTTCCTTTAACAAGGCCATACCTCCTAATCATTACAAATACTTCTACCAAGGATTCAAACATAGGCCCTATAGGGGTCATTCTCATTGAAACCACTGCATCCCACCCCTATGCTCCATAGGCTGTAGCCATATCATAGTCCACCTTCGAAAGTTCCCACAGTCTTTTACTCTCACCACCATTTAAAACTCCAGAGTCTTTTCTGAGACTCAAGACAATCTCTTTTTGTCTTTAAATTTATTTTTCATTTTACTTACCAACCCCAATTCCCCCTCCCTCCCATCCTCCTTCCCCTCTTCCTAGCCTCCATCCACTCATCAGAGGAGGTAAGGCCCTCCTTGGCGAGTCAGCAAAGTCTGGCATACCAAGTTGAGGCAGGACCAAGCCTCTCCCCCTTTATCAAGACTGAGCAAGGTATCTCATCATAGGGAATAAGCTCCAAAAAGCCAGTTCATGCCCCTCGTGCCACTGCCTGGGTCCTCCTCAACAGATCAAATCACATAATGGTCACCCACATTCAGAGGGTCTAGCTTGGTTCCATGTAGGTTCCCCCGCTGTCAGTTAATAGTCCATGAGCCCCCACTAGCTCGGGTCAGCTGTCTCTGTGATGATCTTGACCCCCTCTTGTCCATATGATCCCTTCTCCCTTTCTTCAGCTGAACTCCACAAGCTCAGCCCAGCACTTGGCTGTGGGTCACTGCATCTGCTTCCATCAGTTACTGGATATAGATTCTGTGATGGCAATTAGAGTAGTCACTAATCTTATTAAAGGGGAAGACCCATTCATACATCCTCTTAGCTGGAGTCATCTTTGTAGATTCCTGAAAATTTCTCTAACATTAGGTTTCTCCCTAACCCCATAATGGTTCCCTCTGTAAAGATATCTTTGTCATTGCTCTCCTCTTCCCCTCCCCCAACTTGGTCTTTTTGATCCTTCATGTTCCCGTCCCCCAACTCCTCTCCTTTCTACTCTCCTTCCCAGTTTATCCAGGAGATCTTAACTATTTTCCTTTCCTGGGGCCCTCCATGTGTGCCCCCCTTAGGGTCTGTTGTTTAAATGTACCACATTGTCTTTATCCATTCTTCAGTTGATGGGCATCTAGGTTGTTTTCAGGTTCTGGCTATTACAAATAATGCTGATGTGACCATAAGTAGAACAAATGTCCTTGTAGTATGATTGTGCATCCATTGGGTCTGTGCCCAAGAGTGGTATTGCTGGGTCTTAAGGTAGGTTGATTACTAATTTGTGAGAAACTGTCAAGGCAATCTCTTTACTATAACCTTTTATAAAGGCAAAAAAAACCAGAACACGTATTTCCAACATACATTGCCACAGGAGAATATATCTTCATTCCAAAAGGGAGGGATTGGAACATAGTGAGGAAAGACTGGACCAAAGCAAGACCAAAACCTAACAGGGCAAACTCTTTCCTTTATTGATGTACAAACCACAGCTCTCATCTTAAAGGGAATAAAATATAGTTTATTCTGGAGCTATTTTGAGTGACCATGCTCCAGAAACACAGATTTAAGTTACTCCAAATGCCATGTTTCAACATGGAAACAGTTTCATGGGGGAGGCGATGTTACAGTTTTACAGAACAAAGAAGATCATAAATAAAGTTTAAAATACATTGGTGGATATATCAGAGAGGTGAGTACAATAAAGTGGAGGGAATCTATTCTGTAGTTCCAAGATGCTATTGATGACATTAGCTCTTAGCCTGGTGGAAACTAGTGTTCTGCTAAGTTAATAGCTTCTAAGAGATTTTTTTTTTTATATATTATCACGAGGTGTTCAAATACAGAGTAGGACAGGACATGGCTTTTCCAGAAGGCTAGAACTAGACCTAGATAATTAATCTTTGAACCTACAAAATCCCAGTCTCTCCACAGTGATGTGGGATGCCCTTCAGTATGCTGTGAATATGTGTTGCTTTTATTGGTTAATGAATACTATTTTGGACTATGACAGGGCAGAATATAGCTAGTCAGGAAATCCAAACAGAAACAGAAAGAAAGAAGGCAGAGTCAGGGAGATGCCATGTAGTCACGGAAGGGATAAGATGCCAGAGTATTACTGGTAAGCCAGAGTCATGTGGTGATATACAGATTAGTAAATGTGGGTTAATGTAATTGTAAGAGCTAGTAATATGCCTGAGTCATTGGTCAAACAATTATAATTAATATTAAGCCTCTGCCTGCTTATTCAGGAACTGGTGACCTGTAGAGAAACCTCCAACTACACTATAGTACTGAGATTCCAGTCTGCCAGTCTCTACAGACACAGATTCCTTCCAGGAGTTTTTGGTTTTGATTTTTTTGTTCACAGCCAAAACCAACTTCTTCTCAAGAATTTTCATTCACATCTTCCAGCTTTGCTGACAGCAACACACTTCTCTCTCTTGTACTGGTTCCATTCCTTGTCTGCAGCTCTCCTAAGCAGATGTCTTATGGATTTGGCATCTCCAACATCTTGGGAATCTCCAACACAATCCAGGCTTCACTTTCACAGTTTCACACAGTGGCTTTGGTTGCTTTTAGGAGCAGGAAATTCCTCGGGACTTTTCTTTTTACAACTTGGAAGCTTAGCTAAGCAGTGTCTTGCCCTTAGGGTACCCCTCCTTCCATTCCATGTTGAAACTGGCCTTTCTTTAGTCTTCACATCTATTTCAGCACAAACCATGGCTCCATGGTATTAAATTTTATGGTGCTGTTTTTCTCCTTAAATTGTACATTTTGTATTTCTTTTTACACCACTATACTTTTTAAAATTCTAGATCAGCATAAGAGTGATTACCATGTGGCAGTCTTGAAATCTCCTCTAGCAAGACAATTTATTATTTTCCAACTTAGCCTCAAATAAATTCTCAGTACAGGAACAAAAGGTACCCACATTCATTCCCAAACTGTTATAAGAATGCTGTCTAGTCCAATTGGTAATATTGCTCTCCTCTGAAACATTTTGTGCCTTGTGGCTATCAGCACTGCTCTATTCCAAGATCCTATGATGATGGCACATTTAACTGCTTTTCTACTCCAGCGTCCCAAAATCCTTCACATTCACCAAAAAGCAGCATGGTCAGCTGTGTCTCAGCAATAGCCCACTTCCTGGTACCAGATTCTGTATTGGTTACTTTTCTCTTGCTGTGATAAACATCATAACCAAGGGAGCTTATGAAAGAAAGCATTTATTAGGACTCACTAGGTTCCAAAGGGTTATAATCAATAACTGTCATGGCAGGAAGTATGGCAACAGGCAGTTAGGCATCATGATGAATAGCTGAGAGCTCATATCATTATCTGAAGCATTTATCTCATTATTCTTTATCAATAAAAACTTGGGAGTCAGATATGGGGTAAGAACCTGAATGATCAGAGAAGTAGTGGAGAAGCCACCAGTGAGACCTTCTTCATCCCCTCCTTGATTTAAAAAGGCTGATTTAAAAACCCCCTCTAAGCCCTGCCCAACTACTCCTGTGTCTCTCTACCCTCAGTTTTCCAAAACTTCTGGATAATTTTGCTCAGCTAGTAGCTGATTTGCCCTCTGATTCACAGAAAATTTTATTGGAAGTCTTGGGAACATCAGAATATGATCAAAATACCGCACAGTATTTCCAACCTTTGTGTCTAAATAAAAAAGGGAAGGTTTTAACTCTGACACATAAAAAACTATATACAGTAAGAACAATTAGCAAATAAGAATTACAGTCACAATGTCCAGTCCATTTGCATTTGTCAAATTCAGAGAAAATGCTATATTATCTATCCTATCCTGGTGAGTCCAGTATTTTGTATCTAATTTGTTTTCTATCCTAACTTGTATTACCAACCCAGAACTATTTTTTAGACCTCAAAACATTTTTTAGAGAAACAATTTAAGCTTTTATGTTTCTCAACCGTATACACTTTCTATCTCTTTTGTGAGTTTCTTTTCTGAATTTGGTAACAAGGAAAACTGTAAAACTGTAAATATCTAGTCTTCAATATCCATCAGAGACCAAGAACAATAAAATATTACTTGAGTAAACAGGAAGTATAGAGCAAACAACTTCCAAAACTATAGAAATGTTGGAAATAGCTGGCTGCCTGGACAGTCACCCAAGGTTTCTCTGTAACGTTATGGCATCCATCTTTAGCCTGCAGACCCAGAATATCTGACAAGACATTTCTGTGAAGCAGGAATTTTGAAGAACTGTCCTACCTTGTCTTGGCAAGTTTGGTATACACTTTACTGTGTGCCCTGCTTGTCCAACTCCTACAGCATACTGCCAGCATTCAAGGAAAGGACAGTTTCTTTGCCCAGTTGCTAGTTTTGGCCACAAAGAAAGCAAACTCCATATGGATGTTCTGCAATGCCCATCATCCTTTTTTGAAGTGGATTGGTGCTGCCAGGAACAGACATGTCTCATCATGAGAAGCCTTATGTTATTAAAACATCTTAAATGTCATCTTTTGTAGGTCTCTTGGGAATGTGGGCATTGTGTTCTCTAGATTGCTTCCTGTTGTCTGGGGGTGGGTAACAGCATCTCTAGTGGACCCTGAGAAAATTGAGATAATGGTCCAGTCCTGGGAGAGCCAGCTGTATCATTTGTTGACAGTCTCTGTGTAATGGGAAAGAGCTGATCTGAAGTCCTAGATGGTGCATGAGGCTAGACCGTATCACCTAGCCTCCTTGAAATTGTCCTGAGCAGTTTTGTAGTCCAAAGCTGATATTTGGGTGGTGTTTGTCAGCTTAGTGACATTACCATAATCCAGCTGGAATCAGTTTTAAATGTCATATTCAGCAGATCTTAGGTTAAAGGACCACAATTCATTAATTACATCCAGAGTACACAAACTTAATTCCTAGTTACCTGATAGAGACTCAAGCCTGAAATCATGTACAAGAAGCTAGATGAGGTCTTAGAATTAGTTAGTTAGAACTCTATCTGACCTTAACTGTCATGACAGAAAGTTTAAATATGTATATATTATAAATTTTGAGATAATATGTATACTTTAAGAAAGTTTTAAAGAGTCAAAATGAAACCGAAGGATTATGAGATTAGTGGCAATAGAAAATAGAAAAGTCCCTTAATTTTGGTCTTTCTTCTGTCCCATACCAGGTGGCTCTTCTGACAGGAAACAGAGATTTTTGGATTATCCTTTAACAAGCATGCTTGGATTTAGAGAAGGAGAGAGCCATGCTCCAACTCCAAAGCCAGCTTTAATTTTTAATTTAACTGGGACTACAAAAAGACCCTTTGCCTTATATGTCTAAAGAACAGCAGAAACAAACATTTGGGAAGATTTATTACATTTTTATCCTGTTGGAAATTTGCTGTACCATTAGGCCAATTTACTATTTTTCTTGGGACTTGTTCTCTGGATGATTCGTCCTTTTTCTTCAGATGTTTTGTTTGTCCAGTGATCTTCAGGTTCCTTAGTTGGATGTCTTCATTCTGGAAAGACAAAAACAAAACCCTGCCCCAACCCTGACTTTTGTGAGGTTCCCTTTTTGGCAAGTTATGTCTGATCAAATGAAAAGCATTTGTTTATCTTATGAATTAGTGTAGATTGAATGGCCATGCTGTTTGATGTACTATTACCTCTTCTAATCAAGAGGTCTCTCCTGTTTGAATCTGATCTTTATCAATTTTGATGGTATCTATAGGTTTTCTTCTCTTGTCGAAACAAAAGCAAAACCTCTTCCCAAATGTAACACATATCCTTGTTTCCATTCTGAGGTCAACACATCTTTGAAGTATACTGGCTGATTTATTTCAGCAGTTTTTTCTATTATCCAATGTCTCTCCATAGCTGTCTTTTCTTTAAAAATTTAAAGTTAATAAAGCATTGTGTAATCTATTTCTGGGGAGTCTTTATTACCCCGTCTGTTTATTAAGAATATCTTTTAGAGTGCGATTAGATCTTTCTATAATTGCTTGCCCGATAGGGTTGTGTGGTATACTTGTGCTTTATGTTGTAATATGCAAAAACTGTTTCATTTTACTAGAGACATATGCTGGAGCAATGTCAGTCTTAATTTATACAGGTATCCCCATAATGGCCAGAACTTCTAATAAATGTGTAATTATAGGATCAGCCCTTTTGGAACTTAAAGCAGTTGCCCATTGAAATCCTGAATATGTAGCCGTGGTATGGTGAACATATCATTTTTCAAGGTCTGCAAAAGGAAACACATCCATTTGCCAAATTTCATTTCTTGAATACTCTTTGGGTTACTTCCTACAGATAGTGGAGTTTGGTGTTCCAAAGAACAAGTAGGACATTTCCCTATAATTTCCTTGGCTTGTTGTCAGATAATACAAAAATCTTTCTTCAAATTCTTGCTATTAAGATGGTGGGTTTTTTTCTGTTTTTTTTTTTTTTTTTTTTTTTTTTTTTTTTTTTTTTAATGAAATTCTGAGGCTTCTAGTACATTTCTTACCAATAACCCTAACCCTATCCCTAATCCTAACCTTAACCCTAACCAATACCAATTTTTGGGGTGGGGGGGCGGGGCATTTCAAGGCAGGGCTTCTCTGTGGCTTTGGAGGCTGTCCTAGAACTAGCTCTTGTAGACCAGGCTGGTCTCAAATTCACAGATTCACAGAGGTCCACCTGCCTCTGCCTCCCGAGTGCTGGGATTAAAGGCGTGTGCCACCACCACCTGGCAATAGCTGATCAGTTTTATCATTACCTTGTGCTAAAGAGGCTGGTAGGCCCATATGGGATCTGATATATGTTATATACAAGCGATGATTTCTATTTCTGATTATTTCTTATAACTAAATATCAAAGTTAATTCCCCATCATCTGGAATGAGTTCAGCAGTTTCAATATGTAAAACAACTCTGCAGATTGAGAGTCAGTAACTATATTAGGTGGTTCTGGAAAATCTAATAATACCATGAAAATAATTCTGACTTTTGAACTAATCATAAGGGCTTTGAGACTCTTTATTCAAATTTCCTGGTTTATAACCTGCCTTTCTTGATTTGTTTGCATCAGTATAGAATGTAAGGGCTGCAGAAATGATGCTCCCTGTCAGGCAATGTGAGGAAGGATACGGTTAGTTCTTTTTATAAACTGAATTCTCTTGCTTTTGAGATATTTGTTGTTAATCTCTCCCAAA
Source organism: Cricetulus griseus (assembly GCF_003668045.3). Taxonomy (NCBI): domain Eukaryota; kingdom Metazoa; phylum Chordata; class Mammalia; order Rodentia; family Cricetidae; genus Cricetulus; species Cricetulus griseus. Next base: position 47,561,543 of record NC_048599.1, on the reverse strand, counting down.
AAATTACTGCAATCTCTTTGCCACTATTCATTTTCTGCCCATAAAGAGGAAATTTCAGCATTAGTAGAAAGTACTACAATTTCTGCTGGGTCTGTTCCTCCTAATTGATGAAGTCTCAATTTTCATTTTAGAATCAACTCAGAAACCTTTTCTACATAGGTATTTAATTTTTAACTGTTTGTGTGGTTTTAAAAATCCATTCTAATGTATTAAATTAAATTAAAATTCTGCATTAAAATTCCTCTGGGGGAATGTGTAGAAGGTAAAATGACCAGAATACAGTCAAGCTCTGGATCTAAATGATCCACATGTGCATCCTGTAATTTCTTTTCTACCAAATCCAATTTTCTCTCAGCATCAGTTGATAATTTTCTTTGACTTTTTAAGTCCTTATCACCTTGTAAGGTTTGAAACAAATTACTTAGTTCTTGAGTTGTCGATCCAATTGTGGGCCATAGCCAGTTAATGTCTGCCAGCAAAGCTGAGACCTATGGGTGAATTCAGTCCTCTACTACTGGCTTCCAGCCTTATAATGTTCAGAATTCTGCTGCAAGATCAGCATGGTCATCCCAAGACTCTGAATGGCATCCATGCTGACTAGGCTCTCTCTAGACCCTAGTAGATATTTGGGAGGGCTTGGGAAGATTCTAGAGTATGTGGGTGTTGGTCCAGGAAGGCTCTCAGCCTTGGTGGAACTGCCCCAGAAGCTGTAGGAACGGTGTGCAGAAAGTCAACCAGGTACATGTACCATGGGATCTTCTCCCATTCACAGGCATCTCCCTGAAGCTGGAAGGGTTCACCTCTCAGTGCAACTAGCTTCTGTTTGCTTGTTCGAGTAATGGTCTTGGTGGGGAATATAAGGGCAAGTTCGAGGTTCTTTCTAATTTCTCTTCAAATTTAGATTGCCCTTTCCCCAGTCATAAATGTCTACTCATTGTTTTAGTACTTTGTATAGTACATAGTAAATACAAAGTGCACATTTTTAAAAAGAAAAGAGAGCATCTGTGGCCATTGACATAAATGCCTGTCTTTATTCTTATGGTGATACTTATTCCACGACTGATGAGAAATTAATTCACAGCATGTTTTAATAGAGAGACTATTTCTCTTATCCCAAGAATATGGATGGGGAGAGACCACTAATCTTCAGGCACTGGCTGCTTGTCTTAAAGCCCTGGGCTCTCACCCTCTGGAGAACAGCCATCCTCACTAGTGTGTTACAAGCTTGGACACAGAATAATCACAGGGGCTTTAAGCCTTCACTCTTTGTTCCAGCTCCTAGTCTCCAGGCATGAGCCCTAGCTTTTGGTTTGCTTCAGAGTAGGGCCTTTCCTCTACCACATCTTCCCAGCTCATTGCCTACCCTCCCAAGCTTCTGTTTCCTAATGAAGGGTTTTGTTTTCAGTGCAGTGCCTTACTGCTATAGACATTGTTCAGGAAAGGTGCAGTAAGGGGATCATTTCCTGATGTCTGATTTCTGAGGCCTGTGGACAGCAACATCAGAACCTCCTGGAGGACTTTAGCATTGGGCATAGGATTCAGGCCTAGAGTAAATAGGGGAGGAGCAGCTGTGTTGGGCCATGAAAAATAAGTACTGGCTGCAGGAAAGCAGGGTCACTCTGGTTGACTCTGTAGTATTGGGGGCAGTGGTGCAATCACTTACAAACACTTGTTTAAATGAGGGACAGACTTGGTGTTCCAGAATTGCAGATCTGTATCTTAACCCAAGCCTGGGGCTTGCCAAGTTTCTTAGCATCTATCTGCTCATCCAGAGGGCTCCCAGGATAAATATTTCTTAATGAAACATTTGATGGAAGTGAGTTGGAATCAGGTTGTAGAAATGTAGAGGCATGAATTTTAGATTTCTGGGACCTTGTGTACATAGCTACCTTCTGTTGAATAGGAAATGTGATTGTGTTTTTAAATTTTTTGTCAGGGTGTGTGTGTGTGTGTGTGTGTGTGTGTGTGTGTGTGTGTGTGTGTCTGTACAGAAGAAGGGTGTATATGTACACATGTATACTTGTGCAGGCCACGGGTCTATTTCAGGTGCCATTCATTCCTCGGGAACCATCCACCTTATTTTTTTTAAGACAGTCTCTCTCTGGGCCTTGGAGCTTGATGCTTTGGCTAGACTGGATGGTCAACAAACCCCAGGGATCCTCATGTCTCTACCTCCTCAGCTCTGGGGTTACTATGCCACCATCTCAGCTTTCTGTGGGTTCTGGGGATCATATGTAGGCACTGGATCCTGGAACTGAAGTTACAGTTGTGAGCTTTCATGTGTGCGCTGGAAATTGAACCCAAGTCCTCTGCAGGAAGTGCTCTTAACCTTTGAGCCATCTCTCCAGCCACAGAAAGTTGTTCTTAAAAAGTCAAATCTAAGCCATGTATAGTGGTGGTGCACACCTTCAAATCCTAGCACTTGGGAGGCAGAAGCAGGTGAATCTCTGTTCAATCAAGGCCAGTCTAGTCTACATAGTGAGAAAACAAAACAAAACCCAAAATCTGTTCACCTTGCATTTCTGAGTTTAAGTGATAGAGAAAAGATGCAAACTCAGATTCCATGCCTCAAAATACCTTATGGCTTCTATGATAACGTTGGAACCTGATTTATTTATGGAACGTGTGTGGAATTGAGTGATCTTCAGCACCACAGATGAAAGGGTGGGGCAGATAAATTTAGGAAAACAAGATGCTATTCGTTGACTCCTGTTTTACCTTCATCACAGTGGCTGCGCTTTAAACTATAACAGCCTGGCTACTAAGGCAGTAGCCTGAGGGTAATTCTGTCTCCCAGGCAGTGGCTCTGTTGCTGCCTAAACATAGCTTTGACTAAATCTGTATCATCCCACTAAAACTGGAGATTCAAAAGCTAGGGTGAAAACCTGCAAGCTCAGAGAGTTAGAATAGCAACTAACTTTCTGTCTTTGCTGGTGTCCCCAAAAGCCTCTCTCCTTCTACACTGTCCCAACTAATTAATTAACACAAATGGAACACATCTTTTTTTCCTCCTTTTTTAAAATTTAAATTAGAAACAAACTTCTTTTACATGTCAATCCCAGTTCCTCTCCCTCCCCTACTCTCCTGCCCCCTCCCACTCCCCATCTCAACCTATTTCTGCTCCCAAGGAGAGTGAGGCCTTCCTTGGGGATCTTCAAAGTCAGTCATATCATTTGGAGCAGGGCCCCCGACCCTCCCCCGTATGTCTAGGCTGAGAGAGTTTCCCTCTATGTGGAGAGGGCTCCCAAAGTCCATTTGTATACAGGAGTAAATACTGATCCACTACCAGTGGCCCCATAGATGGCCCAGACTTCCAAATTTGCCTCCTCGTTCAGGAGGTCTGGAACAGTCCTATGCTGGTTTCCCAGCTATCAGTCTGGGGTCCATGAGCTCCCCCTTGTTCAGGTCAGCTGTTTCTGTGGGTTTCATCAGCCTGGTCTTGACCCCTTGCCTGTAATCTTTGCCTAGTTAAACAAATATGCCACAACATTTACCTCTTTTGTCTGTATACAGTAAGAACAGTTATCAAGTCAGAATTACCAAAAAAAAAAAATTACATTTACAATTTCTGCTCCCAGGGAAATTGCATTTGGAATATTGGGAGAAATCACTCTAGTATCTATCCTATCTTGATGAGTCTAAAGCTTTGTGTCTAACTTACCATCTATTATTACTAAGGAAAACTGTAATATAACTATCTCCTCTTCAAGTTCATCAAAGACCTCAGAAGGATATAATATTACCTGAGTAAAAAGAAAGTGCAGTGCAAGCCACTTCCTATAAAGTATAGCCACTTCCAAAACTATAGAAATGACAGAGACATCTGGCTGCCTGGACAGTCACCCAAGGTTCCTCTGAAATGTTGAGGCATCCATCTTCAGCCTATAGGCTTAGAATATCTGGCATACTTTTCTATGAAGCAGTAATTTTGAAGGACTGTCCCACCTTGGTTTGGCAAAGTTCAGCAGTCATTTTCTTTTGTGTCCTGCATGTCCAGTTTGGATGGTATACTGTTAGCAGTTGAGGCAAGGGCAGTATCTTGCCCAAATGGCTAGCTTTGCCACATTGAAAGCAAACACAATATGGAGATTCTTTTAATGCCATCATCCTTTATGAAGTCACTGCTCCTGGTGCTGCCAGAGGAGACATGTCTCACTGTCATGAAAAGCCCTATGTTAGCAACACATTTTAAATGCCATATTATGTGGGTCTTTGAAGTGTTCAAAGATCATTTATCTAAAATATATCTCTGTATGATCTTGAAAACAAACCTAACATAACTACAAATTTGATTGTTATAGATGATTAACCACTAACCTGTATTTAATTATACATTACATTTTTTTGCTGTCCCTGCTTTTTTTTTTAAGACTTTTATTTATTTATGATGTATACAGTCTTCTGCCCGAATGCCAGCAGAGGGCACCAGATCTCTTTCAGGGAGGTTGTGAGCCACCATGTGGTTGCCGGGAATTGAACTCAGGACCTCTGGAAGAATAGTCAGTGCTCTTAACCGCTGAGCCATCTCTCCAGCACTATACATTACATTTTTAAATGAGCTGTATAAGCACAATACCCCAAACGAGTAGAAACATACATGCAATATAACAAAAATAACTTTAAATCCATACCAATGTAAAATAATTGAGGTCTTTTTATCCTATATTCCTATATCCCTCCAAATAATGACAAACATCCATAACCCACCAAATAACCAAAAACCACTCCCTACCTCTTGGGAATGTGGGTGTTGTGATCCCTAGATTGCTTTCTGTCGTCTGAGGGCAATAGCATCTTTAGAGAACCCTGAGAAAACTCAGATAATGGCCAAGGCCTGGAAAACTAGTTATAACATTTGTTGTCCAGATTCAGAACAGTTCCCGTGCAGAGGGATTAGTATATACATTACCTGTTTTGTAGTTTTTCTTGGTTTATTTCCTTATGTCTGTAGCCAAGGTTTTCAGGAGGGCTTTCCTGACCACATCTGATCTCAATTATCCTTGAAGGAATCCACAGCCTTTCATTTTCTGTGGAAACAAAAGGAGAACCTCTTCTCCAACGTAATACATTTTAAAATTCATTTTAAAGTTAAGACATCCCTAAAGCATCTAGACTGGTTTAATTCAGCAGTCCCTTTTACAATCCCATGTCTTTCAGCAGCTATCAACATTCAAAAAATTCAAAGTCAACACAACACCATACAGGATCCAGACTCTCTGTGTATTTCCAATCTTTACGTGGCTTTTTCCCTTTATATTACTTTATTCTCTCCTTAAAGACTTTATTATTTTTAAAACCATACTTTTTTCTATGACTGTCTGTGCCCATTTTCTTTTCTTTCCTAAGCCTATGCCCATTTTCAAACACACTGTAACCTGTCTAGAGACTTTTTCCAATCTGGACCTGTCTTTACTGTGTGTCTCTAGCCTTTTCTGACTGAATGAGCCAAACCCTAAACTGCTAAGTGACTTTGCACTGGCACTGGCTCCACCCTGCTTGGGTCCGTGAGAACCAAACTTGACACCACAAGAGCCTGGCCACCGAGAGCTGAGTCTAACTAGGAGCTTCATGCAACTGCTCCAGCTCTAGGAAGCTGGTACCCACACTGTGTCAGGCGATTAACTTAGCCTGATGCTCAAGTGCTTACTGTATGGCAGAACCTCTTAAAGGAGCCATATCCATTTTTTGTTGTTTATTTTGTTCCACAGTTTTCTTAGGCCCTATATAGAAATTCGAGCCTCACATTGGACACCAAATGTAGCAGGCTTTCTTTTGGGCCACTAACCAGTTCCCAAATCATGATTCGGAGACTTTATTAGTTATGAATGTGCGGCCTTATCTTAATGCTTGTCCCACTAGCTCTGATAACTTATTTTAACCTGTTTCTCTTTATCTACGTTTTATCTTGGGACTTTTTACCTTTCTTTCATTCTGTATATCTTACTCTGTTTCTGGCTGGCTTTCAGCTGCTTCTCTCCCTCATTCTCTTTCTCTTCTACAAATTATCTCTGCCCACCAGCCCCAACTACCCCTCTACTGCCTACCTATTGGCCGTTCAGCTTTTTATTATAATAATGTAATGCCTTAGGCAGGCAAGGTAAAAAAAAAAACCAGCAACACATCTTTACATAATTAAACAAATTCAGCATAAAGAAAAGTAACACATCTTTGTCTAGTTTAACAAATATTCCACAACAGTTGACCTTATCTTTTTTTTTCTAGTTTTGTCTAAGTTGTTATTATTTTATATTCATGTGTATTTCAAATGTGTGTGTTGGAGAGACAGACCACTGGATCACGGTTCTCCACCATGGGTTCCATTTTACCTGCTGAGCCAACTACCTTGGTGTTTCAGTTTTGCGATTTTTTTCTTATTTAACTATCTTTTGAAACAGTTGCCATCTGCTTATAACTGTTTCATAGACAAACACTGAACACATCTATTCTGAAATCTAAAACTAATGCTTTTAAAGTTTCAGGTTTGCCAGGCAGGCATGATGATGTGAGCCTATAATTTCAGCACTGGGAGGCTTGAGGCAGAATTGTGAACTCAAGGGCACTCTGAGCTTTTGAGATCCCATCTCAAATTAAATGATATGGATTTCAAGTTTCTAGACTAGGGATGTTCAGTTACTGAAAAAGTCTAGGCAAGTATCTCAAAAGAATTCTGAAATCTGGAACTCACTAGTCCCAAGCATTTTGTTTTGTTTTGTTTTGTTTTGTTTTGTTTTTAAGATAGGTCCCTGCTGTGTAACCCTAGCTAACCTTGAACTCACAGAGATATACCTGTCTCTGCCTCTTGGTTGCTAGGATTAAAAGCATGTGCCACCACTGCCTGGCACTCCCAAACATTTTAGATAAAGGATCTTAGCTGTACCATTATCTTCCCAATAAGGGCTCTGGTCCTGTGAAGCCAGTGACATCAGGACAGTAGTAGGTGTTAGTGTGTGATGATAAGGTTGCAGTTTCCATATTTAATCAATTCTGAAATACACAATGGATATACCAATACAGCCAGTGGTTTAGAAAGCATTATGCCATAGTTTAATTTGCATTTTTTCTTCCCCATGAAATAATGTTGCCTCTTTTGGTCCCTAGTATTGAAATACACTAGGAATTTTTTGTATTCTTGGTACTAGCACCTGTTAATTTATAGTAAAGTTACTAAATTAGAGATGATAATCTTTTGGTTTCATGTTGTAGTCTGTAGCTGAGACCATTTTGTTAAAAAGCAACAGAGGCTGAGTCAGTGGTACCATTTTGTAGCCTGTGTAACTGCTGTTTTCTGCCACAGATTGCCTTCTCCCAGCACAGCAATTTTATGGACCTGGTACAGTTCTTCGTGACTTTCTTCAGGTAATTCCTCTCATACTAACTGTACTTATTCCTTTGAAACAGCCCCTTAATTCCAGCTTAGTTTGTACATATTCCTGCAATGCTGCATATACTCACAATAGTGTAAATTTAATCTGATCTGATAAAGCATCTGTGATGTAACTGCTAAATGAATGGAAGGGCATTGTGTGTGTGTGTGTGTGTGTGTGTGTGTGTGTGTGTGTGTGTGTGTGTGTGTGTAATCTGACTGTCTGTATGGGGAACAGTTTGGAGTTGGGATGTTGAGTATTGTTCCTGTAGAGTCAGGCGTGGCAGTGTGGAGCTGATCCACAATGTGCTCTTTCCTTGCAGCTGTTTCCTCTCTCTGCTCCTGGTGGCTGCAGTGGTTTGGAAGATCAAGCAGAGCTGTTGGGCATCCAGGAGGAGGGAGGTAAGCCCATGAAGATAAAAATGACAAATCGCTTTTCCCTGTTTAGTGGTTACTGATTCGCATGTGAGAAGCATGTTCTTCATCTGCATTGTATGTCCTGCTGTATGCCATCAGTAGTTTTCAGTTACTATTGCATGAAATGTCATCCTGCCACAGCCACAAACCATTGCTTGATTTAACAGTCTTCTAAGAGATTTTCATAAGAATATGAGTGAAGGGGCAGGTTCACCTCAGTGATAGAGCACTTGCCTAGCATGAACCTGAGGCCCTTGGTTCTAGCCGGCATCATTCATTAAGATTAAATACTAGAGTTGGCACCAACAGAAACATTACCTAGACATTTGAGCACCTCTAAATCCCAGGCACTGTTGAAGGTGGTTTTACTTAGACTAGCTACTCTAATCTTCATCTCAACTCTATGAGATAAGTATTGCCACCAGGCTCAGGGAGGTCAGGTAACTTACCCATTACCACATAGATACTGAAAGCCTTCTGCCTTCACAGCCCATGTTCCTAAGCACAGTTTCCACGTGTTCCAGACTATACACTTACGAATCTCATGTTCTGCAGACTGAATGAACTAGGTAACCCACAGGAGACTGTCTGCTAAAAGTAAGAGCAGGAAAGCAGTTTTGTTACTGTTGGAAAGAAAACAAAATTATTTTCATGAGTTAATGAGACAGTATAGTAGAAACTTGTCTGTTTACAAAATAACACTTTAAGTATATGAAAGTAAATGGATAATACAGAAAGTTACAATCAATTGGAAAATATTTGCACTATCATTAGGGAGAATACTAGAAGATGAGCACCATCTCAAGAAAGTTTTTTAAAAATATGCTTAGCTTGTGTTCAAGCGGCTAATATACTTATCATTTACCCTTGATTTGGAGTTTCACTGTATCTCTGAACCTGACCATTCTAAATATATAAGGTCAGTCATGATTTGATCCCAGTCAGGATGCTGTTTTACATTCTGACTGCATCCCAAGCCCTGCTTACCTCCTGTACTCTTGGCAAAGGTTATAGAATGGAAGTTACAGTAGGGTAGCAGCTGTTGTCCTGTCACCCTGCACCTAGAGTATCAGAGAAGCCAGACTAGGTTTGCTGTATGTTCACAGAGTAAATGGAGATTCTTTCCAGGTTCAGAAAGAGATGTGCTCAGAAGATTAGATCATCAGTCAGGCCTTTAATAACTAACGCTAGGAGGCTGGGATAGTTATTTAGCTGTAACTCACAGAACAAAGAAAATTTCTTATATTTATGGACATTATAAGGGAAGAGTCAGCAGATTAATGAAGGTATTAGGATATAAGACATAGCTGGTCCCCTCCATGAGCAGCCCCTAAGATTTAACAGTAAGAATCTATTGCTGGGTTTTAAGAAAAAATTTAACATAAAAATTCTCTTCTAGAACAGAACATCTATGTAGCCTCAGAACCCTGCCTCCTAGAAGTTGGTTTGAAGCAAGGTCAATTTGTCTTCCATGGCATAACCTCATAAGTTCTCTCATATTATTGGTGATATAGGGATGCCCACATTCCATATTTTAGGTGTATGCTGTAGTATCTGACCCAACACAAAAACACATTTCAAGCCATTTGTGGTTGAGTGAGGTAGGAGTATAAGAAGTTCAAGGCCATCCAGTGAGTTGGAGGCCAGTCTGGGCTATACACAAAGCACATTTAAAGAGAAAATGGAAGCCTTGATACTTTGAACTATCCTAACATATCCACCCCACCCTCAATCCAGAGCCCCACTTGTTCCAGTCTGTGATTCCACATCTGTGTTTTCATCTTGCACCTTTCTCAGGGGAGAGTAGTCTCACGTCCTATCTGCTGTGTAATGGGACATACCTCTTTTTTACTGTTGCCATTGCTCTGGGAATGGCTGGTTCATATTTTAACACAAAGCAAGCCAGACTGACTTTAGTAACAGAAATATGAAGAGGTAAGTTTCTGTCCTTTTATACATTCAACCAGCAGGCACCATACATTATAGCTACCATGCTTTGATCTTATATCTCTTTCTTACTGGTAAGGACTTTTTATAAAAATACAATAGTGTTATCACATCTAACAGAACTTAACTCTGTGCTACGTGGTGCCTAGTTATGTCCAGTTTTCCCTAGCTGTCATAATGCTTTGCATCTGATCAGTTTGAATCAGGGAGAATGAAGCATCTGTAATAACTAGTATTCACTAATAAAATCTCAGTACTCAACATATTAATGCATACTATATTATTCATTAGCAACTTCTTCGGGAGATGCAGCAGATGGCCAGCCGCCCCTTTGCTTCCGTAAATGTTGCCTTGGAAACAGATGAAGAGCCTCCTGATCTTATTGGGGGAAGTATAAAGGTGAGAAGTGGTTTAAAAGTCCATGTAACAGCTTTTCAAAAATCAGGCCTGAGTCTGGCAAACCAGAGAGAGCAAGTGCTCTGATGCCTTGCTCCTTGTTTCATTCTTTCTCTAACAGTCAGCTAAAACACCATAGTTGTGAGGTACTCTTGCTCTCATTTTCCAGTTGTTGGATCATGTCATCAGTCAGTCATGTTCAGGAGATTTTAACATGTAAATCATGCTTGTTATTCTTTAGTGTTCTGCGGCATAATACTTAAAAGTTATTATTTGAAAATATCTAAATTGGGCTAGGAGTAGTGGCACACATCATTAATCCCAGCACTTAGAAGGCAAAGACAGGAAGATTTTTGTGAGTTTCAGAACAGCCAGTGCTTCAGAGTGAGAGCCCATCTTAAAGCAGGTCGGTGGAGCAGCACAATTTACTATTAATTACTCCCCACCCCTACGCACACTTTGGGTTTGGTTTTGTTGTTGTTGTTTGGTTTGGGGTTTTTTGTTTTGTTTGTTTGATTTCAAGACAAGATCTTGCTATGTAGCTCTGACTGTCCTGGGACTCACTGTGTAGACTAAGCTGGCCTTGAATTTAGAGATCCCTCAGCCTCATGAGTGCTGGGATTAAAGGAGTGTGCCACCACACCCAGCAAACCCCAGTTTTGTTTTGTTTTTTAAGCCACTTACAGGGCTGAGGAAATGGCTTAGTGGATAAAATGATTGCCACATAAATATGAGGAATGGAGTTCAGAGCCCCAGAACTCAAGTTAAAGCCAGACAGGTATGGTGACAGTACTTAGGAGGCAGAGACAGGATTCCCAGGGCAAGCTGGCTGGCTAGACTACCTGAAATTGGCAAACTTCAGGTTTAGCAAGAAATCCTGCCTCAGTAGTTAAACTGAAGAACAACTAAGGAAGACCTCTGTTCACACATGTGCATGAATTCCTGCACATGCATGCACACACACTATACATCACAACGTTTAGAGGTTGGAATCTTTGTGCACTGTTGGTAAACTATAAAATGATGTAGCCACTAGAAAGTGGTAGACTGGGCATGGTGGTGCATACCTGTAATTCCAGCACTTGGAGTGCAGATGCAGGAGAATCACCATAAATTCAAGACCAGCCTGGGCTACCAAACAAGATTTTGTCTCAAGAAAACAAAAACAACACAAAAATGTAATATGGGGGGATTATTTTTATGCCAGTGTTCATGACAGCACTTTCATAATTGCCATAAAAGAAAAGCAATCAAGTACCTGTCAGGTGGGTGCATGGACAAGCAAAGTGTAATGTATTGCTACTAGAAATGATTTATCCTTTAAAAGGAAGGAAAGTCTATTATATGTTACAACATGGATAAACCTTAAGAGATTGTGTTAAGTGAAAGACATTGTGTCTTTCTAATCAAATATATTTAGACTAATCAAATATATTTAGACAAAATAAAATAGTAACTGCCAGAAACTTGGAAGAGTAGACCAAGGAGCGGTTGTTTAATAAGTAGTGCAGAATTTCAGTTTTCCAGTTTTGCAACATTAAAAACAGTCTAGAGATGGAGAAAGTAGCTAAAACACACTTCTATTTTATTTATTTTTTCATTATAAAGGGTTGATCAGGTAGCATGCATGAAGTCCCTAGATAGGTTCAACAGAGAGAGAATGAATCTCATTAGTAATAACAAAGCCATCTCTCGAGCCTGTAAAATTCTTTTTAAAAAATAAAGTCTGCAACAGAAAATGAATAAATTTTTGAGAGCCAAAGCATTCAATAAGTGGATGAGGAATCCATTTGATGGCTGTCTACCTTTCACAAGCTCTCAAACCCAACAGGCTATGAAAGGGTGAAAGATGCCAGGATAAGCTTGAATCTAAAACAAACAACGTGTCCTTAACATCAAGATCTGTTTGTGCCAAGTGTGCAGGACTATCCGACATATCATCAGACACACCTGCCAACCCAGCCACCTAGAGAGAGCCCACTGGCATGGGCCCTTCCCTGGCACTCATGTGACTCTTTGGAACAGTGCTATGGAAATCATAGCCAAAATTGTTGACCTTATAATAGCCTGACTCTGAAGTGTGGGGTCAGTGAAGGTACTTCTTTGTTTTCTTCCTCCAGACTGTTCCCAAGCCCATTGCCCTGGAGCCCTGCTTTGGTAACAAAGCTGCAGTCCTCTCTGTATTCGTGAGGCTCCCTCGAGGACTGGGTGGAATCCCTCCTCCTGGTCAGTCAGGTGAGTAGATGGTGGCAGTGACAAATCCTGGTCTGTGAAGGAGCTACACCTCAGACATTTCTTCCTGGCAAATAATATGGATGTGGGGTACTGCACAGTAGTGCTGTCTCCGGCACAGAGCTTTGGTAGGATAATTCCATAGTCCCTAAACTGTGTTCTGAGCACTCTGTCCTGGGGTGGAAGTCCAGTACCCTTCTCACAATGCATAGCCTCCTCATGCTTCAGATCACACTTCCTTCTGCACCCACTATTTCTGATCCCTTGGCTCTATTGCTCCCTGGCTTTAAATCAAAAACAAAACCCTTGTTTTTACCTTTAGGCTTTCTCCTCCTTCATATGCTCTTAATCCTCTCTATGACCCTGGCTTTTGGCTATGTCCTCAAACTTTGGTTGCCCAAGTAGATATTTCTGGCCATGGTCCACATCTTGCTTGAGGTCTTGCTATGCAGCCCAAGCTGGACTAGAACTCATTACATAGCCCAGGATGCCCTCAAACTAATAGTCATCCTCCTGCCTCAGTCTCCTGAGTACTATCCACCATGCCCAGGTTTTTACTGTTTTAAATATGAGGCATAAAGAAGTATTATAACAACATAAAGGATATTTTTGAAAATTATAGTTCTACTGGGCTAATACAGACCAATTTTCATTCTTTTTCCCAGCTCTATCAATTTAATTTAAATAATTATATAGGCTTTGGGACTGGGGGAAACCTGGACTGTTTTCAACCACACTTTATAGCCTAAGGATGAGTTTCAACTCTGACCATCCTGCCTCCACCTCCCCAGTGCTGGGCTGTACCACCACTCCTGGTTTGTGAGGCACTGAGGATCAAAGGCAGAGCCTCATGCAGGCCAGACAAACACTCTATTAACCAAGCTACACCCACAGCTAGATATACATTTTTATTACAAATAGTTATTCTTCAGCATTTTTTCCTAAAATAGCATCTCTACAGGAAACAGGTACCAGTGGTGATTTGGGGCAGTATTTCTCCCTATTTGGAAGGAGAAATTATATACTTTTACTATAAATTTTTACTATTACATATATTACTATATATTTTTACTATATACTTTGGGATTTTTCTTCCATTTTGGATGTTGCTGAGGATCAAACCTAAATCTACCATTTATTCCTTTTTCATTATAATCATTTACAACCTTGTCTTAAAGCTGGAGGCAGAGATAGGAAGATTGCTACTTAGTAAGGTCTAGACCAGTCAGGGCTACAAAGTAGGACCCTGTCCCAAAAGAAAAGTACTTACTTTTAACCCCAAGGCAGTATGGAATGCAGTTTTGGAGTATCTTGATTATGAAGTTTTGCATAGAAATGCTTCAAGCAATGTGAACATTTTTAGACCACATTCAATTACAGTGGTGCTAAGGGCTCAGGATTGCCTTGGCCAGAAAAACCTTGAATTTAGTAGGGAAGTATACTTTTATCTTTGTCCAGACCTGAACTCCATGCCCCCTTCATGAACCCTCCAGTTCCCTGGAAGAATAGAAAGAATTGATGGTGCCCTCAAAAGGCAAGCCTTAGGTAAGATGAGGTCAGGTCTCCATCTTCCCTTGGCATCCTCAGGCATTGAGTCCCTAATTTATTCTTACTGAGAACAGTCACTCTGCAATCTGGCAGTCTGGGCAGTGTCTCTTCTACCACCCAGCTCAGCAAACATTGGTAGGTGCTTCGTAAAGGCAAGGTCTTTGGTGGGCATAGAGGTGTAACAGGCCTGTAGCCTTTCTTACCTCCTTTACCTAATGCTTCCACCCTCTGGAAACCCTCATGGAGCCCTACTTACTTTTTGAAACCCACCCCATCAGGAGGGTTATCCATGCCAATCCTGCCATACTTTCTCTTTATGAGTAGCACAAGTTAGCTCCAGACTTAATCCTCTTGCCTCAGTCTCTTCAGTGCTGGGGGATTGTAGACATGTGTCATCATGCCAAACCCCTATTCCTGTTACCTTTTATCATCTTTTCTGGGGATCCACTCCAGGGCCTGGTACATGCTGAGCAAGTACTCTATCGCTGCCCAGCTCTTCTTTTTAGTGGTACTTTCCTGTGTAATCCCAGAACACCTGGATGTGCCTTTGCCCTAACACTTGTCACTAGTGTGGCTTTCTCACTGTGTAGCAGACACTTGTTCCTGCTTCCTCCTCCCATTACAGGTCCAGTAGAGTAAGTGGATTAGCAGACTTACTCCTCTGCTCATTAAAGCAGCTTTGTTGGGGTGCTGAATGTGGGCTAGCTACTTCTTCCAGTGTTAGAATTCCAACTTCTCTACCATCTTAGTTAAGGTTTCTATTGCTGTGAAAGACACCATGACCACAGAAACTCTTAACAAAGAAAAACATTTAAGTTGGGGTGGCTCCCTTTCAGTTCAGAGGTTCAGTCCCTTATCATCATGTTGAGACATGCGGCATGCAGGCAGACACGGTGCTAGAGAAGTAGCTGAGAGTCCTATATCTTGTAGGCAACAGGAAGTGGTCTGAGACGATGGGCGGTATCTTGAGCATATATAAGCCCTCACAGCCCACCTCCACAGTGACAGGCTTCTTTGAACAGACCACACCTACTCCAACAAGGCCACACCTCCTAATAGTGCCACTCCCTTTGGTGGGCATTTTTTTTCAAATCATCACACCTGGAATGCTGATTTCCCTGCCAAATGCCAGGTTTTATTGTGTCAGTGCAAAAAGGACAATCCAGTAGAGGCACCAGGAGTGTTTGTGAGAGTAAATGGTAAGATTCTGGTCATTGCTGTGTTCTCTGAAGCATACTTCACTATTTGACTCCAAACACAAGCTGTGTGATGTTCTTACCTTCGCTCCATTTCACACATAGGGAAACTGCCACTTGGAAGGTTAAAGAACCCAGACCAGGACACTGTATTTGAGCACCACCCATGGCAGATATAAGACAAATCATGCTGAATGGTGAGGAGGCTCAGCCCATAAAGGCACTCACCTCCAGGCCTCACAAGCCAGAGCTAGAGCCCCAGAATTCACAAGGTGGAAGGAGAGACCCAACTTCTGAAGATTGTCCTCTACTTCACATGTACAGCATGGTTCACACACACACACACAGAGACAGAGAGAGAGAGAGAGAGAGAGAGAGAGAGAGAGAGAGAGAGAGAGAGAGAGAGAGAGAGAGAGGGAGGGAGAGAAAAGCTTGTGCTGAGCCAGTGATACAGGATGAGTCACGTGTCACTGTGAAATAGTGTTGTTTTCCTTGCCACCCTCTGGAAGCAGGCAGGAGACACAATCACATCCACAGTGTGGCTGCATTTGCGTTCACCACTTCTACCCTGAGGCAGAGCACACTGCTTCTGTGACCTGCTGTGAAAGTGGAAGAGAGCTAAAACCATTAGCTAGATGGAAAAGGGAAGATGGGATAGAAGGACTCATGGATACCTTTCTTTATCCTTCACCATGAAAATGTAAAAGGAAATTTGAAAATATTTTTTGAGTAAGATCCTTCATAACATGTGCCCCCTCTTGTGGGTTCTTCCAAGGTCTTGCTGTGGCCAGTGCCCTGGTGGACATTTCTCAGCAGATGCCAATAGTATACAAAGAGAAGTCAGGAGCGGTAAGAAACCGGAAGCAGCAGCCCCCTGCACAGCCTGGAACCTGCATCTGACCCGGGGCCAGGGACTCTCCCTCACAGAGGGCATGTGGCCCAGCAAGCTGTCCCAGGAGAGGCAGGTGCAGGCAGGAAGCAGGTGCAGAGCAGAAGACTGGAAACCCTGAAGCATCCACCTCACGTGCATGATCATACAAGCTGTTTTGATGGTTCATCCCTCTGTGTCCAGCATCTAACCTGTTACTTTTGCATAGGAATAATTTAATTACAAGTCCAGGAACGAGCTGCTCTACTCATGGGTGGAGGAGACCAGCGTAGAACTGATGAGAGCTGCCAGTGATGCTGAGGTCCCTTGTGGAAACTCCTCTTGGGAGTCTCAACTGCAAAAGTGATGAGCTCTTTCTGAAGCTCTCCAGCATGGTCTTTCGACACTCCTCAGATGAATTGTTCTCATCTGAA
This sequence comes from Cricetulus griseus, assembly GCF_003668045.3. Taxonomy (NCBI): domain Eukaryota; kingdom Metazoa; phylum Chordata; class Mammalia; order Rodentia; family Cricetidae; genus Cricetulus; species Cricetulus griseus. The sequence goes on along the minus strand of NC_048599.1, from coordinate 47,545,142 downwards.
GCCTGCTGTCTTTTTACAAGATGTGCTTTTACTCTCTTCCAGGAAGTAGCTATTTTCTAGCTGAGAATTAATAATGCTCCGTCTCTTTGGAAGTCATATCAAAGTATAATCGATGGGGGCCTTGTTTTGTTTTGTTTTTTTAAGAGACAGGGTCTCACTGTGTAGCCCTATCTGGCCTGGAACTCACTATGTAGATCAGGCTGGACTGAACTCACAGAGATACACCTGCCTCTGCCTCCCAAGTGCTGGGATAAAAAGGGTACACCACCAGGCCCAGCAAAGGGGGCTGTTTTAAATGTTAAGGTCAATTGTGTTAGAATGTAAACAAATGTAATAGATAATTCTCTATAGCAACTTGAATAGTTTAATTTTAATCCATTCTTTCCTTCTCTTTCTCTCACTCTGTATTACACACACCACACACACACACACACACACACACACACACACACACACACACACACTAAGTGCCTAGACTTTAAGTAGATCTAGCAATTGGGAAGTTAAGAAGCCTAAGTTTTTACATGATTATATTCCTACATTCTTGTAAAATTTAAGTAACTACCATTGCAATTTGTTGTTTTTCTAAAGTCTAATTTGCAGCCAGCAAAGAATTATCATCCCAAGAAACATTTAATAGGGTCTAGCAATAGGGACTGTATGATCGCCAGCCCCAGCCCAGTGTCACTCTAAGTCTGATGCTTGGTCAACCATCTGGGTTCCTCTGCTAAGGCACCACAGAAATGTACTCCCTCATGTCATGTGCCTCTTTGAGCAGAAAAGAGCACTTAGTATGGGACACTTGACTTTGTCTTCCTGCAGCCTGCTCTCTCTGAGCCTGTGGGTCATTTCCAGGTTGGATGGAGTAAACACTAGAAGAGGGATGATGCCTTGCACTAGGGCAGCATCTGCTCAAAACCTGAAAAGGGGCCTGGTTCCATCTCTCCCAAGTGGGGGTTGGCCCAGCCTCCTCCCAGACCCAGCTGGTGGCCGTGGGGAGGTAGTGAATGCTAACGCGAAAAGCACATGGAGCGAATGGGAGGGATGAGACCCTTTTCCAGTCAGAAAGTGACCACATTAAGAGGGGGGAGTGGCCCTCTAGTCTGAGCCCCAGGATCCTGCCTGGACACTGCATTTCCCCACTTATGGTGCTCAGTAGTCCGGCGTTATGCAGCAGCCTCACACCTTTCTTCTCTTGCTATGTACGTATTCCGTGATTCTGCTGTTACCTGACTAGAATAGACCTCTAGGCAACAATGCTCAAATTTATGAATTTGGAGAAGTTAACACTCAAAAGAACAAAAGCTGCAGCTTGCAGCACTGAGAGAGGAGGTGTTTCTTTAAGGCCAGCACTAACCCCATTCCTACCAAGACTCTCCTGGAGAGATATTTCCAAGCTGAATCATAAAACACTGATGCACAAAACACTGCTGGAAGACTCACCTCTCAAAACACTGCTTTTCCACATCTTTATTAAAGGACAGAAAGTTCCAGAAAAGATCCCAATCTCATTCCCTAAGAAGTTAGGAACTCCCCACATCCCTACCAAAACCCAGCACCTATAAGCATCTGCAATGGCCTAGCCCTTGATCTTCATAATTACCCAAAGGAATCTCAGCCACAAAAAGAGAAAAAAAGAAAAAAAGGAGAAGAAGAAGAAGAAGAAGAGGAGGAGGAGGAGGAGGAAGAGTAGGAGGAGGAGGAGGAGGAGGAGGGAAGTCCCACTGGGGTTTGTCCTACAAGAAAATTTCCCCTGCTTTGCTCAAAGGACCAAATTTCTTTGGCCAAAGAAGTTGCTTCTATGTTAGTCCCACACCTTGAAATAATATGTGCCGTGGCTCCCACCTACCTACTTGTGTTTTTTTCCCCCTTAGAGATACTGTCTATTCTTTGAAAAGTAAGACGCAAATGGCATTTAACTCTGCTCCAGTAGTGGAGAAACAACCGACTTCACCTGGGTCTCCTGTATAGCCCACAGCTCCCTTCAGGCTGGAAGCAGAAGGGAGTGGCAGGGAGGAAGAGCTCAGCTCAGAGCTAATTACCAGAAGGGAGTGGTGGTGTGACCCAGTAACTGTCTCGAGAGAGCATGTATATAAAATAGTCATGAAGACACTGGCCTTGCACTTGCACATAACTATACAGTAGTGTCCAGAATGTCAGACATTCAGGGTGTACATAAAACAGAAAAGTATCATAATGTATTTTTACTAAACATTAACATTGAGTTTCACCTAAACTGTTTCTGTGCCATGTACTGGGTATCCAAGCTCTGAGAAGTTATCTTACCAGGCCCTGATCCATTGATAAGGCCACACATTGTACCACCATGCTGGTGTGTTCAGTAGCCTTGTGCCCATTAGGTAACTAAATAATGATTCAGCTCTCAGAATACCTAGGAAGAGAGCAAGCATGGTGACACATAACTGTGATCCTAGCATTCAGAAGATAGAGGCAGGAAGATTAAGAATTCCAAAAATGGAGCTGGAGAGATGGCTCAGTGGTTAAGAGCACTGGCTACTCTTGCGGAGGACACTGGTTCAGTTCCCAGCACCTACATAGTGGCTCACAACCAATTGTAACTCCGATTCCAGATGATCTGATGCCCTCTTCTGGCCTCGGGTGCTGCATGCATGTGGTGCATAGCAAACGTGCAGGCAAAACACCCAATACATAAAACAAAAATAAAGAATTCAATAAAGAGCCTGGGCTACATAGCAAGAGCCTGTCTCAAAACAAACAAACCTATGAAGAGCCAGGCAGTGAGTCTGTTTACACAGCAGTACACAAGAGAACTCAGGAAGCAAGAGTGTTTATCACTGTTGTGCATTTCAAATGCTCCTTGTGACTTCTGGCATCTCTGTGGGGTGACCAGTCTGGTCTTGAGGTGTTCTTTTACATGTGAACATCAGACTTTGCAAAGGGGCTCTAGGCCACTTTCTGTTGTAGCTTTGTCAGAAATTTTAATGACATTTCTGAGAACCGTGTTCTTTTTATAATAAAACCTGGGAATCCCATTTGTTAATAAATAGCACCATTTCCCTACACCTCAGCCTCCTGTCCCCTTCCTGGTCTTCCTTCCCTACACAGTCTGGAGAGGGGTCTGAAAGGTCCAAGGAGATGTGGCAAGAAAGCAACCCATTGCCTCCTGAGCTAACCCGTAAGAAGACTCAGCAAAAGGAAAATACCACAATACCTGGAAGGCTTGAAGGGTAAAATGGAATCTCATTAGGGAATTGGACAAACAAGAACAGAACACCCTGGGTAGGAGATGCCACAGACTGCCAATGCCCATCCTCCTTCAGCACAGTGGAGTGTACAGGGTGAGGGAGTGATTTACTTCCTTGGGGGGTGGTGCTGTTTTTATGAACACCGTTGATCCTTGATGTCCTTTAACTGAACAAATACTTACTAAAAACTTCTAAGCTAAGCTAACATTAGGGCAGTGACTGGGATGAAAATGCAGCTCTTTGGACACAGCTGTCACCCTAGGGGAGCTTCTTGGGGTGAGCCCTGGCTCCCTGAGGAAATCTGAAGTGTTGATCCTGGTCACACAGCCCCCAACACAGCTTTGGATTGAGATGTCAGCATGGCCTCTGGCTGAGCAGAGCCTCTGGAGCTAGGCACCTGCCTGCAGGGGGCCCTCAGGGGGCCCTCTCAAGTGCAGGGAAACTGGTACCTTCTCTCCTGAAGGAGGAAAAAAAAAAAACAAAAAAACAAAACACAAGCTGCTCTCAGACCTGGACTCTGCACAAAACACTAGTAAAGCCTGCTGCACTAATTCGGCCTCTAGAAATGTTTTATGGTTATTTACAGTTCATTGTTTGTTTTGATCCAAGCTTAGTTTGTTAATATGTGTAATTTAGCATCTGTTGCACTTGTGTAAATATGGAGTAAGTATTGTAAAGTATTTAATTGCTGGGATTGTTGGTGTTATACATACATTTAGGACTGCAATTTTTGGTATTTTTTGTATTGTAAAATAACAGCTAATTTAATCAGGAATGAGAATTAAGGGGAGTCTGCATTTTAAATGCAAATGTGAAGCACTTGTATATAAACAAAAGTAAATACTATAATACAAAATTCCTCCTGAAATAAAAAGTAGATCTGGTTTAAAAAAAAAAAAGTAAGTGGCTTTTGTTCTGAGTGTTTGATGCTAATGCTGATTTTGTTTTATTCTATATTTACATTTTATTAATTATATTAGCAGTGAGGGGACAGAGACAGCTACACTTACCACCCTCAACAGCCTGCAGAGTTCCCCTAGATTAGGGACTGCAACTCATGATTATTGGCTTCAGTACTGGAAAGGATCTCAGGACTAACCAGTTTATGAAGCAGAGTTTAGTAAGGATTGCAAAGACTTCTTTTAACATTGTGTCTATGTGTGTGGGTGAGCACAGCATTCATGTGGAGTGCAAAGGACAACTTATGGAAATTGTCCTCCATCTGGGGCCTGAAAAACAAACTAATGTCTTCAGCCTTGGTGGCAGGCACCTTTACTTGATGAGCCACACCAGCCCAGGATATTTTAAAATAATTGCTTATTGGGGGTAGGGATGCATGTGTCACAGCACACAGTGGACATCAGAGGATCACTCTTGGGAATCAGTTCTCTCCTACCCTGTAGAACCTGGAAATAAAACTCAGGTCAGACTTGGCCGTGAGTATCTTTAGCCACTGAGCCATCTCATTGATCTGATATTTTAATAATAGGCTTAATTAAGCACAGAGGTGCTGGGCGTGGTGGTGCAAGCCTTTAACCCAGCACCCGTGAGGCAGAAGCAATCAGATCTCTGAGATCAAGGCCAGCCTGGTCTACATAACAAGTTCCAGGACAGCCAGGGCTATGTAGATAAGACCATGACTCCCTGTCCCTACCCCATCCCCAAATTAAGTACAGGGGTTAAGAGAAGTTGCTTAGAGAGCGTAAGGCTGGCTGGAGAGCATCAGTGAGGGCTTCTCGAAGGAAAGTGTAGAGAGACAGACCAAATGTGGGCGCAGGCTTGTAAAGAGAGTTGCAGCTGATTGGGTTTGGTTTTATTTGTTTTGGTGGTGGTAGTTGTTGTTTGGTTGGCTCCTTTGGCTTTTACAGTACTCATACAGGACTTTGGTGGACTTCTAGGGGTGAAGAAACAGCACGTGAGATCACCAAGTAGTCCCTGAGAGGCGCCTAATGGGTTACAGTTGATAAAGGTACCCAGGTTGCAGGCACCTGTATAAGCCGAGTTTTCTTTGGGCCACCAGCTCAAAAAAACCACATGGAGGCTTATTGATTATAAAAACTATAGCTTAGGCTTGTCTCACTAGCTCTTTAGCTTAAATTAACCTGTATCTTTTAATCTTCACTTTTTGATTACCTTCCTCTGCACCTGTCTCAAGACCCCACCTCTCTTCTTCCCAGAGTTCTCTCTGTCCAGAGGTCCCTGCTGTCCCTCCTGCCTTGCTATTGGCCATTTAGATTTTTATTAAACCAATCACAATAACACATCTTCACATGGTGTAAAGGAATATTCCACAACAGACCCAAAATCATTCAGACCTTAAGCCTTATTTATTGTTACTTTAACATAAAAGTATGTATGAGAAAGTAGCTCTGTCAGTAGCTTCTACAGCATGTATTTTTAATTGTCCTTGAATTCTGGATTTTCAGCTGGTGAGGGTGTTTAGTCAGATTCCAAGATAAGGTTCCTTTCCCTGCCCATTTCCCCATAATTCCTCTGTCTCTATCTTGCCTCATTCTCAGCATGATTATAGCCACCCCAAGGTCTAGTGGGTAGACTTCCTCCAAGCTTCAGCTCTAGTACATGGATGCCATCCTCTGGCCACTGTCTCTGGTCTTGGTCTTATTGTGAGGTTATTTCCATTCACAAAGGCCCCTGAGTGCCCAACTTCACTTTATTTGGGTAGAAGTGGTACATCTATTAGCACACAATACAGACTCCAGTGCTAGGAGCTGCAGAATGAGGCCATTAAAATGGGAGGAAACAAGTGGGCAGTCACTCATATGTGAGGATAAAACTAGAGTATAGAAGCCGGGGTGCTGGGGGCGGGGAGGGGGTGCACCTGGAGAGGGCATGTGGCAGCACCCAGGTTGAGAAGGACTTTAAGACTTGGGAGCCAACAGGGTAATCACCTAGAGGACCAGCAACTTGATAGACTGAGGCCAAGGACTGCTGCTGGCTCAAGACCAGCCTGGGCTACATGGTGAGACCCTGTCACAAAAGAACAAACCCTAGCAGAGACGATGCTGTGTGTTCACCCAGTTTTGCTGGTAGAACCATTGTTTCACATTACCCAGACTCTGAAAATCAGGGTGGGTCCACACTGAGCTGTGGCTGATGAAATGTTGGGAAAGTGCTAACTTTTGCACATTAAATGTTTTCATTTGGGACCCTCCCTGGAGTTCGTGGGTTACATGGGTCCCTGAGCCACCATTTACATTCTGGTCATGTGACAAGTGAGGAGCATGCCAAATGAGTAGTAGGCGAGTCTCGCTGTGTCTAGTAACAGAATGGCTGAAGAGCTGAGATATAATTGAGGGTAGATCTTTTCTGGTGGCTAAGTTGGTCTAAGCAGCTGGAATAGTTTTTGTTTCTTCCAGGCTGCTTGGCTGTTCTCTGTGCTTCTAGACAGTTCAGCCTGAGCCTTTTCCAAGCAGTTGAGCTGGGGAGTGTCGGGAGTGGAAGGGTGGGGGTAGGGGAGTGTCTTTGCAGCTGGGCTTGCCTGACTCAGCAGTCTTTATTGCTAATATAGTCTTAGGAGAGGAGGGACCTAGTTGATCCAGTCAGTTTCAGGAACTTCCTGAAGCTATTTTGAGTTTATAAGCTTGCCTGAGGATGGCCAGTCTCACTTCTTTGTAAATGTCCTGCTGTTTGGCTTCTCTTTTATATCCTGTCTTGAGAATTTTGCCTCTCATGGGGAAGATTTTCATCCCCGAGGAAACTGCTAGAAAACATCCCAGCACCCGACTGAATTAAGCTTTCTAGGTGGCTCAATTCCTGCCCTTGGAGTTTTGTATTATATCATCTTAATTTTTCTCTACATCCTTCCTTGGTCTGAGAACTCATTTGGTTCATTATTTTGGTGTTTTGAGAAAAGGTCTCACTATACAATCAGGCTGCCTCCAACTCATACTCTTTTTGCCTTAGCCTGCTGAATACTCAGATCACCAGTGGATCTTAACACCTGACTCACTGAAGTGTGAGGGGATGTGTGTAAGTGTTACAGCTCTGGTGGGGGGACTTCCCCACTGGAGGTGTTGCAGCCTGAGGGCGGAAAGGCTACCCCAATGGAGGTGTTGCAGCCCTGAGGGGGAAGGTTTACCCAAAGCAAGTGTTACAGCTCTGAGGGGAAAGTATCCTGGCAGACGGAAGTCATACTACACAACAAACAGCACACACGAAATTTATTGGGAAAGACACAGAGCAGCAACCTGTGCTTGGGTGAGAAGCAGCAGTGAACTGAGCAGGATACAGACTTATATAAGGTTTCTTAGGGGAGGAGTTTGCCAGGATAGAGACTGGTGAGATACGAAGCCCAGGGTTCGTGGGGTTTTCAGGCTCAGGGATTGGTGGGGTTTGGTGGGTTTTCAAACCCGGAAATAGGCTTGGACGTTCTACCTACAATGTGAACCTAGCAGAAAACCTGGGCCTCAGTAAGTCTGCAGCCCCACAAGGTAGGGGGCCGTGTTCCTGCCACCTTTGCTAGGCATGCCAACTCCACTAACTGACAAAGTCGCTGTTGTGTCAGGAACCACCCCAGAAAATGTCCTGCCACTGCCTTAGCTTTCCAAAATTTCATGAACAGAATTTGGTTCACAATTTCTCCACTTACAAAAACCAGTAAGCTGAAATGGGAACTTACTCAGAGCTAGCAATCTGTGGGTTAACATCTAGAGATCTGTCCTATATCTTATGGCCAGCTGGCAGAATATATAAGGAGAGCAAGGGAATGCGAGGCCAATCAGTCATTATGGTTTGCTCAGTGTCTGGTGGTCAGTCCTGTTTCTGAGAGTTACGGTTTCTGTGCTTCTCTTGTTACTATCCCCCTTCCTCTCCCCTCCTTCTGCAGATGGTCTCTGTCCCCTATCAGTTTCCCCTATCAGTGGCCAGAGTCCACATTTCCTGCAAGTGATTTGGTTTAATGAACTTAGCTATCCCTGATTCATTTAGGGAGGGAGGGCACATCAACTTTGCACCTGGTTCCTGGGCCTCAATCCAGAGGAGCATACATGAGCCGTGAAGTTTCCACCAATAAATCCATGGATGCTTCTGAACCTGCCTTTCTGCCTCAGCCTCACCCATGCTACCTGCCAGCTGCAAAGTCAATACTGACAACAGGTAACAGGGACCCAGGCACGGGGCCAGGACTGCAGCCCTAGAATGTGTACACAGGACAGATTCCTGGCAGGATGTGGAGGCTAACCCTCAGCTGTGATGGAGGGGAGATGGGAAGGGTAAATAAAGCTGGGCTCAGCCTTAAGGCACCTTGCCAAACAGCACCCTACATAAGCCAGAAACCAAAGAAGCAAACAGGCAATTATACTAGTTTCCTGGGATAACTGTAACATTTACCAGTTTCAGTAGTTTTTTTAAAAAGTAGTTTATTCCCACCATTCTGGCAGAGCTGTAACCCTCTGGAGGCTCTTGAGATCCAGGCTCTATCTCCTTTAAGTTGCAGTGGTTCTGGGCATCACACCCCTTACCTAAGGCTGCCTGTCCTTGAACTACCTCCCTCTGCACTGACTTTATAAAGGAGACATGAGATTGTGTTTAGGGATTTCTCAGGTAGCCCTCCTCAAGATCTTTAAGGCAGTCACATCTCTACTATATAAAGTGGACTCTTTGGCCCTGGTGTGTGACAGGGGCTTGGCCTTAGGACAGGGACCACCAGTAACTGTGGAACGTCACTATTTCACTGCATCTTCCTACTAGTTTGGAAGGCTTATGTTTACACTTTCCACCCAGAATTGTATTTTTATTTAGAATCATTCCACTTTTGGGACTGGGTTTCTCTGTGTAGCTCTGGTAAACCAGGAAGGCCTCAAACTCAAGAGATCTGCCTGCTTCTGCCTCCCCAGTGCTGGGATTAAAGGCATGTGCTACCACCACCCAGCCTCATTCCCACTTTTAAAAAATGCCTACAGATGTCTAAGTGGTTAAGAGCATTGCAGAGGACCTGGGTTCAATTCCCTGCACCCACATCGTGTCTCACAGCCTCTTGGAACTGCAGTTCCAGGTAATCTAGTGCCCTCTCCTGGTCTCCATGGGTACCTGCGTGAACATGGTGCACATATGTACACCATAAGGCACACACAAAAATAAAATTCTGATGTCTACATTTTACTCAAGTCAAACAAGCAGTGGAGTTGAGCACACTCACAAAAGGAAGCCATGTGTCAGAGCCACTTTGTGGTTGTAGGAAGCAGGGCAGAGTGGCGAGTTCCTGACCCCTGGCCCCAGCTCAGCGTGCTGCCTCCCCACCCACACTGTGCAGGTGTCCAGTCCACTTCCATGCGGTGTCAAAGGGTATTCTCTCCTTTTGTGAAATGAGGAGAGTTTGGACCCAGCTTCACCCTGCCAGACTCCTTAAACCAGGTGACCTGCTGGCTGAGACTCTCCTCAGGAAAAGGCCCATGACCACAGTGGGCCATCAGGGTATCATTAATGAATGCTGGAAAGGAACAATGCCTTTTCTCTGCTAAGATGCTAAGACAGCTTAAAGCTCAAGCGTGAAGGCATCGGAACCTACTGGGGGGTGGGGCTTTCCTAGCTACTGAGCAGCTATGTGAAGATTCTTTGAACCCTGGAGACAGATGTACCTGAAACCCAGTTTGCTCAGGCATTTGCTCAACCCACTTTGACCTGTCTACAGTCAGGGGAGGCCTGACTAAACCCAGGAGCTGGCTGGTAACAGCAGCCAACCCCAGCTTTGACTCAGGCAAAGGTGTTCCAACACATGCTGTTAGTCTCAGTTGGTAGCTGCTGTTCCAGAGACAGGTATATCCATTCTCAGGTACTCAGACCAATAGTAGTTCTGGGGCATCCAAAGCCACACAGGTCTCCATGTTTCCAGGACAGATGACAGAAAACAAGGATGGTCTCAGTGCACATGCGTTTATTGAGCTGCTGTGCTAGGGAAACCACAGGGGGAGAGGCTATTCAGCCAGTGGGATGCCGAACAGGAGAGCAGGAGTCTCTCTCTGATGTCTACACAGCAGCTGGGGCAGGGGTGGGGCTTAATGGTGAGTAATGGCTGACTGGGAGGGTGTTTAGGCTGCTGTGCTAACTGGAAATGGTCTTGCCTGTCGGTCTTTCCATATAATCTCCTTAGTGCCGTGTCTGCTGGGAAGCTCTAGGAGTGGGGGTAGTCTCTACCCTGCTCTATAAGCCCTGGGGGCCCAGTGAGGCCTCATCTACAGCTGACCATCTCAAAAAAACAGCCAAGACACCTACTGACAGGGGACCAGAGGCTTTTCAGTGGGACCCTAGCTTCCAGCCCTCAATCCAGGGGACAGGCACACGGGTGTATGAGACCTGAGGGCAAGGAAGTTTCATTTCAGTGAGCAGTAGGCCAGAAACATGACAGTCATCTGTGTTGTCCACGGCCCGCCTTCCTAATCAGAGCAGGGCTTGGAGAGCCAAGGCAGTGAGTATGGACATGGAGGACACCTAGGGGGTGAGGACAAAATGGGCACTGCTTCTGCCTCTATCTCTTCTCAAGTCACTCATGTCCCCACCTTGGCCTGAAGGATAGTGTAGAAGGGAATAGTGCAGAAACCACCAACTCCCAATTCTCTCCCCATACCTACCTGTGGGAAACAGTACCCAGTATTCTGGTCGGGGTTCAGCCAGTCCTGCAGAACTGAGGGCCACAAGGTGTTAAAGGCTGTCATGGCACCATCTATGGAGTGGAGACACCCAGAGAAGGCTTGGCCAGGAAGCCCTAGAAAAGCCCCCCCACCTCCTTTGGGACAAACTGAGACACTCCCTGGGACTTGCAAGGCATGACCTGAGATGGGAGATGCATACTACAGGATGGCTGTGCTGAGTGACCCACAAACTGCTAGTCTTCATCCTCACAGGAGAGGCTGACAAGTGTCACCCCCACGTTACAAGTGAACACAATCAGGATTAATAAAGCGTTTAACTTTCAGCTACTAAATGGCAGAGACCAGCTTCAAACAGGCCTCCAGAACTCTGAAATTAAGTAAGCCATTCTACCTACCCCAAGGCAAGAACAGCAGCTTGAGTGGAGAGCGCATCAAGGAAAGAACCTCCTCATTAGTGCCCAAGTGGGAGTCTCAGCCAATTCCAGCCCATTGGGCACCTTTTTAACTCATCCCTTCCAGCTCCCAGAGACCCTTAGCACCCCTAGAATTCTCTTGTGATCTACGATCTGGAACCAACAACTACTCAAAGAATCTCCGTTTCCTTCCATCAAAAATGGGCTCACTTAAGCCGGCAAGATGGCTCAGCAGGTAAGGGCACTTGCCACCAAAACTGAGGACCCTAGTTCTACCCGGGGGCACCCACATGGTGAGAGGAGGGACTCTGACAAAGTTCTGTGCTCTGACTTTCATCCATATGATATGTGCACACCGTCCCTCCCTCGCCCACGCAAAAAATAAATAAAATAAAATAAACATTTTAAGGACTCCCAGGGTCCAGGCGGCTTGGGCTGGGCCATAGACATCCTGGCTCTCCAGCCCCTCACCCAAGCAGGGGTTCCTTGTAAAGAGACTGCGGAAGGCTTCGCACTCTTCCAGCCGGTTTCCGCTGTCCCCACAGACGCACCAGGGGGCGACGCGCGAGCTCACGTTGTCCAGGTAGTTGGGGGTGACTGCAGTGCCTGCAGGGACCCCAGGGAGCGCGATGGGCTCCCCGAGCCCGCCGCCGCCGCCGCCCCGCCCGCCTGGGCCCGCCCGGCCAGCGTACCTATGAGGCCGGCGTAGGCGAGCAGACAACGCGGGCCCCGCTCCTCCGGGCAGCTGTCGCGGGAGCCGGGCGCGGGAGCGCACGAGGCCTGGAAGGCAAGGAGACGAGGCCTGCGCGCGCCCGGACGGCGGTGAGCGGCCCAGCCCGTCCGCACGCACCTGCACAAGCGGCTACGCTCGCAGCGCTCCCGGGCCTGCAGGCAGGACGGCGGCGCCGAGCCGGGGCCCGCGAACGCGCAGGCCGGGGCGAAGGTTTGACGCCGGCGCTCGGCGCACGCGGGGCTCTCGCATCCGCAGAAGAGCAGCGCATGCGTGAGCGCCGGAGGCCCACGGGCGAAGAAGCGGCGCAGGGCACGGCGACAGCGGGAGCGCACGCAGACCCCGGGTTCACTCCAGCCCCCGGCTGCTGCCCGGCCCAGGCATCGTGCCACGTACTCCGAGCGCAGCTGCTGGCACTGCGCGTCTGCTGTGCACGCCTCGGCCGCGGCCACGCAGCGATTCCCGCCGGTGGAGCTCGCAGACCCTGGTGAGGGACAGGCAGGCTGCAGCCCCCACTCCCACCCCCGTGCTTGGTTCTCCCCTAGTCTGCACTATTGGAGTTTGGGAGTGCCCAAACCAAAGGCGAGACAGTGCGGTCCATAGGCGTGACTTCATCCTGAGGAAGGGGTATCTATCCACTCATGTTGTAAGTGGAAGCAACACTGGGAGGCTGGGACTGGGCTTTCCCCAGAATCTGAGGTCCAGCCTCCACCACCACCCCCTCCAGAAACTGCCACAGGCTTCCACAGAGGATCTATGGGGCTCCTTCCATCCTCCCCAGCGCCACCTGACAGGAAACTGCTCCCGGAAACGGCCGGCACCCCTCATCCTTCTTTTGACACACTGATGTTCGCTTCTCTGATAAATAGAAACCCCGTGGGTGGATCTACAGGTCCTGACCTGTGTCTCCTGCCCTCTGTGTCAGGTGCTTCTTCGTGGGTCTGAGTCTAATTTATCCCGCCCCACCTCAACTCTGGTTCTGGACCAGCAAAAGGGAGCGCTAGGTATTGGATTCACTGGAAGGGTACTGTGTGTTGAAGAGCACATTCAGGCCCTGGCTTCCGGGTGTGGATTCAGACAGACAGCTGATGGCAGGCGGTAGGGCTTCTTCCCGAGACCGAGACCTGGATATTCATCAGTAGTTTCAGTGAAGATCTGGGTAAGTGACAGATGACAGCCCGGTCGGGGAAAAGAAAATGCCTGACACGTCACATCGGAAGTTGGTAGACCTGGTGCCTGTGTCCAAATTTGCCACTGGAAATATCTAAATCCATCCAAGCCAGCGGGTCTGCCAGACTTTCCAAACTCAGGCTTATGGTATTTCCTTTCCTCACCCTCTTGCTAAGACTGGACTGTCATCCATCACCCTTAAATGTGACCCACTCAACACGGCACATCTCGGCTCTAAGGTCTCCTCCATTCTCCACACCACACCTCAGAAGGCAATCTCCTCCATGATGCCCCTGGTGGAGAAGGGGCAGTCCCGGGATGAGGAACATCAGCTGCGAGGCACAGAAGTCACTGTGTGCCATTGTGGAACTCCCCAGAGCAGGAGCTAGGAAGACCACATTTGGGGGCGGGGACAAGAAAGGGAAAAGACAGTTCCTGAGGCACAGGTGTCAAGGCTAGACTTCGGAGGAGGTGGCTCAGCTGATCTAAAGATGGGGTTCAGGCATTGTACAGCAGGATCAGAGTGTTAGGGGTCCCTGGCCACAGAGCGCAAGCCATTTCAAGCATCCCTTTCAGCATTCCAGCTTTTCCTTTAGTCACTCTCATGCAACCCCACCTTGTCCCTGAGGATCGGACCAGAGAGGGCAGGGGCCAAGACCAAGGAGAGGATGGTTCTCACCCAGCAGCTGCAGCAGCAGCAGTAGCAGCGCAGGCTCCAAGCAGCAAGCCATAACGATTGGCAGAGCCCCAGTTGGACAGGTGCCTCCTTCCTGGAACCTCCTACGCCTGGAGGGCAGCGGGAACCCTGGTGTCTGAACTGATAGGGGTGTCTCCACGGATAGAGGAGCCTTTATAGAGGAAATTACACCCTGCTCTCGTCACTTTGGCCCCACCCCCAGACGGTACCTTCAGGTGATTCCAAAGTCACTAAGCCAGGGCCTGAAATTGCCTGAATGGATCCAGAGCACACAAGCAGTTGGCTCCTAGTGGGAACAGTCCCTCCACGGGGTGGGGATGGGGGGGCTACATGAGACTCAAAAATTAAACACGAACTGAACCTCACAGGTCTGGGAAAGCTGAAATGTGTGAGGACAAGATGGGGTTGCATGAGAGTGACCACGGGAAAAGCTGGAATGCTGAAAAGAATGCTTCAAATGGTTTGTGCTCTGTGTCCAGGGACCTCTGATACTCTGCCCCTGCTGTGCAATGCCTGGAACACCAGCTTTGCGTTCAGCTGGGCCACCCCTTCCCAAGTCTAGCCTTGACACCTGTGCTCCTTCTCAAGGTTATAGAAGCAACTGTGGGAAGAAGACCCCTGACATGACAGGCAGGGCTGCCTGCCAGCCATGCAGAGAGCTTTAGGGTCACAGCTTCAAAAGTCACCACCCATGTTTGGGTGGGTGTTTTGGTGACATTTGTTCCCCTGTAAATAGCCCATCGTCCATATTATTTTCAGTAATTCCAATAAACTCATGTATTTGCCAAGTTAGACTTTTGTAGAATCATGTCTTTGACCGGTTGTCAGATCTCCTATCTGAGATGAATAAGTGTCTGTTACCCTCCCCATGAAGCCTCACACACCCCCATATACACCCAGCAACACTCAACAACTCCAGGAGACCTGTTTCCCCCATGCTGAACCAGTACCTTAGGAAATAACAATTGTTCTTTTTCTTTCTTTATAATCTTACTGTCAGCTTTCATTCACTGGTTTTGCACTTATAGAAAAGTTGTGAAAACATTGATGCCTCTACAGACTCTAAACCCAGCTCTTTGATGTGGTCATGGCACGAGATCAACACTGGGAAATTAATCCTGGTGTCACACTGCGAAGTCAACTATAGGCTGTCTAAATTCTCCAGTTCTCCCATGTATGGCCTCTTTGTGTTTCAAGACACAAAAAGGATAGATACAGCGGGCTAGACCTGTAAACCTAGCACTTGGAAGAAGCACTTGGGGAGGTGGAGGCAGAAGGACCAGGTGTTTCATGCCAGCCTGGGCTACACTGAGGTGGTGCGTTGAGTAAAGACTCCTGCCACCAAGCCTGACACCCTGAGTTCAGTCTGGATCCATAAGGCAGAAGGGAACCAACTCCCTAAAGTTGTCCTCTGACAAGGCATGCCCGCCCAACACATACATAATTAATAAAGTGATAAAAATCATTCCCAGGATCTCACACTGTATTGCCATGCCTCCTCCCAAGTGAGGCAGTCTCTCAGTGTTTTTAAATCTCTATTCTTTCTTTAAACAATAGTGTATGCATGCATGTGTGTGAGTGTGTGTGCATGTGTGTATGTGTGCATGTGTGAGTGTGTGTGCATGTGTGAGTGTGTGCATGTGTGTGAGTGTGTGTGCATGTGTGTGAGTGTGTGTGCATGTGTGTGTGCATGTGAGTGTGTGTATGTATTCATGTGTGTGAGTGTGTGTGCATGCGTGTGAGTGTGTGTACATGTGTGTATGTGTACATGTGTGTGTGTGTGCGTGTGTGTGAGTGTGTGTGTGCATGTGTGTATGTATGCATGCATGCAGGCAGGGTGTGCACATGCCCAACCTCAGTGTCAGTTGTTTCAGCTAGAGTGGCCAGCAAGCCCCAGGGCTCCTCCTGTCTTCTTCTCCCCACGGGGTTGCTGCACTTGGCTTGTTACAGGATTGCTGTGGATTGAACTCTGGCTCTCATGCGTGTGTGGGACTTTACTAACTGAGCTGTCCATCTTCTCAGACCCTCTGTAACGGGAATCTTGGTGTTAGCTGAGTTCATTGTATGGGAAAGGTAAAGAATTGATTGTCCAGGGGAAGCAGACCAAAATGTGATTGTCCAGGGGAAGCAGACCAAAATGTGGAGAGGCCAAAACTTTATGGAGCACAAGTTGACATCTAGCATGAGAATAGGAATGGAAACAGAGCTGGGAATCTGCCTGGGTGCTCAGGGTGAAGCACGTATCTTTTTTTTTGATGGTTAGATTGTGTCTACCTCTTTTATTTTTTATTTTAATTAGAAAGGAGATTATTTTACATGTCAATCCCAGGTCCCTCTCCCTCCCCTCCTCTCCTGCCCCCCCCAACTAACACCCTACCTATCCCATACCCTTTCTCTTCCCAAGGGAGGGTGGCTTTCCCTAGGGGGTCTTCAAAGTCTGTCATATTCTTTGGGATAGGGCCTAGGCCAACCCCCTTGTGTCCAGGCTGAGGGAGTATCCCTCCATGTGGAATGGGCTCCTAAAGTCCATTCCTATGCTAGGGATAAGTACTGATCCACTACAAGAGGTCCCATAGATTTCCAAGGTCTCCTCACTGACACCCACACTCAGGGGTTTTGGATCAGTCCCATGCTGGTTTCCCAGCTATCAGTCTGGGGACCAAGAGCTCTCCCTTGTTCAGGTCAGCTGTTTCTGTGGGTTTCACCAGCCTGGTATGGACCCCTTTGCTCATCAGTCCTCCTTCTCTACAACTGGATTCCAGTTCAGTTCAAGGTTTAGCTGTGGGTGTCTGCTTCTGCTTCCACCAGCTGCTGGATAAAGGCTTTACAATGGCATATGAATTAGTCATCAATCTCATTACCAGGGGAGGGCATTTAAGGTAGCCTCTTCTCTGTTGCTTAGATTGTTAGTTGGTGTCATCTTTGTAGCTCTCCAGACATTTCCCTAGTGCCTGATTTCTCTTTAAACCTATAATGTCTCCCTCTATTATAGTATCTCTTATCTTGCTCTCTTGTGTTCTTTCCTCAACTCAACCTCCCTGCCCCACAATGTCCTCCTTAACCCTCTTCTTCTCCCTTTCTCATTCTCCTAGTCCCTCCCCCCTCCCAATTTGCTCAGGAGATCATGTCCCTTTCGGATTCTCCAGGGTCCTCCTTGTTTACTAACTTCTCTGGCAGTGTGGATTGTAGGCTGGTAATCCTTTACTCTATGTATAAAATCCACATATGAGTGAGTACATACCATGTTTGTCTTTTTGTGACTGGATTACCTCGCTTAGAATGGTTTCTTCTAGTTCCATCCATTTGCCTGTGAATTTCAAGATTCCATTGTGTTTTTTTTTCCCACTGAGTAGTACTCCATTGTGTAAATGTACCACATTTTCTCTATCCATTCTTTAGTTGAGGGGCATCTAGGTTGTTTCCAGGTTCTGGCTATTACAAATAATGCTTCGATGAACATTGTTGAACAGATGTCCACTTTATATGGAAAAACAAAAGACCCAGGATAGCCAAAACAACCCTGTACAATAACAGAACTTCCGGAGGCATCACCATCCCTGATTTCAAGCTCTTTTATAGAGCAATAATCCTGAAAACATCTTGGTATTGGCACAAAAATAGACAAGTAGACCAATGGAATTCAGTTGAAAATCCTGATATTAACCCACACACCTATGAACACCTGATTTTTGACAAAGAAGCTAAAGCTTCTTTGTCAAATGGAAAAAAGAAAGCATCTTCAACAAATGGTGCTGGCATAACTGGATGCTGACATGTAGAAGACTGCAGATAGATCCTTGTTTATTGCCATGTACAAAAATTAAGTCCAAATGGTTCAAAGACCTCAACATAAACCTAGCCACACTGAACTTATTAGAAGAGAAAGTGGGAAATACCCTTGAACGAATTGGTACAGGAGACCGCTTCCTGAACACAACACCAGTAGCACAGACACTGAGATCAACAATTAATAAATGGGACCTCCTGAAACTGAGAAGCTTCTGTAAGGCAAAGGACACAGTCAACAAGACAAAACGACAGCCCACAGATTGGAAAAAGATATTCACCAACCCCTCATCTGACAGAGGGCTGATCTCCAAAATTTACAAAGAACTCAAGAAGCTAGTCTCCAAAACACCAAATAATCCAACTAAAAAGTGGGGTACAGAACTAAATAGACAATTCTCAATAGAGGAATCCAAAATGGCTGAAAGACACATACGAAAGTGCTCAACATCCTTAGCCATCAGGGAAATGCAAATTTAAACAACTCTGAGATACCATCTTACTCCTGTCAGAATGGCTAAAATCAAAAACACCAATGACAGTTTATGCTGGAGAGATTGTGGAGAAAGGGGAAGACTCCTCCACTGCTGGCGGGAGTGCCAGCTCGTACAGCTACTTTGGAAATCTGAATGGCGATTTCTCAGGAAAATGGGAATCAGTCTACCACAAAATCTAGAAATTCCACTCTTAGACATATACTCAAAAAAAGCACATTCATACAACAAGGACATCTGTTCAACAAGGGTGAAGCACTTATAAGAGTCTGTTTCCCTCACCTTCTCACACAGGCCCTCCCTCCCACTATTCCCACAAGAAAGGAAGCAGCCCTTTTAGGAAGCCTGTCCAATTTCCCCTGTATACTTTCTCTCTCCTTCACC
Organism: Cricetulus griseus; assembly: GCF_003668045.3. Lineage (NCBI taxonomy): Eukaryota > Metazoa > Chordata > Mammalia > Rodentia > Cricetidae > Cricetulus > Cricetulus griseus. Next base: position 47,526,634 of record NC_048599.1, on the reverse strand, counting down.
TAGACTCACCCTTGATAAGAATTCTGGCTAGGTGTTTTCTGGACTCGTTTCTTCTGAGTTACTCTTATATCTCCTTCTGGTCAGATTGAGACACAGCATTGTAAAACATTTTATTTTATGTGTCTGTGTGTATGCTAACTGAGGCCAGAAGAGGGCACCAGATCCCCTAGAGCTGGAGTTGTGAGCAGCCCTTAGTTGCTGGGATCCAACTCAGGTCCTCTGGGAGAGCCCTCCCTGCAAGTGAGGAGAGCCAGAGAAGGTCGGGGTAGAGCTTGTTAGCTGTTGCAAAGCCCAGGGTGGGACTGCCCCGTGCATTGACCTGGGACCAGGCTTGGGGACTGGCAGATCACTGGGCCAAGAAGGGTTACGTACTGGGTCAGCAGTCAGCCCTGCCAGGGAGAGAAGGATTGGTGTTAGAGGAAAATGTTCAGCACCTGTTTTTTTCCACCTGATAAAACCTAATACAGCCTTCTGAGTTGTTAGACAGCATTGAGCCTAAAGATGATTTTTCTTCCAATGTTGAGGAGCAGCAGGGACACTATGACCCAATACAGGGTTACAGTGTTCCACAAGAACTTGTTGAACAGCTGAAAAAACTTCCCCAGAGATGCAGCAGTACACTGTGGAGCACACTGTCTGCAAAAGAGCCAGAAGGGGCTAGAAGTATGTGTTTGCAGCTTCACCAGCTAGTCCCTGTAGCAGGAGTGCCCGCAATCAACACAAGAAAGAGCATGGCTGCGTTCCAACTAAATTCTATTTATGAACACTAAAGTTTATGCTAATTTTCACATTCCTAGTTTTCTCTTTTTAAGTTATTTAAAATATAAATACAATCGTTAAAGATCAGGCCTGGAAAAAGCAATTAGTGGCCTGGACTGGGTCTATTCACCACAATTGGCTCTCTCCTGGGCAAAGGCAGTGAGTAGGCTGGACTTGGCCTACTCACCACAGTTGGTTCTTTGCCATGCAGGCCTTTAGCTGTTGTGTGCCATAACAGAACTTTATGAAAATATCTCCTTCGTTCAGAGAGACTGAACTTTTTCTGGACCTCATGTCCAAGTTAATACATCATGAAGTCACCTAGGACTTAACCTGCTGTCCCACTGTGTGCTCAGCCTGTTTATTTAATCTCCCTTTAAGAGAACTATGCAAAAACCTGTATAAAGAAGACCTGCCCTCTCCATGGTGTGGTAAGAGGAGGGTTTTTGTTGTAGGTATGAGAGAGAACAGCCAGAGGCGTGACGGGTGGGGGGAGGGGTGTCCGGAGCAGAAAGACAGAAGTAGACTGAACGTGGCCAGCAGATTGGACATGGCAGGACGATCTATCTGTGAGAGAGAATAGTGGGGGGCAGAGAATGGAGAAAACACAGAGAAGCAGGAGCAGAGCAGAGGAGGGAGGTGGGGGTGGAGAATATAGCTGACAAAGCAGGGTTATAAGGAGAGTGAGTCACTGTAGGGAGAGGAGTCCGGGAGCTGGAGTTTAGGGTAGGGAGGAGGTGAGAAGGGCCTGGATGCTAGCATGGACTTTGAAATGTGTAACGGGTGCTTGTGATGCTGAGGGAGCCTGGAAGCCAGCCTGGGCTTTCATATGCTGGCAGTTGTCACAGAAGCCATGTGTCCCTTCTGCCAGTGATGACTCCTTCTGGTAAAGGGGAACATGCTTCAAGTTCCTGAGGAATGCTGGCTCCTACTTAACCTCCAGAAATCCTCCTGTAGTTCAGGCTGAGCTCATTTCTGCATAGTTGAACTGCCTTTTGGAGTTTGAGGAACTGGAATTTCCTTTGGACGTGACAAAGCCAACTTTACTTGCCTTGGATTCCCCATGTAATCTGCTTTTACAGTCTAAATTATTGCATAGCTTTAATCTTCAATTATGTGCTCTTGCCTGCCCTTGCCCCAGATTAATGTCATATGCTTGTGTGTGTTGTGTGGTCATTACCTAGCGGTTCTAGTCAAGGAAATACATGATCCCAGGGCCTTCAGCATGCCCCACCCCCTCCAGCAAGAAGAACCAGTCCTTCTGATGCACAGGGGGTTTCCCTCTCACTTCCCTTGGTCTCTAGGGAAAATGCCCCAAACTCAACTGCAAATGAGGCCCAAGACTCTAGGAAATCCACTGCTCTGTCCCCCACCCCCCTACCCACCCCCGACCCTGGAGGCTTCAAAAACAGTGTGACACATCTCCTACCCAAAGCAGTTTATCCAGAAAAGTAGCATCTGGGTCTGATGAAGCCATGCCCTTACCCTTCCCTATGCTTAGCTAAGGAAACTGTTCTCAGAACCTACACTTTGCATTCTCTGTGCCCTTGATTACCTAGCCACGGGGTCTCAGGGAGCATCACCTCTCCAGTTAACAACAGTCAGCTCCGGCTAATAAACATCTGAGCTGGATCTTTATTCATTGTTGTCTCCCACTGGCTTCCTTTTTACATATGATGCAGAAAACCCAGGAAGGGCTTCTTGGCAGGTGCACCCTGATTGGGCTCCTTCCTTGACCAGGCATCCACCTCCTATTTGTCATTTTTTCTTAACCTTCTGAGAGCCACTGGGTCCTCCCAGGCCCTCCCAGCTCGCTAAGGCTGAGGGCCAGGATGTGGTCCCCTATACTAGAAACCATGCCACCATTTCTAGTATTCTTATTGCGGAATGAGAGAAGCAAGGGTTTTAAGTCTTCAGTGTCAGAAATGTACACTCCCCATTTCTCTTATCTCTGACCTCCAGAGGACCACCTTTGCCATCTGAGAGCCACACACAGCACTAGCCATCCACCCGATGTCATGGAAGCAGAAGTAGGTGAGGGCCAGGGTTGATTTCCAGCTTTACCTTCTTTTCAGACCCTGGGGAGGGGGGTCTTTTGTTCCTGGAGCCTGGGGAATTTTCAGGTAAAACTTGGAGTAGACAGAACAGTGTGGAGGGCTCAGAGGGACCCAGACACCTGCACCACAGCTGACAGTGGGGGGGGGGGACTCAGAGGGACCCAGACACCTGCACCACAGCTGACAGACAGTGTGGGGGGCTCAGAGGGACCCAGACACCTGCACCACAGCTGGCAGACAGTGTGGAGGGCTCAGAGGGACCCAGATACCTGTGCCATAGCTGACAGTGTGTGTGGGGCTCAGAGGGACCCAGACACCTGCACCACAGCTGACAGACAGTGTGGAGAGCTCAGAGGGACCCAGATACCTGTGCCACAGCTGACAGTGTGTGTTGGGCTCAGAGGGACCCAGACACCTGCACCACAGCTGACAGACAGTGTGGAGGGCTCAGAGGGACCCAGATACCTGTGCCACAGCTGAGAGGACTCAGAGAGACCCAGACACTTGCACCACAGCTCCTAAGAGAGCTCAGGCCCCAGAACTAGAGACAGCATGGCAGAGTCTCAAAGACAATGTGGCAGAAGTGGGGTGGGTCACTCTTTTCTGAAGATAGGGGAGGTTTCACAGCATAACCCTGAGGGGTAGTCTTTGATGCAAACTGACCCTGATGAGGGATCCTCCCCCAGGATGTTGGCTAGCTAGGGACTCAGTCAATGTCTCCGTGGGTGTCTGTCAACATCTGTGAGAGGGGAAAGGCTGTGGCAGACATTATGTCCTGAGCAGCATCTGGATTTGAACACTGCACTTTAGAGCCAGACTCTCTCCCCTGTGTAGGGGACTTGCCATTGCCTTCCCAGCAGCTGTGAGCAGGGGACAGCTGCAGATGAGTATGGCCTGAATCGCCCATAGCCCAGAATATAACACCAGGTAATCTGGGTTTCCCTTGCTATCTGACCATTGGCAAACACAGGTTCTTTTATTACAGTGTTAACTACTAACATTAACTAATAATGTGTATATAATACACATCACACACACTATATATGTATGTGTGTATATATGTGGGTTACAGAATGGCTACAGAAAGGGTTAAAGATATTGAAGCATGAGGAAATGCAGCGATGGCTCAGCTGCAAAGATCATATAGCACTCTTCCAGTTGGCCAGGGTTCAGCTCCTAGCCATCTGGATAACTCACAATCTCTTCTATCTCCAGCTCCAGGAGATTCTATGCCCCTGGCTTCCACAGGCACTCACACACATGTGGCACACACATACGCACACGATTAAAAATAAAATAAATCCAAAACAGTAGAAATTGAAGCATGAATTGGGAACGTGCTTGCCTAGCATACACAGAGTCCTGGCTTTGGTCCCTCATCTGTTAGAAGCATTCTCAGCATCACATAAAGAACACCCAAACAAGGCAGAAGTGTCTCAGTGAGATAAAATTGCACCCCTAATCTACAGGGTGTGCTCCGAAGAGCAGGCGCACCGTGGAAAGTGTGCACTTGGATTTTTTTTTTTTCTAATGAACTGTCCTTTTCACCATTGGTTGTCTGACATCACAGTCTTTATCGATTACTTTTAAAAGACTCTGCAGCCAGGCAGTGATGGTGCATGCCTTTGATCCCAGCACTCTGGAGACAGAAGCAGATGGATCTCTGTGAGTCTGAGGCTAGCCTGGTCTACAGAGCTAGTTCCAGGACAGCCAGGACTGTTACACAGAAAAACCCTGTCTCAAAAAACAAAAACAAAGCAAAACAAACAAAAACAACTTAGTGCGAAGGAAATGAAGGAAAGCGGGAAGGGATGGGCTCTTAAGTCACTGAAGTTTGAGAATATAGTAGGGGCAAAACAAAAGGCTGGTTTCCAGATTGAGGGATTAAAATTTTGCATAAAAGTTTTACAAGGTGGGAAGATAAAAAACATTTGAATTCCTTCTCATGAACAAAAGTTTCACAGTGTTTAATAGAAGAGACTAATATTTAATGTTTCTTAGACACCACTAAACCAGTATGCTGGTGTACACATCCTGATGGCTTGAATGTGATATCCTCCATATTTGTGGGCATTTGAATATTTGGGTCCCAGTTGGTGACCTGTTTGGGGAGGTGGAGTAGGTGTGACCTTGATGGAGGAAATGCAACCCTGGGGGCAGAATTTGAAGTTTGAAAGCCTCCCAAAACCCTCAGTTTGCTCTCTGCTTCCAGTTTGTGGTTTGGGTCCGAGCCCTCAGCTTCAGCCTCCAGCTCCAGCCACCACGCCTGATGCTGAAATGGGAACTTCCCCGGGAATCTCCTACTGGGGGAGGAAGAAGGTGCCAGCCAGTTCATTGTAGAGATTTCACAGTTCTAACAACTTGTCAGACCATCTTACCAGAGACTGAAGCCCAGATAAGGATGGGTCAGTGGTGGACAGACTGCCTGGATGTTCAAATCCTTGGCCTCTACTTAAACTTAATCTGACTTCAGGGCTTGGGGCAGAAGCAGGGTTCCCTGGATCTCAATGTGAACTCTGAACGAGTTCCCCCTTTCTGCTTTCCCCTTCAACCAGGCTCTTCTGACAGGCTTATTGGGACCAGGAGCCAGCCAGGCTTGGGGCAGCTGGGTAAGCTGCAGCCACAGTAGCTGCTGTAGCCACCACAGGTTGGCAGAGGTGCCAAACCCACCACAATGACAGCCTCCAGCCTCCTTCAGGGTCACACGTACCTGTTAAACGTTCAAAGGCCATCCAAGCCCTTGTCACCACCTCTCCTAAACTTTCAGTTCTCGGCTTCCCTTCCAGCTACTCATTCTCGGTATAACCCTGATTTTTCTTGATATGTCGTCTCTATGTCTCCTCTTTCTCTTGCTCTGCTCTGCTCCTGCTTCTCACTGTGGTTCCTCCATTCCCTGTCCCCTGCTACTGCCCTCCCCCTCACAGGTAGTCCTGGCCATGTCTACTTTCTCTTTCTACTCTGGACTCTTGCAGATGCCTCTGGCTGTTCTTTCTCTTTCTCTACAATAAAAACCTTCCCCCTAGTCACACTATGGAACAGTCATGTTATCAGTTTATATACTTGCTTACAGTCAGAAGGTGTGCCCCAAGCCCAAGCTGGCCACCCCAGAAAGTTCTCTCTGTCTTGTTTCTTCCCTCTGTCCCTCAGTCTGTTTGTCTCTTTTCTCTCTCTCTCAGGTGTCCTCACTCTGAGATGGTCTTTCGCTTCTCTCCCCCTCAAGAAACTTCTTGGATTACATCTGTTGCACAAGGCATATTCTCTTAGCGTGTCTTCTCTGTCTATAACATGGCATTACTAATTTTGTTTTGTTTGTTTGTTTTCAAGACAGGATTTCTCTTTATAGCCCTGGCTGTTCTCAAACTTGATTAGTAGACCAGGCTGACCTTGAATTCAGAGATCTGCCTGCCTCTGCCTCCCGAGGACTGAGATACAAGGTGTGAACCACCGCACACAGATATTGTTACTTTTGTTTGTTGTGGTGAAAGCTTCACCCCAGCTCCTGGCATCCATGACCCAAAGAGTCTGGAATGTTACGGTGGAAGTTACACCCAAGCCCCCTCCCCCATCTCCCTCTAAACCCTGCTGCATCTCAGAAAGCCCGCCAAATGATGGCCCCTCCCCCAGAGATACTCAAGACCACTCCCACAGCGTATTTAAACTGGCCCCCCCGCCGCCCCCCCCCACGAGAATAGACTCCAGTCTTCCTTTCCAGCCTCCTCTGGGGGGCGGGGCTGGAAGGCCACCTGGGAGCATTGTATCCATTAAACAGGAACTCTTTCTAATTCGGCTTGATTTGGTCTGATTTGGATTGCTGAATCCACGGAGAGGCTTATTGGGGTGTAGAAACTTTTCAATGTTTTTATTTCCCAGTAATCCATCTCAGTGTCTCTTCAGAAAATTGCAGCCAACAGCACTGATACAGCTTGTGACTTTATTGCCTAGATACATTCTGACACTTCAGAATAGCACAGCTCTTGTGACTTGATATGGCTCTGGGGTGAGTTGGTTGGGAAGAGCTTAGCATCTGGCCCATCAGAAGTACAAGAGTTCGGCCGACTTGCTGAAGATGCCCTTGGGGCCCAGGTTCCTGGAGTGGCGGTGGACACCTGTCTTAGTCCCCTGGCCTCAGGAGGTCCCCCTCTCCAGAGACAGGAACTTAGCTTCTGAACTTGACTTATTAAGAATGAAGTAGCAGAGACTGAGGGCTGGGGCCTGAGGCTGCCAGTCGAATGGCAGGGCCCACTTGTTCTCCCTCAGTGAGGACCTAAGAAAAACCATAGTTTCTCCCTTCCTAGCCCCTAGGGCTCCCAGCATCCTGGTCTCCTTAACAAGAGCTTCCCTAGGGCATCCTGTCTCATTTCCTTACTGAAACAAGCCCATAAATCTCAGTGGTAGGCAGCAAGGTGACAAAGAGGTTGGTGACCGGGCAATGGGGGTGGGGGGGCACCAGGGTCCCTCACCTACCTTGGGGATCAGGCAGGTGTGTGTGGCACAAGCTTCTTAGGGTAGTTCTTAGGTAGGTGCAGAGTTCTCGGGATCTGAAAACAATGCAAGAGATGAAGGGTGCAAACACTGTTGGCAAGAGGTCCCTGGGGCTGAGCCAAGGAATGAAGATGTGAAGTGGTAACAAGAGGGGGGCATCTGGAAGAAGGCAGACCGCAAGTTCTACCCCTCACCTCCCTCTCTGTGTCCCAAGTGCCACACTCACCCAGGGGTGAGGGCTCTCCAGTGACGATGGAGTCAAACTCCATGGGGTGAACATCGCCCAGAGGGTGGCCCCTGCAGGGACCATTGATGCGTCTATGCAGCAGATCAGAGTTCAGGAGGTTGGAAAGTGACCTGAGCAAGGCCAAGGGAATTGCTTCCCCATAGCATAACGCACAGTCCCAGGTTTCTTGATGACTGACTTCTCCACACTCAGGCTTCAAATCCCACCTTCCCGTTTCATCCTTGATGGGTCCAGATCTCACTCGAGACCCTGCCCCCACTCACTCTAGCTGTGGAGCTTGCTCAGGTCCCTTCTAGAGCTGAAGTGCAGAGATGTACGGGGGTGGGGGGGTGGGGGAGCTGTGCTATCAGGTTCCCCTCCTTCTAGCTGGTGCTCTGCTACTCCTGACTCTGTGCCGTCTTTGGCTGCCCGTGCCTTTTCCACAAGGCTTTGCTATTTTGTTGCTGTTTCAGCCAAATATTCCCCACTGCCCTGGACCCCTTCCTGAAGATGGGGTGTGTGCAGTGCAGTTCCCAGCTGCACCTCCGCCTTGCTTCTCTGCCTGTAGACCCTCAATCTCTACCTGAATCTTCTGGGACCTTCTCTCACTGGCTCCTGAGGCCTGTTGGTGCCATTCCCTGCCTGAGACACCCGCTATTCACTTCTCCATCCCAAACCTGCCCTTTCCCTCAAAGGGCCTGGAACACTTCCAAATTCGGGCTGCCAGACAGGGACATAATGGGCCTGACTTGCCAGGGGTCCAGTGAAGAGGCGGCCCTCGGTGGGCCGTGCTTGTTAACGCATAGCATGCCTGCCAGTCAAAGACCTGGGTTTGCAGCATCGTGGTCTGCAGAGGACAGAGGCACTGAGTCCTGGCACAAGAGCAGTCAGCACCATAGCTGGCCAGTGGGAGGACGTGCAAAGGTGTGCTGGGCTTCACACCAAAGAACTTAAAGGAGGCAACAGAGTGGTCCCGGCAAAGGATGAAGCAGATGGCTGAAAACTCCTGAGAAGGAGCTAGAGAAGTCTTCAGGGACACAGCGGAGCACAGACTGGGTTGAATTTGTTTAGAACAACAAAAGCAAAAATGCAAACAAAGCAGCAGAATGAAGGTGAGGCCACGGCCTGTTGGGAGACACAGAGGAGAACCAGGGGGACTATGGTGGGGGAGGGAAGAAAGGGCTGCACTATTGTGTGTTGGTCGGGCCATGGACTTCTTCCCACTGCTTAGGGGCTCCCATTACATCTAGAGGGGAAACTAGACTCCATCCAGTTTCCTACAGCCCCAGATCCCTGTAGTTCCTGCTCTCCTATGCCCTGATGAGTTCTGAGAACCAGGAGCCACGGGGGCAGGCTCAGGAAGAGGGACCTGAGCCCTCAGAGGCTGGCACTGAGCCTACCTATTGCATACGGGGTCCCTCCTGCAGCACCACCGGGGGCGCCGACAGAGTGTTGGTAGCTGGTAGTAGCACCAGGCTAGGCCAGCCCCAGGGAGCAGAGGCAGCAGGAAGCTGAGGAGCATGGCCACTGGGAAGGCATCTCGGTCTGTGGAGGACAGGGGTGCTGAGTCCCAGGTAGGCTGCTTACTTAGGTGGTGCCTGCCTGCTCCCACTCCATTGGCATACTTGCGGGCTGTGCGGGGCCACTATCCATGCTACCACCGAAGCCTGGCTTGTCACAGAAGGGTGGATCCCAGCCTACAGCACAGTGGCAGTTATGATTGCTATTGCAAACCTAAGAAGAGGATAGAAAAGTCACATGGGATCAAGGACCTCCAGGGCCACCCTGACTCCTTAGGCTACTCACCCCATGGTTATTGCAGGCAGACAAGCAACGCTCCAGCTCCCGGAAGGTAGCATTCTGGCACTGCCCATGCTGGCACACCTATGGGCATTGTGCCCACTGGGCAGTGAGAAGGACACTTTGGTATGGAAGATTCAATGACCAGGAGGGGTTGGGTAGTCAGGGCTCACCATTTTAGGTCCACAGCGGGTGCCTGGCTCCACCAGGCCCAAGCCTGGCTGGTCCAGCTGAGTATCAGGGAGCACAAGCACTCCATGGCAAGCCACCTCGTGACCCTCTCGGAGAATTGTGGAATCCATAGTCACTACACGCCCCAGCACAAATGGGTTTTGCTCCCCACCCTGGCACAGCAGCTTCCCACACTGAGCGTCCCTGGGGAGGAAATGGCAGGTGGTCACGTGCTCCAAGTACACCGCCCCATTCTGTAGCTGTAGACTCTTGGCTGCCACACCTCACCTCTGTGCACAAGGAAAGAAGCTACCCTTGCTATCCTGGCCACAGTTCCCCTGCGAATTCCCCATGGAGTTCATCTCCTGGAAACAGGGCTCCGGAGCAGGCTGGGATCCTGGGGAAGAAGGATAGAAGAAGCTGGGCAGCTTGGGCCTCTGTTCCATGCATAGAGCTTGCCCACAGTAGAAAACTGCAGGTCCCAGAAGCGTTCAGGTCACCAAGGCAAGCATGTGGTCTCACCAGGCCCCCAGAGTTGCTGGCATTGCTGCTCCAGCGTAGGACACCAGCCATCTACGCAATAGCCGCGGCCTTTGGCGCAGGGTGAGCCATCCAGTAGGTAAATGTCTGTGGGACAATGCGGGGAGGCGCCGGTGCAGAACTCAGGAAGGTCGCAGTCACTCACAGCGGGACGACAAGGCGTGCCTGCGGGCTTTAGCTGCATGGGTGACCCATTAGGGGAAGGCAGAGAGACAATGGAGAGTCTGATACTTTTGCTGAGGGAGCATCAAATGGACCCACCTACAGGGTCAAGCTCACACTCAGTAGGAGGCCTAGAAGCTAAGATCAACAGGCCACTCTCCAGTGTCCCTAGCCCTCACCAGGCACTGTGCACAGCAATCACCGTGGGCGCATTGCGCCCCTGCACGCAGGGAGCAGTTGTGGGCAAAGCAGCAGGGGTCTGGGCACCTCTGGAGTAAGAAAGGAGAGAACAGAACAAGTCATGGCGCAGCAAGCCACACCTGGGGGAGGCTGGGAGCAGGGGTCAACCTTGGACCTCAAGGACCAGGATGCTAACCTGACCTGGTCAGAACCGCAGTCACACTCTTCTCCTGCTTCCACGAAGCCGTTTCCACAGCGGGTGGGCAGCACCAGGAGCCCCGGGCCCGGGTTATCAGAGAGGCACGCACCGCCCCCTTTGCGGAAGAAGGTGCGCAGCTGGCGGCGGCTGCAGGCGCTGAAGATGCGCGGGAACGGGTGCCTGTGGAAGGAGGCAGGCATGGACGGTGTGGGGAGCATCTGGCCTGTGGGAACCACCCCCTAAGCTCTGGCTGCTCTTGCACTCTGGGCCCTGGGGTTAGCCACACAGCCGCTATTATGTGCGGTTACTTGCTGAGCTAAGCGAGTGGTCTAGAGAGGAGAGGGTAAAGGACTTGCATATTCACCCTAGAAACCCGTGACACAGGAGGCTGACACACCGGAGGCTGTGACGCCAAGATCTGGCAGCCCAGGCCCCATGGGGCCCAACGATCACGAGTGGAGTACCCTAGTCGGGAAGTCATCCTGAGACTCCTCTACTTTAGCCTTTTATCACCCCCACTTTGCAGAGGAGGGAATTGAGGGGTAACCAGAGAAACGCAGGCGACGCATCCGCATCCAGGTCCGGTGGCACCGACCTTCCGTGCGTACCCTGTGGCTGCCTCCATGACGCAGCCTCCCTGCTCCGCTTCTGCCTCCACGCAGCAGCCGTCGGGGTCATGGTGGAGGCCCAGGCTGTGACCTATCTCGTGGGCCATGGTGGCTGCTGTGCCGATGGGGAGTTCCGAGTGGTCCTGGGGAGCCGGGCTTCACTGAGGACTACAGGCGCTGCTCAAGCCCCCCCCCTCCTGGCTCCCCCGCGGAGCTTACCATGCTCACCCCTCCCGAGCTCTCCGCGCTGCACATGCCCTCCACAGGCGCCAGGCCCACCGTGGTGCCCTGGAAGGTGCGGCCCCTGGGGGTGTCAGAGCAGGGCGTGACTGGGTGGAGCGGGGAAGAAGGGCCACTCCGCCACCCTCGTGTGTCAAAAGGACACCCACGTGAGCAGCTGCGTCGAGTCGTGTGGCCGCCTAGCCCAGAGCCCACGACGCCAGTGCAGGAAAGCCCAGAGGGTTGCGTTTGCGTCCTGCGTGATGCGGCTGTGATCCTGTTCCGTCCATACTTCCAGGCCAGTCAATACCACTTGAATATCCAGAGACCTGAGAATCTAAGGCAGAGACCAGCTGAGACCAGAATCAGGCACCCACTGTGCCAGGGCCAGGGCTTCTCAATCGCCACACTCCTACCCTTCGGCGCCCTAACCACCCAACCTGGTCCACACAATTGGCAACTTCCAGGAGGCGCTGTCTTGTGCGGTTCAAGTTCTGGTGCCGGACTAAGAACTGGGAAGGCAGAAATTCCCGGGTCACATGGGCTGAGCAGGCTCCAGGCCAGCCCAGTCAGACCTCTGAGGTCTCTCTGCTCACCAGGGTGTGGTCAGCCACTATGTACAGTTCCAGGTACCTGGGGCTCCCGCGGACCTCTCGCCTCACCTGGGAGAGGTAAATGGTGAGGGTCAGGCGGCTTGACTTGAGTCCTGACCACCAGCCACAATTCTCAGAAGGAACAGTGAAATTTTTGTTCAAACTTGATTCTTCAGCCTCCGGATTAAACAGGGGAGGCCCCATCCAGGGTCTGCATTCTTGTCTCCTCTGGTTCGAAGGACCATGCCCACTCTAGTCTAAGCCCCTTACCCTGCTCTGGGGGACTTGAGGAAGACTGGCCATTCCTGCTTTGTATTTGGAGCTCTCTATCCAGGCCCCTCTCCATGTGAACAACTGCTCCATCCGGAAGATCTTGTGGCTTGAGAAGTTCTTGTCCCCGGAAGCCCAGGGGTGCAGATAGTAGCTGATATTGCTGCTGAGTACAATCAGGCCACTAGAGGGCAGAAGAGTGTAGGGGTGTGTGAGAAGGCGCTCTCACCTCTGCAGCAGGTCCAGGACCTTTCTCCCCTCTCCTTACCTTATCCCAGAGCAGGTGCTGAGGACTACCCAGGACTCCAGGAAGCCCCTCACACGCCCATGATAGTGGCAATGATCCTAGAGAGGGAAGAACTCAAATCCAGATCTCAGTAAGGGCTCAGGATGGAGGAAGGAGGAAGGGAGGCCTGAGGCTGCTACAGTCTCCGAAGGAATACAAAATGGAACAAGGCAAGTACTTAGGGGTGACTCACGCTGCCCTCAGAGCCCATGGGAGTGTCTCACCGTGTGGTTGGGGAACAGCACCACAGGCTGCCCATCAGGGCTGTAGTGGGTTTCTGTGTATCCTGGGGCCAGGAGCCTGCTGGGAAGCAAGTGTGTTTTAGGAGTCACTGGATTTAGGCCTGTCTCCAGGGGCTAGCCCGCCAGCATTCCTCCCTGAGTGCTGGTTGAGCCTCTTTGAATGAGGCAGCAGCGTGTCTGAGAGAAAGGACTGGACAGGCTGTGCACTGTTCCTGGAAGACAACCTCAGGCTAAACGAAGACATAGTGAGCCCTGGATGTTTAGACATGGAATGGGAATATGGGAGGCCCTGGGGAGAGCAGGCAGGAACCTTCTGGGCAGTGGAGCCTGTGGCAGGCAGATGAGGGGGAAGAGCTGGACGTTTTTGCAGAGATGTCATGTGGTGCCAAGCCCTGAGCTCTGCCTGCTCCTGCCCTTGCTGAAGAAGGGCCCGTGATCTGCTTAACAGATGTTCAGTTCTTCTCCTCAGATTGCTGGATCCCATGCCTCCATCTGACCCTCTGTGGTGCCTTCTCCTGACTTCCAGAAAAAACAAAGCCCCACCTGCCTGCATCTGCTTCTGTTGAGCCCACCTGGGCTCCTTTACTTGGAGCTCGACTCTACTCGATAATAACTTCATCTCCAGGCTCCTTCCCCAGCCCCGCCAAGGACTTAGCTGCTACTTCTTCCTCTTCCTCCTCCGTCTCTTCCTTCCCCTCCCTCCCCTCCATGCAAATGGAGACATTCCAAGCCCACCAGCTGAACTGTCATCATTGGATACTGACCTTTGTAGCTACAGTGCTTTTGTCCCTGCCTTCTCCTCTGTGGAAGCTTGTCTAGGATTCCCTTTTGAATTAACGTACCAAGAAATGTCCACTAGGTGGTGCTCACTCATCTCCAGCAGAGCGCTACCAAGCGCTCTGGGGTTTGAGATGGAAAGCATGTTTATACCTACAGCTGGGTTCAGCCCACTTTAACCTCAAGTACATTAGCCATTCCCTCTGTAACTCATGCCTCTTCCCACCCAGCCTCCCCACAAAAGCACTGATCCTCTCTGGAGAGGGTCTGTCCTGGGCTTCAGCCAAACCCCAGGCTGATACTCACTGGTTCTTCTCCAATTCAAGCAGGAGATCCTGGCCTTCAGCCTCTAAAGCCACCAGCACCACATCGGGCTTCAAGACCTGACCGAGAAGGAATGCAGTGACACACTAGGCCTCTAGGCCACCTGCCTGACAGGAAACAGGTAGGATGTTCTAGAGCTGGCTAGCGAGAGGGCTCATGGGGGCAACAGTGCGGGAGTAGTAACCCATAGATGTTCCTAGCACTTGTGTTTGTGACAATGGCCCCTTAAAGATACACAAACAGCCTGCAGGAGCTCCTGAGCCTTTCCTGTGACCTCCCCTCTTCTTTTGTTCCTAGAAAGGGCCTGGAAAACAGAAGGCAGTGGAAAGTAAGGGTATCATGGGGTCATTGGTGGGCTATGGCTTTGGCCATCTCATGTTCTGCCTGAGCGCTTGTTCTGTTGATCTGTTTGTTTGTTTGTTTGCTTGCTTGCTAGTTTGTTTTTGGTGCTGCAGTTCAAACCCAGGGCTTTGCATATGCTCCACAAGATCCATCCAAATTGCCAAGCTTCGTTCCCAGCCCCTTGTTACGTATCTTTTCATCTTGCTGCCTTCCCTTCATTCCTGATAGATCCCAGACTTTTTTCCTCCCCCCTCCAATTCCTTCCAGCACACTGCCTGGTCCTCTGAAATTCCATGTGGCCTCCAGGCTAGCATCATTACTGAGCTCACAAAGTAAACATGAACCCCAACTTAGCCCTCTGAAAAGTGTTGACTTTCTCAGCTAGATGTCAGAAGGGCTGGCCTTGGCCCTCCAGCCACTTCTCTTTCACTGACTCTGACACTTTCCTGCTATCCATTCAGCCTGGTGAGGAGCCAGAACTGGAACTAGCCCAGGAGATTCCAGGGGAGAGGCTGCTGTATTTTTTAAAATGTTTCCCCACCCTGTTGGCTCTCCCCTTTTATCTCAAAATGCACTGGGCTGGGACCCTGCCCAAGAGTCTTGCAGTGAGTGGGGGGGCCTTCCTCACCAGGTACGGAGTGGATGGCCCTCACTTCCCCAGCCATGGTCCCCACAAGGGCCCCAAACATAAGCTTATATGGTTGGAATGCCTCTTCTTGCTTTATGAGAAAATTTTGCACCGGGGAATGGCAATAGCGTTGATGGAAGATCCCTGTCCCTCTGCAACCCTGGCTGCCTTCACTTCTATTCCAGTGTCCATCCCCCACCTCTGTGCTCCATTCCATTTGTGAAGCAGACACACTGCTGAAGCTCTGCCTGTCCTCACAGGCCTCCTAATGCAAAGCAGAGCCCTCTGGGATTCTCCACTGTCACAGACCAAGCCAGGCAAAGAGAGAGGCCACAGTTAGGGGAATCCTGGTGTGTGTCCAGCCCTCCCTTCCACAAATCAGCTTTGTTTGGCTACTTGAGAGAAATCCCAGAGGTCTGGAGGACCCCAGTGAAGGCCCTAAGTTGGAAGGTTTGGGTTCTGAGGAACCCTTGGGCGCCATGGCAATATTCTCTTGGGTTTGGACAGTGGGACTGCCATCTCTTGGCTGGAAATACAGAATCAAACTCTCTCTAGCTTGAGTAGTTTAGGGAAGATGGGGAAGGTAGTCCTGGCCTCTCGGTCTGCAGCATAGCTATAACGGCACACACAGCTGGGGCATGGCTATACTGGGAGATTGTGATGGGCAGGAGTTGAGAGGAGGCTGGACAATGTCCTGGAGAAACAAAATGGAGTGGGCTTGCATCTGGGGATACTGGGAGAGTGGACCACTGCTTCCTTGCCACAGGTGGATTGCAGGCATGGAAGCTGATGTTACAGGATGGCAGTGTGTCCACAGAGTCACACGTTCCCCACAAACTTAGCCAAAAAGTTGGCATGATGTCTCACAACTTGAAGCCCACCAGGGCTACATAGTGAGACCCTGTTTCACCCCAAACAAAACGGAACGGAACAGAACACCACCTGCTGAAAGGCTTCAGGGCCCAGACTGTGAACTCAGCTCTGCCTAGTTGAGCGGGGGGTTAGCCTGGATGCTCCTCTAGGGGAGGACAGGGATAGGGCCAGGAATAGAAGGGGGTAGGAGGGAGGAAGCCCCAAATAACTTCCATGTGTGCAGGCTCACACCATCTAGATGTCTCCCTTTCCCACCCACCCTGACAGGGAGTGGCTTAAGGGTAGAGTAGTTTGGTTCTGAGAACCCCAGAAAAACTGTCACACTGCATTTGGGGAGGACAAAGAGGCTGAGACCCAGTGTTACAGATACTGACCGGCTCCTCCAGAGTGACCTTGAGCCAGAGTCCTCCATCCAGGACCCAGTGGGGAGTAACTGGCTCTCCGGGGACATTTCCTGGTGTGAAGAGAGAGACTGGTGTCAGAGTCGCAGCAGGTGGGAGCAGGAAGCCAGCAGGGAAGGCGAGGCCCTGAAAACCAGACTCCATTGGCAACACCCAGGGCCTGGCATCCCTAGAATGGAGTGGTGGTCAGGGAAGTGGCAAAAGAGACCAGAGGCACCAAGAAACACCCCCACTGGGGAATTTGAGAGTGGCCAGACCTTGGGGAGCTGGCTTGAGGTCAGAGAGCATGGGAAGAAGCCCAGACCCCATGTGCAGGGAATGGGGGGGGGGGAAGGAGGCAGCCTCGGGTATTTTTAGACGGGACAGCAGATGCCTTTAGGGTGAGGGATATGTAACCAGGGGCTGGCTGTCTCTACCATCTGAGTAAGAAACCACCAGATGTCTTGCTCAGAGCTCCTGTTGGGGTTGATGTTGATGGAGAACTCTGAGGGACCTGGTCCAGAAACTCCCTCCTTTTGTGAGGGGAGGGACAGAGCTGGGGTTCAGAGCCTCATTGCTCCTAGGCCAGGCTTTTCCAAGGGGGCTCCAGGAGGAATACCAGAGCCAAGCATTACTCAGAGGGTGCTGGAATGTTCTTCAGGAATGTTCCTACCTCCCCTCTCCTATCTGGTCCCAGCAACCCTCACAGGACCTATCCTGTGGAGAGCCAGGCTGCAGCAGCCCTCTCATCCCTCTGGCATTCAGTTCTCCAGCAAGCCCAGTTCACAGGAAAAAAAAAAACAAAAAAACAAAAAAACAAAAAAAACAAAAAAACAAAAAAAAACAAAAAAAAAACAAAAAAAAAACAGAAAAACAAAATAACCGCACCCACCACCAGCTCTGACCCTAGCCCTGTCCAGGCTGAGAGCTATCTCTGAGGTTGGTTCAGCTCTTCCTGGGTCCTCCCAACTCCCTTTCCTCTCCCATCTCCTCTCCAGATTCTGGATATCAAACATTTGTGATAGGAGCAGGATAGGAGGCTTGGTGGTTAAGGCTGCTCTTCCAGACAACCGGGTTCAGTTCTCAGTTCCCAATGGCAGCTCACAGCTGACCACTTATAACTCCATTTCCAGGGCCCTGTCTCCCTCATCCAGCCCCCAGGTATACCTGGCACCTCCATGGTACACAGATGTATATGCAGGCAAAACATTCGTACACATTTAAAAAATCTGGAATAGCAGCAGCCCCCAGAACCCCCTCCTTGAAGTAGCGTGTGCTTCTTAAATAATGAGCCATCATGCAGTTGGGGGAGAGGGTGTAGCTTTGGAATGGAGGCTGAAGAAGAAGGGAGGGGAGGAGAGGGAAGGGCAGAGAAGCCTTCCTGGAGGTAAAAGATCTCTCAGCCAAGAGAAGGCTTAATTGGGTATGGAGAACCAGGTCTTGCTGACCTCAGGTCACCTAGGATGCAGGATACACAGAGGCTGTCTCTGCCATGAGTTTCACCAACAACTATCTCCTGACAGTACAGCTGACATTCATCCCTTTCAGAACCATAACAGAGCAGGAGTTCCTAGGCATGGGGTCGCCTCTAGGCTGCCCAACAACCAAGTTCTCAGGCCTTCCTGCCTCCTTCCTGATGCCTCCTCTGCCTTCTAATCAGCCGGGTGCTTGCTGTATGGCGTTTGGAAACTCAACCTACCCACTTAGAGATGCTAAGAGCCCTGTCTTAGCAGAGTGAGGAGAGGTTACAGTAGGAAGAGAGAGCAGCAGTCCCCAGGCATTGCTAAGCAGATAACCCCTGTTTGAAAGCAACAGTGTAAACACCATATACGTTGCCTAGACCCAAGACGAAGGGAGGATGAGCCTGATGGACCCACTAAGCCTATAGGCAGAGCACGACTCCGAGGGCCCCAGGGCACCAGTCCTTCCTGGAGGAGGAAGACCCTCTGGCCTAGAAGTCTGGAGATGCAGAAGCCTCGGAGCACAGCTAGGAGCTGTACAACACTAAAAGGGAATAGGGCCAGCCCAGAATCCTCTTTCTTGGCCAGGTAGCAAACTCTCTGGTCCACTAGTTGCTCTGGAACCCATGACCACCACCACTTCACCTGTCCTAGAGGCGGCCCGGCCCACACCCTCACCTGGAAACATCAGGGCGCTGTAAAGGGGACACGCAGGAAGCAGCAGCAACAGCAGCACGGGAGGCCCCCCAGGTCTTCCGCACCCCGGGCCCATAGCTGGGAGTGCCTTGGCCTCCCACTCTGGCTCTGCTGTTGGCTCCACCCCGGCTGCAGGGGGCCCGCCTCCTCCCGCCCTCAGCCCGCCTTGCAGCACCTCGCCAGGACCCAGTTCCTACCCCGGCTAGCGGCTGGACTTGAGCTCGCGCAGCGGGAGCCAGAGAGACCCTTCCCTGACCACAGCGGCAACAACTTAACCCACGCTGGCAGAGGGAGAGGAGGGCGGGAAGCTCCGGGAAGGTTCTTAGAGAACCTCGGAGTGCTCAACAGAGGCATTGGCTGCGGGACTCCCGTAGCTGTCGGGTCTGCCCGGGGTTCTGGTCTCCCAAGTGACTCTGGACCTGCGTTTTGAGTTGCCCTAAGCGAGGATTCCTCCAAGGATCTGTCTACCCGTGCTTACTGTCGCCACTGCAGTGAAGTCTTCGTATGTAACTGTCCCCCTGACGCCAAGGCGCAGTGGGTACCTAGGCTGCGCGGTGCTGGAGACTGTGGTTCCTGGAAAAGGCCGTGGTGGTGGGCCCGGGGAGGAACAGTGATGGCCAGGGCAGGATTGTACTGTGCCACAAACATCCAGGCGAGAGGAATCCTTCTCCAAATTTTAGGGACATTGCTTTCATGTTGTAAAGATCACTTCCCGTACTAGGTATGCATTTGGATAGCAAGAGATTTAACTTTGAAACAAGCTGGTTAATAATTTGGCTGTGAGAATTTGGAATGTGAAAGTTCTGACGACAGAGAAAACTACATGTACAGGGTTCAAACATCAAACACTTTCAGGCCAGTGGGGACCACTTGGATCAAGACAGGGCACTCAAGATTGCCAGCCTGGGCAATATAGGGAGAGGTCTGGAAGAGAAAGGGAAGGGGAGATGAAGGAGAGGCCAAAGGGGAGAGGAGGGGAGGAGAGAAGAGAGAGGGGAGAAGAGGCGAGGAGAGGAGAGGAGTTCAGCAGGTTCAAAGGGAAGTTCAAAGTCATCCTCTGCTATAGGAAAAAGTGTGATATCTGCCTGAACTTGAGGGAAGCAGGCTCTGTCACCAGTTAGTGAGTTAACAGCCTGCCATGCGACCATGAATTCTACAGAAAGCCAGAAGAGTGACACATGCCTTTAAGCCAAGTGCTGGACCAGACAAAGACAGGCAAATTGTTGTACTCCAGGTTCAGTAAGAGAGCCTATCTCAAAAATCATAATGGAGAGTAACATAGGGAGATACCCAAAGTATTCATGCACAGGTTAATGTACCCCCCCACACACACACCAGGGGAGACTGAAAGATAAGACAGCCATGATTCACACCTGTAATTCCAGCACTCCAGAGGCAGCCCAAGCTAGACAGCAAGACCCTGCCTCAAAAACCAAACACAAAAGTATAAAGTGTTTAGGAAAGTCTTCCTACCTCTTAAGTCTCCATCCTTTCAATTCTCATTTCCCACAGGAAGCCACTACTACTGATTTCTTAGACAATTATATATCATACTCATTCATGTTTGTAGCCCAGGAAGGTTGGTTCTTCCTGTAGCATTTTGAAGGACCTCTATGTATATAAAGGAGAGTAGCCTCTGTCTAGAGTGTGGGTTGTATTTCTCCAGTTTGTGAGTTTTACCCAGCCTATTACCTATGCCTTTAGCTCATTTATTCTTGTAGATGAGTAGTTTTCAACTGTATCGCTATGATCACATTTTTCATGAATTCTTCTGCCACTGGACAGTCAGTCCGTGGGTCTGAATTGGAGACTGTTACAAAAATATTACAAGGGCATGCGTGTGCATGTGTCCTTGGTGTCCTCCCTGGCCTGTTCCCCTTCTTTATCTGTCTGCCTAGGAACACATCCTTAGTAAGTCATTTGCTTGTGAATTCTTGCCTTGGATAACAATAATGGCTTTGGTCATGGTGGACGCTCCAGTGCAGACAGGTGGAGAGGCTGCATGTCCTTTCCCTGTAAATGAGTAAGTGGGGTCACCAGAAATACTGATGGTAGCAGAATCTATCCTTCCACTGAATTCCCTGTTCCTTCTGCAAGGTGACCCTGGGCGTGGGAGTGGGGTGTATAAGACGGAGGCATTTGTCATGTCCAGACCCACTTTGATGCCTCTTCTCTCCTGCTAGAAGAATTTGAGAAAGTTAGCATTGTTAACTTGACAGAATCTAGGATCACCTGAGAGATAGATCCATGGGAAAGCCTGTGGAGAATTATCTTGATTGTTCAATTGAAGTGAGAATACCTGTCCACTGTGGGTGGTACCATCCCCTAGGCAGGTGCCATCTGATAGAGTTGGTTGATGACTTTTAGTTAGTTCCTGCCTAAAACAAGCTGAGGGCAGGGAAGTGGAGCAAAGCCACTTGGAGAGTCCTCTACACTTAGCCTAAAGTAAGTCTGAAGGCAGAGGGGCAGAGAAGAAAGCAGGCCCTTCAGAGAGCACCAGGGCTCCTACAGTGAATGGGAAAGCCTCTCTGCTGCAGAGTGTGTCTCTGAGATTGCCAAAGCCAACTAATTATTCCTGCATGGTCCCTCTCACTATGGCATGTTTCACATGGTTTCCTAGTTTCCCATTTCCTCTCTTTCACCAGACCAAAAGCACCATGATGTCCGGGAATACATTTGTTGTACCTCCTGGTATTCGGTCTGGCCCAGCTGAAATTAATAAGACAAAGAAGGCTATTGACATTTCTCTTGGTTGCTTAACAATTAGATGGCAAGACTCTAATGCTGACTATACAACACACTTTGGTTGCAGCACATTCAGAAATCAATCTGGAACTGACCCAATGGCTAACTTTCATAGCGCTAGAAGGTGCTATGTAGGTTTCTGGGAGAGAAAAGTCATCAACGGTATTGCCCAATGGAGAACCTTGAATGCTACCGTAACGAGCTGCCAGGTAAGATGCGTGGTGGTGCAATAGTGACATGAAGATTTGGGAATAACCAACAACTTTCTGATTGGATTTGAGGCCTGCTCCACAGGAGAGACTCTATACCTGGTACTGTAAATCTGACCAAAAGCCTGTGGCTCAGGAGGTCATAGACCCTGGAAGGGAGCCTAACACTGTTATTTTGCTAACAGGACATGTTGTCAAACAGCTTTTCTAAATATTTGTTTATACTCATAGGTTAGTGCTGCTCTCATCCTTGGGCAGAGAACTGCAGTGGGCAACAATTAATGCAGAGTCAAGGAGCTGAGAATTCGGGACTGCCTAGTGCTCAGCCCTAAATAGGACATATGTGTCAGTTCCCCAAAGGCATCAGGGAAGAGGGGGCAGGAAGAATAAAGGTGCTGGAAGATGAGGAGGAGTACCATAAACTATGTATTATAGATATGACATGGCCATTAAGCTCATAAATGAATGCATAGCAGCAGGGGCTTCCTGCAAAGACCAAACCAGCAAGAACAATCACTATTCCGACAGGCAGCACTGGTTGGACTCCGGGGTATAAAAATAAATAACAAGTAAATAAATGAGAGGACATGAAGATGGGAGGGGATATTTTGGAGGGCATCTGGTGGAGGCTGGGAGGGGACACTTAAGAGTGGGTATGATCAAGATACAGTGTACATGTAAAATTGTCAAAGCGAAATAGAAATGTGAAGTAACACTGACCAAGTGTGGTGGCACACACCTTTAATCCCAGCACTTGGGAGGCAGAGGCAGAGGCAGATGGAGCTCTATGAATTTAAGGCAAGCCTGGTCTACAGAGAGTTTCAGGCCAGCTAGGGCTACATAGTGAGACCCCATCTCAAAAATGAATGAATGAATGAATGAATGAATGAATGAAGAGGACTGTAGCCTCTGGGCCCTATGGAGATCAGTCATTCTTGCATTCATTCAAGCTATATGACTCCTAAGCCCAGATAAGTTTCCAGACATGTCAGGGTCTTCCATGCCAAGCTCTCTAAGCAACCATTAGTTTGCACTTTGCAGTTGCAGTTGGGAGGGGAACCGTGGATCAAACCTGAGGGCAGTGCATCCCAGGACATCATTGGCCATGCCTGGAAGCAGCATGGAACAGTGAGTTATCAGGTATTTGTTGGTGTCGTTCTCTAAAGTGCAACAGGAAGTGTCCTGGAAACCCACACCAGTGCTCAAGATGGGCACCTCTCCCCATCTGCAAATGGGAGTTAGCCTGTAATAGCCCAGAGCATGGTGTCTGAGGGAGGCATTGCCAATTCCAGCTCACGGACAATGTCAGGGTGGTGCCTGGAGATGCCAGGCTGGTGCTCAAGAGCTTCACAAACAGTGATGGGAGTGCACAGAAGTCCCCAACGTCACGGTCATAGCTCCATTCCTGACAGCGCAGAACACCCAAAGAGAAGCATTTGCTTTTTGGCAGGGTGAACTGGGTGCCTAGAAATCCAAGAAATCAGCCAGAATTTAGATAAGTAACTCAGGGTTCTGGGTATCCAACATAAAGGGAGGGATTTTTCCCTCTTTCATTTCCTTTCTATTTCTTTTCTTTTATTTAAAGATTTTATTTATTTATTATATATACAACATTCTGCTTTCACGTATATCTGCACACCAGAAGAGGGCACCAGATCTCATTACAGATGGTTGTGAGCCACCATGTGGTTGCTGGGAATTGAACTCAGGACCTCTGGAAGAGCAGCCAGTGCTCTTAACCTGTGAGCCATCTCTCCAGCCCTCCTTTCTATTTCTTATTTCTTATTTTCTTGTCATTTTGAGACAGGTCTCATTATGTAGACCAGGCTGGCCTGCCTCTGCCTCCTGTATGCTGGGATTACAGGCGTGCACCTCCACACCCGATTCGTTGTGTTTTTAAGAGATGAGGTTTTGCTGTGTTGCCCACACTCATCGCAGTCTCCTGGGCTCAAGGGATCCTCCCACCTCAGCCTGGAGCGGCTGGGTCTACCGGTTCACAACACAACATCCAGGTAAAGTGGCAGATTTTTCAAATAAACTTTCTTGCCAAGATATATATTCTGAAAGTGAATAGTTCATCAAATTTTCACAAGTGAACACACTCACTCAACCTGCCTCACACCCGAGGTGTGTCTCCTAGGTGATGCTAAACCCAACCAAGTTCACAGTGAAGACCAAGGACAGGCAGAGTTAAGCAATGGGATAGAAGTCAATAGAGTGATGGGCTGAAGGGATCAAGAGTGTTTCCAGAGAGTTTTAAGTGAGACGGGAAGACCCACCCCAAATGTGGGCAGCAGTACCTGGTGGGCTGGGTGCAAAGAGAAAGGGTAGGAAGCCAATGGCACCGTCACTGGTCTCTCTCTGCTTCCTTACTGACATGTGACCAGCTGCCTCCTGCTCCTGCCCCACCCCACTTTTGCTGCTGCCTTCTCCACCAAGGTGAGACTGTGCCCCCCCCAACTGTGAGCCAGAAAAGTAAATCTTTCCTCCCTTAAGTTGCTTTTCTCACTGATCCAGCCATGAGAAAAGTAACTAGCACCACAGCTGTGGCCCCAGCTGCCAGCCTCCCACTGAACACTTGAGAACCGTACTCATATGGTCATCCTCAGGCACAGCTTCTCATATCCCTGTGGACATGGTGCAATCTACTGAGCCTTCCCACTGCTGTTGTGTATTTATTAGTTCAGTTTCTGGCTATGACGAATGATGTCATTATGAAATTCTAGTACACATGTCAGGGTGATATAAGCCCTTGCTTTTCCTGAGTAAATGCCCAAGAATAGAATGTCAGGGTCAAGGGAAGAACATTTTACCCTTAATGGACATTGACAATTCATTTCACAAGGTTGTCATGTTTAAAGTATGATGCCATTTTTATAAAGCTCAAAGACAGGAAAAATCACATCTATGGTGTTAGAAGTTGAGCTAGTAGCTACACTTGGTGGGGTCGAGGGGTTATTCTGGGGTGCTGGTGTTTCTGTTTCTTGATCTGATGTGGATTATTTGGATGTGTTTCCCTTTGGAAACATTATTGAGGTAACACACTTACCGTGTGGGCATGCTCTGTTTGAATTACAGGTTAATTTCGGAAGTCTAAGGCTTCAGACCACCAGGATTGACCCAAAGAGCTTCTCTGCGAATTCTTCAGCACACCCCCTTGGAAGGACATGTGAGCTGATGAAGACTCCCAAGTCACATGTTCCCAAACCCACTGCACCCACCTGCCCATGGCCATCCCTGACAGCCTGGAGCATCTTGCTGCTCTAAGTTTGTTCTCTCCTTGTCCTGCTTCTGGATTAAAGCTGGTTTTCTACCCTGCTACTCAACAAAAATATACAAGAAACAAGTGTCACCTGCCATATGCCAAACGTGTGCTGGTTCTTAGGAGTGAGCAGCCCATCATAGGAGCTGTGAGGAACAGGAAGGGACACAGATGACATCCGCAGACAGTATGAGGCAAGCATCCTGTGATTTACACTCCCTGGCCACGTGCCCACAGAATTTAATAAATTCCCTGAATTCTAGCCTAGACATTCTGGTTGCAAGAAGAAAATTGACTCCAGTTGTATCGTGGAATGGAAGTTTATTGGAAGAATACGCTAGACAGGCTCCTGGAGAAAACATGGTATACAGGCACAAAAATGAAATGGGACCTGAAGAGGATCAGAAATTTAAGGTCATCTACTCTCAGCTACATAATTCAATTGAAGTCAGCTTGAGCTACATGAGCCCTTGTCTAGGGCGGGGAAGGAAGGGAAGAAGGGAAGGAAGAAAGTGGGCCTTCCCTGGTTCATTCCCAACATTCTAGCCTCAATTCTGACTCCACTACTCCCTAGTTTCTCAGCTCCAGACCCTTTGATCCTTCCACCACATACTACCAGGCTACAGCAGGAGTTCCCAACCCACGGTAAGCCAGCTTCCCCTCCATCCCTGACCTCCCAGGAGCACTTCATCCCTTCTTGGTGATACTCATGTGTTTTAACAGACACTGGAGCATGGGTGTTCAAGAAATGCACAGCTGTTCCCTTTTCCATGGAGAGAGATGTACCCAGAGCAGGAATAAGGATGCTTGTTCATACTTGAACAGGTAACACCCCAGTCTGCTCCTCATTCTTGAGCCAGTTTACAGCTAACTGTAGGAGTGGGAGGGAGTGGGATGAGTTACTTCTTCCAAGGGCAGACCCTGTACAAAGATGTCTGCCTGGCATGCCATTGCTCTCCTAAGTGTGGCGGTTTGAATGAGAATGGCCCCCATACGCCTGTGTGCTTGAATACTTTGTCCCTGGTTGATGAACTGTTTGGGAAGGATTAGGAGGTGTGGCCTTGTTGGAGTAGGTGTGTCTCTAGGGGTGGGCTCTGATATTTCAAAAGTCCACGCCAGGCCTTCTCTCTCTCTCTCTCTCTCTCTCTCTCTCTCTCTCTCTCTCTCTCTCTCCCTCCTCTCTGTTTCTCTCTCCTCTGTCTCTTTCTCTCTTTGTCTGTCTCTCTGTCTCTCTATCTCTTTTTCTCCCTGCTGCCTGGGGTATAATGTTCTCAGCTAATGCTCCAATGCCACACCTGTCTGCTTCCCACCATGTGATCAAGGACTAACCCTCTAAAAGTATATGCAAGCCCCCAGCTAAATAGAGTTATCTTGTTCATCGTATCCCTTTACAGCCAAAGAACAGTAACTAAGACACCTTGGGACCACCAAACCTTAGTTTCCTCAGTTTTATCATATCAGAGGGATTGATCCTTCCAGGAAACTCAGAACCAGAATGTCCAGGGATTGAATCAGAGCCTAGCTTGACAATGGGACTCTCTCCAATATCAAAAGTCCTAGGGCTGAGTCCACAGTTGGGGTCTTTGAGAAATACAGGTTCCAAATGTAGTCAAGACTCAGAATAAAAAGTACATTTCCCAGTCTCCCTTGCAGCACAGTGTGTCTGTGTGACCAGATTCTAGCTGATGAGAAGTGAGTAGAATTGACAGCTGTGCTTCCCATCTCTGTGGACCATGGGAACAGGCATGCCCTTCACTCCACTCTCCCTTCTCACTGTAGGACCATGCTCACTGCAATCACCCAAGCTTCATAATCAAAGGCAACATTTGGGGGATGGAGAAGAGCAAGAGAGAAGGATTCTGAGCCCCAATATCTTATTCCACCATAGCAAAGCCAGTATAGGAGAGAAAAATAAAACTCTGTCACACTGAAGTCACTGTATTCGGTCTCTGTTAAAACAGCCTGACTTTTATTCTGTCTGGTACAGAGTATTGTAGCAAGTCCATGAGGGCCCAGATGCTGTTCTAGCCAATCAAAAAAGTCCACGGTGGCCTTTGAAGAGAAAGAGGCAAAAGGACACAGAAGAAAGCTTCACAGAGAAACGTGGCCAACATGGCTGGCTCAGTCCCAGAGCCCTGGAGGCAGCAGGCTGACTTCCACTTCACCTGTCTCCATCAGTTTTTCTTAGGAGCAAGAGGCTTGGAAGGCAGGTCACAGAAAGTCGGTTGCTACTGTGCTGCCTGTACAGAGGTAGGCAGGGCATTGTTCACAACACCTGAGTTGTCAGATAGTGGCAACCACCTCCTCCTGAGGGCAGGTAAGGCTTCCGTCAGTGCAGAGGTGTGGCTGCATCCAGTGCTAGGAGCTTCCCATAAAGAAAACCTGGGTCACAGAAGGTCCCACACTGACGTGTGGTCCTAGGAAGAGGTCATCTGCAGAAGAGGAGTACACTAGTGGAGGGAAAGTGACCTCTCTTTCCTGCCTAGGTGACAGGCAGGCTCAGACTTGAGGAAGAAAGACTTCAAACCAGAGGGGAAGGGATCAGAAAATTATGTCTTGATAAAGCTACCAAGTCATGCACCCAGCAAACACAGCTACTCCACGCCTCAGTCAGAAAGGCTCTTGCTATTCCCCAAAGAAACCTGGGCTCCTGTGCTTCTCTCCCAACCACCCCTAGTCCCAGTACTGTCCTTTAAATAGGAACGCTGTCTGGGTGTCAGATGGACACTGTTACACCTACACGCGCCCATATATGTCAAATGGATACCTGCATAGTATCTTTATGAGTGGCCATCTCTGCTGAATTCTCGTTCACATTCATCTTATGAGAATGCCTCTTTCTGCAGGGGCAAGAGCAGACTCAGTAAGAGTCCCTGCCCTGCAGCTTCACAGCCTCCCCGACTGCACAGAGTGGAACAGCCCCCCCCCCACACACACACAGTGTGGAGCACCTTGTTTGTCCCTCCCCGATATCCCCCTCCCCCGGGCCAGCTCTTTCTTCAGAACAGAGTATATACAAGCAAAGGAAAGGCACTGCAAGATAAACCATACAGGTGATTTGGGAAGAGATCCCCAACTTTGGAGAGGGCATGATAGGAAATTTGAAGGCTGTGAATTCTATAGGGGAGAATTTCCCTCAAAAGATTTGGGGGACAATGGGGAGACTGAGATGAGCAGAATGAAGTATTCCAGTCCCCTACCCAGTTCTGGACCCACCTCCATGTGTGCCAGGCTCCTAGGCCCAGCAGCAGGCACAGGAAGCCCACCAGAAATCCCAGGACCCAGAGCAGCCGCTGGAACAGTTGTAGCTGGTGCAAGGCTGCAACATGAAGGAGAAGTTGAAGGAGCTCTCTGGGTTTCAGGCCCCCACCACTCCTCCCGAGGTGACTATAATAGAACTGATTTTAACTTTCACTTCATCTCCAATCTCTGTGCAAGGGAGCTCCAAGCAATCCATTTGAACTAGACAGACATGTTGTCTGGTGGCAGAAGGGATCTGAGAAGGACACGAGAATCTGTGTGCAGAGTGATTCCAGTGGCTGGTAGAGCCGTTCTCCTCACCTCTGGTCCCAAAGTAGGCTGAGGCTGAGGCAGAGCCCAGGACGTTGGAGGCAGTGCACACGTACTCCCCCTGATTGCTGGGTCCAAGTTCCTCTACGCCCAGTCTCAAGGCATTAAGAGAGGCAGAGACGTGAATGTGTGGCTGGGTGGGAATACCCTGGGGTTGGTTGGAGGCTACTAGTTGACTGCCCAGGTGGAGGGTGAGGCTGGCCGGGGGCTCACTGTCCACTCGACAGTCGAGGATGCCCTGGAGGCCACCCTGAGGTTCCACAAACACTGTCAGAGTGGGCGTCTTGGGAGGATCTGTGGGGAGGAAGAGTGTGGTGACTGGAAAAATCAACTTCAGTTCCCTCTATTGGCTGTGACTTTGCTGTACTTCCATGAGATAGTGGCGCTCATTCCCTCACTCCTGAGGCAAAAGTGACATTATGGGGGATGGGGAGGTGCCTTAGTCAGTAAAATGGTTGCTGCATGGGGATGATCTGAGTTTGATCCCCAGCATTCATGTGAAAAGCTAGAATCTTAGCACTATGGAAGCAGAGACAGGAGGATCCCTGGAGCTCTGTGGACATCCAAGCTTGCTGAATTGGTTCAGTGAGAGACCCTGTCTCAAAAGATGGAGTGGAGAGTAATAAATATTGTAGCCTTTGGCCTCCTAGTACACATGCACAAACAGGTATATGCATATACACAGCACACACACACACACACACACACACACACACACACACACACACAGAGAGAGAGAGAGAGAGAGAGAGAGAGAGAGAGAGAGAGAGAAAGAGAGAGAGAGAGAATATGCATATACATTTTTAAAGCGGCATTGTGGGACTTTGGTGTAATATGTTGGGTGCCAATATGTAACACGAAAAATAAAAACCCAGAGACTGATATGGGGTTCAAGCTTCAAGCTGAAGATCAGAAAAGCAAAGCAGCCAGACCACCAAATCTTACTTCTACCTCAGGCTGAAAGGGTTGCTCTGTCCTCAGGGTGTCTGGACAATAAATCTCCCACCAAGCCTCAGACTGCAATCCCAGATTGCTGCCTCTTCCTTTTATACCTCTTAAATCCTGGGATTAAAGGCATGTGATCCCAAGTGCTGAGATCACCATTGTGTGATCTATTTCTCTATAAGACTGGATAAATTTTGTGTAACTCAGTGTGGCCTTGAACTAACAGAGATCCATCTGCCTGTCTCTTGAGTCCTGGGATTAAAGGTGAGTGCTACCACTGCCTGGTTCTCTGGCCAGCTAGTATGTCTGCTAGGATTAAAGGTGTGTATCACCATTGCCTGACCTCTTTGTCTGTGGCTAGCTTTGCTTTCTGAACCCTCAGGCAAACTTTAATAAATCATAATAATATATCATCTTACTTTGGAAATGGATATCAAGATGTTTGCAGCTTCTCTTCTGCTTCTGGAAACAACCATGTGGAAAGCTCAGGCTAGCCTGCTAGCCATGTATGGCCTATCTGCAGCCACCAGATGAGGCCATCTTAGACTGTTCGGTTTCAGCAGAGCCACTAGACAACTGCAGTCAGGAGACCAGAACTGCCCATCTGAGCCCTGCCTGAATTTCTAACTCATGGAATTGTGAATTTGGGATAACTTGTTACCAAGCAGGAACTAATTGATATAGCTTGGGACCCGAATGGAGTGGGAGAACCAAGGCTAATGATGGCCCAGTGTGCACCAGGCACTC
Source organism: Cricetulus griseus (assembly GCF_003668045.3). NCBI lineage: Eukaryota > Metazoa > Chordata > Mammalia > Rodentia > Cricetidae > Cricetulus > Cricetulus griseus. Next base: position 47,496,882 of record NC_048599.1, on the reverse strand, counting down.
AGTTGCTTTATCTTCTGTATTCATCCCAAGAGGACAGGGAGAATGTGTCCTCCATTTCAAAGGTGGGGAAAGAAAGCAAAGATACACAAACACATACAACCAGCCAGTGGGAATGCTGGTATTCTAAGACCCCCTACTTATGAAGCTCTTACTCTAGCAGAGGAAAAGACCTGATGCAGACCAATGAGAGACCAGGCAGAGGAGGGGTCATACTCACACAGGACACGGAGCATGACAGGAGCAGAGGTCGTGACCCCAGTGGAGAATTCAGCCCTGCAGTGGTACAGTCCAGCCTGAGCCCGGGTCACATGGGTGAAGGAGAGTATGGGCGCAGGATCTGTGTGTAATGGATGGCGATTCCAGAACCATGTGACAGTAGAGTTGCCCGTGGGCTTGGAGCCACCAGGGAGATGGCAGCTTAGGTTCAGAGCTATGCCCTCTGGCACATCCAAGCCTGGCTCAGCTGCCACATGTATGTCTGTGGTACACAACAGGAAAATAAATGGTCAGAGATCGGTACATTGTGGGATGATCTCAATCTATCTTGGGCTCAAGGCCCTCCACAGTGGGCTGTGTCTCTCGTTGGACTGATCATAAAAACAGCATGACTAACAACTGTGTCCTGAGGTTCCCTTACAGGGCTGTGCCTCCAGCATCAGAGAAGGGCATCTGAAGTGTGAGGCTTCACCTTGCCCTCAGACTGGGATTCCCAAAGGTGGGCTTCTGTCTTGCTCCCACCTTCCTTCCTCAGTGAAGGGTGTGCGAGGTCAGGATATGTCTCCTCCCACCCCTTCCATAAGACATTAATAACCTTCCTGACTTGGATGGTAGGGCTGGATCATCCCCTTGGGATAGTCTACCCCTTCAATGAGAACTGTGCCTCCTCCAGCAGATTAGGCTCCCCAGGGATGGAGTAGTCCACATTCCTTTGGGACAGCAGGCCCTCACATGGGATCCAGGCCCACAACACAAGAATCCCAAACCCTCACACCCTCCTGACCCCTGTCCCACTCACCAGTCTCCTGCGGGAGCTTCTGGGTGGTACTGATGGAGCCCAGTGCATTTCGGGCTGTACAAACATAGGTGTTGTCATCGCCTCCAGACACGCCTTGCACCTGCAGTCGAAGAGCATTTCGGGCCACCTGGATGTGACCCATCCCTGATGCAGAGCTGTGAAGCTCATGGCTGGCAGCTAGCACCTTGCCATTGTGGGATAGGACCAGCTCAGCAGGTGGTTCGCTGTCCACAGTGCACTGTATCACGAGCATGAGCCTGGTCCTCGAGTCCCGAAAGGAAGACAGGACAGCATCCCGAGGGGCATCTAGAGGTGGGGCAGAACACAGATGGGGGCCCTGCCATGGCATGAATGGCTCACTGCCCATCTGCCCAGTGTTGGTGAGACTAAAGTTTCTAGACAAATGTCCCCTTCCTAAAAATTATGCCTTATCAAGTGAGTGGACAGAGTCCTTCAGGCAGGCTTCTAGGGCCATAGTATCTCCATCTTTATCACTAATGCCCTCTTTTCCCCAAGTGCCCATTTCTAGACCCTCCTTAATGCCATGCCCACCCTAACCAAGTGCTGTAAGCACCCCCTGCCACCCTCACCCTGGAAAGCCACAGGCAAGGAGCCCCTGCTCACAGAGAACTTGCAGGGTGGCGGGTCGGGAGCTGCGTGTGCCCTGATTGTCATGCACCTGGCAAAAGTAGGCGCCAGCATGAGCCCGTGTAGTCACCAGAAACTGGAGCGAGGAAGCTGGCCCCTCCTGAAGCCAATGGCCATTGTGAAACCAGGCATAGAGGGTGGGTGGGAGTGCAGCAGGGTCCTCGCAGGTCACTGTCACAGGCCTCCCCTCGGGCACAGCAGCAGAGGGATCCATCACCACTCGTACACCTGAACCAAGGAATCCAGGGTCAGCTCGGCCCAGCTAGACATTACAGGCAGTTCTCCTCTCTGCAACATTGGTCTGGCCCTGTTTCACCTTCTAGCCGAAGCTCCAGGGATGTGTTGGCCTTGCCCAATGAACTGTGGGCAGAGCAGCTATAGAGACCCTCATCACTAGGCCTTGGGTCCCGAAGCTCTAGGCGCAGGGTGTTGGGGACAGAGGCTTCTGTTGAAGAGGCTAGAATGTGGCCGCCACGACTGAGAGCTAGCTGGGCAGGCGGGCGACTATCCACAGTACATAGTACCAGGACCAGCTGCCTGCCCTGGGTCTCTAGGAGGTAGGTCAGCCGCAGGCTTCGGGGAGCATCTGTAGAGATCCAGGAGGCACACAGAGTTCAGAAGCAGACTTGATAAGGCCAGTTTGCAGGTAGCAGGAGAGTTCTCCACTGTCCAGTCAGGGCCTCTGCTCCTGTCCCCATCTCCCCCAACTCTTAAGGTCCCTTGTCCAGTGCTCTGCAGCTGGCTGATAGTTGAGCTCTTAGGCTGCACACTAGGGAGTTTTCCCATGCCCTGATCCCTGTGAGTTTTTGTCACTCTTTCCACCGCTACCCACACCCAGCCACACTCACAGAGGACATCCAGGGTGACAGGTCTGGAGAGATGAGGTGCCTGGCCAGAGAGCCCCACACCACAGCGGTAGGAGGTAGCGTCTATGACTGTGACATTGGGCAGGGAGATGGAACGGGCACCAAGGAGTCGTTGCCCACCCTTGTACCATGTGTAGCTGAGTGGGGCCTGCTCGTTGGTCCATACCAAGCAGGTCAGGTTCACCTGCTGCCCCTCCTGTACAGTGGCATTGGGCCATGCTATCACTCGCACAGCTGGGGAAAGGAGGAAGTCACAAGTGAGGGTCTTAGACCTGCATGAAATAAGCCATTGTCTCCACATGGGCCAGCTAGCTCTGCTAAAGGAGTTCTCATAGGTTGAACCTGGAAGTCCTGAGTAGAGTTCTTCAAAGCCCAGACAGTCCCAAGTCCCTCCCTGGCCCTGGCTAAGGGCAAATGGGTGAAAAGTGCTTCCTGTACAGCTGTGGTGTCTCTTGAGATGCCTTTCCTGGTTAGCTTTAAGCACTGGGCACCCAGTTTTTAAACAAGGCCTCTCATGCATCACAAGCCCTAATTAGCATAGGGTTGGACTTATGCTTATGCTCCTAGGCTAGAATCGCATCTCCTCTTCTCTTCCACACTGACCCTGAGCATCGAAGTCAGCTGTAGCAGAGGCCTGGCCCAGTGTGTTGGTGGCCTCACAGGTATAGGTGCCATCGTCCTCCAGCCCTGTAGAGTGGATCTCCAGGCGCAATTCGTTGGAGCTCACAGTCACGTGCAGCCGGGGATTACTGCTAGCCAGTTCCTCTGGGCCTTGTAGGGTAGAGGCCACGAGGCGGTTCCGGTGAAACAGCCGCAGCTGAGCTGGAGGGTCACTGAGTACATTGCACACCAGGAGGCCGAACCGTGCAGGGCTTGTGCTTAGCAGCGCACTGAGTGTGGCCTGGCGTGGGGTGTCTACATCAGATGAGGAGAGTTAGGATGTGACTAGGGTGTCCGTCATACAAGTTCTGTTGTGGAACACTTCCCCTCCCCAGCATGAGTGAGAAACAGCCTTACAGGATACACGGAGGCTGACAGGGGCAGCCAGGCTGGCAGTAGCTGCGTCTGGAGCCTGAGCTTGGCAATGGTAGGCACCAGCTTGCCTCAGACTTATGGCTGCAATGCGGAGTGTGGATGAGGTTGACTCCTGGAGGGGCCGGCCATCCTGATACCACTGGTATGTGGTCCCCTCGGGAACTCCCGAGGGCACCTGGCAGCTCAGAACCACAGCCTGGCCCTCCTGGAGTTCAGGTGATGGTGAAACCCGGACCCAGGCTCCTGCAAAGAGAAAACAGTGTAGATGAGAGCTTGCCACCATCCCTCCCTTTGCTTGGTACTGTTTGTCTCCAGAAGAGTGAAAAACCCCAGTCCTGTGTCTATAGCTGCCAAGGGCTCTCTCAGTTCCGTGTCTCAGTCTTCCCTCCTCCTTTCTTGCCTGAATCTGCCTTGTCCTGGCCCTTTCTTCTTACCACCTGGAGTATGGGTTTCTGGCTTGGATTTTGGTTTGGTATGAGTTGGTTGGTCTTTTGGTTTGGGTTTTTTGAGACAGAGTCTGCTTACTCTGAAGCACCAGGTTGACTTAGAATTCATGACATAGCCCAGGCTGGCCTTGAATTTATGATGATCTCTTGCTTCAGCCTCCTGAGGGCTGGGTCCAACAGTATGCAACACTTGAAATCTGTGTTTTGTTCTGTCAATGGTTCTCACCTGTGGCAAGTGAGCCTCAGCAGAATGGAGCTTATACACTCTACAACCAGTGCGTGCACAGCACCTCCATGTGCTAGCCCTAAGAAAGGATGCTTGATCACAAAAACACTGCCAGTGGAGGACTGGCTCATGCTGAGGGCCACTAAACCGAATAGAACCTGAGCTCAGCTTGAGTAGCCTAGGGTTTGAAGGAAAGGTTGACAGCAGCTATTGTTTCCACCCTTCTTTGGCCAAGTCCTTCACCCAGGATGGAGGTCATGACAGCCCAGATAGTGGGGAGTGGGCACAGAGGAATCAGGGGTCAGGCAGTGAGGAGGAGGGACAACTAGAGCAGTGACAGAAGCTAAGACCAGAACTAAACTAGCCCACGGTCAACAGGGCTGCTATTCATGTTCCTTCAAGGCGCTCCCACAGTCCTCAGTCTATCTGCCTAAGAAATGGGTGTGATAAATGAGGAAAGACAGACAGAACCAAAGTAAGTGTCCCAAATTGTTACTGCTTCGCATTCTGAGAGAAGTATGTGTGTGTCTCTTTGGCCCTGGCCTTATGGATACTACCTGTCTTCTTTTCTGGTGCATTTGCCTATAAAGACTTTTTGTATTGTTTTGTTGAGATGTATGTACCCCAGGCTGACTTTGAACTTGCTGTCTCTTTGCCTCTGCTTACTGAAATGCCTGACTTACAGGTGTGTGCCACCACTGATGCCTGTTCTAGGAGACTGTCTATAGAGACTATATATGGATATATGTGTACATATGTAATATATGAATATGACACATGAGTATATGCATATACATATATGAATAAATAATATGAACATATTATTTGTAAGAATATGTATATACACATATATAACATACATGTGCTGGATTTTATATGAGAATGTTTGAATGAAACAAAACTACACTACAAAATGAGTTATATTAGAAAATTCTCTAGCCAGCTGGGCATGGTGGCTCACATCTGTAATCTTAGCCCTAAGGAAGCTGAGGCAGGAGCCTGAAGCTGGCACAGATACATAGTAAGATCAGAGATTCCCTGTCTCAAAAGAACAGGAAGGGAGGGAGGGCAGGTTGCAGCCAAAACAAGCCACCTGCTCAGCTGCCTCTGCTTTCTTATGGGCATTGCAGTTAGTGCAGGCTGCAAACTGCATGCATCTGCATGCATGGCGCAGTGTCCAGCTGGAACAGTTCTAGATCTCAGGGTCCACTCTAGTGTCAGAGGGTTGACACTTACCTCTGACCTGGAAGAAGAGTGAACTGTTGGCTGATCCGAGAACATTTGTGGCCTCACAGTGGTAGCTTCCTGAGTCCTCAAGACCCAGTTCTCGAACCTCTAGCTGCAGGGAGTTGGCTGTGGCCTTGGCCTGGATCCTACCATGGGATGGACGCTGGGGTTCCAAGTTGGTGGCCAGGAGATGCTCTCCACGGAATAGAGACAGATGAGCCAGGGGCCGGCTGTCCACCGTGCAGATGAACACAGCCATGTGGCCCTGACCCACATCCAGGAGGGCTGACAGCTTTGGAGGGTCTGGGGCATCTGCATGAACCGGGGTGGGGATGGCTACTCAGGCCACTCTAGCCAATCTCACTACATTCTAGCTGCTGCACTGTGTCCCCTCCTCTTCTATATACTCCACAGACCCATCTGGTCATTCCAGGTTGGCATTTATCTCCTTAGGCCCCAACCCTAACCCTCCATCCCTCAGGTCCCTCTGCCCTCTAGGCTCATCCACCCTTCAGGCCCCTCCATCCTCCTGGCCCACTAACACACACACCACAACCCCTCTGCCCCCCAAGCTGTGATGCCCTTAGCCATCACCCACACAGAACACTTAGGACCACAGGAGCCGAGAGCTGAGCTCCATCCTCAGTGAGGAGGCGGCAGGCATAGATGGCAGCATCAGTCCTGGCCACGGGCTGCAGCCTTATAGTCTCCAGTGGTCCCTCAGTCCACAGCACTCCGTTCCGGAACCAGGAGAAGTTGGCAGGGCTGACAGCAACTTCCTGGCTCACGTTGCAGGTTAGGTTGGCCTCTGTGCCCTCGCGCAGTGTGTCTGACGGTGTGATGACCAGGACAGTAGCTGGACGATAGGCAACATGGGCTCACTGGAGACAGGCCTCTCTGTGGTTAGTCTCACTTAAAGCCCACCCTGGCCCAGGTTTCCAACTTTTAGCCAGAGAGAATGGAGAGAAAAAGTCAGTAAGACGTGGCGGTGTAGAGGGGCATGGAAAAGGGATAGAAAGCAAGGGAGCCCCACTGTACTTTCTCAGTGGTAAGCCTTGAAGTCCCAGCATGCTCCCCTTCCCTTGGTGTGGAGGGAGGGACATTGAAGCTCCCTCTGCTTCCTTCCATTTTGTGGACAGAGGCCATTGTGCCCGGTCAATTTGCTCAATGCAGGGGTATTCTGAGCTCAGGTTATAGCTCCCTCAGCCCTTCTCTCCTCCTTACCCTTAGCATTGAAGGTGGCTGAGGCAGAGGAGTTGCCCAATGTATTGCTAGCCTCACACTGGTACATGCCCTCGTCCTCTAACACCGGGTTCTGGATCTCCACACGCAGTGAGTTGGAGGCTCTTCTGACCTTTGTGCGCGGGGAGCAGCACCCACCCTTTGATGGCAGAGAAGTGGCCACAACATGGCCCTTGTGGAGAAGCCGTAGCTGGGCTGGGGGATCGCTGTCTACCTGGCACAGGAGGAGGCCACGCCGCCCAGCCCCAATACCAGAGGTGTCCAAATCCAGCCTGGCAGTGAATGTGGGCTTTCTTGGGGGATCTATGGAGAGGAAAAGCATTAGACACTCGTTTCATGGCTCCTGCTAGAGCCCCAGGGCCACTTCAGCCCGGCTAGGCTCCACAAAACACACTGAGCAATCACAAACAGCTGTGTAAGGTGGGCACAGTCAGGCGTCATTGGCATTCATCTGTGCCCTCATCCTAAACTGTGCCCTGCTGCTGAATAGAAGGGGTGCATTTTCCAGCAGGATCAAGGTGTTGTATTATCAGCCACCTTGCATGTCCTATCTACTGCCAAAGCAGAGTATCCTCAGAGCAGCCCCAAGACTGTCACTAGGTGATGCCTCAAAGCTTGTTCCACCCTCATTTGTTCCTCAACCCAGACCCCGATGTATTAGATCGTACTTAAAATGGCCTGTCTGGCTTTATTGTTGTTGTTGCAGCTTTGATGGTTAATGCTGTCAACTTGAAGGCTCTAGAATCATCTAGAAGATGAACCTATGGGCATGCCTGTGGGGTTCCTGGGGAGAATTAATTGAGGTGGTATGACCCACACTAAAGGTGGGTGGTATCATGCCATGAGCCAGCATCCCAGCCTGAACGAAAAGGAGAAAATGAGCTGAGCATCATTTTCGTCTCTCTCTGCTTCCTGACTCCCAACTGCAGAACAGCTGCCCTCCTCCTACAGCCTTGATGGACTGCACTCCCAAGTCGAGAGCCAAAGCAAACCCTCCCTTCCTCGGGTTGTTTTTGTACAGCAGCAAGAGGAGTCACTAAGTGGTTCTAGCGATGAACACAGGGTCTTGTACACGCTAGGCAAGTGATTAAAAAATGGTTCTGTTCTAAAGATTTCTCCAAACACGTGGCCAAAAGACAGCTTGCAGACCAGGCTTCCACATAATCCCACTGAGACCCTAGAAAATTCATGAACACACTCGCTGCAGGAGGCCCTCAAGTATGACCCTTGTATCATTAGCCCCTAGGGCTCATATGGAGCATGTCCACCCTTGGGGGACACAGAGGAGCTGGTCAGTCTGTGGGGCACATGCACATCTTTTGAAGTGTGATATCTGAGGGCAGGACAAGCTGGGAATTGGAGCCATGGTACAACTTAGGAGCCAAGACTGGGCCTGGAGAGCAGGAGTTAGGGAGTTAAAAATGAGATCTGCCTAATTCACCCAACTTTCATCCTAGATTGATAGGTTCATTGTGGCAAGGCATATCACTGCTCTCTGTTGTGGACCCCAGGGTCGGGGTGATGTGGAAGGGGGTAGTTGGTGGTCCCAATGGCATGATCCCACACAGAGGCCAGTGGCCAGAAGACAGGCCAACTTACAGAACACAGTGAGGACAGCAGGCAGGGAGGGGCCACTGGTGCTGGGGCCAGCCTTTGTTATACAATAGTATGAGCCAGCATCAGTGCTGGAAGCTACAGGAAGCTGGAGGCTGCTGCTGGATCCCTCGAGAAGTAGTGCTCCATTCAGGTACCAGGAGAAGCGAGTGTCGGATGCTGGGCTCAGGCCACTCCTGCAGCTCAGAGTCACTGCCTGCCCTTCCACAACCTGTGCTGAAGGGCTGATAAGGAGTCGGGCCACTGGAGGGGGGACAGAAAATAGGCTTGGGTAGGCTCTGGCCCTCTGCACCCTGCTGCAGGAAGCCCTCTGGTTTGCTACTTTCTTCACATGCCTATTTGGGTATTGTGGCCTTAAATGCCAATTCGAATGAACTGAAGCCCAGGTTAGATCAAGCCAGGGCTTATGTCACCTGGTTTGAGGGCTGGGGATGTAACTCAGTTCGGAGAGTGCTTTACCTAGCATACCTGAGGCCAGGGCTTAATCCCTAGCACTGCATAAGCAGACATGGTGGGAAAAAAAGAACCAACAAAAATCTGGCTTAATGGATTAGCTGTGCCTCCCAGGGCCTCAGAAGGAAGAACAGTGTATGCTCCAACAACCAGATCCTATTTCTCTATTCTGTCTCCCACATCTAATGCCTAGCAAATACTTTGCCCCCAAAACTTAAGAAATAAAAAACTGGATACCTATAAAGGACTCCAAGTATAGAGTCAGAGATGTAGGAGAGAAATAATTTGATCCACTACGTTTTCCCTTTTTGCCCTCTCTTTCAGAAATCAATCATTGGAGTGACTATATAACCCACGTCTTCCATGGGACATAGCCAGAGAGTTTGGTTCACTCAGTTGAGTCCTTAGGACTGCTGGGAAAAAGAGGCATCTTCCACTGGTGTCCCCCCCCCCCCCGCGCAGCGATGCCCACATTACCACTAGCACGGAAGTCCAGGCTGGAAGTTGCATTTCCAAGGGTGTTGGTGGCTGAACAAGTGTACTCCCCACTGTCCTCTGGCTGCAAGTCTCGAATCTCAAGACGCAGGGAGTTGGGGGCAGAGGAAATGCTGAATCGAGGGTTGAAATCGTTTTCTCCAGAGCTGGAGGCCAGTGTGAGGCCTCCATGTGACAGCACCAGAGTGGCCAGGGGCTCACTGATCACTGAGCAATGGAAGATGCCCACAAGCCCAGCCTGTGTCTCCAGGAAGGTAGTCAGGACTGGAGCAGGGGGCGGGTCTGTGTGGGAACCAGAGGTGTCTTGTCATTCTCAAACAGGTCCCTTCCTGGATCCCCTGTTTTAGCCTATGCTATGTATGTATGTGGAATAAACAATACAACCCAGGTTTGCATGCACAGACAGGATACAATACCTGCCAACATGATGGCAACAGGCAGAGACTCTAGACTAAAGGTATATGAAGATTCTTTGAATGTTTCCTACAACTTTTCATGAGGTCGAACACTTGTCTAGGTAAAACACTTGTAAACACAGGAGGAGACCGAGTCTGGGAAGGTCAGCCTTGTGTAGGGGTGCAGAGCTGGGCGTGTATTCAATCCCATAGTCCACACCTGGGCCAAGGGTCTTGAGGATGCTATCCCAGGGACCCCAACTTTCTTGCAGAGACTCCACCCATCCTTTGGCCCTACTCTGGTGATGTCTGCTGCCCCACACACTGGCCACTTACATCTGACCACCACACTCACTGGGCCGGAGCGCTCACGGCCCTGGGTGTTCTGCACCTCACAGAAATAGAAGCCGGTATTGGCCCTGGTGACTGCAGGCAGGTGCAAAGTGGGGGAGTGGGCATCTTCCAAAAGAATGTGATTCTTGTACCAGCTGTAGCGGAGATCCTGGGGTGCCTCCTTGGGGATGCTGCAGAGCAGTGTCACTGTCTCGTTTTCCATGACAGGCCCTGCTGGGCTCATTTTGACCTCAACCACTGCAAGAACAGCATAAGGCACACCCTTTGAGTTCTGGGTAATAGTCAGCTTCAATCTCTACACGTTATAGTGAACCTCACCCCCACCCCATGTAGCAGGAACCTCTTGGAGTCACTTTATGCCATTTCCCAGGGCCCTCCCGACTTGTTCCCTGTGAGAAGGTATCATCATGGGCCTGCAAGCCTCTGGTGCTGTCCCACCAGGACCGCCAGGTCCCCTCAGCTTTCTAGTTAGAGCCAGCCTCATCCAGGACTTACTGAAAACGTGGAGGCTGACCGGGGGTGACACCATAGAGCCCACATTATTCGTTGCTTGACAGGTGTAGACCCCAGAATCATTCCAGGCCACTGAGGACAACTGCAGCACATATCCATCAGTTCCAAGGCTCACGCCATCCTTGGCCCACTGCACAGAACTGATGGCAGGATAGCTGCTGTTCACTTGGCAGGTGAGTGTGACTAGGTCCCCTGGAAGGATGTTCTTTCCTGAGGAGCTGAGGAGGATCTCCACACCTTTGGGAGCATCTGCAAAGCATGATGGGATGTTAGGTATGGTACATGAGGATGGCAGAGTGTCTGACACACTTCTTTCAAAACTCTGCTCTAAGGAAGACCCGAAACCCAGTGTCATTTGTCTTCCCCTACTCCTTCCTGATGCATTCCTATGAGGCTTTTCCAATGGGGCTCTGAGAATGTGGTCCTGGCCTATGTGTAGCTATCAACGGCCTGTGTGTTATAACACTGGTCGACATTCTGTGTGGACAAGTTACATAGATAAGATCATAAGCACTCTACTTGCCTTGGTGGCTTGCAGTAGCTATTGGAAAGGAGACTAGCCACTTCACGGCAGGGGGCCAAAGACAGCAAATATTAGCTCTCAGAAAAATTTATAAGCAAGGGACTAAGAATACTAAGAATCCCCACCCTGTCATGCATGCATGAGAATGCGATGTGTGTGTGTGTGTGTGTGTGTGTGTGTGTGTGTGTGTGTGTAGGTGTGTGTGTGTGTGTGTGTGTGTGTGTGTGTGTGTGTGTGTAGGTGTGTGTGTGTGTGTGTGTGGTCACATATATGGAGTGTACACATATGGAAGCCAGAGGTAGTCAACCTTGGCTGCTGTTCCTCAGGTGCTGTCCACCTTGTTTCTTCAGGCAGAGTCTTTCATTGACCTGGAACTCACCAAGTAGGTTAAGCTGTCTGGCCAGCAAGCCCCAGAGATCCATGTGTCTCTGTCTCCCTGATACTGGGAATATACGCATGGGCTGTTAAGGCTCAGTGGTCTTTCTCTATTGGCCCTGCCTGAAGGCCTGAATGCACCTAAATGCCATAGGAACAAAGGGTCTGTTCCTAGGGACTAGACAAGCTGGATTTTTTTTTCTTTTGTGAGGGAGCCACAGAAATGCTGTTCAGTGACAAAGGTGTGATATACTCACGCTTCACTTGGAGGAAAACCTCCTTCTGACTGCTGAGCATGGCCAGTGAGAATTGACAGCGCAGGGTCCGGCCATGGTCCTGCCAGGATAAGACTGTATGTAGGGTCTCCTGGTAACTGACGCCAGTGGGCTCGAGGCTTTGGTGATTGAAGATGACAGAATGATTAGGGTTATGGCCTTCCCACTTCAGGCTGGTCTTCTCCTGTAGGCACACGTAGGGTGTAGAGCAGTTGAAGTTTGCCTCCATGCCCTCATGCAGCTCCTTTGGGGCAGTAATAGTGGGGGAGCTGGGGTCCTCTGGAAACAAAGACAGGAATTCTCAGGGCCAGCCTTCATCTCACCTTTAACCTCTTCCCCCAAAACTCCAACCAAAGGGTGAGCCCTTGTCAGGGGGACCTCAAGGAAAGGAAAATTTTTAGTTGATCACTCCGCAGTGTCACAGAGGAAAACGGTGTTAGGTCAAGACCAGAGGAAGAGCTGAGGCTGAAGACCTGGGTAAGGTCCAGGCCAAAGGACAAGGTGGCATCAGTAGCCTGGGAGTCCCTGACACTGGCCAGTCTTCAGCCTCCTCACTTGTCACAGTGACCTTGGTGCCTTTGATATCTGACCAGCGGTTGCCTTCACTGATCTCGAAGCGGAAGTTGTAGGTGCCGGAGTCCTCAAGCTCCAGGTCTTTGAGCATCAGGTCGCACACCTTGTGGTCCATGTTCCCCATCAGCTCTGCTCGGCCCCTGAAGCGTTCTGCCACCAGTGTGGGGTCCCCCGAGTGGCTCACCACCTGCCGCTTGCCTGAGTAGTCATAGTACCAGATGGCCGTGATGCCATCAGGAACCTCTACACTGGCAGGGAAGCTGAAGATGCAGGGAATGAGCAGGCAAGACCCCTTCAAGCCCTGCACATCGTTGGGACTGGAGACACCCCATGTGGCCTGGCCTGCAGGTGGGTAGGAGGACAGAGGAGAGGGTGATATAGGTCTGCAAGTGCTTCAGAGCCTTATCACCTGCCCAAGAAAGAGTACTCCAGACAGGCCCCAAGTCTGATCTTGCTCTTACAGTATACCCCTAGCAAGGCCCTCTCAGTGCCCCAGGGGTGGGATGTGCTCAGACACATCTGACCTAGGCACAGACTGGCTGCTGTGCTGGGTCCCCAGAGGCTAGGCACTGTGAGAGGCAACTTACCTAGTGAGAAGACCGAGGCGAGCAGGAGCAGGGAGAGCAGGACACACATCGCCAGTTCTCAGGTGAGCTCAGGTGCCTTAAGAGAGCAGCGAGACAGGCTGGGTAGGCACACAGGGGCCTCTTAGGGACACTCTGGGATCACTTTGGTCCCAGAGCCTGTGGGGTTTATCTCACCTGCTGTGTTGGCCAACCCAACAGGCAGGCAGGGTTCCTAAGAACTGCTGGGGCAGCCACCAACAGGAAACCAGAACCCTCTGTTCCTGGCTCAGGGTGTGATTAGAAATGCCCTCACTTGGTGGCATGTCCCAGAAAGTCTTCTGTGTTCCTTGACTCCTCCCCTTAAGGACGCAGCCTCAAGGCAGATGAACAGTTGTGTCTTTCTTTACTTCTCCCCTGCCCCACCCTATTACCCAAACCAAGAGTCTGGAGTCCAGAGAGCCAGTGACTTACTCCAACATACCCAGTAAGCACCGTGGGTTTATTTGAGATTTGTCTCCTGCCCCCACCCTTACCAGCTACAAGCCAGAATGTATGTATCTGACTCAACTTTCCAAATGCTGAGGCTGCTTACTTGTTTGTAGACAAAGTTCTCAACGCTGTAGCTCACGATGCTCTCAAACTCACAGAATCCTCCTTCAGCCTCCTGATAAATGTTGACTTTGGAAAGTCATTCCTCTCAAAAACCTCTGTGGTATCTCATTGCCCATGAGATTTGAAAGTCCTCCATTTCTTACCTTACATGTCACCCCTTCATAGATTCACTCTGGGCCCAGGCTTGCTTCCTTTCTGACTCCCTAGTTGCCCGGCTCAACCCCCATTATAAATGATCTTGGCTTGCAGAAATCTTACTCAGCCTTCAGGATGCTGCCCAAATCTGTAACTTCCCCTCTGGAGTGAGTCCCTATGGCCACAGCAGAGAAGTCTCTGAGTTTTCCTTCTTCTTGGCATTCACCCATTTATTTGGACCTAGGACTGAGGACATGTGTCCACAGTAGTGGAGAGCCCCGGTTCCACAGGGTCTTCTCAGTGATTGGGACAGGAGTGTGTGGTCCTTGAAGTTCAGAGTCCGGCTAGAGAGGTGACAAGGAACTTTTGTGTGTTAGGTGGCACAAGGGCCCTGCACAATACATGTTCACACCTGCAAATATGAGTTAAGCACCTACTGTATACCATGCACAAGAAGTAAGTCCTGTGCCAAAGAGTACACAGTGGGAAGGAACTCCACAGGCATCCCTCCTAGGAGTCTAAGAAACATCTAGAAGAAAACCTAGGTGATGATTTCTGTGGCTTTGGATTGGGCCATGCTTTCCTGAATTAGAAGCTAGGCCCAGTGGTATGCTTTGTAATTCTAGCATTCAGGGAGCTGTGGCAAGAGAACGGTGAGTTTGAGGCCAGTGTGGGCAATATAGTAAGACCCTGTCTCAGAAAAGAAAAGGGGAAAATAGGTAAGACAGTGTACTGGCTGGTTTTGTATCTTCCTTGAGCTCCTGTCCTGACTTCCTTTGGTAATGAACAGCAATATGGAAGTGTGAGCCAAATAAACCCTTTTCTCCCTAACTTGCTTTTTGGTCATGGTGTTTTGTTGCAGCAATAGAAACCCTAACTAAGACAGATGGAGTTGATTTTGTGTGCATCAAAAACACTGTGCAGAGAAATGAAGAAAAGGCAGCCAGAGAATGAGGGAAAATACTTTTAAGACTTACTTATTGGAATAACAGCCAGAACATGTAGAGAATTCTGGCAACAACATAGCTTCCTCCAAAATAAAACAACCCAATTAAGAAAATGGGCAAAGGACTTGAATAGACACTTTTCACTGAAGACACGCTGGTGGCCAATGAACAAATGAAAAAAAAAAAAAAAAGACCAAAAGAACACTGGTAAGCCATTAGGAAAACTCAAGTCGGAGCCACAGTGAGGGCTGGGCAGATGGCTCAGATGGTGGGAACTACAGTACCTGCACCGGGTGTGGGCATGCATCCAGTCCCAGCACTGGTTGGAGCAGATACAGAGGACTGATGGTGTTTGTTGGCCAGCCAGCTCAGCTGTAAGAGATTCTGTCTCAGGGGAATAAAGTGGAAAGAGAAAGAGAATCCTCACACAGTGTCCTCCTATGTCCTGCTTCTGGACATGCATTGACAAACATGTGACCATACCACATACACACAGAACAACCAGTGAGCTCCCACCTCTATGATGGCTGCTGGTGAAAACACAGGACTAAAAACTGTTGAGGAGGGTGAGCAGAAACAGGAGCCCCATGCATCATTAATGGGATGTAAATTGGAGCAGTGCAGGAGACTGGGGATTCCTCAAGAGTCAACGTAGAACTATGAAATGGGGCAGTAATCCCACTCCTGGGTTTATAAGCTATAATGATGGAAGCAAAGCTCCAAACGGACTCTTCTAAATCACGTCCATAACAGCGTCATTCAGTTACCAGAGGACAGAAAGAGCCCCGTGCCTATCAACAGAGGAATGGACAAAGAGATATGCTCATGCATATGGTAGAATATTAGCCAGGACAGATGCAGTTCTGACACATGTCTTAAACATACTGAGCAAATACTGCATTGCTCAACTTAATGAATGATCTTGAGACAGAAAATGGGATAAAGTTACCAGGGGCTAGGAAAGGAGTGAATATGGAATTACTATCTAATGGGCACAGAAACTCTGCTATGGATGGTGAGAAAGTCCTGGAAATAGACAGTGGTAATGGCTACACAACAATGTAAATGTACACCTAAAGACAGAACAGTAAAATTTATCTTATGCATATTTTATTACACATGTGTTGCAACTTTGCAATCCTCCCAGCTGCCTGCTGACTCAGCAGGGTGACAAGCAGGCCTGGAGAGGCTGGAAGTGGGGACAGGAAACTCATGACATCTCCCAGCCCCCAGCCCATCCACCACATGACGGCAATGGTTACCTGGAGAGGGCTGAACAAGAGGCCTGGACAGGGATCGGAGATGCTCCCAAGATGCCCAGGCAGCACTTATCCCCATGGATAAAGCAGAAGAGATGTTTTCACAGGAAGGTGGCAAAGGGCCACTCTGCTCCCCAGGGGCCCCAGGCCTCCAGTACCATCTGAGTGACATACTTGGCTTCTGGAAACTGGCTCAGGCTGTCCTGTCACTTTAAGAAAAGGCAGCCTATTGGGTACATTTGGGGTCTGAGTAGCCTTGGGACTTAGATCCATATACCAGGTGTTAAGGCCAGTCCCCCTGCAGCCAGAACATTAGCCCACTATGTCTTTGCTGTCCCCAGTCTCCTATAACTGGGGTCCCAGAAATGGCAATGATGACTCTTGTGGAGGAATGGTGGGATTTAGACATCCAAATACCAGAATGGAGCATGTGAGAGACCATATGACAACGTTGCCTCGTTTGGCCCAGTCCCAGTTCTACAGGGACCAGCCCCACTGGAATTCAGCATACTGACTCAGCCTCTTCCACCCCAAATGCCCAAGGGACTGTTTTTTTAAAAAGAAAGAGGAGGGATAACTCCTGCATGGAATCCTGGCGTAGATGGGGAGGTACCACAGGCTTGGAGTGGGGTGGTCAGCCTGCTTAGGCACCCAGCACTCTCGGGATAAATTCTGGTCCTGGGAGAAAAGAAGGACTGGGACACCGAGCTGTGGACCCTGAAGAAATTCTTCCTGTCAACATGACTTTTGGAGAGCATTGTCCTCAGAGAAAAGTTCCTGGTTTTCGTCCTTGAGTCCCCAAGCAGGACATACTGAAGAACAGGCTTAAATGCCCACACTGGAATTGGCATGTGCCATGTCAGAGCCATTGGTGTGCCCTGGTAGACTTTGAAACCCTATGTTGACTGTGTGTGAGACCAGCACATCTAGGGAACAGGCTGAGGCTCTGACTCCCTGACCTCTGATCTCAGAAGCCCAGTCCAGCAGGCACAAAAAGGACAAAGGCAGGGTCACCGTGGGTAGCTTTCCCCAGTGTAGGATTCAGTTTCTGTTTCCTGTACACCAGGGCATCCCCCAACTTCCCTATCAGCTGGAGAAAGAAAGATACAGATGCAGCCAGCTGGAGGACACCCAGAAAGAGAAGTAAGAGTGCAGTGGGCAATTCTAGGAGTAGATTCTTTGCAGAATAGAGGAGAACCCCAAACACAGGCCCAACATCTACTGTGTAAGCCACAGAATTCATGCTTTGTTTTGTTTTTCTTTTGAGACAGGGACTCCTGTATCTCAGGTCGCCTGTGTAGTTGAGGATGACCTTGAACTTCTGATCTTCCTGCCTCTTCCTTCCAAATGCTGGGGTGATGGACGTCATCCTTAAACCTGGTTTATGTGGTCAGGGGCCTGAACCCAAAGTTTCATGCCGCGAGGCAAGGGCTCTGCCAATGCATCACATCCCTAGCCACCACCTCTCTATTTGATAAGTTTTCCCGCTTTGTCCTTGCACTTGCTCTGCTACCAGGCTGGCCTTCAGTCCATGATCCTCCTGCCTCAGTCCACCAAGTAGCTGGGATTACAAACCTAGGCCACCCGGCCCCGTGGTTACCCATTGGCTTTGACTGAAGCAGTAGGAAGTCTACAGCTGATCCCACGACCTCGTTTTGCCAGGTCCTTACCGAAGAACCCACAGCAGGTGAAACTGATGTGCACAAAGCTGATTGGGGGTGGGGCTTTAGAGTGAGAAAATTAGGGGTGATAGGCTGGGATCTGGATTGGAATTTAGGGTGGGAATGGGTGCAGGTGAGGACAAGATGGGGCCTGGGTAGGAATGAGGGGGGTAGGTTTGGGATGATCTGTTGGGATTGTGGGAGGAAGACAGCAAGCAGTTGGAGCTGCCATTTGAGTGACGTGAACCTGGGATGGGGACGGCTGCTATGGACCAGGGAGTAGGGTTGTGGCTGGGGCTAGGGGAGGGAAGGGGTGGAGAGGACCTAGCATGGGGGAGTAGCTTAGAGTTTACGTTTAGGGTTTGCATGTGTTTGGAAAGTCCAGGAGTCACATCCACCTGAATACCCCGCCCCAGAAAGTCCCAGCCGCACTTCACTCCCCACTCCCGATCTGCCTCCTCTGCAGGCCCAGAGGTGGAAGCGCCTGCTTCACGGAGGAAATGGCTGCTGGGCTGGCTGGCCTGCCTGCCACAGAAGAGAACAGGAAGGAAGGCCAAAGAGCTCTCCGTGCAGCTGGCTCTCTGCTTCTGCTTCCCAAGAGAGGAGGATCCTGTCCTGGGGGCTGTTTCCTCTTTCATGAGCCCTCAGCCCTCTCTGTCCAACTGAGAGTATGTGCTCAGAGGGCAGCTGAAGGACTTGCACAATCTCAGGCCAGGAAAGGCCTAATCGTGGGACAGTCCCCACTGGACCAAGGACTTGACCACTTACTTGGGCAACTGAAGTAGGACCTCAGGCCACAGTGAAGCTTTCTCCCAGGCAAATGGGAAGAGGGGCTAGTGTTCTTGTTCTCCAGTAAGGTCAAGTCTGTCTCTGGGCCACCAAGCCTTTGGGGAGAGTCCCCAGGAGCCCACTCTCCAGTACCTTACAGACCACGTCCATCCACCCCGTGACAGGTGAAGTATGCTCTCCAGCCTTAATTTTGGCCTTGTCTTTGTGACCGTTTTTTTGTACAATAGATGTGAATGAACATGACATAAGTAAGGTTTTAAAATGTTCTTCTGTGGTGGCCCTCCTACCTGTGTCCTTGCCAGTGTCATGCAGAGAACAGGCCATAGGCATCATGTTGGTCTAAATAGGAGAAGAGACAGACACATGGGTGGATGAACCAGTGGTCTGGAAGAAAGTCTAGCTATGTGAGCCTGCACCAACCAGACCTTAGCCACCCTGACGCCCTGTGGGTTACTATAGGTGCCACACCCGAGTTTCTCTGCAGCTCTGGGGCTTATTGGTGACTGGCTGTGGGATTTGGTGTGTGCTTACTCAGTTCCCGTAGCAGACTAAAGCCTGCAGGCTTTGGCCTCAGAAGCAACACATGCTTGCTCTTAGGGTAAGGGGCGTCAGGACTGGTTCACCTGGCCCAGTCTGACAATTCATCCTTTCATCTTCTCACTGGGTCTGTGGAAACCTCTATAAGTAAGTAACTCCCCTGCAAGAGAACTGATTGACCCACCCACCGGGTGCTCACATCTTAGAAGAATTGAGCTAAAGAGATATTTGGGGATTTTCCCAGAGAATTTTCTTTTGGATTAAAAACAAAAGTATATGTTGGGGATGAGGGGATGGGGGCTGGAGCAGAAGGATCAGATGGAGAAGGGAGGGAATGGAAGTGAGATAGCAGGATTGAGGGGGCATTTAAGGTAGCATAGAAACTTAGTGAGTGGAACTTTCCTAACGAGGTCTCCAAATAATGGGGGAGACAGAGTCCCAACTCATCTCTTGTTATCAAACAAAGT
The DNA here is from genome assembly GCF_003668045.3 of Cricetulus griseus. NCBI lineage: Eukaryota > Metazoa > Chordata > Mammalia > Rodentia > Cricetidae > Cricetulus > Cricetulus griseus. The sequence goes on along the minus strand of NC_048599.1, from coordinate 47,477,634 downwards.
TTCCAGTGCTGGGACTGGGTTACATCCAATTGAGTTATTGGCCAAAATAACTTTCCATTTCCAACGGAAATCTCCAAACAACCCAGGCTGTTGCCAAGACAGTAGGTTGCTCTCCACAAACTGATAGGTCCCATTGCTGAAGACAACATACCCACACAACTCATTGAACATGGAGACGTCGAACTGGTGTCTACATAAAACCTTCACCCCTACATTCTAGTGTCTTTGGTACAGAAAGATACTCTGCAGGTTACCAAAAGAGAAACATCAACACCAACCCAGCCACAAAACCTTTGATCTACAACCTGTCCTGCCGCAAAATATGCTAGTGCAATGGTGGCACAAAGCTGTAGGAGTAACCAGCCAATGTCTGATTTGACTTAAGGACTCTCTATGAGATGGAAGCTGTGCCAGACAGTGCTTGAGTGATCAAGAACCAGAGACTAGACAGCCCCAGAGACCTAGGGTAAAACCAAATATACTAGTACCAAATGTACTAGTCTTAATACACACACACACACACACACACACACACACACACACACACACACACACACTAAAAGGACACCTAGTGATATTCTGCTATACTTATAGATCACTGCCTTGCTCAGCCATCATCAGAGAAACTTCCTCCTGCAGCATGAAACAAATACAGAGACTCACAGCCACACATTATACAGAGAGAGACCTTGGAACACTCAGTTCTAAGCAGAATGTCACCATCAAATCCTTCCCCTCAGAGCTCAGGGAATCCCGAAGAAGAAAAGGTGGAAAGAAAGTAAGAGCCAGAAGGGATGGACAGAGGGGATTTCGGATACCAGGAGGGCCAGGCCCTCTGAATCCACTGAACAAGGACCATATGAACTCACAGAGACCGAAGCAACAAGCACAGGGCCTACTCTGGTCTGCTCCAGGTCCTCTCTCTATATATAATGGCTTTCAGTTTAGTGTTTCTATGGGATTCCTGAGTGTGTGAACAAGAGGGTCTCTGATTCTCTTTTGTTGTTGTTGTTTTGGTTTGGTTTGGTTTGGTTTTTCAAGACAGGGTTTCTTTGTGGTTTTGGAGCCTGTCCTGGAACTAGCTCTTGTAGACCAGGCTGGTCTCGAACTCACAGAGATCCACCTGCCTCTGCCTCCAGAGTGCTGGGATTACAGGCGTGCACCGCCACCACCACCCGGCGGGTCTCTGATTCTTGTACCTGCTCTGAGTTCTTTTCCTTCTGTTGGGTTGCCTGGTCCAGACTCAATGAGATGGCTTTTGTTTTCTCTTATTTTGTTTTGCTATATTTTGAAGCCTGTTCTTTTCTAACAAGTGACAGAAAGAAAGCAGATCTGATGAGAGGGGAGATGGAGAGGAACTGGGAGGAATAGAGGGAGAGGGAACTATTGTCTTAGAAAATGATGTATTTTCAATAAAAGGGGAGAAGTTGGTTACAAAAACCCAGCCTCCAAATAGCAGTAGTATAAATAAAACAGAACGTGTCACCTTTTCTCTCAAGTTAGCATGGGCATACAATTTATTTTTGTGTGTGGATGGGTTGAAATAGGGTCTTTATTATATAGTCCGAGTTGGGCTTGAATTTGTGATCTCTTGCCACAGCTTCCAAGTGCTGGGATTACAGCTGTGGGCTACCATATCCATCTGGCAACTTGATCATTGTGAAACCGGACCTTTTGTTTTTCAGTCAGCTGTCTTCAATGGAATTGCTTCTACTCATGGCCCAAGGTGGCTGCTGGGGCTGCAACCATTAAGCAAGACAGAGGAAAGGTCAATGCAATTCATGCCCAGCTTTATAACATTTCCTTAAATTGCATACTTCATGCTTTTTTATGTCAATCTAGCTAGAAGTTAGTCACGAGGTCTTATGTAATTGTTCTAATAGAGAATATGCCCGGGTAAATCTTGGAGATTCATTACTGAGTCAATTCATTTCCCCTACCCAGATTCTGAGCTCCTGTAAAGGCATCAACTATTTACCAGCGTTTGTGCAGAGCCTCTAGCCTCCTCCAGAGGGTGCCAGAGGCCTCTGTTTCCACAGCCTTCAAATTCGGGGTCGGGGGAGCGTATTTGCATCAGAGATGTGGGGCTCTTTGCTGGTTAGACTTTTTTGAAGGTTGGGCGCTGGAGTCGTACCTGAGCTCTCACATCTGGATCCAAAGCAGGAGACAGAGAAAACTAACTCGAAAACGCACGAGTCTTTTTGAACCTCAAAGCCTGCCCCCAATAACACACCTCCTCCAGCAAAGCCACACCTCCTAATCCTTTCCAAACAGCCCCCAACTGGGGACCAAGTATTCAAATACCAGAGACTTATGCGGGACATGTCATTCAAACCAACACAAAGACATACAGTCTGGAGTCGAGAAAACCAGAGCCAAACAGGCCTACAAAGAAAGTTACCCTGGGGCCGGCGGGCCGGCACCTCGGGATGCTCCTCTGCTCCTCCAGCAGTTGGCCCAGACCATTTTGCATAAAGATGAGGTGGTCACCAGATCAGTCCTAGACAGTAGAGGAGAAAGAGCAGAGAGAGAAGGATTCTGACGTAATTGAAAGAGGACCTGGGTGTAGAAATGCACGGCTGTAACCCCAGCGTGGAGGCAGGAGGATTGGGAGTTCAGGACCAGCTAGTGGTACCCTGTATCAAAACAAACAAGCATGCTAGTTCATGCCTATAATACCAGCACTTGGGTGGGAGGCAATACCAGCACTTGGAAGGGAGGCTGAGGCAGGAAAATTGAAATTTAGAGACCAACCTGGTCTGCGGGGGGGGGGGGGAGGAGAGGGAGGGAAGAAGGGAGGGAGGGGGGAAAGAAAGAAAGGAGTAGCAGATAGCTACTGAGAGCATAGTGCCTGGCGTGGCTCTGGCAGCATTTTGAGCAGGGTACATGGAGGACAACGGAGCTTCTGAACCAGCTTGTACTATCATCTCCGTTCACAGGAAGCTGAGTCACAGGGAGGTAAAGAACCCAGAGCTGGAGGTTTGTGCAGCAACAAGGCGAATGGAATGTGAACACCGGCAGCCATTTCCTGAGCCCAGCTCTGAACTACCCAGCTACACGGCCTGTGAAAAGAACCTGTAAACAAAAGGTGAACTAACCGATCCAAACATAATACAAATTTCAAAAAGGAGTTTATGAAAAAGGGAAGTTTTAATATTAGTACAGCCATATAACAGCAAAGCAGCTATGAAAGAAAAGACAAAAGCAAGTTGTGGAAATTTTAAATAGAATAGCTAAAATAAAAAGAAATTTAAATAGAAAAGAATATGAAATTCTGTGGCTAGGGTTTCCAAAATTAATACACTCTTTCGTGTGTGTGTGTGTGTGTGTGTGTGTGTGTGTGTGTGTGTGTGTGTGGTGAGTTCTGAGGACATCTTTGTGGCGTCAGTTCACTCTTTCCATCTTGAAGGGGTTCACCCTCTCATGCAGCACACACTTCACCGAATGAACTTCTCACCAGCCCTTCACTCTTCTTTTTTTGGTGTGGGAGGAAGCCTTGATTTCACCTTAAGCCAGATGAGCCATTATAAACCCCTATGGCAGGAGGATCAGGAGTTAAAAGCCATCAACCTCTCTCTCACAGAAAGTTCCAGGCCAGCCTGGGCTCCAGGGGAGCCTGTTTCAAAATACAACAACAACAACAAAATCTGTATTCCTGTATTCCCTCGTGGATGAGTACAAATCAACCTGGGGCCACTAGAAGATGCCAGAATGAAGACAAGACTAAGAGCGGAAGAGAGAAACCATGGTACCATGTCATTAAATATATCACTTGGTCCCTGGATCAAGCCTTTCCCAAAGCTAAAAGCTACAAGGTCTCCAATTAATTATCCAACTATCTTTGTCTCCATTGTCTCCATCAGCCCTCAGATGAGCCACCATGGAGGTGAGCTGCCAGGACTTGGTTGCAGTCTCATCTCTAAGAAGAAACTTGCAACAAATAGAAACCCCATAATTGCCTTGGGACAGCTGTTCATCAAACAGAGTGCCCACAGGGGAGAACTAGGAGAGCAGTTCAGTCATGGAGTGTCTGCATAACATCCACAGACTCTGGTTACATCCCAGACCCCAAAAGGAAAGAGAGAAAAGGGAGGGAGGGAGGAGAGAGAAGGATGGGGAAAGAATGGAGGCCAAGGAGGGAGGAAGGAATGTTGGGTGAACCCATCAGCGTCCACATATCATCCTTAGGATTATAGAGGACCCAGGCTTGAGAATGTATACATGGCAAATAGGCTTCCTGGTGACATATAAGATGAGAGCTGCTTTTTATCTCGGGAAGAAATAAAAAAGACAATTAGAAAACTAGAAACAAGGCCGGGCAGTGGTGGCACACACCTAAAATACCAGCACTCGGGTGGCCTAGGCAGGTAGATAGATATCTGTGAGGCTGAGGAGCCAGCCTGGTCTACAGAGAGTTCCAGGACAGGCAGGATCTCATAGAGAGACCCTGTCTCGAAAGAAAGAAAGAAAGAAAGAAAGAAAGAAAGAAAGAAAGAAAGAAAGAGGGAGGGAGGGAGGGAGGGAGGGAGGGAGGGAGGGAGGGAGGAGGGAGGGAGGGAGGGAGGGAGGGAGGGAGGGAAGAAGGGAGGGAGGAGAAAGCTAGAAACCACAGCCATGCCCAGGGCTCTCTCAAAAATTTACTAAAAAAACTTGTTTTCTTTCTACTCTAGTCCAAAGAGTGAATTCTTTCACCAACCCATCAATCGTTTGCCACACTGATGGCATAGGAGGAAAAATTTCACTTCTCTTATTTTCTCCATCTAGAGACCCTGGACAGTTGCACTGTGTATGCATGGAGTCATCAGAAAGCCTCTGACTGGGGTGTTATGGGTCACAAGACCTCCCTGGTTAGCTCTCTGTAGCCACAGTGTTCCCTGAATAATGAGGGAGCCACTCTAGAAACTTTCTCTGTCTGCCCCAGGTCTGGCCCAGCAACTCAAGGGCTCCTTGTTCTTATAGATGACGCTGCTGCCCCCAAAGGCGAGGGACGCAGCATCTTCAGCTCAAATGAAGGAGAAAGCATGGCTTTCTTTTTGTTGTGGTGGTTTTTGTTTGTTTTTGTTTTATTATTAATTCATTTAGTTATTGAGACGGGATCTCTCTTTGTAGTATTGACTATCTTGGAGCTCACTATGGAGGCCAGGCTGGCTTTGAATTTGCAGAGATCTTGCCTCTGCTTCCTGAGTGCTGGGATTAAAGGTGTGTGCGACTATTGCCTGGCCTCTTTCTCTGCTCAGCCCGTTCCCTGTGTTCGTAGATTTCTTCTTCCCTTCTCTTCTAGCCAGCCCTCCTGAGACTGACACATTCATCTGAGGGCCTCCCTGTGACATCACATGGGATTCAACAATTTGGTCCCCAGATGATGCTTCAACAAGGGTTTGAGCCCCATCAGAAGCCCTGCCCCAAGCCCCTGACCAGGCAACACAGAACACCTACCAAGGCCGCCCTTAACTATGGCAACTCCATAGAACTCCATGAAGCAGACAATAGGTGGAGCCAGCACATCCCCCATCAGCTTGAAGAAGCCACTGAAGACTTCCAAACACCTTCCCAAGATTGGATTCTTTACTCTGTCATGGGGAAAGTGAAAGGAAGGCCTTGACCGAGAGACCAGAGAGGGAATTGTCTCTAATATAAGCTTGTGAAAGCATTCCTAGCCTTTAATCTGGAAGGCAAATACAGTGGATCTCTGTGAGTTCAAGGCCAGCCAGAGCATATAATGAGACCCTGTCTAAAAACAATCGAATGAAAAAGAAATAAAAGGAGAAAAGAATACCCAAAAAAGCCCTCCAGTCCCTACTCCACTCAAACTGCAAACAGGAGAACGTGAAATGCACAGCCAATCAAAATTAGCCACTACCAATACCAAAAAGCTACCATTCAGGACCCAATGCCAACCACTCCAGGCTTCCCTCATTTGCATATATTATGGCCCACCCTTGGGTCAGCCTCATACCTGGGATTGCTGGCTCACTCCTATGCTTCTTGCTCTAGTTGACTGAGCCAGAAGGAATAATGAACAAGTCCAGAGATACCTGACTCCTCTGGTTACCACCTTCACTCAAATACACATACCTAAATGCACACACTTTAAAATAATGAAAATAATTTTGTCAAAATATACAACAAATCTTTAAAATAACTTTTTAAAACTTCCAGAATATCTACATCCCTAGCAAGAAGGATGCTCCTCTTTCATTTTATCCCATTTTGTACTGGCTGAATTTTTTTTACTTGTATGTTGTATATAATATCACCACACCCATCCAATGCGCTCTCTTTGCCAGCTGATGTGCAGGGATGGCATGCAGCTCTATTCCTATACCTTCGGGTATTTCTTCCTGAACTGCAGAGGCTAAAAAGTGAGACTGTTTCCCAGGCTTCCTTCTTGATGCCTAATGCCACCAGTCATAACTAATTGCTCACACTTTAATCCCAGCACCTAAGAGGCAGAGGCAGGCAGATCTCTGTGAGTTCCAAACCAGCTAAGGACACACAGTGAGACTGCTCTCTCTCTCTCTCTCTCTCTCTCTCTCTCTCTCTCTCTCTCTCTCTGTGTGTGTGTGTGTGTGTGTGTGTGAGAGAGAGAGAGAGAGAGAGAGAGAGAGAGAGAGAGAGAGAGAGAGAGAGACAGACAGACAGACAGACACAGACAGACAGACAGAGAAAGAGAAAGAGAGACAGACAGAGACAGAGAAACTAAGACATCAAGCTACAGTTTGGGAGAATATATTTACAAAATACATATCTGATTAAAAAACTGTTACTCAAAATAGACAAAGAACTCTTAAACTCAACAATAATAAGTAGAAAAAGAAATTCCATTTAAAATGGGCTAGAGAGGTGACCAGATATCTCACCGAGGAGACTCACGCGTGTCAGGTGAGCAGAGACACTCAGAACTGGGCATGATCTGCCTGCCTGCAATCCCAGCACTCCAGAGAATGAGGCAGGAGGGGATATAAAAGGATACTCACTTTGGAAAACAGTTTGACAAGTTTTTTGACGGTTTTGTTTTATTTATTTGGCTGGTTGGTTGGCTTGTTTTTTGAGACAGAGTCTCACTTTGTAGCCCAGGCTAGCCTGGAACTCACAGGCTATGGTCTCCTTAAGGACCTCCTGTCTCAATTTATCAAGTTGTTGGGATTATAGACTTGAGTCACTACACTTGGCTTGATAGTTTCTTACAAAACTAAACATAGCGCACTATAGCATCTAGCAGTCACACTGGATATGTATCCAACTGAGTTGAAAATTCAAGTCCACACAAAACCAGCACATGAATTTTATAGAAACTGAAAGAAGCCAGTCACTGGTGGGTCACCCTTGGCTATATAGCAAGTTCAAGGCCAGCTTGAGCTACATGAGACCCTACCTTAAAAGGGGGAGAGAGAGAGTGAGAGAGAAAGAGAGACAGAGACAGAGACAGAGAGAGACAGAGAGATATTAGACCTTAATGCAAGCTATAGACTTTAGTTAACCTACCAGTTTGGGTCCATTCCAATTAATGAACGGGTAAACAGCTGCTCTATGGAATATTAATAAAAAGAGAGCAGAGTAGCTGGAGTAATGGCCAGGTTGTTAAAGTATTGCCAAGCAAGCATGAGGACCCAAGTTCGGATCCCTAGGACCAATGTAAAAAGAAAAGCCAGATTCATGGTCTGGAGAGATGGCTCAGCAATTAAGAGCAGAGGGCCTGGGTTCAGTCCAGTTTCAGTTCCTAGCACCCACATAGCAGCTAACAACCATGGGTAGCTCCACTTCCAAGAGATCTAACACCCTCCTCTGATCTCTGTGAGCACCAGTCATGCATGCAGGCAAAACATTCACAGATAAAAGTCATGCATTCAGGCAAAACATTCATACAGATAAAAGTCATGAATGCAGGAAAGATGTTCATACAGATAAAAGTCATGCATACAGGCAAAATGCTCATACAAACAAATAAATCTTTTTTTTTTTTAAGTCAGGTATGGTGGTTTGAAAGAAAATGGCCCCCAAAGGGAGTGGCACTATTAGGAGGTGTGGCTTTGTTGGAGCAGGTGTGGTCTTGTTGGTGGAGGTGTGTCACTATGGAGGTAGGCTTTAAGGTCTCATATACACTCAAGCCACACCCAGTGAGACAGACCACTTCCTCCTGCCTGTGAGTCAAGATGTAAGAACTCCCAGCTCCTCATTGTATTTTATTTTTCCCTCCATTTTTATTTAAATTAGAAACAAGCTTGTTTTACATATCAATCCCAGTTCCCTCTCCCTCCTCTCCTCCCCTGCCCCCACTAACAACCTACCTATCCCTTACCATTTCTGCTCCTCAGGGAGAGTGAAGTCTTCCATAGGGGTCTCTCAGCTCCTTCTCTAGCCCCACCAGCACACGGCCTTGCATTCCCACCACAATGATAATGGACTGAATCTCTGAACTGTGTAAGCCGCCACAATTAAATGTTTCCTTTATAAGAGTTGTGGTGGTCATGGTGTCTCTTCACAGCACTAGAAACCCTAACTAAGATACTAGGTGTAGCATCCTTGTTATCCAAGTGCTGGGGAAATGGAAGCAGGCAGATCCCAGGGCTATTAGGAAGCCAAATTAGTAAACTCTGGTCTTAGTAGGGGACCCTACTTCAAAAAATAAAGTTTAAAAAAAAAAGTAAGGTGGAAAGCAACAGAGGGAGATAGTCAACACTGATCTCTCTCTCTCTCTCTCTCTCTCTCTCTCTCTCTCTCTCACACACACACACACACACACACACACAACTAGCTGACATTGGGGAGAAGGCAAAACTGTAAAGATGATAAAGAAGTCAGTAGTCACCAAGAGTTTTGGGGAAAGATTACAGGTGGAGCACAGAGAAATTTTAAGGCAATAAACTATTGTACATGATACTATAATGTCTGGTCCATGACATTATGGATCATAGAAAACACAACATAGAGAGTTTGACTTAGTGGCCCATAACTAAAATCTAGCCACTTGGGCTGGGAGAAGAGGTTTTGTTTCAGTTCAAAAGTTTGAGGATAGCCTGTGCAACATAGTGAGAACCACGGGGGCAGGCTGGGGGATGTAGCTCAGGTGGAAGAATGTTTACCTGGCATGTAAGAGGCTCTTGGTTTGATCCCCAGCACTTAATATCCAGTGTAGTGGTCACCCTTAGGTACATAATGAGTTTAAGACCAGACTAAATTATATGAGAATTGCTCTCAAAAAGAAAAAAAATGGGCTATAATGTAAATTATAGACTTTAATGAATATGGCAATATTGGCTCATTAATTTTAACCAATGTGTTACATTAATAAGACATTACTAATAGGAAAAACTGTGTGGGCTGGGGTGGTATAAAAGAACTTCTCTAGCTGCCCAGAAACTTTAAAATTTTAAAGCTGTTGTGAAAATAAATTATTCCTACCCAGGTGTGGTGTGCACGCCTTTAATCTCAGCACTGGGGAGGCAGAGGCATGAGTTTGAGGCCAGCCTGGTCTCCATAGTGAGCTACATAGTGACCCTGTTTCTAAATAAATAAATATCAAAAAATGAACCTGTCTGTTAAGGAGGCCATCTGCAGTAGAAGATGGATGCAGCAGGAGCAGCAGAGGAAAAGGTCCAGGCCTTACTATAGGACCAGGTGGCTGCAAGGTCATGTTCCTAGAGCTAAACACTCACAGAGCCCTAACATAACCCAGCCCAGGACTCTACAGTGCACTCCCATGTCCTCAGCAGTGGATTCTCTGTGGCTTAGGCTGGTGAGGGTTCTTATAAGTTGTATCAGTTACTAAAATCATCACCCAAGTGGACCAGAATCAGATGCCTGATTCTGGTCCAAAAAGATGACAAGATCCTCTTGGCCTAGGATCCATTCTAGCTCCCCAAAAGCAATTCCAACGAACTTTAAGTGTTTTCCTGAATGCTAAGAATGAGTGACTCTTCTTACAGTGGCACAGTGACTATGCTGGGATGGTGCTCTGTGACACAGTGCCCAGTTTATGTGGTGCTGGGGATCCAATCCATGGTTTTGTGCATGCTATGAAAGCATTTGACCATCTGAGCCTCAGAGCCAGCCCCATTAGCCCCTCTTTTCGGAAGAGGGTAAGTGTTAATGCTGAGGAACAGGCTGGACATTTATCCAGAAATGGTAAGTCTGGTTAATGTTCCCACAGAGAACTTCAGGACAGTGTGCAAGTGTCAGTGACATTCTCCTGCATGGGGATCATCTACCCACGCACTGTGCTGGAAAAAGACGTACACATGCTTGGGAGTGAAGCCAGGGAGCAGAGCCTAAGACTCACTCAGCAGTCTCCTGAGCAAGCCAGACAGAGTGTAATCCTAGCACTTGAGAGTCCAAAGCAGGATTCCCACAAGTTTGAGGCCAACCTGGTCTACGTAGCAAGTTCCAGGCTACCTGTTGCTATATGGTGAGAACCTATGTAAAATGAAAAATAAATAAACACTCCTGAAGCAGCCAGGCGCCTGTGGGGAAACTAGCACTTAGCACACCCTGTCCTCCCTGCAGCTGATGGTTGGGCAAGACCTAGGACGATGTTCTAATCTGGGATAAAGCCAAGGGCCTTTTTACAGGTGAGTTGTGTCCAGGAACTCAGGACATAGCTCTGGCAGGCAGCACCCACACACACACACCTCCCCCTGCTTTCCCAGCAACCCACACAGACACAGGTCCGTCTGATCTGCCAGTCTGCCATCAGGTCTGACTTCCTCCACAGACTTAGACCTTTTGATAATAGTCTGGGTCCCTTGGGACGGTGCTGTCTTCTGTAAGGTGAAGACGCCCTTGAGAGTCAGTCATTCCAAGGTCTGCTGGAGTTGAATGTCCAGTTTATTGATCTGTATTGCTGTAGGCTTCAGAGACTGCAACGTTGAAGAGCCACTGTACTGCAGACAGTGGGCAAATAAATGAGATGGGACCAAAGATGTACAGGCAGAAAACAAAGCAGCAAGGAGAGACTGGAGCTGACAGTCAGCGCTTTGCAGGAAAACTGGTGGAGGGATACAAGGGGTCCCAAGGGACATTGCCGGTATTGCAGTCTGTGAAGACCCAAGGTGCCTCCATAGGGTGCCACTTGACGTGGTTCAGTGGAGCACTCAACTTGCATGTGCAACACTCTGAGTTCAATTCCCAGCACCGCAAAAACCAACCAGGTGCCACTTGAGCAGAGACTGGAAGGAAGCCAGCCAGGCAGCCAGGCAGATGCCAGGGGAAAAGAGCATTCCAGCCTGAGGGAACAGAGTACAAGGTAGAAGTATGCCAGGCATGTTCAGAGAAGACCTAGGAGGCCAAAGTGGTTGGATTAGAGAAAGGGATGGGATAAGTGATGACATTGCCCCTGCGCTGTGAGAGGTCAGATGTACGGGGCTGCCTGGCCCACGGGAAGGGGGTTGGCTTTTGCACTGAGACGAAAACCACTAGAGGGTTTTCAGCAGAGCAGTAATGTGATCTGTCAGAGGGCTTAGGGATCCCTCTGGCTTCTGTGCTGAGAACAGTTTGCTGTGAGACAGGACAACAGTAGGGGGCAGCTGACAGGCCATTGGGGTGGCCTAGGTAAAGTGGGAGTGTGAGCAGAGATCTCTTCTGGGTCTATGCTGAAGACTAAGAAAAAATGGAGTCAAAGCAGACACGGATCTCTTGGCCTAGAAGTCCCCTGGGCTTAGAATAACAGGAACTTGGGAGGAACCGGCTCGGGGGTTTGGATTACAAACACATTCGCTCCTAAGTGATGATGTAAGGCTGGTTCTGTAAATCAAGACTGGAGGGAGGTCCAGGCAGAAGATGGGACTAGAAAATGGTGTTTGACAGATCCGATGACCTTGTGAATTGGGGGCGGGAAAAGAACTAAAGAAACATAGCCTGGCAGGAGCTCCTGAGTCATGACCAGAAAACACCCTCAGAGCCCCAGTCACTTGCTCCTTATCTCCAGACTAGGTTGGCTTTTCCACCCACTCTTCCCCTCTAGGGGAACCGGAAGAACTTGGGAGCGAAGAAGCACATGGTGGATTCTAGGGTCTCTGAATCACAAAGTGAGGTATCACCGAGGAACTCCATAACTGCTTCTGCCTTGGGTCTTCAGCCCTCTGCCACTCAGCCGCTTAGCGCTCCCCTCTTCCGTTCTGTAGCCCCAACCAGGAAGCTAACCATGTGCTCTCTCTCCTTTAGTTACACAGATGTCATTGATGTCGTCCAGGCCCTGCAGGCTCACCCAGACCCAAATGTCAAGTCCTACTTCACCATTGGTGCCGTCACCGTGTGTGTGGAGCCCCTGAGCTGCAACATGGAGCACAGGTAGAGACTTAAGACCACCTGGTCCAGCCCAGGATGCGGTGTTGAAGTGAACTGTAGTGATTTTCCCTCCCCGGCAGAGTGAGGCAATCCTTTACACCCTTGGCTTGTGGAAGGCATCATTCCGCAGTGTATTCGGTAAACGCCCCGTTACTCTTTGATTTGTATGAGGTCCTAAAAGTTGCACAGCAGGACGAAGTAGATTATGGAAGACGGGCTTCGTTCAGCTCTGTGAGAACAGGAGCCAAGTCTTTTCAATGCTTGGTGCAGAGTAAGCGCTCATCAAAGATCTGTTGTGGGCGTGGGGGGAGGGGTGCAGTTCGGGGTTGGGGACTTTCCAAGTGTATGTAATGGACCCTGGGTTCAATCCCAGGTACTTCAAAGAAGCAAGGAGGAGAAGGAAAAGAGGTGTGTGCGTTGGGGGGGGGGGGGCAACTGTGAAAGCCTCAGATCCAGGCAAGCTCCTGAAGGCTTCCTGCTTTCACAGCTCTTAGAGAGCCAAGTGCGCTCATGTCCCCACCCAGGACCCTGCATTTCCAGATAATAAACTCAAAATAAGTAGAGAAGACAGGGTTGTCTCGTTGCATCCTATCAAGGTCTGTTGTTCTCACAGATGCTCCTTACCCAGGAAAGTCCCTGGGACCTTTGAAACACCTACCTCAGCAGAAATACAAGAAAATATCATGAAGCCAGGCATATAGCACACACCTTTAATCCCAGCACTCAGTAGATAATGGAACTCTTGTGAGTTTGAGGCCAGCCTGGTCTACAGAGTGAGTTCTAGGACAGCCGGGGCTACATAGTGAGACCCTTTCTTGGGGGAAAAAAAAAAAAGCAAAAAGAAAATAGAATGTCTCTGAGTCTAATGTCAGTGGACCTTGGGTCCATTCACACTCACCACCAGCCTGCCCACCCCTACTCCCACCTCCGTCCTCACCCTTGCACAGTCTCACAAAGAACTAATTCTGACCCAGTGCGGTGGCAAATGTCTTTAATCAAACCATTTGGGAGGCAGAGAAAAGTAAATCTCTGGGAGTCCAAGACTGGCCTGATCTACATATGAGTATGGCTACATAACTCAGCCAGGCAAGCCAGGGCTACACAGTCCAAGACCAGCCTGGTCTACATAGTGAGTTACAACTACATAACTCAGCCAGGCAAGCTGGGGCTACATAGTAAGACCTTGTCTCAAAACCACTCGACAAAGCAAACCTAACTCAGCTCCTGTGAGCAGAATGAAGCCTTTCCTCCACACCAGCACTTAGTCCAGCTCGCTAATAAGTCCTTTGCTTGCAGGTGATCCATCCCTTCCTCCCTCACTCTCCCTCTCTCTCTCCCCTGTTTTTTCCAACACACCTAATAGACACACTTGATAAGGGCTGAGTGTGGCAGCAAAGGTCTGTAATCCCGGTACTCCCTGTCTAATATAAACAAAATAAAAAGGACATAGCGATGAATGAGGGTGAAGGGCTGGAGATGCTTCAGTGGTGAAGATCACATATTGCTCTTGAAGAGAACCTGAGTTTGATTCCCAGAACCCATGTCAGACAGCTCACAACCACCTGTAACTCCAGGCCCAGGGAAATCTGATGCCCCTGGCCTCCTTGGGTACCCACACTCATGTACATATAGCTACATACAGACACATAAACCTGCACATAAACTTAAGTCTATCCTCAACTGCAAACAAAGTTCAAGGCCAGCTTTCAATACACAAGATCCTGCCTTTAAAAAAAGGATAAGAAGCCAGGTGTTGGTGGCGCACGCCTTTAATCCCAGCACTCGGGAGGCAGAGGCAGGCAGATCTCTGTGAGTTCGAGACCAGCCTGGTCTACAAGAGCTAGTTCCAGGACAGCCTCCAAAAACCACAGAGAAACCCTGTCTCGAAAAACCAAAAAAAAAAAAAAAAAATGGATAAGAAAAAAAGGGGGGGAGCTGGAGAGATGGCTCAGAGGTTAAGATCACCGACTGCTCTTCCAAGGGTCCTGAGTTCAATTCCCAGCAACCACATGGTGGCTCACAACCATCCGTTATGAGATCTGGTGCCCTCTTCTGGTGTGCAGATATACATGGAAGACATATACATAAAGTCTTAAAAAAAAAAAAAAGGATAAGAACAGTTGGGGGCTCAGTGGGTAAAGGCATTTGTCACCAAGCTTGATGACATGAGTTCAATTCCTGGGATCCACATGGTAGAGGAGAGAGCTGACTCCTGAAAGGTGGCCTCTGACCTCCACATGTGTGTTGTGGCACACATGCTTCCTTCCCTACCACACCCACACAAAATAAATAAAATACAGATAAATAAAATAAGCAGGGGAAACAGGTAATAGGAAGAATGAAATATTAGTGAACAACATTTTTGGTTTTTTTTTCAGATTGGGAAATCAAAAATTAAACAAAAGTTGCTAATTTTGCTCATTTTTTTAGATATTAATGAGACATTTATGAATTCCTCTCAGAAAGTAATTTACTAATATTCTGTTGAAAAGCTAAAGAGTGGCCTATGGCATGTGGAATGAAATAAGAGAACTACAAGAACCAAGATCATAAATAGCAAGTTACAGCCTGGGGTACACAGTGAATTCAGTCAGCACTTCAACTCAGGGAGAGCCTGACTCAAAATAAAAAGTAAAATTTAAATAAAAGAAACTGGCCACACAGTTCAGTGGCAGAACACTTGTCTAAAATGTGCAAGGCCTTCGGTCTAATCACCAATACTTAAAAAAAAAGTGTTATCAAATAAAATCAGACCATTCCATTATAAAAGAAAAGGTGGCAAGTGCCTTTAATCCCAGCAGGGGCAAGTAGATCTCTATGAGTTTGAGGCCAGCCTGGTCTATAAAGCAAATTTCAGGGCAGCCAGGACTTTTAAACATAGGAACCCTGTCTTAAAAAACAAAAACAATAGATAGATAGATAGATAGATAGATAGATAGACAGATAGATAGATAGAAGAAAAGGTGAGGGGACTGGAGACTCTGAGAGGGTTAAGTGCAGAGCCCCAGCACACACAAGGATAAGCTAGGTGTGTTGGCACACCCCGGTTATCAGTGCTGGGGGTGGGGAGCCAAGAATTGAGGGGCATTTGAAGGAGATGTGGAAACCTAGTGGAACTTCCTAAAATATATGAAGGCAATCTTAATGAGGTCTCCTAACAATGGGGTATATGGAGTCCCAACTGGCCATTTCTTGTCACCAATCAAGGCTTTCAGATTGGGTTGCATTCAGTTGAGTTGTTGGGCCAAGGAGAGCCCATGGAAATCCCCAAACAACCCAAGCTGTTGCTAAGACAATAGGTTGCTCTCCACAATTGACAGCAAGGCCCCATTGCTGAGGATACCACCCACACAACTCATTGAACATGGAGAAGTTGAACTGATGCCTACATGGAACTTTTACCCCTACATTCTAGTGTCTTTGGTGCAGGAAGGTATTCCATAGGTTACCAAAAGAGAAATGTATACACTAACCCTTTGACCTACAGTCTGTCCGGCCTGCAAGATATGATAGGGCAATGGTGGCACAGAACTTTCAGGAGTAGCCAACCAATGTCTGATTTGACTTAAGGCCTGATTTGACCATGGTCACTTAGGTGACCACGAACCAGAGACTAGATACCCCAGAGATCTACTGTAAAACCAAACACTACTTGTCAAAAATTTTAAAATATAAATAAAATGATGTCTAATGATATTCTGGCTATACTCATATATCAGTGCCTTATCCAGTCATCATCAGAGAAGCTTCCTCTGGCAGCAGAGGGAACATATGCAGAGACCCACAGCCAGACATCAGAGAGAGTCTCCATCAAATCCCTCCCCTCAGAGCTTAGTGAACCCCACAGAAGAGGAGGTGGAAAGAGAATAAAAGCCAGGGAGGATGGACAGAGGGGCTGGAGGACACCAGGAAGGCCAGGCCCTCTGAATCCACTGGGCAGGGCTCATATGAACTCACAGGGACTAAAGCAGTAAGCACAGGGTCTACTTGGTTGCACCAGGACCTCTGTGTATATATTATGGCTTTCAGTTTAGGTTGTTTTGTTTTGTTTTGTTTTTGTTTTTGATTTGAGACAGGGTTTCTCTGTAGCTTTGGAGCCTGTCCTGGAATTTGATCTGTAGAACAAACTAGCCTCAAACTCTTAGAGATTCGCCTGTCTCTGCCTCCCAAGTGCTGGGGTTAAAGGTGTGCGCCATCACTGCCTGACCAGTTAGTTTAGTATTTCTATGGGACTCCTGAGTATGTGAATGAGTGGGTCTCTGGTTCTTGTGCCTTATTTGGGGCTCTTTTCTGTCTGCTGGTTTGTCTTGTCCCAGCCTTGATGTGATGATTTGTGTTTTATCTTGTATTTCACCTTGTCATGTTCGGTTGTTATCACTTAGAAGCCTGTTCTTTTTAATGAGAGACACAGAGGGAGTGGAGGTGGGGAGGAACTGGGAGGAGTAGAGGAAGGTAAACTGTAATCAGGATATACTGTATGAGAAAAGAATCCATTTTCAATAAAAAGAAAAAAAGAAAGAAAAGAAAAAGAAAACTGGCTGAGCATGAGCCTGAGAACCAGCAAGCAGCATCTTCCATAGTTTCCGCTTCAAGATCCTGTTTGAGTTCCTGTCTGGAGAGATGAAATAAACCCTCAAGTTGCTTTTGGTTACAGTGGGTTTTAAAAAAATACTATTACTGTTGTTTTAAATTATGTGTCTGTGTATGTGTATGTGAGCTGAGGTAACCCCAGAGACCAGAGGAGTCAGATCCCGTGGAGCTGGAGTTACAGGTTGTGAGCTACCTGACATGAGTGCTGAGATGTGACCTCAGGTCCCGAAAGAGCAGTATGTGTTCTTTTTCTTTTTTAGGCTTCATATATTTGTGTGTCATTCTTGTACAGGGGCCATGCTAATCTCTGTATCGTTCCAATTTTAGTTTATGTGCTGCCAAAGTGAGCACGAAGTATGTGTTCCTGAACACTGAGCCATCTCTCTAGCCCCCTAGAATGTTTTATCACAGCAACATAAATGAAACTAGAAAACACACACACACACACACACACACACACACACACACACACACACAAATGTGAATGTATCTTAGTGATAGAGTTCATGTTTACTGTGTACAAAGCTCTGAGTTCATTCCCAACACTTAAAAACAAACAAACAAACAAATAAATAAATAAATAAATAAATAAATAAATAAATAAATCCCATCATGGTAGCACAGGTGCTTGGGAGACAGAGGCAAGAAGGTCATTGCAAATTTTAGGCCAGCTAGGGCTGCATGCATAGCCAGAAAACTGTTCCAACTACTTCATCCAAAAAAATTAACTTGCTAAGGCTAAGTGCAGGAAAAAAAAAAAAAAACCCTGTTACATAGCCAACTTTGTTAGGCTAAACCTATGCACACAGTGATTTAGCTCAGTGGTAGAATACTAACCTAACAATCACAGGGTCCTGGATCCCACCCTCAGTTCCAGAAAAATTAAAAAGTAAAAATATGGCCACAGCAAAAGCATCAAGAACTAGTGTTGAGCCCACCATTAAATTTCTTTCCATTCAAAAATTGGGCGTGGCCATGTGACTGACTGCTTTGACCAATGGGACATTTACATTCCATGAAGAGGTTGGGAAGGGTGGCTTGGTTGGTTTGCTTGCCTTGCATGCACGACACCCTAGCACTTCGTTAAGTCAGATGTTGAGGTAGAGGCAGGAAGAGTAGGACATCCTCAGGAAAACACTGAGTTGGAGGTTCGAGGCCAGCCTGGGATACACAAGTGAGACTTTCTCTCAAAAAATTAAAGTGCTGGAAGCAAAGAGCTGTTTGAGAACAAACACCCTGCACATTGGGGTTGGGCCTCGCTGGCTCCTGGAACTTGAGCCATGAGCATAAGCCTGAACTGGGCTGTTGGTGGAGGCCATAGAGAGAGTCACAGGGCTTCCAGCCCTGCTGTCCAAAGTCAGGATCCCCTTGGGCCTGTGAGTGAGACTGCCCCAGGCAGCCTCAGTAGGACCTCCCCGGGCAAGAACAACTCATAGCCACGCAGTTCAGTTCTGCCCAATAGTGTCTTTGGAAAGAAACAGTCATTATTTCAAGCTACGTGGTTTTTTGCTGATTTGTTACAGGCCAAGAGTGAGAAAATTATCTTTTTAGAGACAGATTATTTAGCCATTTCATTGTGAGAATTTTATCTTACGCTTATTTGCATAAAATGCAAAGATACACGTAGTTGTTCTTATTTCAGGGAAATTCTTTTAATTCCAAACAAGAGGACTCATTTCCTTTTCCTACCTTACAAACCACCATTCGGTGTCTTTGTGGGGCATCCAGTTGGTGGAATTCATTTAGCATGCACCAGATTCTAATTCAGTGGTTCTCAACCTTCCTAATACTGCAACCTTTTAATACAGTTCCTCATGTTGTAGTGACCCTGACCATAAAATTATTTTCATTACTTCAAAGCTGTAATTTTGCTATGTTGTGAATTGTAATGTAGATATCTGTGTTTTCCAATGGTCTTAGTGACCTCTGGGAAAGGGTCATTTATTCAACCAGCAAGGGCTCGTGACCCACAGGTTGAGAAACATTGCTCTAAGGAAAGCTAGGAAAACAGACTTGTGCTCTTTATAAAGGGAAGTAGGCTTCCTATCCAGGCTGCAGTGGACTGAATGATAATGACCCCCATAGGCTCATAAATTTCAATACTAGGTCCTAGATGTTGGAACTTTTAGTGAAGAATTAGGAGGTGTAGCCTGGTTGGAGGAGGTGTGTCACTGGGGGGGGGGGCTTTGAACTTTCAAAAGCCCACAACACTCCTAATTATCTCTCTGCCTCTTGCTTGTGGATCAAGACGTGAGCTCTCAGCTACTGCTCTGGCATCATGCCCGCCTGCCTGCTGCCATGCTTCCCACCATGCTGGCCATGGATTCTAACCCTCTGAAATTGTAAACCCCAAATAAATATTCTTTTATAAGTAGCCTTAATTGTGGTGTCTTATCATTGCAATAGAAAAATAACAAGCCTCAGGAGAGTAGTGAGAAGGTACCAGGCGGTGTCAAACACTACAGATGTGGTCCACAGTGTTCACAGAAATTTTTGTACAGGAACTGAAAGTAATCCAGATGTGTGTGGTTAAGAGACTAGAGAGACTGGGCAGTGGAGGTGCACGCTTCAATCCCAGCACTTGGGAGGCAGAGGCAGGTAGATGTCAGTGAGTTTGAGGCTAGCCTGGTCTACAAAGAAAGTTCCAGGACAGCCAGGACTGTTATACAGAGAAACCCTGTCTCGAAAAACAAAACAAAACAAAACAAAACAAAACAAACAAGAACTACAACAAAAAACTGGTGGAAGTTTGGCTATTAATCACACTATTTAAGTTTTTAATATATATATATGGCTCATATGCTCAACAAATAAAAGCACTTGCCATGCAACCCTGGCAAGCTGAGTTTGATCCTATGTAAAAGTGGAAAGAGAGAACCAACTTCCCAAAGTCATCTCTTGACCTGTACATGTATGTTGTGGCACACGAACTCCCTCACATACATCATGCACACACACGACAATAAAAATGCTTAAAGGCCAGGCAGTGGTGGCGCATGCCTTTAATTCCAGTACTCGGGAGGCAGAAGCAGGTGGATATCTGAGTTTGAGGCCAGCCTGCTCTACATAGTGAGTTCCAGGACAGCCTGGGCTACACAGAGAAACCCTATCTCAAAAAAAAAAAAAAAAAAGCTAAAGATTTATTTTTATTTCTCTCCGTGTGTGTGTGTGTGTGTGTGTGTGTGTGTGTGTGTGTGTGTGTGTGTGTGTGTTCGCGCTCGCTTGCGCGCGTGCGTGCACGTGTATGCCTTGTGTGTGCTGGTGCCTACAGAAACCAGAAGAGGGCATTGGTTCCCTTGCAGGTGGAGTTGCAGACGGTTGTCAGCCACCATTGTAAGTACTAGGAACTGAACCCAGGTCCTCTGGAAGAACATCAAATATCTTTAACTGATGAGACATTGTCTCTCCAGGCCCAACAATATAATTTTTAATTAAATGTAAAGGCAAGCATGCACATAAACATTTAAATGTAAAGTCACAGAGATTCTCCTGCTTCTGCCTCTGCCTCCTGGGTACTAGGACTTAAGGCATACACCACATGCCCGTTCTTTTATATCACATTTGTTCTTTTGTCTTGTTATGTATGTGTACTTGGGTTGGAGTATCACAGGTTCCCAAATAGCTTCTTCATCACACTTCATTTTTGTTGTCTTCCTCTGGCGACTCACTTCCCATTCCCATCACTCCACATCTTGCTTGGACCCTTCTGCAGCCAGCATTGCTCTCTCTACTTTCATTTTGCCCATATTCTACCATCTCCCTCCCTAAATACATCTCTGCCCACCAATAGCCCCTTTCTAGTTTCCTATCTTCCTTGTGTGCTCCAGGTTAAACACACAAAGCTAAAAGGGTGAAAATATTACCCTTATATGAAGAAGAGCATGTATCATTTGTCTTTCTGGGCTGGAGTGACCTCACACAGTTTAAATTTCCCAGTTCCATCCATTTACCTCAGATTTCATTGTAACATATTTCTTTACAACTGAGTAATCTTCCTTTTTATGTATGTTTTCATTATTCACCAGTCAGTTGATGAACATCTATGTTGATGACATTTCCTAGCTATTGTGAGTAGAGTGGCAATGAACATAAATGTGCCAATATCGCCACAGTAAATAAAAAATTCCTTGGGTATATGCCCAGGAATCAGGGTCATATGGTGATCTAGTTCTAGTTCTTTGAGAACCTCCACACTGGCTGCACTAGTTTATACTCCTTTCCCCACATCCATTTGTTATTTGTATTTCTGATGATTTCCATTCTGACAGGGGTGAGATGGACTCTTGCTTGGATTAAATGCATTAGCGATTAACTCCAAGTCACCAACAATGCATCAGTGTCACATTAAGGGAAGCAATAAAAGCATTTCCCCTGAGAGCCATTAAAGCAAAACAAGACCAGACATGAATTCTCTCTTTAGCTTTGGTCTTTCCTCCTCTGACTGTTGTCTGAATCTGAATCTGCACCTGCCTAGATGCTGTCTTGTGAATCTGCCCCTATGTGTCTGTCAGTTGTGTGACTGTGTGTCTGTCACTAACACAGAGCCTTGCTCTCTCTTTTATTGAACATCACAAAAATCATCACATTGGGAGACAATGAGATACTTTACAGAAATCTTTAAGAGAATTTTACAAGTGATTATGTATCTGATTCTACCTGACCCCACCAACCAGAAACAAACAGTATTACAAACATCATTGTCTATCAACCAATAAATATAAGCATTGCATTCAACATTTACGGTGGATATTCATTTAGAGGATTGCTTTCAATCTCTATTTGCTGTTTTCAGCAAAAGACACCAATGCATTGTTCTTGTTGGGGGCATGGGAGAGCACCTGGCTTAAGATGGCAGCTATTCATTAGCTGAAGTTGTAAACGCAGATTACATAGAAATCCTAGGCAAGAGTACTGACTGGTTCTGTATCAACAAGACACAGCTAGAACCATCGGAGAGGAAGGGGCTTCAGTTGAGGAAATGCCTCCATGAGATCCAGCTGTAAAACATTTTCCCAATTAGTGATCAATGAGGGAGGGCCTAGCCCAGCCAACCCTGGGCTGGTGATCCTAGGTTCTATAAGAAAGCAGATTGAGCAAACCAGGGGAAGCAAGCCAGTAAGCAGCCCCCTCCATGGCTTCTGCATCAGCTCCTGCCTCCAGGATCCTGCCCTGTTCTATCCTTTTCTGACTTCCTTTAGTGATGAACAGCAATGTAGAAGTATAAGCCAAATAAACCCTTTCTTACCCCAACTTGCTTTTTGGTCATGGTGTTTCCTTGATGCAATATAAACCCTAATTAAGACCACAAGTAAAGTTGGTTGTCACATTATTCTCTTAAACACAGGTAAACAAAAGGCTGAGTACATAATAGGACAACAGTCTTAAAGTCCTGAGTGACCTCAAAGCATATAACTCTGGCTGTGAGGTCCAACAAAAGTCCCAGTCTCTTAGAATGTAAGATATTTTTTTACCATAATGCATTTCCACAGAATCTTTCCTCACATTTATTAATTTATTGACGGTGTTACATGAACACTCATTATGTATGTAGAGGTCAGAGGACAGCTTGCAGGACTTAATTGTCTCCTTTTACTATGTGGCTCTGGGATTAGAACTTAAGTCACCAGGCTTGGTGCTAGGTTCCTTCCTTTACCCTCTAAGTCACCTCAACAGCTCTTCAGGTACGATCTTAATGTAGTTTTAATCAGCATTTCCCTAGTAGCTAAGGATGACCAATTTTTTTTAAGTGTTTACTAGGCATTTGTATTTCTTCTTTTGAGAACTTTTTGTTTAGTTTCATCGCCCATTTTTTAATTGCATAGGTTGGTTTTTTTTCTTTTTGGTATTTGGTTTTTTCAGTTCTTTGTGTATTGTAAACACTAATACTCTGTTTTATGTGTAGGTGGCCAAGATTCCCCCAGCCCCTCTTCTGTGACCTGCCTCGTCACCCAATTGACCATTTTCTTGAGTAAATGAGATCCCCTTTATCAATTGTTTCTCCTACTTCCTGAGTGACCAGAATGTATTTACAAAGTTCTTACCTGTGCGGAGAAATTAAAGTGTACCCCTACCTTTAACTTCTGAAGTTTCAGGTACCAGATCATAGGTTGAGGTCCTTTATTCATTTATGGTTGAGTTTTGTGCAAGGTGAGAGGTAAGGATCTAGTTTCTTTTTTTTTTCTGCACATTGCTTGGATGTCCAACTGGTGAGTGTGAGGTTTTGAAATCACCAACTACCACTGTACTGGGTTTAATCTGGGTTTTAGTCTAGTAATACTTATATGAATTTGAGTATGCCTGTGTTTAGGGCACAAATGTTTAGGATTGTAATATCTTGTTGGTGGATTTTTCCTTTAATGAGTGTCTTAGTTAGGGTTTTTATTGCTGTGAAGAGACACCATGATCACGGCAACTCTTAAAAGGAAAGAAAACCATTTAATTGGGGTGACTCTCTCATAGTTTCAGAGGTTCAGTCCATTATCATCATGGCAGGGAGCATGGCGGTCTGCAGGCAGACACAGAATCCTCATTTTGCAGCCAACAGGAAGATGACTGAGATATTCCTCAGTATCCTGAGCATAGGAAACCTTGAAGCCCACACCTCCAGTGACACAGCAACTCCCTATTGAGACTGGGGGGGACAATTTCACATTCAAACTACCACAATGAGTATGAAGTACCCCCCATACCTCTTCTGTTTTGGTTTGAAGTCTGTTTTACTGGATATTAGAATAGCCACTCCTGCTTGTTTCCTGGTTCCATTTGCTTGGAATAATTTTTCCATCCTATTACTCTAAGACGGTATCTATGGTTGATGAGGAGTATGTTTCTTTAAGGCAGCAAAAAGATAGCTTCTGTTTTCTAATCCAATCTACTAGTCTGTATCTTTTTACTGGGGAATTAAAATCATTAATATTCAGAGTTATTATTGGTAGATGTATATTACTTGTCATTTTGGTTTTTGTGGCATGTTCTTAGATCCATTTTGATTAGCTGTCCTACTACTGTTATGTTTAAAAGTCTGGAAGTCAAGGGTGCTGGCTATTGCATACATTACCAGCACTTGAAACATGAAGGCAAGAGGATCTGGAGTTTAAGACTATCCTCAGCTACATACTGTTCCTTGTAAGAGCCTGTCTCAGCAAAGTGGAACAATATGAAACAAATTCTGGAGCCAGCAAGATAGCTCAGCAGGTTAAGGTGTCTGCTGCTGAGCCTGTGGAGCTGAGTGAGATCAATCCCTGGAACTAGTCCTGCAAGTTGTCCTCTGACTTCTGCATGCATGCTGTGGCAATGTGAACGTGTCCTTATAGGCACAAGTGCACATGCACACACACACAAATAAAAATTTAAAATAAACATAAAAATTGTTTTTAAATTTAGAATATTTAGCCTAAAGCTGATTTAAAGATAGGGTGGTGATTTGAATAAAAATGGCCCCCACAGACCCATAAGGAGTAGCACTATTGGGAGGTGTGGCCTTGCTGGATTGGGTGTGGTCTTGTTGGGGTAAGAGTGTCACTGTAGGGGTGGCCTTTGAGGTCTCACATGCTCAAGCTAGGCCTAGTACACAGACTCCTTCAGCCTGCAGATTAAGATACAGAACTCTCAGCTCTTTCTCCAGCACCATGTCTGCCTGCCTCCTGCCATGCCGATAATAGCCGAACCTCTGAATTATAAGCCAGCCCCAGTTAAATGTTTTCCTTTATCAAAGTTGCCATGGTCACAGTGCCTCTTCACAGCAATAGAAACTCTAACTAAGATAGAAGTTAATACCAAGGACTAGGACACTACTATGATAGGTTTTTACCATGCTTTTATTTGAAGGAATGTGGCTTTGGGGACTTTGGATTAGGAAAGCAGTGGAATGATTTAAGCTGGGCTTAATGGGTCATCCTAGTAGGAGTATGGAACCAGACCAAGAGAAAGAAGTGTGTTGCAGTCAACAAAACTGAAAGGAGTTGGAGATCTGAAGAGCACCTAGACATCAGACATGAAGATACAGAGTTTGGAGTTTGCCAAGCTGGTTTTCAGTCTTGCTTTGGTCCAGTGTTTCCTCTCTATTAGAATGGTAATGCTCATCCTGTGCCATTGTATGTTGAAAGTATATGATCTGCTTTTTCATTTTTATTTTACCCAGAGGCTTCTTCCAGCCGCTGCCTGAAGCTTAAGCTATTAGCACAAGCTCCGTCCGCCAGCATGTGCATGGTGGGTTTGAAGTTTTGGTCATGCAGACAGAAAAGGATTATAGCTACACAGTAAAGAGAAATTCAGACAAAAAAGACTCTAAATGGGTTACAGTGTGTTTAAAAATATATGTGTAGCTTGGGAGAGAGAAGAGAAAGAATATATATATATATATGTATATATATGTATGTATATGTATATATATTCTTTATATATATATACATGTAGTCTTAGATTTAAAAATATAGTTTTAAAATAATAAAATAAAGTCCTTAAAAGGGAATGAAGTAATATAAAAAATAAGCCACATAAAAATGGGAAATACACAGAGAGTCTGGATCCTGTATGTTATTGTGTAGTCTTTGAATTTTTTGGTTGCTAAGAGACATTGGATTATGGAAACTGCTGGATTAAACCAACCTATGAATTTTAAAAAAAAACACCTTAACTTCAAAATTTAAGTCAAAAGATAAGTTACTTTGGGAAAGAGGCTATGCTTTTGTTTTCACAAGATATGAGAGTAGGCTATGGATTCATTCTGGGTTAAGTAATAGGCTTATTACTAGCTAATTCTTACACAAGGAATGGTCCTTCCCCCAGCATGAGTGAAGGGACTGTGTGACTAAGCTACCTAGAAGGATCGGGATTAAAAAGCAAAAACATCAAATAGCACTTTCTGCCATGATGTGGAATGTCCTTCAGTATGCTGAGAATATGTGTTGCCTTTATTGGTTGATGAATAAAACTGTTTTGGCCTATGAGAGGGCAGAATATAGCTAGGCAGGAAATCCAAGCAGAGACAGAGAAAGAAAGAAGGCAGAGTCAGGGAGATGCCATGTAGTCACAGAAGGGGTAAGATGGCAGAGCATTACTGGTAAGCCATGGTCATGTGGTGATATACAGATTAGTAAATGTGGGTTAATTTTTTTTCTTTTTTTTCTTTTTTTTATTTAATTAGTTCAAATTAGGAACAAGCTTGCTTCACATGTCAATCCCTTCTCCCTCTCCCTCTCCCCCCCTCCCCTCCCCCCAACATCCTGCCTGCCCCTAGCCATCCCCCCTCTACTCCCCAGGCTGGGTAAGGCCCTCAAAAGGGGCTCCCCAAAGTCTACCACATCATCCTGGGCCAAGCCTAGGCCCTTCTCCATGTGTCCAGGCCAAGAGAGCATCCCTTCACATGGGATGGACTCTCAAAATCCCTTCTTTTTTTTTAAGACCTTACATATTTAATGCAGTGTGTTACTCCTGTACAAATGGAAAAAAATTAAGTTCAACATTTCTAGACCAATATGGCTGTTAATTTTTGTACAATGCCAACTCAACACGGTAAACTGGGATACTTTTTTCCAAAGTTGACAGCACAGCTAAAGTTTCCAAAAATTCAAATTATATATATATATATATATATATATATATATATCAATAATGGCAGTATGTTATGCATCAATAGCAGCAACAGCTTTTCCAGGTTCTGCAGTCATTTGAACAAAATTGTAGAGACATCCAGCACACTCCATTAAAAAAAAAAAAAAAAGTAAAAAACAAAATCCCAGAAAACAGCACAGTTCTGTTATCCTTGTGGTACCTGGCACCATTTTTTTTTAATTAGCTTCTCAATCATCATCTGGAAGAAAACCATTCTGAGCAACATCATTAAAAACAGCTCTGATAAAGCACGGTCACTTCTATGTATCATAAAGCAGGTCCACATATGAGTGAGTACTTATCATGTTTGTCTTTTTGTGATTGGGTTACCTCGATCAGAATGGTTTCTTCGAGTTCCAACCATTTTCCTGCAAATTTCAAGATTCCATTGTTTTTTTCTGCTGAGTAGTACTCCATTGTGTAAATGTACCACGATTTCTCTATCCATTCTTCGGTTGAGGGACATCTAGGCTGCTTCCAGTTTCTGGCTATTACAAATAATGCTGCTATGAACATGGTTGAACAGATGTCCTTGTTATATGAATGTGCTTCTTTTGGGTATATGCCTAGGAGTGGAATTGCTGGATCTTGTGGTAGACTCATTCTCATTTTCTTGAGGAGTCACCATACTGATTTCCACAGTGGCTGTACAAGTTGGCACTCCCACCAGCAGTGGAGGAGTGTTCCTCTTTCTCCGCATCCTCTCCAGCATAAAATGTCATTGGTATTTTTGATTTTAGCCATCTGACAGGAGTAAGATGGTGTCTCAGAGTTGTTTTGATTTGCATTTCCCTGATGGCTAAGGATGTTGAACACTTTCTTATATGTCTTTCAGCCATTTTAGATTCCTCTATTGAGAATTCTCTATTTAGTTCTGTACCCCATTTTTTAATTGGATTGTTTGGTGTTTTCGAGAATAGCTTCTTGAGTTCTTCGTATATTTTGGAGATCAGCCCTCTGTCAGATGTGGGGTTGGTGAATATCTTTTCCCAGTCTGTGGGCTGTTTTGTCTTGCTAACTATGCCCTTTGCCTTACAGAAGCTTCTCAGTTTCAGGAGGTCCCATTTGTTAATTGTTGATCTCAGTGTCTGTGCTACTGGTGTTATGTTCAGGAAGCGGTCTCCTGTATCAATTAATTCAAGGGTATTTCCCACTTTATGTTCTAGTAGGTTCAGTGTGGCTGGGTTTATGTTGAGGTCTTTGATCCATTTTGACTTAAGTTTTGTGCAGGGCGAAAGGCTTGGGTCTATCTGTAGTCTTCTACATGTTTGCATCCAGTTATGCCAGCACCATTTGTTAAAGGTGTTCTCTTTGTTCCAGCATATATATTTGGATTGTTTGTCAAAAAATCAGGTGTTCGTAGGTGTGTGGGTTAATTTCAGGGTTTTCAACTTTATTCCACTAGTCTACCTGTCTATTTTTGTGCCAATACCAAGCTATTTTCAGGACTATAGCTCTGTAATAGAGCTTAAAGTTAGGGGTGGTGATGCCTCCAGAAGTTCCTCTATTGTACAGGGTTGTTTTGGCTATCCTGGGTCTTTTGTTTCTCCATATAAAGTTGAGAATTGTTCTTTCAAGGTAAATATGGGTTAATTTAATTGTGAGAGCTAGTCAGTAATATGTCTGAGTCCTTGGCCAAACAATTATATTTAATGTTAGCCTCTGAGTGATTATTTCATAAGTGGCTGTGGGAACCTACAGGCAGGAGAGAAAATGGTCCAGTGGGACCAGGCAAAACACAGAAAACTTCCAACTACACTGCCATCTCTCCATACCATCACTGTGGTACCCATGAGTATCCTGACCAGTGCTCTCAAGTGCATCAGCAGTGCTGAGAAGAGAGGCAAACACTATGTCTTTATCAGGTCATGCTCCAAAGTCATTGTCTGGTTCCTAACTGTAATGATGAAGCACGGCTACACTGGCAAATTTGAGATCACCAATGATAACTGTGGTAGTTTGAATGTAACTGGTCCTCATGATCTCATGGGAGTGACACTATTAGGAGGTGTGACTTTGGTGGAGTGGATGTGGCCTTGTTAGAGGAAGTGTGTCACCGTGGGAGTGGGCTTTAAGATTTCCTATGCTCAGGATACCACCCCGTAAGTCAGTTGACTTCTTGTTGCCTGCAAGATATAACACTCTCAGCTCCAGCACCTTGTCTGCCTGTGCACTGCCATGCTCCTTATCATGAAGATAATGGACTGAACCTCTGGAACTGTTAGGGAGCCACTTCAACTAAATGTCTTCTTTATAAGAGTTTCTGAGATCATGGTGTCTCTTCACAGCATAGAAAACCACAACTAGGACAAAAATTGATATCAGAAGTGGGGTAGTGCTGTGATAAGTCTGATCGTGTGTTTAGTTTTAGCAATTTGGACTTTGGTACTTTGGGTTTGGAAAGCAGTAGAATACTTTAAGCAGTGCTTGATGGGCCATTAGTATGAGTAGGAGCATGGAAGACAGTGGTGCTAAGAGTTATTTGAATATTGAGGGCTCACTCCAGAGGTTTCAGAAAAGAAGAATTTTAGTATGTTGTCTGGAGATTATTTTTGCGTTATTTTGGTGAAGAAAGTGACTGCCTTTTGCCCTTGTCCAAAAAGTCTGCCTGAGGCTAAAGTGAAGAGTTTTGGATTAATTTGGTGGGCAGAAGAAATCTCAAAACAGCCTAGTATAGGCTCTGCCGTGTGGATATTAATGGTAACTCTAATGAAGAGTTACCATGGAAAGGAGCAGGCTGAGCAGGGTAAATTACAAAAAGTAAACTTGGAGAAGGAAAATAATACCAGGAAATGGAATGGAGCTATATCCTATGTTTAAGGAGATAAATGTATTAAGAAATGGAATAAAGGGAGTGACCTCAGGGCAAGATTCTACCCAGCTACATTCCCAACTTGTGGAAAGAAACTAAAGAAAAGTTTACAGCCAGGTGTGGCGGGGCACACCTTTGATCCCAGCACTGAGAAGGCTAGGTTGGTGGATCTCTGAGTCTGAGGCCAGCCTTGTCTACAGAGCAAGTTTCAAGACAGCCAAGCTTAGACAGTGAATGACAGAAAGCTGGTGAAGATGTAATTGAACAAGGGAGCCATGTTCCACCCCAACCAAGCAGCAGAACTTGGCCGTTTCAGCCAAGTGGTTCTGGCTTCAGAGGGACTGACAGAAGAAAGGAGTTGTGGAATAATGCAGCCACTGAGGCTAGGCATGTGTCAGGGCTGTCCCTGAATGGAGGCCTAGTAGAAAAGCCATGCATGAAGCTGTGAAGTTGAAGCCTGGATTGCCTTAGAGACCCCAAGATGTTAAGAGATGCCAGAGTTGTGGGATGCCCGCTGAGGAGAGCTGCTAACAGGGAGTGGAACCAGCTCAGGACGAAGTGTGTTGCAGTCAACAAAGCTGAATGGAGTTGGAGAACTGAGGAGCATTTTGATGTCAGACATGATGCAGAGTTTGGAGTTTTCCCAACTGGTTTTTGGTCCTGCTTTGGTCCAGTATTTCCTCACTATGCTCCCTGCCCTGCATTTTGGAAGGGTAATGTATATCCTGTGCCATTGTATGTTGGAAATATGTGATCTGCCTTTTCATTTTGATTTTATATGAGATTACAGTAAAGAGATTGCATGAATCTCAGAAGAGACTTTGAACTTTGGGCTTTTTTTTAAAAGATTTTATTTATTTATTATGTATACAACATTCTGCTTCCATGTATATCTGCACACCAGAAGAAGGCACCAGATCTCATAACGGATGGTTGTGAGCCACCATGTGGTTGCTGGGAATTGAACTCAGGACCTCTGGAAGAGCAGCCAGTGCTCTTAACCTCTGAGCCATCTCTCCAGCCCCGAACTTTGGGCTTTTAAACATTCGATGAGACTGTGATAGACTTTGGGGACTTTTGAAGTTGGACTAAAAGTATTTTTGCATTATGATATTGTTACAAGCTTTTGGGGGCCATGGGGTGGAATGTGGTAGTTTGAATGTAACTGGCCCCACAGTCTCATAGGGAGTGGTACTATTCAGGAGGTGTGGCTTTGTTGGAGTGGGTATGACTTCATTGGAGGAAGTGTGTCACTGTGAGGTCAGGTGTGAGATTTCCTATGCTCAGGATACCACCCAGTGAGTCAGTCAACTTCCTGTTGCCTGCAAGATGTAGGACTCTTGCCTATTCCTTCAGCACCACATCTGCCTGCACGATGCCATGCTCCCCAACCATGACGATAGTGGACTGAACCTCTGAATCCATAAGCTGGCTTCCCTCAATTAAATGGTTTCTTTTTTGTTTTATAAGAGTTGCCATGGTTATGGTGTCTCTCTCCCTTTTTTTTTTTTTAACTTGTTTTTTTCTTTTTTTTATGTTATGCTGTCTCTTCACTGCAATAAAAATTCTAAGACAATAACAGAACTGCGGAAATCTCTGTAGACTTCGTGGGCAGGTTAAACCAGCGTAGCAAGATCAGCCCTAGGTTGGATGTGCAGCTCAAAGACCTAGGCAAATGGCAGAATGATCTGCTCCCACCCGGCTTGTCTGCATTCTGACATCTTCAGCTGGTGTCATGGGCCATGAAGAAGCAAGATGAAAACACAAGAGGGAACACTCCTGGGGTTCTTTTTCTAGGGATGTAAAACACATATATAAATAAAATGTCTCAAAAGAGAGAGGGGGGGAAAGGAATGAAGGAAGGAAGGGAGACAGAGAGAAAGAAAGAAAGAAAGAAAGAAAGAAAGAAAGAAAGAAAGAAAGAAAGAAAGGAAGGAAGGAAGAAAGGAAGGAAGAAAGCAAACTCCAGACCGAAGACACCAAAGCCAAATAAGTGGGGTTTGGAGTCCTGGGCAAAGACCACAATGCCTGCAGAGTGGGGTGGTAGAGTAGCCACCTGGAGGCATTACTGGCTGCCAAATATGTAGATTCCATCCTGTTTCTCCAAACCCTATATGCACAGCCGCCTCTATCTGAGGTCCCTCTGCCCCTCCATGGGGTCAATTCTCAGACATCCTCCAGGCTTCCACTGTCTGTGTGGGAGCCCTGATAGGGAGAGCTGCAAGTGGGAGGCCCTGGAAGTGAGATTCTGGAAGTGAGGCCAATCTTAATGGGCTGGCTGCCGTCTGGAACAGAGAACAGGGAGTGCAGCTGGAAAGTGGAACCCAGTTTTTCTGTTTCTGAAGAGGGAGGTACCAATTAACAAGAGTCACCAAAGTTAGCCTATGCCCCTGATCAAGAGACTCATGCAGCTGGGTGTAGGGGAGCTGGGTCTCACACACTCCCATTTCCAGCGAGGAAAATGCCCCTGCCTGCAGAGACCTGAGACCACGGACCACAGAGAGGAAGTCCATCTGGGCGGCCCAGCAGGCAGAGTAATTCCTGGAAGGAAGCTCCCATCTCAGGAATCTGGTAGAGAGGAACATTGCTGAATCTCTGTCCCGGGAGTTGCTCCCTGCCAGTATGCAGGATCTGACAACAGGAGGAATGGGCCACCATCTGGGCAGCCTGGCTTTTGAACTGGGAAACAGCGGGCCACTAGCCCCCATCCTGTGGCTCAGGCAAAAGTGAGAGGCTCGGAGGGTGGCAGCCTGCAGAGGCTGCCCTACAGTTTCTCAGCTACAGCCTCCCTGCCTATACCTTGAACTGAAAAGGCTTTATTGCCACACAAGGGAGGGGGGATTGGAGCACCCAAGTAAGGTTTCTAGATAAGCACAGCACATTTTGAAGTCCAGAGGACAGGCTCCACAGGTGAAAGAAACCAGCCCTTCCCTCCCCTCCCTTCTCCTCCCCTCCCCACTTCTCTCCCCTTCCCTCCCTTCCCTGTGTGTGTGTGTGTGTGTGTGTGTGTGTGTGCGCACACGTGCTTACGCACGCATGCATGTGCGCACATGTGTGCATGTGTGTACTTACATGTGCACTCACTCTCCAGTCTTTGGAACAGAGCCAGCAAGCCAGGTTTGGATCTAAGCATGGATGGGTTTAGATCGGAGAACAGCATGTCTTAAATAGTACTGTTACCCTGAGTGTGTCCTCTCCTTGTCAAGCCTTTCCCTAGGCTTCCCTTGGGCCCTTCTCTGGTCCTCTTTCCTTCCAGTGGAGGCCCTCTCTTCCAGTCCTACCCTTCCAATGTGTATCTAGCGAGCTGTCAAACATGGAAATCCTGCCCATCATGCCATCAATCCAGCAGTCTCTGTGGCTCTGCCAAAACCAAAGAAGATCCCCTGGTTCAAAGCATGCACTGCCCTTGGCTGATGTCCCTAACTGTCCTTCCCAGGACCCGCCTCCAACACCTCTCATGCTCTTCAGACACAGACCTTCTGAGCCTCCCAACATTTGCTCCACCTGGGCCAGCCCTGGATATGGCCTCCTTAAAATTATTCCTCCCTTCTCCAGGCCTTTAGGAGAAATCAATCCGTTGTACTTTACTATGGTTGCTGTGTCTGCTCAGAAAGCTCCCAGAGTTTGGAAAGCAGAGCAGAGCTCCTTACTCCTGGTACCCATGACATAGCAGAGCAGTAGGCAGCTTTAGGGCAAAAGGTAACAGTAATATTTAAGGAGGAGATTCAAACTGTCTGGAGGCCCCTGCAAAAGAATCTTGCCACACATATCCTAGCAGACAAATACACACAGACACAAGATACAATGTCACACATGCATACTGCACAGATACATGCTCACCTTGCTGGCGCGCGCGCGCACACACACACACACAACTCTAGCCCTGACCTCAGTTACAAAGCCCTCTGGGACAGTGGACTTGACAGTAAGGGCAGCAAGCCCTAAGGAAGGTGGCATTTTCTCTGGGCAGTGATGGAGGCAAGGCAGACCAGGAGGGGAAATGGCCTTGCAAAGGGTGGGATGGCAAACAAAAGCCATTCCTCTCTTTGTCCTCTGGGTCTAGGGCAGCAGTCACGGGTAGGTAAGATCTTGAAGCAGCCGGACCCGGACCCTTTGTGGGGAATGGAGAGCAGAGACCCTGAGGGATGCTGTGAATGCAGGAGGGGCAAATCAACTCAGGACAGAGCTCCAGCAAGCCCTGACAACCACCCATGGCTTCCCCTAATGGCTCCTGATGGGGAAGCCAGGTCCTGATATCCTGAGAGGTCCTGGGTGGATACACGAAAACTGTGAGCCCCATTTGAGAGGTTGAGGGTTTCTCACCACTGAGGCAGAATGGGTGGTCTCTGGCCAAGCCTGAGGTCCCAGTCTGGAGACCTAGGTTCTGACTTCACCCTCCATTCCGTACGCCCATTGGAGACACCAGCTAGGAAAAAGTGTTGAAGAAAGAGTGGAGACTTCAGAGATCTCCGTGAGGGACTAGACTCTAGACAGCTCAACACCAGGGTGGGCAGCTGGGGAAATGGGAGCTGCAGAAGGCCTAGGAGGGTCTGGAATTCTCCTCCCACCCTGCTCCTCCCCCTCTGCCTTCTCCCATCCCACCCCCTGGGCTGCCCTCCGAGCAGGGGAGGCGCCGCTGCCCCGTGTGCTTCGAGAAGCTGGGAGGGGCCGGGGACGCTGGACCGGGTTGGGCCCCTCGGCAGAGCTCCGCGCAGGCAAGCCCCGCCCCGGCTCACACATCTGGGCGGTGAGCGCTGCCATCCGGCCTGGGGGAGGGTGCAGAAGCGGGCCTGGCGTACGTCGAGGGCCATAGCAGACTTGCCGCGGGTTCTGAACTAGCATCCAGGCGGCCAGACCTGGCAGATCTGTCCGCCGGGCGGAGGTGAGCTGGGGAAGGGCCTATGGGCCCCCCAGGGAGACTTAGAGGCTCCTGTCTGGGACTGTAAGCCCGTGAAGTTGCAGGCTGGGTGGGAGCAAATCTGCAAGCTCTCGAGGAGGCGGGCCCGCTGGCCAGGGCCGCAGGAGACAACTGAGCTCTGGCTCCTACCTGCGGCTGTGGGACCTCCACCGGAGGCTTGGTCTGGAACGACCCGACCCGGTGCGTGGGGAGTGGGGTTGGGGCTGATAGGGCAGCCGCTGTGAACTGGGGCCTGTTCACTTAACCAGTTGTGGGGACCTGCTGCCTGGGCTAGAGGTGAGATTGGGGGTTGAATATTTGTGTGTCAAGAGGTGCCTCATGAGGCTCCAGGCACTGAGGTCCAAGGATGTGGAAAAGCATCTGGGTGGCCAGGGTGTCCGTATGCCAGAAACCTTAGATTTCTGTCAACGAAGCCAGGGTGGGGATCCAAATTGGGTGGGGTCTGGGCTTCTCCAGGGTTAGAGGAGCTATGTCTGTGGAGTCAGTCTGTCCCGTGGAGAAAGGGAAAGGCGGGAACGCTTACTCAGGCTGTCTTGAGCAGAAGGAGCCATGGAAAGTGAAACACTTCACTGGAGACAGTGGTCAGGGGTGAGAGGGCTTTAAGCTTCAGTGGGACAGAGATTGTGAACTAATAATTCCCATGATGAGTACCCAGAGGGATGGTGTACATATGTTAAAAGCAAAGCTGAGGCAGAGATCAGGGACATCGGTGGCCATTTCCATCACCCCTAGCCATTACAGGAGACAGCAGCCTCCTTACTCCACAGCCTTTTCCTGGTCCCCTCTCCTTGAAGTCATCTCCCAAGAATAGGGTGGGGCAGCCCTTTGGGTGCCATTTCTGATCTGACCCTTGGAAGAAATTGTCTGTAGCCTCAGCCTGCTGACAGCCCTGTTGAAATAAAGGGCTGGCAGAGGGCTAAGCAGAGAAGAGGGACCTGTTAAGATCTGAGTGGGTTCTTGGGCATCACATAGAAACAGGAAACCCAGCAACACCAGACACCTGCAGGATTCTGATGATCGTAGGTAGCCACCTAGTCACCCACCCAAGAATAGACCCTTGGAGAATTGTGTCCATCAGGAAAAAATTCCTAGGTTATTGTGAGATCTGGGGAAGTCTCTGAGTTCCCACTGACACACCCTGTCCTAGTCCCCTGTGACTGTCAACCATGCCTATTAGATAACAATCAGGGCTATAAGTTGGGGTGAATCTGAAGAGGAGGAGTCAGCCATAGACAGGATAGAGTAGTGGTCAGACTGGATTTGGCATGCAATTTCCATCTGGAAATGGAGTTACTTTCTGTATTATTCTACCCAATGACTCTCTGATGTTATCACCTGGAAGTTAGAAGTCCCTGAGATGGGGTTCCACCTCCATCTGTTTCCACCTCTGTGTTCTACCGAGACCTAGCTGTTGGGAGCTGAGTTGTCCTAAGCCCCTTAGTCAGCATTCTCCTCATGCATGATATGGTGGGAAGGTCTTGAAGACACATTGGGCACATGTATGTTCCTGCAAAGCTGCTAGCCCCTTTAACTCCATCTCTTAGGAATCCATGGAGACTCTTTTACCATAGTTCCTACCTCCTTCAAAAAGAACTCAGGGTAGGTATAATAAATTCCCAGGAAGACCCAGTACTAATGTGGAATCCACATAGAGAAGCAGTGAACACTGTCCACATACACCCAGCTCCCTGCCTTTCCCAGCACTTTCCAAAGCTGGACTTGGTCCTCCCAAGCCCAATGTCACCCATTATGCTGAGGTACGGAGAGGCAATGCACTCTTATATGGTTCCATAATGGGCACTGGAGGAGGTATATGCATCTGCTAGTGACATGGAATTAAGCCTTAAAGTGACAACTCAAATCTTTTTCTCTTGGAAGTTCAAGGTTATTTTTTGCCAGCCAATAAACTTAGCCCAGAAAATCCATCCATCCATCCATGCATCCACTGTGTGGTTCTCAGCACCTAACTCTAGCCTGTGACAGAGAAATGCTCAATATATATTGCAGTAGGCTTTAATACAGTGACATGTCAGTAAATACAGTCAGTTCTCTAATAAAGAGAAAAGCCTGATTTGTAGTTTTTGCCAATTTCTGCAGTGTAAATACTCCTGGCCATGGCTGCTTTCAAGCTAACATTACTATCTAAGAGACAGTGTCAGCTCTGGGAGTTTGTAGTGTCCAGCTCTAGTTTACCCTCTTAGCTGAGCTAGACTTCTGCCCTGACTCCCAGGGTTCTTACAGGTCCCCTCTATTTGCTTTGCCTTTCTTCAATATTATCCCTTAGCTAGAGCTGGCCCTCATCCTTTCCTCAATTTTGACCCCTGCTACAGCCAGCTGTCTCTCTCCAGTGCAGTAGAAGCAAGATCATTTGTGTCTAGATGTCTCCATTGTGCTGGCCACACTGGGGCACCCTGGATGTACAAGAGCTTGGCTGTCTTTCCCTGGTGCTGAGTATGTTTGGATGGTGTGTAATCAAGGGAGTATCCTTGTGTGTGTGGGTGTGCCGCTGCCCGGCTCTGTCTGCTGGTGCTCTGTTAGCAAAACTTCCTGATCAGGCTACAGAGAGGTACAGCCTCCACCTTTGTTTAAAGGGGTAGCCAAGCTCATAGGTAAGAGCGGTAGCACCCATGCTTTGCAGACCATGGAGCAAGAACACTTGACTATTAAACTGTAAGGAGAATCTGAATTACTTTGGGAATCTCATTAAAATACAAGTTCTGGCCAGGCGGTGATGGCACACACCTTTAATTCCAGCTCTTGGGAGGCAGAGGTGGGGAGATCTCTAGTTCGAGACCAGCCTGGTCTATAGAGCAAGTTCCAAATCAGCCAGGTCCATACAGAGAAACCTTGTCTCAGAAAAAAACCAAACAGAAAAGAAGAAAGAAGCAGAAGCCG
Source organism: Cricetulus griseus (assembly GCF_003668045.3). Lineage (NCBI taxonomy): Eukaryota > Metazoa > Chordata > Mammalia > Rodentia > Cricetidae > Cricetulus > Cricetulus griseus. Next base: position 47,440,525 of record NC_048599.1, on the reverse strand, counting down.
GCGTTGGTGGCACATGCCTTTGATCCCAGCACTCGGGAGGCAGAGGCAGGCGGATCTCTGTGAGTTTGAGACCAGCCTGGTCTACAAGAGCTAGTTCCAGGACAGCCTCCAAAGCCACAGAGAAACCCTGTCTCGGAAAACAAACAAACAGAAAAGAAAAGAAAAGAAGAAAGAAAGGAAGAAAGAGAGAGGGGGCGGAGAGAGAGAGAGAGAGAGAGAGAGAGAGAGAGAGAGAGAGAGAGAGAGATTCTGATTCAGCAGGTCAGGAATGGACAGAATCTGAATTTCCACAAGCTACTGTGGGGCATAGTGATGTTGAAACTGCTGGACCTGAGGCCACACTTTGAGTAACAAAACTACTGATGAGTTGGAGGCATTTGCATAGAGCTTATTAGGTCCCAGAACCTCACAAATTCAAGCTCAAATATCTCCCACATTAGGAGCAAAAATATAAGTAACCTTGGTTTACAACAAATAATTAATAAATAACCTTGGACCAATAAATCAACTTAGAGAAGCAAGCTGGATCATTGGGTGTAATCACTTGCTGCAGTCGGGCTGTGGTGGCACACTCCTTAAATCCCAGCACTAGGGAGACAGAGGCAAGTGGATCTCCGTGAGTTCGAGGCCAGCTTGGTCTACAAAGCAAGTTCCAGGACAGCCAGGGATACACAGAAAAACCCTGTCTTGAAAAAATTTTAAAAAGTACTTGCCATGCAAACCTGCTGACTGGGGTTGATCCCTGGAACCCATATAAAGGTGGACGAGAGAAGTAACTTCCAGAAGTTGTCCTCTGACAATCACACCTGAACCCCAGATGTGTGTGCCTCCATGTTCAACTTCTTCCCTCTCATAAAATAGTAGAAAAAAATTTTTTTTGGTTTTTTGAGACAGGGTTTCTCTGTGTAGCTTTGGAGCCTATCCTGGCACTTGCTCTGGAGACCAGACCAGCCTCGAACTCACAGAGATCCGCCTGCCTCTGCCTCCCGAGTGCTAGGATTAAAGGCGAGCGAAACCAACGCCCGACGAATAGTAGAAATTTTAAATGTGTTTTAAAATGAAAACACATGGACACATAACTTTCCTTTCCTCCCTCCAGGTGCTTGTATCTACCCTTCTCAGCCAAGCTTTACCTGGGTTTATCTGTCTTGGACCCATAGGACAGGTATTTGCTATCTTAAGGGCTTCTTTTAAAAAAAATTGTTTTAGCCGGGCAGTGGTGGTGCACACCTTTAATCCCAGCACTTGGGAGGCAGAAGCAGGCAGATCTCTGTGAGTTTGAGGCCAGCCTGGTCTACAAAGCTACACAGAGAAACCCTGTCTCGGAAAACAAAACAAAACAAAATTTAAATTTTATTTGTATGAGCGTTTTACCTGCGTGTCTGTGTGTGCCTAGTGCCCATAGAGGTTAGAAGAGGGCTTGGCTCCTCTGGAACTGGAGTTGAAGACGGTTGTGAGTCACTGTGTAGGTGCTGGGAACAGAACTCAGGTCCTCTGCAGGAGCAACAAATGCCCTTAACTGTTGAGCTATCTCTCTAGCCCCTTTGTTCAAGGACTTCTTAAAATCATCTAGTTTCACCCTCTTCTCTTCCTGGGTTGTCATGGAGCCAAAGGAGGGTTCTTGTCAGCCTACTTCCACCTGCCCCGGCCTTTAAGTGTCCTTTCTCCCTTCCCTCCCAGTCTACTTCTTCCCAGACATTGCCATGACAATGACTCTAATGTAGACCTCCAACTCAGGGACTGCCCCCTGTCTCCAGACTGCATATCTGATCGCTTGTTTTGTTTTGACTTCAGTGTGAAACTGCATCCATACTCTACCTGCTCCTGCTGCCAGCCTGCCTTGTATCTGGTGTTCGCTATCTTCCCTTCCATCCCCTAGAGTAAGTCAGAAAAGTTTCCTCCTAAGGCCCACTCAGCGGGTCTGATCAGTTCTGAAATGTCCCCGCTTGTGTCTGAGGTTCACAGTTCACCATCGTCCATAGCTTGGAAAGCTATAGCAGCCCAGCTCGTTTCCCGCTCCCATATTGCTCTCCAGCAATTCACTCTCTCACGCAGCTAGAAGCATCAAAGTGAGGATGCGGTCATGCTCCACCCCACCCTGCAGCTTCCAAACCTTGAAGATTTTCTGTTGCCCTTCACATAAAACCAAGTCTAAAGAAGGGTCCTGCCCAGCTCTTCTCTCCCACACTGCTGTCGTCTCCACATCCTTAGAAAGCTTGGCATCCTCAAAGTTACCGTCCTGCTGGTTTGATTGTGGTTACCTGAGTCCCTACAACAGGCACAGGTCATCATTTCCTAAACCATGGCTAGTGATCCCACTGTGAGGACACCTGACTGAACAGGTTAAGATGAAAATATGGCAACAATAAATTTGCTGAATGTCCAGTGACCAAAAATTACTTCAAAATCAAAATCTGAATAAATCCAGTTGTCTCTGGAAGTGCTAGCCCTTTCACACTTGTGTGGCCTCACAATAGCCTTGGTTCTGGGCACACAGTACACTCCTTTTGCACTGTGCATGCCGATCTACCACGAGCTATCAACAGAAGCTGACAGAAATCCCTCAGTTCAGATTTGAGACTGTTCTGTGTGAGGAATTGAAGTGTTTTTACTGTACATGCAAAACTATGTAACTCTTACATGACTCCTTATAGAAACATGTTGGTTTAATTACAGACTTTTTATTTTTATTTATTTTATGTGGATGGATGTTTTGCCTGCATGTATGTGTGTGCACCACTTTCATGCTTGGTGCCTCTAGAGACCAGAAGAGGGCATCAAATCCCTTGGAACTGGAGTTACAAATGGTTGTGAATGGCTGGGAATTTAACCTTGTTCCTCCAGAAGAGTGCTCTTAACCACTGGGCCATCTCTTCTGCCATGAAGATGTTTGATTTTAAAGACTGCTATTTGAGTTGCTGAGTTGAATTTTATTTTGTAAAACATTAAATGAATTTTGACTTGAAACAGAATTTCCTGCAATTTCTGAAATGGCCCTAGACACACATCTGTCATTTTGTACTATGTACTTATGTGAAACAGCACTCTCAGCTCGGCCATTAGAAAATCAAAATATTAGTCAACCCTCACAGATGTTGGACATGCTTTACATTCTGTAATATCAAATATTCAGCCAATATTCATTTATTTATTTATTGGTTTTCCTGAAGCAGGGTCATGTGTATCCCACACTACCATAACACTTGATATAGAGCCACAGTTAATCTTGAATTCCCCACTCTACCTTCCAAGTGCTGAGAGTAGAGGCATGAGCCACCATACCTGGCTAAGACTTCATTTTTTATGTAAATTTACTATTCAAATTTTCTTCTATCTTTAGTAAGTGGGAAAATTTTATATATATATATATATATATATCAAAGAATTGTTTTCAAAATTAAGTTCTATGAGTTTAATGAATAAATATTTATATTCCTATTTTATATAATTATATACCCTGGATTGCATGGAAATTTCTTATGAAAAATAGGGTCACAAGTGAAACAGGGTCTCCAGGGGACAGTTTAAGGATTCCACCGTGGGGCTGCAGAACTGGTTCAGCTGTAAGGGGCCCTGGCTGTTCCTCCAGAGGACCTGGGCTCCCAGCACCCACTTGGCAGCTCACAGCTACCTGTAACAGATCCAAGGGATCCGTCGTCACCCTCCTTGGACACTAGACACACACATGTTATGGAGGCATACACACCAGCAAGCATTCTTACTCAGAAGACAATAGATCAGGACCTGGTACAAAGTGAGCGCCAGAGAACACTGAGCCAGGCCTGTGAAGACTAGCTCTAGATGAGACAAAGAGATTCGGTTAGGTATGCTAACAGAATTGTGATAGTGGTTTTCAGAGTGCGGTGACATCTTAATCTCCAAGAGAGACACGTGAAGGGTTTGTAGGTGAAATAGTATGATGTCAGGGATTAGATTAGCATCAAATGGCTATGGATCGGAGTAAAGTAATGGCATGGATGGTGTTCAGGGAAAGAGCAAAGAATAAGTCTGTTTCATTTCGCTTGTCTGTTCTTGTTGACAGCTACAGAGACTACAAGGATGCTGACTGTTCCGGAAATGGGCCTTCAAGGGCTGTATATCAGTAAGACCCCCACTGCCCCTCCCTGCCTACCACCCCACTTGCCTTGGCATGGAGCCTACTAGCCACTGCCCCCAGTTGCCTCTCTCAGCACAAGTTCCTGAGAACCATTCTGTAAATTCTACACTGTGTGTGTGTGTGTGTGTGTGTGTGTGTGTGTGTGTGTGTGTTGTGCACGCTTGTACATGTGTGTGCAGGGATGGTCTGTATATAGAAAGTATCTGTTCAGAGACCCCTGGGTGTGTGCATGTGCTTGTCTGTGTGTAAAGACTTGCACATGCTTTGTGCAAGTGTGTGAGTGTGCGGGTGGATCCCTGTGCATAGGACCTTGTGGTTTGAGTGGTCTGCAGGTGGGCCTGTGTGCACTGGACTCGGCCCATCTGCTTTCATCTGAGTGCAGGCTTTGTGCTCTCTGCAGGGTGGGAGGCCAGCAGGCAGGAGGGACACTCCTCAGGAAGTCCATTCACAAAGCCCTGGTGGGCCGGGCCCTTCCTTCCTGCCTCCCTTCCCAGGCTCCAGCCACAGCAACTGCCTTTCACATTAGAGCTGATAGATAGCAGGGCCTAGTCCATACTGGATGCCCAGGGAAGGGGATCTTGACCTGTAGCTGCCCTGACCCTGTTCTTCTGGTACCCGGACACACTGCAACTGTGCCCAGGCACTTCCTACAGACCCTCACACACATTCTGGGTTATCACAGGGCCGCCGTCAAGGATCACTGACAAGCTGAGGGAGTGCAGCCAGCCCTGGCCCAGAGTACAGCAGGTCAGACCTGCTGACATAGGCCTTCATGCCAGATTCCTTACTCCTCCTCTTGTCAGCCTCCCTACCCCCAACCACTGGTCTCAGTGCCACTCCCTCCCATGACCCTTAGCAAACCTTAGTGTGATGGTGACTAGTGACTTCAATGCCTTCCTGTCCCACGGGGGTGTCTAATTCAAGCCATACCTGGGGCCCTCCTGAAAGTTGCTGTTTCCTAGACCCTTAAGTCCAGCTCAGGCTGGGCCCTTCAGGAAGATTTCAGTGGCCCTTCTGCCCCCAGTGTTAACATGTGTGCTGGGACAGGTGATCAAAATTCCCAGTGCTGAGGACATCTCCAGACACAGAGTTGGGCTGGGGGTGGATGTTACCTTCTCCTTTGGGTCCTGTCTGTGCCCACTGAGAATGTGAGAACCTCAAGTCCTGATTAGAACCATGTGGCCCAGCCTCTGGGCCTTATGTCTCACAGCACAGCCACTTGCATTTGTAGTCCCCCTCGGGCCCTGCCACAGGAGCCTATCTGCCCATTGCTCCTACCTACCCATCTCTAGACTATCTTTCTACTACAAAATGCTTCTCTGCCTCCTCCTATCCTCCTGTGTGTGCTTAAAGGGGACTTGGGAAACTGTGCCCATGTGATACACACAAGTCACCATCTAGGAGGACAGGTGCATCTGACGGTCCAGGCAGGTGCTTAGACCCAACCCTGCGTCATGCATGTCCTTCCTACTCCCTGCTGTCTCCCTTCCCCCACAAATGGCCCTTTGCCTCAGCCAGGCTCTGTGGGAACATGCAGAGCCCTTGTGCAAGGTCTGGGATCCTGCTTCCCAGGTTGTTCCCGGGTGACGTGGCCTCTCTCCTCTACAGGCTCTAGCCCCGAGAGATCCCCAGTGCCCAGCCCACCCGGCTCCCCGAGGACCCAGGAAAGCTGTGGCATCGCCCCCCTCACACCTTCACAGTCTCCAGTAAGCCCTGATTGGGAATTTGGGTGGTAGGGGGGCCTGTGTAGTGTGGAAGGGGGTGGTCCCTGCAGGGCTCTGGCAGAGACACCACCAGGCCTCCTACCCCTGGCACTCTAGTCATGTGTCCCCCGGCCTGGGACTGTAGGTGTACCAATTCTACCGAAACCATAAGCTCCAGGGAACTCACTCCCACTGCTCCCTGTAGCAGGATGACTCCCAGGTGCCACTGTGGCTGACCTGTTAGGCAGGCGTATGACTTTTCTAGGTCCTCAGAGCACTGCTCCTGCCAACCAGAGCCCTGACATACTCTGAGTCCCATCTCATGGAGAAGCATATTGTTTAAAAATATTTAGAGGTCTGGAGACGTGGCTCAGTGGTTAAGAGCACTGGCTGCTTTTCCAGAGGTCCCGAGTTCAAGTCCCAGCACCCACATGGTGGCTCACAAGTATCTATAGTGTGATATGATGCCCTCTTCTGGCATAAGGGGGTATATGCAGATAGATCGCTCATATACATTAAATAAGTAAATCTTCTTTTAAAGATTTAGAAATTGCACAATTGAAGTTTCTGTCCTCATGGCTTTCCTGGGTTACCTACTCTATATATATGGCTTTGTCCTGGTCATGCAGCTTGGAGTCCCTCTTGTTCTCAGGGAGCCCAGGCCTAGCTTGGCAGAAGTAGGGACAATCCCTCACATGCATTGGGGCCCCTCCTCTCTTCTACAAAACCAGAGTCTGTTCGTGTTACAAAAGCAAGAGGTAGAGTGTGCACATCCATATATTAGAAAACAGACCAGAAAAGCCAAATTGCTCCCAGCTGGGGCAAGGCTAATAGCAGGCTGTGAAAAAGGTGCAAGACAGAGCTGGGCCAAGGGAGTCTGGGCAGCAGTGAGATGAACTTTAAGCTAGACAGCAGTGATTTTAACCCCAAACTGCCATGGCTACCTGAGAGGCTTTGGACTATCCAAGCAGGTGGCATGGCCAGGTCTTGGGGGGGGCAGGGGGGATGGACCAGGAAGGTGGGCCATTGGGACTGGGACAAAGCTGCTTTGGGCCACAGGCAGTGAAGGGGTGGGGGGAGTTCCTCTTGGTTGCTGGCTGACTTTCGGTCTTGGACTTGCAGAAGCCAGAGGCCCGAGCTCCACAGCAGGCCTCCTTCTCTGTGGTTGTAGCCATCGACTTTGGGACTACAGCCAGTGGTTATGCCTTCAGCTTTGCTAGTGACCCTGAGGCCATCCACATGATGAGGTGAGGGCGGCTGGACTGGGAAACGGGGCTGGGGAGGCACCTCAAACTCTGGGATGGGCCTGGTCTTAGAAATAATCACGGGGCAGGGCCTTATCAGAGCCCCATGCATCTCTAGGACTCCTCACTGGGACAGAAGACTAGAGAATGGACTTCAGGTCTGAGTTTTAGCCTTATTTGGAGTCCACATACCCACTACAGGAATGTTGGGCTTCATTTGTTTATTTGCAGCGTTGAACATCAAGCCCAGGGCCACAAGCATACTATACAGGTGCTCTTGGCTTATATCCCCAACCCAGGACTTCATTTGGGGTGTATGCTTTAAATTTTTTAGTGTGTACGTGTGTGTGTGTGTGTGTGTGTGTGTGTGTGTGTGTGTGTGTGTGTGTGTGTGTATCTGTGCATGTGTGCATGCATATTAAGGCCAGCGGTCAGCAAGCATCCTCCTCTGGCACTCTCCACCTTCTTTTATTGAGACGGGGCCTCTCACTGGACCCAGAGCTCACTGATTGGCTAGACTAACTGGCCATGGAGCTCTGGAGATCTACTCATCCTTACTCCACACCCTGTCCCCCCAGTGACAGGGTTATAGGTGCCACCATGCCTAGCCTAGGCTCTAAAAATAACAGAAAGGGAGGGAAGGAGGGAGAAAACAAAGGAAAGAATTATAAAAGACCTTGAAGTAATTTGGCCTTGGAAAACAACCTTGAGAAGTACAGTGACTGGGCCAGAGATGGCTTCTGCTATGGTCCCAGGAAAACATATCAGGAGGTCAGACAAATGGAATAATAGCTTGCCATTGCTGATAAATAATACAGAGGAGAAGTCAAATGAGGGCCTACCCAGAGGTCTCTTAGGACCCCTTGGACAGAGAGGATCTCATGGGGAGAGGATCTCATGGGGAGCATTTATAGAGGGATGTATATTGGCACCATTTCGTTTTCATGAAATCCTAAGAGATAAGTACTGTTATTATTCTGGAGGGCAATGTTTGAGAGATGGTCTCACTCTGTAGATCAGGCTGGCAGTCATCCCCCACCTCAGCCTCCTGAATGCTGGGATTAGATTACAGTCACCACTCCCAGTCCCACTATTTTCATTTTACAGATGGGGGGAGGGTGGAAACTCAGGAAGTTGTGTCTCCTGCTCATGGTCATCGTCACACAACTGGCCCCTGAGCCAGCACCCAACTGTAGCAATGTTGCATCTGGCTCCCCTAACTGCTTTTGTCTTTGCAGGAAATGGGAGGGGGGAGACCCAGGCGTGGCCAACCAGAAGACCCCTACTTGTCTGCTGCTGACCCCAGAGGGTGTCTTTCACAGTTTTGGCTACACCGCTCGTGACTACTACCATGACCTAGACCCTGAGGAGGCTCGGGACTGGCTCTACTTTGAGAAGTTTAAGATGAAGATTCACAGTGCCACTGTGAGACAATGAGGCCAGGCTCCCACCAGGATGGTGGAGCCAAGAAGGGAGCAGGCAGTGTTAGTGGAGAGCAGGATGGAGCTAAAGACCAGAGGAATAGCCTAACTAAGAGCCAAAAGGGGGGACAGTGGGCAGAACAGAAGTGGGCAAGACTGACGGTGGGCTTGGTGTAAACTGATTAGAGGATGGAGTAGCAGGACTAGAGAATGGCTGGGGCACAGCTGATGGGAGACTGCCAGAGGAGGGAGAAGCGGTGGGATATGGGGTGATTGTAAGGAAGAAATGCTCAGGAAATGGGCAGAGCTATGGCCTCCTGCAGAGTGGCCCTGTGTCTCTGCCAGGATCTTACCTTGAAGACCCAGTTGGAGGCCGTAAATGGGAAGCAGATGCTGGCTCTGGAGGTGTTTGCCCATGCTCTCCGCTTCTTCAAGGAGCACGCCCTTCAGGTGTGCTGCTCTTCCCAACCCACTGACTGGGGCAGAGACCCCTTCCCCCATCCCTTCCATTCCCTTCCTCTCCCCTCATCCCACCCTGAGTCCCGATGGTGACAGTCCATCTCCAGTTCCCTGTCCTGTCTGTTAGGACTTGGGCCAGCCAGCTGACAGTCAGACTTTTCACTCCAGCAACAGATCTTCCCAAGCTGGGAAGCCCTCACTGTGACTTGACGAGTCCTTCCAGCTCCCAGAGGGGTCTGGAAATGCTTCAGGCCAGCTGTCACCTCACAGTCCTCCCCTACTGCAGGAGCTGAGAGAGCAGAGCCCGGGTGTGCTCGAGAAAGACACCGTGCGCTGGGTGCTGACAGTGCCTGCCATCTGGAAACAGCCAGCTAAGCAGTTCATGAGAGAGGCTGCCTACCTGGTGAGAATGTACAGGTGGAATTGTGCCCCACCCCAAGATGGCCCTGTGGGTGCGCACCTCATCCACCCTTCAACCCTGAGGACCACAAAAATCATTATGTGAAGATATTCACCCTTGCTGGGATTTTGGGAAGCTGTTGTCCCCAAGAGAGGGGGTGGGTCCGCAAGAGAAAAGGGCAGTTGGACTCAGGCATAGGCCATCATGGATGGTGTCCTGTCAAGTTCCTGAGAAGCAGAGCCCAAGAGAGGGTCTTGTGTATAGAGTCTGTGAAGATAGGCTCTCAGGACAAAGAGGGTGGGACAGGAGAGTGATACACAAGGATGTGGTCTTGCTGGAGTCTATCTTCAACCCTGTTCTACAGGAAGCCCTAGAGGGGGGATTGTGGCACTGAGGTGGCCACAGTGAGGCAAGGGTCCATAGCTGCCTGCCATTGCTTGCTGGTGGAGTGGAAGGGACACTTGTCCATGTGAGATGGGACAAATGTCTAAAGCAGGAGCAGGCAGGGGCCAGAGACAGCCACTTTGGTCCTCAGCAGTCCTTTTGCATACCTCCACTCCTGCCCCAGGCATTTGTAGGCTCTTCCCAGATGAAAAGGACTATTTAGCTACAAAGGGAGTTGATTCTGGCCAAAGTGTGATGTCTTCCTATCACAGAGAATGTGGGGTTCAGACACTACCCTCTCCACTGGGGACAGAGAGAAGCCTCACAGAGCAAAAACAGACCCTAGGACATCCAAAGGTATCTCAAGCCTGCCTTCTGGAGGAGATACCAATGTGCCTTTACCTGTGGGTCAGATGTAAGGACTGTGGGTGCCTATGCTTGTCCCTAGAGGGAGTTGACTTTGAGCACAGTGATCCACTCTACAGGGATCAGATGTCCCCAGACAGAACAAATATGCCTGCCATTTACCTGCCCTGCTTTCTTCCACGTTGCTCCCTGATGCCAGCTCAGAAAGGGCTGGCCCAGGGCAGGAAGCCTCCATTCATACCTGTCTCCTCTTCCTAACCTCATCAGAATGCAAGGAATCATATGAACTCTAAACTCCCCAGAGAGAGCCTTTGTCCTGCTGCAGGAAATGACAGATTTTGAGTGTTTCTCTCTTACCCTCACTGGCCTGTCGTGGTGCCTGGAATTTCACTATTTCCTTCCTGCTATAGCAGATTCTCTGGGAACAAACTTCTCCAGGGAGTAGGGTAACCTATGGCCAATCTCTGACACGAGACTGGAGCTGGGCAGTGCCCACCATCCCCTGAAGTCCACTGCTCCCACCCACACTGTCCCAGAATTCACAGCCAGCACTTAAGTTAGTCAGCTCTGCACCTGGGCATGGGAAACCTGCTGCATCCATGCCATTTTTTTTTTTTTCCTCCTGCTCGGTAAGCCTCTGGCTCCTTGGCAGGAGCTTTCACTAGCCTGACCTCACAGTGGCTGTGAGGCAGCTTCAACTGTGTATAGCATGAAGGGGCCTGACAGGCCTAGTATGGATGGTGTGTGGTGGAAGAAGAGGTGGGAACACCCAGAGTACCATCTTACATGAGTCTCTGCTGCTGGCCACCACCTATCCCCAGGCTGGTCTGGTGTCTCGAGAGGATGCAGAAAAACTCCTCATTGCCCTAGAGCCTGAGGCGGCCTCTGTCTACTGTCGAAAGCTTCGCCTGCACCAGCTCATGGACCTGAGTAGCCGGACCGTAGGTGGTGGGCGCCTGGGTGAGCGCAGGTCCATTGATTCCAGCTTTCGCCATGGTGAGCTGTTCCAGGGTTGCTGCCTAGTGCTAGGTTAGATGGCAAGTGCCCTTGAAAGGTTGCAAGGTTTTCTAGGATGGAAAAGGGGAGTCAGCACCCTAAGGGAACTCAAGATCCCTGGTGGAGTTCAGTGTGAGGGGGACACAGCCAGGAATCCAGATTGGTGACAATCTTACCTTGACCGGGGAAGCTGAGTCTGAGGGTCAGGGAGACAGACTGCCTTGGGGCAGGTCCTTAATGGACACTAACAAGGGAGCAAGCTGGGCCCCAGCCTCCTCTTCAGAAGCTTTTCCTTAAACAGCCATTCTATCAGCTGTTACCCCACATAAGCCCTGCCCAGCCCTGCCCCTCGGCAGCCAAAGCTCTTGCAGCCTGACCTAGGCACTGAGGCCAACAACAATTGTAGTCCACTTTGGTCATCCTCCTAAATGTGATCTCCCTGGAAGGAGGAGGCCCCAAGTCCTGAGCTTCCCTGGGACACTTGGTGATACCTCCCCCCAGATCCTTCAAGGCCTCTCGGGGCCTGTGTCAGGGCCTGCTTGTTGACCCAGAGGGTCAACAAGTCCTGTATCCAGAAGTGTTTTAGCTGCTTCTAGTGCCTAAGATTGGGGTCAGTGTTGTTGAAGTGACTGGGACAGCCTTGGTAAGGAGAAGGGTTGAGAGTGGTAGCCCCTAACCTCACTGTCCTGCTGTGCCCAACCCCAGCCCGGGAGCAGCTGCGGAGGTCTCGCCACAGCCGAACGTTCCTGGTGGAGTCTGGTGTGGGAGAACTGTGGGCAGAGATGCAGGAAGGTGAGACAGCAGGGCATGAAGAAACACCTCAGATCATGCAGACAAGCTGCAGGAAGTGGGGAAGGGCCCCTCCGTGGAGCCTACATCTTCCCTCAGTCACCTATGCCCCATCGGCTTGTAGCTACGCCCGTACCTAACTCATTACTCCAGGGGATCCTGTTCCATGTTCAAGCCTCAAATCATCCCCCCTTCCACACTCGTCGTCCTTATTTGGTCGCCTGAGATGAAGCCCTTCCCTTCCCTGCCCCCTCCATACTGTCCCCCAAGGCTGGGCTTGGTGCCTGGAGCAGGGTTGGAGGCTTGGGGGTGGGAGGTACAAGACTGAAGGTGAGAGACGGGCCTTTAATGTTACCTGTATCGGCCGGTGCAGGAGACCGCTACATGGTGGCAGACTGTGGGGGTGGCACTGTGGACCTGACCGTACACCAGCTGGAGCAACCTCATGGCACCCTCAAGGAGCTCTACAAGGCTTCTGGCAAGTAGACCAACCAGTACCCTTGCCACCCAGCTCGCACAGAGCCTTCTGTCGTCCCCTGCTGGCCTATCTGGCAATGACACCCTCTCTGTCTCCCACCTGCTGCAGGCGGCCCTTATGGTGCGGTGGGGGTGGACCTGGCCTTTGAGCAGCTGCTCTGCCGCATATTCGGAGAGGACTTCATTGCCAAATTCAAAAGGCAACGGCCAGCAGCTTGGGTAGATCTAACCATTGCCTTCGAGGCCCGCAAGCGCACTGCAGGCCCGCACCGAGCAGGAGCACTCAACATTTCCCTTCCCTTCTCTTTCATTGATTTCTACCGCAAACAACGAGGCCACAACGTGGAGACAGCCCTGCGCAGGAGCAGGTGTGCCCAGGGTCAGGGCTCAGGCAGCATGTGCTAATGTGGCCTGTCCTTGCAAGGGAGAGTCGTGGGCTCCAGGGCCTAGAGACAGAGGCCTGGTCAGTTCCACACACATACAGCATGCCAGCTGCGGCAGTGAGTGACAGGTGGTGAGGTGTGAGTACTGGGTGGTGGGGCAGGTCCACAGCAGTCAGGAACTGGCAGTCCAAAGTAGATGTTAAGAATGAGCGTCATGCCGTGCGGTGGTGGCACACGCCTTTAATCCCAACACTCGGGAGGCAGAGGCAGGTGGATCTCTGTGAGTTCGAGACCAACCTGGTCTACAAGAGCTAGTTCCAGCACAGCCTCCAAAGCCACAGAGAAACCCTGTTTCGAAAAACCAAAAAAAAAAAAAAAAAAAAAAAAAAAAGAGCGAGCGTCATAAGGGACAGAGGTTGCAAGTTTTATCTTCTCCCTGCCCTACCCCGTTAATCGATGCTCTTAGCTCTGCTACACTGATATAAAGGTAAGCTGTTTGTGACTTCCTGAATGAGCAGGGCAGACAGCAGAGTCAGGCTGGGGATAAGCGCAGGTGGCCACCCTTTATACACAATGGGAGGACCCCTGACTAGAAGTTGCAGAAAACAACTGCACTGACCCACGGACTTGTGTGTCCCCTTCACCTCCTACAGTGTGAACTTCGTGAAGTGGTCCTCACAGGGGATGCTCCGGATGTCCTGTGAGGCTATGAATGAACTGTTTCAGCCCACGGTCAGTGGGATCATCCAACACATAGGTGAGTGCCCCATGCCCCATTCAGACTCAGACTCGGGTTCAGAAACAATTCCTCTCTCTCATCCATGCCTGTAAGTCACCATACATCCTTACCTTGGGATGAAACCTAGAATTGTCTGTAATACCTGGAGCAAACAACACATGGCGATTAAGGAATTGTTTACAGCCCTGCTAGGTTAAGGACGGCCCAGCGACTCTGTTTGCCCATTTTGTAAAGGGGACTAAATGAGCTGATAGTGTATAGAGTGGGCACGCTGCCCTGAACAGGAGAAATGCATTCCTGATCCTTTACCCTTCACAGGATGGTAGCAAAGGTAGAGGGTTTGGGTCTGGCAGGATCAGTGAGCAGTGTGAGGAGCCTTTCCGTGAAAGAGCTGTTTTCTATGGGATGCCTGGATTTTAGATGCTTTTAGAGTACTCATGGGGCTGGACATGGTAGCACACGCCTTTAATCCCAGCACCCGGGAGGCAGAGGCAGGTGGGTCTTTGTGATTTCGAGGACAGCCTGGTCTACAGGTGAGTTCCAGGACAGACTCCAAAGCTACACAGAGAAACCCGGTCTCGAAAAACCAAATCCCCCCCAAAAGAGTACTGGTGGGGCAGCAGAAGAGCCATTTACCATGAAATGGTGACCCTTAGTGACTCTGTCCCCCTTCTCTCTCTTCTCGAACCCCGCCCTAAACCTGTCCTTCCCTGCAGAGATGTTGCTGGCTAGGCCAGAGGTACAGGGCGTGAAGTTGCTATTCCTGGTGGGCGGCTTTGCAGAGTCAGCTGTGCTGCAGCATGCGGTGCAGACAGCGCTGGGCACACGTGGCCTGCGCGTTGTGGTCCCGCACGACGTGGGTCTCACCATCCTCAAGGGAGCAGTGCTCTTTGGCCAGGCACCCGGTGTGGTGCGGGTGCGCCGCTCCCCTCTCACTTATGGCGTAGGCGTGCTCAACCGTTTTGTGCCTGGCCACCACCCACCTGAGAAATTGCTGGTTCGGGATGGGCGCCGCTGGTGCACTGATGTCTTTGAGCGCTTCGTAGCAGCAGAGCAGTCGGTGGCCCTGGGAGAGGAGGTGCGGCGCAGCTACTGCCCTGCGCGCCCGGGCCAGAGGCGCGTGCTCATCAATCTGTACTGCTGCGCTGCGGAGGACGCACGCTTCATCACTGACCCTGGTGTGCGTAAGTGTGGTGCACTCAGCCTGGAGCTTGAGCCGGAAGACACAGGCACGTCCCCCAACCGCCGTGAGATCCGCGCTGCCATGCAGTTTGGTGATACCGAGATTAAGGTCACTGCTGTGGATGTCAGCACCAATCGCTCCGTGCGAGCGGCCATTGACTTTCTTTCCAACTGAGGGTGCCCCTTTCGGTGGGGACACAAGAACATGCTAGTTTTCACAGCAGTGCCCCTTCCTCCCTACCCTGAGAGAAATGTGGTAAGGACACATGGAGACTCGCTTTGAGATTGAGCCTTGGTCTGCTGACTGGAACACTATGAAGTCCCCTTGCTCCAACAGAAAACCCCAAGAGGCCAGGTGGAATAAAGAGACTTCTAAGGGATTTGTTAGAGGATGTGCCGCCTTGACAGGTGTGTGACCATGAAAACAGACTGCAACAGAGGACTAAACACTGGTCTGAACTTGAGGATTGAGAGGAAGGTTAAGGAAAACCGCTGAGGAGCCAGGCGAGGTGCATAACTGGGCCTGAGGGTCAGCATTCACTGTTGAGCTCTAGCCTTAGGAAGCCAGAGAGCAATTCATGCGGGGGGGTTGGGGTGGGGTGGGGGTGTGTGAAAGTACCTGGATGTGAGAGTGTTAATTGCAGAGCAGTGGCTGACGAGAGGAGGGTGCACTGTTACAGAGAAGGCGGTTTGGAGGGGATATGGACACAGCATGACAAAGGACTCACGGGCAAACTATAAATGACCTATTTGCCCCCAACCCAGCCACAGGAGAACAGAGGTCACAGGGGTGAGGCAGGGGTGTCCCAGCTCTGCCGATTAATCGGGATAGTATACCATCAGGAAATCTGATCAACCATGGGCCTCAGTTTCTCCAAGTGCGAGATGTCAGGCACTTCGGCCAACCATGGCATAGGACAACTTTACCTGCCTGAGACCTTGCCCTAGGTGAAAATAAAGCATCTGTGGTCAGGAAAAGCAGCAGTCTTCTGGAACCACCAGAGTGGGGACCCCCATACAAGTACCAGAGAGAAGGGAGACCGTTTTTCAGCTGCACAGATGACAGGGACTCAGCAAGGAGCTGTTGCTTTCTCCCTGTCCAGCATCAGAATCCCTGAAGTCTGCTACGGCCTAGGCAGGAGGCACCTCCGACCCAAAGTAAGCAACTGGCCCCAGGCCTACAAGGCCTCCATCCCGTGGTGCTAGTGCTGCGGTATCATGCAGAACCCTTCCTCCTGACGGCACTGGCCCATCTGTGAAGGGCAGGGCAGTCTCCCAGCCCCAGGGAACAAAAAGCCCCCACTGCTATCTATTGGAACTTTTATTTATTAAGGACTCTATCCCAACCAGTCATTAAAAACCAAGTACCACAGACCTGAGGGGTAGGAGCTGGGAACTGTACCTCCTCACCACATGAACAGCAGTGGGGAAGATGGAGGGACCGCAGAGGTGGAGATGGTGAGACGACAATAGCAGCAGCAATGGGGCATCAATGTCACACAGACAGAGCCACTCCGTCCTCTCTCAGTCCCTAGCTAGAGCCCCTATGGCTTGGGGTGGAGGAGGTAAATCCACTCCAGATTCCTCCTCTCAGATAAGCCTCCATGGGACTCAACCCATTTCTTCAGTCAGGAGACTTAGGCACATGGGAGAGGAGGAAGTGGGAGAGGAGGCCATAGGAGAGGCAGGATGGTGGCAGGAATGAAGGCAGAAGTGGGAGGCATGAGCAGGGTCAAGCCCTGCCACACACCCACCCAGGGGAGAGGTGAGGAAGCCACACCATCACGCAGCATGTCGGGAAGCAGGCAGAATTTAAGGCTCAGGGGCTCAGGCAGGCAGGTAGGCAGGCAGGCAGGGCCCCAGGCCTCAGTCAAAGCCGTGCCAGTCGCTGTGTTCTGAGTCGTACTCCAGCTCAGCGCCCACACACTTGACACCATCCAGCAGCATGGGTGTACCGTGGTGTCGGTCTGCAAGGCAGGTACCACAAGTTAGTGAGTGTGCCCGCTGTGTCCTGGTACCACACAAGGTATTCCACAGGGACCTCTCCCTCACACTGGCTGGGGATCCAGGGGAGGACCCTGCCAAGGAGGTTAGAACCCACTGCCAGGTTCAAGAATCTCTTGAAGCCTGTCTCATGCCTCCTTCCTCCAGCCAGACCGACCCTACTCTCACTCACCCATGACTCGTGCCTGCACCATCACACGCACACAGGTGCCCGTGTCACCTTCGCAGGCCAGCAGCATTTCCTCTTTGAGGACTCCCTCTTTGTGTGCTGAATACTCACACTTGATGCTGTAACCTGCAGGAGGACAGGGATGGCGAGGCCGTCAGTACCTCCCACAGCTCCTCACAGTGCTGTGAGTATTGTCCCCAGCACTCACAGTCCTTCAGAGACCCAGCCCCACAAAGCTGGCACAGAACTTAAGAAATGTCCCATTCTTTCAAATAAGGTCAGTGTGTCTCTGGCCTAACTCAGCATGGCTCTAAAGGTGGAAAA
This sequence comes from Cricetulus griseus, assembly GCF_003668045.3. Taxonomy (NCBI): domain Eukaryota; kingdom Metazoa; phylum Chordata; class Mammalia; order Rodentia; family Cricetidae; genus Cricetulus; species Cricetulus griseus. The sequence continues at coordinate 47,423,368 of NC_048599.1, read as the reverse complement.
CAAGCTCCAGTCATCCTTCTAAGAAAAGGGTCCCCCTGGTGCCACAAGGGAAGGTGGGAAGAAGGTGATGGAGGACAAGGAGAGGCTGTCAGAGTGGACTTTGAGCAAGAGGAAAGGACTTCCTGAGATCACTGACGGGCAAGCTATTAGGAAGCAGTAGTGGTGGGGACATGGGACTGAAGCTCAGCAGCATACCCTGAAACTGGCATTCCAGTCTCTGTCTGCCAGGCTGGGGATCAGGAGAAGCCAGCTGGAGAAGCAGCCTAGAACCCACAGCCAGAAACTAGTAGGTGCTAGGCAGTAGCCATCCAAAGGCGTACAGCTCCAGCCTTTTTATCCCGGAGGAGGAGAAGGAAGACTGGAGGCCCAAAGACAGTCCTCAGAGGCTCCATATCTGGAACCTCTCCACTGAGGGTATCATCAGGCAGTGGGCAGGTGCAAATCTGTGGTGTATGGATGGAATGGATGTCTCTGTCTAAAAACAGAGGCCTGGGGCTGGAACTGCTGTTCCCACACTGTAAGCTCAAGGAGGTGCCATGCTCCTGACTTTTGCTGATTTACCCTACCTAGAGAAAGGGCATAGAACCTCACATTCTCACTCCCACTCACAGCAGGCTGTCATGGCTTGAGGGCAGGCCTCTAGCAGCCCAGGAGAGGACCTACCTTCAGGGATGGGAGTGACACTGAGGAGCTTGAGGTGCAAGCTGTGGACAGGGGCCTCACGGATGTCTTTGCTCAGCCTGCGCACTGAAGGCAGAGTGAAGGTAATCTCATACCTGTGCAGGATCTTCAGGAAGCCAACCTGCAGCAACAGGGGGAAGGAGAGAGGCATCTTTACTGCCGCTTCTCCTAGGGCTTCGGGGTCGGCCACCTACGCTCCAGGAGGGCCCCGGAATCTGCTTTCCTGGGAGCCCGACTCTTGTTACTCTCCAGCTGTTGTACCCTCATGGCTCCAGGACTCTTAACAGATCCCTTCCCCTTAAGGCTAGCACCATCCCCAGCATCTGTCTCAGAGGCCCCACAGGTCTCAGTGGTCAGTTACAGATAAGAATATGGAAGTCAGGAAGTGACTGCCTAGAGGTCACATTGTCAACTACAGAAAAGTCCTTCCTAGACCTCTGGGTCACTCTTGTCCTGTGTGGTATACAGTAAGAAACCAGTCAGTGCCAGGGAGGGGACGCTTAACATCCAGCCCCTGTCCAGACCCAGCAGCCAGTGCCAGGAACGGTGGTGCTTTTGTTACTTGATAGCAAGGGATCGGGGAGAGGACAGAACTGGAGAAATGGACACTAGGGTCTGGGATAAAGCTCAGTAGTAGACTTAGTATTCAACATGTGGGAAACCCTGGTTTTAATCCCAAGAATCAAACAAAAAACCACAGTAAACCAGCTGTGGGAGTCCACAGATGGCCACCAGCCAAATATTAACCACTGAACCTGTGATCCTATCTGCTGACACATGCTAATAATGCCTGCCTACCTGCCCACTCAGAAGTACCATGTGACCAGTGACCTCTGCTCATGGTCCAAGCAATCTCTGTTGTCCAGATACACTGCTTGGCCAACCAGTGCTGTCCCTCTGGGACAGATGCCTTGGGAAATTTTTGGTGTGAAGGGTCATAAGCTAAAATGGCTGCTGAGCATAGTGGCATTCTGAAGGCTCATTTCTGAGCCAGGCACAGTAGTTTACATCTACCCACAGCACTAAGGAGGTCGAGGCAGTAGGACTGCTACAAGTTTGAAGCCAGTCTGAACTACCTACTGAGTTTTAGGTCAGCCTAGAGACACTCACAAAACAAAGAGCTGGGCATATAGCTTAGTTGGCAGAGTGCCTGTCTGGCATGCATAACCCAGAGTTTGATCCCCAGCACCAAATCAAATCAGGCATGGTGGGGCATACCTGTAACCCCAGCACTCTAGAGGTGGGGGCAGAAGGACCAGCAGTTCAAGGTCATCCTTGGCTACACAGCCAGTTCAAGGACAGCTTGAAGTACATGAGACCCTGTCTCAAAAAACAAAACAACACAGTATTTTTTAAATTTGGGTTTTTGTTTTTCATTTATTTATTGGGGGTGAGGGGGGTGGGCTTAACACACATGCTATAGTGCTGTGTAGGGCAGAAGACAATTTGCTGGAGTTGGCTCTAACCTTCCCCCATGTAGGTTCCAGGGACCAAACTTAGGGAGTCAGGTTGGGCAAGTACCTTTACCTGCTAAGCCATGTCAATAGCACTCAAATCTGGCCCCCAGAACCCACATAGTAGAAGTGACTTTTGCAAGTTGTCCACTGACTTTACACCTTCCCCCTGCCCAAAAATAAATAAATGTAAAAAGAAAAAAAGGGGGGCTTTTTAGGAGCTTCACACACACACACACACACACACACACACACACACACACACACACACACACACACACACACACAGAGTAATCATGCTGTGCTTGTCTGCTGTGACCCGGCTGTGGCACTTGCACACTTTGCCAGGGAAATACTCAAAGATACTAAGACAATGCTGATCAGCAGCTAAGTTATAGGAGGAATGGAAACAATGGGATCACCCAGGAACACAGAGGCAGCCATGGCATATGCCAAATACCAGATGGGGTAAAATCTCACTGAAAATTATTTTCTAGCAGGCAGGAAACAGTTTGTAAACAGAAGCAAGAAAAAAACACCATGTCCACTGTGATACTAGCTTTTGGAAACAAAGCTTTGAAAAAAGTGCAGTAAGATATCCCCAGGGTCACTTCTGGGTGGCATGACTATGATTATGGCTACACTTGACTTTCCTGTTAATGTTTTTAGTGCCTTTTTTTGTTTATTTCCCTCAGAATCAACAGCTGCAGAAGAGAGAATGAAGGCTTTAGAGCTGGTCAGAAATGAATATGAACCTTGGACCCCTCTGAGAAGGGTAGCAAGCCCTTGGTCCAAGTCTCCATGGACCAGCCCTCTGGCCTCTCACCACAGGGCGCTCCTGCTCAACTCTGGGACCCTGTCTTATTGACCTATCTGAAGGTCTCAATCCTCATTCTCCCCAACCCAGCCCCTCCAACATTTCCTTCCTGTCCCTACCTAGAGCATGTGGAACCTAACAGCATCCAAGCAGTTGAAGGGGCCATGCTGCTGGGGATGTGAAGTTTGGCCATGAATAACAGTGTTCCACTAAGTAAAAGATTCAGGGCAAGGCTGACACAGCTCAGGAGAAGTGTGTGTTTAGCATCCATAAGGCCCTACGTTCATTTGAGAAAATATCACCACAAGGAGCCAAACCTGGCAAAGAGTAAAAACTAACACCTCATCATCACCATAATTAGCGACATCACATACACACATCCTTTCATTCTCACACCAACTTTTGTGGGGCGTGAATAGCCAGCTACTGCGATGGCTCAGCAAGTAAAGACTTGCAGCCAAGGATGATGACCAGAGTCTGAGCCTTGGAGCCCACAAAGCAGAGGAAAGAACAGACTCATGCAAATTGTCCTCTGACCTCCATATGTAACCATGGCATGCATGCTCCCACAAAACAATAAATTTAAGAAACAGAAACAAAGGGATGGAGGAGACAAATGGGGGCAAACTGCCCAAGGCCACAGAGCCAGGACAGAATGCCTAGATCTGATCCAGGCCCATGACACCGCAGCCTCCAACCAGCTTTCTATGGCTCTTGTCTGGACTAGGCCACTGGCAGTAGCCTTGAGTCAAATGACACTTGTTTAAATCACTCACTGATTCCCTTACCTCCCATTTTACAGATGAAGAAACCAAGGCTCAGGAGAGGTAAAGATGCGCTGTGACCCCGGCTGTGGAAGGGATTATATAGATGGGGTAGTTTCTAGAAGCCAGGATAGAGGAAGGTCGAGAGAAGCCGACAACAGGGAGGAGTTCACATACCTTGACTAGAAAGCTGTTGTCACTCTCCTGAGTAACCATGACCACTGAGTCATGCAGCTTTTCATCAAAGTGGACATGGCTCTGGGAGCCTTCTGCATCATGGCCTGCTGCAAAGCGGATACTTCGGACTCTGGGCTTATTGCCTAGGAAGAGGAAGAGAAGGCTCCAGGGGCTGCTGGGGTTACTTACCTCCTCTTTTCCTTCCCATGCCCAAACTCAGCATACACTGACGAGGCCCCTTCCAGGTAGATACTGTTAATCTTGAGGTTTGAGCATCCCTACACACACCTCCCTGTGTAGTCTTCCCACAAATGTGCACTCCCCAGCATAAATATAAGAAAGATTTGCCGGGCAATGGTGGTTCACACCTTTAATCCCAGCACTTGGGAGGCTGAGGCAAGCAGACTCTGTGAGTTTGAGGCCAGCCTGGTCTACAGAAAGAGTTCCAGGACAGCCAGGGCTGTTACACAGAGAAACCCTGTCTGGAAAAAAAACAACAAAACAAAAAAGAAATATTCTAGGACTAGCTGACATGAAGAGAAAGAGGCTGGGACTTTCCCTATCATCATGCAGTACAGAGATGGACCCTCCACAGTGCTGCACTCTCCATCCCTGGCATCTATTTTTTATTTGAGAGAGAGAGAGAGAGAGAGAGAGAGAGAGAGAGAGAGAGAGAGAGAGACTGTCTGTCTGAGTTTATATGCATAATGTGCAAAACAAGAAGGCATTGAATTTGCCAGGTGCAGTGGCATAGACCTTTAATCCTCTGGGAAGCAGAGGCAGATGAATCTCTGTGAGTTCAAAGCCAGACAGCACTACATAGTGAGACAATCTTAAAAAAAAAAAAAAAAGAAAAGAAAAGAAAAAGAAAAAAAGAAAAGGCAACAGATACTCAGGAACTAGATTTATAGGTGGTTCTGCATTGCCTGATGTGGGTGCTGGAAACTCAACCCAGGTCTTCAGTAAGAGGACTGCTGAAACATCTCCCCAGCCCCACTAACACTGCCCCTTCCAGGTTTGTTAGTGTATGAGATAGGCCCAGCCTGAGACTCCTGATAACCCCAACCAACCTGGGGTACAGTGATAAGAATGGACTCTAGGGAATCTACTTGCAGTAGGAGAAATGAGGTGCTAAAAGCCACACTTTTGAAGAACAAACAAAACAACTGGCCATTTAGAAGAGGCTATAGCTGCCACTCAAGATCAATGGTCACTAGCAGCTAAGAAGCTGTGAAGTCTCCTTGTCTGTCCCACACTGTTTTCTCCTCTGCTAATGTAGGTATTAGCTACACTGTGATGGGAGTCCTAAGGCCAGAAAGGACATGGATTAAGACATAGTGAGTGGTTGGGAGACAACTAAGAGCCTGGACATTCAGCCTATGGGAACAAAGGGCACAACCCCAGTCCTCTGTGACCCTCCAGCAAGGCCTTAGGCCTCCCAAGAGCCTGATCCAGTGTAATTTTGGTGGGAAGGCCTGGACTGGCATTGTCCTATGTTCTTGGATACTCAGTAGACACCCTGGGAGCCAGTCGGACACAGCCATCATCCCTGTTGAGCCCCCATCAATGTGATTCTCAAATCTTACCAGGTTTCCTTTGCCTAATGCTTTCCAGATTCATGCTGAGGTCCTGATCCAAGTCTATGATGTTCACCCCAGCCCTACATGTCCTTTAAGACTGCTACCAGTGGATCAGAGGGACCAACACTTGGGAACACAAAAGCATATACTTTTCACAGAATAGCAAGCCAAGGAGCAAGCAGGAGTCCCTGCTAGGGCTTGGGTGATCTCCTGGACTCAGGACAAGCACTGGCATATCCTGAACAACAGTGAGACATACCACATTCAGGGCTGAAACAAGCCCAATATGCAACAATACTCCATCTGCCAGGGGCCACTGCAAGAGCTCATGCAAACCTACAGACCCAGGAAAGCACTTACCTCTGTTGGCTGCAGCCATGGACACCTTCCCTGCCACTGGGCAAGTCACACAGCTCCCGCTTGACACTGCCACTCAAGCTCAGCAGCCTGCCATACTCCAGAGACAGTGGCAGGAACCTGAAGGATGAAGAATAAGGAAAGCAGAAGTCAGGACCACCCACCAGCCCATGGCTGGCAGAGATCAGAGAGCTCCCTTTGGGAAGACTTAAACCCTTGCCGCTTTCAGAAAATACAGGGACATCTGCCTGACCCTTCTAGCACACATACACACACACACCCCTCTACCAAGCCCTGCCTGATACCCAGCTAGCTTCAGTTACCAAAGTGCCAACTGAGAATTCGTATGTCAGCCAACTAAGGCTGGCAAGAAAGACAGCTCAGAAAGGAGGCTTTACTGGAATTTTTCAGAGGCAATTTCTGACATTGCTGACCCCAAAAGGCAGCCCAAAGGATTATATTATTTAGGTATACACCCAGTTCAAGTGGATACAGATCAGTCAACAGTAGGCTTAGAAGTGGGCAAGAATAGATGTCCTCATAGGATTTCATATTCATATTCTGAGAGTCAGTCAGGGCCACATACAGAGCAGAGTCCTATAGAGAGGGTGTGCTCCTTTCTGAGCCTGATATTCAGACCATAACCTGGCTCATGGATGACCCAAGGGCTGCCTCAGTGCAAAAGTAAGTCTAAGGAGCTGCTGAGATGGAGCAGCAGGTAAAGGCACTTGCTGCCAAGCCTGATGACCTGAATTTCATCTGAGGGACTCACATGGCAGAAAAGAAACAACTCCTGCACTTCTCCTCTGACCTCCATACATATGCTGGCTACTGCATGTGCAAGTGTACACACACACACACACACACACACACACACACACACACACACAGTAAATGTAATAAAAAAAGAATAACCATGAGGCATTCTTAGGATGCCTCTGATGGGTAGGGTGGAGCCCATTTAAACATCAAAAGAATAGTAAAGGCACCTGATAGAACAGATGGAATACACAAAACCAACACGCACGCACGCGCGCGCGCGCACACACACACACACAAAGATTACAGAAAAGGTAGAAAGCAATCAAAACAAACCCAAACTCTCATATGTCACCACTGAGGGCAGCAGTGCTCAACTCTCAGCTATGGAAACAGGCAATTAAAAGAAAAATAACCCAGTCTATATCTTGTAAGTGAACTGCATTCTTTATAGGCAACTTCCTGCTACTAACAAAGGATCAAACGCTAAGTCATACTGCCCTCCTAAAGAAACAAATGCCAACCCGGCGATGGTGGCTCACGACATTAATCCCAGAACTCAGGAGGCAGAGGTAGGTGGATCTCTGTGAGTTCGAGACCAGTCTGGTCTACAAGAGCTAGTTCCAGGAGAGCCTCCAAAGCCACAGAGAAACCCTGTCTCGAAAAACAAAAACAAAAACAAACAAGAAAGAAAGAAAGAAAGAAAGAAAGAAAGAAAGAAAGAAAGAAAAGGGACAAATGCCAGAGGCAAGGACACTCAAGATCCTGAACCATGAGACAGTACACAGATGCCCAAGTGGCACTAACAGATGATCTGGTGATCCTAAGGGAGAATGACACAAGATTGCAATGGGGAGATATAACACTCACTGTGGGACAGCCAACACACTCATGCCTCCTGATGTGAGACAGCCTACATGCAGTCACAGTATCTGTGACAAAGATGACTTATGAAGATGCTTAGACTAGACCTAACTGACCTCTATGCCCAACTTCTTAACACTAAAAACATGGGATGATGGAACAAATTAAATAACTGTGAGCATGCAATGAGACTATCCAGAAGGCAGGATATGCCACAGGACAACTGACCTGTTTCTTTCAAACTGCAAGGGGGGGGGGGGCGGAATCAGGGAGATTGTTCTAGATATAGAACTGGGCCACAGCCTGTTTTTATTTGTTTGCAAATAAAGTTTCATTGGGTCACAATCCCTCTTGTTCATTTGCATGTCACTTATGACAGCTTTTGCACTAAAACAAAGCTACTTTGAACAGTTGTGACAGAGACCATAAAGCCTACCCAATCTAAAACGTTTATCTATCATCCTGTGTTAGATTAACACACACACACACACACACACACACACACACACACACACACACACACACTGCTCCAAGAAGGCAGAAAAATTCTACAAGAAAACCAACCCGTTTCACCTTATCAGCTACAAGAAATAGTGGAAACAGACTCTAACTCCCTAATAAAAGAAGACATGTGTGGGGCTGAATGGCTCAGTGGTTAAATGTACTGCTTTTGCAGAGGATCTCAGTTCAAGACTTAGAACCCACAACAGATAGCTCACAACTGCCAGTAACTCCAATTTCAGGGGATCTGAAAACCTCTTCTGGTCTACTCTTGGCACCAGCATTCAAGAGTACAAATCCCCCACAGAGATCCATACATACAATTAAAAATGAATTAAATCTAGTAGGGTGGACATTTGGAGCTGAGTGTGGTGGCATGGCTTTAATCTCAGTACTGAGAAGACAGAGGCAGATGGATCTCTGTGAGTCTGAGCCCACCCTGGTCTACAGAGCGAGATGCTCTAAAGACAGAGAGACAGAGACAAATGTTTGGAAACCTGAAGATGTAACTCAGTAGTAGAGTGTCTGCTTAACATGTGGCCAGGCCCCAGCACTGCATACATTAATTTAATAAAAGACATAAGAAAGGCTGGAACAATAGTTAAGAGCACTTGTTGCTCTTACAGAGGACCTGTTCAGCTCCCAGCACCAACAAAACAACTCAAAGGTATCAGGAGACTGATACCTTTCTGACCTCCTCAGCTACACAGAAAGTTTGAAGCCAGTCTGAAATACTGACTTTATTCAGTGAGGTAGTAGAATTGTACTATAAATGTATATCCATATTTTTCAGAGAAGCACACTGAAGTGTTTAGAGATGAGTGACCCAGGAATGACCTTGGATAGTCCAGAGAATGAAGAGAAACCACAGAGTAATGGCTGGGCCTGTCCAGGGCATGAACTCAAGGTCCCCTGTGTACTGAGCAGTCCTGGGAACCACTGGGAATGAAGTTGGCCTTTCTTTCTTCCCCACTGCCTGTTGCCAGAAAAGCCATCCAGACCCCCACCATGGTTAGGGTGTTCACAGCTTGGGTCTCAGGACAGCCCTGGTAGAAAGAGGCCTCAAGAGATGAATGCAAGTCCAAAATTCCAGACTCTGGAATGCAGAAGCAGGCAGAACAGGAACAGTCACCATCACCCACCCCCCCAGAAGCTACTTTCCAGGCCTTGGAATGAAGAGAGGCAAGCTATGCCCTACTCACCTCTGGTGAGGGTGGCTTGGTCAGCCTGCCTCAGGGAGCCTAGCCTCAGAAAAGAGTTGACTCCTATTAACATTCCAGCCACTTCCTAAAGTGGTAGATTCAAGGCTGTGACAAATGACCAGGGTTGCTGGCCTTCTTCCTTGCAGTGGTTGTTCCAGGCACACGTCTGCAGTCCTGGGACAGCCACAGTGCAGTGTCTGTAAGGTTCTTCCATATCTCAAGACACTTCCTTATAGATGAAACTTGACCAGCAAAGGCTCCATGACCTGGAGTAGTCCCAGTCTACCTTTGGCCAGGCCCTCAGCCAGAAATTCCCCAACTCCCATCTACACCTAAGCTCAGAACCAGCCCTGGCATCTTCTTTTTAGGAAAGCAGCATACACGCCACTCCAAATGCCAGGGAAGGCCTAAAAGCCCGTCTCGCTCTCTGATTACTTGTTTTCAATCTTTCCTACCATAAAGGGCATGACTGTAGAATTGCCAAACATCCCCATCCATCGGAGCACCAGAGAGGAAGGTGAGTTCAGTTTACATTAGTTGATTGTATAAATGACATGCCGAAGGAAGCCCCACTAGGATAATGGTGTGGGCAGGGCCAGTGACTCTCAGGAACTTCTCACCCTAATCTCTTAGCCAATCTTGCTCTGAAAGGCAACCTCCTCCCAACTGAGGTTTCCTTCCACCCTTCTTCTGGAGGGTTACGACAGTCAGTTGGTTCCCTGCTCATGCCCACCCTGAGATGAGCAAGCTGCTGAAAGCAAGATCTCCATTTCCTACAGTGGCCAGAACTCAAAGGAGAACCATCAGCCAGGAACTGCCTGTAACCCTAGGAACCATAAGGCAAGCAACTGCACAGACCCACAAGAGCCTGGAAAAACCAAATCTCCTTTCAAAACAGACAATCTGCCAGTGGCTGCCCCATGGGAGCTACACTCATCCACACAAATTCCTCATTAGAATCAGGAAAAGAGGCCACTGGGCCTCCCCCGCTATAGTCCTGTCCACAGGGAACTGCAGGCCACCTCACAACCCCTAGCCTTGCCCTACCTCCAGCTGCACCTGTGTTAGCTTCATTCCCACTGTCACCCAAACCACACAGACCCCCCAGGGGCAGCAGTCATCAAATTCAGATTCTGCCCTTGCTGGCTGTACAGATGAGCCATTTTATTTCTCAGAAAGAGTGTAAACAGTGGCCTATTCTTCCTGGGGCTTGGTGAATCTGTACCTAAAACACTGTAAAAATGCCTCCACCCCATACTCTCCCACCTTAACCTCCAACTACTGCAAAAACAAAGCTCTGAGGGCCCAGTTCCTAGAGCAAAGGCAATTTTACTGGAAGAAAGGCACCAGAAAACAAACATTTCTGGTCACTCTTGGAGGAGCCCATAGGGAGTTCAGCTTCTCCGAAACTAGCTAAAAGGTTAAAGGGGCTTCCCTTCTCCCTTCTCCCTTCTCCCTTCTCCCTCCCTTCCCTTCCCTTCCTTTCCCTTCCCTTCCCTTCCCTCTTTCTCCCATTCCCTGAGCAGCCAAGTACCCAGAATACGATGGTGAGGGCTGCTGAGCCTTTCCTACTTCAGCCCCCTCATCTGGCAAAGCAGATGATGCCCCTGTCCTTAGATAGCTGTCAACAAACCAGGAGTGAGAGGAGTGAAAACCGGGTATGTCAGTAGGCAAACTTGGGAAGCAGACATACGAGGATCAGGAGTTCAGGGCCATCCTTGGCTACCCAGTGATTCTGATGACAGCCTGAACTATAACAAGACAATATCTCCAAATAAATAAATAGGCAGATAAATAAATAAAAACAACCCATACAAATCAGGGGTGATATCCTGAACAGCTGCAGGATAAGGAAGATTGGAAAGCTGAGGCCTTGGGGGATACCTTCAGATGCTCTTAGGGAAACTGGAGTAACAGAAAAGCTAGGCAGAGGAAGACTGCTTTATGGGTACCTTTCCCAAGAACTAGCATGTGGGTAAACAGCTGGATGGTTACAGAAAAACCCAGGCCTTGCCTGAATCCAGTCCTGGCTGCAACTCCAGCCTACCCTGTTCTAGCGCTCAAGCTCCAAGTGAAGAGCCAAAGATGGTTTACCCATGAAAAATCGGAACTGTTTTCCATGGAATTGTGAACCTCTTCCTCCTGAATACATACATACCTCTTCATCCAAAGGCAGACCCCAAGGTATCACAAAGCCAATTTCAGCTTGACCTGTGCTGTGTAGCTGGGAGCACATCCCCAAACCTTTTAGAGTCTTCTTTCTCAATCATTCTTCCATCACCATTCTCAACATAATAGGGGCCTTCCTCTATTCCAGACCAGAAAACCACCTTCTATTCTCCCTACTACTTCCTCCCTTACACCCATCCTGGGAACCAGTCACAGCTCAATCAGCCCAGTATAAGCACCTATCCTACCTCCCTTAAAGCTCAAAAAAACGACACCACCTGGAGTCTCAGATGGGGCCACATGGAAGTCAAATGTAGAAGCAATCTTGCATCAACTCAGCCTTGACCTATCTTCGAACCCCTCTTCCCCAAAGCCAAAAATGCAAGGCCAGTATGGGTGTTTTGTTTTCTTTCGCAAACAGAAAGGTTGACCTGTAAAAGGGTGTTACCATGCCTCCTGTCTACCAACAAGTGCTGCCCTCATCTGCCCAGCATCCTCTTCCCACATTCCCCCAGCCCTCAGCCAGAGGAAGGTGTTGGGATTCCTTTGGCCTCTAGACTGACTGATTGTTCCACCCAAGAAGCAGAGGCCAGGGGGGTGACAGCTGCTCCTGATCTCCTTCCCACTCACCATCTCCCTCCCAAACCACCCGCCACACTCCCTGGTGCAGACCCCCCATCTCTGCATCCCACCGCCAAATTAAAGAGGAAAGACTCAAGCTGTCCAGTGGAGCCCTATTCACTAACAAGAGCATTGGTCCAGAACCTAATTCAAATCATTTCTGAGAGACACTGGGGAGGCTCTGGCTTTGGCCCTGTGTCCTTTGGTACCGCCATCGCTGTGGGTGTGGCACTCCCCACCCCACTATTATTGTCTTCTTGGGGGACAAGAGCAGCAGGACGGGCCTCAAACGTACCCATACCGAGCGCAAGGCCGGGGCTCTGTCTGTCTGAGATAATATGCCCTGCGCTCTGAGCTCGCCCGGCTGACGCAGGAGTCTCCGGAGCCGACACTCCCAACATCAACATCCTCCTCAGGATCGTGCCCAGGCACCGGAGGCTCAGTGGCTAGTCTTCCAAGGTCACACAGAGACGTGGGGACCAGGGGGAAGGGGACCTCTGCCCTATTTACGCCCCCGCCCTCGGGTGTCACTTGTACCCCAACAGCTAACCGTCGTTTGTGCCCAGGACCCCACATCCCCCACCCCATCCCGCTTCTACAGAGTCCCCAGGCCAGAAGGCAGAGCCTCCAGCCCCAGCACAGAGGGGGAGCTCAGCCCGGAGAGCCGACTCTGGTGCACTAGGTGAAGGCGAGAGGGCCCATCTCACCTTGCGGGAGAGCACCGCGGCCAGGCGGGCAGGAACGACCGCGGTAACAGCGGAGCAGGCTCCGGAGCGCGAGGAACAGCCCCGCGCCGCAGCAGCCCCGCGCCACGCCTTCTCCTCCTTCATTGGCTTGAGGGGCGGGGATGGGCGGGGCTGTGGCACTTCGGACCAATGAACTGGCTCCGAGAATCACCAATGAGCGACGAGCTTCCATGTCACGTGGGCGCGGAGGCTGCACCCCACGAGTCGGCGTCACCCTGGCCGCGCGAGCTCTGGCGGTGAAGCGGGCGGGCGGGCGGCTGGCAACCGCTGGTGCGAGCCGACTACGGCGGCCTTCCCCACGAGGCTTCCGAGCCGCGGCAGTCTTGTCTAAGAGCAAAGCTGTCGTCTTTCCCACTCGACTGAATCTAGATTTCGGTGTCTTCCTTTCCCACCCCACTCCAGATCAACATGAGAACAAAGAAAGGCACGCGGCGTGGGAGTGGGGGGAGGGAGCCTATGCGGGCGCCCCCGGGGACAGGAGCTTCTGCTCTCGGTCTCCAAGGAGGCGGTTGCCATGGCAGCGGGATGCGCCTCGACCCACCCCTACAGGGTGTGGGCGTCTCCATAGAGCACGTGGGTAAGAGGCACAGCCAAGGGTTTTGGATTTTTGCCACAGGCCCACCTGTCGGTGCGTGTATTTCTCTACCCTTATATACACTGACGTCCAGAACACACAGGTTGCCTCCTTCCAACTTAACTAGTGGGGACAGGGCTTGGACCAGTGAGAGCTTGCTTCCTTTTCGCATAGAATGTGGTCCCTGCCTTTGAAGAGTCCTCAAGGTCCCGACTTTCCCAGGGTCTTTATGGCCCTTAACCCGCATCCTCTGGCTATTCTTTGATAGCGTCCTTGCCTTGTTTCAGAGGGCCCGGTGCTTCCCCATGTCGCACGCAGAGCTTCTCAAACTTTTATCAGTGTTTGGGGTGGTACGTGCGCTCCCTACTGTTGAGAAAATTCTGTCCTCCAGCGCGGACATTGAGAATTTTTCATTCTAATCCCAGCCTACTCAACCCCTACTCCCACCTTTCCGTAAGCCCTGTCAATTAGTTCGTATCTGCTCTTTTCCAGGTCACTAGACAGTGGTTGCTAAGTAGCCTGGCGGGCCACCTCGCCAGGCCAAAGTAGCCTGCAGATGTATAACCTTAAGAGGCTTTTATAAATAATTATTCCTCCCGTCTGTTTACCCCTCTTTCACAAAGGAATTCTGATTTTCCAGTCTTCTCTTGAAATATCAGATCTAACAGTATATACTCATATCCACATTCCAGATAGGACCCAAGGCTTTGAAGTAGTGGTTTCTGCCTCTTGGGAAGACATCAATTTACCATACTTCCCTCTGGTCCCTTCGTTTCTCGTGTTTATTTTTACTGCCTGGGTTTGTGCTGCCTTTTCTCTCCTGGTGCTTTCACTTGAAATCCATCTCTTGGGCCGGGCGGTGGTGGCGCATGCCTTTAATCCCAGCACTTGGGAGGCAGAGGCAGGTGGATCTCTGTGAGTTCGAGTCTGGTCTACAAGAGCTAGTTCCAGGACAGCCTCCAAAGCCACAGAGAAACCTTGTCTTGGAAAACAAAACAAAACAAAAAAACAAAAAAGAAAAAAGAAAGAAAGAAAGAAAGAAAGAAAGAAAGAAAGAAAGAAAGAAAGAAAAAGAAATCCATCTCTTGGTGAAAACACAGACTAGTTGCTAACAGTTCACTGTCTGGGGCCATTTTCTAATTGTCAACTCCTTTTAACATATTTCCTGGATATGTAAAATGAGCAAGTTGCTGGGCTGGGCTGCTCTGCTCCCAGTGCAAGGTGCAAGGCACCCACAGTTTACTGTGAGAACACCACACAAAAAGAACTGTGCTTTCCTTTGCCTGCCAACATGCCTCACAGTCCCAGACTGTGAGCATCTTGGCTACCTGGAAAAACCTGTGAGATGGAGCTGCCTGTACTAGGGCATGCTGCATGCTTCCAGAAAAGAACACAGATGGTTCTGTAAGTAAGGGTGCCATGAGAACACTCAAGTCAGATGTTATATGGCTGTTTCGTTGCTTCTCGATGGGCCTGTGCACCAAGAGGAAGGTATGCCAACATCAGAAATGCCCTGGTTTATAAGATGCCTGTGCCCAGGGCCTTATTCAAAACTAGGGCACCAGGCTCTATGGAGTTGGGGGCAACTCCAGGTTAGTAAACATACAGGGCGCATGGAAAACTCCACTTCTATCTCCAGAGTCCTCTGAACTTTATTAAATAAAAAACTAAGCTGAAATCAATTTCCTTGGAAAACTGATAACATCTAACAAAGCTGATAGATGCTTGGGGACTGGAGAAATGGCTCAGTAATTATGAGCATTTGCTGCTCCTGCAACCAGGATTTGAGCCAGGTGAGGCGTGGTGGCACACACCTTTGATCCCAGCACTGGGGAGGCAGAGACAAATGGATCTCTGTGAGTTCAAGGCCAGCCTGTCCTACAAAAAAAAAAAAAAAAAAAAAAAAAAAAAAAAAAAAAAAAAAAAAAAAAAAAAAAAAAAAAAAAAACCAGAAACCCTGTTTCAGAAAACAAAGAAACAAACCCAGCAGGGATTTGGTTCCCAGCACCCACAGTTACAACTGCCTGTAACTCCTGTTCTAGGAGACCTGATGCCCTCTCTGATATCAGTAGACTCTGTGCACATGTGGTGCACATACAGACAAGCCATTCACACACACATACATATTAACAAAAAAATTTTTTTTTGGTTTTTTGAGACAGAAGTTTCTCTGTGTAGCTTTGGAACTTGCTCCAGAGACCAGGCTGGCCTGCCTCTGCCTCCTGAGTGCTGGAATTAAAGGTGTATGCCACCACCACCTGGCCAAAAATAAATTTTTCATAGATGCTAACAATATTACATTATCTCTCTCTCTCTCTCTCTCTCTCTCTCTCTCTCTCTCTCTCTCTCTCTCTCTGTGTGTGTGTGTGTGTGTGTGTGTGTGTGTGTGATAGCATTTGTGATGTACACAAATGGAAAAATTCAAATATATATTAGCAATAAAATAAGCAAATTAATTACAGTGTATTTATACAATTATGTCAGTGACAACATGCTGAATACATGCAACAATATGAATAATTCTATAAGACAAAATTCTATTGAGCAAAAGATACTAGACACACAAAAAATAATGTATACTCTTGCATCTTAGTGTGTTCCTTCTGGTGAATACATGTATATATTTTTCTTGAGTATATGTCTAGGATTTGCTGGTACATTATTGTATTAGCTTTGTAAAGTGCTACATAGCTAGTATGAATTTTTCAAATTCCCTTTTTTTCAAATTCCCTTTCACATTTGTTTTGAATAAGGGTGGGCCACAGAAGACATTTTTTTGCATGAGATTTAAAGATAGGAAGAAAAATACCAGCAATATAGAATTTGACATTTACAGGCTCCAAGAAAGAGATTTGTCACCCACACATTTTGTTGATCTGCTGACTTACCTCGCTGACATGGAGTAGCAGCTATGCCTACAACGACTCTGTTTTCCTCATCTTCCTTCAGGTCTCTGATTCCTGGGTCAGATGAGGAAGTGGGCCTACTGCTTCTGTAGTTCCCCCACCAGAAGTCTGAAGGCAATGAGAGCTGGCGCGATTTCCACTTTGTTCAAGAGCTTTTGCTCTGGATTCCACTGTGCCCATCTTCCCTTCCCAACTCCTAATGTGTAGGCTTGAAGCCACAACATTAGATACAAAAACATTGACTTTACTGGGGCCAGGTGCCCTTTGGCCTATAATCCCCACTACTTGGGAGGTTGAGGCATGAGGATCAAACGTTGCAGATCTGCCACAGCTACAGAGTGAGTTAGTTGAAGCCAGTGTGGACAAATTAGTGGGATCTTGACTCAAAATTTTTAAAAAATAGTTGAGTGTGGGAATGTAGCTCAGAGGGAGAGTGCTTGCCCAGCATGGGTAAGGCCCTGTGCTCGTTCCCTAGAACCACAAGAAAAGGTAGAGGAGCCCCACAAAGACTGTTTAACTGTCTCCAAGAATTTGCTGAATGCCTGTAAGAAATGTCCTATGGTGATGGAGACATGGCTCAGTGGTTAAGGCTGTGTTCTCTCCTTACACAGAACCCAAGTTTGTTTCCTGGCACCCACTTCAGAATAACCTGTAACTCCAAGGGGATCTGGTGCCTCTGGCTTGCACAGCACCTACATTCATACACACACACACACCACACACACACACACACACACACACACACACACACACACACACACACACACCACACACCAGACAAGGGAGTATACACTGTTAGCCGCAACACTTGGGAAGCAGAAGTTTGCAGATCTCTGTGAGTTCAAATCCAGCTTGGTCTACATAGTGAGTTCCAGGCTAGTCAGGTCTAAATAGTAAAACCCTGTCTCAAATAAATAAATTTGTTTTGGGAAGGGTGGGGGTGCAAAGCAATAAAATATAAAAAGTAAAAAGAAATTTCTTCTGCTCTTCTGATAGGACTCTAACTAATCATAAAATATAGCCATCCGTTTGTAGAAAGTGCCCAAGCTGTTATCTGAAGTGTTTGTACTTACTCAAACTCCAGTTAGCACGGTAAAAGATTCAGTTGCTTCACATGCTCATCAATAGAAAAATAGGCAATTTATTTCTTGGAAGCACTGAACAGTACAAGCAAACAAAGGAAGGCTATGGGTTCTTAGTGTTTGCCTCTGCTATGGGCCAGCCATGCCCTTTTTTTGGGACAATGTCATAATATCAGGACTACAGATTCAATTATTTTGTTTGAGGCACAGTCTCTCCCTAGCTGGCCTGAGGCTTGCTCTATAGACCAGGCTGGTCTCAAATTTGTAGAGATCATTATGCCTCTGTCTCCAGAGTGCTGGTATTACAGGCATATCCCACCACACCCAGCATATAACACTCTTTAACCTAGCAACCCCAATTATAAAATTTGTCATCCAGATAACCCCTTACACAATACTGTTATTAGGGTATGAGCCTTCTAATTGCTGCATTACTATTATTAATTATAAAAATAGGAAATAAGTATCCAAGTATAGGGTGATTAAACAGAATCTTTTGTAGCTAAGAGAGGAAAATTTCAACATAGCAACATGGAAGAACCTTGTATCAGTTAAAGTTTTCCAGAAAAGCAGAACTATTTGAAGTCAGCACAAAAGCAGAAGTGGAAGAGACTGAGGGATTGCTTTGGCATAAGGAGTTGGCTTGCAAAAATTATGGTGGCTGGTGAGTCCCCAGGTCAGCAGGGTGACTTGGTAGAGGTACAGGGAGGTAAATGATTCATTCAGTTCCCATGCAGGTTCCGAGGCTTGAAAACTAGGAGAGCTGATGGGGTAGTTCTGGTACAAAGGCCATTAGGCTTAGGCTCAAGACCCAGCAAGAGCCAGTGTTTCTGTCTGAGTCCAAAGAGAAGATTGGGTGGGGCTGAGGTGCCAGTTCAAAAGCCATCAGACAATAAGAATTCTCTCATACCTAAGGGACGATTAGCCTTTGTGTTCTACTCAGTCCTTCAACTGATTGGATGAGGCCAGCCTACCCACAGAAGATAGGGCAATCTGATTCACTCCTCTACTGATGTTCCAGAACACTCCCACAGAGCACTTACAACATGCTGATTAAGTGACTGGATGCCCTGTGGCCCAGTTAATTTGTTCATAAAATGAGTTCTCACAGATCTATAAGAGGTGCAGAACACAGAATGCAACACACTTCCCTGTGTGTAAAGAAGAAGAAACGTAAAATAACAAATGCACAAAGTATCCAAGACCTGCTACAATCCCACCCACCCACTGCTGGGCTTATAGGTGTGGCTGGTGCACGCCTACAATCCCAGCACTCGGGAAGCTGATGCACAGGATTTTAAGTTGAAGACTGCTTAGAGAGACCCCATCTCAAAGAAGTAAGAATATTCTGCAAGGATGTCCAAGCGTCCTTTTCAGCCTTAAGTCCAAGCAGACTTTTCATTTTTACTTTGTGTGTGTGTGTCGTGTGTGTGTGTGTGTGTGTGTGTGTGTGTGTGTGTGTGTGTGTGTGTGTGTGTGTGTAAATCATGGGTATGCTTAATCTATTCAAAACATAAAGTAACAATTTTTAGATGTCATTTACATGCTTTCTCTTCTACAGGATTGTCAGACTGTTTTTTGCTCTTTTTTTTTGTTTGTTGTTTTTTGTTTTTTTTGTTGTTGTTTCTGGACAGGGTTTCTCTGTGTAGCCCTAGCTGTCCTGGAACTGCTCTGTAGACCAGGCTGGCTTTGAACTCACAGAGATCTGCTTGCCCTGCCTCCCCAGTATTGGGATTAAAGGCTTTCGCCACCAATGCCCATCTTACTCATCTTTAAACATTTGGGAAATTATGGATGGAATAAACCAGAGGAAATCAGAATTTATGAGTTTAGAAGATAACCTGTGAGAGTAAGTTCTCCCTTCTACCATGTGGGTCCAAGGCATTGAACTCAAGGTGCCTTTATTGATGAGCCATTTCACCAGACTATTTTAATTTGTTGTTAAATTTTTGTTTGGTTCCCAGTTAGTGGGACTGTTAGGGAAGGATTAGGAAGTGTCGCCTTGCTGGAGTGTGGCCTTGCAGGAATGGATGTGGCCTTGTTGGAGGAGGTGTGGTCTTTCATTGAGGTGGACTTTGAGGTTTCAAAAGTCATTACTAAAGCCAGTCTTGCTCTCTCTCTTCCTACCACTTGCAAATTACTCGAGCTCCCAGCTACTGCTCCAGCACCATGACTTCCTGAAACCAAGATCACTGCCACAATGGTCATGGACCCACCTTCTAAAACTATAAGGAAGCTCCAACTACATGCTTTCTTTTCAAAGTTGCCTTGGCTATGGTGTCTCCTCATAGCAACTAAGAGAATCCCTAACTCCCAACCTTTTCTTTTTGAGATAGGGCCGAATGCAGCCTAGGCTGGCTATGGATTTACTATGTGGCCAAGAATAATATTGAATTTCCAACCCTTATGTCTCTGTCTCCCAAGTACTGAGATTACAGGTAGTGGCAACCACGCCTTGTACTAGGTAAACATTCTATCAACCGAGATACAGTCCCCAGCACATTCTTAATATCACTCAGCCACTGGTTCCATAAATAATTCACACACATAAACCCACCACCTGCCTCAAGAATGAAACAATTGCAAATAACGTAAACTGAGTTTCTTTCATATCTCCACAACCTCCTCTCAAAGGGAACTACCACTGCCCGCAATTTTGTTCCTTCATTACCACAAAAGGAAAAATAACCAGTTGTGGTGGTGCACGCCAGTAGGATTTGCTGAAAGAATCAGAGGCAGGAGGATCACAAAAGGAGAAATAGCTCCAACAATTCTTCCTGATGCTAATGCCAGTAAATAACCCTCCCCCTAAATGTGGACTGGACCCCATGATGTGGTTCTGATAAGTGGAATAGAGCAAATGTTTTGGGGTATCACTTCTATGATTACATTACTTTAGATGATTATATTTTCCATCTTGCTACCCACTCATTTTTTTTTTTTTTTTTTTTTGGTTTTTCGAGACAGGGTTTCTCTGTTTCTCTGTATTGTTTTGGAGGCTGTCCTGGAACTAGCTCTTGTAGACCAGGCTGGTCTTGAACTCACAGAGATCTGCCTGCCTCCCCAGTGCTGGGATTAAAGGCATGTTCCACTGACGCCTGGCACTACCCACTCTTTTAAAAATTATTTCTGATGTGTATATGTGAGTATGCACCTATGTGCAGAGGTATCAGATCCCCTGGAACTGGGCCTACAGGCAGTTGTGAGTCCTAGTCCTCGTAACTGCTGAACCTTAGCTCCAGCCCTTTAACTTTTTTTTTTTTTTCTGGAGGTGGTTTTTTGAGACAGGGTTACTCTATGTAACACCCCTGCCTGCCCTGGAACTCACTCTGTAGATCAGGCTGGCCTTGAACACCCACAGAGATCCACCTGCCTCTGCCTCCCAAGTGTTGGGATTAAAGGCATGCACTGCCTTTAATCAATTAGTTGAGACTGGGTCTCAATATATAGCCCTGGCTAGCCTTGAAATTACTTGCCTTGTAGACCAGACTGTCCTTGACTTCACTGCCTCCCAAGTGCTGGGATCAAAGGCATGCACTGCCATGACCGGTTTGCTAAGCCACTCTTTACTTTCTCACTTGCTGGCTTTGGTAAAATAAGTTACCTTGGCGCCAGTGAGATGGCTTGGCTCAGTGGATAAAGGCATTTGCTACAACCTGAGTTGTGATGAATGTGTAGGTCAGAGAAAGTCAGTTTCATTTTCTCCTTCCACTAGGTGATGTCAGGTTCTCTGACCTACACACATACACACACACACACACACACACACACACACACACACACACACACACACACTGTGGCAGGCATATGCACACATACATAAATGTAAAATGCAAATTAAAAAAATTAAAGTAAGCTACTATACTGGACATGGTCAAGGAAATTAGAGCAGTCACAAGCCAACAATTGTCAACACTGAAGTCCAGCAATCCACAAGGAACTCATCTGTTAACAGTGTGCCTCCTTCCCCAGTTGAGCTTAAGCCTGAGGATGAGGTCACAGTTCTAGCTGACACCTCAGCCTTAACCTTGTAAGCATCCTGGAAGCTGAAGAGCCGACTGAGCCATGCTCAGATTTGACCCTCAAAAAAATAAATAAGACAAATCATGTGTTGATTCAAGCCTTGACGTTGATAGTAATTTGTTACACAGTAATAGCATTAGATAGCCAAATACAAGTTCCTTTTAGTTCTTTTCCTTTTTACATTTATTTTAAGCTCATATATGTTTGTGCATCACAAGTGGGCCCGGTGCCCACGGAGGTCAGAAGAGGGTGTTGGGACTGGAGTGATGCAGGAAGTGAATGGCCACTGGGTGCTGGGAATGGAACCTGGCTCCTCGGCAAGAACAACAAATGCTCTTAGCAGCTGAGCCCATCTCCAGCCCATCGTTTCGGCTCTGTGTGGCTGTTGTAGTGTGTCTCCCAGAGCTCAGGGCACAGGAGTTTCTCCCATGCTGAATGTATGCCTGTGAATGGAATGGCCAGACCTCGGGATTTACCAATGTTCAGCATTATTGTCAGTCAGCAAATCATTAGAGTGAAGGTCTTACCATGGTCAGGGTTTCAAGTGACCTGTAGCCATTGTCCATAGGATTGAGATCAGTGTGTGGACAGGGCTGAGAGTCATACAGAAAGCAAGAAAAAAAAAAAAAAGTCCTTTGGCAAGGGTGGGAACATGAGTGGCCACAATTGGTGAAAATCAGCCTGGGTTTGGACAAGGTTGGAGGATACTGGAGGGAGGCTGGGGTGGGGGTGGGGTCACCCAGTGCTAGAAGTAGGCTGTTACACTTTACAAAATCTGCCCACTGGCAGTACCATCAATCTAATAAGCATAGCGTGAGACCTGGCCTGGGTCCACAGAGTCTTTATGAGGACAGCTAGGTGAAAGGCAAGAACTCGCTGCCTTTGGGACCTATCCAGGCAGAAAGAAAAGGCAGGCACAGGGAAGAGCACCCAACACCACCTTTAATAGACAACTCTGCCCTGTCTTCCCCAGGCACTCCATATATCACTCCATTCGAGGAGGGCTATTGCGCAGCCTCTTTTTCCTGGATTCTTCATTCAACACTTTATCCCTTCCTCTCCAGCTGCTGTGGTCTCCAACCCTGAGATGGGTCCCATGTAAGCACCCAGGAGGGGTAAGAGAATCCCTCAGCTTCCGGGGATAGCTTCTCGAATGTCCAAGGCCATGGAGAAATTGCATAGATGGAGTCGGGGCTATCCTCTAAGCTGAGAAGCGAACCAGAGGACCGCCTCTCCAGGCCCAGCGCCGGGAGCCTCAAAGTGGGCACGGATTGGGAATTCATGCCGTGTGTCCGAACGGGTTTTCTGGGCTGTGGAAAGTGGTCTTTTCTCCTGGCCCGAATGGAGGAGTATAAGGAGGAGGATCAAACCCAGGCCTCGGCTTTGAGCACCCCCACGTTTGCCCGAACCCTCCGCAGCCGGGCGCCGCAGCTGCAGAGGGCGCGAGTGAGCAGCTCGCTCCGCCCTCCCAATCCTGCCTCCGCAGGTGAGTGGGTAAGTCGCGGCGTCGAGGCTCCGGCGGGTACTGGGAAGCCCCGCAGCCCAGGCACCGCTCACCGCTGCTTGCGCTCCGCCTGCTGGAGTCTCCGGGACAGGTCTTCGATGCGCACGTTCTTGAGTTGGAGCAGGTGTTCCAGACGCTTCACCTTCATCTGCAGGACCTAGGTGGGGGTGGGGGTGGGGGGCGCAGAGACATCAAGCCCGAAGGCCTGTTGTCCTGCCTGTGTTTTGCCCCTGCAGACCTTAAGCTGCCCTTAGGTCTCAATGCCCCCTCCTCACCTGCACCGTCTCTTGAGAGGCCAACAGCTCCTGCTCCTTTTCAGCAATCTGAAGGACGAAGCTCGGATCGCCCGGCAGCGCCTGGTTATACCCAGGGGGTCGAGGCGCCTGCGGCCGGCCCCCTCTGCAGTGGGTAGGAACTTAGCAGAGGCCTGGACATCAGACCCCCACCCCCATTCCCATATCCTGTTACCAGGCCTGCCTTTTTCTCCTCCTCACTACCTCCCCAATGACCAAGGCACTGCCCACACTAGTCTGTGTGGACAAGCTACTAAGCCCGGTGAAGTCAGAACTCTCAACTTTACCTGAGCTGTTCTCCCCCCAGAGCTGGGGCACCATCTCCTCGAGCCTTCTGGTACAAACCTAAGACAAAGCAGGTGGAGGAGTGACCTTGCTGGAGTCCCATTATCCTCTCTCCCTCTAACCCTAAAATCGATTAAAGGGACATGGGGCAAAGCTTTCCTGAGATAAGAGAAAGCCACCTTACCAATATCCATGTAGCCACTGCCATCCTGAGAAGCCAGCTCCTGAAAGAACAGATGTGATCTCCTGTGAGCCCGGGCTCATCTATCTCCAAGAAGCCCTATTTCCCTTTCCATAATCCTGTGGGCCAGGTTCTCTTAGCTAGGCACCCCTGTCTTCCTATTCATCTCCACTGTCAGGGGAGCACCCCTTGCACCCCAACCAGCAGGCTCAAGCAGCACCACCTGTAAGGAGCCAGCACCCAGCTTCTGGCGCCTCTGCCGCTCCTCCAGGCGCTGCCTCAGCGGAATGAGCACCAGCTCCACTACACCGGGAGAACACTGCGCAATCTTCCGCATCACGTCATCGGGGACGGAGAAGTTTAGCTTGTTCAGCACCTTTCTACAGAGTGAATACAAGAAGGGTGGGGTGGGTCCTGGGGAAATGAATGGGGGGCATTGGGAAAGAATGGGACATTGCCCCAGGGGACTGGAAGGACAGATATCTGAACCTCCTCTGCTTGAGGTTCCAATTTCTTTGTTTCCATCCCGATAAAATCATTACTTGATTTTATTACTAAATGAATTCTGCTGTGTTGTGTCACCCATACACACACACACCGGCCCCGCAGCAATCTCAGCCTGCCAGTCAGTACCACAGGAAGTTTTTCGTTGTTGCTTTGCTTTTTTTTTTTTCTTTCTTTCTTATTTTGCATTGCTAGGGACCAACCCAGGGATGGACACACACACACACACACACACACACACACACACACACATTCTACTAAGCTACATCCCCAAGCAAGGTCATAGGAAGTTCAGGCTGGAGCAGTCCCTGCAGAGTTTGCTTCCACACCCAGGGATTCTACTACCTGTTCAGGTGACCCCAGTTGCTGAGCTTCTGCTGGAGAGAGTTGGCAGGGACATAATTGTGCATCTCCACCATCTTGGGGAAGTAAAACTTGATAAGCTCTGCAACCAGGACTGAGGGAGTAGGGTTGGGAACAGACAAGAAAGGAGGGGTTGGGTCAAGGAGTAGGGGTGAAGATACAGAAGGGAAGGTTGATAGAAAGGAAACAAAGAAAGCAAGATCAGTGATCAGATCAAGATCCTACATCTCATAGAGAAACAGCATCTTCCTTTTTAGCTCAGGGCACAGAGAAACTGAGCGTCTCCAAGAGGGCCCTACAGGAGTCTGCAGCCTTATCCTAGGAATTCACAAGGACGGACACACACACACACACACACACACACACACACACACACACACACACACACAGAGTCTCAGGAGATTTACACAAGCAGAAAAACAAGGTCCTTCTACTGAGCTAGGAGTATTGCACAGTTGGTAGCAAACTTGCTCTGGATCCCCAGCACCATATAAACAAGCTGTGGTAGCACATGCCTGTCATCCCATCACACAGAAGGCAGGAAAATAGTGGGTTCTGGGTTACATAGCAATCCTGTGTCTCAAAAATAGCCCTCTGCAGGTTTATACAGGGCAGAATGTATAGCACACAGAACAAACAAATACCAGACACATATGGTGCACACATAGAACACATACAAACATAGAAATAACATATAAGCATAGCCTCCTCAATTATACACATAGAAGAGCCTACGGAACTATGCATTTCTTAAATACAGGAGTCTTTCCTGAAAAAAAAAAAAGCATACAATCACAAAAAAACCCACATACACATTCAGGACAGAACATGTCAACACAAAAGAACACAGGGTAAGAATGTAACTCAGTTGGTGGCATGCTTGCATAGCATTCATAATGCCCTGGGTTTGACTCCCTAGCACCACATTAAAAACGAGAGAGGTGGTGCATTCGTATAACCTCAGAATTTGGAGAGACAGACACAGGAATGTAGTAGAGACAGGAGTTCAAGACTCTAACACACACACACACACACACACACACACACACACACACACACTACAAAACAGACTACAGAACACGGATATATAAGCAAGCATAGGTTCACAAATACAGACGCATAGTTTAGTCCTTAAAGGCCCTGGAGGGAGACACAAAGACACAGTCTATGCACACAAAGTGTAATAGTCATACATTGTTCGCACACGAAAAGAAGAAACATGTAAATGCACACTTCCACAATCAAGTTCCAAAACACTGATTTCCACCCCTGCCCCATTCTACATACACACATAACAAAAGTGATAGCATACACACAAATCCACTACAGATACATAAAGACAGAACATTTTAAAACACACAACGCACACCTCCGTCACTGAAGTCCCGGGAGAGGTTTCTCTTGGGTCGGGACAGAGGGATATTGTCTATCCACAGGTACAGCTGGTGCAGAGCCTCCTCATCCACGCTGCTTGCCATTTGCTCCTGGGCAAGGACTCACCGTTCCCTGCAGAGCCCAGTACCAGCCCCAGGACCCTTCCAGTGCCTCCTCTCGCCACTGAGAGCGTTCAGATCTACGTTTATTTCCCTACTCCGCACAGACTCAAATCCCATCTGGGAGCAGCCATATTGTTTTCCGAAACCATAGCAACCGTCGCTACTTGCCTGGAAACAGAGACTTCTGGGAGTTGTAGTTTTCCCATATTACCTTCCCCCTGGACCCCAGCATTGAAAGGGCAGTTAGCCGTATTTATCTTCCTTTCTCCCCAAGAAGGCATCAACTATCTGCCCACATCACTTGCTGACCAATCACTGACCCATTCTAGGCTTTGCCAAAACCAGCTATGTCTCCTTCTGTCCTAAAGGAAGCAGTATCTCCACACATGTCAGCATTGGGGGTAGGGAGGAGCACTCTGCTAATCTGACACCTAACGCTCTGTATAAATTGTCTGTTTTTAAATTATTTTATTTTGTATGTGTATGGGTGTTTTACCTGTATGTAATATCTGTGTGTTCCTGATGCCTGCAGAGGACAGGTGTTGGATCCCCTGGAACTGGAGATGGTTGTGGGTCCTGGGGATGAAACCTGGGTCCTCTGGAAGCACAACCAGTGCTCTTAACCACTAAACCATCTCTCCTGCCCCTAAACTGCTTAATAGTGCTTCCTCACTAGCTCCCTCCCCAAAGCTCTGTAGACCTAGGGTCATTACCATTTCCTCATCCCAGCAATATATCCTACCGGGGCATTTAATATGTAACCCAGATTCCCAGGGAGAGCATTGGCAAGGTCATTTAATTCCTTAACTCTATTTCCTCCTTTGTAATACAGAAACAGTTTTCATCTACTTGTCCCAATGGTATCCTTGGAAAGAAATGTACAAACTGGAAAAAAAAAGTATAAGCGACCTGTATTTGTACGGGGATTGGGTATTAGAAGCCAGCTGTATACATGAAAGCAAGAGCTTCCACAGACAATCACATCCCTCATCTTCCTCCAAAGGGCTCTTCTACGATGGATTGGAAACTGATTTCTGCAACCAGGAGGGGTAGGAACATAGGTCCCTCCTTAATGAAGGAATACAAAGTAAGTACTTCTAGAGCCTGCCTGAGAAGAAGGTTTGCATCCAACAGGCTAATGATGTGGGCACATTACCATACCTCCTCTCTGCCTGTTTGTCGTGGGTTTTGTTACCTCATAAGGGTATCTGAGTGTTTGACACCTAGCACAAAGAAAAGGCCCTATTAGTATCAGCTTGCATTAAACATTGGGACCTGTAGAAGAGGTTCTTATTGGCAGGGGACAGATCAAAGTGATTTGCCTTGGTACTTGAGATAAAGGACCCAGACTGTCCAGGGGCATCTAGAGAAAATGCCACTTCTCCCTCAACTTTCTCCAGAGCAGGCCCAGTGGGTAGGCTAGGCTTTATGGTCTCCTCCTCCAAAGTTCCAATTAGAGAAAGGGGTGATGCCAAATGGAATCCCAACTCCTTTGCTTGACTTTGTCTCAAAACTTTCAAAAAAAGGGGGAAGTGTGGCTCAGCAGTGAGGCCCTTACCTGGGTTCATCTACCCCGGTATTAATAGAAACAAAATTTGCATTAAAAAAAAACTAAAACTAATTTTCAAGACTTGCAGAGAATCCCCTAGTGTCAGAAATACAAAAGGCCCAAACATTTATGGCCAGCCTTTTGGGAAGGAACCACACCCAGGGTAAACAAGGCACAAAGGATGACTTGGCCATCCCCCACCCCCTTGCATTCCAGTGTAGGGAGAACTTGGTGGCTGGGGTATGTTGGGGATTGGGAAATTACCAGAGGTAAGATGCCAGCCCTAAGAAAGGTTGGAAAACCGGTTTGGGAGTCAGAATTACCTACCCTGTTCAGGTCTTACCCTGGCTGGAACCTGTGGGCCCCAGTAAGGAATAGCCATGAGGGAGGGGCTGGGCTCTGAAAGAAGGACATGCCCTCACCTTTGGACTGGAGTGGTGGAGAGGCCCTGCAGTTGAGTTACCAATTCACTGGGGGGGGGGGTGTCCAATGTTTCCTAGTAACTTCACCTTTAACCTGTCACTGTCCTCAATGGTGACTAACAGACTTGAAAATGCCAATCACTTGGACGACCTGAAGAACTCCCTCTTAAAGTAAAACAACTCCATCCTGGCTCTTAGCAGTTCCAAAGCTTTTCTCATTCCCTCTTGGCTCCTTCATGGACTTTCTTTAACTAGCTTTGGTGGGCTCAGTCATCAGGTGCATATTGTCTGATCTGCCAACAGACTGCTGACTCCCTCTCTACTGCCCCACTCCAGTGGCCCAAGCTTCTTGTTAACATCAAAGGAATTTAAGGTTAGGGTTCCTGGAGTCTATCAAAAGATATAACATTAAAGACCTTCCCTCCCCAGAATCCTCTAACACTAAATGTGTCACTACCTGCCACCCCAGTCATGGCCATCTGCTCAAATCTTGCTTCCATGTCCCACTACTACAGCAAGAACCAAGGGGAACCTGGAAAGGACGTGTCCCCCGAGATAGACGCAAGCCCAGCCCATGAAGGATGCATCCTTGGCTGTTAAAACATTCACTCCCACAAAAGGGGAGTGGACAGATTTATTGAATTCAAACTGGGAAGGGAGCACCTGGATGGCTGGACTCTGGGCCCAGCCCCAGGCCCCTCTGCCCAGGATGGGGACCTGCAGAGGATGAGGCACAAGGCCTGCAGCTGCCCAGATTGGAAGTGCCTGCTGTCACTCCCCAAGAAGGCCTCTTGGAAACCTCCAATCTAGAAAGAAAACCAAGGGCCAAAGACTGGGCCAGAGAAAGGGATTTAGGGAGGTGGAAAGCAGGAAGAGGCAGGTTCAGGAGCCTGCCCTAAGTTACACTGTGCTTCTTTAGACAACCTAGAGGTGCAGGAGGGGGGGCTGCTAATTTTGTGGGAGCCTAGGCTGGACCTTCCTCTGGAGCCCTTCCAGAATGGCTTTGGGATCCCCCCACCAAAGACCTGGTTGGGAGGCAGGGGGAGAGGCACTCTCTGGCCAAGAGCTTCCAGGACCCGTCCCTGGCTGCTGCTGTGGTCTAGCCCACTGATGGCATGGTGTGGTAGCACCGGACAGCTCCCCTCCCACCCAGTGCCCTGAGCCCAGGGACTAATGGGGAGGAAACAGGACTCTGAGAAAGAGGCAATAGCAGTGAGGCAGACCTCAACCCCTGGGCCTGTCTCAGGGCCTGGCAAAGCATTGCTGAAGGCCCTGGGACTTCTCCAGCTGACTCCAGCAGCTGCCCGGAGTTCTCCCTGCCTTGGGCAGGTGCTGCCCATCTGGGCTGGAGCACAGATATGTCCAGCAGCTCAGCTTTGGTGTCCAAGACCCCGAACTCCCGCCTGCCTGGCATGGTTCTTCCTAGTCACATGGACCAGATCATGTTCCAAGTGAAGGATGTGACTCTGTACGCGGTCGTCAATGGGAAAGGAGGTCAGGTACCTCTTGACCATGGCAAAGTAAGCCATGGCCTCCCCAAAGCTGGGCACAGGGACCTCATCACCATCCTCATCGTCATCGTCATCTTCTTCATCTTCCTCATCCTCCTCTTCATCTTCCTCCTCTTCATCACTGTCCGAGTCAGAGTCCTCCCCACCTTCCAGGAAATGGAGAGTTGGGCACTGGGCCTCTTCCTGGACACTGTAACCCCCAAAGCCACCACTGGCCTCCACTACTCCCTGTGCCCAGTCTTCAGCCTCTAAGCCCTCAGAGGAGCTTTCTTCCTCCTCCTCCTCCTCCTCCTCCTCCTCTTCATCACTCTCATCACCCTCCTCTTCTACCTCCTCCTCCTCTCCCACCTCCTCTCCTTCCCCTCCTTCCTCCTCCCCTTCTTCCTCTTCCTCCTCCTCCTCTTCCCCTTCACCCTCCTCTTCTTCCTCCTCCTCTTCCTCCTCCTCCTCTTCCTCCTCCTCCTCTCCCTCGCTCTTGAAGGAAGTGGTGATAGTGGCATTAAGGCCACCTCCAAAACCGGCCTCGCGAAAGCAAGTTGCTATGTCCGCGGGCTCCACTGCCTGCCAGGCTGCAGCCACAAAGTGTAAGGCCTCCACTAGGCCCAGCTGCAGGCCTGAGGGATCCTGGCCCTCGAGTGCTGCCATGGCCTTGAGCAACATAGCCTGGCGGTAGTGGCCCTTCACCTGCTGGACCACTCCTCGCTCCAAAGGATGCACGGTGCCGGGGGGGAAGAAGGCCAGCTGCACGTGCCGCAGGCCCGAGGTGTCCAAGGACTGGGCAGCCAGACGGCCTGCAAGCAGAAGGACCCGACGAGATTCTGCAGCCATTCGGGTGTCCAGAGCTTTCAAGTACTTAGCCAGGGCCTGGGTGGTGACTCCACCCTTAGAGTTGGCAGTGTAGTCGCAGGGCAGACCACCCTGGCTTGCACGGGGCTTGGCGGACTTGCCTGCAACCAGCGGGGGAAGCTTTTCGCTGCCATCGGCGTTGGCGCACAGCAAAACGCTAAGACGCTGGGTGGCCTGGCGAGCCGTTCCATCACCTCCCCACAGCCCCGAGGCCTGGTCGGACAGAAAGTCGTACCACAGGCTGGTCTCGGTGGCGCTGAACACGTCCTGCGAGGCGTACCCCTCAGCCACCGACGGCGGCTGCTCCTCCCGAGTGCGCCAGCCTGGTGTACTGCCACCGCTGCCCTCGGAGGGCACGGCGGCTGGGCCGGCAGGTGCCGCTGGGGCCCGTGGGGTAGAGCTTCGCGCCCGGGAGCGGGTCACGCCGCTGCAGGCCACTACACCGTGGCGCCGGCGGAAGCGATCCAGCCAGCCGTTGGAAGCCGTGAAGTCGTCCATGCCCAGCTCCTCCGCTATCCGTAGCGCCTTCTCTTTCAGGATGATGCCCTTGACAGGCAGGCCCGCGGCGCGGATCTGCTGGAACCAAGCGATGAGAAGCCCCTCCAGCTTGTCGTACGGGGACAGCTTGTTGGTCTTACGGCAGGTGGAGGCCACTCCGTACTTGCGCTCCGACGCCAGGATGGCGCGCTTGTTCTTCAGGATGGTGCTCAGCGTGGACGGCGGGATGTTGAAGCGCCGCGCGATCTCGCCCTTGCGTAGGTCCGGGTTCTCCTCCACCTCCTGGATGATCCGCGACTTCTCCCGGAACGTCAGCTGCCGCCGCTTGGGGCCCATCCCGGCGCGCCCTCCGCCCCGGGCCCGGCACCGCCGTCGCCGCCCCGGGGCGGGGGCCCGGGGCCCGCGGCGGGGGGCACCTGGCGGCCTCTCCGCGCGCCCCCGCCCGAGACAAAGCGGCTCGCGGGGCGGCGGCGGGCGGTGGCGAGCGACGCGGGCGGCGCGGGCGGCAGGACGTGCCCAGCGGGGAGCGCGGCGCGGCGCGGGGCGGAGCGCGCGCGGGATCTCGCGGGAAGCGCGGGGACGCTGGGCGCCGCCTCCCCTACCCCGAGCCACTGCCTGGACCCGCCGCCGGGGGCGCTGAGGCCCCGGACCGTGCGCCTCGGCCACGCGCGGGAAAGGTCATTTGCGGAGACAAAACGCGCAGACACCTGGACAGATGCACAAGGACGTTTTGATGCTCTCGCTTCTTCTCTTTCCTCCAGACTCGGCCAGCTGGCGTCAGACTGCTTGGACTGCGTTTTAACTGTCTGGTGTCAAGCGATTAGGATTTTCACTGTGTGTAAATATCACTGCCAATATGCTTCTTTTTAAGTAATTGCCTTTATGCATGTGTATGTCTGTCTGCCTGTGTGTATGCGCACCTGCATGCAAATGCCCGAACGGGACAGAAGAGGGCGTCGGACTCGAGTGGGATTGCAGGTGGTTGTGAGTTGCAATGTGGGACCCCTGACTATCCGACAGAACAGCCAGTATGTCTTAGGTCCTGGGCCTTACCCTCAGACACCTAATATGTACTTTAATGGTGTGTACTGTTCCAAATATGAGAAAGCCAATCTATGGCTACACGTTTAGTTTTTTGTAAAAACAACATGGCATTTAAATCCATTTGATGGTGCTAAAGACGTTTTTAAACTTCTTGTAATCCACAATCCCAAAACACCAATAACATCTGGGTATGACTGTTTTTGTTTTCCCATGCACGTAGCCATAAATTCAATTACAGAAATATGTATGTTCATATGCATATGTACAAATAAATCTTAAAACTACTTTGGGCAGTGGTGGCACACACCTTTAATCTCAGCACTTGGGAGATAGAGGCAGGCAGATTTCTGTGAATTTGAGGCCAGCCTGGTTTACTGAGCAAGTTCCAGGACAGGCTCCAAAGCTACACAGAGAAACCCGGTCTCAAAAAAACAAAAATGAAACAAACAAAATTCCTGCAGCATAAAAGTGATGAGCCCTTAAGATAGTGTGGGCATTGCAGTGTTTACCTGTTTGTTTATTTCTGAGCAGAGTCTCTATGCAGCCTTGGCTGGCTTGGAACTCTGTGCAGGCCAGGTTGGTCTCGAACTCATGGAGATTCACCTGCCTTTGCCTCCTCAATGCTGGGACTAAAAGTGTGTTTCACCATACCAGACAATCCAAGAAACATAAGAGCGGGAGATCTACAAAAACAAAAACAAACAAACAAACAAACAAAAACAAGGCAAAGACTGGTAAAAATAAAATAAAAAAATAAAGTCCAAACAAAGCAAAATGAGACAAAAATTCTACAAAAATACCATTGAGTTCATTTTGTGTTAGTCAACTACTCGTGGGTGTGGGGTTTGTGTGGGAGTGTGGTTGCTATACCCAGTGATACTCCACTGAAGAAAACTAATTTTCCCTTTGCCAGTTGGTATCAATTGCAGATAGCTTCTTGGTTGGCATGAGACCTGTGTCCACTTCCCCCTCTCAGTGCTGAGACCTGGTCTGGTTTGAATTTGTGCAGACCTTGTGCATACGACTATAGGCTCTGTGAGTTCATATGTGCATTAGTCCTGTTGTGTCTGGAAGACACTGTTTCCTTGGAATCACCTATCACCTCTGGCTCTTAAAATCATTTCACCTCATCTTCAGCATAGATCCCTGAGCATTTGGGAAGACATGATGTGTGAAGTTACCATGCTTTTAAAAGTCTTGACGATTGCCAAGCAGTGGTGGTGCACGCCTTTAATCCCAGCACTTGGGAGGCAGAGGCAGGCAGATCTAGTGAGTTTGAGGCCAGCCTGGTCTACAAAGCTACACAGAGAAACTCTGTCTCAGGAAAAAAAAAAAAAAAAAAAAAAAGTCTTGAAGATCAGCATCTCAAAATGGCAGGCTGAGGAGCTGGGGCTACATGAAACAAAGAGAACCAAGGACAGTGTCCTGGGATAGTCCAGGTTAAGGGCTCTAGAAATTACCAACACACTCATGAATAGCTGATAAAGACAAAGTCAGACATCAGGTCAGTGTGGTGTTCTGCAAGGCCAGGGAAGACAGTTACACAGTGTAACTGTGTGTTCTTTTGATACACATTTCTCATTCCATGTGTATATTGGATCCTGAGATTCTCAGCCTTTGTCCATATTTCTCACTCTGGTCTTTTCCCCTCTCTCTGTGTCTGAAAGGATCAAATTTAGGGCCTCTCGAATGCCAATCACATGCCCTTCCCCCAGCCATTATTTCCCTGATGGTGGCACATACTTTAATCCCAGCACTCAGGAGACAGAGGCAGGCGGATCTCTATGACTTTGAGGCCAGTATGGTCTACAGAATGAGTTCCAGGACAGCCAGAGCTACCCAGTGAAACCCTCTCTCAAAAAATCAAAACTCAAATCTAAATAAAACAAAAACCCTCTACATATGCTCTGAACATAAATATAGTCTTTGATAAGTGTATTGCACCTTTTCCTTTCAGTTGCTTCTTGTGTCTTAGCTTGGAATATCCTTTCAACAGGAGACAATTTGTAATCTCCAAGTAGACAACTCTGGCTGTGTTTTGCTTTATTGCTTCTTGTTTTGTGTCTTATGTAGAGGCCTTTCTTACCCAAGATATAAAAACTATTCTTCTAAGCTAAGTATAGAGGCACATGCCTTTAATCCCAGCACCTGGGAGACAGAGGCAAGTGGATCTCTGAGAGTGAGTTCCAGGACAGCCAGGAGAAACCCTGTTTGGGAAAAACAAGCAAACAAAAGCTTTCTTCTAATCTCAAGGTTTAGAATAAAATATGAGAAACTTTCTGCCATAGGGGCTGGATCAATGTTTAGTTGTGGTGGCAAGATAAATGTGGAGCCATGTGCCAAGGACACCATCCTATGCATCTTCAGGGAAATGCCTACATTTTGGAGTTTTCCTACATTTGTACATACAGCCCCCTGCCTCCTCATATATATTGACTTATAATCAGTGGATGTCTGGTGACTGGGCTGTGGAGGGACCTTTCCCCCCATGTACCCTATGTTGTTGAATTTTTCAAGTCACTTTGCCTGCCTGCCTGCCTTCCTTCCTTCCTTTACTTTCCCTTCTTGGTTTTCTTTTGCAATGCTGAGGACTGAACCCAAGGTTTTACACATGCTAGGCAAGCATTCTACCTCTAAATGCCAACCCCTTTATTCTTAACTATTTAAGATAGAATCCAAGTTGCCCAGGCTGGCCTTGAACTTGTGCTCCTCCTTCCTCAGTGCCCACAGTACTTGAGGTTACAGATATGTACCACCATACTTAGCCGAAGATTTCTTTTATAAGAAGTATTACTGTTAGGGCTGGAGCAATGGCTCAGTGGGTAAGAACATTCATTCTTCCTAGGTTCAATTCCCAGCATCTACATATCAGCTAACAACTGTCTTTAACTAGTTCCCGGGGGTCCAACACCCTCTTCTGGTCTCTGTGGGCACTGCATGTGGTACACAGCCATACATGCACTCAAAACATCCATATATATAAAATAAAATTAAAAAAATAAAATATAGCCCGGCATGGTGGCGCATGCCTTTAATTCCAGCACTCAGGAGACAGAGGCGGGCGGATCTCTGTGAGTTTGAGGCCAGCCTGGTCTCCAGAGCGAGTGCCAAGATAGGCTCCAAAGCTACACAGAGAAACCCTGTCTTGAAAAACAAAACAAAACAAAAAATGGTGTAGTGATGCACGCCTTTAATCTCTGGCTGTGTTTTGCTTTATTGCTTCTTGTTTTGTGTCTTATTTGGGAGGCAGAAGCAGGTGCATCTCTGTGATTTGAAGGCCAGCCTGATGTATATAGTGAGTTCCAGGATAATCAGAGCTCCATAGTGAAACCTGTCTCAAAAAATAAAATAAAAAAATAAAATAAAAAAAACACATATGCATATTTGCATATTTACTTACACACATATTAAAAAGGAAAAGCGAATGGAAAACTTGCTGATGGGCATGAAAGGATGGGCAAGATGAGCATCACGGGTTTGAAACCTGTTCAGCAGCTCCTGGTAGCCTGGACCAACAGAAGAGCAGGTGGACTGTGACTTCCCTAATAACCCTAACAGGGGAAAGACGAAGCTTACAGAAGGAGATGGTGCTCCTAGAGCCCCACATAGATGGCAGGGGAAATATCATTTCAGAGAAGGTAAAATAACAGCTGTGTACTGTTACAGGATCAGATAGACCAGAAGTCTGAAAATGGCTATGCCAGAAGCATATGTATGCTTTCCTGTTGGGAATGGCTGTGTGCCATTCTGTGTGGCATCAAGGAGGTCCTGATAGGGAGTAGAGCAGATGATATTAGTGGGATGGAAGTCAGCTAGCTATGGGGGTGTCACTAAACTTCCAAAGCACCCAGACCTGAGTATCCCAAAAGGAATGTTCAATTTGCCTGTGTCCTCTCCGATAACAAAGCTTTATGATGTAGTTCATATACTGTAACTGTACAATTCATCCAAAGTATACAGCTTACAGCCACCATTACAACTCAACTTTAGAATGTTTTCTTCACCTTAAAAGAAGCTGAGGCAGCCGGGCATTGGTGGCGCATGCCTTTAATCCCAACACTTGAGTTCCAGGCCAGCCTGGGCTACAGAGCAAGTTCCAGGACAGCCAAGGCTACATAGAGAAACTCTGTCTCAAAAAACAAAAACAAAAAGGTGAGGAAACATCTCTCCACTTCAGGACCATAATCTAAATGTGATGGTTCATCTGTGTTATACATGAGTAATAATTTGACCTTATGTCTGATTTCTTTTTCTTTTAAAAATGGTATTTTGTTTATCTGTTCATCAGTTGATGGACATTTAGGTTACTTCTACCTTTTGGCTATGATTAATGCTGCTATAAACATTTGTTTGCAAAGTTTTGGATAGCCATGTTTTCATTACTCTTGGGTATAAACCTAGCATAGGACTGCTGGTCAATGTAATAACTCTACTTAGTCATGTGAGGAACTGCTATATCGAGAATGTATGCTTAAGGGCTGGGAATGTAGCTCAGTAGGAAGAGAGCTTGCCTAGCATTTTATCCTCAGGTCAGCTAAACCATGTATGTAGTACAAGCCTGTAATCCCAGTACTCAGGAGATAGAGGCAGGAAGATCAGAAATTCAAGATCGTCCTCAGCTACATAGTGAATCTGAGGTCATCCTGGGCTATATGTGGCCTTGTCTCAAAACAAAAAACAAACAAAAATCCAAACTGTATTTGTAACCACTTGAAAAATTATACATGTTCTTCTGACTGAGTCTTTTAAAATATGGATTTTTTTTTTTTCGAGACAGGGTTTCTGTGTGGCTTTGGAGGCTATCCTGGAACTAGCTCTTGTAGACCAGGCTGGTCTCGAACTCACATAGATCCGCCTGCCTCTGCCTCCCGAGTGCTGGGATTAAAGGCGTGCGCCACCAACGCCCGGCTAAATATGGATTTTTTTTTGGAGGATAAAAATGTGTAATGCTACCACTAGAAAAAAAATTGTCTTTTTTGTTGTTGTTGCTGGCCTTAAACTAGGTATTGTAGTTGAGGATGACTTTAAACTCCTGATTCTTCTGCCTCTACCTCCCAAGTGTTAGGATTACATGTGTGATCCACCTATAATCAAAGAATATTTTTTAGTTATTTTCCCATACATATTTTATTGCTGCTGGCTGGGTTTTGTTGTTTTTGTGGTTTGTTTTGTTTTGTTTGAGACAGGTCTGGCCAGCCTAGAACTCTGTGTAGACCAGGCTGGCCTTGAACTCACAGAGATCTGAGTGCTGGGGTTAAAGTCATATGCCACCACCTCTGGCCTTGTTTTTGTTTTTGGAGTTAGAGACTCAGTATGTAGTCCAAATTACCCTCACTCTTATAATTCTCCAGTCTTAGCCTCACAAGCCACAAATATTGCTTTTTGTTTGCTTGTTTAGATTTACTTTTTATGTGTATTGTCTTAGCCAATATTCTCTTGCTGTGAATTGACAACATGACCGTGGCAACTCTTACAAAGGAAAGCATTTAATTGGGACTTGCTTGCAGTTTCAGAGGTTTAGTTCACTACTATTGAGCATGGAGGCATTTAGGCAGACATGATGCAGAAGTAGCTAAGAATTCTACTGGCAGCAGGAAGAGAGAGAGCCATTGGGCCTGACTTGGGCTTTTGAAACCTCAAAGCCCACTCCCAGTGACACATTCCTCCAACAAGGCCACACGTACTCCAACAAATAATGCCATTCCTAAGCATTCTGATATATGAGCCTAGTGGGGCCATCTTATTCAAACCACCACATGTATGAATGCTTTGATCACATGTATGTCTGCACCATGCCTAGCTATCTACAAGGGTCAGAAGAGGGCAGTGGATCTCCTGGAATGGGAGTTACAGACAGTTGTGAGCTGCCATGTAGATAATGGAAATCAAACCTGGGTTTTGTGGAAGATCAGCCAGTGCTCTTTAACTACTGAGCCATCTCTCCAGCCCCCATACACACAACCCAGGACCACCAGCCCAGGAGTGGCATCACCCACAGCAGGCTGGGCCCTCCCAATCAATCATCAATCAAGAAAATGCCTACAGGCCAATTGGATGGAGGCATTTTCTTAATTGAGTTTCCTCTTCCCAGATGACTCTAGCTTGTGTCAAGTTGACAAAAAAAAAAAAAAAAAAAAAAAAATCACACAACAATAGTTTTAATATATTACATTAGCTACAATATAAACTACAACTAAAAATATAAAAATAAAAATTACATATTTTACTTTATATATTTACTTACTTATAGTTTTTGCTCTGTTATGAACTGATTCCAGAAGCCAGGCCTAGGCAAAGGGCCTCCCATTGGGACACACCTCAAGCCCCGTTTTACTTTTTGTTGTTGGTAGTGTCAGGTTTTTGTTTTTTGGTTTTTGGGGGGTTTTTTTTGGGTTTTTTTTTTTTTTTTTTTTTTTTTTTTTTTTGAGACAGGGTCTGACTCTACAGCCCAGGCTGGCCTCAAACTCTCAGTGATCCTCATTCCTTGATCCCCTCCCCCACCATAAGTTTACAGAAGAACACAACCAAGGCCAGCTTCCTTTTTTGCTTTTTGAATGTGGCTACTAGGAAATGTTTAACTCTGTTTGTGGCCGTCATCCATGTTTCCTTTGTATAGTATGAATCATCTTCAGGAGACATTACAAGAAAAGAGCATTCTCACAGTGTTTTTTCTGAAGATTTGGGGGGAGAGGCTGCCTTTTGTATCATTTGATACTCTCCTTTGTCTGAATTTTTGGTGGAACATAAATTTAACAGGTTACAAGCCATGAAAAAAGGTGTATGTGGGGGGGGTGGGGGGTGGACCAATAGGGGAAACAAAAAAGTTTCTAAAAGGGCCCTAGAGACATGGCTCGGAGGTTAAGAACACTGGCTATTCTTCCAGAGGTCCCAGATTTGATTCCCAGCACCTACAAGGCAGCTCACAACCACAAGTTTCAGGGCATCTGAGCCCTTTTTCTGTCCTTCACAGGCACCAAGCAGACAGACAGTGTGCACAGACAAGCAAAAGGACCCGGGGACACACAAAAGACAATAAAATAGAAATTTTTAAAAATTTGATTTTAAGTCTCTAAAAAATGATGCCATGTGGAAATAGTCTTCTTATTCTGCTAATATTTTAATATGCCAGTAGTGGTGGCTCATACCTGTAATCCCAGCACTCAGGAGGCAAAAGCAGGGTGATCACCATGACTTTGAAAGCCAGCTTGCTCTACATACAGAACCCTAGGCCAGCCAGGTCTACATAATGAGACCCTCCCCTCCTTAACTTCAAAAAGAGCAAATCTTTTCACTGATCTTTAGGGACTAGTTTTGTTGTTGTTTTAGTTGAGTACATCATCTATGACCTAAGTGGCAACATGAAGAGAGCCCTGAAAGAACTCGGCTGGACTCCTCTCCCCTCCACTGGGGGATTTCTCACCATCAAGAGTTTGTGTCCTAGGGTTGGGGGTGGAAGGCTAGACGGGGAGCACATTTCTCTCCTGGTCCTGGCACTAAGGCCAGAACAGGAGGCTGGAGGTCCGGGAGCTTGACTTATAACCGGAACAGGAAATAGGTCCTAACTACCTAATAGTATATAATAGTTCCTGGCATAGGAGCTGGGGAAAATAAGAAAGGCCGTTGTTCCTACTTTGGTCACTCCACTCAGGTGTGGCTAGTGTCTTCCTTCACACACAGCTGAACCTCTTAGACCCCATCCCTACCCTTAGTTGCCCTTTTGCCATTCCTACCTAGCCGGCCTGGGATGGTGGCTGAAACATTAAAGGCAGATGTGCAAGGCTATACTTAACTCCTAGATCCTGTACTGTACCCCAATACCAGCCCAGAAGCCACGCCTTCCATGGGGAGAACAAATTTGAAAAAGTTTCCAACTGCCCACTTGGTCCTTACCAACTCATTCCAGGAAAACAGACTTGGCTGGAAGGTGTTCAGATCATTAGAAGGCGCTCATTGTAAACTAATAGCAAATTCAGCCTCTTCCACCTTCAAAGAAACACTAAATACGGTGCTATTAACACCAAATTAGCCAAGTCTTAAGTGGGTGTGAGCTTTTTCTCCCCTAACTGGGTTCTCTGGTGACAGGTCACAATTGCCTGCAGCAGAAACCCTTGATCTAAACGTTGATCCTCAGGGATTACCGGAGAGTATTGGGCTCACATCTAAACTGGGAGCCCCGGAAGCCCGCAGTTCCGCTCTGTAGCGCAAAGAGGCGCGTGCCCAAAGCGCCGCCTGTAGCGACCGCGGCCCGGGGTTGCGGACGGGGGGCTGCAAGATGAGAGGAGCCCGGGAGGAAGAATCTCTGTCTCCGCCACTCAAACAAACCCACGGCCTTAAACGAGTTAAGGAACTTCTCAACGTCCTGGTCTGTAAACGGGACAGGGAACGCAGATCTCACAGCACACTTGGAGCTCAGGCAGAGCTTCGCACGGTTCCTTACCGGTGACCGTGCGTGATGGTAAAACGTCGAGGGGTCCTTTCGAGGCCACCCTAGGGGGTGGCTACTCCCTCTGGGGCTGTGAACCTCCAAACCCTGTCCCAGGAGGCAGAATCCTGGAGAACAGGATCTTCGTGTCAGAGGAAGCAGAGGGTATGCGTGGGACATGGGGTTAACCCAACTCCCTGAGTCACCCTAAGAAGCCGGGCGGGCAGAATTAGCTGGTCCAGCCTCAGCCCCAACCACAAGAGCCCCGCCCTCGGTCCCGCCCTCCCGGAACCGGCGCCCCCATTGGTGGCGTCCGGCGGCGCTGCCGCTGTTATTTTTCGAATATATAAGGAGGTGGAGGTGGCAGCTGCCCAGCTCAGCGTCTTTCCCTCCCTTCCTCCCCACATCCCTCTCCTCACTCCCAGGCCCATTGCTCTTCCTCCCTTCCTTCCCTCCCTCCTTCCCCTCACCCCAGGCTTGTTCTCGGAGCCGAGCCAGCTGGATTGGTGTCTGCTCGCCCTCGTGCTTGTGGCCCTGTAGCTAGCCTTTGCCCACTCCACAACGATGGAGGTGCACCCGCAGAAGTCTGCGCCGGGCTCTGCTCTCATTCCTGACCTCGTGCTCGGTGGCGTTCAGAGGCCGCGCCACCTCTCAGGCTTCGGGTTGGAGTCTGATGGCTTCCTGGGGTCTCCGGAACGCGCGGCTTCCTCCTCTCCGGTTACCAGTCTTACCAAGACCATGCACGACCTCGCGGGACTCGGCAGGTATGACAGACACCCCAAGGGCACTGGCCTCTACAGGTAGGATGCTGGGTGTGGTGGGATGGGGAACCCCAACTAGAGGGAACTAGGCACCGGAGCCTAGGAATACTGAGCACGAACGCCTTTGCCCCTGCTTCAGGGACCTGGCACAAGGGTGCTGAGTCAGAAGTGCCACTTACATCCTCCAGGTGACCAGCTAAAGATCATTCACCCCCCTGCTCCCTCACTGTGCCTATGGCACACTACCTCCCTAATTTCTGCCTTAGGCAGGGGATCATTGAGGTTGGAATAGGAGTGGGTCATACAATGCCTTGCCCCTGATCTTTGCACCCTGCATCTCTCCAACTCCCCTAAGGCTTAAACTTACTGAAGACTGACTGACCTCCCTAAAGGTGCCTGTAGGATCCTAAGCTGGGTAGTCCGGCTGCAATAGAGACCCAGGTCTTGGTCTTTGCCTCCAGGAAAATGCGTGGATAGATGGAGATGTGAAGAGCCGGGGAAGGTTCTACAGAACTTCTCTGCTGCCTCCTGCCCACCCTCCTTCCTCATTCTTCTCCCTCTTTGGGCCCATTAGGAGGGTCTTTCTTGAATCTGTACATCCAGAGAAGACCCTCTAGGGCTTCCATAGAATAAAGAGCTTTGACCTGAGATACAGAATAATTCTAGGATGTGATCATTTCTCAGTAATGTGTGGGTCTTTCATAGCTAGGGAATACATAGGAACAAGGACCAACCAGCTTCTAAACCAAGCATTCATCTCCTCTTCTGTGCCTTCCCAGTGAGACCCCAAAGACTCAAGTAGGAAGTCTGTCATTCCAGAACAGGCTGGTGGACCTATCTCTATCCAGGCGTACCTCCATGTCATCCGAGTCCTCAGAATCTTCTGATGCAGGTAAGGTCCAGGGTCCGAGGTGAGGTCCCCTAGTGTCAGAAGAGATCAGGGAACTGCCTGGACCTCCTAACTTCTCGGCTCATCAGATAAACATCCTTTCCACGCTGGGTGGGCCCAGAATTGTCTCCTATCTTGCCTTCAAAGCTGAAAAGAAAACACACCTCTGGTGGTTCTTACCACACCCAACCTTAACTGGGGAGTGTGGGGAAGTCTGTCCCTTGGTAGGAAATGCTATCTTACCTATTTGAAACCTAGTGATGAAGCCACTAAACCACAGCTCCACCCAGAAGGCACATACTACCACCAAAAGTTGGTCCTTGTGAAACATTAAAAAAAGTGTGTCACTTTTCTCCTTAGAAAATCACTATCTTTTCCAAGTCATTTTAAACCATCTTACAAAAAATGCTTAGAAAGCATTGTCATAAAAAAAAAAAAAAACTGTGTAGAGGCAGGGTGGTGGTGGTTCATGCCTTTAATCCCAGCACTTGGGAAGCTCACTCTGTGAGTTCAAGGCCAGCCTGGTCTACCAAGTGAATTTCAGGACAGCTAGGGCTGTTACACAGAGAAACCCTGTCTCAAAAACCAAAAAATAGAGCAACTGTGTAGAGATGGTTCCATAGTAAATAGATAATGTTTCCCTGGCTGCTTTGGGGGCCAGTATCCCGTGCTCAGGGTCCATGAGTAGGTTTTGTTTCATTTTTTAAAAGTATGTATGTCTTGATCTCAAATTGAAAGAGGTTGGGAAAAGGTAAGCATGGAAGGCTTCTACTTGCAAGCCAAGGTGCTCTGTCCCACCAGGTCTCTGCATGGATTCCCCCAGCCCTATGGACCCACAGAAGGCAGAGCATTCGTGAGTAGAGAAGGGAGGATTCCCTCTGAGGAGTTGGCACCTGCTCTTTGGAATCATTTTTTCTTTCTTTTTTTAAGATTTACTTTTAATTATGTGTTTATGTATTGTGTGTTTCTCTACATGGGGATATGTGCATGTGAGAGTTTGGGCCTGGAGAGGCCAGAAGAGGGCTTTGGATCCCTTCAAGTTGGGGTTTTAGGTTGTTATGAGTTGCTCTATGTGAGTGCTAGATACTGAACTCAGGTCCTCTGCAAAAGTGACAAGTGTTCTTAGTCACTAAGCCATCTCTCCAGCCCCCAGGATTGTGCATTCTTATAGGGAAATCAAAAAGTAGGCAGATCCCTCAGGGCTTGGTCCCCAAGCCTTGAGAACTGGCTTTCTGTTCAGAGAAGGGCCCACTATCATAGAGAAACTCTCGTCATAGGGACAATAGCCTCTGGGAAAGTGTACTCTGATACTTGGCTCCAGCTTGCTTTGTCATTCAGAAGTACAAACCTAATGTCCCATTTTTCTTTTTTGTCTGTACACATTTTTATTCATGTGAAATGTTTTTCCAACTTAAAAATATGGTCCTGCTGGGTGTGTTGGTCCATATCTGTAATCCCAATACTCAGGAAGCTAAGAAAGGAAGATAGGGAGTTCAGGCCAATTTAGGCAGCACAGTAAGGCCACACACATCTCAAAACATAGACCAAACAAGAGTAGTGTCTGCATACTGGTTTGAGTGGCTTGGCCCATCCGCAGTTCCTGGCTTTGACACTTGACTCTCCAGGCCAACCTCTGACCAGGCCCTTTGCAATAGGGAGTTGGGAGAGAGAGCTGGTCTTTGCTCTGGCCACATACCACTTCCTTGCTTGCCTATAGGCACAAATTGTGCCTTCTAGAGCACACCTGTTCCCATCCAGCTGCTGGAGTAGCTGTCAGGCATTAGGAGCAACAGCTGAGCACTGCCAGCTAGAGCTTTTGGTTTAGGGTGGCAGTTAGTTACTGTTTCCTCCTGATGCCTTTGATCAGACTGTGCTAAGCTCAGGGTTTACTCACAAACAGGAAACCAGAATTGGGTGGGGATTGGAGGAGTGTAGATTGGTTTTTAGTGACAACGCAGATCTCTCACCCCTAAGGCCCAGCTACAAATGATACCAGGTTGATTGAGGGGCCTGCACTTGCTTTTGATTATTTAGTTTCTCAGAAAGAAGTGTGTGTGTGTGTGTGTGTGTGTGTGTGTGTGTGTGTGTGTGTGTGTAAAAGCGTGCTGTGCTCCACTGGATAGGTGGTCCAGCAACATTGTGTAAGGCAGGGCTGTATGCAGAGGCCAATGCCTCAGCCTCAAAAGGAACATCTGTTGGAATTCCTTGCTGGCTGGCCTCTTCTAAGACAGAGGGGGTGGAAAAGGGGTTGGTTCTTAGAAAAATTCCATAGGAGGGAGGAGAGTATGTAACCCGTATACTTGTCACTAAGAGTTTCTTCTGGGCTGATCCAGAAAAACACTGAAGTAAGGGCCCCCTGTTCTGGAGAGAGCCAGGCCAGTTTCTCCTAGTGGAAAGGGAAAACCAGCCTTGCTGGCATCCACCCCAGAGTCACCCACATTACAGGGTGCCTTCAGCCTATTGTCGTGGTATGGATCAATGCCTTTCATGGTGGCCATATGGCCCCACAAATGTAATTTGCATACAGGTGGAAGGCCTGTGCTAGCTGGTGCAGGCTGGCGAGACTGTTGCCTTGGTGATGTCTTAATGACCCTGTGACCTGCCCCAGCTGTCTCCATCACTGCCTTTCTTTAGGCCTGCTTCCATTCAAGGCAGCCTTTAAAATCCCAGGCTGCCTCAAATCCTTCATCCATGATACCTGGTCCCACCAATGATGGGCTTTTTTCCCTCTGTCTCCTTCCCCTAGCCTGACCACAGGCCCTTGTTCTTGTTCTCATTGTTGCCCTTTGGGGATGGGCCTGGCTGGTGCCTGGTGCTTGAGGTAGATGTTGGGCTACAGAGAAAATGGGTCATTTCTCTCTCCTAGGTTTGAACAGGCCATTCAGGCAGCCAGTCGGGTCATTCAAAAGTGAGTGCTTTCCTCCCTTCTCTACTTCCCGCTGTCTCCTGAGATGTAGATGGCTTGGGTGCAAGGAAATCCTGCCTGCTTTAAGTCACTCACCCCC
The DNA here is from genome assembly GCF_003668045.3 of Cricetulus griseus. Classification (NCBI taxonomy): domain Eukaryota; kingdom Metazoa; phylum Chordata; class Mammalia; order Rodentia; family Cricetidae; genus Cricetulus; species Cricetulus griseus. The sequence continues at coordinate 47,378,518 of NC_048599.1, read as the reverse complement.
ATTTTCCCAGCTCTGACTGTCATTCTTTCTTTTGCAGTGAGCAGTTTACCATAAAACGCTTCCGATCCTTGCCAGTGAGTGTCCTCCAAGGCCTGACAGGGAGCTCAGGCATCCTAGCTAGCATGGACACCCTGGGGGCACCTCTTGGAGGATGTCCTTGAAGTAGCCAGGCATCCCTGGACTGGTTGGGGGAGATGGGGTTTCATTTGGTGGCTAAGTGGCCTGGGGAGTTGGAACAGGGAGGGTAGCAGAAGGTAGAGAGGGCCTGGGTAATAACAGGAGTGCAGCCAGTAACTTCAGTCTGACTTCTAGGTAAGGCTGCTGGACCACAGCCCTGTGCTACAGAACATCACCAACTCCCAAGCACTGGACAGCCGGAAGAAACATGAAGCAGGCTACAGAGCTGCCAACAGCCCTGGGGAGGACAAAGAGAATGTACGCTTCCAGAGACAAGGATGGAAGAGGTCCAAGGAGAGAAGGGTGCACTGGGGTTATCTGATGTTTCCTCTCTAATCTTGCCCACAGGATGGATATGTCTTCAAGATGCCATGGGAGTCCACTCGTCCCAACCCTGCCCAAGCTCTGGTTGAGTGGGCCAGTCGCAGAGAGGCCTTTGCCCAGAGGCCAAGCTCAGCCCCTGACTTAATGGTACATGAGGAGAACTGGTTCCCTGTAGGGTCCTCAAGAAACAGCACAGGGGAGAGGTGGTGGCTGGAGAGATGATGCAGTGGTTAAGAGCACTGGTTGCTTTTTCAGAGGACCTGGTTCAATTCCCAGCACACCCACGACAGCTCTATAATTCTATAATTCCAGTCCCAGAGGACCTGATATCTTCTTCTGGCCTCTGTGGACACTGCTAGCACATGGTGCACAGACATATGTGTAGGCAAAACACCATATCCACAAATAAAGGTTAAAAAATTAAAGGTAAATAAAAGCTAAAAAATTTTAAAGAGACAGTAAGAGAAGAAAAGAATGGTCCAGACTTCCCCACTCTCATCCCCAGGTCCTAGAGACTTATGCTCAGAAGGGCTGGCAGATTCCCACTTCTGAGTAGTCTGTGCTTGTCATTTGGACAGTGTCTTACCCCTGAACGGAAGATGGAAGTAGAGGAGCTGAGCCCTATGGCCCAGTCTTCCTCTTCCTTGACTCCTGTTGAAAGGGCATCTGAAGATGATGATGGATTTGTGGACATCCTGGAGAGTGATTTGAAGGTAAACAGCCTTGGCCCACAAGGCCCCTACTTGCTCCCCATTCAGCTAGCCCAGGAAAGGAGAGCTTTGACTTCATCAAGACTACAACCTCACCCCAATGTCAGAAGAATTTGAGGGAACTAAGTAACAGCCTGATATTGCCAGTCAGAGACGACCAGGTGGGCTGGTGCTACAGAGGAATGGAGGCTTGGCATGATGAAGGTACTTCTCCTGGCTCAGGGCATGCCCCAGCAGCAGGTGGGTCCCTACAGCTTTTTAGGTTTGGGGCTGCCACCATAGATGGAGGAGTCAGCAGGGCTGCAGACAGCCCAGCGTTTCTGGGGGCGTAGGCAAGGGAAGACTCGGTGAGGTTCATCCAGTGCTTGCGTTTGTGATTGTGTCCTTGCTGATTTGACCTCAGGATGATGACGTGGTCCCCCCAGGCATGGAGAACCTCTTTAGTGCCCCACTTGTCAAAAACCTGGATAAGGAAGAGTCACAGGTGAGACTCGGTAGTGCCCCCGCCTCAGAGCCTAGGGATGTGGGGTTGAGGGACTGATCATTCTAACTCCCGCCATGTTACCCTGGCCAGGATCTCATCATGTTCAGCAAGTGCCAGCGGCTCTTCCGATCTCCATCCATGCCGTGCAGTGTGATCCGGCCCATCCTCAAGAGGCTAGAACGGCCCCAGGACAAGGACACACCTGTCCAGAGCAAGCGCAGGAAGAGTGTGACACCCCTGGAAGAGCAACAGCCTGAAGAACCTGTTAGTTTCTTCCTCCTGGGGCTGGGTTGTCACTGCTCACTTGGCTGGGGATATTTGTGGGCTGAAGATGGTCTGGGGTGTGCTCTCTTGGCCAAATGTATAGCAAGGGGTAGTGTACAGGTACTTGTTTATGTGGCAGGGAAAGAGGGCCTCAGACGAATGGCACTGAGAGGCAGTCTGATCCTGACCTGGCCTCTATCTGCCTTGCCTTCCAGAAGGCCCGTGTCTTCCGCTCAAAGTCCCTGTGTCATGAGATTGAAAGCATCCTGGACAGTGACCACCGTGGACTGATTGGAGATTACTCTAAGGTAGCGTCACAGGACTCAGGACTTTTATTATCTGCTCTGGACCCATAGTGCAGGAGCTCTCTGTCCCCAGAGGGCCCCCTTTCTCTCTTGTATCTTTTCATTCTTGTTCTCATGCAGATCCTTCCCTCTGGCTCCCCTTCTCCTGGTGCCACCTCAAATCTGTCCAGGCATCTGACATATCTCAGCCTTGAAAACATTTCCAAATGAGTCTCTGGAATGCAATCTCCTGCCTTACCCCTTGGCTTCCAAATCCAAGAGCAGGAAGTCAGGAGTCCCAGGGCTTCTCCTTTCTGTTTTTAACCCTCTGAAGGTTGTTCCCTGGGTATGGGCCGGGCCCCCAGATGTTGCACTCAAAGGTGAATCTGAAGGTTGAAGCAGGTGTTGTCTCTGTCTTTTCCAGCCTTCTTGTCTCACTTTCTCAGAGTGACTCATCCTTCCCTTGCAGGCTTTCCTCCTGCAGACTGTGGATGGCAAACACCAAGACCTCAAGTACATCTCACCAGAAACTGTAAGCAGGGTTGAGCCACTCTTCAGGTGCATTGGGGACCACCTTTTTTTGACTCTTGTCCTCCCCTGTGGATGGGCTGCATGCACAGACCATCACAAGTGTGAGGGAAAACCTTGGCTACCCGTCTCACCAGCTGGCACCAACCCTATGGCCTCCTGCAGATGGTGGCCCTGTTGACAGGCAAGTTCAGCAACATGGTGGAGAAATTTGTAATTGTGGACTGCAGATACCCCTATGAGTATGAAGGTGGACATATCAAGGTGAGATGCTGCTCGGAAGGCCAGACCCTCCATGCAGATTCCTTGCCAAGAGGATGAATAAGCTTTTGTGGAGTATGTCTCATGGGGAGGGTTCCTCCCAGCAAGAGGTGGAGTTACTTTCCTGGGAACTGAGAGAAGGGACCAGGTGCAGGCTATGGCTTGACCCCCAGATGCTCTGACAGAATGCTGTGAACTTGCCTCTGGAACGGGATGTCGAGACCTTCTTGCTGCAGCGCCCCATCAAGCCTTGTAGCCTGGACAAGAGAATCATCCTTATTTTCCACTGTGAATTCTCATCTGAGCGTGGGCCCCGCATGTGAGTCCTAGCACTGTCCTAGTGCCCACCTTTGCCCAGAACTGAGTGCTAGAGCCTCTTGCTGCCGCTGATACTTTAGAAATTACCTTGCTCTCCTGCCACAGACAGCATGTCTTCCCATTGCCTTCTTTCCAACCACCTCATCACACCATCCTTCAAACATTACTGTACCCCAACAAAAACTGATGCCAAATCTAGCAGTGTCCTTAAAATCTGAGGACCCTGTTCTAAGCCACATTCTCAGTGACACTCAGGCATTTGGTATCCTGTTCCCATGCTGGTAACCACTGGGGCCCTCAGCCTTCTTCACCTGTCTCTCCTTTGTTCCTCCATGAGTGATCTTTTCTGCTTACTCCCTTGCCTCCTGGTCCAGGGTGGCCACCAGCTCCATCTGGTAGCTTCTTAGTGGACTGGAATCTGTGTCTCCCGTTCTCTATACAGGGGCCTCCTGTCTGCTGCATTCCCCTGTGCTCTGGGGTTCCAGCACGTGGCCCCTGCTGGGCAATGGACCAGTCTCTGTGCTTTGCTGTTTGATCCTTCTGTGCTCCTTCCCTTTCTTCCCTGGAGTCCTTACCACATCTGGTCCAGGAGACTCTGGAGCATGTGTGTTTTTTTCCTGTGTTGCTGTACTAGTGTCCGAGCCAGGTCATCACATATACCAGGGAATCACTCTACCAGGGAGGGTTACTCCCAGGCCTCCCTTTACTTTTTATTTAGATTTTTTTACTTTTTTAATGTGTGTGTATGTGTATAGAGAGAGAAAGAGAGAGAGAGTGCCTTTGTATGGTATATATATACATATATATATGTATATATATATGGCCATAGTAGGGCATTACACATGCTGCTGTATACTCTTTGCCTTATTCCTTGAGACAGGATTTCTCACTGAACTTTGGACTTGGTGGCCTTCAGTCTAACTCCAACTGATCCTCCTGTTTTTACCCCACACACCTCCAATGCTGAGGTTACAGACCTTTTGTTGTTCAGGGGATTTGAACTCAGGTCCTCAGGTTTATATTTACTCAGCTCTTACCTACTGAGTCACATCCCAGCCCTATCTTTTATTTTGAGACAGGGTATTCCTCAAATGTCCAGGCTGGCCTTGAGCTCTTTTTGTAGGTCTGGCAGGTTTTGAAACTGCAATCCCTCAGAATCCTATGTATCTAAGATTACAGGCTTCTGTCACCAGGTCAGGCTCTGAGTGGGCCTTGTATTGTGTTCTCTGGTCACCTTTCTTGCTCCCTCTTTCCTGGTACATGTCATAGAATGCTCTAACCAAGGTTATGTGAATGCCTTCCAGAAACAGTGGCCACTCCTGATTTACCTCTGTCTTCACCCCATTGCCGCCTACCCATAACCAGTCTAACCTCGTAGATGGCGTTCCTGTGCTCTGAAGCCTGTGCCCTTGGAGACCCCTCCAAAGCAGCATGTACAAGGCATAGGTCTCACTGTGATATGTCTCCTGCCCTGAACCCCTTTCCATGCTGCTCCAGGTGCCGGTTCGTCAGGGAACGGGACCGTGCAGCTAATGACTACCCCAGCCTATACTACCCTGAGATGTATATCCTCAAAGGCGGCTACAAGGAATTCTTCCCACAGCATCCGGTACAGCTCTCCTGAGATAGACTGTAGGGACAGGGCTCAGCTGGGCTGTAGGCAAAAAAAAAAAAAAAAAAAAGGGAAAAGGCTTTCCCCGCCACACACAGCCTACTGTTTTCTCCCATACTGATGAGCTCTTCATCTTCTCATCCTCTTTTAGAACTTTTGTGAGCCCCAGAACTACAGACCCATGAACCACAAGGCCTTCAGGGATGAGCTGAGGACCTTCCGCCTCAAGACACGCAGCTGGGCTGGGGAGCGGAGCCGGAGGGAACTCTGTAGCCGGCTGCAAGACCAGTGATGCATCCTGCTGCTATCCTTACCTCGTGGGGCCTGGTAGCCAGTGGGTTCCATGGGCCTATGAGGCCACCTACTTGCTAGAGGCCTCAGGTGCTATTGGGTGTTGGGGGATGGTGTAGTGTCACGTCTTGTCTGTCCCTGTCCTTGATTCTCCTGTCTTACTCCACTAATTTTTCCATATCCTGGTGCCAGCTCCATCTTGAAGAGCCCAGCCTGATGGGTGGATACCAGCTAGGAGGAAGTGCTTTGTGTTCATGGGAGCCTTTTATAGTCTTTTTTTCCTTGTTTGTATTAACTCTTTGTCTTCCTGTGTTCAGAAAGCCCCCTTTGTGGGGAGAGCCTCAGCCCTTTTAGGATGAGCCCACTAGCTCCTTGGGTGGTCTAGAAGCAGCATGCTACCCCTGCTTCTGCACAGGACTGTATTTGCTCTCCTCTCCTGGCCTTTGCACAGGCACTCCATTGAAAACATTAAGTGCTTCCCTTTTCCTGTTGTTGTCTTACCTGCAGCTCTTATTTTTGTTTGTCTGACTTAGCCTGTTTCGGGACACACTGACAGCTGGGTAGGCTCCCTCATACATCTGGGGGTTGGAGATTCAAATATCGCTTACTCAGTAGGCCTGGCTTTTGTTTGCCCAGAACGGGATCTTCTTCTTTAATGCCCCCAAGGCAAGGGCAAAGGCCTGATTCAGGAGCCTCTGGGAGTCCCCTCCCTGCTGCTGGCTGCTGTGAACCCCAGAGCCTCACTGGTCAGAGCCTGCTGCTGGGCAGGACAGACACTGAGCATCCCTTTTGACCCTTGTCTTCTTTCCTTTCCTCCCTTGAGTCCTTACCATGTCTGGCCCAGAAGGCCTCTTAGTGTATGTGTGGTTTCTTGTTTTGTTTTTTTCTGTGTTGTTGTACTAGTGACCGAGCCTGGGCCTGTTGTAGATGGACAGGAGGCTTAGTGGTCATGGATGATACACAGTGCCTTGCACACATGTATGCACACAAATGGGTGGAAGGATTTTGGTGAGAGTGAGTGCCTATGGCAGGAGTGTATGTGTGTGTGTGTGTACAAAGTCTTTACACTTAGCATTTGGAAATATTAAAGGAACATTGTCATGGAAGCAGCTAAATAACAAAACCAAGCAACCGATGGGTTCAGAATCTACACATGGGAAAGTCATGCTGGAAGGCCCCTGTGAGTCCTCTTGTTAGGGCCTTGGTTCAATAAAGCACTGAGCAAGTTAAATAATCTGTTTGTTATGCAGAGCCTCTGACAAAACCACAGCAGACCCCATGGTAGGATCTGGGTAAGGGCAGACCAGCAGAGGAGGGAAGGCTTTCTGGAGAGAAGGGACTAAATACCTCATGTTCTCCTCAGAAGTTTCTCATGCTTTTGAAATGGAGGAGAGTGGTCCTCTTACTTTCACTTAAGTATCCAAGCTCTCCTGAGCTCACCCTTCTTCAAGCCTGAAGTGGTAGGTGACCTCATCGCACCTCGAAGAATTATCAGTGGTTCCCTTTGTCCTCAGGCTGAACTGCAAGGATTCCTGCCATAGTCCTTGGGATTTAGGTCTTCTTAGCTTCATCCCCTCAGAAGAGCAAAAAACAGTCTTTGGGTGGTGGTGGCACACGCCTTAAATCCCAGCACTCAGGAGGCAGAGGCAGGCAGGTCTCAGTGAGTTTTAGGCTAGCCTGGTCTACAAAGTGAGTTCCAGGACTGTTATACAGAGAAACCCTGCTTGGAAAAACAAACAAACAAACAAAAACAGTCAATGTGAATGAACCAAATCTCTCATGAAAATATTTATGAAACAGGGTCTCATGTAATCCTGGTTAGCCTGGAACTTATGATGTAGACAAGACTGGCTTCAAACTCATAGAGATCTGCCTGCCTTTGCCTCCTGAATGCTGTAATTAAAGGTGTGTGTTAGCTTGCCCTGCACTGGAAAATCCTTTTTTGAATACCTGTACAAATGACCCATAAATATGAACTCTTTGATTGTAGGTTCTTTTGAGAGTGCACACACATGGGCATAGCTCAGTGGTAGAACATTGCTTGGCTGCATGAGGCCGTGGGGTTGGTTCACAGTAGTCTGGGGGAGGGTATGAGGTAGTAATCCAGAATGTACACACTTATCAGGTATGGGTCTCACTTTCCGTAGGGTTTGTTGTGAAGTAGGTAGAGCATCGATTATCTTCCCCATTTTGCAGTTACCCTTGGTTCAGAGTGCCCTGAAGGGCACAGAAAGTGGGCTGTGCTGGGTTGTAGCTTTGATAGTCTAGGTGCTAGACTTTGTGGATGGAGGGAGGGTCATGAAAGAGTCCCCACTAAACAGACAACTGCTATCAAGACAAGCATCTGTCTGGGTAAGGATAACACCTGAGAAGAAGGCACATAAATACATATCTATAAGAAAGTAGGTAAGGGACAGGAAGCTCTTGCCCACTCTGAGCCCAGGTGGTCTGGTGCCACAGGAAAGAAAAGTGTATTCACTTGCCCTGAGGACACAACAGACAAAAACAGAGACATTCCATGCTACCCAAGACACACCATTCACCCTCACCTTAATCTGAGAGAAGTCAGAGTGGCAGTTAGGGCCAGGCTGCCTTGCTTCTGCTATCATCTGTCCATATTGTCCACGGACAGGCGGGAACTTGTAATGACCAGGCCTCATGCAACCTAGCGATGTTCCTGTGTTGTGTGACAAGTCTTTTTCCTGAGGAGATGAAACACACTTATTGTCCTACTTAGGGTTTCTATTGTTGCACTGAAACATGGCCAAAGCAACTTGGGCAGGGGTTGTTTATTTGGTTTATAATTACACTGCACTGTTTACTATCAAAGGAAGTTGGGACAGGAACTCAAATAGGGCAGGAACTGGGAGGCAGGCACCAATGCAGAAGCCATGGAGGTGTGCTGCTTACTGGCTTACTCCTCCTGGCTTGTTCAGCCTGCTTTCTTATAGAACCCTGGAGCACCAGCCCAGTGGTGGTACAACCCACAATGGGCTGGGTCCTCCCCCATCAATCACTAATTAAAAAAATGCCCTATAGCTGGATCTCAGGGAGGCATTTTCTCCATTAAGGTTCCCTCCTTTCAGATGACTCTGATTTGTGTCAAGCTGACATAAAATTAGCCAGAACACTCATCTATTCACCCCAGATAGAAAACCCACAAAAAACAAATGTACATATACTACCAAAGGCCAACTTGGTGAAACAATGAGTTTTATTGAGGTTATTTACAGGAGCAGAAATGACTTAGACAAATGAATCACCAAGGCTCATTTGAGCATGGGTGACAATTCAGAAAGCTATGAAACCTGGAGTATACTGCACACCCTGCCTACAGTACAACAAGTTGGAGAGTGTCCTTTCTAGTTTCTTCCAGGCAGCTCTTCTTGCCTGAGAATCTTCTATGCAGATTTAATCCCCTCAGAATCTTCTTTTCATCTCAACATCACTTCCTCTGAGACTCTCAGCTTTTACATTTTAACTCTGGCGGAGAGGGGCCTAGTGAATCTGCTCACTGTCAGGGACTTCTGAAGCTATTTTGACTTGTAACTTACCTTCCTGCTTAAGGAGCTTCCCTGCAGGATGGAATGTTTCCATCTCAGAGGAAACTTACACAACACCCTGGTCAGATGGACCACTTAAGCCATAGTCACAGCTGTGATCATGGGGCACTTCAGTGTGTTACTCAGCCTACAGCAGCAGACATTCAGCTCTTTTTGTCCAAGAGCTGAGAGGTGGTGGGGGATGCAGAAGGCACTGATTAAGACTGGACATAGATGTCCTGCCCAAGAGAAGTCTTGTCATCCATCCCAAGGAAGACAGGGGTCCTAAGCAGCTATGGGGTTGCCTCTCGGCTTCTACTTTAGCTCAGAATGCACCCTGCCTTGGAAAGGAGAGGTGGGAGCACAGGTGCTTACCTTCTCCTCCCTAGGCAAGCTACTATGTTCCTATGAGCCATGGGGCAGGAGATGATGTTTTAAACTCCTGGGATGCCAGCCAACCCTGGTGGTTTTGCTGGGATCAGGGCAAGTCTGGAGTTCCAGCTTTCGGGGAGCCTGGCAGCAGCCATCACTGTGCTGCTAAGTGCTGTCTGTAGTGGCCTGGCTGAGGTGGGGCCTAGGATCTGGACGGCATCAGGGAGAACCTTCATGTGCTTCATGGACTCCGTGAACTGCTTAGTGACTCAGTAATAATTTTGATTTGTTTTATTGTTGTTTTCAACAGGGTCTCATTCTGCAGCCCTGACTGACCTAGTACTCATTATGTAGGTCAGAATGGTCTCTGACTCTCAGAGAGCCTCCTGAGCATTGGGATTAAGGGTGTTTATCACCACACTTGGCTCAATAACTGTGGTTTTTGTTTGGTTTGGTTTGGTTTATCCTCCACCCCACCCCACCCCGGCCCCGAGCGCCGGACAGGGTTTCTCTGTATTGCTTTGGAGGTTGTCCTTGTCCTGGAACTCACTCTGTAGACCAGGTTGGCCTCAAACTCACAGAAATCCACCTGTCTCTGCCTCCTGAGTGCTGGGATTAAAGCATGCACTACCAATCCCTGGCCAAGACAGGGTTTATCTCTGTAGCCCTGGCTGTCCTGGAACTCTTTCTGTAGACTAGGCTGGCCTCAATCTCACAGAGATCTGCCTGCCTCTGCTTCCCCAAGTGTAAGGACAAAAGGAACTTGAGTTTTGTGTCCTTGCTCTGGAGTGGACTTGGCAAGGCTGGTCTAGGGGTGGAGCCAGTGCCTCTTTAGGAATCAAGGTTGCAGTTTCTGGGGACCTGACTCTTCCCCCTGTTGTTATCAGTCCTAAAGCAGCTGTGCCTGAGGTATCTCTTGTTCTCTTTGTCAACATTGTCTGATTTAGCTCTCTGCTGACCTTGGCCATTCCCATCACCACCTCCACCCCTGCAAATAGTTTATAAGATGCTGTGCTTCTTCTAGGTGACTCTAAATCTCGTTAAGCTAATGATTGAGGTCACTCACCAGAGGCAGCCAAATCAAATCAATGGACTTCTGGTCCAGTGAGAGATTTTCACTGGACTTTTTCAAAACGTAAGGTGGAGCAGGGCAGTGGTGATGAACACCTTTAATCCCAGCACTCAGGAGGCAAAGGCAGATCTCTGAGTTCATCCCACTGGGAGGTGGTGGTGCACACCTTTGATCCCAGCAGATAGGTGGATCTCTGTAAGTTCAAGGCCAGCGTGGTCTACAGAACAAGTTCCAGGACAGCCTCCAAAGCTACAGAGAAACCCTGTTTTAAAACAACAACAACAACAACAAAACCCAAAATAAAATAAGTAAACAAATAAATACTGCTTCATCTCTAGAATTGAAACCATGGACACCTGCTTTTGATAGGCAATGAAGCTGTTGGTAAACTGTGTCTGGTGGCACACCCATAATCCCAATACTTGGCAAATGAAGCAGGAGAGCTACAAGTTGAGGCCAGTCTGTTCCACAATAGTGAGTTTCAGGCAATCCATAGCTACACAGTAAGACAGACCCTGTCTCAAAAAAAGAGAACAGATAAAAAAGTTCAGTCCCTTCCCCCTCCAAAACCAGCCAACTGATAATCAAACCTGTTGGTTCTGAGAGAAGTTTGGACAGGGAAGTCCAAAGACACATGGTGTCTGGAAACAATGAGAAGACGGCTGAGTAATGATGGAGCAGTTACTGCTGGCAGAGGTGGGGTGGGGGCAGGGGCAAGGGAACCTCATATGGTCAAAAAGACCGGTAGCTATGGTACCTGTACGGAGTAAGAAGCATGCCTACCCTCTCCGCACAGAAGTTTGTGCAGATGCCAAGGAGCCTCACCCTCAGCCCACACTGACGTGCTCACCCAGGGGTGAGGGTGGGGTGCGAGGGTGGCTGAAGCTGCTAGGCTTGGATTCCGCAGGTCTGCACAGTAGGAGGGAAAGGAGCTCACGTGGCTGACCTTAGACAGCCTCGTGGAACCTCCTGGCTTGCAGCCCTACGGGAAGCAAGGCTGTTTGAAAGGACAAATCATACACATCTTTGTTGGTCTGGAGCTGTGCCATGACCACTTCCCTGAAGGGAGGGCTTAGGGAAGGTTCCTGATGGACGATTGGGAGGGTTGGTGAAGAAAAATATCCAGTTCTGGGTGAGAAGGCAGTTCCATGGCTGGGTAGACAGCAGTAGACATACTAGTGAAGGTGTTGGGCTTTCCACAGATCTATGGAAAGGGGGCTAGACAGCTCATGGGGTAGCTACTGGGGAATGAGGGAGGAGAGACCCGAGGAGTATAGAGAGACAAGCTGAAGTCTACAGACATATATGACCAGTGACACATATAACATCAGGATCATTCATTCATATCATTGAGTCTCTATTTCCTCATCTGTAAAATGGGGCTAAGAAAATCTCTGGGGCTAGAGAGATGGTTCTGTTGTTAAAAGCACTGACTGCTCTTTCAGAAGACCTGGGTTTGATTCCCAGCATCCACATGGTGGCTCACAATCTTCCATACTTCCAGTTCCAGGTGATCTGATACCCTCTTCTGGCCTCTGTGGGCACCAAGCACACCAGTGGAGCACATACATGTAAAATACCCATATCCGTAGAATAAAAATAAAAAATAAAGTCCTTTCAGGGCTAAGGATCGGCTCTGTGAGCAGGTGAGATGCACACAGCAGGTGCCTACACAATTACCATCTACAGTCTCCTCTGGCTGATGCTACTTAGGAACAGTGTGGGAATGAAGTCAAGATTGGAGGAGTGAAAACAACGATCCTAAAGCATTTCACTAATGGGGCCAGCCTAAGACTTCCCTCCCCTTTATTCGCCTGACAACAATCCCTGGACGCTCCGGAGAAGGAATTGGGCCATACCTCCTGGACTGCACTGGATCCAACTTACTCCGTTTCAATTGACACTCCAACCAGAGCTTTGAGAACTGACTTCAATCAAGTTGAGGATTTCAACCTAGATCTTCAATCAAGCAAATCCCATCTAACATGGACTGGATATAACCCATTAGAGACTTTCACTATACTAGCATTTTCTTCCCACAGGACCCCACAAGGCTACCATCGTCCCATTTCAGCAGAAAGTAACTTGGAAGATTCTACACTCCTGCTCCCCATTATCGTTTATTAGGGTAGGGTAAGCCTAGTTAGGAATAACTTTCTTATTGTTTAGGGTTGGGATTGGAAGGAAGTGTTCAGGTTGGACACCCTTTTCAGATGACTTTAGGGCTTAGGTGGAATAGACATAATTAGGATGTACAATGGCAGATTATTGTATCTTCTTGTATTTCACCTTTATGATTGTTAATTTTGGATGTTTTATAGTATGAAGTTTTAATCCTCTTTTAGACTAAAGGGAAATTATAGGGAGACACCGTAGCCCACACCTCCTAAGGGCTGGCTACAGGTGTGCTTAACCACGCCGGTCAAGGCGTGGTCAGGGGATGTTCAGGATGACGTTCGCGTGAGGGATTCTTAAGGTGCAGGAGACACATGGAAGCTCTCTCTGGCCTCCCTCGCTTGCTGCCTCTGGACACTCTGGCTTGCGCATGGCCGGTATTATTTGAATAAAGATATCTTAACTTTCAAGCTCACGTCACAAAGCCCCTTGTTGGTGGTACCAGGGAAAAGCTCAGCTTTGGTGTGCAAGTGGTGGCCAGTCTGGGAAGCACATAGGAGCAGAGTCTGGGGGAGGTGTATGGAAAAAAAGCAGCCTCAGTGGCCCAGGGGAAACTCCCTGCAAAAGGACATGCACAGGGAGGTGGAGCCCAGCAATGCATAGACAGGGCCTGAGTTGTGCCTTCTTTTATTAGGGCAAGTGTAATCAGCTCAAATTCAGCATACACACACACACACACACACACACACACACACAAAAAAAAAAAAAAAAAAAAAAAAGCACAATCCACCTATCTCTTAGTTTCTGCTAGCCCTTATCAGGAAGCCAGTAAAGACAAATCCCCTGCCTGAGGCTGGCAGATTCCAGTAAATAACCCTTCCTACATCCAGATGCAGGCAGTGATAGCCCCAGGTCTCAGAGTTTCTAGCTCTCAAAAACAAATGGGACTGTCAGGTGTGTCGCCTGAACCTGGAGACTGGATAGATGTCTGGCAGAGGCAGCACAGTTTTACCAAGCCTGGCTGCAATTCTAGATGCAGCCTGAGCAGCTGAAGATGGGATCCACTTTCTAATCCGAGTCAGCAGTAGCCGCTTCACGGACATCCTAGCAATGGGCACCAAGGGAGTCCAAACAGGACCTCTGAGCCACCTGCTACAAGAGAATGGGGACAGGGTGGCAGTGGGAAGAAGGGGCCAGTGCTGGGAATGTGTAAGGGCTGCAGGCAACCCTTAACTTGGAGGACCACTGCAAAGAGCAAGGGGCGGGGGTTGTGATGGAGTCCTCTACATCCAAGAGGGAAGAAAAACATGCAATGTGGCTCTCTGCCCCATCTAGGCTGATAGACTGGGTCATGGATCCAGCCATCTGTTTCCTTCAAGCTCCTCTGTTTTTGTGGTAGTAACTTATTACATTCTGTTCCTTTCACCTCCTCCGCCTGTTATACACACATGGAATTCCACATGAATCTATATTAGCCCTGCCTCAAGTGATACTAAGATGTTCCTGCTCTATCTTCAGGAGAGACCCCATAACCCAGGATGACTGGCCTGTCCCACCCCAACCCCACCCCTAGTCTCCGAGCTGCCATTGGTACCTGTCTTCCCTAGGGTTAATAAATGCCATCCCCATCTGCCTCTGGGTCACTGAGTCCCTACCAGGTGCCAGGCTCCCCTTGCCCACTTCCCATGCTGCATCAGCTAGGGGTACTTTTGGCTCCAGATGCAGGAACCTGTGTGTGACTGACTGTGGCATGACTGACTGCCGCACTTCCAGGCCCCAGGCTGTTTTCCTCTCCTATCTTCAGCTAGGTCTTTCAGCCTCAGGGGCCACAGACGGCTGAGAGCTGCAAAAGGTCAGATAATGACACCGTGAGTCCTGCTACCCGAACAAAACTACAGCTTAAAAGTTATTTATCGTTATGTGCATGAGTGTTTTACCTGCATGCATGTCTGTGCCCTTTGTCTATGCAAAATTAGTTTCTTTGAACCCTACAGCAGGTGGTGCCTTCAGTTCCCCAGTACTGGGAAGAAAATTTTCATGGTGAAAGACCCCCAAAGAGGTACTTTCGTAGAAGGAGACCCGCACCCAGGAATCAGCGAGACCACGAGCTTGGATGCAAAACCGCAAGAGGCTTTATTGGAGATACGGGTACCCGGGAGACTTAGCTTCTGTGAGGCCAAGCGCGCCGAGCCAAGGGAAAGGGGTCCTTATATAGGGAAAAAGGCGCAAGCTAGGAGCAGGGATTCTATTGGATAATTCTAATGAGGCATTGTACAGAGCTATTCCCATTGGTCAATGTATATGAGGCGCTATACAGGGTTATTCAAATGAGGCAAAGTACAGAGTTATTCAAATGAGGTGAAACATAGAGTCTTTCAAATGAGGCGAAATACAGAATCATTTCTATTGGATGGTTCAAATGAGACACAGAGCCATTCCAGATCAGCATATTCTCAAGGTCTGGTGTCTGGTACAACAGACTCAATTCCCCCTCCCTCCGCGTCCAGATGGCTGACCTTGGGGGCGGAGACCTTGGGACGGAGTGTTTCTCATCGGGCGGGGGCTCAGGGGCAGGGCTCCAGGCCGGCTCACTTGGTGTTTGTTCTCGTGCCGGCCCACCTGGTGCTCGCCCTCGTGCTGACCCACCTGGTGCTCATTCTCGGGCCAGCCCACCTGGTGCTCGTTCTCGGGCTGGGCGTGCGGCGGGTGGCGGGGGAAGTGGAAGCCGGGGGTGGGGATCGGGGAAGCCGCCGACAGGAGGAAGAGGAGACAAACTTGAGAAAGAAAGGGCTAAGGGGCAGGGGTCTTTCAATGGGACTCTGGTCCTCGGGATAACACAGCAAGGTTATGAGAGTCTGAACCTAGGAAGACTGGCTTTTTCCCACCATTTGTATTTGCTACAACTTAGTCTGAAGATATTACCTCCTCCATGGGGTCTACACAGATTGCTCCTGTAGGGTCAATACTTGGATTCTTACCATTTGTGAATCTGTTGCCTTTTTTTTTTTTTTTTTTTTTGCGAGACAGGGTTCCTCTGTGGCTTTGGAGGCTGTCCTGGAACTAGCTCTTGTAGACAAGGCTGGTCTTGAACTCACAGAGATCCACCTGCCTCTGTCTCCTGAGTGCTGGGATTAAAGGTGTGCAACACCACCGCCCGGCTTCTTTTCTTTTCTTTCTCCCTCCTTCCTCTCTCCCTCTCTCTCTGTTTGAGACAGGGTTTCTATGTGTAACAGCTCTGACTGTCCCGGAACTCACTTTGTAGACCAGGCTGGCCTCAAACTCACAGAGATCTGCCTGCCTCTGCCTCCCAAGTGCTGGGATTAAAGGTGAGTGCCACCACCACCCTGCCAGGCTTGTTGCTCCTTTTTTGTAAACTCCTACCTGCTGTGGCTACTGCACTTATCTGCATAGAACCTGCTAGAAGTACTAAGAGGACTGTCCTCAGCTCATGAATGGATAGCACACTTTCCTCCTCCTGACCCCCAGTTTTAGGCAGTGTCTTGAGTAACTCAGGTTAGCCTCAAATTCATTATGTAGCTGAGGCTGGCCTTGAATTCATGATCTTCTTGCCTTTACCTCCCAAGTGCTGTGATTCCAAGCATTTGAACCTGTTGTTGAATGCTATCCTCCAAAGTAGAACAGCCATCATTTTCATCAGAATAGCCATGAGTCTTTGCAAGAGACTCCCAAGATCAGGCTTGTTGATTGTTGCCATTCCCATAGGGAGGGGAGGAAGCACTGAGTGAGTGAGGGAAGTCCCAAGTGAATGCGTATTTTGACAAGGGCACAGCCTGTCAAATACTCCAATTGACTCACGGGAAATTTGCAAAACACATTTGGGCCAGGCATGAGAGGGATGGCAAATCTTTCCCAAGGAGTCAGTGTGTAAGTGTTTATGACCGATCAATCAGTGTGTGCAAGGACTAGCAACTCTGGTGTCCTCCTCCTGGATGGTACAGCCTGAGACTGTTCACCTCCAGAGACTGCCTACTGAGACTATCCAGCCGCTCCCGCTGTGTGTGCATAATAAACAGGCTGGTGGAACTCACGCTTTCCCCAAGTTGGGCTCTGGTGCAATCTCTGCTTTGTCATCATGCTCTGTACAAAAGCAGGTCAGGTTTGTTTGTGTCTCCCCAGGGAAAGCATTCTTGCTTTCATATTAGGCTCTCTATTCCCTTTCAGGTCATGTCCATCCTTCACCATCTTGTTCAAGCTCTCCCTTCTTCCTCTCTTCCCTCCATGCTGGCTGCTGTGGGAAGCAGAGCTCATGCTCCAAATACTTTCCATTCAGCACTGTGATGTGTGACTTAGTCATCTGCCAAAGGAGAGACTATGCCCAACTTTCTTTTTATATTATAAATCTGAACCATGCTTAACTCAAGTCGTGTATCTTTCCAGTGCAGGAAAAGGATTCTATTACATTCTTAGCTTATTTATTTCTTTTTGAGAAAGATCTCACTATGTTTCCTCAACTGGTTGCCTCTGCCTCTCCAGTGCTCGGATTGAAGGCATGCACTTTCTGGCTCTTAGTTCATTTTAAAACCAGAATTCAAGTTGGGCAGTGACGGCTCATGCCTTTAATCCCATCACTTGGGAGGCAGAGACATTCAGATCTCTGAGTTTGAGGCCAGCCAGGGCTATACAGAGAGAAACAACAACAAAAGAATACAAAGTAAATGATTATTTCAGTATGGCTAACATGAAGTGGACACTACTGAACTGGCTGCTTTGGGCCATGTGAGAGTCCCCGCATGGGTGAATATTTCCAGGTGGGCCCAACAGACTCTGAAGCACAGGTTCAGAAGAGGCCAGTGGCCACAAGGAAAAGATCTCCCAGGGCACTCCCACAACAGCCCTTAAGCAAAACCATCAGGCGAGACCTCCACTGCTGCCTGCCCCCAGTGCTCACCAGGGAGGCCTTCTGTGGTACCACACTCATCCGGGTCCTCCACTGTCTTCCAGGACAAATGCTCAATGCACTCTTCTCTAGACATCCCACACAAGGTCAGTTCTCCAGTGGTTTTGGTCTTGACATGGGCTGCCTGAGTAGTGAACAGAGGCCAGGATATCATGTTCCCAATGCCCCCAGCAGCCACAGACCTCTACCAGTTCTCTGCTACAATCTGCTGGCAGCATGAGGCCTGGCCCAGAGTGATAGGGACTGGTGACTAGGAACTATTGCCAAGAATGGAGCCAATACCATTCTCTAGCTCTCTGATTGAGGCCCTACACTGCTTCTGGGCCCAAATTTCCATCTTCACCTGACATCAACACCCGCCCCCTCCAGCCTGTGCACTACCCATTCCCCCTACAAACTGCACATTCTTACGGCCCAAAGGATCCAGAATGTATTCCTTCCTGGAGGTCTTTCTTCAGAACCTCTGCCTGGGCCACTCTGTTCTTTAATTTTTTTTGTCACAAGACAGTATTCAAGTAACTACAGTCCTGGCCTTGGGGAGTGAAGACGGGAACCATAGTAGAGATGTGTTCCTCACAAGAGACAAAATTTTTGGTCAGTCATTTAGAAAGGGGAAAGAATTCTAATCTGAGGAGACGGCCCTGGTGGGGACTTTGAGGCACAGAACTCTGGGATATTCTTAAGGAAGCCTAAGGAATTGACATGCCTTGCAAGAGGTAAAAGAATGTGTGTGCATCTTTGCCCCAAACATCTCTTGGGCCGTGTTTCCAGACTGGATCTTCACCCTAAAGCTGGTGCCTGGCACTACCTGGTCCAAACTTTAGTTTTAAGTCTCCCTGTGGGGAGTTAAGCAGCAGCTACAAAAGGGAAAAATAGCCTTAAACACTTGCCCCAGCTGTCACTATATGGGGTTTCACTGGGGCCTAACAAAGTCGGCAGACCTGCCAGGGATACACAACTACAACGAAGTTGAGACGAATTGGAATCCTATGTCAAATCCAGGACCAGCCTTAATCCACTAACGGAACCAACAATGTCTACATATTCATATCTCCTTCCAAAGTCATCACATTCTGATGTGAGTTTCAGCAGGCAGGTCTCTGCTCCTGCGATTTGTTCATTACCACTGCACACAGCGTAGCTTGGGGTTAGCGGTGCAGCGGCATCCGTGGAAAGTTCCGGTCAGTTCGCGGCGGCCTCACCGCCCCCTGGCGGCCATCCTCGCGGTGCCCAGGCCGCAGCTAGTCAAGGGCTTTCTAGCGCCTCCAAAGAAGCTCGCCCGCGCCCCGAACCCTCCAGCGCGCTCTCGCAGCTGCGGGGTCGGCTGATCAGAAGCCTGCTCGCCCTTGCGAAGTAGGGCGCCACATCCTGACAACAGGCCTGGCCAGGGCTGCGCTCGCACTACAACCCCCAGAGTCCAGCGCGCCGATGCCCGCGCGGAGCAGTGACGTAAGTGGGGCCGGGAATGATTACGCGCCCTGCTGGCGGCAGAAAGGTGACCAGAGGTCAAGTCTTACAAATCTGACTTCTCTTCCTGAAGCGGGTTTGCGAACTTTCCTGTTGGGTAACTTTGAATTCTTGATCTAGTTAGCCTTAACCGGGGCTAACCACAGAGTCCTCTCAGCCTTGCGACCCCGGGGTCGCCACTGTCCCATGTTGTCCAGAGCAGCAAGGGACTCCCCATGTATCTGTGACTGACTTGAATTTCTGATCCTCTTGCCCGCACCTCCCGAGTGCTGGGATTTCAGGTATGTGCCACCATGTCTTATTTTTGAAATAGTTTTGGTTAACTAGATAGATGCCTTTGGATAAGGGTTGTCTCACACTCTCTGTACTTTTTCTCCCAAATGATCAGAGTCATTTGCAGATACGGCATTTAGAGGTATTTTCTTGTGTATTTTCTAAAACAAAGACACGTTCCTATATTCAAAACCAAGTGGCTTCGATCCAGACTTCCATCTCATACTCCATACTTAAAGTTGTCTTCATGGTGCCCGGTGTGAAGTCTGGGTTATTTTTGTTTCAGGAGCAGGCATTACATTCAGAGCTGTGGTCTCTGATTTCCTTCAGCCCGTCAGTTTTTCCTGCACTCTCATGACCTTGATGCTTTGGAGATTTCCGGATAGTTTTGCAGAAGTAGGTTTAGTGTTGTGTGAGATATTTCCAGCCATGGGGCCTTGTTCTGTCATGCAGACAAGACACTACATTATTCAATGGTTAGGCATATCTAAGTAGATAAGTGATCAGTGTCCAACCATCACACTTTCTGGACACACTCTCAGGTCACACCCTTCTTGAGGGTGCCTCCTAAGTGGGGGCTTCACTTTCACCTCCTAGGTCTCTGGCGTCTCTGGAGCACCCATCCATCTGGAGCCATGGTCCATGCCTTCCTCATCCACACCTTGAGGGCCCCGAATTTGGAAGATACAGGCCTTTGCCGAGTGCTCTACTCCTGTGTCTTTGGTGCTGAGAAGTCACCCGATGATCCACGGCCACATGGTGCAGAAAGGGACAGGCTCTTCCGCAAGGAACAGATTTTGGCGGTGGCCAGGTAATGTCACAGCCCAGCCCCAAACTTCATTAGACACAGAGCTGATTATGAGGGACGCTGGAATGGGACAGTGAAGGAAGACTAAGAATCAGAATGTTTCCCTCATCTCCCACCACTGCTTATAAGTATTACTATGAAAAAGAGTCAAAGAAAGTATGCAATTATCATTACGATGGTTCTGGGAATTTCATGTTTGTTATTTAATCCTCACAGTCTTCTGAGGTGGCTATGGTTACGATCTTCACTTTACAGAAGAATAAACTAAAATACCGAGTGTTTAAGGAACTTAACCTGCCCAAGGTTGAGCAACTAAAAAGTGACTAGAAATGGAGATTTGAGTATAGGCAGCAGACTCGTGCAGGAGAAACGTGCTTTACAATGGAGTTCTTATGAGAGAGAGAACACGGTATATTAGGACTCTGCTCAGGGCTGCTGAATGCCAGAGACTCAGAGCAGTTTTGGGAAACCCTGTATAAGGGAAGTGGCTACACGGGGGATCTTTCCATCCCAGACTCACATGAAGTGATCAGCTCTTTGCCAGCTCCTGCCACACCCTTATTCTTGACCTGGTTCCCCTCTTGCAGCACAGACCGAGAACTAAACAGTGGCCTATTAGAGTTATTTGCTTGGTTTTGAGACAGAACCTAATTATCTAGTTCAAGCTGGCCTCTACCTCTCTGTATTCCAGAATGACTATAAACCTGCTTCAGCCTCCCAATGCTGGAATTATAGGCATGCATCACTATACCTGGCTAAACAAATGGCTTTAAAGCCAGTCTGTGAGTGGCCTAATCTAGAAGATGATTCAGGAAGCAGTGGGGTGGCAGCCTTGACAGTTACATGGGAGGTGCTTATGACTTTGAGAAGGGTGAGTGGTTGAGAGGTCAGATGGCCCTGTTGGATGACTGTGTTCTTATCACTTATTTGCCTCTTTGTTGAGGAGGCTTCTTTGAGGCAGGTAAGACAAGACCTCACCCCCTAGTCCTTTTCCCAGCCTGAGGAGCTGTGTTCAGATCCTGTCTTCTCTTGGCCATTTAGAGTAAAGTGGTTCAGAGCCTGCAGACTGGAGTCTGGATTTTCGTATCATCACATTTCTCTGGCTCTGTGTCCCTGGGCAGACCTCTTAAGCTTTCTAAGCCTAAGTTTCCTTACCCAAGATATGAGATATTGGCAGCTCCCAGCTACAGTGGAAGTTGTGAAGTTGACGGAAGTATCTGTGTGTGGGGGGGTGGTGCCTTGGTGGTCTTACCAGGCCTCTCAGCTGCCAGACTGACCCACCTCCTCTTCCAGACAGGTGGAGTCACTGTGCAGGCTGCAGCAGCAAGCATCTGGATGTCCCTCCACAGACCTGCAGCCTCAGTTCTCAGATGAGACTGTGTCCCTTCACGAGGCCCCTCATGGAGCCTTCTTCCTGGGAGCTGGGGACCCTTTCCAGGAGCCACAGACGGTGGTGTGGATGGGTGTGCTCTCCCTAGGCTTTGCCCTGGTGCTGGACACTCATGAGAACTTGCTACTGGCTGAGAGTACACTCCGGCTGTTGGTCCGCCTCCTTCTTGACCACCTCCGGTTACTGACACCAGGTAACAACTTCTTGTTGCGGTCTGACCGCATTGAGGGAATCCTCACCCGCTTCCTGCCGCATGGGCAGTTGCTTTTCCTCAATGACCAGTTTGTCCAAGATCTGGAGAAGGAATTCAGTGCTGCTTGGCCCCGATGACCGCCCCCACCAGAATGAGGACAAAGAGGACGGGTAAAGATTACATAATTCAAGGAGAACTTTGGCATCTGCCTCTTACCCAGGCTTGCTTTAGTCTGACATATGGCCACACCCAGGACAAATGGATTGGACAGGCTGGCAGGAAGAGGCTTGGGCAGAAGGCAGAGGAAGCTGTCTGTGCCTATTCTCAGGTCAGTGAAATTGCAGAACACCCTGAACCTGGAGCTGCCATGTGACCTCTTAGACTCTGCAGTGTTCACCACACTAGTCCTTGGCTCCACTTCCTTCCAGCCCTACCAGCTGCCTGTACTGGAGCAGTGTACTGCCTGCCAAGACTTTAACTTACCTTCTCTAAAACCCCAGCACAAAAGGAGTCTCTGGGACTCCCTTCAAAGTGGGGGAGCTGGGCCAGTACCCTGGCAGTCCCTGGCCCTGGCCTTTGCACATAATCAAGGATTTTGTCAGCAAGACCTGTTCTGCATCCTGCTCCACCACAGTCCAGTATAGGGGGATTCTGAAGCTCCTTATGTGTTGAGCCTGCATCTGTCAGGCAAGCTGAGAGCACAACAGGCTTTCCTCATGTGGCCGGCAAATGCCAGGCCTCTGGCCCAGGTGATGTCTTACTTTGAATTAAAAATAATGGCTGTCTGTCTGACTTTGTCCTGTTTTGTGCACCTCATGGATGCTGTGAGTGAGCGTCTGCCTGAGTGACCCCTGCTATTTGCTCAAGCACCCTCCTATGAGGCTTCCTTTGGAGGCCTCCAATCCTCCTCAGGTGTTTCTGTGTTTCTCTTGGATGGTGGTACTTCCTTTTTGCTGGAGTATGTGTCACAGGTGGTTGGTTAGTGGATACCTGAGAAGCAGAGACTGAGGCATTTCTGGAGGGCAGTTCTGTCCTTCTGCTGTGGGACCTGAGGATCGAGCTTAGGCCATCAAGCTTCCTGGCAGGCACTTTTATCAGCTGAGCCGTCTCACCAGTACGTGATGTATTTTTTCCAAAGTAAGGTGGAGCCCTTTTTTATTTCAGAAATGTTTTCCCAATCTAGGTCATTAGTTGGCTATTGTGTTTCATCGTTCCATTCAGACAATCCAACTGCACAGCACGTGGGTCTCCTGTTGCCAATCTTTCCCTACGCCAAGTGTGGCAAATATCAAAAGTTCCAGAAAAGAAAAGTTACTTTTGGAAGATGGATCTCTTGTGTACAGCGAGGAAGGAACCACAGAGCAGTTCTGCAAGGAAGGCACAGTGTAGCTTAACCAAGGAGGAAACCTGCAGGCTCAACCATGTCCCACATCTCTGCCATCTGAGTAGTTCCAAATCATCCATCCCAGGGGGTTGGATCTCATGGTATTCAAATGCAATTTTTTCCACCCCCTCCTCTCTGCAGTGGGATGCCCAGTACCCAGTACCACCCTAGCATCTCAAGATCTCATGGAACATTTGTGTCTCCAAAACATCATTTGCTCTACATTTCTGATTCTGTAGTGTTGTTGGTTTCACTCACACTCACAAAAAAAATCAAGCTTTTGCATTTGGTTATAGCTGACTGTTATGAGCATTTAGGGAGATATACAGAACAACAGAGCAAGAAAAAAAAACCCTCATAACCTTGTATTTGTCAGTTATCAAACACTGTAATGAAATACAGGCTGGGTACATTTATAAAGAAAAGAGGTTTAGTGGGGGCAGTGGTGGCACACGCCTTTAACCCCACCACCCGGGAGGCAGAGGCAGGTGGATCTCTGTGAGTTCAAGACCAGCCTAGTCTACAAGAGCTAGTTCCAGGACAGCTAGTCTACACAGAGAAGCCCTGTCTCAAAAAAAAAAAAAAAAAAAAAAAAAGAGGTTTATTTAATCCCAGATTTCAGGTGAAAGTATGACGATGGTGTTAGCTTGGCACTAGCGATATCCTCATGGTAGGTGACAATTCAATGGTAGGAACATGGGCAGGGAAGAGCAAGAAGGGAGTAGGCCACACAGGAAACTGAGGAACAGATAGGAACCAGTCATTACCTTACAGTAAGCTCTACTGTAGATGACAGCTAGGGATGCTTTATATACATATTCTAAATTGTAAGAGCATATTTATATGTCTTTGGAAGAAAAATGTACATATATCCATCTACTGGTTTGTTCTGAGTTAACCTGCAATCTTGATGTCTCAGGATGAATGCAAGACTTTGTAGCCTTGGTGTAAGTGAACACCCCTGTATCTCACACACAGAGAATGAAGGAAAAGCAAAACTATTCAAGCCCAACCACTGAGTGAGACCAGACTGGATTTTGGAGTGATCAATTGATTGCTTTTGTTTCCCCTTCCCATATGATCAGCCTTGGGGAAGCCAGACTTGGAGAATGATAGTCCTTTGGTTTATTTTATTTTATTTTATGTGTATAAATGGTGTGTGTGTGTGTGTGTGTGTGTGTGTGTGTGTGTGTGTGTGTGTGTGTGTCTGTACCATGTATATGTGTGCAATTCCCCAGAAGTTACAAGAGGACATCTGAACCCCTGGAACTGGAGTTACAGATGGTTGGGAGCTGCCATGTGGGCTCTGGGAACCAAACCCAGGTCCTCTGCAAGAGCAGAATGTACTCTTTACTGCTAAGCCATCTTTCCAGCCCCAAGATCCATTTCTGGTCTCTTCATTGGCATCTGTAAGTGTCCAGCAACAATAAGCTCTGAATTCAGCTATATGGATTACCTTAACTACCTCTGAAAGGTCTGCCATATGCCAGTATCACACTTATGACCAAGAGCCTAAGAAGTGCATCTGAGACAAACCCAGCACATTGATACCCCAAAGTTCCCAACCGTTCTTCCAAGGGGTTTTTAATCATTCCTGGTCTCTACTTGGGGCCTCTGCCTCCCAACATTCTCAGGTTGTCAGTTTTGTTTGTTTGTTTGCTTGTTTGTTTGTTTGTTTTAAGTTCAGGGCTGGGGAGAGTGTTCATTGGGTCAAAACACTTATAGTGCAAGCCTGAGTACCTGAGTTTGAATCCCAGAACCATGTAATGCCAGGCTCAGTAGCTCACATCTGTAAGTCCAGTGCTGCTATGGCAGAAACAGGACAATGCATGGGCCAGATCCCATGTTATAAGAGACCCTTTTTCAAACAAGGTAGAAGGCAAGGATGGACACCCAAGATTGTCCTCTGACCTTCAGAGTGTTTCGTGGCACACACACACACACACACACACACACACACAAATAATGTCTTAATTAAAAAATTGTGTTTTGAGGGCTGGGGTAGAAGGTCAGGCCTTGAAATCAACCCATAGTCCTTCACACAACTAGGTGTGGGTGTGAGGGGTGTGTGGCTAAGTAGCCTGGCTACATAGCAAGACTTGGTCTCAAAAGGATAAAGAGCAATTAAATACATGTACAGTGTTGTTTCTTTTATGTAGCTAGATAAATATCCACAGGCTTGGTGGACACCAAGGATGGACCTCTTTCCTTGTGTCCTAAACACTTAAGAGCCAGTATATAGTCCATTTTGTAATGTCAATCCAAGCAGTGGCCCCTCTGGTCATTGCTTACTCTTTGCCTTGAGAGTGCTTCGGTTTATTAAATTCTCTTTACTGTAACCATCAGTTTATAGTAAGCACTGCATGTCTCTTTCAGATTAATTTAGTAGAGAGTTCAAGAAGCTGAACAGAGAGCAGAGCAAGACAAACCTGGTGACAGTTCCTATGTCTAAAATGTGATCATTTGAGACAGAAACCCTGTGCTTTGTGGCAGATGGTGGCTCAGGGGAATCCTTGGGGCTGGGGGACCTCTGAAATTTCACCATGTGCCAACCTTACCCTTTCAGTACTGGATACAGAACCTAGAGCTCTTTTTATGCTTAGCAGGCATTCTCCCAGAGTTACACACCTAGCCCCATGCAGGAATTTCTGTCTCCTGGGATTCAGAAACAACAGGCTCAAGGGTGGTGTTTCCATGAGATCAACTTCTTTCTTTCACTGTGTGTTCCAGTTGAGGCTAGAGCTAGAACTGGACATTAGTACACACCCATGATTTCTGTCCTGAGGGAAGGCAGGTGAAAAAGTGGCCAGAACTCCTCAGGAACAGTCACTTGATTTATGGTGGCAAGGTCAGAGCAGTTTCAACCTGGCCTTGCTAGCTTAAAGGGCCATGAGCATTTGTAACAGCAAAGATTTCATCTGAGGCTGGAGAGGGATGGCATCAGGCATTGCTTGGGAATCAACACTTGCTGGTCTGAAAATGACATTTAAAAACTTTTGGCAGGGGGCTGGAGAGATGGCTCAGGGGTTAAGAGCACTGACTATTCTTCCAGAGGTCCTGAGTTCAATTCCCAGCAATCACATGGTGGCTCACAACCATCTGTAATGGGATCTGGTGCCCTCTTCTGGCATGCACTGTATACATGATAAATAAATCTTTTTTAAATAAAGATTTTACTTATTATGTATACAACATTCTACTTCCATGTATATCTGCACACCAGAAGAGGGCACCAGATCTTATAATGGATGGTTGTGAGCCACCATGGGGTTGCTGGGAATTGAACTCAGGACCTCTGGAAGAACTCTTAACCTCTGAGCCATCTCTCCAGCCCGATAAATAAATCTAAAAACAAACAAACAAAAAAACCTTTGGCCGTCCTCCATTTCATGTGGTCTTGGGATGGCCACTCCATAAGAACAGAGTGCTGGCTGGTAGACCAAACTTTAGCCTCAGAGAAGCCCAAGCAGAGGCTGTTAGTAAGAGGTATGCACAGAGTGGCAGTTTCCTGGGTCCACAAACAGTAAATATAAAGAAAGGAAAGATTCTAACCACTTTATAGAGCAAAACCATAAAACTCTCTAGAATGTGCAAAGGCCTCTGAACAATAGGAAACAGGCTCACAGTACCTTTCCCGATCAGTACCCTACAGGCGGGAATGGTGGGGCACAGCCTGGCCAAGGGATCAAAGTGAATCTCCTTAGTAACTGGCATGGTTATGCTGCAGCACAGGTTTCAAGTGTCAGGAGTGCTGAAGCAGGCTTGGTGGCACTTGCCTGTAATCCCGGTAGGAAGGGTGAGGCAGGAAGAGTGAATGCTTCAAGCCCAACTGGGGTACAAAGTGAGCTCAAGGCCATCCTTAGCTACATGGTGAGACTGTCTTAAAAGTAAATAAATAAATAAACAACTAAACAAAACTACACCTGAGGCGGGTGGGGTGGCTCAGTAGAACACTTAGGGGGAGACCCTGGATTGAATCTAGCCACAAAACAGACGGACAGATCAACACACTGCATCTGAATCTAATCAGGAAACCTCAGACAAACCCTAACAGAAGGAAATGTTCTGAAGGGTTTGACCTGTTCTCTGCAAAAAGAGCAAGGCTTTAGTGAAAGCTAAGGGGCTGTCACAGTTTAGGAGACTAAAGACATAATTCATAGCATTGTAGAATGAGATCAGAAGTGCAACCCGGAACCCACAGACTTTCCAGGGTGTACAAAAAAATTCAGGAGGCTCTGCAAGGTTGGGTGGGGAAATGCATCATGCTTTCCACAAATCACTAATTGAAATGATATTTCCTTTTTTCTTATTTGATGTTTGCAGCTTTATGAGGAGCTGCAGTTAGAACCAATCAAATGGAAGTTTCCTTAAAAAAGAGATTTATTTTATGGGTATTGGCATTTTGCCTGCATGTATGTCTGTGTGAGGGTATCAGATCCTCTGGAACTGGAGTTATAGACAGTTGTGAACGGCCATGTGGGTGCTGGGAATCTAACCCTGGAAGAGCAGTCAATGCTTTTAACTACACAGTCATCTCTCTAGCCTCCTTCCTTCCTTCCTTCCTTCCTTCCTTCCTTCCTTCCTTCCTTCCTTCCTCTCTTGCTTTTTTTTTTTTTTCAAGACACGGTTTCTCTCTAGGTTTTTTGGAGCCTGTCCTGGAACTCACTCTGTAGACCAGGCTGGCCTTGAACTCACAGAGATCCACCTGCCTCTGCCTCCCAAGTGCATATAAAAGTACATATAAAAGACCCTGGTGCTTTCTACAGGCAGTCCCCACCTGCATCTAGCATACCAGTCAATAGATGTGCACAGAACTTCCTCAAGGGCTCTTTACTGTGTTATTCCCCACACCCTTTTTATGGTGGTAGGGGATGAAGTCAAGGCCTCACCACTGAGCCTTCCTGTCTCAGTACTGCAGTCCTTTTCTTTTGCTTTAAGATAGGATCTCTCTATGTAGCTCTGGATGTCCTGGAACTCACTTTGTAGACAAGGCTGATCTCAAACTCAGAGATCCTCTTGCCTCTGCCTTCCTAACGCTGGGATTAAAGGTGTGCTCCACCAGTAGCATTCAGTAATTCCATGCAGGAAGAGATCATATCTGTGAGGCAAAAAGAACAACAGAGGATAAGAATCAGTCCCTGGAGCCAGGAGTGATAAGGTACATGCTTTTAAACTCAGCATTCAGAAGACAGGGGTATGAGGGTCTGACATAATGAGTTCTGGAACAGCCAGACTACATAATGAGACTGTGTCTCGAAAGACAGAAAGACAGACAGACAGACAGACAGACAGACAGACAGACAGACAGACAGGAAGAAAAAAGGTGGTGCCCTGGAAACACATTCCTTCTCTTCCAGCCAGGGTCTCATGTAGCCAAGATTGGCCTCAAACTCCCTATGAAGTGGAGGCTGACCTTGAACTCCTGTTCTTCCTTCTTCCACTTCCCAAGTGTGGGATTACAGGCATAAATCACTACATTGTATAAACTGATGACATAACCATTCCTGGTATGGTTAAGGTGAACATTTTTATTGTAGATATGAGAGAGAAACAGCCAGAGGCAACCAGAAAAGTCCAGAGAGAGAAAGTAGTAGACTGGACATGGCAGGGCTGTCTGAGAGAGAAGAGCAGGGGACAGAGAATAGAGAAAACACAGTGAGAGAAGCAGGAGCAGAGCAGACAGAGAACATAATGAGTATAGCAGGGTTATAAGGAGAATGAGTGGCTGGGGAGGGAAGCCTTCCAGCTGCAGAGAGTTTAGGGGAGGGAGGAGGTGAGAAGGGCCAGGATGCCAACATGGATGGACTTTGAAATGTGTACTGGGTACTTTCGATACTGAGGGAGCCTGGAGGCCAGGATGGGCTTTGATATGCTGATAGGTACCACAGTAGCCATGTGTCCCTTCTGCCAGAGGTCAGGAAAATGACTCCTTTTGGTAGAGGGAAAGCAGCTTCACAACTTCCTGGGGAATGCTGGCTTCATCTAAACACAAGAAATCCTCCTCTAGTCGGGTTGAACTCATTCATGGATATTTGGATTGTCTTTGGGAGTTTGGGGAAGTGGAGATTCCTTTGGATCTGACACACACCTGACTCCATATATTATTATTATTGTTATTATTTTGTTTTTTGAGACAGGGTCTCTCTATGTAGCTCCGGGCTGTTCTAAAGCTCACTATGTAGTTCAGGCTGGCCTAGAACTTACAGAGATTCACCTGCCTCTACCTCCCAAGTGCAGGAATTAAAGGTATAGGCCACTATACCCAGTTCTAGATATTATTCTTATTTAAATATTAACTAGAAAATTTGGAAAATAAAGCTAACCAACTAACGGAGCACCACAAAACAGAAGGAATAATAATCAAATGCAGGATTTTTTGTTTCTATTTATTTATTTTTCATTTGTTTTCATAAACAAGAAAACCCAAATGTCGTGGTGTGGCACATGCCTTTAATCATAGCACTTGGTATCAGCACAAGATGCCCCAAACCAGGTTCTCAGCACAAAGGAGATTTATTTGCCCCAGAGGGACAAAGGACTGCCTCTGGACAGAGAGAAGACAGATGTGACCTGCAGGAGAATGACAGTTTATAAAGGTAAAAGGGGAAACCCTATTTTAGGATGAGTTGGTTTGTTTTGATTGGGCATGTTAATTAGGTGAGACAAAGGGGGCTTTTGTTTGCTGGGCTTCAGTACTTTGATAGCTGGACATTGGTAGGAGGAGGAAGTGGCCAAATAAGGGAATAGACCATGGTGACTAACTTTAAGAATATAATCTAATGGTTTTTAGCAAGACAGAGGAATGTGGGAAGGGCAAGGCCTGCCAGTGCCATGTTTGCCATACTTGAGCCTACTAGAGCCCTTCAGGTATGAGTGAGCCCAAGTATTGTGTAGCAATCTCCTCTGAGATAAAACATTCAGTGATAGACAGAAGCTTGTTAAGACACAGGATGTTGGGTCTGAAAAGATGTCTCAGAGTCTTGGAGCCCTAGCTGTTCTTCAGAGGACGGGTTCAATTCCCAGAACCCACATGTCAACTCACAACTGGCCATAATTCCAGTTCCAGAAGATCCAACACCCCTTTCTGGCCTCCTCAGGCACGAGGCAGGCACATAGTTCATAGACATACATGCAGGCAAGACACTCATACTCATAAAAAAATAAAATAAAAGACACAGGATTTCTTAAGACAAGATGAAAATGTTCCATTCTGAAGAGAAGCTGTCAAGTAAACAACTCAAAGTCTTCTGGAAGTCCCCAAAACTGACCAGGTTCACCGGGCCCTTCCTCCCCAATCGTTTGTAAGCAGTAAGGACTGCTGATAACCAGAGCTGCCTAGAAGAGGTTCAGACCTCATAAGATGCCTGGAAGAAACACTCTCCAGCCTGCTGAGCTGCCTGCAGGCTGTACAGTGTGCTCCATGTTCTCAACTTTCCTCAGCTGTCACACATGCTGGGAGCACTTTGGTGATGCAGCTGCCTTTGAGTTCCTTCCTGTATGTAACCCCAATAAAACTCACTGGTTTACCAAGTTGTACCTAAGTGGGATCCTTACTTTACAGTCTAAATTTTAGACTGCCATGGACTCCCTGTCTGGGGAGAGTAGATAGAAGCTCAAGTTCGTGTCTCCCCAGGAATAGCATCACACAACACCAAGTAAGACCAGAGCTGCTACAGGAAGACTAGCCCCACATCACTAAACAAACAACCGTGAATGAAGTAAAAGGTGCAACTAATACAGATGGCTCCACCTTCTCCCAGGGGGAAGAGCTGGCAAGCAAAAAACTATACCACCTCCCAGATTTCTTGGTAGCTGGAGCTGTAAATATGAAGTAAGTCAATAATTAGATGCCACATGAGCTATTTGAGGACAGAGGACATCTTCCTGCTGTCACTTGACAACAGGACTCAGTGACGCTAGGGTCTAAAGCTAGTCCCCAGCATTCTTGCCTCTTTTCTTCAGTATTTAAGAGGGCTTTTCAGAGTCGTGTGAATGGTGGTGGTAGCAGCCATCTCTACTTTTGACCAAGGTTTTGATGTTTTTTTTGTTTGTTTTGGTTTTTTTACCATCAATAAAAAACATTTATGTATTTTTATTTCATGTGCATTGGTATTTTGCCTGCACGTATATCTGTGAGGTGTCAGATCCTCTGGAACTGGAGTTACACACAGTTGTGAGCTGCCATGTGGGTGCTGGGAATTGACCCTCATCCTCTGGAAGAACAGCCAGCCAGTGCTCTTAACTGCTGAGCCATCTCTCCAGCCCCCAAGGTTTTGTTTTTATTTTATTTTGTTATTATTATTTTTGAGACAAGGTCATACTGTGTAGTTCAAATACCCTTAAGCCTGTGATCCCCCTGCCTCAGCTTTTCAAGTGCTGGGGTTCCCCATGAATACTACTGCAATAATGTGTGCTTGAATCCATTCAAGTAGCAGTGTCCTGACTCTCACAATTCTGTAGTCAACTGAATTTGTGCATTAAACTCCTTGACCAGAAAAACACGACTGTGTCAAGTGTTGGTGAGGAAGTGGACCAGACTGAAGCGACTAAAGCTCCCACCACACTGCTGTTGCAAGCGGTGATATAGCCTCTTTGGAGAACTCTGGGAACTGCTGATAAAGCTAAACATAGCTTAACCTCCTGTCAGGCAATTTACTCAAGGGAAATAAGCACATAATACCACAGAAAGACTTCCTTGTGGATGTTTGTAGCAGCTTTATTCCTACCCATGCAAACCTGAGAGAGCCCAGATGTTCCAGTAAGAACAGAAGGAATGTGAACATGAGAGATGGCCCAGTGGCTAAAAGCACTTGCTATGAAACAGTGAGGACGTGAGTTTGCATCCCAGCACCCTCATTACAAGCTGGGTGTGACCCTTTCCCTTCTCTTTCTTGAACCAAACCATCTCTCGTCGTCATCATCAGCTAAAATAACCCGAAAGGACCAGTTTTAGCCTTCAGAAGCACACCTTCCAGTGACCAACTTCCTCCAGCTAGGCTCTACATCTAAAGTTTCCAGAACTTCCCAAAATAACAGCATTCATTGGCTGGGGTCCAAGAGTTCAAAACATTAATCCTGAGAGGGTGGATTTCACATTCAAATCCTTAACAGTGATAGAAGCAGAAAATCGATTGGATGGTAGAGAGTGAGGGGAGTGTGATGGTGTTAGCACACTGGTAACCTCGGCATGTGGACGGCGAAAGCAGGAATACTAGAAGCTTAAAGTGGGGGCCACAGATGGCTCGGCTGGGAAAGGTACTTCTGTCAAGTCTGATAACTTGAGTTTGATCTCTTGGCCCCACATGATGGAGGGAGGGAGAGAACTCTCTCAGGTTAGCCAAAGGGGAAAACCCCAAGCACTTAGAAAAAAAGGCAAAAAATAATAGTCTAGGCTCAGCTCAAGGGGACTATAGGGTTTTGGGCAGATAGACTAAAGCCTACAGCCAGCTTTCCTCAAGAATCTGTGAAATGGGTATCCGCCTGCCAGAAAGGGCCAGTTTTCTTGGCATATACCTGTGGTTACATACTAAAGTCAAAAGCTAAGGCTCCCTCAGTCTCTAGCGACATGTACTTGTTCCAAATGAATAGCAACCCCCCCCACACCAACCTTCTAGTTCTTTTCACCTCCCTACTCTTCCCTCCTCCTCTCCCACTCTGCTCACTCCCAGGCTGCTCCAGATTACAGCTCACTCCCCTCACAGAAACTCTGCTCTCTTATCATGGCAAGGTCACTCTCTGCCCCCACTACTCTCTTCTCTTGCTTCTCCCTGCTAGTTTCTCTGCTCCCAAAAGATAGCCCAGCAATGGACAGTCTGTCTCTTTTTCTCTCTGCTCTGAACTCTTCCAGATGCTTCTGGATTCTCTCTTTCATATTTACAATAAAAACCTCCCAAACCATGGAGGAGTGTCATTTCTGTGGTTTCTTTACTGTGTCCTTCCTAGCTTACACTTTCTACATATACACTATGAGT
Organism: Cricetulus griseus; assembly: GCF_003668045.3. NCBI lineage: Eukaryota > Metazoa > Chordata > Mammalia > Rodentia > Cricetidae > Cricetulus > Cricetulus griseus. The sequence continues at coordinate 47,345,760 of NC_048599.1, read as the reverse complement.
CTTGGGCAAGCACACAACACACACACACACACACACACACACACACACACAGTTACATAGCAAGTTTGTAAATATCAAGTGTGAGGCCAGCCTGGGCTATGTGAGACCCCCTCCCTCCATTTTTAAGTGTGGGGGAGAAGTTTTGGGGATATGGAACATTACAGATTTTATTTTAGTTTTTCTAGATAGTTTTCCTTTGTATAGCCTTGGCTGTCCTGGAACTCAGTGTATAGACCATGCTGGCCTTGAACTCATAGAAATCCACTTGCCTCTGCCTCCCAAGTGCTGGGATCAAAGGCTTGTGCTACTACTCCCCTGCTCATTCTAGATAGCCTGAAACTTACAGATAGCTGTAAGTTTCAGGCTATCTATACAAACAAGAGAGAAAGACCCTGCCACCAAACAAGGTCAAAGGTGAAGATGACACCTGAGGTCATCATCTGAATTCCACACATGAGCTGTGACATGCATTCGTGGCACACGCAGACCACACAGACACACTCAGATACATGAAGATGGATGTGATTCACTGAAGGTAAATTATGCTTCAAGCAGTCAATTCTTTCCATGCATGAGTTCCTGAACTGAACACCTGACACTGAGGGAAGGGCTCTAGACCAACAGGTAGCAAGGGGACTGAGGGCATGTATGGCCCCATGATGGGAAGCTGGAACCCTGGAGAGGCATGACCAGGGAAAGGTTCTTTGCATAAAATGATTGACATCTTGGAGTAGAGCTTACCTTCACCCACTTAACCCTGCAGCTAACTGAGCAGAACAAAATGAAAGTAGCCAGGTCTGTGTTGATGATAATGGAGCTAGTTAGAGGATGGGCAGGAGGGGATGGGGTGTGGCGGTCAGGCACATCCCTCTGGGATTGCAGCTATTGCCTCTCTCCCCCTCCCCAGCCACAAGTGATCGTGGAACATACTAGAGTTACAAGAAGTGGAAGGTTGACTGAAAGGAGGCTCCACAATGCAGCTAGCTTCCATGAGGTCATCGTGCTGGGGTGGCTCTTTGTGGTGATGCAGCTATTTCAAGGTCACCTATAAGTAACCCCTCACCTGTGCCCTGTAAGTGATGGGGAAGCTCACTTCTTCATTTAAAAAGAAGGAAAAGTTACCAGAGGGAGATTTGTTTTGTTTTTTAAGACAGGGTTTCTCTGTGTAGCTTTGGAGCCTTTTCTAGAACTTGCTCTATAGACCAGGCTGCCCTTGAACTCACAGAGATCCATCTGCCTCTGCCTCCCAAGTGCTGGGATTAAAGCATGTGCCACCACTGCCTGGCACAATTTTTGGTTTTTAAAGGCTGTCATTTAACATTTTAAGTTTAAAATCTAATAATCTCTGTGCTCTAAGATCTAATTGTGCTTAGCTTCATTCCCTCACAGACTATAAGAAAAGATGTTTATTTTTATGAGTATATACCTGTATGTATATCTGTACACTACTGTGTACCTGGTGCCCATAGAGGCCAGAAGAATGTATGGAATCCCCTGGAACTGGAGTCCCAGATGGTTATGATCCACCATGGGGGGTGCTGGGATTGAAATTAGGTCTTCTAGAAGAGCAATCAGTACTCCGAGCCACTGAGCCATTGCTGTAGCTCCCCCTCATGAATTTCGAATTGATGCCAAGTATGTAAGTACTAAAAGCAGACTTATTCATAGGAATAAACGTTCTGAACTGGGATCCAGTTTGTAGCCTTTATAGAAGTTGGTGTTGTTCCTCAAAGGAGAAGGAAACCTGAGCATAAGGAATGTCTCCCCATTTGCCTTTTAACTGTAAAATTAAGATCTAGCTGTAATGAGGTGTTAGAATTTAAGTTACCATTCAAGGGTCATAGTTTTCCACCACAGCTCATAACTGGGCCACACTGTGTTAAAAAAAAATAAGAATAATTGAGCCAGGCAGTGGTGGCACTCGCCTTTAATCCCAGCACTCAAGAGGCAAAGGCAGAAAGATCTCTGTGAGTTTGAGGCCAGCCTGGTCTACAGAACAAGTTCTAGGACAGCCAAGTCTACACAGAAAAACTCTGCCTCCAAAAAACAATAAATAAATAAAGTCACCATTTAAATGAAAACATAATTTGTAAGAAGTTGTAAAGTCTAGGAGAGCTCTCTGAAGGACTGAGGCATGTGGGTATTGCCCTTTCTGAGGCCCTCTGTCACTGTCTCTGCGCCTAACCCCTACTGTCTCAGAAAAACATGAGCTGATACTGCTGAGCCATCATAGTGGGCACAGTCTTCTTGGAGCCCTGACCTGGACAATAGTGAATTGTGACTATGAAACCGGGGAATATAACAAGCAACAAAACAAAGTAATGTGAGTAACCAGAGTACACAAACTGTTCATTTTATATTACATTGTAATTTTGAAAAAATTTCAGACTTACAGTTTCCAAGTAACACAAGTACCTCTTTACAACTGTTATACGTCAGTTAGAACAGTAAACATGATAGAGCTATTAACTGTCCAAAAGCTTAGTTCAGATCTCACCTTTGTCCCTCTAGTGTCCTTTTTCTGTGTGTTTCAGGACCCAGCCTAGGATGGCGCCTTACTTTCAGTTATTATACTACTCAGTCTCCTTTAGTCTGAAATAGTTCTCTGATCTTTCCCTAATTTTCATGACTTTGATGTTAGTTTTTTCCCTTTCTTTTTTGAGACAAGGTCTTACTATGTAGGCAGGTTGGCTTCAAACTTCGGATGTCTTGCCTTTACCTCAACCTCCTAAGTGCTGGGGTCATAGGCTGCATCACATGACCTTAACTTTTTTTTCACATGGGAAGTTTTACTGGGAAAAGGGAAGAGAGGAGAGAGAGAGAGAGAGAGAGAGAGAGAGAGAGAGAGAGAGAGAGAGGACACAGAGACCTGTCTGCCTCCTCAGAGTAACGGAGGAAAGAGAATGACTTTAACATTTTTAAAGTTATTCTGTAGACCAGTGCTATCCAATAGAATTTTCTAAGATAGAAATGTTCTGTATCTCAATGGCCAACATGCAGATGAATTTCACATTTGAAATATGGCCAATGGAGCTCAGAATGCCAGAGGCATGACCACTGTCCCTTTTCTAGAATTTAAAGAGCTGTTGACAGGTGATTGGGAACCAGGCAGGTCAGGAAGCCGGATTGTTTCAATGCCCTTCGAAGCCCAGCAAGGACAGGGCTAACTATAACCACATTTAGAAAGCCAGTCCCCACAGGCCTGATGCTCTTTTTGCAAGCATTAAATAAGAGTCATGGTGGTTTGCAGCAAGACTAAATCACCAATACTTACTTAAAAAAATTGCTTTTGACATTTTCAAATTTGTTTTGCAGTCAGGGGGACAGATAATTGTGGAGATCAGAAGACAGTTTTCAGGAGTTCTTCCACCATGTTGTCCCAGGGATCAAACTTATGTGTGATTTGTACACCCTGAAAGTTGTGAACTATCTACACAACTACCAAGAACAGTGTGGTGACTTGAATGAAAATGGCCCCCATAGGCTCACTGGGAGTGCCACTATTAGGAGGTGTGGCCCTGCTGAAGAAAGTGTGTCACCAGTGATGGGCTTTGGGTTTCAGAAGCTCAGCCTAGGCCAAGTGGCTCACTCTCCCTTTCAGCTGCCCAAAGATCCAGATGTAGAAAGAACTCTCAGCCTCTCTCTCCAGCACCATGTCTGCCTGCACTCTGCCATGTTTCCTGCCATGCTGAACTAAACCTCTGAACTGTGAGCCAGCCCTCAGTTAAATTGCCGTGATCATAATGTCTCTTCACAGCACTAGGAACCCTAAGACCAACAGTAATACAATCTCAAAGAGTTCCAGAATCTCTGTCACATAACTAATTCTGTTTGGCAGCAGTTCTAACCTCAGTGATCTCCACGGAATCCCTTAGCCTTCTCTAAAAAAAAAAAAAAAAAAAAAAAAAAACTGTGCTAGATAGGAAAGTATAACATTAAGTATATCATTGATGCATTTTTCAAAATATTTCATGTTTTATATTTATGGGGGGAGGTAGATACCAATGCTTTTGGGAATCGACTATCCTTCCCTCGTGTAAATTAAAGGAACCACACAAAGATCCTCAAGCTTGGCAGCAAGTGACTTTACCTGCTAAGCCATCTCACCAGCCCTTGCTGATTGATACATTTTTACATATATTCAAGCTGTGTACTCACCACCTACATCAGGCTCTAGGACATTTCTACCCTCTAGGCGTGCTGAGGTAACTAATATGATTTCTTTTTTAGTACATTAGCTTTTTACTTCTTGTTGAAACATTTGACTGGAAGCAGAAAGCATTTTGTCTCCGTTAGCAGAGCACCTATTTAGCAATGCCACCTAGTCCAGTATGGTGAGATCTTATTCCTGTTACGTGATCTTTTACTGCTGTGTACTAATCACAGTCTGCCCATTTATTTTACTGACGGACACTTGAATTGGTTTCATAATCAAACCACTAGAACTTTTCTAGTGGATGTGGTTTAAAAGGAGATTTTAATCTTAGTTTTAATTGCCTTGGTGTGTGTACAGTGAATACAGGTGCCAGTGGAGATCAGAGGTGTAGGTCACCCTGTAATTCCAGACATGGAATTACCGCCAGACATGGGTGCATACTTCCAAGTTTTGCTGCACCATATTCCCACTGTGTCTGCTCGTGTCGCCTGGCTAGGCATTCACACCCCTGTGGCATTTGCCTGACACCCCACCTTTATGGAGCACTTCTTGCCGGGCACTATAGACCCTCTCCCCTCCAGCAGTTGGCTAAAAGAGCTGCTTTGCTTGAGTTGCTTGGGAGTCCAAGAAGGCCAGTTTTCAGGGCTTCTGGACTTCCTCTGGAAACTGCTCCAGACCAAGCAGCGAGAAAACAATCTGCTCCTTCATGTCTCTGCAGGGAACCAGAACTGCCCCCAAACAAGGCCTACCGAGCACTAGCAGCTAGACCAGAGGCTCACGAAACTCGGGGCTCATCCAATGGCCCCACGATCGGCTCTCCTCGGTCCACGTCCTTCTTGCCATGCTTCCGACCCATCCCGTCCAGGCCCGGCCCAGCCAATGACCGAGATTCCGGTTCCGCTCCTCCCTCCTCCTTACTCCTTGGCCAATGGCCGCGCTGCTCGCCCCGCCGCCCGCCCCGCCCTCTTCATCTGGGAGGGTTCTGCACGGTCGCTTGCAGGTCAACCTGTTGCCTACTCTGGTTTCCTCTTGGTAAGTTCGCAGCCTGGGAGTGGGTTCTCAGGACTCCGTGCTCCCCAACGCCCTTCAGGGAGGGGGCCTTGGACGGAGCCCAGTGCGTCTCGGAGTCCGCAGGATCGCCGGGGCCTGGGCACGCGGGGTCGGGGAGGCTCCTGACCTGATTATGGGAGGGTGCGGCCGGTCCCACACGGATTCCGAACCCTGGGAGTTCCTCGAGCCGCATCCAGCACCCTTAGCGAGCAGGTAGGTGGTGCAGAGCGTTTGCCCGGGCTGGATAGGAAAAACCGCGGAGTGCCTCCTGCCTCTCCCTGGCCCCGGTGACTCCCGCGAGGCCTGACCGCGCGCAACGACCTGTGGCAGTCGCTTCACAGAGTAGGTCTGTCAGTCCGGACTGCCGCCCGATCCTGGGTGTGACAGCTGTGGGTAGCGACACCTGTTCAAAACAGCCTCCCTGCACTTGGAGACCTGGGTCCTGCCAGTTAATCTAGTTTGAGGTCAGGAGACCTGTCCCTCGGGAGTGTCGATATTTCTTTCCGTGACCCGATCAGAAGCTTTGCTGTGTCCGAGACACCCTTGCCATCTATCTCCTTTTCTCTGAGATGGGAAAGAAGTTTGAGGAAAAGGAGGAAAACAAAGGAAAGCAAAAAAAAAAAAAAAAAAAGTTCTTTGGATACTGTGAAGCTTCAAAAACTTTAAGGGCATTCGGCCTTGATCTCAGAACTCAAGCCAATGTCAGTGAGGGCTGAGAGCGGCATTAACGCGAGCTGTGTCTGAGAGATTTTTATGTTTTCCAAGAGCCTAAATGCTGCATCTTCTCACCCTGTAGTCCCACCCACAGGCAGTGAGCGACCTTGGCGTAAAGACAGACTTTGTGGCTCTCCTGCTGCAGGGGCCTCTATGCTCTGTTAGTCCACGGGGGCAAAAGAAGTCTGGGTTCAAATCCCACACTGTCAGTAGTGTAGCATAGTGTCACTTCCTTCTTGCTCATGATTGTGTCAAAGGACTAACTGAAGAAACTTAGGATGCCCTTGGTAACAATGAACCTTAAAGAAATGAACAACTGTGAACTTTCTTAGCTTTTGGTGGGGCTACATACCGGCATCTGTACATTCAGTGCTGTGGCTGGACCGAAGAAAAAAACGCTAATTTGACTCTGTCATCTCATCTTTCTAGGTGATCTGGGCAAGAAGGGGGGAGGTTTCATCAGCCTGTCCGCCACAGAGCTATTCTTTTCCATCACTTGAAGGCCCAACAGACCCTAATCTTACCTCCCTCACCTCCCGACCTTCCATCTGTAGCTCTCCACAGGAATGTAGCATTTGGTAGTTCGCAGCAGATAACACGGGGCTGAGGTCACTAGGCAGGCCAGGTACTTCATCTTCCATGTATCAGGGCCCTGCCCCTGCAGCAGCTACACTGTCTCCCAGGGGCCTTGTATTTCAAACAAGAGCACTTGGTTCTCTCTTCTCCCACTTTCTTCCTCTCTTTTGAACAATACTCTTGGAATCCAACAAATTAAACTTGTCAAAATGGAGCTCTGAAGCACTGCCTTTCTATGGCTTCTCCCTGACTTCCCTAGTGTAGTAAATGGCACCTTCCTTGCACCAGCTCCCAAGAAACAATGTTAGATTCTTTTCCCCACCTCCCGTGTGCACAGAGCGCCAGGAATATAGCTGCCCATCCCCACCTCTGTGGTTTCCATACTGGCCACACCAGCATCGTTCCCCCTCTTGGTCTCTTGACTTGTCACCTTCCTTCTATGCTGGCTTCTCAAAGGCCTTAGAACCTCCGGAGAATTCTGCAGTGCAAGTCAGCGCTTCTGCTTCCCATTGATTCCCCCGTTTCACACCAAATAAAACCCGAAAAGTCCTTCCCACAACACCTTACAAGCTAATCTCTTTGACCTTGGCCTCCACCCCTCTAAGCTTTCCAAACCTCTTCACTCACCTACTTTCTCTTCAAATACAACAAGCTCTTAGAACTTTGGGTGTTTGAAGAGAAACACACATCTTAGGACTTTTGCATCTGGTTTGCCTTCTGCCCGGGTATTTCCTCCTGGAGTTCTGTCCCATTGTCTCATTTTACTATCTTCATAATCAGAATTACTTTCTGGACTTGCCGTCTAGGTATGTGCTGACAGATCTGTGACCAGTTCCACTCCAATAGTATATAAATTGGATGTGGAGGGCACAGTGACCTTGTCTTTCTTAGCCCTGACGGGGAGGGCAAATAAGAGACAAGTAAACAAACATGTGTAGTTGCAGATTGTGGTGCTGCATAAGTAATGCTTGCTTGCATTTCAGGCACTTTAAAAGCTTACATTTAGGGCTGGTGAAAGGGCTCAGCAGGTAAAAGAGTTTGCTGTGTAGGCCCGATGGCTGAGATCAAGCCCTGGAACCCAAAGTGGAAAGAGAGAATCAACTTACAAAAGCTGTCCTCTTATTTTTCATACTGTGCTTGTGACATGTGCACACATTCACACAACCGTCTTACACATACAGTAATAAAATGGATGGGCATTTAAAAGTGGCCCATTAAAAAAATTAAGCTTAAGGGAGCCAGAGAGAAGGCTCGGTGGTTAAGAACACTGGCTGCTATTCCAGAGGATAATGGGTTTGAGTCCCAGTACCCACATGACATCTCACAACCATTTGTAACTCAGTTCCAGGGGATTGGATGTCATTTGCTGGCCTCTGTAGGAACTCCATGCACAGACATACATGTGGGCAGAATGCCCATGCGTATAAATTATAAATAAATCTTGGGGCTGGAGAGGCAGCTCAGTTGTAAGAATACTGACTATTTTTCCACAGGACCTGGGTTTCATTCCCAGCATCCGCATGGCCATTCACAACTGTCTGTAACTCCAGTTCTAGGGGAATATGATGCCACCACCTGGCCTCCATGGGCACCAAACTCGAAAGTGGTGTGAAAACATACAGGCAGGCAAAACACTCATACACATAAACAATTTGAAAAGTAAATATTTAAAAAATTTGGCCAGAGCCAGGCGTTGGTGGTGCATGCCTTTAATCCCAGCACTTGGGAGGCAGAGGCAGGCTGATCTCTGTGAATTCAAGGCCAACCTGGTCTACAGATCTAGTGCCAGGACAGGCTCCAAAGCTACACAGAGAATCCTGTCTCAGAAAAAAAAATTTGGCCAGGCAGTGGTGGCACACTCCTTTAGTCCTAGCATTCAGGAGGCAGAGATGGTGGATCTCTGTGAGTTCAAGGCCAGTGTGGCCTACACAGTGAATTCCAGAACAGCCAAGGCTGTTACACTGAGAAATCCTGTCTCAAAAAAACGTGAGTGAGTGTGTGTATTTAAATTTAAGCTTACCTGCCTGAACTACTGTGTTGCACAAGCTCTCTAAAACATTTTTTAAAAGATTTTTTTAAAACTTATGTGTACATCTGTCTGAGTGTATCAAATGTGTGTAGGCTAGAAGACAGAGTCAGGTTTGTCTAGAACTAGAATTATGGGCAGTTTTGAGCCACTAGATATGGGAGCTCTGGAAAAGCAATGAGTGTTCTTTTCCACTACTAACCCATCTAAACCAGTGGTTCTCCTAATAACCCATTCACAGGGGTCACCTAAGACCATCAGAAAACATAGGTATTTACATTATGATTCATAAAAGTAGTAAAATCGAAGTTACGAAGTAGCAACAAAAATAATTTTATGGTTGGGGGTCACCATAATGTGAGGAACTGTATTAAAGGGTTGGATCGATAGGAAGGTTGAGAACCACTGCTCTAAACCACCTTTTTATTAGTGTTCTCAAGTAAATGTGCTTTTCCATTAAACCACTCAACCATCTCTCCAGCCCCTCTCTGAGCCATTTTATGGAAAGGGCTGGTAATTTGCCCTGAGTCATAAAGTGACTTCAGTGTAGTGAACTCAGTTTTCTCCCATGAGAACATGTGTATGTATATATGGCAAACTAGTGGGCTCGCATCATGATCCAGAAACAGTCTGATCTGAGAGACCTCAGTTGTTTGGTCTTCAAGTAGCTAGCAAGCCCCCCCCCCCCCAGTTTCTTGGTGCTGTGTTTTCTCCAACTTTACAGTAGCATTATCCTATCATCATCATATTGGGCAGCTCCCTTTGTTTGCTTTCAGTATACCCAGAAGAAGCAGTATTTATAGGCGACTCTTGTATTATCCCTCTTTAGAGATAGGATGGGATCTAGTATCTTTCACAGTCTTAGCAGCTAATGGCACAAGCAGTACCAAACCCTTAGAAAATGATTAAACCCAAAAGGCAGAAGTGGGCCCTAGATTAATAGCTCTCAGTTCATCAATTCACTTTCAAGGAAAATTTTTGTGAGCCTCTGAATCCAGTCAGTTACAACACAGACTGTTTAAAGAAGTGAAAGATTAGGATTGGAGGACCAGAGTTCAGATTCCAGCACCCACATCTGGTAGCCTATAACTGCCTGTTATTCCAGCTCCAGGGGTTCCAGTGCCCTCTTCTGGCCTCCCCAAGCACCTTCCCTCACACACATATCCACACTCATACCCACACACATACGCATAATTTTTAAAATTAATAAAAGAAATCTCTAAAAAAAAAAGGAAAGAAGTCAAAGTTAAAGAAAAAAAAAAAAAGCAAACATTCTAAAAGCTGAGAAAGAATTGCCTTCCTCCAGGCTGGAGAGATGGCTCAGAGGTTAAGAGCACTCACTGGCTGCTCTTCTAAAGGTCCTGAGTTCAATTCCCAGCAACCACATGGTGGCTCACAACCATCTATTATGGGATCTGGTGCCCTCTTCTGGCATGATGAGACACATGCAGACAGAATACTGTATACATACTAAATAAATAAATTACTAAAGAAAGTAAAAAACAACAAACAAAAAAGAATTGCCTCCCTCCAACCCCACTGCCAACTTGTTGCCCTGTGTGATCTTTCTTCTAGTCCATCTCTCTCAGTCCATCCCACCCTCCCCAGGGCCGGAGTCTACTCCAGAAGCTGAGCAGTCATGACATTTGCTGAGGACAAGACCTATAAGTATATCCGAGACAACCACAGCAAGTTTTGCTGTCTTGACGTTTTGGAGATCCTGCCTTACCTGCCCTGCCTCACAGCCAGTGACCAGGTGAGCCAGGGAAGCCACAGCTGGCCAGTGCACCAGGCACTGGGCAGTGCCATCCAAGTTCAGCCTGTCCCAGCCCTTTTCCCAGGCCAGGGCTGCTGAGGCTGCTGCCTGTCCTGCTTTTCTGACCTTTAGATTAAGCTTATTCACAGTGGCTTTTCTAACCTGGTTGAACTCCTTTCGTTTTTATGTTGCACTCAAGAACATGATTCATTCTCTCATAGGACCTTATCTTGGACTAAAGTCTGGAGTGTCAGTTCTGAGGACTCCACCAGTGTCTTGCCTCATCAGGACTTGCTGCAGGCTCGTGCCCTCACCAGCCATGAAGTGGTTTATAGTTCACCTCTTCTCAGGTGGCATGGGCTCCTGTGCTCCCAGCAGCTGCCTGTGCTGTTGGGGCCTCCTGTTCTAGGTGTCTTGGGAGTATTGTTGTTACCTGTGCAGTCTGCCGTGCAGATACTGTTACAGCTTAGGTCTGGGCAATTAGGAGAGTGTGCTGGCCTCACCTTGTGTTGGGCATCCATTGGGACACCCTGCCATCTAGTGTGTAGTAAATATTTCCTGTGGTTTGTCACTTGTTTTTCTTTTCTTCTCCTCTTCCTTCTATTCCTCTGCCAAGTTTCCCTCTTCCTTTCCTTTCTCCTCTCCCTTCCTTCCTCTTTCTTCTTCAGACAAGGTCTTACCGTATAGCCCAGTCTGGTTTCAAACCCATAATCCTCCTACCTCAGCCTCCCTAGTGTTGGGACTACAAGCTGACTGATAGTTTTCAAGCAGGAAACCAGTGAATAAAAAAATACTACAGCTGATGTTATATTTCTAGAATTTCCCTGGTATTCTTACTTGTCTTGCTTCCCATTCTTGGTTCCCTCCCTTTTCTTCTCTGCCCCCTTTTTATCCCATTGTTGTTGGGCCCCTATTCCTTCCCAACTCATTCCCTCTTCTCTTTGCTTTAGTGGCTGTCTGATTCAAGCTTTGCATCCTTTGCTGCTTTGCTTCTGCTAAGCCTCTGCCTCCTTACCTGTAAAGTCTGTAAAGTGGGGATGATTATAGCATTTGTTTATTTATTTATTTATTTATTTATTTATTTATTGGTTTTTCAAGACAGGGTTTCTCTGTGGCTTTGGAGGCTGTCCTGGAACTAGCTCTTGTAGACCAGGCTGGACTCGAACTCAACAGAGATCTGCCTGCCTCTGCCTCCCTAGTGCTGGGATAAAAGGTGTGCGCCACCACTGCCCGGCGATCATTTAATGGGACAGTGCCTGTAAAACTAGACATGGCCAGAGCCTTTTCCTGGCGGCACCCTTTATTGTTGTTGACTGCTCCTCCTTACTCCATACTTGTGCTACCACCCTGGCCTTGTCCTCCCTCTCGCCCAGTATCAGGTAGCTGCCTTCTTCTTGTGGCTTTCTTAGTGTCCCCTTTGCAGTAGCTCTCGTCTGAGTGGAGAAAAGCCTGGGCAACCTGGCCTGAGTAGGGTGGCTGTACTGTCTTCCAGGATCGACTGCGGGCTTCCTATACGCAACTAGGGAACCGGGACACACTCTGGGAACTCTTCAATAAGCTCCAGAGACGGGTTGGCTGGGTAGAGTTCTTCATCCGGGCACTGAGGATCTGTGAGCTGCCTGGACTGGCTGACCAAGTGACTCGAGTGTATCAGAGCTACCTGCCTCCTGGTGAGCATCCTGCCCTAGCCTCCTTCCTGGGACCCTGCCTGTTTCTCGGGCTTGCAATCTTCCTCTTCCTTCACCTTGCACCTCCTGCCTTTCTATTTTCATCACTCTCCATCATAGGATCTACCCAGGCTTAATCCAGTTGAGCCACTCACTAGCTGTGTCCCTTCGGCAATATTCTTTAATTTTGTAGTCTGTCACAGTGGGGCTAATGGCCACATCCCTCATGTGTGGCTGCAGTGGATAGACACCACAGGGTGATGCCTGTTGAGTGCTTAGCTAGAGTTCCTCGTCTCCCCTATGCCCAGCACAAGGCACCTGCCGTCAATTTTGTAGCTCATGTGTTTGCCTCCCTACTTGGTCCTCATTTTCTCTCCGATCTCTTTTCTCTACAATGTAGAGTGTAGAATCTATACCCAATCACTTACCCCACTCTTCATTTCTCTTTCCCTCCCCAAGGTTTCTCTAAGAACATCCTGGTTTCTAAGCCCAACACCCAGCTGCCCAGTTGCTCCTTAATTCCTCTTAATGTTTCTGCCAAGTCATGTGATGGTGGGGGGTGGGGGGTGGGGAGTGAGGGTGGGGTGTTGGTAATTGGGCCTGAAGAGAAGATCCAGGAAGAAAAATCAAGCCAGTCTTGAACACACCATGTTTGCTTTTCTCTTTCTTTTCCTCCCTTCTTTCCAAGTTGGTCTCTTCATTTGTGGAAGTCAGCAGTGCTCTCTCAAGTAGAAGTGACTACTATGGTAGGGTCAGAGATGGGCTGTGGCAAGGGTTAGTTGGAGATGACAGCCGTGAGGAGAAAGCCTTGGGACAGAGAGGAGTGACCACTGACAGTGTAACTGGGCTCCTGCCCCTCCATCTCCCTTGACACCTTTTCTGTCTTCTCCAGCGCCTGTCCCTCCTGCCCCCTCCCCACGAATTCATCCCACGTCAGGTCATTTAAGTTATTTAAGGGAGACATCTCAAAAGCTTCCAGGCCTCTTCTGTTACCAGGATAATTCTGATTATTCTTGGCATCGCTACATCTTTGTCCTTTAGGGACTCCACTCCGCTCCCTAGCTCCCCTGGAGTCACCAGCAGTTCCTGCTACAACCTCTGGACCTTCTGCTGCTCCAAGTCACAGCATCCCTGACAATGGCTACCAAGAGGGACTAGGCTACCCCAGGCCTGTCCAGGACACCCAGCCACCAAATTCCCCAGGAGAGGTAGGTTCCCAGTCTACTTCAAGGCCCCTTGCTTTTGTGTGCTTGCCTGCTTCTGCCCACCCAGCCTTCCAGAAGCCCCTTCCTACCTCCTGAAAACCGTGCCTTATCTCTGCTAAGAATACTAGGTTTCCTTCATGAGCTACCTGACTGATGGCCAGGCCTGTAGCCACCCCAGCAGTCTGTCATCAGCTAACTAAGAGGCCCTGGTCTTGAGGTCTTTACAGTGGTCATGTGACATGTTGGGCTGGGTAAAAGACTAGGGGATAACCAGATCTGAATGTGAGGGAGGTGATATGAAGGTTCAGGAAGTCATGGGTGGATGATAACAGGGTTCTTTATTGTTAACAGTGAAGTCAGGTATGGAGGAAAGATAACTAGTTCTACTGAGATGAAGTGAGTCAGCCATGGGCTGTAGAAGAGACGCCAAACTGGGTCTGAAGCCATAGGATCTGCACAGAAACTGCTGAAGAAAGGGCTATATGCAGTGGTTACAGAGCCAGACACAGACACATGGATAGGGAACTTGGGCAGTACATGGTTTTTTGTTTTTTGGTTTTTTTTTTAAGGCACTTGAGGTCATCCTAGGAGGCTGGGATGTAGTTCTCAGTTGGTGGAGTTCTTGTCTAACATGCACACAACCCTGAATTCAGTTTCCAGTACCATATAAGCTGGGCAGATAACTCATACCTATAAGTGTGATACCCAGGAAGTAGAGGGAGGTAGATCAGAAGTCACATAGTAAGTTCAAGGCTAGGGTGAGATACATAAGACCCTATCTCAAAACAAAGCAAAAATAGTAACATCAACAACAAAACCAAATAGATACCAGGGACTTATATTAGACAAGTATACTATTGACGAGCTACCCCCTGGTATGTGAAGATAACCTATGGCCAGAAACAAGGCAAGGGTTCCCGAGATGCTGGGAACAGGAGCTGGAGCTTATAGATGCCCCATAAATGTCTGTTGCTCTTTGTCAGCTCTTGGGAGAAGCAGCTGCTTTATTACCATTTCTTCTATTGCAGAGTTTAGAGCAACCCCCACAGGCCAGCCTCGGGGCCATCCCGAGGATGCCGTCATCTAACCTGCAGGCTGTCAGCCCTCAGCACTCCAGAGAGCATCATGGTCAAGAGCCAGAAGTGGGTGGAACCTACACAGCAAGTATGCACAGAATGTGGTATTACAGGGTCTCTCAGACCTCCCAAGTGAAGGTTGGGGTTACAGTTACCACCTGGCCTTTCTGGGACAGGATGCAGGATAGGAATAAAGGGTATTCACTTCAGAGAGTGTGCAGTGTGTGTGTGTGTGTGTGTGTGTGTGCACGTGTGCGTGCGTGTGTGTATGTGCGTGCGCGCGTGCGTGCGTGCATGCGTGCATGTGTGAGTGTGTGCACGCAGCAGCTTATATTCATTAGCACGTGGCTCAGTTGGGTAGGTCTTCTGGTCTTGTTGATGAACTCTTACGTACTCCCTGACATATACATTTGTTCTGTTAGTATTCATTGGCTGGCGCCTCTTCGTTCTCTCATCCTCTAGCACACAAACCCAATTCATAGCATCTGGGCAAGGCTCTGGGTAAAAGAAAGGCAGGGCTGTGAGGCATAGACTCGAAACTGGCCTTATTACTCCTGCCTTGTTCTGTGGTCAAAACAAGTTATAAGGCCAACCCAGATTCCGAGAACGGAGAAACTGGCAGAATCACACCGGAGGGTGTGATGGCCGTGTAGGTGTGCATTGCTGTACATTGCTGCATGTGAGACAGAGTTAGCACTATTTCTGCACTCAGGTAAAAGGACCTGGTATGGATTGACCAGGACCTGAATGAGGGATAGCATAGGACTAGCTGATGAGGGAAGCTCTTTTTCTTTTTTTTTTCCAAGACAGGGTTTCTCTGTATTGCTTTGGAGGTTGTCCTGGAACTCGATCTTGTAGACCAGGCTGGCCTCAAACTCACAGAGATCCCCCTGCATCTGCCTCCCGAGTGCTGGGATTAAAGGCATGCACTACCAACACCCAGCAAATTCTTTTTCTTTTTAAATAAATTTTTATTTAAATTAAAGACAATCTTATTTTACATACCAATCCCAGTTCCCTCTCCCTCCCATCCTCCCGTTCCCCCCACTGACCCCCCCATCCCACCTCCCATCCACTCCTCAGGGAGGGTGAGGCCTCCCATGAGGGGTCATCAAAGTCTGTCACATCATTTGGGGCAGGACCTAGGCCCTCCCCCATGTATCTAGGCTGAGAGAGTATCCCTCCATAGGGAATGGGCTCCCAAAGCACATTCGTGTACTAGGGATAAGTACTGGTTCCACTGCCAGAGGCCCCATAGACTGCCGAGGCCTCCCCACTGATACCCAGTGGGGGCCTGGTTTGGTCCTATGCTGGTTCCCCAGCTGTCAGACTGGGCTCGTGAACTTCCACTCGACGAAGGAGCTCTTAAACACCGTTCTGCACAAGGAGGTCTCTAGTTCCCAGCTGTGGTAGTTAGAATGGGAATAGCTCCTGGAGGCTCATGCATCTCAATATTTAGTCCCTAGTTGGTGGAACTATGTAGAAAGAACTAGGAGGTTTGGCCTTGTTGGAAGAGGTGTGTCAAAGAGGTGGGCTTGGAGGTTTCAAAAGCCCATGCCATCTTCAGTTAGCGATCTCTCTCTCTCTCTCTCTCTCTCTCTCTCTCTCTCTCTCTCTCTCTCTCTCTCTCTCTCTCCTCTCCTCCCTCTCTCTCTCTCCTCTCTCTCTCTCTCTCTCCTCTCTCTCCCTCTCTCTCTCTCTCTCTCTCTCTCTCTCTCTCTCTGTGTGTATGTGTGTGTGTGTCTGTATGTCTGTCTCTCTGTGTCTCTGTCTGTCTGTCTGTCTCTGTCTTTCTGCCTTATGCTTGTGGATCAGATGCAAGCTCTCAGCTACTGCTCTATCTCCATGCCTGCCTGCTGCCATGCTCCCCACCATGATCCTCATGGACTCTAACCCCCTGGAACTGTGAACCCAAAGTTAAGTGATTTCTTTTGTAAGTTGTCTTGGTCACGGTATTGCCACAGTGATAGAAAAGTAACCAAGACACCAGAAAAATTACTAAAGTGTTTCAACTCTAGATGAGTCAGTCACGGGTCAGAGGAACCTGATGCTCCCCCTCAGGACTGTACTCTATCCACCCTGGCTTTCCAGGCTAGAATGGCTCACCTCCACTTTCCTAACTCTGTTCTGTTTGTCACAGGTGCCTGGTCTGCCCTCAGTGCCCTAGAATTGCTGTGTGAAGCAGTTAAAGGTTGGGGGAAGTCATCTTAGTGCTCCCAAATGCTTTCATTCCCAAACATCCCTCAGTCACAAGGCTTTGTAATATCAGCTTGTCACAAGACATTTCTCAGGAAATACTTCTGTGAACTATGGCACTAAGGGCATTTCATTTGTAGCATGTTTGTGATCACAGGTGCCTGGAGATTTTCTATTAGGCTTAAGGGGAGACATCACTTCTAATGTTTGTCAGCCTTGGCATGTGTGTCCTGAGAGTTCTCTGAAGAGTCTGATGTCATTACCCTTATGTCCTGTTAACACCTGCTGCTTCTGGTTTCCCCAGATCAAGCTCCCTTTCTGGGACTACTAGGTCCTTATTCCTTGGGGAAGTATGCTTGTGGTTCTGTTGAGCCATCCTGTTGTCCCTTGCCCTGATTCAGGACTGCTCTTGCTAGAAGGCCAGGACAAACTAGAATAGGCAGAAGTGGGAGAAGAGGCAAGTGTCCAAGGTGGAAGAACAAAAGAATAATTTATAATGAGCATCAAGCTTTTGGGTGCGGATGAAGGCAGATGCCATTTTATTTTGGTGATAGGGACCAACTAGGGCTCTGCGTCAAGGTCTGAGTCTTCTCCACGAGCCGGAAATTGGGAAACCAGATGTGATATGGACTGTAACCAATGGCATGGGGACCCTTCTCTAGCCCTTAATGTAACACAATCCTTTGGATTTGTGTCTGTTTTCGCCTGTAGGTGTTGACTCCATTTCCACACCACTCCATGGACCTGTGTCTCCAACTGTTTCCTTCCAGCCCCTTCCACGTACCACCCTGCGGACAAGCCACTTGCCTGGGGTCACAGTATCAGTTCCATCTCCTGATACCTCCTTGTCTTCCTCTTCCACTGGATTGGCTTTGGCAAAGGGAGCTGGTGACCAGGCCAAAGCTGCCACCTGTCTCAGCACAGATGGGGGAGTACCCACCAATTCTGTGACCACTAGCTCAGTGCCTTCCTCTACCAAATTGGTACCAGTAACTACTGTGTCTTCCAAAATGTCCTCCAAGTTGCCCATCAGTACAAAGTCCACTGCTGCAATGCCTTCTACTGTGCTCACCAATATAGCACCGTCAAAATTACCCATCAACTCAGCATATGCTGGCACAATGCCATCCAAAGTGCCTATTAGTGTGGCCAAAGCACCTGCCAATGTACTACCACCCAATAGGAGCAACAACCAAGCCAAGGTGAGTCTTTGTTCCTCCTAATAGTCACTCAGTCCACTTTGCCAAGACAGCTGGTCCTCTGCCCTGCCCTCTGACCCTTTTAGTCTCTGTTCTGTCTCTGGTCTGGTTCTTCAAGGTGTTGGGACCGAGGGGAATCAGCCTCATCCAGCACTTACCCCTTGTTTTCTAGGAGGCATGATAGACCTTCGGCAGAGTGGGGCATGGGACCACCCCCACTGACACGTACATTAACTCACTTGGAGCTCAGAGCCCCCAGTTAAGCAGTACCATTTCGTAGATGAAGTAGTGAGGGATGAACTTGATGGCTCATGTGCCTTGTTCATTGAACAGTGGTCTCAAGCATCTAGCTTGGAGCAGCTACTCTAACTCAGTGACCCCTACAGCTACTTCCCCCAAGGCCTGTTTACCCTAAAGGAACCAAGTTCACAAGCCTTGGATTCTTGGGCTGCCCTGTGACTCTCAGGCCCAGGTAGTGTAAGATGGGTCACACCCCAGCAAGGGCTCCCTAGCAGTGATGCTCACAGCAGCTCAGTGAGTGGGAGAGGGCTGCTCTGGAAGGCTTACTGCAGGGTCTTGGTCACTTCCCTCCCATCTGTGTGTGTATCACTGATGAGTTGAACCTCCAAGAGAGGGTGGTCTGAGCTATTGTGGGATGCTAGTTCATGCCCTGGCCACACAACCAAGTTTGTCTCCCTGTCATCCGAATCCCTTCCAACATTCTCCTTGTGTTTCCAGGAGACCCTAGAGCCTCCAGCAAGCACAGTCACCACTAGAAGCAGCTTGCCCAGACCAGATATCAGTTCCAGGAGCTTGCACTCTGGGCCAGAGATGGGCAAACCAGGTGCACTGTTGTCCCAGGTGGACGAGCCATTCTCAGGATGCTCTATGGACCTTGCCATCAGCCCTAGCAGCTCCTTGGGCTCCGAACCCAATCATGGTCCAGAGGAGAATGAATATTCGTCCTTTAGGATCCAGGTGGATGAAGACCCCAGTGCTGACCTTCTGGTGGGAAACCCTGGGCCACTAGCTATCCCGGAGTCCCCAGAAGTTGAAGAGCTTTGTGTCAGTCAAATATCCTGGGCTAAGTGGCTCGGGGCAACTGGTGCACTCTTGGCTGCATTCCTGGGAGTGATGCTGTACCGTAGTAGGCACCTGGCCCAATGAAGATTCAGCTGTGTGCCACGCACTTGCCCAGTTCTGCCAAGCATGGTCTCTAGGCTCGGACTGGTGGAGGCTAAGTCAGGGGAACTTAGAGATGGTGAGGTCCATCAAGCCATCTGTGGGGTAGGGGAGAGACATTCTTTCCATCCTAGTTCATGACATCTTCTGGTCTTTAGCTCTTTGGGGCACTGGATTACCTCCACTGCTTCTGGCCTGCCCACATGGCGGTTTAGGATTTTGTGCTATGTGCTCCTAAGGAGGTGTCCCCACCAACGTCATCCCTGTTGGCTGAAGCCTGAAGATGGGGAGGTATCACACTTCTGTTGACAGAGCCTCTCATCCTGCCCAGGTCTTTTGAAACACAAGCACGGGTGTATTGGTGAGAGCTCCCGTAACATCGTGTGCCTTCCACCAGCAGCCTGGCCTAAGGCCTCGGTACTAGAGCCTGCAGCAGAGTGGCTGGTTTCTAGGGAGCTTTGTTTAAGTCCTGTCTCTCTGGTCCCCCTCCACAGTCAGGCAACCCTAAGGGAAGGTCTGGAGGTTCCCTGTGGACTCTGAGAAAGCCAGAAGCAGCTGCCAGGCCTGAGAAAGACACTAGGAGCCCTGCTCCAGCCTCCTTACTCCACCTCTTCACCGCCTCCCTCCTGGTCTCCATTCTCTTTAGTCTCCTACACTGGATGATGGAATACCTAGTGGGCAGAGCTCAGGCTGGGTTTGAATTTCAGTTCTAAGCTTTCTCTGGCTTTAGCAGATGTTTAGCTTCTGTAGTCTTTTTTCCCAGTGTGGACAGTGAACCCTTTCACTGGGCTTTTCTGAGACTGAAGAACATAGATATTTACATAGTGCCTAGCCCAGAGGGTGTGACTACCAAGTAATTACACTCCTGCCCAGCCTGGTTGAACTAAGGTGAGCTTGAGAGGCAGAGTACATGGTAGTAATGTTACCCTCTTTGCTTCTGAGAGAACAGCTTTGGCCTACATAGTGCTTCTGTCTCTCTGGCCCTGTGATCTCTGGCAAAGTGTGCACCTCTGGGCTTCAATTTTCTCTCCTGTGAGATGCGGCAAATATGCATACATATGTGCTAATGTGTTCTAATGTTATCAAGATAATTAAATTAAAAGTTTATCTGTGAAAACCTGTGAGTTCTGCATTTCTTAGGAGTTGGTATCCAATTCCTCATGTTATGACTTTTAAATGGAAAGGTGCTGGGTCTCTTGGCTTCACAGTTAGAGACAGGTGCTAGCATATTCTGTTTTCTTCCATGGGCAGGAAGTTTAGTCACATCAGACAATGAGGTAGGTTTAGGCCAATTTTGGTAGTGCACAGCTTTAGTCCCAGCACTCGGGAGGCAGAGGTAGGTGAATCTCTGTGAGTTTAGGGCCAGCCTGGTCTCCAGAGCAAGTTCCAGGACAGCGAGAGCTGCACAGTGAGATCCTGTCTCCAGAAAAGAAAAGAAATACAATGAGACATATCGAGGGTATGCGCATGGGTTTTTAAAGGTACCCTTTGCTGGACAAGGGATAGGCATGGAGCCAACTCTATCTCAGCTCTGTTGTGAACATAAACCTTAGAGGCATTAGGGATTGGGGTGGCTATCACAATCTTCCTTGCATGTCCTAGGGAAAAATGACCTAATGACCTGTACTTTCTGAATTTCAAGGCAAACTTCAACCAGTGCCATGAATTCTAGATGTAATTTGTCCCCAAGTTGTCTGCACTGCTTTTTTTTTTTTTAAGGTTTATTTATTTATTATGTGTACGGTATTCTGCCTACATTCTGCATGCCAGAAGAGGGCACCAGATCCCATTATGGATGGTTGTGAGCCACCATGTGGTTGCTGGGAATTGAACTCAGGACCTCTGGAAGGGCAGTCAGTGCTCTTAACCTCTGAGCCGTCTCTCCAGCCCCCTGCACTACTTTTTTTTTTAATCACCTGTGTTCCTTTTCTTGTATTATAATTAATTAATTAATTAGGTTTTTGGAGACAGGGTTTCTCTGTGTAGCCCTGGCTGTCCTGGAACTTATTCTGTAGATCAGGCTGGCCTTGAACTCACAGAGATCCACTTGCCTTTGCCTCCCAAGTGCTGAGATTGAAGGCGCGCACCACCACTGCCAGGCTCACCTTTGTTTCTAACCAACCCCTGGACGCCCCTCTCCAGATGCCATACTGGCTATGCTAGAGAATGGTTGTGCAGGGCACTAGTCTCAGTGTGCTGCCATTCCAGGGTATGAAAGAGACATCTCAAGGATACAATATGTAGCCCTACAGAGTGTCACCCAGATGGTGAGATGTCAGGCACAGTAATAGGTCACTAGGCATCTCTTACGTATGTGTAGGAAGTGCCAAAGGCCTTTCCTACACTTTGCAGATTTTGATGACATCTCAGCTGGTATCAACTTGGAGGCACCTCAGATGCCAGCTTCAGGAAGAGGAAGGCTTTGGCCAGTGTCAGGTCCTAGGAGTCCTATGTTTGTGTGTTGCTTTCTGCTGCAGCAGGATTCATAGCTGTGTAGAAGGGACAGTTGGGGCAGGTTACCATAGCAGCCGTGGTCTGAACAAGATGAACCAAGCAGCTATGTGTACCACAGGTGTCTGGTACACATACTATAGACTCGAGGAAACACGATTTCCATTGGGATGATCATTGTCTGGAGGAACCAGTGCTTCCTAAGCCACTATGCCCAGATTCACCTGCAGAAGAGGCCTGCCCATCTTCTTTCACTGGTGAAGAATTCCCCAACGCCCAAGCACTCTATTGCCCTATCCCCAGCAAGTTCCAATGGGCCCTGTTGTGATGAATTGGGTACAATGCCACCCCTTCACTTCCTTCCCCTTGCTAGATGCCCTCAATGTGACTCTGTCAGAGATGAAAGAGACACCCATGGGTATGCTCCATTACATCAGGGACTTGTGTTCTATGCCACCTCAGGCCCAGCAACCTTTTCTAGCAGGCAGAAATTGAAATTCTGTAATATGACTCCTTCCTGTATCTTGTTCCAGTCCCTCTACCCACGTCATCTTTCTTTTTTCTTTTCTTTTTCTTTTTTCTTTTTTTGGTTTTTGTTTTGTTTTTGTTTTTGTTTTTCGAGACAGGGTTTCTCTGTGTAGCTTTGGAGCCTATCCTGGCACTCACTCTGGAGACCAGGCTGGCCTCAAACTCACAGAGATCCACCTGCCTCTGCCTCTGCCTCCCGGGTGCTGGGATTAAAGGCGTGGGCCACCAACGCCCGGGCCCCAAGTCATCTTTCTGTCCACCATGAGGTTAAACATCCTCCTCTGTGCATTCCCACCACTGTGACAGTGAGACAGTCTGCCTGTCCTAGGTAGGGCTACTATTGCTATGATGAAACTCCATGACCAAAGGCAAGTTAAGGGGAAAGGGATTCTTTGACCTACACTTGCATATCACTGTTCCTTACTGAACGAAGTCAGGACAGGAACTAAAACAGGGCAGGAACCTGGAAGCAGGAGCTGATGCAGAGATCATGCTGCTTACTGGCTTGCTCCTCATGGCTTGTTCTGCTTTGAGAGCCTAGAGGTTTTTTGTTTGGTTTGGTTTTTTGGGTTGTGTTGTTGTTTTCGAGGCAGGATTTCTCTGTGTATCTCTGGCTGTCCCAGAACTCACTCTGTAGACCAGGATGGCCTCACAGAGATCTGCCTGCCTCTGCCTCCTGAGTTCTGGGATTAAAGTCATGTGCAGCCATGCTCGACGAGCCTGCTTTCTTGTAGAACCCAAGCCCAGGGATGGCACAACCCACAATGGGCTGAGCCTTCTCCATCAATGTTGCTTTTGTTCATGCTTTTATTTTTTTATATATAATAGTGATAGAAACTATAACTAAGACAGTCTCTATATTTGTCGGGGACTCACAAGCAGGCACTGGCTGGGAAATGCTAGTGGGAGGGAGATTGAGGTCCTGTCCTAGGAGGTCGTTGGTATGGGGAATACAAAAGTTATTGATATAAGGATGTCTTTATACAGATAAACACCAGCCAAACACAAGCAGGAGAGAGTGCCCTCAGGCAGCAGGCTAGGGAGCCCAGGAAAAAGAGACCGCTCCCACGACTGTCCTCTCCTTAAGAATTCTCCACCCGGGTCATCCTGAACCTCCCCGACCATTCCCTCATGGGCCTGGCCCGTGTAGTCAAGCACCTGTAGCGGCTCCTAAGAGGAGGGGCTACAGTGTCTCCCTACAAAAAGTGACATCTCATGACTGGCTTTTTTTTTTTTTTTTTTTTTTTTTTTTTTTTTTTTTTTTTTTTTTTTTTTGGTTTTTCGAGGCAGGGTTTCTCTGTGTAGCTTTGGAGCCTATCCTGGCACTCGCTCTGGAGACCAGGCTGGTCTCAAACTCACAGAGATCTGCCTGCCTCTGCCTTCCAAGTGCTGGGATTAAAGGCGTGCGCCACCAATGCCCGGTTTATGGCTGGCTATTTTGATCATAAGATGTGGAGAAGTGGTTGTTTGGAGGTTGGGAGCTGACATCTCTAGCTCTGCATTGATTTCTGCACAGGTTGAGTCTAGCTCCCTTGGCTTCCCAGAATGCTCACTCCCAGGATTTTGTATCAGACTTCTATTGCCAGCTAGGAACAGTCACTTTCCATTTACAGGTTCATTTTCTGAAACAGAGGCATGAGCATTGAGAAGGGTTGCTACAGTGGACTAGATGGAACATCCCATTTTCTCAAGCTCTTCACCCCTCCCTGAGGTCAGAGGTGCCTGACTGTGGAGATGAGTCTATGGCCAGGGGGCATTCCTAGCTACTTGGAGTCCACACCCACATCCTAAATGTTTCAAACAACGGAGAGGCAAATATCAATCACTCTGCACCCATATGAAACTTCTGTGAATGAGGCAACCTTATACCTGAGCCTACTACCGGGCTGATATGGGACATGAGTGCTAATTCAGTTGTCATGCCCTTTACCTTAGCTTATAGTTCTTCCTCTTTAGGAAAGCTAATTTCAGGACTCTTACTCAGACTATCCAAGTGGTGTCTTTGGAACTTTGCTAGACAATCCTATAAAAGATTCATTAGGATTCTATTTTTCTTTTAAATTGTCAATTAGATGTCAAAAAGAAGACACCTGACTTCTTTTACAAAGCTTCCAGGTGCTTGTTCCTTATGCAGGAGTCTGCTGTAACAAATGACTAATTACAGTTACATCATTCTTCTACAGAACTCTGGTACATGGTCCAGCTAGTAGTACAATTGCAACCTTATGTGTTAACTCTCTCTTTAACATTATATGCTGTTAATCTTGTAAAATTTCTTTCCTCAATAACTTTGTCTCTTAATGTTCTCATTACCTACCAAACTATTTTTTTGTTTGTTTGTTTGTTTTCGAGACAGGGTTTCTCTGTGGCTTTGGAGACTGTCCTGGAACTAGCTCTTGTAGACCAGGCTGGTCTTGAACTCACAGAGATCCGCCTGCCTCTGCCTCCCGAGTGCTGGGATTAAAGGCGTGCGCCACCAATGCCCAGCTGTGTTCTGGATCTTTGTATCTGTTATGTTTTATT
Source organism: Cricetulus griseus (assembly GCF_003668045.3). Classification (NCBI taxonomy): domain Eukaryota; kingdom Metazoa; phylum Chordata; class Mammalia; order Rodentia; family Cricetidae; genus Cricetulus; species Cricetulus griseus. The sequence goes on along the minus strand of NC_048599.1, from coordinate 47,321,455 downwards.
GTAGCCCTTTGGATGAACCCTCCTCTGAGGCACTTTGCTGCTTGAATATGTAAAAGAGAGATCAGGGGCCCCTAAACCCCTGAAAACAGTTTGGGTGACCTCTGAAAGGGGAACTAATGGGTCACGGGCCACTTACCTCATCACTCTTCTCTCCACTCTGGGCATTGTTTTTGAGACTCAGAACTAAAACATCTGGGTTGAAGACTTCTTTGCATCAGTTAACCTTTCTGTCTCACCAGCACTCAAAACACAAACAAACAAACAAAAAAAACCCAAAAACCAAACAAACCTTAGAGAAATCTCAGATCAACTTAACATCCTTCAGGACCAACTTGATTCTTTGGCTGTTGCAGTACTCCATAACTAGATGTGACTACTGCTGAGGATGGGCTCTGTGCCCTCCTCCAAGAATGATGCTGTGTCTGTACCAATAAATAAATCCTCACTGGCTTGAGATGGGGGGAGGGTCTGTGGTAGTTTGAATGTAATTGGCTCCCATAAACTCATAGGGGTGGCTCTATTTGGAGGTATGACTTTGTTGGAGTGGGTGTGGCTTTGTTTCAGTAAGTGTGGCCTTGTTGAAGGAAGTGTGTCAATGTGGGGGTGGGCTTTGAGGTCTCATATATGCTCAAGCCATACCCAGTGTCTCAGCTCACTTCCTGTTGCCTGTAGATCAAGATGTAGAACTCTTTTTCTAGTACCATGTCTGCTTGCATGCTGCTGTATCCCGCCATGATGGTAATAGATTAAACCTCTGAAATTGTGAGCCACACAAATTAAGTGTTTTCCTTTATAAGAGTTGCTGTGGTCATGGTGTCTCTTCACAGCAATAGAAACACTGACTAAAACAGGTTCTAAAGACACAGGTATGCACAGCCAGATCAACCCAAGACTTTCTCAGAGGCTCCGATGAAAGGACAAACAGAACTTTTAGTTCTGTGTCTGTCTCCAGGAATGGATTTGGCAAGGCTGGTCTGATGCTGGAGCCTGTGCCTTGGAAGAGATGAGGCTGCCATTTGGGGGGACACAACTCATTTCCCTGAGCTGTGTTATCAGTCCTAATGCATCTATGTCTGAAGTATCCTGTGTTTACTTTGCCAACATTGTCTGACTTAGCTCTCTGCTAACCTAGCCCTCACAGTTGTTCTCTCTCTCTCTCTCTCTCTCTCTCTCTCTCTCTCTCTCTCTCTGTGTGTGTGTGTGTGTGTGTGTGTGTGTGTGTGTGTGTGTGTGTGTCTGTCCCTGTCTCTCTCTCAACAGGGTCTCTCTGCATAGCCCTAGCTATATAAACCAGGATCTGTCTGCCTCTGCCTCCCAAGTGTTGGGATCAAAAAGTGTGTATCACCACACCCAGCTGGTGTACTTCTATTTTTTTAAAGATTTTATTTATTTATAATGTATACAACATTCTGCTTCCGTGTATATCTGCACACCAGAAGAGGGCACCAGATCTCATAATGGATGGTTGTGAGCCACCATGTAGTTGCTGGGAATTGAACTCGGGACCTTTGGAAGAGCAGTCAGTGCTCTTAACCACAGAGCCATCTCTCCAGCCCCTGGTATACTTCTTAATAAACTTGCTTGGTATAAGAAAAGGTTTGGGAACAAGGCATGGTGGTGAATGTCTTATACTCAGGAGGCAGAGGCAGGCAGATCTCTGAGTTTGAGGATAACCTGGACTGTAGAGAGAGTTCTAGGACCACCAGGGCTATGCAGAAAAACCCTGTATCAGACACCCACCCTGTTGTAGAATAATCTTTTTGTACACTGTGAAGATGTGCCACTCTGATTGGTTTAATAAAAAGCTGAGCCTAGCAGTGGTGCATGCCTTTAATCCCAGCACTGAGGAGGCAGAGGCAGGCAGATCTCTATGAGTTCGAGGTCAGCATGGTCTACAAAGTGAGTTTGGGGACAGCCAAGGCTATTACACAGAGAAACCCTGTCTAAAAACAAAACAAAGTGATAAATGGCCAGTAGCTAGGCAGGATTTCCAGGCACAGAGGGCTCTGGGAAGAAGGGCCCAGTTGCCAGCCAGATATGGAAGAAGCAGGAAAGCAGGGTGGACAGCATGCAGATGAGGTAAATGAGCCTCAGGGAAGCACACAGATGAATAGAAATGGGTTAATTTAAGTTATAAGAGCTAGCTAAGGGGCCGGAGAGATGGCTCAGCAGTTAAGAGCACTGACTGTTCTTCCAGAGATCCTGAGTTAATTCCCCGCAACCACATGGTGGCTCACAACCACCTTGAATGAGATCTGGTGCTCTCTGCTGGCATGCAGGCAGAAGATTGTATACATAATAAATAAACAAAATCTTAAAAAAAAAAAAAGAGCTAGCTAAAAACAAGCTCAAGCTATCAGCTGAGCTTTCATAATTAATAATAAGTATCAGAGTTTTGATTTGGGAGCTGATGGCTGGGTGGTGGTGGTGCATTCCTTTAATCCCAGCACTTGAGAGGCAGAAGCAGACGGATCTCTGTGAGTTCGAGACCAGCCTGGTCTACAAGAGCTAGTTCCAGGACAGCCTCCAAAGCCACAGAGAAGCTCTGTCTCGAAAAAACAAAAAACAAACAACAACAACAACAAAAAAAGTATGTGCCTTGATTTGGGAGCTGGCTCGCAGGACAGAGAAAGACTCACTACCCCACCCCCCCATACACACACACTCCTCAAAAAGAAAAAAAGGCACCTCCTCATCAGGACCCTGGCACTGAAGAATGGCCTGGTGGTCTAGATCACAGTGGGACCAGACAAAAATTCAACCACAAGCCTCTTTTTCGGGCCTTGGTATCTCTCTGCTCCGGCACCTCCCCCTTGATCTCTTTCCTCCTTATTATCCCTGTACTTACATTTCACCCATCTTTTGAATGTTTTACTGACTGAACTCCCCGCATACCCACATGAGCTCTGCCAATAGTTCTCACCCTACAACAGCTCCATTTGCTCTGGTTGTTACTGATACATCTGCAAAAGGAACTTTTTAGATGCTGTGCAGAACTCTGGCTATGAGGGACCTTCATCCCTTTCTTTTATCCCAGGAAAGATACAGCCCTTTACATTAGTCCTCTATTTTCTTCTGTTCCCTTCCTTCTATGCTCTGTAGCTCCCCGATGCTTCTGCTGGCTCATTTTGGTGTGACACTCTTGGCAATGGTTCTAGTCACCCTCAACCAGCTCTATCCCCACTTCCTTTCATGGGCTTATTCTACCTCTCTCTTCCCTCCAACTTCCTGGACTAGCTTTCAGTTTCACTCTAACTAATCATCTGCTTCAGTAACAAAGGCCCTCCTCTACAACAACCTGGAAATAAACCCCCTCTGACCACAGCCCTCCACAGCAGGAAACAGCTAAGAATGAATCTACTCTCTTTGGAATGGTGGAGTGTTTCCTCTTTAAAATCTTTCTGGACCTTGCTTGGTGATCTGCCAAGACAGCCTGTCATGCCTTGAGCAGACAACCCCAGAAGGCCAAGTGCTGCCGCCCTTTCCCCCACCCCTACAAAGTGTCAAGGCACCCTTTTCCTCTGACAGACTGCTCAGTTTCCCTCAGCAGAGTCTGCTCCCTGGCCATGTAGCTTGCCTGTCAGTTGAAGATCAGACACCTCTATTTTTCTGCCTTCCATCTCTTAAAATTGCCTCAGAAATCTAACATCCCTTCCCAACCCTTCTCTTTTTCAACTGGGGTTCACGCTATAGCCAAGGCAGGCCTGGAACTCATATATCACAGGAACTTATATATCACAGGCTAACCTTGAACCTGCAGCAATTTTTCTGCCTTGATCTATTGGCTTATAGGCATGAGCTATAACAATGGCTAGCTTGAGGTTTGTTTGTTTTTGTTTTTGTTTTTGTTTTGTTATAGTGAATAACAACCCCCACCATCAAACAAACAAACAAACAAAAACTAGAACACAGCAAAACAGAAACCCTGGGCTGACTGTGATGTAACTTAGTGTTGTATGACAGTTTTCCCAGAACTAAACCATTTCCTCCTGGAAGAAGTGGAGATTTTGAGCCCCAAAGCTGATGGAAGCAGTAAACAGCTGCCAGGGCTTAGGCTCAGGCCATCTGAGTAGCCAAGAGGAGACTCTTGAATCTTCTGAGCTTCTCTTGGGGATGCATGTTATTCTTTTGCTTAAATTAGAAATGAAGAAGAGGCTCAAGATGAACACGAGACTAAGAGAATACATTAACCAGTTTATTATAGGCCTGGCAGAGTAGAGAGAGTAAGAGAGAAGAGAAACAAAGTTAATGGCTGACCGCCATGTGCCATAGAGAGAAGTGAAGGGAGGAAGAGAGAAGAGGCAGAGAGAGAGAAGAGAGAAGGAAGAGAGGCAAAGAGAATAGAGGGAAGAGAGGCAAAGAGAAAAGAGGGAAGAGAGGCAAAGAGAATGTATGTGGGCAGGGGTCTGTCTTTTAAAGGGGTCCTCTACACCTGCGTGCAGACTTAGTTCCCTTGGAACCCTAGGCTGACCAGGTTACTGCCTGAGTGGATCCTGCCAGGTAACAGGGGCAGGCCAGCATAATGCCTGAGCCTTTCAATGCAGCTTCTGAGCACCATCATCAGTGGGCTTTTCAATGATGCTGCTGCATTTTAGCCATCTCTGATCTGTAAGTAATTATATCCATATTCTTGTAAGCAATTTCAATAAAAACTCATTGGTTCACCACCTTGACCTTTGGTCTCTCATGGGTTTTCCTATCCGGGAAGAGTAGATACGTGTTGTATTACCCCAGGAGAAGTTTCACACAATTGGTAGAATGCTTATCTAGCCGTGTATTTGATCCCCAATGTGAAAAAGTTATTTTTCTCTATAAAAGTAATTAGTGTAAGAAAAGTGAGGTGGAGAAGCAGACAGACTTGATTTCAACAGACTGAGACTACACTGCTGCAACAGTAAGGGGTCCCAACCTTTCCCATGGGACAAAGGTTGTGTTGTGCCTTGAGTCCAGAACCCCAAAGACCACTAAGAGACCAGATCCGATGTAAAAGCAAAGCATCTTTTTTTATTATTCCAGCATGCTGAGGCTCACCACCCTACTACACAAAGACAAGACAGCGATGACCCCAAGAAGGAGGTGGGGGCTTCTTTTAAACCTTACTGAGGGGAGTGTCTAGGGAAGTTAGATCATTTTTAAATATGACTGGCTTAAGCAAGTGGCAATCATATTAATGTTTTAATTGGCTGGGGCTAGTTAGGGGCTGGTCAGGGCTACAGTTTTCTATTTTGTGTCAGGCCTGGACAAGGCCCAGGTCCTGTCCTTGAGCTGCTGTGGTGGCTGGCTCAGGTCTGACCTGTCCTAGTACTGCTTGTACCAGGGGTGTTGCTTCTGGGGGTGTTGGAGATTGACTTTATTCGTGGCTTTTTCTCAGAAAAAAACCTGTTTGTTCAGTCTCAGGAAACTGAAATTGAAGCTTGTTCTCTGAGAGAAGAGTGAGCAGCCTGTTATGGCATCTGCTCAGTCCTTTCAGGTTGAGCGAAGCATGTAGAGCTATTTTGTGGTTTGACTGGGAGTTGTTTTTGATACCTGGGCGTATTGTTTCTGTAGGTGGAGTATGCTGGGGCTAAGTATTCTTTGTCGCTCAGGGCTTTTGTCCAGTATGGCCTGACTTAATTCCTCCTGACAGCAACCCAACAAAGGCTCATATTTCCTGAACCTCCCCCTTCCACTTTATGCCCATTAGCCAATTAAGTCAGATTGTGGAGTTGAGCTCCTATCAATGAGAAAAGCATTTTAGTTGGGCTTACAGTTTCAATAGGTCAGAGTCCAGGATGGAGAGAAGGCATAGCAGCATGAACTTTTGAGAGTTCACATCTCAAACACTGCAATCAGGAAGCAGAGAGCACACTGGAAATGGCAGGAGTCTTTTGAAACCTTAAAGCCCATCCCTAGTGATATACCTCCTCCAAGGCCACACCTCCTAATACTTCCCAAACAGTTCCACCAACTGGAGGCCAAGTATTAGAACATAAGAGCCTATGGGGCCAATTCTCATTCAAACTATGTATCCTCCAACTCATACATCATAGATTTCATGATGTTTCTCTTCTATGACTTACTGTTAGAGTGAAGGTTTTAGAATTGTTAGTTCATGGCCACTCCTGCGCAGCGATTCTGCCATTATTACTTCTAAAACTTGTTTGCCTATATTTGTGAATATCCACCCTGGCCAAATGCTGCTTGCCATAGGATTTCAACCTGGGGGGCAGGGTCTGGTACCTCTTCTCCTTTGCACTCTTGTGCTCTTTATGAGGTACAGATATTCTACTCAAAGACAAGCTCTTAGATCTTAAGAGGGTGTGGCACGGTGGGCTGTCATCTGCATCCTAGGATAGCTTAATGGATCCCTTCATTGCCAGATTTTTTGTTTTGTTTTGTTTTTTCGAGACAAGGTTTCCCTTTGTAGCTTTGGAGCCTGTCCTGGAACTAGATTTTGTAGACCAGGCTAGTCTCGAACTCACAGACATCAGCCTGCCTCTGCCTCCCAAGTGCTGGGATTAAAGGCATGTGCCACCAATGCCTGGCTCAGAGTTTTCTCCCATGAATTTTTAACTTCTTTATTGCTAGTCCCTTTAAAACAATTTGTTCTATTTATTTATTTATCTTGTTTTTTTTTTTTTCGAGACAAGGTTTCTCTGTGTAGCCTTGGCTGTCCTGGAACTCACTCTGTAGAGCAGGCTGGCCTCAAACTCATAGAGGTCATCCTGCCTCTGCCTCCTGACTGCTAGAATTAAAGGTGTGCACCACATTTCTTGGCAAAAAAATGTTTTATTGTGTCCTAAGTAGAGTTTCTATTGATGTGATAAAAGACCATAATCAAAAGTAAGTCTGGGAGGAAAGAGTTCATTTCTTCTTACAACTCTCAGGTCCCACTCCATCACTGAGGGAAGTCAGGATAGGAACTCAAGACAAGGAACCTGGAGTCAGGAAGTCAGAAGCCATGAAGGAGTGCTGCTTACTGGCTTGCTTCTTATGTCTTGCTCAGTCAGCATTCTTTCTTTTTTAACTTCTGTTTTTAAAATACTTTTATTATTTTTAGTTATGTATAGGTATGTGTGTGTGCAGGCAGGTATGTGCACATGAGTGCAGGTATCCTTGAACACATCAGATTTCCTGGGAATTGAGGTTACATAATGGTTGTGAGCCATCTGATATGGGTGCTAGAACTGAACTCAGGTCCTCTGGGAGAGTATCGAGTGTTCTTAACCATGGAATTTTCTCTCCAGGTCCTCTTCCAGATTCCTTATACCACCTACCCAGAGATGGCAACACCCCCAGTGGATTGGCCCCTTTTGCATCAATCATTAATTAAGAAAATGCCCACACACTTGCAGACAGGCCATCTGGTAGAGGCATTTGCTTAATTGAGGCTCCCGTTCCCAAATAACTGAAGTTTGTGTCAAGCTGACAAAAACAAAACAAAGTAAAAAACAAATTAAAACAAGTAAGACATAACCACGTGGGTAATATGTGAATACATGTGAAATTCTGAGTGTCAACTTTCAATAGAAATGCAGGTCCTTTGGGAAATTGTCAAAATGCAGGTTCTAACTTACTGAGTCTTGGGTAGGGACTGAGACTGCCTTTCTGAAGAGTCTTTAAAAAATAATAAAGGTAAAGAACAATGATTAAAAATGGATGTCCTTTATCCCACTGAAATTGGATGTATCTCTTATGGCACCCTATGATGTGATCTTGCCAAGCTTGGTTGAATTGGGTTTAGTTTCTGACAATGACATTGCGGTACAAATAACTTGGTCTCTGTCAGTTGCTTGAGAACCCTGTGGTTCAGGGTTTTTAACCATATGTAGGATGAACCACCTGAACCACTGAGGAAATGGAGAACAGAGCAAACCAGAGCCTTCTGGCTAGGTGACATTATCAGGAATTGATGAATCAGCATTTTCCCTCAGTAATCTCATTCCTAACACCTGTATTGAGGTTACATTGTTTAGCTTTCCATCACAATAATGCAATCTTGAGACAATTATAAAGAAAAACAAACAGTTCATTGGGTTCATGGCATTTGGAGATTCCAGTCCATGATCAAGTGGCCACCATTGCTTTGGACTTCTGGTCAGATGGCAGGCAGATCATGACAGGACTATGTGTCACAGGTCCTACCTCCTGTTTGTCCCTAGTATCTCCCCACAGTGGTCAACACTGTCAGCTTGATTTGATTGAGAGCTGCTGTAAATCGCACTTCTGTTAATAAAACACCTGACCAAAGAAACTTAAGGAAAGAGGGCTCATTTTGGCTTACAGTTTGAGAGGGCAGTGCCGGGGAAGCATGGCGGCATGAGCATGAGGTTAATAGTTACATTGCGTTTATAGTGAGAAGGAAGAGATAAATGCCAGTGGTCTGCTAGATTTCACCCATGTATTTAGTCAGGATTCTAGTACAGGGGCTAGCACCACCCACATTCAGTACTGGTCTTTCCTCCTCAGTTAAACATTTCTGGAAACACCTTTATAGGTAATGCCTGAGGTGTGTTTCCTAGTTATTTAAACCTATTTGAGTTGACAATGATTATCAGCCATCAGTTTGTATGGGTGTGTCTTAGGGTTTCTATTGCTGTGAAGAGACACCATGACCACAACAACTCTTATAAAGGAAAACATTTAATTGGGGTGTTTTGCAGTTTCAGAGCTTTAGTCCATTATCATCATGATGGGACATGGCAGCGTGCAGGCAGACATGGTGCTAGAGAAGGAGCTGAGAGTTCTACATCTTGATCTGTAGGCTACTGGAAGTCAACCCAGATACTGGGTCTTTAGGCTTCTATTTACACAAACCCAAATCCTTCTGTTTAGGACATTATCCCCAGCACTGTTCTGGAGGATGCTTCTTTGGTTTTAACAAACAGTAACTAAGACAATATCATCTTTTACTCTACAATGATGCTCTAATTTAGCTTCGAGAAAACTCATTGGAAACTCAGAGGTTTGTCTTATCCTCTTACAAGAGAGATGGGATGTGACTCATTGGAAGCCCAGGCCAGACGGTGGGCTCTAAGTTGTTTCTAAGAGTTCTCTCTTTCCTGCTGGTCTTGTGTGATACCAATCCATATTGAAGATGCCTGGCCTGTTTAGTAACAAGATATTGCAGAGATAATGGTATTCTTTCTAAATTTTATGCATAAGAGTGTTTTGCCTGCACGTCTTTCTGTATGCTATGGGTGTATCTGATGCCTGCAGAGGTCAGAACAATGTTCGATCCTCTGGAATTAGAGTTATGGATAGTTGTGAGCTACCATGTAGGTGCTAGAAACTGAACCCTGTTCCTCTGCAAGATCAACAAATGCTCTTAACCATTGAGCCATCTCTCCAGCCCAACTGTACCATTAGAAGACCCTAAGGCTGAATCTGCCAGCTAAGTAATTCCTAATTTCCTTACTCAGAGCAACTGAGAGTCATAGACAGCTTGTTTAAACATTCCTCTAACCTAGCAATAAACAATATGGTGTTTCACCACAGAAGTAGTGCTAGCTTAGTAAGTTGCTTCTTTTAGAACTTGGTCGGTTCCTCTGAAGTGTTTACCAAGTGCCCAGTGCTATTTGTTTGCTCTGGCTTGTACAACAGAAAACTGAGGGAGACCAAAAGTGATAAAAACCACAATAATGTTCTCTCTGAAAGACCTATCCTAACCACAGAGAAGGGAAACTTGTTTTTTTTTTTTTTTTTTTTCCCCCAAGATAGGGTTTCTCTGTTTGACTGCTCTGGCTGTCTTGGAACTCCCTTTGTAGACCATGCTGGCCTTGAACCCAGAGATCCACCTACCTCTGCCTCCTGAATGCTGGGATTAAAGGCATAAGTCACCACAGTTCAGCTCTTAATTGCTAATTTCATTTAATTTTTTGGAGGTAAACAGCTATACTTAATCATAGGCTTGTTTATCCCATTGCTAATACTCCTCTTTTTAAGAATGTTAACATAGAGACTATTACATAAACTACAAATAAACAATTGAAATATTACATCCTGAACATATGTAACCACTTGGATCAAGAAACATTACCAGTCTCACAGGCCAGCAGGCAAACCACCTGTCGTGTAAGCCTAATGACTTGAGTTTAATATAAAAGATGGAGAGAAATGACTCCATAAAACCATCCTCTGATTTCCACATGGGCACGATGGCACAGGCACATGCCCCCAAAATAAAAATCTCTTAGAGGCCTGTTTCCCTTTCTGCTTTTACCCCTAAGTAGTAGTCATCTTTACCTCATATTTTACATTAATATTGAGAAGGCTGGCCTCAAACTACATAAGGGAGACCACCTGCCTTAACTCCTGATCCTCCTACCTCCACCTCCCATGTGCCAGGATTCCAGGTCTGTACCACGATGACCAGCCCTATTGAATTTAATTAACTAATTAATGCCAGGTGGTGATGGAGGTGGTGTGTCTTTGGTAGCACAATGGCAGCATACCCTTTGATTTCAGCTCTTGGGAGGCAGAGGCAGGCAGATCTATGAGTTTGGGGCCAGTCTGGTCTACAGAGTGAGTTCTAGGATAGTCAGGGCTACACAGAGAAACCTCAAAAAAAAAAAAAAAAAAAAAAAAAAAAAAAAAAAAAAGGAAACGGAAAACAACTAATTAGTAATTGAAGTGCTGAGGATTAAATTCAGGGCCTTGGGTATATCAGGCAAGTACCACTGAGATAGACCCCAGCCTCTGAACTTAATACAGAATCTTACAGTACACTTTGTCTCTCTTTCTTTGAAACAGGGTGTCACTATGTGGCCCAGGGTGGCCTCAAACTCACAGAGATCTACCCATCTCTGCCTCCTGAGTGCCAGGACTGATTACAGGCTACGTGCCACCATGCCCAACAATTTGCATTTCTGATTTAAGATTATATAAATATCCTACTTCATTGTTATTAAATTTGATATCATAGACTGTCAGCAAGTTCCCAACATAAACAATGTAAGGGTTGAGAATTATATTTAAGAGACAAAGTTGGGCATGGTGGCACGTATGCCCATGAACACACACTCCAGCTCCCAGGAGACTGAGGTAGGAGCATTGCAATTTCTGGGCCAGCCTGTGTTACCTAGTGAGTTTGAGGCTACTGGAACTATGTAGGAAAAAAAAAAAAAGGATGTTTCAAAAAGCTAGGGTTTTTGTTTTTAGTAATTTATTGAAAATTCACTTAATCTGTAGCCTTGAGAGCCTACTGAGTTCTGCAATTACAGGTATGGACCACTATGCTTGTGCCAAGGCAGAGAATAGCTTAACTTCTCCCATGACAGGAGGGAGCCTGAATCCAAGTCTTCACTATACTAAGCAAGCACTCTCTAAAGGCACTACATTCCCAGTTCTCTGTCATTTTTTAAATCTCTATGTTTTTAGACAATTGTCTCATCACTACATCTAAGCCTTGACTTCTATATTTTACAAATAAAGCTGGCTGAATTGGCCAAGACTTTGTAACTAGTCAAAATCCCATATCCATGCCTGACTCCCCTGGCTTGCCCTTGGCTTCAATTTTGGCTGAGGCTGCAGAAACAGGAGCAGTAGTGGTGGCTGTTGTCACAGGGGCAGCAGCCACGAATGTAGATGGGAGTAGCTAAGAAGGCCTTGACCTTATCAGCAAGTGGGAAGGTGTATTCTGTTGCCACAGGCGAAGCCAAGCATGGAGACAACAGTTAGATAACCAGTTTGCACACAACACTGGAAGCAAGAGTGCAGTTTCCTCTGTGATATCAAGTACTTCTGGCTTGTAGATCCAATGAACACCAGCTGGATGATTAGCCCAAAGGAGGAAAGGGGCATGCTATGGCTTTGATGGCTCTTTGTCTCATCTATGTCTTGTCTTTATTGCTTGCACATAACTCAGAATTCCAATGACGTCTGAAGATTTTAGTGGTGAAGCCTAAAGTCTAAAAGGAGTTCTTCTCAGGCCCTAGCCCAGTGCTTTGAGTTGGCATAGTGGCCACAAGTGGGGCAGAGACAGGGTAGCATCTTACTGTCAGCATTTGGGTACCTGATACTCCAGGGGTAGCCAGGAAAGTGAAATCCCCTGGAGGTACTGAAGGTTGGTGAGCACCATGTGGGTGCTGGGAATCGAATCATGATTCTCTGCTCTTAACTGTTGATTTGTCCCTCAAGCTCTGCTACGGGTATTCTTGATTCTTGTTATATCTGTGTATGGAGTGTTTTTCTGCAGGAGCTGGAATTTCAAGTAAGGAAATAGGGTTTCCATAGTTAATCCTACACCATGGGGTACTAGTTTGGAGTGAATATGGAAGTACTTACTATTCGACAGACACAAGAGAAGCTCAGCCTGGTATTATTAATGATGGAGTAAGTGGAGATAAGAGGGTTGTCACTCAGCGGACACTATTGCCTCTCCGGAAAAGTACTCAGGAAATTGTGAGAAAGCCCCAGTCACTTAAAATTGATGGAATGTCTTAGGGGTATAGCTAGGTGGGGATACTTCTGGGGTCAAGGCAGCCTTTGGTAGTGGGGGATGTTGGGAAGAGCCTCTAGTATATGAGGGGACCTCAGGATTGTTAGGAAAAGACAAAAAACAAAAAACCAACCAAAAACAAAAAACAACAAGAAACAACCCAGTTGCCAAATTCTTTTCTGTACTCCAACACACCACGAAAAAAGGGGATCCCTGTCTTCTGCAAAAAGCCAACCCAGGGGGCTGGAGCTATTGTTCAGTGATTAAGAGCACTAGCTAATCTTGCAGAGGACAGGGGATAGGTTCCTGGACTCTATGGTGAATCCCTCGGCTTTTCCGCCCTCAGCGGGCTTTACGCACGCCCCTGGGGCACAGACATACACACAAGTATGTAAAAAAGCTCAAACAAGCACACGAACCAACTTCCTGGCCTTCACACCGCCTCCTTCAGGCAGGAGGTAAGTGAAGAATTTAGAATCCACCTCCTCCCGCCAGTTGCCATGGAGACCAACTCCAGTCTTTTCATTCCTTCTGGTACCGGGAATGAAGGGTAGTAGCCCAAACACAAAGGAAGAGACGGTGCCTGCACAGTACGGATGGCTGTGGTGCCCCTTCCGCAGATACAGAACCAGACCCAGAAACAAAAGCAAAGGTTAGTCACGGCTCAAAGTCTTTCCTTCTGCTAACACTGGCTACTAATGGCTTCGGGAGCTGAAGGAAGGCGCGATTCATGAGCGCCCGCACCCGGCAGCGAGGAGAGACTAGGCGAAGTCCCGGGAGAGTTCGAGGAAAAAAGGGGAGCCGACCGGCTACCCGTCTCGTGTTTGCGCAGGAGGGGGCGCCCCTCGCTCGACTCGTCCGTGCGCCGCCGCCATCATCTCCGCTCCGTTGTCCTGAATGACTGTCATTGGGTGGCAGCGCGGGCCCTTCGGCTCGAGTCTCAGAGCCGATTGGACGACGGCCCTGCCACTCTCTCATAGTCAGCTCGGATTGGTTCGCTGCACGTTGGCGCAACGGAAGAGGTGGCAGCCCGCGTGCGCTTGCGCTCAGCGGGCTGCGCGAAGACGGCGAGGCGGCGCTGGGGGCCTGGCTCGGGCGGCAGCGGCGGCTGTTGCGGATGGGAGCGGGCCGGCTCGGCGCGCCTATGGAGCGCCAGGGCAGGGCTGCCGCCGCCTCAGCCGCGGCCGGCGAGTCGGTGTCCTTGGACGTCGAAACGCGGAGGCGGGAGCCGCTCAGGCGCCGGGCGAACAGCGCGGTGCCGTCGGCGTCCGGGGCGGCGGAGGGCGTGAGACGAGAGCGGCCTGGCTCCCTCAGCGGCACCGCCTCGACCGTCCGGCCGCGCGGCGAGGGCCTCCGGAAGAGGCGGCCGCGTAAGTGCCCCGGCTGGCCGTCGTTGCTGCGCGCGAGCGCTGCCCGCGCGGGCTGTCCCCGCCACTTCCTTCCTCCCCGCCTCCTGGGGCGTTCTTTCCCCGAGAATGCCTCGGTTTTATTCTTGAGACGGCGCCTCCTCTCCCAGACCCTTTGAATCTCCTACCGCGTTCGCCTATTAAGCCTTTTATTTGGCGATTTCGAGCTCGCTGGATAACTGTCCCCCGTGGGCCTAACATTCCAGCCTGGGCTTGGTACGCCTCTCGCTTGCTTTTTCTTCCTGAGAGAATTCAGGTCATCTCGCCCCCAGAGCTTTCCCCCATTTTCGTTCCAGTTCACGGGAATTCCGGTTTCAGCTGTAGCATTTTGTGCATTAAGGCCTTTTCTTTGGAGGGGTGTCGACCTGCTCCTCAGTTGCCCAGGGAGTTACTCTTTCCAGAGAGTCGGTTTCTCATTTTATTACTGATTGTATTTCTTGCCTTGTGTATTTTCTCCCCTTCAAGACTTGGGGTCTAGAAGCCATTATTATTGCTGAAAGTGCCAATTGTCCTGTTACTGTAGTAGGAACTTTGCAGCAGTTTTTTACACGTGGTTAAGACTTGGTTGTTAGCTTAACTATATGAGGAAGGTAAATGAATAATGCAGTCTGTGAGAGTTACGGAAAGCGGCCTGGTGTGCGTTGTCTGTGCCCAGCCCAGCTAACTGCCCAGTTGCCTTTATGGGTGATTTGAGTGGTTGGCTGTAGCCCTGTTTTGTCATGGAAAGTTATATATATTGTCTTTTCTCTTTTTTGCAAGAGATTTGATAATACAGGCTGCTTGAGAGTCGAAGACCCTGTCCTAAAAAGAAAAAAGAAAAGCCACTTTTCAATCTATTACTGTTGTAAAGTTGTTTGCTTGATTTAAGTTTTTATTAATTTATTTTGGCATGTGAGAGAGAGTAAGAGTGTGAGTTTGTGTGTGTGTGTGTGTGTGTGTGTGTGTGTGTAGATCCGAAGACAACTTTCCTTAGTCTTGGGGATGGAGGGCAGTCTCCCACTGAGCTATCTCACTGACCCTGATGTATCTGTTTTTGTTTTATTTATTTTTATTTTACGTATATTCACCAATATACTTGCACATCTGCTTGCACATCTGTGTGAGGGTGCCAAGTCACTTAGAGCTGGATTGCAGACAGTTGTGAGCTGCCATGTGAGTGCTAGAAATTGAACTCTGGTACTCTGGAAGAGCAGCCAGGTGCTGAGCCATCTCTGCAGCTCGTTTGTTTTTTTTTTTTTTTTTTTTTTCTTTTTTTTTTTTTTTTTTGAGACAGCAGCCCGTTTGTTTTTAGGACAGGAATTTCAGTATAGCCAAGTTGGCCTCATATTTAGGACAGTTATCCTGCTTTAGCCACCTTAGTGCTGGGATGCGCCACTACCAGTCACTCCCCTCTTAGGCTTTCATCTTTTCTTCCAGTAGTGAGTTTGAGCACAGGGCTTTGTACATTCTGGTACATGTTCTGTCACTGGGCTATATATAATATCCCTGGTCCAAGCACCACAGTTTTGTTGTTTTGAGACAATCTCATATAGTGCAGGATGGCCTTGAACTCCTGATTCTCTTGTCTACCTCCCAAGTTCCGAGATTACAGGCCTGTGCACCAAGCACCTGATTTTTAAGCAACACAAAAACATTAGTTCGACCAGGTGGTGGTGGTACACACCTTTAATTCCAGCACTCGGGAGGCAGAGGTAGTTGGATCTCTGTGAGTTCCAAGGCTAGCCTGGTCTACAGAGTGAGTTTCAGGACAGCTAAGGCTACACAGAGAAACCTTGTCTCAAGAAAACAGAAAAAAAAAATTAGTTCTTTTATGGGCCTGTATTGTATTACATTATTTGACATGAATGTTAATTTTAGAGGTTTTAACATAAGATGATTAGTCATATGTAGATAGTTGCTTGTGGCCACTGGTATTTGGAGTATTATTTTGGATTAGTTGTATATGGGTCCAGCACAGTTCAGCCTTCTGAATGCCTGTGAGGTATGTGGTGGTAGTCTGTTTCATTGATCAGAGAAATGGTGCCCAGTAACAAGTGTCTACTCTGTTGGAATATAAATGGAATTTAGGAATTTGAGCCTTTGTGCTCCTGCTTATATCTACTCTTTTACTGAATTGTTCGTCTTGCTAGGTTTTTTTTTTTAATTTTTTGTTTTGTTTTGTTTTTCATTGCTTTAGACCAAACAGACATGATCTTTTGTGTTCAAGGCTGTCTTGTTCAAGGGGAAAAATTGTGACTAAGTACTGTTCGTAAAAAAGACCTACAGGGCTGAGGAGATAGCTTGGTCGTTAAATTGCTTGCTTCAGAAGTATGAGGATCCAAGTTCAAATCACCAGAATCCAGGTAAAAAGCGGGGTGTGCTGTCATGTGCCTGTAATACAGTGATGGCCATGTTGGCAGATCCCTAGAAGTTTACTGGCTAGTTAAGCCTAGCCTACTTGGTAAGGTATCAGGCCAATGAGAGTCACTGCCTCAAAAAGTATTAGGCACCTGAGGAGCTACACCCATGCACATGCATGTACTTTAGTTTGTACTTGCACATTCTCATATATGAATGATACAGAGAGCAGATTTCAGGGCCCAGTTCAGTGGTTGTAATAAGAATTGGAGAGGTGGTGGTTCACACCTTTAATCTCAGCACTCCGGAGACAGAGGCAGATAGATCTTGAGTTCAAGGCCAATCTGGTCTACAGAATCAGCTCCAGGACAGGTATACAGACAGACCCTGTCTCAAAACAAAAAGACTCTGAAGAGGTGTTGAAGAAGCTGCCTTAATGAGATGTGTGACCCATGCTTTTAATCTGACTGAGCAGTTGGGAGATAGAGTCAGGTGGATCCTTGTGTTCGAAGACTGGCCTGGTCTACAGATTGAGTGCCAGGACAGCCAGGGTTACATAGAGAAATACTGTCTCGAAAAGAAAAAAAAAGTTGCCTTATAAACAAAAGTTATTGAGATCAGAATGATTCAAAGACAATTGGGAAAACGTACAGGCTGTGTATATTAAAGTGGTTTCAGAACTCATTTGGGCTGTGTATGTTGTATTAAAGTGGCCTCAGAATTTTTTGAAGGTACTAGGCAGACAAAAGTAGGCCTTACTTATTTTTGGGGGACTGTGTTTCTTGTTTCCTGAGCTGATCCTTAGCTGTATAGCTGAGGATGACCTTGGATTTGATCCTCTTTACCTCTCAAAGGCTGAGATTACAGGTTTTTGCCACTATGTCTGCTTTATCTGGTGCTAGGGATTATTGAACCCAGGACTTTCTGCATGTTAGGCAAGCACTGTGCTTACTGAGTTACATTCCTTTTTTTTTTTCAAGTATAAACAAACCACAGGCATTTATTTATTTTGGTGTGTATGTGTGCATGTGAGGGCACATATGGAGAGTTTAGGGGACAACCTGTAGGAATTGGTTTACTCCTGTTTGTGAATCCTGGGTGGGGATTAAACTTAGGCAGTCAGGTTTGGAAGCAGGTGTCTGTACCCACCGAGCTATCCTGCCAGCCTCTGATTTATTTAATTTTTTAATATGGTGTCTGATATTGACTTTATTCCTTTGCTTTCTCTGATTGTCAGATAAATCATGATAAACTGTTTCAGATAATGAACCTGCTGAAGAAGGTTTTTTTTTATATTATTATTATTATTATTGGAGATATGGTCTCAGCTCAGGCTGGCCTTGAACTCATGATTCTTCCATCTTAGCTTCCTGAGTGCTAAGATTACAAGCAAGACCACCACTCCAGGATTCAAACAAGGAATTGGCTGTTTTACATTCATCTGATCTTCTGTACTACCCAGAGATATCCTGTTACATGGAGAACATATCTTGTTGGCTGCTGAACTCTTCCAAGAGTGTACTTTAGTCTTAGCTCTGAGAGAGTCTGCTGACAACTAAATAATTCTTTATCTCTATTGGAAAAGCCATGTGAGGTTAGAAACTCTTATTTTAATGTCTTTAAACTTCCTTCTTTTTTTTTCTTTTTTTTCTTTTTTTTGAGACAGGATCTCTTTCTATAGCCCTGGCTGTCCTAGAACTCGATATGTAGACCAGGCTTTGAAGTCACAGATATCTACCTATCTCTGGCTCCTGAGTGCTGGGATGAAAGGCATGCACCACCATGCCCAGCTTATACTACTTTTCTAAGGCAGTTGAAACCAGTAGGTGCTAATTTGTTTTGTAACCTGTGATCCTGGTTCATTACTATGTTCTACCCCACATTTGCTTGAGCAGTGAGGTTTCCAGACTGGTTTCATCCTAGACTTCTGAATTAGAAGGGACATGAGAGGCATGTGTAAGAAATGTAAAGTACTTTTTAAATTAAACTAATTTGGGCTAGAGAGTTGGCTCAGCAGTCAAGAACATTTGTTGCTTTTGGGGAGGGTCTGGGTTGGATTCCTAGCACCAACATGGTGGCTCACAACTGTCTGTAAATCCAGTTCCAGAGGATCTGCCTTCTTTGGACCTCTCAGGGCACTAGGCACACATGAAGTGCACACACATACATTCATACAAAGCACTCATAAACATGAAAAAATAAATCTCGAAAAATAACATTAATGTTGTTTGTGTTTGGGCATATGTGCTGTGATGCCTATGTGGAAGTCAGAGGACAAGTTATAGGAGTTGGTTCTCTCTCCTCCCACTTTATGGGTCCTAGGGGCTCAGCTCAGGTGGTTAGGCATAGTGGCAAGTGCCTTTACCTACCATCTTACTGACCCAGAAGTTCTTTAAAGACTTTAGATCAGGTGGGTGTTATATCTCACAGGATGAGAGAATACTAAGTAAAGATTATTTAAGATTTCAGGAATTGCCAGGGAAATGGTTTAGTGGCTAAAAACATTTGTCAAGTATTTTGAGAAATTTTTCCTGGGTGGAGAAAGCAGCCTCTATCCCCATCTCCTAAGGTTCCAGTGATAATCCGTAGTTCACACTGAGGAACCAATGAGTTGACTAGGGTTTTTTTTTTTTTTTTCTTTTTTTTTTTTTGGTTTTTATCGAGGCAGGGTTTCTCTGCGGCTTTGGAGGCTGTCCTGGAACTAGCTCTTGTAGACCAGGCTGGTCTTGAACTCACAGAGATCTGCCTGCCTCTGCCTCCCGAGAGCTGGGATTAAAGGTGTGCGCCACCAACGCCCGGCAACTAGGGTTTCTTATAGCCTAAAGTAGCCACTAAGCATGTCTGGTGGCTTCCCTAAGGCTAGCCCCTCCTTGAGAAGCCATGTGCAGTTAGGGCAGCATTGCATACAGGTGACTGGAGGAGTGGTTGGATACTCAGGTGAGGGTCCAGTGACTCTCCCTACCCCTTCTATGAGGGAACAGTAGTAGTCAACAAGCCCAGTTGTGGTAATTTTTTACAAGTGCTATAGCTGAATTGATGAAAATGATGACTGTTTGGTTCATAGGACAGTGCTGTACAAAACCTTGCAAACCTACATCAGTTTGATCCCCAGAACCTATCTGTAATCCCAGCCTTTCTATGGTGAGATGGGTGGCAAAGGCAGGAGAATCAGCTAGAAGCAGAACCAGAGTCCCTGTATCAATAAATTGGAAGAAGAGAATTGACTCCTGAAAAGTTGTTCTGTGGCCTCCATACACATGCTGTTGGCACAAGAGAATAAATTATGAAGGCTGGGGCCATCATGCAGGAATCCCTGATCTCAGGATTGTATAAACCAGGAGTGGTGGCACCTGTATTATCCTAGCACTAAGGACAAGGCAGGAGAATAAAAAGGTGAAATCATTTTTGGTTACCCAGTGAATTCAAGACTAGTCTGTAATATATGAGATTCTGTCTCAAAAAAAAAAAAAAAAAAGGAAGAAAGAAAGAAATATAGGGTAAAGATTTAACTTGGTAGAGTTCTTGCTTGGCAAATATTTGGCAATTTTAGCATTGCTTTAAATAAGGTAAAAATGATGGCAGCAAGATGCTAATGATAGTTATGTAGCTACCAATTAAAAAAATTATTTTCATTTTATGTGCATTGGTGTTTTGCCTGCATGCATGTCTGTGTAAGGGTATCAGGTCTTGGAGTTACAAGACAGTTGTGATCTGCCATGGGGGTGCTGGGAATTGAACTTGGGTACACTGGATAAGCAGCCAGTGCTCCCAACCATCTTTCCAGTCCCATAGCTATCAATTTCTAGGTGTTTGTTAGACGCTGTGCCCCAGGTATTTTATTTAGATCTCATTATCTGATGAGGTAGGGGTTTTGTGTGAGAGTGTGTGTGTATGTGTATGTGTGGTGTGTGCGTTGAGAATTAGGGTACATATGCCCATCTAATGTACATATGGCCCTGAGCAGGGCATAAGGTATCTTCTATTGCTGTGTGATTGCTTGAGTCAGTGTCTCTTACTAACAGGAAGCTCACCCTATCAGTAAGAGATAGCCTATCAGCAAGGATGGCTAGCTAGTGAATTCTTGGGATCCACTCCATACCCCCTCATATTGAGGTTACATGCATGCACAGCTATGCTGTTTTCTTTTTTCTTTTTTTCTTTTGGAATGTAGGGACTTGTGCTTGTAGAGTATAAGAGATTCACTGAGCCATATCCCCCCCCCCAGGTGGAAAAATGCCTAGTGAAATTTAAAACTGTTTGAGATATCATGATGTACAGTAAAATGCCTTTTTGGCAATGTATATACAATAAAGTGTGTAGGAAGTATGAGAACATTGGTGTCAGAGTCCCCTTTGGTATTGTGGAGGAAGAGCTCTTTCTTTAAAGATGGCCCTTGTATGATGTAGCACATGAAGGAGTTCTTTGAAAATTGGTGATTTTTGGACTCATTGCCACTAATGGGATAGCCTTAAATTTCATTGGTCTAGAAAACAAAGCTTTTTTTGTAGCTTGTTGATACTAATTTAGAAAAGAGGTGCCTTGGCTTTTGGGGAACATTGGTGTTGATCAAGTGGAGTTGGTGTGTTTTAAGTGTCTCAAGGTTTGTTTGGAAACCAAAAGGGCCTGTCTCCCTTCCTAGTGATAAAAATTTTAGTGCTTTTGATTTTCATGTTCTTTTCCATCCTCATTGTAAACTATTAAATTTTTTTTTGTGTGTATATGATTTGTGTGTGTGCATGTGCACATGGGTGCAGGCATGTGTGGGCCATAGCATGGGGTGGAGGTAAGAGGACAATCTTGAGTATGGCCCCTTGTCTTCCATTTTGGTTGAGACAGGTTTCCTTTGTTTGCTAACTGGCCTATTAAGTTTTGGGGGTTCTCCTATCCCCACCTCCCACTTATCTTTCAGAATGCTGGGATTGCAGATGGGAGCTATGGGAGCTGGGGGTGCTCAGCTCCTTATATGCATGCTGGGACCTAAGGCTTTTTTTTTTTTTTTCAAAGGATTTATTTATTATGTACACATTGTGCTGCCTGCATGTATGTCTGTCTACATGCCAGAAGACGGCACCAGATCTCATTATAGATTTTTTTTTTTTTAAGCCACCATGTGGTTGCTGGGAATTGAACTCAGAACCTCAGGAAGAGCAATCTGTGCTCTTAACCTCTGAGCCATCTCTCCAGCCCAGAGCCTAAGGCATTTTATCTTCATATTTTTACAGTAAGCCCTTTACCCAAGGAGTCAGCTTCTGTCCCTTGAGCTAACTTTTTATGGGTTTTTCTTTCCCCCAGCAAATCTGTGTCCCTTTTAAACAAAGATACTTAATTTTAAAGTCTCTTCATAAGAACTTTTTCATCATTGACTTTGTAAATTAATTTTTAGAGAAGAGTTAGGAACTGGGGATAGTTCAATTGTAAGGTGCTTGTGTAGAGATGGGGACTTGATTTGTATCCCTAGCACCCAGGTGGAGTCTGCCAGTATACCCAAGTGTTTGAGTTGTAGGTTTAGTGAGAGACTCATACAGTAAGGTAGAGAAATGATTGCAGTAGATACCCAGTGTTGATTCCTGGCTCCCATGTGCACACCCAGTCACGCACATGAAGCTACTAATTACTAGACTATCCCACCCTCACGATGGAAATTGAACTTAGAACCTTATGCATTCTAGGCAAGCACTCTACTACTGAGCTCTATATTCCCAGCTCAGTTACAGGATTTCTCTGTGTAGCCCTAGTTGTCCTGGAACTTGCTCTGTAGAGTAGACTGGCCTTGAAATCAGAGATCTGCCTGCCTTTGCCTCTTGAGTGCTGTTATTATTATTATTTTAAGTCCGTAGAAATAGAGACAGTTTAAGAAAGACAGTCTCAAGAATAGGAGTGGGCGAGCAGTCTTGCAAAATGCAGACACTCAAAAGCCTCTTTATTCTGTTTTAATAGCTTTTCCAAGACTTTATTTTATTTATTCATCAGTAGTACTGTAACTTTATACACAATTTTTTTCTGTTTTCATTTGTATCTTCCTTTTGGTGTCTATGTGTAGGTAGGTGTTACATGGCTTTACAAGTGTGGAGGCCAGAGGAAGACACTGGGTTTGTTCTACATTCGCTGCTTTTTTTTTTTTTGAAACAGTCTCTCACTGAATTTGGGCCTAGGCTGGGGGCCAGCAAGCCTCAGCCTCCTCCTGTTTCCACCCTCCACAGGGATGGGGGAATAGACATTCATGCAGCAACAACCAATTTTTTACCTGAGTGCTAGGATATTCAGGTTCTCTTGTGCAGCAGGTGCTCTAACCACTGAGTCATCTTTCCAGCTTTTGGGTTTTTTTCTCACAGTTATGCTTTGTAGCCCTTGCTGGTCTGAATATGGTGGCAGTACTCCTGCTCAGCTTCCTGAGTGCTGAGACATGCATTACCATGTGTGGCTTCTGCCTATTTTAGGTCTAGTCTATTTTTCTAGCATTTGAAGTTGCACATGACATTATATTCATATATTTTTATGTATGTAGTCCAGCCTGTCCTTGAACGTAATCATCTTCTTACTTCAGCCTCTTGAGCACTAGAATTACATGTTTGTGCCACATATCCAGCTTAAAATTTGTTTTTAGCTGTGTGTAAAAATATTCCTGTTGACAGAGAATCTGTGTGAAGTTTTTACTCACATATTCATTGTATGTCTAAATCACTAGTGTTAGTTAGCATATTTACTCAAATTAATTTCTCTGTGGTGAAAACCTGCAAAATCTTTTAGGGCTGGGAATGTATCCAAGTCCTGGGGTATGTACATTACAGATGTGAGGCCTGGAGTTGAATCCCCTGGGCTATCCTTACCCCTAAACAGTATTGCCTATATCTAGTTATTTGAAAAATCTTATGTTCCTTTTCTCTTCTGGGGCTACTTTTATTTATTTTTTGACATGGGGTATTGTTATGAAGTACTAGTTAGCCTGGAACTCTACATATAACCATGCTGGTCTTGAACTTGCAATGATCCCCTGCTTTTGCCTCCTGAGTACTAGAATTATAGCTGTGCACTAGCACTGCATGATTTGTTATGTTTTAAAGCATCCCTTTTCTGTTCTAGTCTCCAGCTTCTCAGTCTTGTCCTCTTTCTTTTCCCTACGAGACAGATGTGCTGCATTCACTTCCTACTCCTTTCCTCCTTGATGTCCTTTGTTGAAATTATGTAAGTATTTTAGATCTTAAAGTCAGCATGCACTTATTCCTTTGCTTATAGCTTGGAAATAAAAATCTTTCTTATAGCTCTTGGAAATGTAAAATTGCACTGCTGTGCATCTACGTGAGTCAGAGACTCTGAGTAGCAGTCCTTGTGTGTAAAGCTTCTTTTGGATTCCTGCTTGAAAGCTGGTTGACAGATACCACTTCTAAACCTTTTTCCTGTATTTGAAGCCTGTGTACCTTTGTCTTCTAACACTCATGTTGCTGATGAAGAGCACTGCTTACCTTTGTGTAATTTATGTCTCTTCTAGGAACTTTGGTTCTTCTTAGTGTTTTCTGAAATTTTAGTAAGGTTTCTTCACTTATTTTACTTTTGGTTTTTCCAGACAGAGTTTCTCTGTAGCCCTTGCTATACTGGAACTCACTCTGTAGATCAGGCTTGCCTAAAACTCACAGAGTTCTGACTGCTTCTGCCTCCCAAGTGCTGGGACTAAAGGCATGCACCATCATCTCCTGACTTCTTTTCTTTGATTTTTTAAGATAAGGTCTCACGCCGGGCGGTGGTGGCTCATGCCTTTAATCCCAGCACTCGGGAGGCAGAGTCAGGCAGATCTCTGTGAGTTCGAGACCAGCATGGTCTACAAGAGCTAGTTCCAGGACAGCCTCCAAAGCCACAGAGAAACCCTGTCTCAAAAAACCAAAAACAAACAAACAAAAAAGGTCTCACTATGGATCACTAAGTGGCTTAGAACTCAGAGATTGGCCTGTGCTAAGACTAAATGTGTATTGCATCATACCTGGCTGTAGTAGGATTTTAAAAAAGTCTTAGTCTTCTTGAGTGTTTCCACTATGTCCCAAGAAATTTCTAGAGCTTCTGAGAGAAGGCTTTTGGTTTTGGTTCTACCTCTATTTCTCACTTTTTTTTTTGTTATTTTTGCTTTGTTTTTTTTGTTCTTGAGAGGCATTTTGGGAGGATTTCTTAGTTTTGTTTTCTCTTG
The DNA here is from genome assembly GCF_003668045.3 of Cricetulus griseus. Lineage (NCBI taxonomy): Eukaryota > Metazoa > Chordata > Mammalia > Rodentia > Cricetidae > Cricetulus > Cricetulus griseus. The sequence goes on along the minus strand of NC_048599.1, from coordinate 47,297,121 downwards.
TGTGACTGCACTCCCATTTTACTGTTAAGTGTTTGTTTGCTTGGCTTAGAGTATTTAGCTCTGTGACTCTCACATTTGGGTCACTGCCAACCTGTACCTTTGAAGCCCTTCCTCTCTTTACCAGTATGATCATACAGTTGGCCTTCTTTCATAGTTGCAGAAGTGATTAGTTCCTAGAGTATGCAGCCTTTTCTGCAAGACTTCTTTCACTCAGCTTGTTTTTGAGTTTCATAGATAAGTTTATGCAAGGGTGAGTGTTGAAAGCACCCCCAAACCCCATGATTAGGAACAAACTTTATTCATCTTTTTTTTTCTTTAAAATTGTGTGTGTGTATGTGTGTGTGTGTGTGTGTGTGTGTGTGTGTATGTGTGTGTGTGTATGAATATGTACGTGTGGGTGTAGATGCCAGAGGAAGCCAGAAGAGTGTTGGATCTCCTGGAGCTGTGGTTACAGGCAGTTGTGAGCTGCCTGGTGTGAGTGCTGGGAACTGAACTCTGGTCCTTTGTAAGAGCAGTGTGCATTCTTTTCCACTGAGCCATTTCCAGCTCCTATTTACCAGTTTTACACACACTTATAAGTATCGTTCCATTTACTTTTTAAAATCATTCATTAATTTTTGTGGTTTTGGTAATTATTAGTTTCTAATTTTTCATAGATGAGATCACATGTGTCTGAAGACATTGACTACTTGTTATTCCTGTAACTCTTTCTTCAGATACTTTATCATTTTGGTGGTATTTGTTCCCTTTTAGTGATTCATCCTTGGATGAGAAATCCTGTTAATCCATCAGTGGGTGTAGATTCTGTTTATTGTCTCCTGGGATGGAGTGTAGTTGAGAAGGGATGTATGTATGTATGTATGACCAGGTATGAAGGCTGCCCTCCCTTTGGGTGACAGCAGCCAAGTAGATGCTGTTCTGACTCTGACTCTGTGTCTCTGGTCCATGTACTCAAGAGATTGTTTGCCTTTGTGATGGTGAAAAGTACTCTTGGTAGAGAGAACTTGATGGCTGCTAAAACTTGCTCCCGTGTCATTCTGGCAGATACTCCGTCTGATGCTTGGGTAAAGTAACCCTGGGTGCTTTTTGACCTTCACAGCTGCTTCCAGCTTTTTTAGCATTCCTTTTGAGGGTTCAGAACAGACAATGACTAGATTATTGTGTGTTTTTCTTTTTTTTCTTTGTGTGTGTGTGTGTGTGTGTGTGTGTCTGTGTGTGTGTTCCAGAATTATTTTAGGAAAGAATGTTAATAAAAAACTTAAGCTTTTATTAGTCATTCCTAGATTTAGGGTTGAGAAGGCACCCTATGTCCATCTTTACCTATGTTCTTGAAGCTGTTATTTTTTAATTAAAATTTTTTATATGTATGGTTGTTTTGCCTATGTGTATGTCTGTGTACCAGGTGTGTTCCTAGAGCCTATGGAGGCTAGAGGGTACCAGATCCCCTGGAAATGTAGTTAAATACAGTTGTGAGCCCCCTGTTTATTTAACTTTAAAGTGTTTTGGGGGCAGCAGATAGCTTGGACTTAAAAGTCCATCGAAGCCTTTTATTTTTAAGCTGCCAGTGTTTTCCTTTTTTGTCTTTCCAGATAATGAACCTAGGGCCTGATGTATAGTGGATGTATAGTGGATAAGTACTCTGTCACTAAGCCCAGAGTAGTGCTGAGAGGAATTGACCCTGGGACTTTCCTTGTTCTTTAGTGTGAGTACTAGAGCTCTGTAAAGTCTCAACACTCCTTCCTTCGAGCAGGAGGAAGGGTGAAGATTTTCATTCACGGTCTTTATTTTTCAGAGCTGATACTTCATTTGTTAGCTTTGAAGTATTTCCTAGTATAGTTTGAGCACACAGAAAAGTTAGTTTGGGGCTGGAGGGATAGCTCAGCGATTAAAGGCTAGGCTCACAACCAAAAATATAAGAAAAGTTAGTTTGTCCTAATACTTTGATATTTTTGATTCACATTTCTTCTCCCCAAAATTTTTTTGTTTAGAATTTTATTCCTTAGAAACCATAGCCTGTGGAATAAGTTTCTAGTCAAGTAAATAAAAACCTTTATTTTTAGAAATAGTTATTTTGACTATTTTTTTTTCTTTCTCATTTAGTTTTTCCATGGTTTGGCTTGGATATTGGTGGAACCCTAGTTAAGCTGGTTTATTTTGAACCTAAAGACATCACTGCTGAAGAAGAAAAGGAGGAAGTGGAGAGTCTGAAAAGTATTCGCAAGTACCTGACCTCCAATGTGGCTTATGGATCCACAGGAATTCGGGACGTGCACCTTGAGCTGAAGGACCTGACTCTGTGTGGACGCAAAGGCAATCTGCACTTTATACGCTTTCCCACTCATGACATGCCTGCTTTTATTCAAATGGGCAAAGATAAAAACTTCTCGAGTCTCCACACTGTCTTTTGTGCCACTGGAGGTGGATCATACAAATTTGAGCAGGATTTTCTCACAGTATGCATTTTTTAGCTTATATACAATTTATGGTAATTTGATTGTTTAAAATGATGCCAATTACAAGTAGTAGAATCATTTACATTTCTAATGGAGCTGAATATTCTTGAGGGAAGTGAACATATATAAACTAGTGACAGTCAGGAGTTGATCATCTGGCGATTATTGGGTAGTGTGCTTTTTACCTGGTTGAAATATGTTGATGTGTATCAGCATAACACTTTACCATTTCTTTAGTATGAAAACTTTGAATATGGGATAAGCATGGTAAGAACCTACAAGAAGTATCATCATTACATCTCATTAAGGAGTTAAAAAAAAATTAAAAATTTAGTCCTGGGCTAGGGAGTTGGCTCAGTCAGTAAAGTGTTTGTAGGACCTGAGTTTATTCTTTAGAACCCATATAAAAAGGCTGTGTGTGGACTGGAGCAGTAGCTCAGCAAGGACCTGAGTTCAGTTCCCAGTAACCATGTCAAAACTGCCTGCATTTCCAGTGCCAGGGTATATAATGCTACTTGTGGTCTTGGAAATGCAGAGACATAAATAAAAATTAAGTTGACTGTGGTGGCCCATGCCTTTAATCTCAGCAGTACTCAGGAGTCAGAGGCAGGTGGATCTCTTTTGAGTTTGGGGTTAGCCTGGTCTACATGGCAAGTTCTAGATCAGTTAGGGATACATAGACTCCCATCTCAGAAACAACATGACAAAAAACTGGGTATTGGCCCAGAACTTGGGAGGCAGAGACAAGTGGATCCCTGGGGCTCAAGGACAGCTGTTATGGAAAATGCCAAGCCAGTGCAGAATCAGGAAAAAAGTAGATGTCACCTGAGGAATAACATCTCAGGTGTCCTTTGATCTCCACATGTGCACATACACCCCATCTGCCACAAAACTGCTTCCAATCTTGTATACCACATAGTTTCTCTTCTGCTACCTCAGTTGTTTTTCAGCATGCCTGGTTAAAAGTGATTTTGGGGGATTGTGGAGGACTGGAGAGATGTCTGAGTGGTTAAAAGTACTGGCTGCTCAGTACCCAGGTTTGATTCCTAGTACCCACATGGTGGCTGGCTCACAACCACGTGTAACTCCAGTTCCAGGGGATTTGGTATATATGTGTGGTGTACATGTAAGCAGATCAGATGGAATGGGGATTCTGGCACTCGGGAGTCACAGAATACTGAGTGTTACAGCTTGGATGGAAAGATATTCTGGTACTTGGGAGTTGCAGAACACTGAGTGTTACAGCTCAGATGGAAAGATATCCTGGAGCTCGGGAGCCAAGGAATACCACAGGTCACAGTTTACAGCCCAGCTCCAGGGATGGGCTTCCTGATGTAATAGCTCTGCTCCAGCCAGGAGAGGGCTTCCCAGGGAAGTTGTTACAGTTGGCTCTGCCCCCAGTGTAACAACTTTGCTCTGCCAGGGGAAGGTTAGGGGAAGGTTTCAGCCCTGCTCCCCGCCCAGGGTCTTCTCTGCTCCGCTGCAAAAGAAGGTCTTCACCTAAACCTCATTCAAGAGATTTATTGGGAGGGAAGAATCCAGGAGAGTGGCTGCCTCTGCTAGGGTGAAAGGAGGCAGCTGGATAGCCACAAGCTGGACAGACACAGGGTTTATATAGGGATCCTTAGGGGGCTGGGTTTTTCCAGGGAGATTTCCAGGGTGTGTTGGTCACATTTCAGTCCCTGAGCTTAGAATGACTAGATCTCCTGCTCAGGGATTGGTTAGTTTTCGGCACAGGTTTAGGATAATATTTGGCTCTGGTTTCAGGCCAAAGTGTGTTTCTTTCACTGGTCATTTTTAGCTTTTTGGCTCTAATTTTAGGGCCAGGGTGTATTTCTTTCACTGGCTCTGATTCCAGGGAAATAGTGTGCTTCTTTGGCACTGGTTTCAGGGTCAGGGCACATTCCTTTGGTTCTGGTTTCAGGGCCAAATTGTGTTTCTTTGGCTCTGCTAAGGGTATGTTTCCCTGGCTGGCCCCTTTTCCCTATAATACATACATGCAGGCAAAAATCTCATACACATAAAATTTAAAATAAAAACTTTAAAGTGGCTGGGCAGTGGTAGCACACACCTTTAATCCCAGCACTTGGGAGGCAGGGGGATCTCTGTGAGTTCAAGGCCATCCTGGTCTACAGAGTGAATTCTAGGGCAGCCAGAGCTGTTAAACAGAGAATCCTGCCTGGAAAATGAGAGAAAAAAAAATTTTTTTTAAGTGGTTCTTTACGGGCATTAGAGCTGACAGAAGAGCTGTTGTGTATAAACTAGGCAAATACAGTCCCAGCCTGTGCTATACTTGCCAACCAAGTTTCTCAACTGCATCTAAACTCCTAAGGCCAGTATAACACTGGGCATTAGGTTTTGTTTTCCTTTTGTGGCTGCAAGGTCTTGAGGCTAGGTCTTTTGAGGGTTGATGTGACAAAGGTATGAGAACTAACAAGTGGATTGATTGCTCAAGACCCTAGCCTTCAGAGTGCAATACATACAGACTTAAAATGTCTTCAATAGCCTCTTCTTTCTCTCTCTCTCTCTCTCTCTCTCTCTCTCTCTCTCTCTCTCTCTCTCTCTTTCTCTCTTTCTCTCTCTCTCTCCCTCTCTCCCCCTCTCTCCCTCCCTCTCTCTCCCTTTCCCCCTCCCTCCCTCCGCCCCTACCCTGTCTTTCTTTCGAGACAGGATTTTTTTGTAGTTTTAGAGTCTGTCCTGGAACTTGCTCTGTAGACTAAAATGGCCTCAAACTCACAGAAATCTGCCTGTCTGTCCCTCCTGAGTGCTGGGATTAAAGGCGTGCACCACCACTGCCCAGCTTCAGTAACCTTTTCATGCTACCAAATGAGAGTATTTGACTGAGGGAGGTTTTCCCTTCTTTGACTCTGTCAATACAAAGTATAGCTCTTGCTTCACAGGAGTTAAGTTTATTCTGAACCAAATGCAAGCAGTCAGGTTTGGCAACAGAAATTTGGGCTGCCCTGAACAACATGAATGACATCTTTTTGTGGAAGAGGTTACAGAATAAAAGGAAACCATGTCAGTGCTTTTCTAAATGCATTGGTGGGAACATCAGGTCGGCAGGTGCTATAGGTTTTAGATGTTGTCTAATGACTTTCTTATGTTTAAGCTAGTGGTCTGTTAATACATTCCAAAGATTTTAGCTGATAGTCTAAAAGAATGTTAAGTATGAATGTTGGCCATGGCTATTGAGAGGACTAAAGAACAATTAAGAACTAACCTTAGTCAGTATGCAGACTCTCCGACATGTACCTAGCTTTCCCAGGGAAATTGAGTTTATACTGTTTTAATGTCTCGTTCTTTTCCCCCTGTGTCACTACATAGTTTATGGCCTTGTTCTTTTCTGATCCCCCCCCCCCAACTGACTGTTGTAATCCAAGCATAGCAATGAAAACACACTAGTTAATAAGGTTTTACACTCTTTCCTTGGTTTTTCTTGTTTGTGGGTTTTAGTGGTTTTGTTTTTTTGGTTTTTTTTGTTTGTTTGTTTGTTTTTCTATGAATTCAGGTAAGGAGTAGAATAGCAAGTACTCCTTTGTGAGAGTCTCCCAGTAGGCTAGATAGCTAGGTAGGTGGAGAAAACTTCTGTTTCCAAGGTGCTGTAGAGGCCCCATTGCAATAAATACTTGAAAACCATTCAGGCCATTAACAGAGCCTCAGTTGTGTGAGCATCCAAAGGAAGAGTGCAAGTTGGAGTTTGTATTTTAAGAACAGGTTCTTAGGCTATTAGGGTTTCCTTTTCATGTTCTCATGTTATGATGAGAACTACATGGAATAAGGGTATTGGGAAAGTGACCCTGTGGGCAAAGTACCTACTGCTCAAGGATGAGGACCTGAGTTTGGATCCCATGAGTTAGCACCCATATTAGAAAGCTGAGTGTATGCCTATGGCCTTAGTGCTGGAATAGAGATGGCTGCCCAGCCTAGGTAGTGAGCAAGTCAAGAGACCTTGACTCAAAAGATGAGGTGAAGAGCTATTGAGAAAGACTTGATGTTGACCTCTAGGTCAACCTTGGTGTTGAACTTAAGAGCTGTTCACATGGGTTACTTGATTAGACTAGGCCAGGGATTCCCCCTGCCTGTCCCTTCCCAACACGGAGATTATAGGTGTGTGCTGTCACACCCAGTTTTTTCTGAGTGTGTGGAAATGGAAGTGGTCCTCATGCTTGGGTGGCAAAACTTTATCACCTGAGCTACCTTTCCATCTCAGCATGCCAGTCTTTATGGATTCTGCCATTGTTATTAGGTAAGCCATGGCCTTAGTTACATCTCTGCTTCACTGTCTATGTCAGCAGCGGTCCTATTTTCTGCTGCTCACTTGGGACTTGGCACACAGCCCCACAGTTATATTAGTTTGGATGGAGACTTTTTGGGTCTGTGAGAACCAGAGTATGTCTTGGTGATTCATCCTCCTTTTCCTTTTCCCAGATCTGCTCTGCAAAGCACATATAAATGCTACACATCCATGGATACACTTTTATGGTTCCTTCATTGTAGAGATGCTTTTTTTTTAATGGAATTTAAAAGTTTTCTGTTTGTTGCCAGATGTGGTGGCTCATACTTAGAGTCCTAGCACTTAGCAATTGGGTGCAAGAGAAAGTTTTAGGGACAGCTTGGGTTACAGTGAGACTTTGTTTCAGAAAAACATATTAAAAAAATTGTTGGCTTATTAGAAAATCTGATAACATTTTTATTTTATTACAGATAGGTGACCTTCAGCTTCACAAACTGGATGAACTGGATTGCTTAATAAAAGGAATTTTGTACATTGATTCAGTTGGATTTAATGGACGGTCACAGTGCTATTATTTTGAAAATCCTGCTGATTCTGAAAAATGTCAGAAGTTACCATTTGATTTGAAAAATCCATACCCTCTGCTTCTGGTGAACATCGGCTCAGGGGTTAGCATCTTAGCAGTGTATTCCAAAGATAATTATAAGAGGGTCACAGGCACCAGGTAAATCCTTCATATAAGTCATTGTTCATACTTTGATTTAGGTTTACTGAGCTCTCAGGTATCACTGAACCATACCTGTAGCATGAATAATAAAAGCCCAGAGACAGATACTGGGGATCAAGCTGAAGATCAGAGAAGCAAAGCAGCCGGCCGCTAGCTCTTTACCTATACCTCAGGCTGAAAGGGCTGTCATGTCCTCATTGTGGCTGGAGAATAAATCTCTGAGACTGACTACTGAATGCCCCGCTCCTGTTTTATATACCTCTAGAGCTGGGATTAAAGGTATGGGATCCCAAGTGTTGAAATCTCCTTTGTGTGAGCTGTTTCTCTTTTAGAGTGATTCACTTTAATGTAACCCTGAGTGGCCTTGAACTCACAGCTTGTCTCCTGAGTCATGGGATTAAAGGTATGTGCCACTACTGCCTGGCCTCTATGGTTAGTGTCTGACTCACAAACCCTCAGGCAAGCTATATTAAATCATAAATATTACCACATACACCTATAGCACCCATTTAAATTTTGTGAAAGATTTAAAGTTTTTGAAACTATTCAAGCACATGTTGCTTCTCTTCAAACATTCTGATATCCTGAGCTCTTTAATCTCTTTTGGTTAGGATTTTTTCCCCTTGAGACAGGGCTTCCCTGTGTAGCTTTGGAGCTTTTCCTGGAACTAGCTCTTGTAGACCAGACTGATCTCAAACTCACAGAGATCCACCTGCCTCTGAGTGCTGGGATTAAAGGTGTGCACCACTGCTGCCTGGCTTTTGCTTAGGATTTTTTTTATTATTTCTTTAGGCATTACCTCAACAGACTCATTGTATCCATAGTTTATAGTGTGCATATATAAGATAGTTGGAGTTAACCAGGTAGACCTTTGGAAGAGAAGGCAAGAAAAACTTTGTAGGGGGAAATGCTGACCACTTCTGACACCAGCTAAAACTGAACGCAATGTGGAGTCAGAACTAGATTGATAACAGATAGTTTATTAAGAAAGTACTCACACAGTGGAGCCAGTGACCAGGTTTATACTGGATGCCTGCTCGTCTGTTCAGCCAGGAGGGAGAGGGAAAAGAGACCTGAGTGCATGTGTCTCTGATATTTAAACCCTTGCTACGTCACTCTGACCACTCGTGGTCAGTGGTGCCTGTGCCAGCCCCAAGTGGGCATGGTCAGCATTTCCCCCTACAAAACTTCTTCCTTTGAAACCTGTAGACTTTGTACATATACATCCATACATGCTTTAGCATGTGCTTATATGCATTTATACCAGAGGATGATATAAGGTGACCAGGGGATGGCTATAGGGTAGGGGGTATTTAATGGGATGGTGTGTGTAATAGTTTGAATAAAAATGGCTTCTATAGCCTCATGTTTTAATACTTGGTCCCAGTTGGTGGAAATATTTGGGAAGGATTAGGAATTGTGGCCTTGTTGGAGATGTGTTACTGGGGGTGGACTTTAAGATTTCAAAAGCCCCAGCCATTCCTGGCTTTCTCTGTCTCAAGATGTGAGCTCTCAGCTACTGCTCCAGTGTCAAACTGCCTACCTGTTGTCATGTTCCCCACCATGATGGGATAAACACTTCCAAAAGTTGCCTTGGTCATGGTGTCTTACCACAACAATAGAAAAGTAACTAAGACAGAAGTTGGTATCAAGGAATGGGCTATTGGCGTGACAGGCTCGTGGTATGTGGACTTTGGGGCTTTGGATTAGGAAAGTGGTTAAATGCTGAAAGCAGGGCTGAATAGGACCATCTTAGTAGGAACTTGGAAGACAGCAGTACTAAGAGCAATGTTGACTATGGATGCCCAGCTCAAGAGGTTTCAGATGGGGTCAGGTATGGTATGGTGTATGCTGTTAATCCCAGCACTCAGGAGGCAGAGGCAGGAGGATCTCTGAGTTCAAGACCAGACTGTTCTTACAGAATTCCAGGCAGTCAGGACTATATAACTAGTTCTCAGCCTTTTTAATGCTGTGTGACCCTTTAGTACAGTCCTCATGTTGTAGTGACCCGCAACCATAAAATTATTTTCTATGCTAATTTTGTTACTGTTAGGAATTGTGATGGTCTCGGATGATTCTTGTAAAAGGGTCATTTGACCCTTAAAGGGGTTGCAACCCACAGGTTGAAAAATGCTGATATAGAGACTCTGTTTCAGACAAACAAACAAACAAGCAAAAAAACCAAACAAAAAGTGTTTCAGAGGAGAACAATATTAGCAACTGAGTTAGAGATCATTCTTGTGATATTCTGGAATGAATATGGTTACTTTCTGCTCTTGTCCTAAAAAAATGCCTGAGGCAAAATTGAAAAAATGATGCATTAATTTTCTTGGCTGAGAAGATCTTCAGTGCAAAAGGATAAGTGAAACAAAAAGAAATACAAAATATACAGTTTGAAGTGGAAAAATAGCATTAGAAGATTTAATGTCAGAACCAAGGCCTATGCTGAAAGATAAGGTGAGGCCTGATGGTAAATAAAATAAAAGGGGTGGGTGCTCTCAGAGCAAGAAACTACCCAGCTAAGCTTTCAACTTGTAAGAAGGAAATGCCTGGAAAATTTTCTGCTCAGAACAAACAAAAACCAGCAATAAAGGAAAGCTGCTGCAAGTGTAATTCAGGAAGGGGCCAGGTCTCTTCCTAAGCAGGCAGCTTAACTTGGCAGTTACCGACATGGTTTTGGCTTTAGCGTCAAGACAGATACATGAGTAAAGTGGTGTGGAGTCTTCATGATTAAGGAAAACCACTTGAGGCCACGCATATGGCAGGGAAGTCCCTTCATGGAGGCCCTGAGAGGCCATGTATGAAGCTGTGAAGGTGAAGCCTGGATTGCCTTAGAGATCCCAAGATATTGGAGACACCAGAGCCTTGGAATACCTGCTAAGGAGAGTCACAGGCAGGCTGTGGAACCAGCCCAAAAGAGAGAAGTGTGTAATAGTTGGCAAAGCTGGAAGGGGAAAGCCATTTAAGTCCTTTGCCATCAGACAGAAATAGTGGATTTGGAGTTTGCCTTGCTATTTTTCAGTCTTGGTTTGGTCCAGTATTTCCTCACTTTGACCTTTCCTCCATCTGGGATGGCAATGTGTATTCCGTGCATTGTATGTCAGGACTATGTGACCTGATTTTTGCTTTTGCTTTTACATGGGGTTACTGTTACTGGATTGCCTTGAGTCTTGGAAGAGACATGGATAGACTTAAACAGTGTTGAGACTGAAATACTATGGGAACTTTTGGGGGTGGACTAAATACATTTTGCATTATGATATGGCTACAAGCCTATGGGGGCCAGGGTGGAATGTGGTGGTTTGGATGAGAATGCCTTCTCATAGGGTCATATATTCGAATGCTTGGTCCTCAGTTGATGGAAGTGTTTGGGAGGATTAAGAAGGGTGGCCTCATTGGAGGAGATTTGTCACATTGAGGTTTTAAAAACCCTAGCCATTCCCAGTTAGCTCTCTTTGCCTTATGGTTATGTCTCAAGGTGTGAGATCTCAGCTACTGCTCCAGTGCCATGCCTGCCTGCTACCATGCTTTCTGTCATAACTTTTCATGGACTGAAACTGTATTCCCCAATTCTTTATATAGGGCATCTTGGTCATGGTGTCTTATCACAGGAATAGAAAAGTAAGACAATGTGGATCTAGAAGTTGAGATACTGATAAGTAGAAAAGTGATTTGAAAAGGGAGGATTAGATGAAAGAAAATGAATGTTTTGGTTAAAGTTCAAGGGTTATTTGAGGAAAAAAAGGAACTGAGGGTTTGAATAACTCTTAACCTAATGAGTATAATAATCATTAGCCAACAAATGAGAGTATTGGAGACAGGGGTTTCAATAAAGGAGTCTGGTGGGTTAGTGACAGGTGCTTGAATGATGTCAGAGGTCACTCTGCACTTGAAGACAGAAAGTAGGTGCTGCCATGACTCTGGGTATGTTGGCCTTACTTATGTGTACCTGAGGCTTGTATACTCAGCAAGAGTGGACAGCGCTTGGGACACGTACAAGGAGATGGGATATATTTTTTTTTCTACTTTGTTGGCTCACATGGACATATACATTTTGTATTTATGAGGCACTTACATTTATCTTGCAAACTTATTGGTATCGTGCATGATCTAATTGGGGCAAGAGTAGACTGATACATGAATATTGTTTGGAGTTCATAAGTCTTAACATCCCATTCCTGTGTTTTAAAAATACTACATTGTTTACTTTTTATCATAGTCTTGGAGGAGGAACTTTCTTTGGTCTCTGCTGTCTTCTTACTGGCTGTAGCACTTTTGAAGAAGCTCTTGAAATGGCATCTCGTGGGGATAGCACCAAAGTGGACAAATTAGTTCGAGACATTTATGGAGGAGACTATGAACGGTTTGGATTGCCAGGCTGGGCTGTGGCTTCAAGGTAAGGGCGTATGTATGTGGTAAGAAACTATTAGGTATATGTTTTATTTTAAACAGTTTCATTGAAATGTAACTTATAAAGTTATCTGTTTAAAATATTTAATTTGGGGCTGAAGATGTAGTTCAGTTAGTAGAATATGTACTAGTATTTATGGAGCCCTGTACTAGTGTATATGATTCTCTAGCACTGTATAAACTGGGTATGGTACATGTCTATAATCTCAGCCCTGGCATGGAGGCAGGAGGATCAGGAGTTCCAGATCATTTTGTGCTTCATAGTGAATTGGAAGCTAGTCTGGTATACGTAAGCATTTGTCTTTTTTTTTTTTTTTTTTTTTTAAAGTGTGATTTGGTGGTTTGTTGTGTATTTGCAGAATTTTGCAGCTATTACTATAATTCAGTTTTAGAATATTTTTTATCATTTTAGAAAGAAATCTTGCAGCCCTTAGCTGTTACTTTTCCATTTCACCTCTCAACCTTCCCAGCGCCTCTTTTTTTTTTTTTTTTTTCTGCCTCTGGATTTGGTTACTCTGAACATTTCGTATATATGGTATCATGTAGTATGATCTGTCATAACCAGCTTCATGTCACTTACTGCAATGTTTACAGAATTATTTCTTTTTATTGCTGAGTGGTCTATTATGTGACTACCATATTTTATGTATTAACTAATAAACATTGTGTATTCCCACTTTTTTTTTGGCTGTCATGAATAGTGATGAAGACATGTGTACTTGTTTTTTGTATGGACATTTAATTTTCTTTCTTTTTTTCTTTTTGTTTGCTTGCTTGTTTGGTTCAGAGTTTCTCTATGTAGCCCCAGCTCCTCTGGGACTCACTCTATAAACTTGGCAAGCCTCAAACTTGAGAACTGGCTGCCTCTGCCTCCCAAGTTAAAAGCCTGTGCTACTCTAACCTGCTTTAATATTCTTGATCTCTACCTAGGAATGAAATTGGTATGCTGCCTGGTAACTTTATATTTAGTCTTTTGAGGAACTACTAGACTGCTTTCCAATGTGACCATACCATTTTACAGCCCCAGGATCTTTTTTTTTTTTTTTTTTTTTTTTTTTTGTTTTTTCGAGACAGGGTTTCTCTGTGGCTTTGGAGGCTATCCTGGAACTAGCTGGTCTCTATCCAGGCTGGTCTCAAACTCATAGAGATCTGCCTGCCTCCCGAGTGCTGGGATTAAAGGTGTGCACCACCAATGCCTGGCTCCAGCCCCAGGATCTTAAGAGAGATTAACTTATTCTATATCATTGTCTTTTTGTTTAGGAGTCCTCTCCACGTCTTTTGTTGGCAAATACTATCCATTGAGTGTTGACGCTTATAACCTCATTTGGGTTTTTTGAGACTGGGTTTCAGTGTATGGTCCTGGCTGGCCTCAGGTTTTTGTTCCTCTTTCTGCCTTTGCCCTCTGAGTGCTGGGATTATAGGTAAGTGCTATCAAACCCAGCCAGAAGTTTGTAATTTTGGTGAAACCTCTTATTTATATGTGTTTATCCTTTATGCTTTTAGTGCAAGGGATAAAGAATTTTATAGTTTGGGTATTGACATTTATGTTATGACCCATTCTATGTTAGCTTTTCTGTGTGGTACATGATAGAGCTCCATAGTCTCTTTTGCATGGTGTTTTTTTTACTTGTTCTAGCTGACCATTGGCTGAAGACTGCTCTTTCCCTATTCTTTGGAGGCCTTTGTCACAATTAGTTGACTCTAGATGTTTCAGTTTATTTCTGGATTCTTAATTTCCTTCTGTTGTATAGATTTGTCTTTAAAACAGTACCACATTCCCTTGTTTACTTCGGCCTAGTACTAAGGGGGAAGTGCTAAACATACAGGACACAGCCCTTTAACTTGTTCTTCCTTTCTAAGACTATTTTGAATTCTTTGACTTTCTGTATGAAATTTAGGATCAACTTGGCAATGTCTGTAAAGAAGACAGCTGGAATTTTGATAGGGACTGTGTTGAATCTATTGACCAGTTTGAAGAGTATTTTTATTTTTTTAATTATTATTTTTGAATTTTATGTGTGTTTCCCTTGGATGTATGCATGTGTACCCAGTGTGTGTCTGGTGGCCATGAAGGTCAGAAGAGGACATCAATCTGGAAATAAAGACCATTGTGAGCCTTTGTATGGGTTCTTGGAATCGAACCTGGGTCTTTGTTAGAGCATGTGCTCTTAACCGCTGAGCTATTTCTTTAGACCTGAATATTGCCAACTTAACACTGTCAAGTCTTTGGTTCAGGAAAATGGGCTTCTTTCCATTTATTTAGGTGGTTGTTATCTTTGAACTGCAAAAGCATTATTTTTTTTAAAGATTTATTTATTTATCATGTATACAGTGCTTGCCAGAAGAGGGCACCAGATCACATTACAGATGGTTGTGAACCACCATGTGGTTGCTGGGAATTGAACTCAGGACCTCTGGAAGAACAGTCAGTGCTCTTAACCCCTGAGCCATCTCTCCAGCCCCAAAGCATTATATTTTAAGTATATTCCTGTTTTATTCTGTGCAATTCTATCAAAAATGGAAGTCTTTTCTCCCTCTTGCTGTTTTTGAGACAGGATTTCACTGTGAAACCCAGGAATGCTTTGGTCTCTCAGATGCTGAGATGCTGGCCTGTGTTATTATGCTTAGCTTGGGACTTCCTTAATTTTATTTATTAATTTATTTGTTTGTTGTAATTTTTTAAAGTAACTACTTTTATGTGTATGAATATTTTGCCTGAATACCATGGCCCATAGAGGCCAGAAGAGGGCATCAGATTCCCTGGGATTGAAGTTAGAAACTTAGATGGTTATGAGCTGACATGTTGGGTTCTAGGAATTGAAGGAGTCTTCTGGAAGGACAGCCAGTGAGCTAGTTTTCTAGCCCCCTTGGGGATGTAATTTTTGTTTTTGTGTTAGAGCACATGTGTTGTTTTGCTTTGTTTTTGAGATAAGGTCTTACTTTGTAGCCCTGACTGGCCTTGGACTCTTAGAGATTTACTTGCCTCTGCCTCCTAAGTGCTGATATTAAAGGTGTGAGTTACCATGCACAGCAGGGGACTTGGTTTTTAATAATAGAAAGGTTATTTATGTGCAAGTATTTGCTGAGTAATAGGAACGGAATACTGTAGATTCTGTTTTGTTTGCAGCATTTGATCACTGGTCATCACTTCCTTATTCTTGGGTTTGGGTCACAGTTACTAATGTAGCACTTCTGCTGGTCAATAAATTTTAAGTCTTTTATTTGCCTTCTAGGACAGCCTGGAACTGTAGTAGCTCACTGTGGGACTCAGCTGTTTTGTACTTTGTGCTGATAAGATGAGTTTTCTATAATAGATGTGATTGTGACCATTTGAGTGGAACAGTTGCACAGTAGGGATGACCTGCTGATAAGACATGTCTTCCTGGAACTCTGGTGGCAAATCAGGCAGTGTTGCCTCTCAGTAGATCTGCAGGATGCTGCTTGGGTAGGGAACTATCTGGTACCAGAGTTGAATTTTAGTAGAAGACAGGGCGAGTTACCTGCTCATTTAGAGTGCTTTGTGGGCTTTTGTTTGAAGCTCAGCTCTCCAGTGGATGCTTCTTCCATCATTGTGTAATAAAAAATGGAAAGGCTTATTGTAAAGTCATTTTATCATAGTAAAGTAACAATGAAGTTTTCTTAGACAGTGTTGCTTTGTTTCAGCAATTAAATTTTTTTCCTCCATTACAGTTTTGGAAACATGATGAGCAAGGAGAAGAGAGAGGCTGCCAGTAAGGAGGACCTTGCCAGAGCAACTTTGATCACCATCACCAACAACATTGGCTCCATAGCAAGAATGTGTGCCCTTAATGAAGTAAGGGGACATGAGATTGTTCTGTTACTCTTAAGGGGAAATGTTGAGTTTCCTAAATGGGTCCCACTCAGCCTTACATAGTGTCTGTCGTCTTATAGTAGTGCCCCAATGTAGTTACATGGGGTGGACTTTAAATATAAACACTTGAGGAACAGATTTATCTTCACTGATTCCCTCCACCTCCACCTCCCTCACACATTTTTTCTCTTCCTAGAGGTGAATGGCTTCTTTTGAGGAGAAAGTAGAGTGGGGTCAGGAAGGAGGCCACAGTTGAGCTGGGGGTGGGGTATGGAATGATGGTAACAATGCTGAATCTAGATGCTGTGTTTGTTGGGTGCTGTTGAGGTGTGGAAAGGAATTCACAAGAAGCCACTGAAGCTGGGAGAGAAGACTGAGCGGTCAGAGGAAGGCCCACCTTGGTTCCCCTCCACTGCAGCAGAGCTGTCTTCGTGCTTTCAGCTTCTTTACAGTGCTGCCTTGTAGCATTCAGGTCAAGCAGCATTGTACAGGGCTATGAAAGAACCAAGAATGGGCTGCCCTTAGAGAAAGAGTATCTAGGATCCAGTTGGTGCAGCTTTATGGCTTGTCCCTATTCACACACTTTGGTTTAAAATTGCTCTTTAATATAGACATGTACTTTAAGCGGAGACTTCAAAGCCCAAAGGATTTGCCTAAATTTTAAATTAGAAGGTACTATATACCAGGTTTTTAAAAAGTACTTCATTTGAATAACATTTTTTTCCTTTATTGAATGTTATCTTTTCTGTGCTTAAGTATTTTAAAATTTTTAGTGGATGTGCATACTTTATGTTTTTAACTTGAGATATATGGTTTATGGGTGAATTTTGTGTGTGTGAATGCATGTGTGTGCTTGTACAGGTGTAAAGGTCAGAGGATAGCCTAGGGTGTTTCTCAGGTTCTGTCCACCTTGGTTTTTGTTTTGTTTTATTTTCTTTTTTTAACTAGCTATCAAGACTAGGCTGGCTTCAAACTCCTAGATACCTGATTGCCTCAGCCTCCCTAATGCTGGGATTAAAAGGTGTGTGCCACCATGCCTGGCTCACCTTAGTTTTTGAGGCATGGTTTGTCACTGGTTGAAACTTGTTCATTAGCTATAGTGACTGACCAGTCATTCCCTGGAATCTGACTGTTTATGCCTCCCCAGTGCTGGGATTATAAACTTGCCCCTGCCCCTTCTTTCTTAGGTGGATTCTGGGGAATTCAACTCAGCACCTCACACTTGCATGACAAGCACTCTATTGACTAAGCTTCCTCCCTATGTCATGGCTGTATATTTGATCATATTCTTATTTTGTCATAAACTCTTCAAATAGAGCTGGGCATTTGGTTTCTTGGAAGTGGTGACAGTGGTAAGTATTTTGAAGTATGGACTTGTTCTTTGGCTGTTTTATTCTTGATACAGGGCTGACTTGGGTGTGACTGTTGTAATCACCCTACATTATGATTGTGCTTAGGGATCCTGGTAGAGGTTGCTGAGGAGTTTTGCACAGTTGTTGTACCCATTTTGAGCATCTTTAGCATTGATGGCTGGACAGCTTTACTGAATTTGGGGGTAGAATTTCAGGTAGACTAGATTTTGCTTTCTTGGTTCACAGCTGAAGCTAAATTGTTTTTAGCTGTCACATACCTTGCATAATTTGCTTCTTAGTGTCAAGGCCTCTTTTGGGTTAGTTACTTTCCCCTTGCCTTGACCAAATACCTGACAAAAGTAACTTAGGAGCAGGATTTGTATTGGCTCACAGATTGCGGGTATAGTTTGTGGTGGGGAGGCTCATGCAATGGTAAATTAACTTGCAGAAGAGGGGGGCGCTCATTCACATGTTGATATGCCAGGGAACAGATAAAGGCTGCTTCAGCTGACGTTTCAGTCTGTAGGATAGTGTCGCCCACACTCAAGACAAGTTTTTTCTTAATTACCTTCTGGAAATGCCTCATAGACACTGCCAAAGGTGTGCCTCACTAATGCTTCCTACTCCAGCTATGCTGACAATTAGTATTGACCATCTCAGGCTTATCCCTTGTCAGCTTGTCAGCCAAACAACTCGCTTTAAATCTAACATTCCACCCCTCACCCTTAATGTCTTAATTTTTCCTCATTATCAGTTGTTTTTGTCTTCCTCCAAATCCCTTCCTTTTTCCCCCCCAACCCCCCCACCTACCTCACGTCTTTTCGTTGTTGTTTGTGGCTCATTGGATTTAATCGAGTTGCTTGCATGAGTAAGGCATTATTTACTTGAATAAGGCCGCTTGGTTCTGAAGCTGGGCATGGAGAGCCACACCTTTAATCCCAGCACTTAGGTGGCAGAGGTAGGCAGATGTCTGAATTCCCAGGCCAGGCTGGTCTACACTGTGATTTCCAGGCCAGCTGAGACTATATAGCAAGAATCTCTCTTAGAAACAAAGTTGGTTCTGAGACTTATCATAATCTCATAATGATGAGCTTCTGTAAAAATCAAAATGTAGAGTACAACTTCCAGTATAATGAGGCAGAGTAGACATTTCCATTCTGTAAGGGAGGAACAGGAGCGCAGCAAAGAAATACCAGACTATGTAACAGAATGGGATAAATGTCAACTTTTGCAGCTCTGTGCCCAGGGCTCATGATGGCATCATTTAGACTTCAGCAGACTTTCATAGTTCTCTGCTAGCTATTATTGGTGGCAGTTGTTTCTATCTTGAGCTGACTTCACATGGAGTCTAGAGGTTTTCTTGGTAAATATCCGGTGGTTCCTGGCATCTCCAGTATTTTAGAGTCTATGTTGCAACTTAGACTTCACCATAACTGTTGCACCTCTTGGGGCCTACTTGTAGGGAATTCAACCCAGTCCGCATTGCTTGGCCCCATTAGCTTTCTGAAGCCATGATGCAAACGTCAGTGACTCCGTAATTCTTAGATCTTTAAAAACAAAAACAAAACACAAAAAAACCCTATTTATTTAGAAGGTATGTGTTTGTGCTTGCATGTCAGAAGTTGTGTAGAATCAGAGAATAGCGTTTAGGAATTGATCTATCCTTCCAACATGTTTAATTAGACTCAGTTTATCAGGCAAGTGTCTTTACCACTGAACCATTTACCAACCCAACTCTGAGATTGTGATGCCTGCAAAACAGTACCATGTGGAATCACTGCTGCCTCCTGCCTTCAACTCCAGATGTAGCTATGCCTCATTTATAACAGTGACAGAGGTCTCTGAGTGTCTGGATGGCTGAACTTGTGACAGTGTGAATGTGAGGCTTTTGATCACAAGTGGATGGACTAGGACTGAGAGGGAGAGAAGTGAATGTGATGCTCAGCTGGCTTTTTCTGCCCAGAGTGCCCCCTCACACCCCCACCCCCACTTAAACCTCTCTCTAAGTGACTTCACAACCTAAAGGTGTGCCGAACTAATGCCCCAGGTTGTCTTAATCTAATCAGGTATCAGGTTGACAAAAATTAATCATCAGGGGTTCTGCTGTATTTTTTTTTTTTTTAGCTTATTGTTAAGTTCATAATCTTTCTGTGGGGCAAGTTTGAGGTGGGCCCTGAATTGTCTATCAAATCTCATTAGATGTGAACCAGTTGAATTGAATTTGACCCAATCATGTTGCTCTGAAAACTATATAATGTTGAGAGCTTTATGAGAAAACAGAAATCAGAGTGTGAACTCACTGCCACTTTTCTGTGCTCAGAACATTAACCAGGTTGTATTTGTCGGCAATTTCCTGAGAGTCAACACAATCGCCATGCGACTTCTGGCATATGCTCTGGATTACTGGTCCAAGGGGCAGCTAAAAGCACTGTTTTCAGAGCACGAGGTGAGTGGCTTGTTTCCAGGGCTCAGTTAAAGTACTGACCAGGGCTGCAGTGGTCCTGTTCTAACTATGCAGTGGCCTTGGGCTTTTGTTGTTGTTTCTGAAAATATTTCTTACCAAATGTAATGAGGTAGGTGTTCAGCTAGTTTAAATTTTAAGAATTTTTGTTGGTGTTTGAAATAGGGCCTTCCTACATGCTGTGGATGTCCTGGAACGTACTATAAAGATCAGATTGGTTTGAACTTTTACAGTTTCTCTAAGTGCTGGGATTATAGTCATGAGCCATCATGCCTCACAGTTTAAGTGGTTTTAAAGATTTTTTTTTTTTTGCGGGGGGTGTTGGATCAAATCCAGGGTTTTGTACTAGGTGGGCAAGGGTTCTGTTACTCAGCTATACCCTTAGGATGAACATTGCCCAGTATTGCTGATGCTTTATTCTCTAAACAAGCTGTGTGTTCTATTCTGCTTTTTCATGACAGTTTTTTTTAATGTCAACTATAATTTACATAAGTATGTATGTATGTTCTAAAGATGAATAGTGATAATAAAAGCATTCCATACTAGAACCACATTGTAATGAGAACATAACAGGCAGACAGCTAGAAGCCAGGATGAAAAGGAATTGGGGTTGCTCAACATGAACACCTGTCTTGGGAAGTGCCCTCTGTCCCTCTTCTTTTCTGTTTGAGGATAATTGGACAGGAGGTGTGGATGGGTGTTTCTTTTCTTCCCCTTGGTGGGTGGGTCTTTAATGTGTGCATATTTAAGTGTTTATGACTTGATAAAAGTTCTTTAAAGTTATTTTTTGAAATTGCTTGCTTCATAATTAAAATCCAAAGTACACATATCCTTTTATTAGAAAGGTTAAAGCTTAAGTCATTTAACTTTTATTTATTTTCTGAGACAGGGTTTTTCTGTGTAGCCCTGGCTGTCCTGGAGCTTTTTTTGTAAACCAGGGTGGCCTTGAACTCAAGAGATCCACCTGCCTCTGTGCTGGGATTAAAGGTGTGTGCTACCATGCTTGGTTTAACTTTATTTTTTAATACGTATTTTACATTTAGTGTGTGTACGTGTGAGTATATCCATGCATATGCAAGTACATGTGTTCATGGGGGCAGGCTCCTGCTGTGTTGAGATAAAAAAAAAAAAAAAATAGCTGAGTTTTCCCTTTCCACCATGTTGGTCCTGGGTATCAAGCTCAGGACGATAGGGTTGGTGGCAAGTGTCTTTACCTGCGGAGCCATCTTACCTGCTGGTTTTTAGACACATAGGCTCAAAGTGTAGACTAAGCTGGCCTTGGACTTACAATAATTCCTGCCTCCTCTCCCGAGTGCTGGGATTATAGACATGTGCTTGGTATTTTTAATTTATAAGGTTATTATATTAGTAAATTGATACTAATTGTTAAGTTTCTTACAGTTTATAATCTTTCCCATATACCTATTTCTGTGATACCAGGCCTACTTTATTTTGCTTTATATTAGAATAAAAATTGTTAGCTGGGCAGTGGTGGCGCACACCTTTAGTTCCAGCACTTGGGAGGCAGGCAGATCTCAGAGTTCAAGGCCAGCCTGGTCTACAAAGCAAATTCCAGGACAGCCAGAGCTGTTACTCAGAGACAGGAAAAAAAAAATTGTTTATCTTAGTGTAATTTTATCTCTTGCACAATTTCTACCAAAAGGTTGCAACTTTTGCTATGTAAAACATGAAAATTAGTTTTTTAGGATAATATCCCCTCCCTTTTCCACATTTATACAGTTTAAACATCTCTGGGCAGCAAATTTGAAACTTTGTTTTTGATTAGATGTGGTACACAAGTAAGTCTTTGCAGATACCTTAAAATCTAGAAGCTTCCCAAACCAGAACCACTTCTGGCCCCAATCATTTTGGATAAGGGGAACTCAGCCTGTAGTCACACCTTTATGGGATTCTGTTTTGCTGTTCTCACTGCTTACTCATTTTTTTCTTCTGCTTAGCTTGGGCCATTTGTTCTTGGCATCTTTGCTTATAGTCAGGTTTTTGACTTGCATGTTGATGCCTGTCATCCATTATTTCAGTCCCTTGGGTCCTGAGAGACTTGTGTGCCCTCTCATGACAAGGCAGTTGGTTCAGTAGGTGTGGAGGCATGGTGTGCTTTCTTTTCAAGTCTCCCCTTTCTTACTTAATACTTTCCAAAGTAATGAATTAGCCTACTGTGACCTTTTTATTTACTCAGTAGTAGGTCCTGGGTTTTCCGTGGAACTCAATGGACTATAACTTGGTTATGTTATCTTTTTCTTTTCCTTCCTTCCTTCCCTCCCTCCCTCCTCCCCTCTTTCATTTCTTTGTTCTTTCATTATAAAATAAATCTCAGACACAGGGAGCTGCTTACTTTGAAGCTACATCACTTAGAGCTGAGAGTACCTTTGGGTTGTGTCATGGGTCCTTGAACATTGTTGAGTCTGTCCCCATTTGGTTAAGTGACTCCTACACTTTGTTGCCTTCCTAGATATGATATTTAGTGTGTTCTTAGAATTCACCACTAGGACTTGAGGATTTTCATGTTTCCTCCCCCCCCCCCCCCAGACAGGGTTTCTCTGTGTAGCTTTGGGGCCTATCCTGGCACTTGCTCTGGAGACCAGGCTGGCCTCGAACTCACAGAGATCTGCCTGCCTCTGCCTCCCGAGTGCTGGGATTAAAGGCGTGGGCCACCAAAGCACAGCTCCTCTTTCTTTTTGTTATTTTGCATAGTCCTGGAGATTTAACCCTGGCTTTATGTTCTGGCCTGGTGGTCTGCCACTGAGCCATAGCCCAATCGTTTGATCTTACAATGCTTTAATTTCCAACCTCCTGCTTGGAGACTGATGCAGTCTGTCCTTTGTATGATTATTCTGATTCTTGCTGCCATTCTTCTTCTGTTGGTGAGGGTTTTGCTTCATTTGATTTTTTTTGTCATTTGTTTTTTGTTTGGTTTCAGATTCCTGTTTGAGCCCACTCCTTACTGCTGGAGACTGTAGGGCATATGTCTTTTTAATTTTTACTTTTTAAACTGGGTCTCACTATGTAGCCTGGTTATCCCTTCCTGTACAGGTAGGTTTGGCCCTTTCCCACTTCCCCCTCCTTCCAGACTGTTGGCTTTCACCCTGTGTTACTAAGCTTAGTGTCTTCTCACTGACTGTTGGAAATGTCCAGGCCTTTGCCCTAGGACAGGACAGCCACCATTTGTCTTTGTTAGGGTTTTATTGCTATGATAAACACCATAGCCAAAGCAGCTTGGGAAGGAAAGGTTTATTTGGCTTACATATCCCTGGTGACAGTCCATTGAGGGAAGCCGAGGCAGGAACTCAAAGTGGTGGGAACTTGGAGGCAGGAGCTGATGCAGAGGCCATGGAGAAAAACTGCTTACTGGCTTGCTCCTCATGGCTTGCTTAGCCTGCTTTCTGTGGAACCCAGGACTTCCTACCCAGGGATAGCACTGCCCACAGTGGGCTGGGCCCTCCCACACCAACCACTAATAAGAAAATGCCAAATAGACTTAGCTACAGGCCAGCCTAATTAGAGGCATTTTCTCAGTTGAGATTCCTCTTCTCAGATGGCTCTAGCTTATGTCAAGTTGACAAAAGAAAAAAAAAAAAAAGAAAACAAAACAAAAACCAAACCAAACCAGAAAACCCCAAACCAAACCAGAGCAAAGTCCTTGCCACATCTGAGCCTTTCTTCCCTCAGCTGCTGTAGTTGGGCATTCTAGCATCCAGCCCCTCCCTTAAAGGGAGTTCCTTAGGACTTCTCCAGACTGGGTGTGCTCTCTGTGCTCAGGAAACAAATGGGACATACTAGCTTTGTTTAATATATTGACTATACTTGAGGGAGTTTAAAAATGACCTCATGGGACTGGAGGGATGGCTCAGAGGTTGATAGCACACACTACTCTTGCAGAGGACCTAACTTTGGCTCTCTGCACCCATGTTGGGTGGCTCACAACTGTCTAAGCAACTCTAGCTCCAGGGGATCTGACACCTCTGATTTCTGTGTACCTGTACTCACATGCACACTCCCCACACATAATTAAAAAGAATTTTTAAAAGTGATCTTACTTGTGTAATTTTTTTTTTTTCTTTTCAGGGTTATTTTGGAGCCGTGGGTGCACTCCTTGAGCTGTTGAAGATACCCTGACTGTTACCCAGAGGACTTCCTGAAACCTACCACAGGGGCATCTGTGGACTTGTTTTTTTTTTTTTTTTTTTGTCTTGTTTTTTAAAGAGACTTAATGTTTTATGATCGTGTACTACCCAAATCAGAGCAAGAAACAAATGTATTTTTCTAAGTCATCAAGATAAATTCTTAAAATTCTGTCTAACCTAGCAACCAGTAAGGATTTTTTTCTTTTTGCCTGTCTAGACAGTATGAAGATTTGCTGTTTATAAGCTGTTGGTCTTCAGGGTAGTACTATTAACTCCAAGGTGCTTTGAACTCCCAACATTATCCACTGAGTATGCAATGGAGAGCAGTCTGTACTTCTGCTAGCAGGTGACTGCTTGTCCTGTTGAAATGTGTGTTAGAATCTAACCAGTTTTGTCAGTATGCCCTTGGAGGTAGTCTTCTGGGCACATTCTGGTTCATGTTTGGCCGCTATGTTAACATACTGAAAATGGTTTATTTCAAGGTTCTGCAAACTTGGCTCAACATGAATTTTGGAAGGGCACTTCCTGTCCTCTTTACTGTGTGGAAAGACACCACTTGGTAGTCTCTTGGGTAGGTGATTGGGGACCTGATGGAAGTGAGTGAGCTAGGTTAAAAAGGAAGTGCCAGATGGACAGCAAGAGTGCTTAGTCCTTTCATACTGAGTGGCAGAGGAGGAACAATGTTTATTAAATAACTTACGTTCTCCAGGGTGCTGGCATGTGGGATACTTGTAGGAAGATGACTCAGAAGGCTGCTGAGATGAACAGGCCGTGAATCATTTTTGATAGGGACTTGACCTTTCTTCTGTGCAGAATAATTTAGGAAGCTCTCTTCTGCTTTCATATTGTACACACTTAGAGGTCTGCAGCTGAAGGCAAGGAAGGGCCTGTCCAGAGCAGCCTTGCATCTGGAACAGAGACCTCAAGCTCTGGCTAGGAATATGTTTCTGCCATTCAGCTGTGGGTTCTGATGCCAGCTTTAGGGCAACAGAAGGCTCTTGCTGGTTTGGGCCATGGGAACTCAGGGGATGGACTTAGCCTCCTTGAAGGTTCCCAATTCCCACAAGGACAACTATAATGTGTGCTTTTGGCTCATTGGATTTCTGGTGCCATTGGGCTGGGGCCTTACACAGCACAGTACATGGGGCTGTTGCAGGGATGGCTGAGATTCCTC
The DNA here is from genome assembly GCF_003668045.3 of Cricetulus griseus. Lineage (NCBI taxonomy): Eukaryota > Metazoa > Chordata > Mammalia > Rodentia > Cricetidae > Cricetulus > Cricetulus griseus. Next base: position 47,272,333 of record NC_048599.1, on the reverse strand, counting down.
AAAACTGACTCTCCACCTACCACTAGTACCAGGAAATTTTTCCATTTGGGGCAGGGTTCTACTTCACCCTACCCTTGTGTGACTCCTGTGAACTTAACACTGCCTTGGGGCTGGCTGACCGGTTGTGACCAGTTTTTGTATTGTTTCTGTCTTCTTACATTGAAGAAACAAGCTCAAAAGGCAAGCCTCAATGGTACACAGCAAGGGGAGGAATGGTACTGTTCTGCACTACCCATTACTTGTCTGTTTTCTCTTTCCTCGTGTTCAGCCCAGTGTCATTCCATGGAAGGGCTCTTTTATTTTTTGCGACAGTGTCTCCTGTAGTTCAGGCTAACCTCAAACTTGGAATATTGCAATATAGCTGAGGCTGGCTTTGAAGTGATGACACAGTTGCTTCCACATCTGAAGTGCTGGGATTATAGGTGTGCACCACTAGCACAATGCCATTATAAATACAAAGGGTGTTTCAGGGCCTCATCCCTGGCAACTGTCTACTCTCAAGCTCAACTCTCCAAGCTGTCCTCCTGTTGGTCCCATCACTATCTGCAGAAATGTACACATTGCATCTCATGGCCACCTCCGACCTGTGAGCTGCATCCAGTGGCTGTTGGAACCATCTTGTCATCTCATCTGTCCAGTCTAGGTAGTTTCTTTGGTGGCCCAAAGTTCCACCTCACTCCTCCCACTCAGGAAAGAGGATTTGTGGCCATGAAGCACAGAGAAAGTAGCCTGGACTGTCAGATGGGAGAAGGATGGCCTGTGTGAAGAGGAAATGTTTTGTGGGCTTCAGTGGCTGGATGTAGGAGGTGAGAGACAGGAGGTGCTGAGGGCACCTAGGTTTGGGGGTTCTCAAAACCAGGCACTCTGAATTAGAGACAGAGCATGAGAAAATGTGGAGATGGGCAGTGAAGGAACAGGCTGCAGGGAAAACAACCTGGAATAAAGGGACCCCGGAGTCAGAGAGCAAAGTTTGTCAGAGAGCAAGGTTGCCCAGGGGCAGGTCCAGGATTATGTGTGGCCTTGGTGAAGATGCCATGGGCTGAAGCTGAGCAGCAGAGAGCTGCTCACTGCCTTGTATTAGGGGAGAAAAGCTGCCACATTTACAGGACTTTGAGGGTTAAGGTTGGGGCAAGTTCTAGGAGTGTTGCAGACTATCAAAGGATAAAGCTATATATCAAGCTACCCCAAGTGCTGGTAGTCACAGTAGGAATGGATGGTGTGGTCTGGCTTTTTGCTGTCACTGAGGCCTGATGGGCTTTCTGTCAGAGTGCCCCACCTTACCTCATGCCAAAGGACGACAGGTCAGAGGTCATTCAGTTTCATGCCCATAAGTTGACAATTATATATAATACAAAGTATTTCAAAATCTGCCCTTTATTTACATGTGTTTGGGTCAATTACATGCATGTTTCATTTTTAAACAAGTGATTAGCAAAAAATGCATTAAAGTTTTAAAATAGCAATTAAATATACAAAAATATAGCTTACAAAAACCAATGTTTAAAAATATTCTGCTGCAGAATTCTTAGTGTACAAACAGTCTATGAAACCTGAGGTTCAGCATTTCATAAACCTTTTTTTGAGGGAGTTATATCTAGTAAATAAGCCCCAAAAGGCTAAACTACAAGACTAAAGTGCCACTCCCCCACTTTCCTGGCCATGACTTGTCAAGAGACTCAGAGGCACCAGTTCCAGGCCATCACCAGGAAGATGCCCTGCTTCACATCAGCCATGCTGGAGTGGAGCGGGTGGTGCTGAGGTTTCTCAACCGCACAAGTTCCTTAACACTGGTAGGGCCATGTTCTTAGCTACATCATGTCTTTGAAACAGCAGGGGTGTTCTCCCTGACCCTGTGAACAAAGGAACTAAGAATGTGGATACTTGCTTGGTCTAACTAGAATAAAAGCATCTTGCAGCAACTTGGGTTCTAAAGCTGAACATGAAAACAGGCTGACAAGTGTTCAGCTCAATTAGTGTACCCAAATCCTGATAAATCTTGCCTAAAAGCTTTACCTGGCATTTCAGGTCCTCATCTCTTAAGATTTAGTTAGATACTGTGATGCTTTCATTTTAGGTAATTTTTTTAAAGATTCGTTTTTATGTGTATGAGTGTTTGTTTGCATGTGTATGTGTGTACCTGGTGCCCTCAAATGCCTGAAGAGATCTCCGGGAACTGAAGTTACAGATTGAAGCTATGAGCCACCATGTGGGTGCTGGAAACTGAACCTGGGTCCTCTGGAAGAGCAGCCAGTGCTCTTAATCGATTGACCAGGCTAGAGGTATGAAGTACCAGAAGGACGGTTCTCCACTTCTCAAGGTTCATCTTGGGTGAGCACAGGCACACTTAACTCACTGGGCTGTTTTGTAGGCCGCAGGGAAGCAGGTGGGTGGGGCAAAGACTTTGGGTGGTAGATACTGAAGAGCAAGGCACATGTCTGCTTTTCCCTTATGGTTGCCTGGAGGAGGCTGCTTTAGTTTCTAAATTCTGAGAAGGCAAAAAAAGTAATTTCTGTTAATCAGAAAGTTGGGTGAGGGAAGAATTCTGTAGGAAGCATTTGCTTCTCTAGTGTCTTATTTGCAGTCACTTAGGTGTAATGACCGTTAGCCCTGGGGACTTAGGAGACCTCTACCTTGATCCATGCTTTCCTGCTTCAAAAACCTGACACCAACTAAGTGACCATTGCAGCTTGTCCAGGCACCTGAGACTGTTCAGTGCTGGGGGAAGACTGCCATTCTGGAGAAGGTAGAGAAATCAGCTGTGCTGTTTGTTATATTAGGAGTAAGGGACGAATCTGTAAAGGAATCTACACAAAAGGAATGTGAATGCAAAAGCAGCCTCCACTTCTGGCTCACCTTTCATGTAGCTACCTTCACTTCTGGGATGGCTTTCTGTATAAAGTCTCTCAACCTGTACACACCACAAACACCCCTACCCCTGAAAGGAGACAAGAGGAACAAATAAAGAATTGAGTGCTCATGGGATAGATTTTTGTAAGGAAGACAGCTACTGTGATATTTGAATTTTGTGAAGGATGACCTATTCAAAGACTCAAAGGAAGACTGAGCAACCAAGTCAAGACTCAATTTGGAGGCTAGGCATGGTACCCTGCTTTTAATTGCAGCAGATTCAGAAGAAAAACTGGTCTCTGACTTTGAGGTCAGCCTGATAATACAGTTTCAGGACAACCAGGAACCTGTCGCAAAAAGATTGACTGTGGCAGAGCCAGGGGAAGCCTCACAGTTCAGGAAGTTGTTGAGTTTGTCACCAGGAAGGTATGTATTATCAGCAGCTCCTGGTGGTCCCCATGCCTGGACCCACCAGACTGGATTGGCATGTCTTCTAGGAACCTTACTACAATTCCTGGGTGGTGGCTAAGGAAAGGAGGCTCTGGGAGGCTGACCTGAAGAAAAGCACAAAGCAAGTGAGCAGTGAGTGGACAATTCAAACTCGTGCAAGCACTTCTGCATAGATCTCCCTGGAACCTCCTCTATGGACATCTCAAATTTCCAGAAAATAAGTGCTGTAGGTGTTTAGCACATCTTAGAATAGCTGTTCAAAGTCAGCATGCTTTGCAACAGAGCCATGGAAAAGAGCTTTTGTCAAGAACAGTATTTGACAATGGTGGGAGGTCTCCAGTATTCCTCAGTATAGACCTCACTAGAGGCCACCTGTCCCTACCTGGCTGTTTTTTCCCACTTCCTGGTTAGGTAAGCACATGCTATAAGAACCATTGGTCAGGGATAGGCCAAACAAAATTACACATGGCAAAGTAAAACATGTCAGTGTTTTCTATGTTAGAGTGACTCGAGTAGGAATCTGATTTGTTCCACTTCTAATGCCAGCCGGATTCAGTTGGCTTCCAGGCAACAATGATCATGACATTAAGTCTAGCTAGGGCTGAGTTATGCTCCACTAACCCATAGCTCACAAGTAACAACCAACCCTCTAGCTACTAGATGCTTGAGTTCAAATAATCCAAGAGTAGACCAAAATCTTCACCCACACATAAAGGTTACCAGACACTTAGGAAATAATGGCCTCATTGCAGGTTTGGGTCTGAGCATAGAATGACTCAGCCAACTGTAAATGTACAAGAAAACACTGGTGGGGAACCAGGCATAAATGTTGGGCCAGAATGACTGGGACAGGTATGGCTGGGCTGCTGCTGCAGTAAGTGATCAAGCCAAGCAGGGGAGATGAGAAGCAAACTTTGCACAGAAACAGCTTCCAACCCAAGGAATGTCTTTTAGGAAGCAACCACATTAACAGTGGCTGGGCAGAAACAGATAGAGAACCTCAATCAGGCCCAGCAGAATGAGTGTCCTGGTGCAAAGCTTACCCCAGTACTCTCCCGTTGCCTATTCAGGCTGCACACCAACCACCTTAACCTGTCTGGAGGTCTGATGAGAATTTTGCCTTTGGTGAGGTTGGCTTTTTAGTAGTAAGGACAGGGATAGAAAAAGCTGCAGCAAAAGACCAGGATTCTACAAAAACTGAGTGGTAATAACTTTTCCTTATTGTCTCCAGTTATGCAATATGAAATTATGGATGCTAGCCTATAACAAAAGTAGGCCAGAAGAAGCCCACATCTGGCATTGGTCACTGAAAACATTTCACTGTAAACTGAGTGTTTGGGCAATTGACTCTGGTGCTACCAACCTACAGGCACAAGAGAAACATAGGCATGAATTCTTGGGCCCAATCAGGCTAAGGCTCTCAGAAAATGGTTCATGCTCCCTTGCTCTGTATAGGAATCCAGCTGGCCTGCCATAAATAGAGCACACACTGGGGACAGCCAATTCTTACTGACCAGATTTATAATTTTCCAAATGAACTCTGCCAAGAACCCCCCCTCCCATCCCCTTTTGCAAGAGGATCTCACTGTGAAGCCAAGGCTGGTCTCAGATTTGTGACCCTGCCTGCCTCAGCTGGGACTACACAGGTGTGTGTACCACATCTGGCTTCCTTAGCACTTTAAGGTTAGACAAGTAGGAATTTTCTTCCCTATCTGACCTCAGCTGCCAGAGGCAAAGGCAGGCCCCGAATCATTCTAAGATTGGGTAGATGTCAAGAACAGAGTAGCAAAGTCCCCCTCCCCATCCTCTCTGCCAGACTGTACTTCCTGCAAAAACTTCCTCCTCACAACAGTGGGGCAGCAGGGCAGCAGGGCAGAGCAGTTGATGAGGCATAACATTGGCACTGTTGTGACGGGGAGGGGAGAGCAAGCTGTGTAAAAAGAATGTTCTGTGCTTTACATGGCTAATTTACAGTGTCCACAAAGCCCATTGGAGGCAATTATCTCTAGAAAAGTTGGACAGAAAAAGCCAAAGAGCAGCATGCATTTCTCATATAAAAACACCTTCAGTTAGGGATATCAAGTCCAAGTAACTGAGGTACACACCAACAGAAGGCCAGCCATGCAGGAGCTTCCTCAAACTATTTACAACTCCAAGTGGCTCACTGGCTTCACGATTCAGAATTACAGGGAGCTTATTTGGGATAAATGTTTAAAAATGCAGTAAGACATTTTTCTTATGTAGAAAAGGAGCAGAAGAGAGGAGAGGAGGGAAAGGAGAAGAGAGAAGCAAAAGTGTCAGCGTCCCGGTCATCCAAGTGGTTGAGGACCGGCCTTGCTGAGAAAGTAGCTTCTCTTTAGAGCCATCTGAGGGACCCAGTGGGCTGAGGCCAGCAGCTACAATGGAATTGTACTGCATTTGCTGGGTATTTGAGCAGTACCCTGGCTCCTGAGTTACACAAGACCGTGGAGTTCAGGGTCAAGCTCCTGATGGGTCTTACTGGTGACTAGGAGGGAAAACAGAAGAAGAATGGCTCCTGACCAGGCCTTTCCAAGTGTTCTAATGGCTTCAACTTGGAAGATTTGACAGCAAGTGTGAACCAGTGTGTGTGTGTGTGGCAAGGGGTTCTGCTGCTGCTGCTGCTGTTCCCATAATCTTCAGGCTCCAAGAAGGCCTTAGTAAAGGAATAGAACCTGAAGAGCCTTGCAGGGGCTACCTCACCAAATGCTGGCAGCCAGTTGTGCTTCAGCTGATGGAACAGCTGGTTTCAGGACTCGGGATGCCAAGAGGGTTTGTGGCAACAGAGGCAGGTGAGGTCTTCACAGCAGCTTATAGGTCCACAGGTGGGTGTGGCATTAAAGTCTCATTCTCAGTTCCTTTCTCTAACATCTGTGTTGTCTTCCCTTCTGGTTGATGCGGAGGTGCCTGGGAGACAGCAAGAGATGCTCAGGAAATTTCTGAAAGCAAACCTGCAGGCTCTTCCACTCCTCTTGGCCTAGGGTGATGTTATAGGGCTTTGGTTGTCACAAGATCCAGATGCCTAGGGTCTCAGCTTGCCTGGCTCAGGAGTTCTTCATGAGGCAAAGAAAGTGACAGTGGGGGCCCCAGGCAGAGAGCAGCCCAAACAAAATTTGCTGTATTCCTCCTGGCTCCACACTGATGCATCCAGCAAGTCTGATTCTTGCAGCAAGCTATACAATGTTCTCTGCCCCAGGGAGGGGCTCTTGAGGGGGACCACGGTCCTGTTTACTGTGCAACTGGGCCAGCTGCAACACCGGCATGTTGCACAGGGGACACACTTTTCGGACTTCCAGCCACTTAACAAGGCACCTGTAGAACAAGACAGCCAGGTGGAAGACATCAGCTCTAGACTTAGACTAAGCAAGGAGTCTAGGGTGGGATCTCAACCCTAGAGTCCACATTACCTTCTGACATGCCAGAGCTTTCTATCTCACACAAAGTAACAAAGATACCACAACTAACACATAGTGAGTCATGTGTGGCTTCCTATAAAATTTGCTGATGTAGGAAAGCAGGAAAAATAAACCAAAATTTCCAGAAGGGGATATGATATGTGTCTGTAGAAAGGAAGGTGGCCCCACAACACCATGTATATCCACAGTATTTATTGTGACTTAAAATAACTGGATGTGATTAAAATACAGCTTCAAGAGGTGGAAACAGTTGTTGGAAAGTTCCAGCAAAGAGCTGTTTATAGAGGTGTAGGGTGGGCTGATCTCTGCCCAACCCTGCAGTGATAGTCATGTTCCATTTCCCTGCTCCCTCCTAATGTCACGTACACATGCCACACCCTGTGGTGTGCTGTCAGTTTTCACATTACAGACCAGTTGTGAAGGCATCGAGCTTGGTTAGCAATGTCCCCATGGTCTAGAATAAGTTGGATCACATTAAGTACTCACTTTCTGTGGAAGGCATGCTTACATGGGCAAATCCCCAGTTCATCTCGAGGCTTGAAGTCTTCTAGACACACAGCACAGAGCTGAAAGGCAAAGTCACAGTGAGGCCAGTGTGTACCACAAAACATGGTGTGGGTTCCTGAAGCTCAGCTAAGCAACAGGACATAGGGCTCCCCAAGAGTCCTAGTGAGATGATCATGCTGCACATTTTGGACATGTGTAGTTAGTCAGCATATAAAATGATATTAAATACAATCCTTAAGGCAGGCATTTTGAGTTAGTTGTGCCTACAAGTCCATGGGAGGCTGAAGCAGGAGGACTGTTGTGAATTCAAGGACACCTGGGGCTACAGATGAGCATCTCTCTCAAAAACAAACAACCCTGGAAAAATCTTGAGACTTTGTGTAAGGGTTAAGCCTTATCATCAACCTGACTGGCTTTCAGAAGTCACCTAGGACACTAGATGTTTCCATAGAGGTCTAACAGGAGGAAGACACCTTCAGTGTGGGCTGCGTATCCACACTGAATATAGAGAGGAGGGGCAGGGAAGCCTGGTGAACATCAGTGTTTATTTCTCTGCTTCTCACTGGAGGACACAATGTGAGCTGCTTATGCACCTACAATTGCTCAAGCCTTGCTCTCTGCCAGGTCTTCGCCATGATGAATGCATACCCAAACTATGAGCCACCATAAACCCTCTCTTGTTTAAGTGGTGTCAGGTGTTTGTCACAGTGACAAGAGGAGTAAGTGATAACACACATGATCATCACAGGAGAGGGAAGGAGGGAGGAGCCCATCTTTTAAAGCTGGAAATGAAGGTATTGAAGCACACCACTTGTTTTAGAAAATCATGGAAAGATTAAATACTTAAAAACAACTTACCTCATGTAAATTCAGTTCTTTTACTTTTTCTTTTAATATAACCTGTAAGATAAAAAAATGCTCTTAGACCCACATAATATGTAGGCATGTATCTTTACCCACTGTACCATCTCAACAGCCATGTGAATATGTACTTAGTGGTCACAGTATTTGCCTAGCATGTGCTATGCTCAGGTTTCAATCCCTACTGCTACATGCACAGAAGTGATTGAAGAATTTCTCAATTCTGCTGACAAATATATGCATATTTTATATGTGTATATTATATAGGCAGATAAGAAACATGTATGTATGTAGTTCACTTTCCTCACTCAAATTACAATCTTTTATACTTTGAAACACAATAGTCTAACCTTTTGTAAGGCAGTACTAACCTGGGATTCACTATGTAGATCAAGCTAGCCTTAAACCCATGGAGAGCTGTCTGCCTCTTCCTGAGTGCTGAGATTAACAACCCATGGAGAGCTGTCTGCCTCTTCCTGAGTGCTGAGATTAACAACATTCTTTCAAATATTCTGAAAAGCACATCTCACTGTGTAGCTAATAATGACTTCTAACCTCTGCTCTTCCTGTGTCCACTTCCTGACTGGCTGGGATTACAGGTGTGTACTCATGAGGATTGGATTTAGGACCTTGTGCATGCTTGGTAAGCCTCTTATAACTGAGCTACATCTTCAGCTCTACTTCTGAATCTTCTTGAGAATAGAGCAAATCTTAACACATGCTCATGTGGATTGTGATGAAATTGTTGGAAGCAATAACCACAATTCAGTTAAATGGTATTGGCTGATGAGAGTAATTCGTAAAAGATTAAAATGTAAAGTCAATTTTAAATTCGGGAGTGTAGTGGGAAGGGAGGGGTCACACTTGCTGTCTTTTGGGGTTATGGTCTGAGACCTGATTGTCATCCTGTATCACAGCATCCTGTGCCTCTAAGGGCAAAAGACTGCGATGGCTGTTTACCTTCATTGTGTGAGTGCTCCCCAAATAAATATGTTATTCTTTTATTCAGGCATTCATGGATCTCATTAAATTTGGTCACACAGGACATCTGCTTATTATACATTCATATCCTCAGAAAATTTTCATTTAGATTTGTCCTGGGTGTGTGGTAACAAACATTAGCTGAAGTGAATGTGACATGGCAAAGATTCCATCAAAAAAGAAAAATTTGAGAATAGACTCATCTTAAAAAAAATTATTTTGGGGCTGAAGAGATATCAGTGGTTAGGAGCACCGACTGTTCTTCCAGAGGCATGGGTTCAATTCTCAGCATGCACATGGCAGCTCCCAACCTTTTATAGCTCCTGTCAGGGGATCTATCGCCCTCATGCCCTCTTCTGGCCTGAGGGCACCAGACATGCACATGGTGCACAGACAAGCATGCAGGCAAAACACCCACACAAGAAGTAAAATTATTTTATAGTACGAGCATGGGTTCTTTGCCTGCATGTGTATTTGTGTACCATGTGTGCCTATTTCTATGCAGGGCATAGTATACAGATCTCCTGGAACTGGAGTTATAGTTATAAGCCACATGGGTCCTGGGAATCAAACCTAGGAAGGTCCTCCGCAAGAGCAGCGAATGCTCTTAAGCACTGAGTCTCCCAACCCCAGAACAAGCTTGTTTATTTTTTAAAATATCTATCTATCTATCTATCTATCTATCTATCTATCTATCTATCTATCTATCTATCTATCTGCTTCCGTGAAGGGGGGGGGTAAGGGAGGCAGTTGAGATAGGGTATCTGTGTTGCTCTATTCTGGAATTCACTATGTAGACCAGACTGGCTTCAAACTCTGTCTCCTGAGTGCTAGGATTAAAGGTCTGTGCCAAACCTGGCTACTTATGTTGATCTTAAGTGGGAAAAATCAGTCAAATGAAATTTGGTGAAAATGTCTAAATTTGGGGTGATTGACATTTAAATAGAAAATGGTTTTGAAGGCAAATCACATTTTCAGAAATCACAAGCAAATTACCATCCAGCCACAGAATGATATGCTAAAAATCTTACTCATCTTAGGATCATGGTTACTTTTCACCTCACCAGATTGGTTCCTGGTCAATTTTACCTATTAAATGGCCACCAAGACCAATTTTACTCTATAGTTAACTTACATGCAAACATCTTGTAGATTTTCAAGATTATGTTAGAATTGAGACAAAAGGATTCACTCATTTAGAAAACTACAACATTCAACTGTCTTAGACCCACATGGTAGTGCTAGAGGGAAACAGGGTAGTCACTAACAGGGAGGGGTACAACGAGTTCACTTCAGACACTTCTACAATAGTCAAACAAAAGAATACACAACCCTAAAATGTGACATCAGTGCCAGCAACAGGGCAGACAGGGATTGCTTCCAGTTCAAGGCTATCCTAGACTACAAAATAAGTTCCAGGTCAACCTAAGATCCTGTTTCAAAATAATAAAACCTGCCACCACCAACAAAAGCAAGTTGAGGTTATAAAAAAGGTGGGTGAAAGGCTAGTGAGCTGTAGGAAGAGAACACAGACACACAGCTGGGTAACCTTAGGAAGAGAATACAGTAACAGCTGGGTGACCTTAGGAAGAGAATACAGTAACAGCTGGGTGACCTGAGGAAGAGAATGCAGTAACAGCTGGGTGACCTGAGGAAGAGAATGCAGTAACAGCTGGGTGACCTGAGGAAGAGAACACAGCACTTTACTGTTCATGAAAGAGAAGATCACTCCATGGGATGTGCACTCTATTAAGTCAGTGGTAACTTAAAGGGTTACAGATGACAGCATTTTTCTTCAGCAAATATTAACTGAAATTCTGTCATTTTGTTCTATCATCTAAAATTTCTATAGCTTCAAGTAATACAGATAGAAGATCACATAAGAAAATCATATTGACCTTTTCTGTGCTGCAAACTAACAAATGAAAAGCATTTAAAATGAATCCATGTTAAGCTAATCCCAGTTTAAACTATGGAACCACAGTCTCAAAGTTTATTGTAAAGCACGATAAAAGCTAACTGTAATTAAATTTCTCACCTGTTTGTAGGCATAAAATTCTTTATGTGCTTGATGTCTTAGCCTAAAAGACACAAATGAGCAGTTTGATATTAAGATTTTGGAGAAAGTACCATGGGGTAACATTCATTGTAAGCTCTAGTAAAATATCATTGAAACAAGACTCTCAATACAGCAGATGTTATAGTGAAGATACGGATTTTGTGTGTTAAGGAAAGTCTACTTATTTGCCTCATTCTTAATTTAAAAACTTAAGACATATATTCGGTAAAGTGCAAAAACTAAGTACACAGTTCAGAAATTTAAAATATGCATCTGCTGGAATAATTATCATCCACATCAAGATATAGATTATTTCCAGGACCCCTGAAGCTTCGGAAATGATTCCTCCCAATCAGTGTCCACCCTTAAAACTGGCCTTATTTGCCGGGCGGTGGTGGAGCACACCTTTAATTTCAGCACTTGGGAGGCAGAGGCAGGTGGATCTTTGTGAGTTCAAGGCCAAGTCTACAAAGTGAGTTACAGGACAGCCAGAGAAACCCTGCCTTGAAAAACCAAACCAAACCAAACCAAACCAATCAAAAAAACAAAAAACCTATTTGGTTTTTTTAATCGATGATCAATGTAGACTACTTATGTCTGCTTTTAGACTCATGCATGAGTTGCTTGGTGTACCCTCCTTTGTGTTTGGTTTCTTCCAATCTACAGTCCCTAACAGATTCTTTTTGTATCTTGTTACAGAAATGTCTGCCAGCCAAAGATTAAGAAGATAACTCCTGAAGCCAATGTTTGAAGACAAAAACCTATTATCACAGCACTTGGGAGTCAGTGGTAGAAGGATCAGAAGTTCAAGGTTATTCTTGACTACATAGACGTTTGGGGCCAGCCTGGAAGGGCTACATAAGACAGTCTCAAGACAGTGTCCCACATACTGAAAAATCATGTACTATTTCACCTACTGCATTTAGGGTTAAGATCTATCTGAGCCTAGACTTTATGTGTGTTGTGAGGTAGGTGACCAAGTGATTGCAAGCAGAAGTAAACAGCATCTATAAGCCAAGAAAAACTAAGGACTGCTGGTTGTCACCAAAGGCTAGGAAGAGGCCTCTAGTAGATATGCCCAAAAAGATGGATATGTCTGTTGTCTGGACTCACCTGTTTTACAGTGCTCTGAGAGGGTTCTAGAAAACTAACACCCCCTGTCAATACTATGCTATTTTAAAGTCCTTTATTCTAGGGGCTGGAGAGATGATTGAGCAACTAAGAGCACTTACCACTCTTGAAGAGGACCTGTGTTGCATTCCTAGCACCCTCATCACATAGCTTACAACTGATTATAATTTCAGTTCCAATGCTCTCTAGCCTCCACAGGCACTGCACACATGGGGTGCACAGAAATTTATTAGGTACATAAACTTTTATTCTAAAGCAAACACACAAAAGGTAGAGAGTCCATATATATTTTTGATTTGAGATAGAGTATTACTATGGCTTTGAACTTAAGAACTCCCTGCTTTAGGGCCCTACACCATCGTGCTCAGCCTGAGCTACAGAGTAAGATCCTGTCTCAAAACAACAACAAAATCCAACCCCACAAACACCTCTACCCTTTAATTTCATGTTTTTTTTTTAACTCCATCAAAAGCTCTTTGAGAATATAAATTTTGAGACAGGGTCTTTGAGACCGGGTCTTACTATGTAGCTCCTCTGGCTATCTAGGAACTCACTATGTAGAACAGGCTGGCCTCAAACTCATAGAGATGCACCTACCTACCTCTGCTTCCTGAGTGCTGGGATTAAAGGCGTGCACCACCATGCCTTATTTCATGTGCCATTTTTCATTGTTATTTTTTGATATATGGTCTTGCTACACAGCTTAGCTGGCCTCGAACTCTTGATCATGTGGCTTCACTTTGGAAGTGCTAAGTAACAAGTATTTGCAATTAAACTTGACTTACACAGAATTTTTCAGTTAGTTTTGGCTTTGAAAGTTAGTTTCTTTTAAACAATGTAATAGGTAAACGTGTTTAGATACTAACAACTCAGCCAGGCATGAATCATTAGTGACAAAATCTATCACCTCATCCCAAGTGTGGTAACCTCTTCTGTCCCATGTCTCTGTGTATAGTTAATGTTTGAAGTGTAGAATGTTTAGTGTGTTATGCAGATAACTACATGAATACCCAACTTTTGCAACAGAGAAGTGTTTAAAGTCTTGAAAGACCAGCTGCAAGAAGAGGCCTTTTAAGGCATAGCTTTTGTCTTAAGATATTGTCTTCTGACCCATGATGACTTCAGATGACAGTGATGCAAATGCCTTCTACAAGAGCAACTTCCAATAGACTAATAAATCAGGACTCTAGAAGTAGAAGCAGGTATATATCTAAGAGTTCAAGGCCAGCATGGTCTACATAATGGGTACCAGGTCAGTCAGGGATGCATGGATTGAGGCTCTGTCTTAAACTTAAACTTAAAATGAGAAAGTAGGTATAAGTGTATCTGGATGGGGTGCTAATATTGTGGAAGAACTGTTGAAGACCATTTTCTACTACAGAGTAAAACACCTCATCAGCTGATAGGATTGAAGACTGCACAAAAGTGGGTTACTGAACACCAACTCACAGCCAGTTAAAAGGCTAAGCCACTATGGCCCATTCTTACACATATTTTGACCTTATGGTAGAAATAACTGTTTAACATATTCTGAAATACCAGAAAATAATAAAAATTGATTACCTAATCAAGTAGCAACAGAAGAGCAAACTAAGAATGAAGACAAATACAGCAGTGCCAAAAACCACAATATATATGTTGAGAGGCAGATTCTGGAATCCAATATTAGGCATCCTGAAGTTGTAATGTGGGAAATCTGAGCTCATGGATGAACTGTGGGAAAGAAAGAATGGAAAAGAATTAGATGTGGACAAGTGTGGTACATGCCTGTATCCTAGCCATTGGGAGGAGTAAGGGGGATTGCTAGGAGTTTGAGGTTAGCCAAAGCTACATAGCAAGACTGTAAAAAATAACAAAAACAAAACAAAACAAAACCCCCAAAAACCCAAAACAAACTCCAAACTTCCTCAGAACCATGAAGAGGCAAGTTTTCAAATGCTTGACCTGAACTAAAATAAGCAAAAGTATTACTATTCTTGTCCTTCCTTCATTTATCACACCAAATATTTACCAAAGTTATTAGATTCAAAACATAAAGCATTTCAGTTTACATTCATTCATAAAACTCCATGAAATAATGCTAGTAATTAATCAACATAAAAGCTTCAAGGTACAAAAAATGTATTAAAACTTCTCAGATTATTTAATAACTCACCCTTTATGTAGCAGTATTCACCTCATAACTTACCGGTATTTATAATGGTAATATATGAAAAATAACTCATGTGGGCTGGTAATGTGGCAAGCATGACAACCCAAGTTCCATTGTCAGAACCCATGTAAAAGGGAGAAAAAGGACTCCCTGTTGTGGCACATGACATACACAATAACAATAATCCACATATTTCTCAGAAAGGATTAAATAATTATATAGCATCAAATGTTACAGTTTGGTTGTTTCTCAAACAGTTAAAGAGTTGGGCCTGGTAATGCACATCTTTAATTCCTGTGCTCAGAGGCAGAGGCAGAGGCAGGTGGATTTCTGTGAGTTCAAGGCCAGCTTGGTCTACCATAAGGAGTTCTAGGCTATCTAGGGATATACAGTGAGAATCTTCAAAAACAAAACAAAATGAAAATAGATAGGATTATCATGTGATATATCCCAAAGATCTGGAAACAAATTCTTCTGTACTGTTAGCAGCACTATTTTATTGTTGTGCAAAAGTGGGAAGCCTAGATGTCTATTGAGATGAACAGGTAAACAATTGTGGTTTGTTACTTACAATGGAGTCCTAGTCAGCCATAAAAAGAAATGGACAGAATTCCCTGGGAACCCACTGGCTAGGGAAGCAAGTAAGCTAACTGCAGATCTTTATCTCTCCCTCCTCTCCTCCAAACCCAATCCCCCATACTCACCTCAGCTCAATAGGAGACCACCTGTCTTGGCCTCCCTTCCCTCATTGTCCCCTCTCCCCCCATCTCCAGCAGATCACACAGATCTTCCCCTCTGCCCTTCCTTGCCTCTACTCATATCTTTATCCCAGTCCAACTACACTAGGCATTCCCTGGGAAAGGCAGACCTATTACAATAACACCTAACTTCTCAGTGTAGACTTTAAAGTCATCCAAGACTACTATACCCAGCCAAATTTTCAATTACAATAGATAAAGAAAATAAGATATTCCAAGATAAAACTAAATTTAAGCAATATCTATCTATAAATCCAGCCCTATAAAAGATGCTAGAAGGAAAACGTTAATCTAAAGAGTTAACCACACCCAAGAAAATACAAGGAATAAATAATTGTAGACCAGCAAGTCCAAAGAGGGGAAATACACACTTTCACTACAAAATAACAGGAATCAACAAATACTGCTCATTGATAATTCTCAACACAAATGGTCTCAATTCCCCAACAAAAAGGCAACCACAGACTGGATAGAAAACAGGATCCACCTTTCTGCTGCATCCAAGAAACACACTTTAACATCAAGGATAGACATCACCTCAGAGGAAAAGGGATGAAAAAAGATATTCCAAGCAAATGGACCGAAGAAGCAAGCTGGTATAGCCACTTTAATATCCGACAAAATAGACTTCAAACAAAACTATTCAGAAGAGCTAGAGAAGGACATTACACACTCAAAGGAAAAATCCAAGAGGACATTGCAAATTCTTAACTTCTATGCACCAAGCACAAGGGCACCTAGGTTCATAAAAGAAACACTACCACAGCTTAAATCACATATTGACTCTCACATAGCAATAGTTGGTGATTTTAACACTCCACTCTCACCAATAAACAGACAAAACTAAACAGAGAAATGTTGGAGCTATATGATGTCATAAACCAAATGACCTAGCAGATATTTATAGAACACTCCATCCAAACACAAAAAAATATACTTCCTTCTTAGCAGCTCATGGAGCTTTCTCCAAAACTGAACACATAATTGGTCACAAAGCCAAGTCTCAACAAATATAATAAAACTGGAATAACACGCTGTATCCTCTATGGCCGCCATAGATCAAAGCTGGATGCCAGCAACAACAGAAACAAACTCATGGAAACTGAACAACTCAATGAAAACTGGGTCAAGACATAAATGAAAGAAATAAAAAACTTTTTAGAATTGAATGAAAATGAATATACAAATACCCAGACTTATGGGATACAAGATGGTGATTCTACAAGGCAAGTTCAAAGCACTAGGTGCCTACATTACAAAAAGGAGAGATCTCATATGAGTAAGAGCACACTTGAAAGTTCCAAAACTAAAAGAACTCACACCCAAAAGGAGTAGATGGCAAGAAATATCAAATTCAGGGCAGAAGTCAATAAAATAGAAACAAAAACAACATGAAGAGGCAGAGAGTTGGTTCTTTAAGAATACAAGTAAAATTGACAAACCCTTAGCTAAATTAACTAAAAGGCAGAGAGAAAAAGCAAATTAACAGATATTAAGGAAATCTAGAGAATCATGAGGACAGACTTTAAAATCCTGTACTCCATCAAATTGGAAAATCTAAAAGAAAGGGATCATTTTCTTGATGCATATATACCCTCTACTGAAATTAAATCAAGATCAGACAAATTTAAGTATACCTATAACCACTATTTACTACTTTTATTTAGAAGCAGTAATTAAAAAATCTACCAACAAAAAATCAAAACAAAACAAAGTAACAGGACCAGATGGTTTTAGCTCAGAATTCTATCAGACTTTCAAAGAATTAATACCAATACTTCTCAAATTGTTCCACAAAATAGAAACAGAAAGAACTTTGCCCAATTCATTTTATGAGGCCACAGCTGCTCTGATACCCAAACCTCATAAAGACTCAAAATTACAGATCTATTTCCCTTTTGAACCTAGATGCAAAAATTCTCAGTAAAACCAGGTGTTGGCAGCTCATGCCTTTAATCTCAGCACTTGGGAGGCAGAGACAGGCAGATCTCTGTGAGTTTGAGGCTAGCCTGGTCTACAGAGGAGTTCCAGGACAGGTTACAAAGCAATATAGACAAACCCTGTTTTGAAAAAACCAAACCAAACCAAACAAAAACAAAACAAAACAAAAAACACATCAAAAAGATCATCCACCATGATAAAGTTGGCTGTATTACAGACATGGGGGGGTTGGTTTGACATATGTAAATACATAAATGTAGTCCACTATAAGCAAACTGAAAGATATAAACCACATGATCATCTCATTAGAAGCAGAAAAGGCCTTTGACAAAATCCAACATCCCTTCATGATAAAAGTCCTGGAGAGATTAGGGACACAAGGGACATACCTCAACATAATAAAGACAGTTTATAGCAAGCTCATCTTAAATAGAGAAACTCAAAGAAATTCCACTAAAATCAGGAACAAGACAAGGTTATCCATCTCTCCCCGTATTCAACATAGTACTTAAATCTTAGCTAGAGCAATAAAACAACTGAAGGAGATCAAGGGGAAAGAAGTCAATGTATCTTTATTTGCAAATGATGTCTATGATTGTGATGATATTTTGTTTATGATCTAACAAATAAAGCTTGCCTAAAGATCAAAGTGCAAAGCTAGGCACACTAGTTAGTTGTAGAGGACAGGCATTGGTGTCACACACCTTTAATCCCAGGATTTGGGAGACATCGGCAGAGGGATCTCTGTTAGTTCAAGGCCATTCTGGGCTACAGGAGATTGAATTTGTCTAAAGAAAAAAAAGAGCTCACACAAAGGTGATCCCAGCACTAGGGAGGTGGAGACAGGAGTGATATGGAGACAGGAATACAAGGTGGGAGGAGACAAAAGAGAGATGCAGTTTGAGGAGCAGTGCAGTCTTAGACTGCACTGAAGACAGGATTGCCCCTTTGGTCTGAGCATTGATAGAGGTAAGAACTCTCTAGTGGCAGGCCACTTTGCTTTCCTGACCTTCAACATTAACTCCAATATCTGACTGAGTTTTTATTATTAACAACAATTAGAATTTGTATTACATATGATAGTGACCCTAATAATTCCACTGGAAACTCCTTCAGCTGATAATACATGTTCAGCAAAGTAGCTGGAGACAAAAATCAACTCACAATCAGCAGCCTTCCTATGTACAAATGACAGATCGAGAAAGAACATAGGGAAACAAAACCTTTCACAACAGCATCAAATAATATAAAATACCTTGAGGTAACTCTAACCAAGCAATTGAAAGACTTGTATATTAAAAACTAAGACACTGAAGAAACTGAAAAAGATGGATTGGTAGGACTACCACAGTAAAAATGACCATCCTATCAAAAGCAGTACACAGATTCAATGCAGTTCCCATCAAAATTCCATTCACAGGTCTTGACAGAACAATTTTCAGTTTCATATGGAAACACACACACACACAGCACACCACACCAAAACCAAAGATAGGTAAAACAATCCTGACTATAAACTGCTGGAGGTATCACCATTCCTTACCTCAAACTGTACTTACCACAGAGCTATCTATAGTAATAAAAACAGCATGGTATTGGTACAGAAAACAGGCAATCAATGGAATTGAAAACCCAGATATAAATCCTCACACCTATGGACACCTACTTTTTGGTAAAGAAGCCAGAAATACACACAGGGAAAAGGCAGCAACTTCAATATATGGTGCTGATCAAACTGGATGGCTGCCATGTAGAAGAATCCAAATAGATCCATATTTCTCAACCTGGCTAAAACTTAACTTCAAATGGATCAACATAAAACCAGATACACTGAACCTGAAAGAAGAGAAAATGTGGAATAGCTTTAAATGTATTGGCATAGTAAAGACTTTCTAAACAGAACACCAACAGCACAGGCTCTAGAATCAACAATAAATGGAACTGAAAAGCTTCTGCATAGCAAAGAACACTATCATTTGAACAAGGTGGCAGTCTACAGAATGGGAAAAGATTTTACCAATGATACATCTGACAGAGAGATAATATCAAAACATATAAAGAACTTGAAAAAACCCCAGATATCAAGAAAACAAACAACTCAATTAAAAAGTGGGGTCCAGATCAGATCAAATAGAGCATTCTCAAGAGGAAACTCAAATGGCTGAGAAACACTTAAATGTTCAACATCCTTAGGAAAATGTAAATCAAAACTACTTTGAGATTTCATCTTACACCTGTCAGAATGGCTAAGATCAGTAACACAAATGACAGCTCATGCTGGCAGGGATGTGGAGTAAGGGGAACACTCATTCATCACTGGTGGGCCTGTAAACTTGTACAGACACTACAGAATTCAGTGTGGTGGTTCCTCAAGAAGATGAGAATTGACCTACCTTCAGATCTAGCTGAAACACAATATAGAAAAGACCTACAGACTGATATTGGGGTTCAAGCTTCAAGCTAAAGATCAGAAAAGCAAACTAGCAGGCCACTAAGCTCTTACCACTACCTCAGGCTGAAGGGGCTGATCCTGCTGCCTCTCCACAGCATGGCTGGAGAATCAATCCTGAGACTGAATGTTTTCCTATCCTTAGCGTGGCTGGAGAATGAATGCCGAGACTGAGACTTTGTTCCTGTTTCATATACCTCCCTAGTGCTGGGATTAAAGGCATGTGATCCTAGGTACTGAGATCATTTTTGTGTAAGCTGTTTCTCTTTAGGACTGGATCAATCTTGTGTAGATCTGGGTGGCCTTGGAATCACAGATTTCCATCTGCCTCCTGAATCCTAGGATTAAAGGTGTGTCCCACCACCTCCTAGCATCTGGCTGTTGGGATTAAAAGTGTGTGCCTGGCTTCTATGGCTTGTGGCTGACTTTGCTTTCTGAATCCTCAGGCAAGATTTAATAAATCATAATAATATATCACCACATCCAGCTATACCATTCTGGGGGTATATATACCCAAAGGATGCTCCATCCTACCAATGACAGTTGCTCAAGCATGGAATGTTCATTTCAATAGCTAGAAATTGGAAACATAACCTTTCATTTATACTATCTATTTCAAAAGAACAGAAAAATACTGAAAATGAATTGGATAATTCAACTTTAGAAGAACAAATCATGTAAGCCAGAAGAAATAAAGGGAAAACCCAAAATACACTAACCAAAGGAAGAAAAAAAATCAAGCAGGTTTGAGTCAAATAAAACATTACAAAGAAAATGTTATGCTGAGATCTGTAAAAAAAATTAATGAGAATTTGAGTATTAATTTCCTCATTTAGAATAATGGATGTTATAGGAATGTAAATAGCCAAACTGGCTTAAGAAGACCTGACTTTAAAGAATATATATTTTATAAACATGCTAGGCAAACACTCTACAATTAAGCTGTGTTTTTACACAGTAAAACACTGCTTGGGGCTGCATGGCCATTCTGCAGGCTGCTGTACCATTGCATAATAGGGTGGGTGGCATTTTTACAGTCTACAGGGTGCCTATGAATCTGAACATATGCCAGTAAGTTCCCATTAGTCACAATTTTCACCACCTCCTGTCACTTACTGTGTTTGTGTTGCTATTTTTCCCTAAGGAGATAAGTCCTTCTGCCTATATTCAAATTTTTTTAAAAAAAGGAAGAAAAGAAAAAGGATAGATATCTAGTGGAGGGCATTGTGATTCTATTTCTGTGTGTCTACCTCAGGTTCCTGTCTAGCTGCTTCTGCCAATAATAATCTTTCACTCTTTACTTTTTCTATTTTTGGTCCTCCTATATCTGATTAAAGAAATGTTCACTTATATTCTCTTTTCACATTTGCATAGCTTTGTTCCTTAAATTTAAAATATTTAACACACCTTGAATATGACATTAGAAAATATTATGATGTCCCATATCAGCATGTAATGCTTTGTTTTAATGTAATTTAAGCACATTAGTAATTTATATAGGGTGGAGCAGTATTGTTTTCTTTTTAATATTTCAAAATTATTCTTACACATTCTTTTCCAGGTAAGTTTAATTCAAATATTTATTTTTTTATTATGTATAGGTGTGTGTCTGCATGTGTGCATGTGTACATCAGTGTAGGTGCCTGAGGAGACCAGAGACATTGGATTCCCTGGAGCTGGAGTGGTTACTGGGAACAAAACCCAGGCCCTCTGGAAGAGTAGTTAAGTGCCATCTTAATAGATAGGGCAGTCAATAAGCTTGGGAGAGATGGAGGGAGGGAGATGGAGGGAGGGAGGGAGGGAGATGGAGGGAGAGAGAGAGAGAGAAAGAGAGAGAGAGAGAGAGAGAGAGAGAGAGAGAGAGAGAGAGAGAGAGTGTTTATGCGTGTTTGTGCATGCATACTGTGTAGAGGCCAGGTCAATGATATCTGATGTCTCTATCAATTCATCTTAATTTTTATTTTATTTTTTACTTATTCTTCAAAAATTATGGACTCTTCACAAATTTCCATGTCATCCTTACACGGGGGCCATGCTAATCTTCTCTGTATCACTCCAATTTTAATACATATGCTGCCAAAGTGAGCACTCAATCTTAAATTTTAAAATTTTATTGTTGCATTGTGCATGATGTGTATGTGTATGAAGAGTGAGTACCACTGTACATGTGTGGAAGTCAGAGAACAATTTTGTGGAGTCAGTTTTCTCCACCCACCCCGGAGTTTTAAGGACAGAACTCGGGTCCACCAAGCTTGCATACCTTTGCCTGTTGAGTCATCTTATTAGCTCTCTTCACCTTATTTTTGAGACAAGGTCTCTCTCTGAACCTGATCTCACCAATTTAGCTGGATGGTCTTAGTTACTTTTCTATTGCTGTAACAAGACACTATGATCACAGCAACTTATAAAACATTTAATTTGGAGGTTCACAGTTTCAAAGGATTAGAGTCCATGACCATCAAGGTTGGCAGTGTGGCAGCAGGCAGGCAGGAATGGCACTAGATAAGTAGCTGAGAGCTTACATCTGATCCACAAGCATGAGGCAGAGAGAACTAACTGGGAATGTTGTAGGCTTTTGAATTCCAGGACAGTCAAGGCAACATACAGAGACCCTGTCTCAACCCAACCCAACCAACTAACCCTAATGACATAGGTCCTTCAATAAGGCCACACCTCCTAATCCTTCCCTAGCAGCTCCACCAACTGGGGACCAAACATGAGTCTGTGGGAGGCACTCTCATTCAGACCAGCACAGCATGCACTAATACACTCACTCAGCCTTTTATGTAGGTGCTGTGGATCCAAACTAAGGTTGACAGGCTTGTGTGGCAAGCATTTTACCAAATGAAGCCATTATCAGGCCCTATGTTAATTTTAATATTTTAAAGTATCCAGTCTGTGGGATTCTGTGACAGCAGCACAAATTGGGCTAAAATACACCTTTATATTCTTCTCATTTATCTTAGACTTAAGTCTATTTTAGATACATTTGGTTTTTAGTTTTTTGAGACAGGATCTCATTATGTAACCCTGGCTGGCCTAGAACTCATTATGTGGACCAGGGGTGGCCTTGTATCATGAAAATCTACCTACCTCTCCTCCCAAGTGCTGGGATTAAAGGTGTTTGCCACCATGTCCAGAAAGATAGATGTGTATAGTTTATTCAGACAAGTTTATACTTTTCCAAGTATATGGTTACATAGACATATATACATATTTAAAATTGCCTGTAGTATTTTCTAAGATGGTTGTTTCGACATAGAAAAAAGCTACTGTTTTTTCTTAGCCTACTATAGAAGGTTAAAGACAGATGCATCTACTGCTGCTATCTATTAAGTCTTAAAGCAGTTTGCTCAGCTCTGAGCAGTGAGTGTTTCAAGAGAAGCCAGTTGTAAAACACACATAAAAGCAAATAAACATAGGACTTAATGTGTGCTTTTTACTGATATGTCACTAAAAATAATTACAAAGACATGTCAATAAATAAAACTACTTTTAACTTGCTGGTCTGTAGTTCATCTTCCTGACAAGTAAGCCAGCAGTTGCTCCAGACTCTGCAATGTGAACACATACTTGGTGATGTAGAGGATGTAATCTTTTGTGTTCTAGCTTAACCAAAGGTAGTCTTAGTAACCAATTAAAAGACAAAACCAGGCTAGAGCCCTGTTTCACGTTGCTAGTATAGGATAAGTACAGAAGACAACATTCATTCTTGCCTGGTGATAGACCACAATGCAGCTTCACTGGGTAGGCAGGAACCTGGCTCCACTACAATGACCCAAGCTTTTCAGAACCAGATGGCAGCTCTGGGTCTGCCTTGACAACCACTCCATCTACAGCCAACTCTCTACCACAACAGAGGCCAATAAAACACATGGAATGCTACATAGGCTTCGCATAGTTCACTAGAGAATACAGAACTTTACTTTGTGTTTTATTTCTATTTTTGAGGCAGGGTCATGCCCAGGCTGTTCTTGAACTTCAGATCTTGCTCTTTCAGCTACCAAGCACTAGAATTACAGGCCTGTGTGGATCAGGATATGAACAGCTGGAATTGGCTTGAAGACATACAAAGCCTGGAGGATATTAAGAAACTGAAAGGACTGATAGCACAAACTGCTTTGGTGAGAAAATAAGGAACACATATGCTGTTTGGTTTTGTCAACTTGACATGAACTTAGACATATCTGGAAAGAGGGAATCTTAATTGAGAAAATGTCTCCATAATACTGGCCTGTAGGCAAGTCTGTGAGGCATTTTCTTGAGTAATAATTGATGTGGGAGGGCCCAGTTCATTGTGGGCAGTGCCATCACTGGGCAGATGGTAATGGGTTGTTTAAGAAAGCAGGCTGAGCAAGCCACAAAGAGCAAGCCAGTAAGCAGCCCTCCTCCACATCCTCTGCTTCAGGTCTTGCCTCTCATGTTCCTCCCTTGTGTTCCTACCCTGATCCCCTAGATGAGTGGACACAAGTTATAAAAAGAAATAAACCCTTTCCTCTCCACATTGCTTTTGGTCATGGTGTTTATCACAGCAACAAGGAATCCTAAGACAACAGGATGTTGTATCTTGAAATTGGTATGCTACAAATATAGTTTCAAAATACAACACTTTAAAGTACAAAAAAATCAGTAATTACAAATATTTGTTTATACCTTCACATAAAAGACTTGAAAGGAGATAATGTTGGGAATCACTGTGTATGAAGTATAAGTTATATTTGTATGATTAAACATGTTTTTCTGCCATGTCACCAGTGAATGCCAAAAACCCACATTCTCCAGAAAGCACCTCTATACTAGGGAAGAAATGCTTTCCTTTATTCTAACACCAAACTTAGATTATATATGCTAATTGTTCTGTTTCTCCCAAGAGAGTCCCCTAAGAAAATAAGTGAAAATCTGCAAAGTAGCCCCTTCAGAGATGGTGGTGCACTGGCAGGCACTGAACCAGAGCCTAAGCTGGTGGCCCTGGTGGCACCAGAGCCACATACTTTCCAGATTCGCTAGTCTCTACCACTTGGAGTTCAAAGATCTCCCTTTGCATTCCAGGCTTTTACAATATTCTGTATTGCTTCCTTTCTGAAAATAGGTATCAGGTTCTATGGGAATAAGATTTTTGTTTAAAAACATCTTTTATCTCCTAGGCGCAAGAGCTAAGCAAGACACTTGCCTGGCATTTTAAAACATTTCTCCAGTGAACCTTTTCTATATTGTTTGAATTGGTCTGAGGTCATTTTTATCTTTTATTCTTTCTGGTGAAGAAGCTGACTTACCAGCTTAATAGTGCAGGCCCATAATCCCAGCACCTCAATGGAGTTGGGACAGGACAGCTGTGAGACCAGACCAGCCTGGGCAATCCAGTGAGACCGGTTAAAAAAAAAAAAAAAAAAAAAAAAAAAAGAACTAGGGGATATAGTGTAGTGGTAAAATGCTATGCAAAACCAGCCAACAAGAAATGATGGCTATATGGGTGCTGTGTCTTCAAGTGCCCAATGTAGAAAAGAAAAGAAGTCCTGCCACAGACTCAATATACTGAGGAAGACTTTTCTCTGCAGCAGCTTCTGTAACTTTCCTCTGCTTACATTCCCATTCCATCCTCATTACTTGGAGAATTGGTGGAACAAAAATCTACACTATTGCAATACTATATCCTAGTTACTTGTCTTACCTCTATTTCAATGTGAATCTTTCCATTTTATTTCACTCATAAACCACCTCATTATTTTGATTCTACCTTTTTTCATTAAAGAATGCTATAAGGGGCTAGCAAGGTGACTCAGTGGGTAAGGTTATTGCCAAGCCTGGGATCCATCCCTGGAGCCCACATGGTGAAAAAGAGAAAACTGACTCTTGTAAGTTGTTCTCTGACCTCCACATACACATGTATAAGTAAACGTAAAAAGGAATGTTATGAATGTTTTATAACTTTATTTGTACTTTGCTTTTAAGAAATAAAAATTCTAAACAGAGCCAGCTGTGGGAAAAAAGGCTTTAATCCTAACACTCAGTAGTTAGAGACCAGTGGATCTTTATATGAGTACAGGCCAGCCAGGGCTATACATACAGTAAGAGACAAAGGAAGGGAAGGAGAGAGGATGAGAGGGAGGGAGGGAGAAAGGAAAGAAACAGAAAGAAAAAAGAAAGGAGAGAGAGGGGTGGGGGTGGGATCTGGGGTTGAAGAGATGACTCAGCAGTTAAGAACACTGACCACTCTGTTCCAGAGGACTAGGTTCAATTCTCAGCACCCAAGTGGCAACTTGCAACTGCCTATAACTCCCATTCCAGGAGACTTAACACCCTCACACAGACATATAGGCAAAACACCAATGCACATAAAATAAAAAAGGAATCATTTTTTAAACATCTAAACGGTTTAATCCCAGGACTCGGGAGGCAGAGGCAGGTGGATCTCTGTAGTTCGAGGCCAGCTTGGTCTCCAGAGTGAGTGCCAGGATAGGCTCCAAAGCTACACAGAGAAACCCTGTCTCAAAAAACCAAAAATAAAAATAAAAAAAAAACCCACCTAAACGGTTCCTCTATTAGTCTTTATCCTCCCCTGCTCTGTAAATGGTGATATCAGCTGATCCCTTTACTGTTTGGCTATTTTTCTGCTGCCACTGATCCCTCCGGGTATGTAACCAGCTTTCTGTTTGGCTGGTATTGCCCAAGTAATCAAGCCTGAACTGCTGCCTTTAATTTGTGTGCCATAATTGGAGCATGAGTGTTTGCTATTCTAATGGATCCTTTTACTCTGCCCTATTCCAAGTGTCAGTTATTCTTTTGTTGTTTTGTTTTTCAACATAGCGTTTCTCTATGTAGCTCTGGCTGTCCTGGAACTTGGTGGGCAGACCAGTCTGGCCTTGAACTCAAATCCACCATGTGTATGTCACCACAGCCCAGCTGAAGTGTTAGTTATCCTGTGTCAGTTTCATAAAGACTCGCCCCATCTTTTTACATAATGTAGTCACCATTAAAACTTTTAAGAATTTCATCAGACTTTTAAGTGATGTCACTGTGGTGATGATGGATGGATTAAAATTAATCGTCTCCTATTCTCTTCTGGTCTGTCTCAGGCACACATTGCATACACTATACTACACAGGATCTATTTATCAGCCTTTAATTATCAGATTCTATTTGATTCATGGTCTTTACAACCAGCTTGGTGAAAGTTCTTTTCTGTTTGCTTATATTTTTTGTTTGTTTTGAGACAGAATGTCCTTATATAAACTTCAGCCTTAAACTCACAAGCTTCCTACCTCTTCCCAAATGCTGAGATGCGCTCTTTCATGCATAGCTCTAAGTGCAGAATTTTTAAAATTCTGTCCCTCCATCATCCACCCATCTTGAGACAGGTTCTCCCTATGTAGCCCTGGCTGGTCTGAACTCAGATACAGACTCACAGAGATCTGCTTCCCTCTGCTTTCTGAGTTCTTGGATCTTGGATCAAGTGCATGTACCACCACATCTGATCTAAGTACAGAATTCTTAGACTGTTAAAACAATAATCACGACCATCCTGTAATGCTCAGACAGTAAAGAACACAAATTGTAAAGGAGAGTTTCACAGTCAGTTACACAAAGGCACCAAAAAGAAGTAGGCAGAAAAGAGTAGCTCCCTTCTCAATCTGCAGTAAACTGTAGGTATATTATCTGCTTAATTTTAGAAAAAGCTATTTTATTCCCAAGAAAATAGTACATCTTCCTCACAACAAAAGAAATCAAAATAACTGTCAATAATAACTTTACTCTTATTTATCTATGAATGTCAACTTTTTTTGGGGGGGGGGTTTCAAGACACAGTTTCTCTGTGTAGTTTTTGGAGCCTGAAACTCACTTTGTAGACCAGGCTGGCCTTGAACTTTCAAAGATTGCCTGCCTTTCCCTCCCAAGTTCTGGGATTATAAGTGTACGCCACCACTGCCTGGCATATGTCCACTTTTTAACAGTTCTCAAACTCAATGGGGCCAGCGCATGTCTTCCTATAGAGTTGGATCTGAGTCTACATCGATGGTTCATCAGCTCTTGGTTCTATGCACGTGCAGGGCACAAAATAGATGTAACTAAAAAATCTGTGTCACATTATCAGTACAAAAGAAATTTTGTTAGTTTAATGTAAATCTACATATTTACTAGAATAAAGACAGATCATCTAAAGAAAATATTTAGTATGAATTTGTTTGAAAACCATTTGATTACAACAGTTGCTGTGAATTGATGTGTGTGCATGTCATGTCATATCTGGAAACCGGCCTTTCACAGTTTTCTTCCCCATCCCCCATTTCTCATTCTTTCTGCACCCTCTTCTGTAGTGTTCTGAGCCTCGGACTATGGTGGGGGTGATATATATATCATATATATACATATGTAATTCATACACAGCTGAGCACTGGGCTTACTTATACCCAGCACTTTTTGCAGTTATGAGTCTCTGCATTAACTACTACCCACTACAAAAAGAAACTACTCTGACCCAAGTTGAAAGCAACACAAAGCTGTATTTAGAAGAAATCTAAGAGCATGACTATTTAACAAAACTGCAGGTTCCCCCGGACCTATTTTCTCACTATTTGTCTTATATTTTTTTATTGCTGGGATAAAACACCATGACCAAAAGCAATTTGGAAAGAAAATGATTTATTTCATCTTACACTTCAAGGTAACACTCCACCAATGAGGGAAGTCAGGGCAAGAATTCAAGCAGGGCAGGAACCTGGAGGCAGGAATTCAAGCAGAGGCCATGGAAGATCACTGCTTATGGGCTTGCTCCTCATAGAGTGCTCAGTCTGCTTATTTCTAACAGCCAGGACCACCTGCCCAGGGTTTTTGCCTTCTCTTTCAGATTGGGTCCATCCACACCCAATTAATCAAGAAAATGCTTCAAAGGCTTGCCCAGTGGCTAATTTTGTCAGGGCATTTTCTCAGTTGAGGTTCCCTCTTCACAAATGAGTCTAGTCTATGTCAAGTTGACATAAAAACTAGCCAGCACACAGGTATGGACTTTTGACCAGGTTTATAGTACCAAGCATGAAACACCTCCTGGGGAGCAGGCCTCATAACCAATTAGAAAGCTGTTGGTTACCCTCATAACCATTATGCTCCCACTGCACTAGTAGGCACATCTTGCCAGGCAAATCGGTATTGTAGTATGCAAGATCTAGTGACAGGTGAGACTACTGATGTGTTTTCTCCCCTAACAGACTGCTCAGCACCTTCTGGCACAACATAAGATAACCATTTGAGAGTTTCTTGGTCATAGACTTTATGAATTCCACTGGTATCTTGGGCTTTGTATTTCATATCTGAGGTTTTCATAGCCCAAATTCTCTTTCTAGTGCCATGGTTGTCAAAGCTCTAGACACTGGTTTGAATAGGTTAAAATATTGTGTAAGTAAAATCTCTATAATTAGTAGACTACAATATTCAATGCCTCATGAGTCTTTATCCTATTGGTTCAAATTCACACTGCAAATGATAAAATACTGAAAATATCATAAGCACAGTAATAAATATATCACCTATGGCTTTTGACTGCACTTAATGCAGTTACACAATTAATCTAGGAAAGGTTCCAGAGAGAGAGAGCCAGCTTAACCCATAATACATAAAACTGACAAATCTTGACTGGTGGTGGTGACACATTTAGTTCCAGCACTCAGGACGTTGGGGCAGATGTATCTCTGAGTTCGAGGCCAGCCTGGTCTACAGAATGAGTTCCAGGACAGCTAGAGCTACACAGAAAAGCTCTATCTCAAAAAGCCAACAACAACAACAACAAACAAACAAACAAAGAAAAACCAAAAACAAAACCCCAAAAAACTGACAAATCTTTCTTTCTCTATCAATTCTTTTAAGACAGTAATCAAAATGAGCGTTTTTCTATAGTGCCTTACAGTTTATGACTAAGACTTATATATGTAGGAAGTCTTCATAATCACCATAAACTGAATACTATACTTTCCAATATATAGATTAAAAAAAAACAATAACAAACTATCAGACTCCAAACAATAAAATTGGCTGCCCAAACTGAAGCCATTTAGTGAATGCCAAACCTGGACCCAAACTTACCCCAAGATCCGACTGCCCTGTGGACTTTGTAAGCTTGCTGAAACTGGCAGTATTGGAACAGATGCAGTCAGCAGGCTGATACACCCTATCATTCCCACTGTACTGATATAGCTTCAAGAAGGGCCCATATCACAAGTTTCTAATAATCTGAGTGAGGTATATATCTAAAACTTCTCCAAGGCCAGGCATGGTGGTACACACTTTAATTCTAGCACCCAGGAAGAGGCAGGTGCATCTCTTGATTTGGAAGCTAGCTTAGTCAACATAGTAAGTTCCAGGACATCCAGGGTTATTTGGAGATCCTGACTCCAAGAAAAACCAAAACCAAAAATGTTTTCCAGTAATTTTTCCAATAATATTTATGGGAAAGCTGCAGAGTTCACATATTCTTTACTTAGCATCACCTAATATTAAATAACACCTTTCATTAAGAAAGGAAAACAAGACTGGTATAATCCTATTAAATAAACTATAGACATCATTCAAACTTGACTGGTTCTTCCATTAATGTTTTCCCATTTTTGGATCTAATCCAGGATCTCACCTTGTATTTAGTCTCTTCCAGTATATGACAAAGAACTATATCTTCTAAATTAAAATTAGTTCATTTTATTCTGAAAATATCAGAATATTTTCAAATATCAGGAAACATCACTGAACCCTGGGAATTACAGGACCTATGTGACAACTAGAAAAACATTGTGAAATAAGAGCCAGAGTGACTCTAAAGACAGAAAAAGAGCACTTCTTTAGTTTTTAACATTGTTGTTGCATGCACCGAAGGAATGACGCATGTGGAGGTGTATGTGTCACAGTGTGCACATGGAGGTCAGAGGACAACTCTGTGGAGTTAGTTTTCTCCTTCCACCTTTGCATGGGTTCCAGGGATTGAAGTCAGGTGGCCAGGCTTACACAGAAAGAACTTTTACTCTCCAAGCCATCTCACAGGTCCCAGAGAGCCCTTCTCTAAGTAAAGAGAACCGACTGTGATAACCCGAATAGGTCAGTTGCACTTAAGACACCTGTCAATAAAACCAAACAAACCAACAATTAGTCATAAGTTCCTAGAAAAGCACAGGTCACCAGACAGAAATCAAAACAACTTTGTTTAATGGAAGAGCCATGAAAGATTTAATCTGCTTTTAAATTAAAGGACCTGACTTTGTTCAGTCTCTAGACAAGTAAATTAATAATTTTATTAATAACCAAATTCAAGTATACAAAGATATTAAAAGGCACTAGGCAGCCAGGCAGTGGTGGCATATGCCTTTAATCCCAGCACTCAGGAGGCAGAGACAGGCAGATCTCTTGTGAGTTTGAGGCCAGCCTGGTCTGGTCTATAGAGTGAGTTCCAGGACAGGCTACAAAGCTACAGAGAAACTGTCTTGAAAAACCAAAACCAAAACAAACAAAAAAAGCACTAGGTTTTCTCGTCATGTGGACTTGCTTTTCTTACTGGTGGCATTAGAGTTGCTGAGCTAAGTGATTCTAATTTAAATTCTGAACCCAGAGAAAGTTTAGCCTTTATATAATACTCGGTTATTACACATTGAGTACATATATATCCAAGCTGCTTTAGGAAACATGGTAAGATCCTCTATGAATGAAGCTCACTAGGTTCTCTTACTCTTGAGGTCGAGGGTCTAGCACATCAAGTTCAGAACTTTACTGCTGAGTCCCCTTTCTGGTGATTAGACACAGGACTTCAAACACACTAAATGTATTCTGCCACTGAGTTATAATCCCAGCCTCATCTGTGGGTTCTCAATTCTTAGAAATGATACTAATTTTTCAGAATCCATATAGGACCTGAGAATCATTGAAGAGGAAAAGTACTAGAATAAAGCATATTTACCAAGACAGCATAATGTTTAATAAACTATAACCACATTTAGAATGATAAAAAAACCAAGCAAACAAATAAATTGAAGAGTCTGTTACTGTATAGGTTTTAAAAGGACAGAAAACAATGTAACCAGATGTTTTAGAAATTCATTAGTAGAATGAGGAAAATGAAGTAAGCTTCATGGTAGTACTTAGAATTCAAGCAAGGGTCACAGTAGTGACTTGCATTAACTTTCCAGGCTCCAGCTTCACTGTTTCTCCTACCAGGATGGTAGTCATGGTGAAGTCTCCATTTCCTATTCACAGAAAAGGACAGTTGCAACATCTACCAAGGGATGTGCCAGTAAATGGCAAGCGTTCATCATGGCTACCAAGGTTGGTTTTGGTTTTGGTTTAAGTGCATGGTTGGCTTTTTGGGTAGGGGTTAAGTGTAAAATTTTCCAGTTAGCAATTAATCACTTTGGCTTAAGTTACCTCTTCCTGGCCCACTTAGGGTCACAAGTAGACTCCTTTCTAAAGTGACTGGCTTAGAGTATGGAATTCTAAGGAACAAACATTAATTGAACATTTTTTTCCAACAAGTTCTAGATAGCTGACATATATAAACTAAAAACATATCTGTTTTTGAACCTTAATTTGTAAAAGGAAAATTGATGGACTAAAACATTGCCATCTAAGAGGCTCATGACTAACTCAGCAATCTTCATATCTCTCAGTAAACCCAAAGTATGAAGGCTGCTTTTTGTTTTTGTTTTTGTTTTTTTTTTCCGAGACGGGGGTTTCTCAGTGGAGCCCTGGCTGTCCTGGAACTCACTCTGTAGCCTAGACTGGCCTTGAACTGGGAGATCCACCTGCTTCTGCCTCCTGAGTGCTGGGATTAAAGGTGTGAGTCACCATGGCCTAGCTGAGGATGCTTTTTATTGTTTGGACACTTGGGGATAATTACCTCAAGTTTCTAGATATTAAATCTAGGCATTACACTCAAATATCTCCTTTTTGTCTTCTGGAATCATGTTGTTCTTTTACAAAAGATCTAAGGAGATCTTATGTGTGTGTGTGTGTGTGTGTGTGTGTGTGTGTGGTGCTGAGGCCTGAACCCTAGATCTTTTATATGCTAGGTAGGCATGTACTTACTGAGCCACAAACCCAGTCTACGGGTACACTTAAAACACTTCAAGACAGAATATGGAATTACCGGGATAATGGGGTGGGGATGAAATGTGTTTCTGTGAGTTGAATCTGGTTCTGCTTTTGTATTTTAAAACATCCTGAGAAGTCGGTATCATTCCAGATTGATGAACATCTTCTTTAAACAGCTTTTTTAAAATAAAGGTTTTATTTATTATGTATACAACATTCTGCTTCCATGTATATCTGCACACCAGAAGAGGGCACCAGATCTCGTTATAGATGGTTGTGAGCCACCATGTGGTTGCTGGGAATTGAACTCAGGACCTCTGGAAGAGCTCCAACCCTTTAAACGGCTTTTTAAAGAGTCAACTCTTGCAATGCCATTAGTCCTGGAAGCTTTCTTCTCTTTATCTAATAAAAACATTTATACCACCAGTATTATAGCTGTCATCACAGAAAGCACTATTATTTGGGTTTTACAGATGGATATATTAGAAAATTCTGAGTTTCTCCTACTACAAGATTAGAACTGATGAAGCCTTAAAGGTAAATGCCCCAGTAAGGTAACTGTGTGTGGTTGGGTCTGTTCCCTACTGATTATTTTCCATAGGAGTTCTGTGGAAAGTTCACACAACTCATTTCATAGGAGACTGGCTCATAAATCCCATCAGTTCTAGCAAGTGTCCTTCAGACTATTTCTTTACAATAGCTCAACTATAGAAAAAGGGATGATTTATTCTGTGTTTTATTTTTGAGACCAGGTCTTGTCATGTAGCTCTGTCTAGTCTGGAACTCGGGATACAGACCAAACTGTCCTTAAACTTGCTACTCTCCTTCCTCAGTGTCACAAGTTCGGGGAATACAAGGGCTAGACATCACATCTGAGAATGACATTCCTTTTGTTTTTAAGATTTCTGTTACACTTAATAATATGTGTGTGCATGTGCATGCACACAAGAGTAGGTGCCCACGGAGGCCAGATACCCCTGTAGTTGGAGATACAGGCAGTTGTAAGTCAAATGACATCTTGGGAACTCAATGTGGATGCTCTGCAAGACTGCTTACCTTTAACCACTGAGCCCTCTCTCCAGCCCCGGTAATGACATATTAACATATTAAGAGATATTTCTATTAAGCTGGGAGAGCCTTTCTTCTCTAAAAGAACAATCTATTTAGAAAATCAGACTGGGTGGTGGTGGCACACACCTTTAATCCCAGCACTCAGGAGGCAGAGACTGACAATCTCTGAGTTCCGGGCCACTGTAGTCTACAGAGCAAATTCCAGGACAGCCTCCAAAGCCACAGAGAAACTGTCTGGAAAAACCAAAAAAGAAAAGAAAGAAATGGGGGTGTTCAGTATTATGGTCGCTTGCTCCATGATTCTTCATACAAGACCTGTGACAACTTTTACATTCATAAGGAAATAACTTTTAATCTTTTTTTAATACTGGTTTTAGGAGGTTTTCTGTCACTGATAGCTGATCCCATCTCATAGACTTATCATCTAGGTCAGTACTATTTTTAAATTATTTTGTATTCACAGACATTCAGGAACCAGATCACAGATCCTAATTCTAGTTCAGAAAAACACAGTTTTTGCTAAGATGGTATATATTCCCTAGTCCCATGTTCTGACATATTATGTAACTAAACAGAGCACAGAACATTTGATGTTACAATGTGATCTTAACGTTAAGATCTGTGATCTGGAACCATCAGCAATACATTTACTAATTACCTAACTCTATCTGACTTGCACATATCCTCATCCCAAATTCTCATTCATACTGCAGGTTGAATATCACTTATCTGAAATGATCAGTACCAGAATCATATCAAGTTTTAGATTTCTTTTTTTCAGATTCTGAAATAATCTCCCCACCCCCTCTCTGTGTAGGTGTGTAATGTGAAATATCGGGGATAGGACACAAGTCTAAACAAAGTCATTTGTATTTCTATATATTGACTACATATAGCTAAGGCTGTTTATTCAGTTTTTATAGTATTTATTCTGTGAGTGTAACTAGTCACATGAGGACTTTTAGAGCATTTCAGATTTTAAGATTAGGGATACTCAGCCTGTCATACACAATAGCTGGCTGTTCAAAATAAAACATTTAAATTTTCATCTCATAAAACTTAATAACTAGGCCGGGCCTCAGTGGCACACACCTTTAATCCCAGCACTTGGGAGGCAGAGGCAGGCGGATCTCTGTGAGTTCGAGGCCAGCCTGGTCTCGAGAGGGAGTGACAGGATAGGCTCCAAAGCTACACAGAGAAACCCTGTCTCGAAAAACCAAAAAAAAAAAAAAAAAAAAAAAAAAAAACCAAAAAAAAAAAACCCCCCAAAAAAACCAAAACAAAACAACAACAACAACAACAAAAAAAACAAAAAACCAAAAATCAAATCAACTCAATAACTAAAAATGTAGTGTGTAAGCCTATAAATTATGTCAATAAGGTCTAAGTTATGCATAACAATGAACAGTTACAAAGGATGGAAACAAAAATAAAAATGACAGTGTTGCAATAGTTTTGGTTACAATAACCCCAGAGTCTCATAGTATTTCCTATATATGGAAAAAATGACATTACATGCACACAAAGCAAGATCAAAAAGAGTTAATGTTAGCCAGGTGTTGGTGGCACACACCTTTAATCCCAGCACTTGAGAGGCAGAGGCAGGTGAATCTCTGTGAGTTCAAAGCCAGCCTGGTCTACAGAGCAAGTTCCAGGACAAGCTCCAAAGCTATACAGAGAAACCCTGTCTTGAAAACAAACCAACAAAAAAGGGGGTTAACCATTTGCATTCTCTACCAGAACACCATTCTTTATACCTACAGTAACTACTTAGAGAGCATTTCTCATCATTTGTGACTAAAAGTGAGCCATGACACACAAGTCAATTTTCTTTATTCATGAAAGTCATTCCATCTATTCCTCCCATAGGTCAGTGTGCTTCTGAGAATCCTAGTATTTCAAAAAGATAACCACAGAACCTTGAAAACATCAAGTCAAATAAATGAACTAGTCCCATAAAGCCATATAATGTATGATTCTGTTTATATGTAAGACTGAGATTAGAAACAGAAGGCTGTCGGTTGCTTAGTGTGGAGTATAAGGAGTAGAGAGTGTAGGCTAGAGGAACCAGGTTCCTTCTTAGCACAGTAATGGTGTTCCCAAATTATGGTGATAAATGCCCAACTCGAGGAACAAACTAAAATCCAATGAATGTATATTTGAAGATTTCCGTGTGGGGTGTGTGTGTGTGTGTGTGTGTGTGTGTGTGTGTGTGTGTGTGTGTGTGTGTGTGTGTGTGTGTGTGTGTGTGTGTGTGTGGTGTGTGTGTGTGTGTGTGTGTGTGTCCTATGTGAGTTTGTTTGTCACGTGTGTGTAGGTGCCGGCAGAAACCAGGTGTTGAATACCCTAGAACTAATGTTACATATTGTGAACCACCTGAGGTGGGGCCTGTATACCCGATACAGGAGCTGTAAAAACTTTCTTGACTGTTTTATTTTATTTTTTGTTCGAGACAGGGCTTCTCTGTGGCTTTGGAGGCTGTCCTGGAACTAGCTCTTGTAGACCAGGCTGGTCTCAAACTCAGAGATACACCTGCCTCTCTCTGCCTCCCAAAAGAGCACGGGAATTAAAGGCGTGTGCCACCACCGCCCAACTGTTTTAAATTTTTCTTTTAGATTTTATTTTATCTCTGAGTGTTCTCCTTGTGTGTATGTATATGTACCACATATGTGCCTGCTGCTGCAGAATTGAGAAGAAAGCATCAGATCACCTGGAACTGATGTTATAGATGATTGTGAGCCACTATGTGGCACTGGACACTGAATCTGGGTCCTCTAGGAAAACAACAGATGCTCTTAATGGCTAGGCCATCCAGCCTAGAATTGAATCATATATTTAAATAAACAAACTATGAAGATGTAAATTTTGTCTTAATAAAGCTATTCAAAAGAGAGGGTGAAGATCAGACTTTAAAACAACTATCAAGGCTGGGGCAGTGATGGCTCACGCCTTTAATCCTAGCACTGGAGAGGCAGAGGCAGGCAGATCTCTGTGGGTTCGAGGCTAGCCTTATCTACAGGCTAGATACACACAAAAACAAAAAACACAAACAAAAAAAAGACCCCATCCAAATAAACAAACAAACAAACAAAAAAACCTCTCAGAAATGACACATAGAGAACCTCCTAAAGAGATAAAGTATGAACTGAAGTTAAGCAGGAACAATTTTCAGACCATGTGACAATCACTGGAGTGAAGCCTCTAATCAGGCACATCTTGCCACCAGGCAGACAAAGCTAGTCATACTATTTGCAAAGACTGTTTTGTGTTCATTCCTTCCAATGTACTAGCCCTTGTACAGCAACAACAATTATTAGGACAGTACTTTGTTAAAGGAACTAAATTACATTCACAGTAACTCAAGTATTTAATTGTAATTACTTCCATCTGCAACTAAGAACACAGTTAATGAGTAAGGCCAAAACTTGCTCAACTACTGTATGCTGTCCCTGTATCACTCTGCTTTTTTCTGTTTTCAAAAAAAAAACAAAAACAAAAACAAAAACAAAAAAACAATGGCATCTACTCTGCAAAAAAAGTATAAGAATGTATAAGTTTGATTTTTAGAAGAATTAGGAATTAGCTAATAAAAAGTCAAATGCAAGCTCTACTTGATTTCACTGCATTTATAGGAAGTTAGCTTGTGGCATTATTAAAATGCCAAAGAAGTTCTTGTTTAAGTTTTACAGGAACTTTTCAGTCGCACCATATGAAAAATGTCAGAAAAGAATATTAGAATGACAACTGGCAAATCTTATAAATTTTGAATTAAACTGTAACTTAGTGGATCAGATAAAGGAGTAACTCATTTATAAATTCAAACTAGATGATACCTGGCATACAAAAGATGATAAGACATGAACAAAGATAGTAAACCCAAATACAATGTTCAATGGAACAATGGGAATATTCTTTTTTGTTTTGTTTTGTTTTGTTTTGATGTTTTGTTTTCGAGACAGGTTTTCTCTGTGTAGTTTTGGAGCCTATCCTGGCACTCGCTCTGGAGACCAGGCTGGCCTCAAACTCACAGAGATCCGCCTGCCTCTGCCTCCTGAATGCTGGGATTAAAGGCGTGCACCACCAACGCCCAACAGGAATATTCTTTTTTCTATTCATTAAAATCTATAAGTTGCTGCCGCGAGGTGGTGGCACACACCTTTAATAATCCCAGCACTTGGGAGGCAGAGACAGGCAGACCTCTGTGAGTTCGAGACCAGCTCTACAAGAGCTAGTTCCAGGACAGCCTCCAAAGCCACAGAGAAACCCTGTCTTGAAAAACCTATATATATATATATATATATATATATATATATATATATATATATATATATTGCTAATTTATTTACTGTGTATGGGAGGGGGCATGAGTACACTGGAATGTTATGTCAAGGTCAGAGGACAACTTGAAGCAGTTGGGTCTCTTCTTTACCTGGGGATGTTTTCAAGTCACAAGGCTTGGTAGCAAGTGACTTTACCTGCTAAGCCATCACACTGGCCCAATTGACATCTCTATCCTAAAAAGAGAAGAACATTACACTTTGTTGTAAAATGTACCAACTTTGAGGACTCCAAGAGTTTCCACTGCCTTATAGGCTTCCTCACCATAAGAAATAACAATAGGACAAAGACTGGAGGGTGGGGTCCACACCTTGTGGGTTCTGGTTGCATTAAAAGAGGGCAAGGACATGAGGCAACAAAGTGGTGACACAATTTCCTATACAGAAAGGAAGTGCATCTTGCCAGGCATTGGTGGCACATGCCTTCAATACCAGCACTCGGGGAGGCAGGGGCAGGAGGATCTCTGTGAGTTCGAGACCAGCCTGGTCTACAAGAGCTAGTTCCAGGACAGCCTCCAAAGCCAGAGAAACCCTGTCTCAAAAACCAAAAAATAAAAAAATAAAAAACAAAAAGGAAGTGCATCTTATCTAAACCACTGCAATGAGCCCTCTGTTGAACTCAGGAAGTAGGAAGTTCATTTTCTGCACTAGATCACTTTGGCTGAGATGAGGAACAATGATTACCTGTAATGCTTGGATGACTTGATTAAAAACAATTATGCTGATTTTATCTACGGGCTTAAGTGAGGGGATGTTTTGAACAGGGAGGGATTCCTGCATGTTTAACTCTACTACTAACACTCCCCAGTTCTTGTATAGTCTTTTTTTTTTTTTCAATTTTAAAAATTATAACCCAGCACTTGGGAGTCAGAAGTAGGTGGATCTCTGTGAGTTCGAGACCAGCCTGGTCTACTAAGAGCTAGTCCAGGTCAGCCTCCAAAGCCACAGAGAAACCCTATCTCTAAAAACCAAAAAAATAAAAAATATATATAATTACATTATCTCTTCCTTCTTCACCCTACAAACCCTTCCACATCCCCTCTTGCTATCTCTTAAGTTGATGATGGCTCTTTTCCTTTAATTTTACACACACACACACTGACTTGCTGAGTTGCTTGTATGTATATGATTTCAGGGCTGACCATTTGGTATTGGATAACCAACTGGGGGTTCATCCAGGGATGACTCATTCTCCCTCCCTCAGCAGTGACTAGAGGCTGCCCCCTTTCATGTTAGCTTGTCTATTGGTGTTGTCATGTTCAGGTCTTGTTTAGGCAGCTATAGCGTTCAGGTATCATTAGTGTAGCTTCCCTATCATTTCCAGGAGACACCTGTGCAGCTTGCTGATCCTCTACCTCTTATAATCTTTCTGCCCCTCTTCCATGAGATTCCCTGAGCCTTTGGGTACTGGAGTTTTGTTGCAGATGTATCCCCTGGGGCTGACTACTCCATGATCAGTTGTGGATTTCTGTAATGGTCTCTGTCTGTCTGCTGTCTTAGTATTTTAAGCCATCCCTTTATAATGGCATGCTTCAGTTTTAGGAGACCATACTACAGTATTATTCCTTTTAAAGTAAACAATATAGCACACAACGGCTCATCTATGGAGGAATCATAATAGCACTTTTAAAAGACCTTTTCAAACAGTATAATTGGAGACTGTCTAAAGATGGTTACTAAGCTAAGAACCCTAACCTGTTTAATTTTCCTTTGAAATCAAGGAAATCCTGAGAACAAGGATTCAGGGAATAAATAAAAACAAAAGGTTAAATAAGGTAAACTGGAGCAGGACAATAAAAGTGAGGCTTCCTCAGCATTTCTTAAAAGAATGTGAAGTTGAGAAGTATCAGAAGATGCTGGGCAGTGGTGACACACACTTTTAATCCCAGTTCTCTGGAGGCAGTGGCAGATGGATCTCTGTGAGTTCTAGGACAGCCGAGACTGTTAAACACAGAAACCCTGTCTAGAAAACAAACAAACAAAGCAAAAAAAGAAAGGATCAGGAGAAATGATGGAAGAACTCTTTAGTATAAAATAAAAAACAAAACAAAACTTTTGTTTTGAGACAGGGTTTCAATTCACTGTGTAGCCCTGGCTGCCCTGGAACTCAGAGATCTGCCTGCCTCTCCTGAGTGCTGGGATCAAAGTCTTGTGCTACCATCACCTAGCTCAAGTAAAGAGTTAAATAAAAATATTAGTAAATGAATCTCTGCTTTAAAAATTTAAGTGTGCAACCTTCATTTTCTTCCACCTATACACAATTTCATAAAAATACAGTATTGTAGGGACACATGCATAAAAAGCCCAATAGTTTTGGAGAAAAAGAATATAAAACATTAAAAATACAAAGCATGTCCCATAGCTTTTATTTCTATCTTTATAGAAGATATGTACCTCACAGATCTGACCGGTCAAGCTCTTTGTACATAACAGATGTAAACCAAATTAAAATGGGGAAATGAACTAACTAGAAACTCTGGATGAGATAGTATTCAAATTAGCAGTCCTCTAATTGTCCAAATCTTAAAGTATTTATGGATTTGAAATAAAATACTTCCAAGAAGTCATAAAAGCTGGACAGGTGAGATTCTTTAGTATTATACTTTTAAAAATTATGAGGAAAGCAGAGATTTTTGTAGTCCAACTAGCTGTAGATCAAAGGTTTAATTCTCTAAAAATAAAGTCTTGCTTAAGAAACAAGTAGGTCTGAAAGACATGTTTAATCCCAGGTGTATAGAAGAAAAGTTTTACTTTTCCCTTCAAAAAATGAATAAGAAGAGGAAAAGGAAGAAGAAGTGGGGAGGAGGAGAAAGGAATAAATAGATCTAGAAAGATATGCAAGTATCATTTTTCATGATAGGTGAAATAAATTTAAAACCAATGTCATCTGTGGTGTTTGTAT
Organism: Cricetulus griseus; assembly: GCF_003668045.3. Lineage (NCBI taxonomy): Eukaryota > Metazoa > Chordata > Mammalia > Rodentia > Cricetidae > Cricetulus > Cricetulus griseus. The sequence continues at coordinate 47,231,397 of NC_048599.1, read as the reverse complement.
CTTTACTTATTTTTTATTCCAGATTCATTATTTCTTGGGAACTTAGTAACATTCACCCCAAAAGCCCACGAGGAATGAGTGGAATGGGCATTCAGTTGCATCTGAGGAAGAACTGGGTCAAATCAACTTTTGGAAATTCCAACTTGGTATCCTAACATAGTAGGCTTTCCTTCCATTGCTTGATTAAAATAGGCTTTCATATATTTCCAACTTTAGCTTGCAGAGATATTAGAGTTCGTGTCAATTTAAAAAAAATTAACATCTTGATATGTTACTCAAACAAAGGCAGCACCACTAAGACAAAAAAGATTAAATCCTCAAGTCAAACAATTCCCTTCCTTATCTGATTAAACTTATTTTTACCAAGTATACACTAGTATAAAATTATAGTGGCAGCCTCTCATATAAAGTGAATTTATGGTCACCCTAAAAAGCCCTTTGATGAGATAAAGATCTTACAGAATTCTTGCTAACAAATGTGGAAGAGATAGCAATAGCAGAGTAAGGAAAGTCATCATTACAGTACAGATGAAATGTCTTATACTGTGACTATCACAATGGTCTTTTAGCAATACCGGAAGTGTAGTAGACAGATACATAAAGCCTCTAAGTGTGATTCAGTGTTAAATGTGATACAGAGAATAGCAACAAACTGCACCATGTGATGAAGAAGCAGACAAAGCCCAAATGTGAGAGTCACAGGACCAGGACCCAGCTCCTGTGATGAGTTCATAACATAAAACAAAAAGAAAAGGAACTGCCCTAAATAAAGAGATAGACAGAATAACCTGGACTTACCTTTAAAATATCTCAGCAAGAGAAAAGGCTAAGAGAAACAAACAAGTGTGACAAACCCTGTAACTCAGTGGTTCTCAACCTTCCTAATGCTGTGACCCTTTAATGCAGTTACTGATGTTGTGGTGACCCCAAACCATAAAATGATTTTCACTGCTACTTTGTAACTATAATTTTGCTACTGTTATGAACTGTAATGTAAATATCTGTGTTTTCCAATGGTCTTAGGTCACAGGGATCATTCTACCCACAAAGGGGTCTCAATCCACAGGTTGAGAACTGCTGCTGTAACCACTGAGGTGGCATATGAGAGCACTCATACTACCTCTGAATATGTTTACAGCTCTTCCTCACAAAATCTAAGCCTCTTGCAAACAGAAGTTTGAAAAGCAACATAGTTGAGATAGCTGGGTATGTTGATCCAGGCTTGTAATCCCAGCATTCAGGAGGCAGAACTTGTGAGTTCAAGCCTAGCCTGGTCTACGGAGTGATTTTCAGGACAGGCTTCAAAGCTACACAGAAACCCTGTCTCGAAAAACAAAAACAAACAAACAAACAAACAAACCCAGCCCCCCAAAAAAGACAAAAAAGGGTAGTTGAGTCTAACAAATAATATTAATCTCAGGCAGAAAATAAAGGGAACCCATGGCTAAAAGTCACCTTACTGGTATTTCAGTGTGCAGAAGTAGGATAAATTATATGGGAAACACCCATTTCTCCTTGAATAAAACAGTCACACAACTATAGACCACAAATATGGTTATATACCTGAAATACATTCTTTCACTAAAAATCTATAACACAGAACAACCAATTTTATAAAATATAAAGAGAGAAAGAGAGAGAGAATAACAGGTAGAATCTCCAAATACAAACAGACATCCTTTTATTGATGCAGCAGTCTACTCCCCAGAACTGTCCTGTTTCCACAGACTTAAGCTGTAAATGAATGGTGGCAGTGAACTGAAACAGAACTGAGACACACAAAAAATACAAGTCACAGCTACATTCAGAACTGAATGATGTTTTTCCTTTTGTTTACATTTGATTATTTCACATATTTTTGAGATGGTATCTTAATACACAACATTCACAACATATTACACACATGGTGCTGACTAAGGGTCTATGGAGCTCACTTTGTAAATTCTCTCCCCAGGAGGTTCAAAGTAAAGCAGAAAGAAAAATCAATAGCCTTCCAGAAGTAGCTTCTAAGCACAAAACATTCTGCTTCTAATCAGAGCAATGGTTTTGTAGTGCTGGGGATTGTTTAGGCAGCTCGCTCTCTCTTTCTCCTCTCTCTCTCCCTCTCTCCCCCTCTCTCCCTCTCCCTCTCCCTCTCTCTCTCTCTCTCTCTCTCTCTCTCTCTCTCTCTCTCCAGTCCTATAGAACCTTTCATGTTCTGTCTTAAACGGCTCTCTCCCTGTACATCTGCTTGATTCCCTAACCCTTCCTATGAAGTTGGGTCTTCTGTCCTGCTGTACTTTCCCCACCTTGTATTGGTCTATTGGATACCTGTCTAATCTGACACAACATTGACACTAAAAATTATCAAGGAAGTTGTTATGTTCTCATGGCATTAAATGGTTAAATGACAGAGAAAAATAAATCTGTACCAGAAACCTAAACGTGACCTAACAAAGGGTCTTTGCAGATGTAATTAGGGATTTGTAGCTAGCCGTGGTAGTTTAAATACAAGAAACTGGGAGTGTAGTTCTGCAGCTGGTCTTTGCAAAGGACTCAGAACTTCCTTCATCAACTGCAGTCAGTGCATCTGAATACTCTCCTAGAAGCTGGCAGCATAAACTCTGATAGGTGATGGGCTACGGAGATGCCTGTGCCCTAGACTCTGACTTGTTAACCTCAAGAAATTACTTCTTTGGGATCAGGAGAGTGGCTCATAGGATAAGAGCACTGGCTGTTCTTCTAGCACCAACATGGTAGCTACAACTACCTAACTTAAGTTTCAGGTGATATGACACCATCACACAGACACACATGCACGCAAAACACTAATGCACATAAAATAAAAGTAAATAAATTATTTTTAAAAAGGAAATTACTTTTTTGATCTTTAATTTTATCATCCATGAACTCTTTTCAGCATAGTTGTAAGGAAGAAATAAGTAATACCTATAATGCTATATATAGGTAAACAATGTTTTCAGTGAAGGCTAATTAAAAAGATTTTGCATAAAGTTATCTGTAACTATTGATACTGCTTTGTCATTTAAAGAAACGAATCCTTTTTTTTTTTTTTTTTTTTTTTTTTTTTTTTTTTTTTTTGGTTTTTCGAGACAGGGTTTCTCTGTGTAGCTTTGGAGCCTATCATGGCACTCGCTCTGGAGACCAGGCTGGCCTCGAACTCACAGAGATCCGCCTGCCTCTGCCTCCTGAGTGCTGGGATTAAAGGCGTGTGCCACCAACACCCGGCTAGAAAACAAATCTTTAGTTTCCTTCTGGGCCAGCTGTGATGGTGTACACCTCTAATCTCAGCAACTGGGAGGCACTGAGTTTGAGGTCAGCCTAGTCTACATCATATAAAGAGAGTTCTAGGACATCCAGAGTTACATAGTGAGACCCTGTCTCAATAAAGAAATGTTACTTTTGGCTTGCTTTCAAAGACAATTAAAAAACCAAAAGATTGAAGAAATTTTATTTTTTATCTATTTATTTGTGTCCCCCCTCATATTATTTCTCTGTAGCCTTGACTGTCCTGGAACTCACAAAACCAGGCTGGCCTTGAACTCATAGATCTGCCTGCCTCTGCCTCCTGAGCCCTGGGATTACAGATGTGCAGCAGTATCACCACCCAGCAGATTGCAGAAACTTTATTATAGACATGTACACAATTCAGTCCAAGCTGTAGAAACTAGATACTATTTTAAGTTTAAAGCGCAAAGTATAATTTCACATGCTCAATTTTAAGAGAGAATAATAAAGAAATGTAGGTAGTTTTATGGTTTTTTGTTGTTGTTGTTTAGATGAATTTAACAAACAGGTAATACAGAACCATTCAATCTCCAAATGAAAAAAAAAAAATTAAGTTAACATACTATTGTGAGGAATTTTCTGTCGAAGGTAGTTTGCCCACTAGCATTCCATAAATCTCCACATGATAAAACTTGTTTTATACAGTGTCTCTTACCATACCCCCACACCTTTGCAATTCCAGAACTTGATGGTTTGAAGTGTTAACCCCTTTCCATCATTTCCTTTGCACCAATTCTTTTAAAACTAGCCAATTGTTAAAGATTGAAGTCTGAATTAGGCTATTAATGTTGAGAATCCAAAAGATACCATCGTCAGATGAGATGTGTGCTCATACTGGCAGTACCACACTTAACTAATATTAATTTTTCCCTTAATTAAACTAATATATTGAATTTGCTAAAGGATGTAAGGAACTGCCTGATACAAGCACCTGTATAATTAGTAAATCATTAGCAAATAATATGTGACAAATTTTAAGACAACATATAGAATTGGCCCTCTAATGAAGTCTATGGTTTATAAAGCAAATTTTATGAGGCAAAAAAATTTACTTATTCAAATGACCCAAATTTTACAAGATAAAAATGAAAATAACAAGCAAACTTCATTTTAAGAGATGCTAATAAATGAAAACAGGTACTGGAGAAAGTCCCAATATAAAAACATTCATTTTTGACGAGCAGTTCTTCTATCCTTAGCATTAAATTCATAAAAATTCAGGTTACATTACACTTTCCCACAGCAATTCATTACACAGAGTTCATTTGCAATACTAAGTACCTTCCTTTTCCTTGACACTGCAGGCTGACTTCAACTCCATAGAGGGAGGCCTGGAGCAACTAACTCTTTGGCATGACTATCCTTAGGGTAGATGGAAGGCCCAGTCTGGCTTTCCAAGAGTGGCCAATCCAAAATAAGGCCACTGTCCAGCTATTCAGGAGCCAGCTGGCATGGAACAAAGTGTCTAGTTCTTACCTCCAGAGCAGAGAAGGTTTATCCAGCTGGCTTTCAAAGGATGGCACTAACTGGAGTGCTCACAATTCCTTTTCAACCATCTGGTATTCTCTTAAAACCCTCAATTTACACAGCACTACATCTGAGGTTCTGAAATGTTCAGATTATAAGAACTCCCATTATGTATCTAGATAAGAAAGTAGTAGAGTAACTACCAAATTAATACAAGAAACAATTTCCTCAGTTTTCGATTTAAAAGGCCCATGGTTGTTAAAGTAAACATCCAAAACAACAAACAATGTTAACCATAGAAAAAAATTTCTTAAATCTAGGTTAGATCTAGCCCTTTCTAGTGGGACTTATACAGCCTGTATATATCCTCCATGTGGCTCTCAAAGTATGTTGAACTGCTACATATATTTGCTTGCCTAGCTTAGCTTGCTAGCAGGTAAAAAGAACATCTTACAGTTACTGGGAAAAAAGTTTGCCAGGTATCTAGTATATCTGAGAGCATTTATCTATAATCCTAGCACTTAAGAGTCCTGAGGATTAGGAGTTCAAGGTCATCTTCAGCCACATAGTTAACTAAGTTCAAGGCTTGCCTGGGCTACATGAAATACTGTCTCAAATAACCAAAATAAGTAAATCTGTTTGATGATATTGGGCATTTCAAAGTTTTAGCACACAACTATAATCTTACCACACAGGTGACAGAGGTAGGAGGAAGGTCTTTCAAGATGGAGGCCATTGGCAGACACAGGGAGATCCAGGTCAGCCAGGGCTCCACAACAGTGAAAAACTGTTTCAAAAAGGAAAACAAATAAAATAAGATAACAACATGGACTAACATGAAGAAGGAATCTTTGAGCCAAATAAACAAATAGTGCTTGGCTCAAAGTCTACTTTATCAAATGATCAGAACGATTTATCAATTTACCAAACTGTTACAAGTGTTATAAGCTGCTCTGTTTGTTTGTTTCATTTTGTTTTGTTTTGTTTTGTTTTTCTTTTTTTTGAGACAGGCTTTCTCTATATAATAGCCCTGGAATTCTCTTTGTAGGTCAGTCTAGCCTTGAACTCACAGAGATCCAGGCCTGCAGGGACTAAAGGTGTGCACCACTACTGCCTGGCCAATTGCAGATCATTTTACTAACCTATCACATGGTATAATCTGGGGAACAAATGGGCAAGAAATGGGGAGGGGGTTGGAAGAGGAAAGAAAGGAAAAAAAACTAAATAGGTTATATTTATGACCAATAATATCTTAGGGGGATACAAGTATTCTAAACAAAAATATTGAAGAGAGGGCTGATGAGATGGTTCAGAGGGTAAAGGAGCTTGCCTACAACCGTGATGATCTGAGTTCAACCCCCTGGGCCCTGTAGACCAGGCTGGCCTCAAACTCAGAGAGCCATCTGCCTCTGCCTCCCAAATGCTGGGATCAAAGTCATGTGCCACCACTGCCCAGAACTTTTAGCGTAGAAAAGAATAAACAAAACAAAAATGAAATGATCTTCTTGTTAGAAAAATTAAAAGGCAAGAGCTGGCTGACTAGGTTGAAATTGAATTACAGAATAGATAAGGTTCTTGCCTTTTTGTAGCTGGCATTCTAGTGGGGCTAAGAGACAAGAAGGCAAGTCAACAATACCAGCTAGGAATGATGGGTCCTACATAAAGAGATAGGCAAAGTGTGTACTTCTCACCTGAGACATCTAACCATCAGTAAACAGGGCAGACTGATGGGAGGCAAAGAAAGTTTATTAAATTTGGCTCTCTGTTTTTAGAGATGGCAAGAGAACATGCCTGTGAGCTGACATGGAGAGACCTGTGTAAAGTTAATGATGCAAGAGAGAAGGCACAAATACAGGAACCGTGAGTAGTGAAGGGATATGAGACAAAGAATGGGGGAGGAAGGTGGTTTCTGATATGAGGAACACAAAAGAGTCCTAAGGACAGGTTTCCCGAATTGGTGAGAGGAAGAGAGAGGGCTTCGACCTAAGATCTTCTTACAGTCCAAAGGGAGAGGGAAAGAAAGGAGGGAGGGAGGGGATGGGATAAGTCACTCTTGAAAAATTAAAGTTCAGCCAGGTATAGTGGCGTACACCTTTCATCTCAACACTTGGGAGGCAGAGGCAGGCCGTTCTACATTCGAGGCCAGACTGGTCTATAGAGAAACCCTGTCTTAAAAATAAATAAATAAACAAATTCTACATTGTAAAACCCAAACCTATCAAACATAAGAGTTAACCTTTAGTCAGGTGGTGGTGGTATACACCTTTAATCCCAGCACTCGGGAGGCAGAGGCAGGTGGATCTCTGTGAGTTCAAGGCCAGCCTGGTCTACAGAGCATCATTCTAGGAACTCTCTGAGCCACACACAGAGAAACCCTGCTGCAAAAATAAACAAGAAAGTTAACCTTTACTAACTTAAGGTCCTAAAAAAAACTTTTTAGTCATCCAAGGTAGGGCCATATTTCCCATTTTCATCCCCTTTCACCTCAGAAATGTTTTTTTGAGACCTCAGGAATACAGGCATATAAAACTGTTTTAATATCAAACCATACATTTACTGATAATAAACTTAAAACAATTTTATTTTGAAATAACTCTTTGACATATACAATTTTACCACTTACTAAAGACAAAAGGCAAATTTGCATATTGATATGGATGTGCTTGTTTACGTTTACATAGAGAATTAAATTGTGGCTAAATATTTAATACTGCATAGAGGATCACCATTTTCTGAGGTGACTTGTCTTTTGACTAATGTCAGTGCTGAAGTGCTGTTTTTTATAAATACATGGTACAAAATGGAAGAAGTATGTTTAGGACCTATGTTGGTTCATTTTGATTTTCAACTTGATGGGAATCATCATGAAATCACACCTCAGGGTGTGTCTATAAAATAAAGGTGTCCCTGTCCCCAAAGGTTTGACTGAAGAAGACTGAGCTGGAAAAAGTCCAGCAGTTAAAAGCATTGGACGATCTTCCAGAGGACTGGGGTTCAATTCCCAGCACTCACATGACTACTCACAACTGTTTGCCACTCCAGTTTCAGAGATCTGATGCTCTCCTCTAGCTTCCTCTGGCCCCAAGCAAGCACATTGGTACACAGACATACTTGCAGGGGAAACATCCAGACACATAAAACAAAATAATGATTTTGAAAAAAAAAAAAAAAGCCAGAGGGGCAACCCTGAATGTGAATGGAAGCATCCTCACAAGCTGGAAGGAAATATAGCATCCATCACTCTCCTCTTCCACTAGACACAATTTGACAAGGGACTTATATTCCTGTCTTGGACTTCCCCACCATGTCACCCTCAAGCTGCCAGCCAAAAACAGACCTTTCTTCAAGTCATTTGTCAGTTATTTTGTCACAGCAAAGAGAAAAAATAACTGATAAAGGACCATTTCTGAAGTTGTTGGAAATCTAATTCTAAACCAAAATTCAAAAAAATTTTTTTTTCAAGTTAGCAACTCAAACAGCTTTTGTTTTGATAGTGAGACCCTGGCTGATCTGGAACTCATTATGTAGACCAGGTTGGTCTTGAACTCACAGAACTCCACCTGCCTGCCACTGCCTCCTGAATATTCTATCCTGGTCTACATAGTGAGTTCCAGGTCTATGTGGTGAGACTCTGTCTAAAAGAAGAAAAAAAGAAAATTTAATACAATAGGTGCAGTATTTTTCTCTTTCTTCAAAGATCCATCCACCCACCCACCCATCCATCCATCCGTTTTTTCAAAACAGGACTGGCTCTGCCTCCGGGGTACTGGAATTAAAGGTGTCTGCCACACCCTCAGCTTTAAACCATTATGTTTCAATAGGATCACAGAACTTTCTAAATTCAGAAAAAAACAAAACCACTGTACTTCTAACAGACAATAGCCTAGAACCTGAGCCAAGGTACGTCAGGCAGCATTCACTGGCATAGGGTGTGACAGCATGAGGTGCCAAAGCATACTCGTTAGCAAGGCTGCAGTGAGGTCCTGCACTGCTACACCAGCAATGCCAGAGCATCTCAGTTCTGTTATGTGTTTGATTGTGAATTATTCTTACTATTATCACTTTAGCAGGGTCTCCTGTATCCCAGGCTGGCTTCAAACTCATTAATGTAGCCAAGGAGATCCTTTTACCTCCGTCCTCCCAAGGGGAAACGGATTATAGGTATGGGACACCAATTCAGTCCAAGGAACCAAATCTGGGGCATGGCATTGTTCGTGCTAAGCAAAGATGCACTATCATCTAAATTACATCTCCAGCCCCTTGAATTAATTTTTGATCACTGAACATTCAGAAACTTCTGATTGCTAATTATTTGTGACTCCCACATTCAGTTATGCATATTGGGTTGTGACCCACAGTTTGGTTTAAGAAAAATGAATAAGGCAAGAATTTTATTAAGAATAATGGATTTTCATCCAACCAGTGGAAAATTTCCTTCAAATTAAAAGCAAATGTTTTAAGCAGGGAGTCTATACATAAACAGATGCTGTGGAGGTTTACATTTCATTTTGTACTGAAATTTTACTAGGAATGAAAATATATGTGACTCAAAACTAAATAATCTTGAAGAGAATCTTAAACCTGAACCCACTCAATTAATCATATATAAACTCCTCAGTTTTTCCACCACCACTATTTTGAATCAAAATATCATAACAAAAATATTTCAGAAATGTGCTTTTTCATTCTACAAAATTAGAAGGGCAAAATATCATTATCCAACTAGAGTAGTAACTATCTTATAAAATTCAAATAATCTGCTTAAAATAACAAATAAAAATAATCTTGTTTGTTGAGACAAGATCTCATCATGTAGTTCTGGCCTAGAAATTCCGATGTAGATCAGACTGGCCTTGAAATCACAGAGATCCTCCTGTCTCTTCCTCCCAAATGATGGGATGAAAGGCGTTGGCGGACACACCTTCCTGGTACTAGCCTAAAGACCTTTTTTTAGTTGGTGAAACAGGCAAGCAGTCCTATCAATTCAAAGTCTATGGGACCCAGTAGTGCTTCCTACCCTCTTGGGGGATGAAAGGGAAAAAAAAAGAAAAAGAAAAAAAAAAAAGGTGTTTTCTGGTAGTCGTGTAAGATGAGTTGTTGAGCTGGGCTGCACAACCAAACACTCGAAAATTCAGATCAAAGCCAGGGTGCATGCCAGGATAATATGCAATAAAATCCTTTGCCAAAGCATGGGGGGGGGGGCCACGGGGCGACCGGACAAACAAGGAGGTGAGAACCTGCTGTACCACCTCTTACTTTGTAAAGCAAGGAGGCAAGAAACACAATACACCTGTACTGAAGAGTGGGTAACGCAGTGCCCTAGATACATGGGAGTATTCCTATAGATATGTATACAAAGACCTATTAGCAACCATCTACCCAGAAAGCAATGTTCTGGATGTTGGCATATCCCCGACACATAAATATATCACCATTAACCCCAACAGCAATGTATTATAAATATACAACCACATAATACAGAGTCACACTTTCAATGAAAAGACCCACTGGCTGGTTTTACAAGAAACACCAAAAACAAACAAACAAACAAAACTGTTATCTGAAATAGCACCAGGGACGGACAGGTAAAGATGTGGTTATCTTTACACTTCTTTTCCCGTACGCCCTTTTAGACGATCTCAGACCGTCTCGTTTCACAGGACGCACACCCCTTGGGTCTCCGGAAACAAAGCAGGGTCATTAATTCTCAGGCCGGTGGGTGCGCACACACGCCCCCCACCCGCAGCCGATGAGGCGGCCCTATGACTTTCACTAGTAAATACGCCGGTGCAGACCACTGCCCTGCACAGTGTGACAACCAGGCACGAGACAAGCACCACAAAGGAAGGAGTGGCTCGGGACCAGAAAACCACTGCCACACCGCGTCCCCGAGACGCGCGTCCGTCCCCACCACCACCAACGCGGAGGCAGCGGCTCATCCATCCTCCGCCCATCCCGCCTCCCCCACCCGGGCCCAGCCCGAGGTGACCTCCGGGTGACAACCCGCGCCGCCCTTTGTGCGGGTGTGTGGGGACTGCCCCGCGGCCCCCCGGTCTCGGAGCGGGTGCGAGGCCGGCGCGCTGCCCTCAGCATCCCAGAGACGGACCTGCGGAGCCTGCGTCTCAGCCTCTGGCTCAGCCGTGCGGCCTCAGGCTCGGCCCTCCCCTCACTCACCCGGGTAATGGGCAGCAGGCGTGAGGGCTGCGGCGCCCGGCGGCAGCTTCCTGGCAGCGAGCTGCTCGCCAGTCGCGTCCGTGTGTCCGAGCCGCTGAGTTGGCGGTGGCGACTGATAGCTTCGGCCCCGGCGAGGGGCGGGCCCGGCGGGGGAGGGGCGGGCGCCGCGCCTCTCATTCATGCCGCGGAGGCGGGGTGTGGGACCCGGATGCCCGGGCAAGTCCCGCCTCCTCGCTGAGGGCGCGCGGCTTCATTGTCTGCAGTGCGCAGGCGCGGCCCTCCTCCGGGTAGCGAGAAGAGGCTGTGGGCTACCCTGTGGAGGTTGATTCCTGAGGCTGAGGTATAAGGTTCACGTCTTCTCAGCTGTTTAGTATTTCCCGTGGCTGTGAACGTTTTTTAACTGTTAAAAGAATGAAATTTGGCTTCTATCTTAGCATGCGGCCCAAGAGTCCTCATAGGTGGGGTACTTCCACCTGCTGCAGACCAGTGGCTGCACAGATAGAGGAATCGAGTATATCCAAGAAACAGTGCGTTCCTTTATGTAATTACCTTTATTTATTTATCTACCCATTACTCTCGGCCCCCAGCTCGTTTTGCCCTGTAGACAAGAAACTGACTCAGGATTTGGGAGCATTGAGCCCTTCTTGTAATAACAAGGCCTATTCTAGCAGATTAGTGGTAGCATGCAGCAGTTCTCACAGCCGTCACCGTTAAGGCTTCTTAGCAGGGTGTATGGCACGGCACTTCAGGTCCTGCCTTACCTTACTCCCCCATTTTCCTGTCTGAGATATCTCCCCTCCCCCTCCCAAATCCTTCACATAAACCATAAATAGTTTGTGGCTTAATTCATCATGGAAAATGCCTAGCAGCCCATTCCTTCTGCTTTGGCAAACCATAAACCTCCCCCAAAAGGGGAAGTAAGAAGAAATCAGTGAATGTTAGATTACAAGCCCTCTACCCAACTTCTTCTCCCAGAATCAAGCCACACCTGCCTGAAATCTCCACGCCCATACCCTCCCTTTCCTCTCCCCCTTTCCCTTTCCCTCTTCTGCTCTCAGGAGCCCTGCTGTGCTGCGGCCTTGAAGCTCCTACCCTTCACTGCTGCTAAGTGTGTAGGCCTACCTAATTCCTTCACCTTGGCATGTAAACTAAAGCAGATTGTTACCTGACGTTTGGGTAGAGTGTTTTCATGTTACTGGTCTCTTATTCAAGGAATTTAAATAAAAGCCCACACAGATGTGCAAAAGTAGCAAGAAAACTTTATTTGAAGAAAAGCAAGAACGAAAAACACATGCAAAATACACTACTAGGGAGCAGCAGGCTACGTGAGTGAAGACACTCAAGTGCCAGGATTATTGTCTAAGGCCTTTTATGGGGCACAAAAGAAGAAGGGGCATGGCACAAACGAGTCATCTGGGGAGAAGTAACCTCAGCGGAAGAATTACTGTATCAGGCTGTCCTGTGAGCACATCTGTGGCATATATTCTTGATTAATGATTGATGATTAATTTGGGAGGGCCCCACCCGGCCCCACCCTTTGTGGGCAGTATCACTTGTTACCTTGAAAGAGGTGTGGCTAGTTTTTTTTGGGGGGGTGGCTTTTTTTTTCCATCTTCACATAGCTAGTGCCATTTGAGAAGAGAAATCTCACTTGAGAAAAATGCTTCCATTAGATTGCTTGTAGGCAAGCCTATAGGACATTTTCTTGATTAATAACTGATGAGAGAGGGCACAAACTACTGTGCGTGGTGTCACCCCTGGGCAGGTGGTTCTGGGTAGTATAAGAAAACAAGCATAGTAAGCAAGCCAGTAAATAGCATTCCTCTGTGCCTTGGGTATCAGTTCCTTCCTTCTGATTCCTGCCTTCAGTTCTTGTCCTGACTTCCCTTCATGATGAACTGAACCTGGAAATGTAAGACAAATAAGCTCTTCCCTTCCCGTGTTGTCTTTGGTCATGGTGTTTTATCACAGCAGTAGAACCCAAACTAAAATAATGGTCTTACCCAGCACAGGACCTTGTGTGCTACTATACTGATCTGTCAGTCAAGATCTTCCCACTGGGGCAATAGTGGTATGATTGTTGTGGGTTAGCCAAATACTTTCTGATTGGACCTGAGGCCTGCCTCACAGGAAGGAATTCATACTTGATACTGTAAATGTGGTCAAATGCCAATGGTCTGGGAGGTGACAAGCCCTAGGGGGATCTAAGGACTGTAGTTCCACTAAGTCTTCATGTTGTCAAGGTGCCTTCTAAATATTTATATTTGTACCCATAGATTGGTGCTGCTCCCAAGATTGGACAGAGAATCTTCTGTTTACAGATAATGCAGAAATTCAAAGTGGTCAAAGAGTTAAGAATAAGTGACTATTGAATGCTTAGTCCCAAACAGGACATCTATTATTAATCTGAGGCTAAGGGAATGCCATGTCAGAGGGGCAAAAAGAATGCAGAGGCCAGTGGATGCAAAGGAATGCTGTGAAATGCTTTCTTCTGAACATGACATGGCCATGGCACTTGTGAACTCAACAGCAGTTGTGCTTACATGCACAGGATTTAGCCAGTGAACATTCCAGCAGGGATGGAGGGAGAGTTCATAACTGAGAAGCTATTGGCAGCTGCTGGCTGCTGGGGAAGGAGGTGTTATTTTTCTTTAGGGATGTGTCTGCTAGTGTGTTGTCCATACTGCAGTGGGTGGCACCATCCCGGTGCCCGTGTTGGCAGCACTAATTAGACTCAGTGAGTTGAGAGAAAGGGGGGGCATGTAAGTGGGAAGGAGAAGGATCGGGGAGCTTCAGGGGAGTGGGAGAGGAGAGAGAGATATGATCAATATACATGTATAAAATTGTTGAAGAATAAGTCAAATCAGTAAAAATCTCTCTCGTTTGGGGTTATCTGAAGACCCTGCTTTTGGGATGCCTGTCACGCCGTACATGGGAGCTCTGTTTTCTATTTTTCTGCTTAAGCTCTCTCTACTGATGAGGGTCCTCTCTAAGTGTTAGGATAGACTCCCCCTCTCCAAGGTCCAGTCATGTTGTCTCTGAGATAATGTCTCTGTCCTTGCTGGTACTCTCTTACCCTAAGACTGAGAACGGTCCTCCATGGTCTTGAGGCTCTCACTTTTGAATAAAGCTAATTCTGAACCAACCTGCTGTGGCCACTTCCTCCCTCACCTCTCTAGCCAGGGAGCTGGCTATCCCCTCCCTCCTTGCAATCCAGCAATTACCAGGAAGGCCTTTTGAACATAGGTTTGCTGAGATAGCTCTTGCTTAGGTATAAACCAGACCTCTTCACCTTTCCCCTAGGCTGTTGCAGACGTCTCAATCCATTCTCATGCAGATCTATTCTCTCTCTCTCTGTCTCTCTCTCTGTGTGTCTCTCAAAAAATATGCAAATCTGCTGTGTCTGGCTTTTCATTTTCTCTGTGCTGTCTGGCACTTGAGCCTTATTTTACAGCTGTTTCTAGAACAGCACCATGCTGTTTCACTCTCTGCAACTCTTGCTGTTGGTCCCTCTACTAGAAAAGCAACGATTACCTAGCAACACAGAAGAAAACCTCTTTCCTCTTAAAATCCACCGAGAATTTTTAGAGCACTGGAAATACTGTATGATGCTGTGATGGTGAATACAAGTAACACATTTGTGCAAACCTGTAGAATGTATGGCCACAAGAGTGAACCCTAGCCAGGGCACAGTGGCACATGCCTTTAGTCCCAGAACTCTGGAGGCATCAAGACTAGCCTGGTCTACAAGAGCTGAGCCACAGAGAACACCTGTCTTGAAAAACCAAAAAAAAAAAAAAAAAAAAGAGTGAACCCTAATGTAAATCATGGGTTTTTAGAAGATAATGACATATCAATGAAGATTCATCAGCTATAATGAACTTACCGATGTGGTGGGGGAGGTTGGTGATGAGGGATAAGGTACGACTTTCCAAAATGTGGGTAGTGATCCACACATTGATTGAAGTTAAGTCACTTGGGCTGGCAGTGTTCATCACAAGCAAAGATCCGTTGACTATCAAAACCCCCAGGACCAAGCATAAGGAACCTCTGCTCAAGTTGTCAGGGTAGCCCAAGCAACTCCCCAAACAATATTACTGTTGCCATTGGTCTTCTCTCAGAGGTTGAAAGTAAGTCCCTGTTGATGAAGACAGAACACACTTTGGACACAGGACTAGGAAGATTCCTGCTACTCCCTGCTTCCTTCCTGTGGTCTAGCTTTCATAGTACCAAAAATTATACTATGTGAGCTGCCAAGGGAGGAAAACTACCAAGCTACAATGGCAAGATATCCCTAAAGAAGCAACAGTAGCAGTCATGTCTTGGAGGTAACCAAAAGCTGTCTAATTGGACTTCAGGCCTGCTCAACAGAAGGGAAGCCATGCCTAGAACTAGAATTGCAGCTAACTGCCCGGGGCTAGTGAGGTCATGGGTCTTAGAAGAAAACCCATTACCATCACTTTACTCCATCAACATAATTTCTATGTCCAAATTCTTTTTGTTTGTTTGTTTCTCTGTGTAGCTCTGGGTGTTTTGGAACTCACTCTGTAGATCATGCTGTCCTCAGACTGAGAGATCCTCCTGCCCATGCTTCCTGAGTGCTGGGATTAAAGATGTGTACCACCACCACCACCACCACCACCACCCCTGGGTCCAAAGTTCTACAAATTCCTTTTGCAAATCGTTTGCAAAGGTCTACAAATCATATACCAAGTAATCACAGTGAAGGCCCACTTAGAGTAATCGATTTCTTTATTACTTGCTTTTATTGTTTCTGTGAAAAATATTTAATGAGGAATAGTATAATGGATGAATAATTTATTTTGGCTCACAGTTGAAGAGGATACAGTCCATGGCAGTAGGGAAGGCATGATGGTGGAAGTGTAGGACAACTAAGCGCATTGTGTCCATAGTCAAGGAACAGAGAGAAATAATGACAGTGCTCGGCTTCCTTTCTCCTTCCCACTTTTTATTCAGCCTAAGACCCAGTCATGGAATGGTGCTATCCACATTCAGGGTGAATCTTCCTTTCTCAATTGACTTTCTCTGGAAGCACCCTCACAAACATGTGGGAGTAAGCCTCCTAATTCCAAATCCAATCAAGGCAAAAATGAAATTGAACCATAACTATGCCTTCAGTTACCTGGAGATGGGGTGTCCCATGCAAGTGATTTACAGAGGACAGGAGCTTAGAAGCAGCTCACCCTTTCTCTCTCAGAAGCCACAGAGAAAGGAGACGGTAGAGATGACCTTGGACGAAATTTGAACTCAACCTGATCCACAGGGAATTCTGAAATGGAAATTGTATCAGGGTTGATCTCATCTTGGAGCAAGAGGACTGATTTCTTATATACAGATATTAATAGGTCTCTGGCCACTGACTGCCAAGAAAGAGGTCACAAATTAGGGAAGGGAGTTCCTGGTCAAAAACAGCTCTCTAGAGAAAGGAAAACATCCCATTGGCATCCAGACCACAGAAGCTGGGCATGGGTAGGACAACAATAGTATCTAGCAGAGTTTATTAGATTCCCAGATATCTGAGGAGATCTGGTAGCACAGAAGACAGAGAACAAGTAACAATAACACATACTAAAAGAAAGTAATAGGGGAAAAAAGCAACTTAGAAAACATCAAGATTTATTCTCAAGAATGAGATACTGTAACCACAAAACAAGAATAAGATACTATCTTAAGACAGGAAATAAAAAACAGCTTTAAAATAAATATACATTCAGGCTCATAGTACCAGAAATTAAAAAGTCAATAGAAGATGTGTAGGCTAAGTCTAAGACAGTTCATAGAAAACAAATGCAAAACACATGTAGGAGGAATAGTCAAAAATAGTAGGTCTTTCAGAACAGGAGGGAAGGTAATAATGAGTGATAATTCAAGAAACATTTCTCCAAGTGGGAACCATAAATTACCAGGTGGTGAGCCTTCACTGTGTTCAATAGATAAAACAGTCCCAACTAAGACTCGGAAATTGTGAAATTTCAGAACTTAGCACAAAAAGATTCCACAAACTTTAATGGAGAAACTTAAGCCATATACTAAATCTCAGGAATCAGAACATCTCTAGACTTCTCTTGAGACCACTGCCAGAAGCAGGAAATTCAACTGGGGTTTCTCAGTGTGGCCCGAGGAGTCCCATTTAGGGTCTTAGAGGACCTTGACTCAGTTGTACCTCAGCCCTTGGCATCTGCCACAGAAGAGATTTTCAGGACAAATCAGAGGAAAGCAAAGTGAATGGATCTACTAATTGAGCAAAGAGAACACATGTGAGTGCGCATGTTGAATGAGCATGTGAGCCCATGTGACACACAGAGGTGCCTCAGGGGAAGCTATGCTTGCGACTTAGGAACTTTGAAGCCTCTTAATTTGCAACTAATTTTAAATTTGTTAGGGAAAGTAGTGTGCTCCCTTTTCTTACTCACAGAATTCTGTCCCTGAAAAGGAGCATTTTCAGGTACATTGGGTGGCCAGCAGCCTGAGACAGAAGGACTGGCAGAAATAGAATATCATTAAAATATCTTACTCACGTCCAGGTCCTAAAATGGTTGCACTTGAGGCATCATTCTTGAGCATTTCTAACAATCTCATTTGTGGTGTTTCTCACAGAAGGGAGTGCAGTTTTCTGCAGGTGGTCTTGTCAGTCATACACAAAAACAAAACAGCAACAAGAAGTCCTCCTGGTGAGCTGTGGTGACTCTGTAGCTAAGACTGATAGCTACTCTACCCAGAGGACTAGAGTCTGGATCCAAGCACCTACCTCAGGTAGCTCACAAGATCCCAAGGGATCTGTTCCAAGGGATTTGGCACCCTCTTTTGGCTTCTGTAGACCACACACACACACACACACACACACACACACAAATACACACACACACACACACACACACACACACACACGCACACACACATGCATGCACACATGCACGCACACACACACATGCATTTTAGAAAAGTTCTTTAAAAAAAGAAGAATTATATGGCAAAGGACTGGAAACAATGTTAAAAAAGAAAAACTCCTGGCTATTAGCTAGGGAGAAAAAGGAAAAAGAAACTGTTAGAACCAGGAGAATTGGGGAGGGGGCATGCTTTCCTTTCTCATGTCCTTTCCATTTTCTGACTAGCTATTACACCTCAAAACTATTTTTAGCAACACTGGAAGTTAAAATATTAGAGTAATATTCTGAGAACTGTGAAGGGAAACTGTTTTAATTTGGAATTCTATGCCTAGCTAAACTACTAGTCAAGTATTGAGTATTATAAAGATGATTTCAAATATGTACAAACTCATGTTTCCTTTTCTAGAAGTAACTGAAAGTTGTACTTGCCAAACCAAGGAAGAAAACCAGAGAAAGACCCAGGATATAGGAATTGGGGGATGCAGCACAGGGGAGAGGTATAGGGAGTTCCCTTGAGGTTAACATAGGGCCAACCCAGGAAGACTTCAGACACTTGTTAAAGACTCTGGTCACCAAGAGGACTGCTATATTTGTACCATTGTCATAATGAGATTTTTTTGTTGTTGTTGTTTTTTGTTTTTCGAGACCGGGTTTCTCTGTGTAGCTTTGGAGCCTATCCTGGCATTCACTCTGGAGACCAGGCTGGCCTCAAACTCACAGAGATCTGCCTGCCTCTGCCTCCTGAGTGCTGGGATTAAAGGCGTGCACCACCAAAGCCCAGCTGTATATCAAGATTTTTAAAAGCAGATTTATTTTTGCTCTTTTAAAATTATGTGGATTTGTTTAAAATTGTGTGTGTGTGTGTGGGGGGTGTGTGTGTGTGTGGGTGTGGGTGTGTGAGTGTGTGAGTGTAGGTGCCCACACATGCGAGAAGAGGACATCAGATCCCTTGGAGTTGGAGTTACAGGCAATTATGGGCTGCCATATATATGCTGGGAACTGACCCTGGGTCCTCTCAAAGTGGAACAAATGCTCTTAACTGATGAGCCATTTTTTTTCCAGCCCTATAATCAGGTATTCTTAGAGGCACAGACCTTCAAGCAGTACTTTGTCTAAAAGAAGTGGCTCTAGTTATTGTTAGAAAGAGTGCTTGTTGCTGGTTTTTCTTGAATGTGGTAGCCATTTCTCAGGCTCCCTCTCCAGGGGATGGGGGTGTGTGTGGGGTGTGGGGTGTGGGGGGGGGTGTAGGGTGTGATCAGCCTGAGGTTATCTAGAGTCACCAAAGCCACAGGCTCCCTCCCTCCTCAGGAGGGAGCTGACTAGGTTGGTTTTGATATGATAAATACATGCATCCCCGCCACCCCTCTTGAGGGGGGTTAGCGCCTGTCAATATGTAATAGCTCTAGAATTACCACAGATCCAAATAGGAGAAGAACGAACTATTGTTAGAATTAAAACCTTTCTTTATTTAGACAAAAAGGAGGAAATGTGGAATACTCTTTTATACTATGTGAATATATGTCACTGTGACTGGTTTAATAAAAAAACTAAACAGCCAGTAGCTAGGCAAGATTTTCAGGGTAGAGAATGCTGGGGAGAAAAAGGGTGGAGTCTGAGGAGTTGCCAGCCAGACAGGGAAGAAGCAGCATGGAAGTACCTGGATGAGATAAGTGAGGCTTGGAACAGCACATAGATGAATAGAAATGGATTAAGTTATAAGAGCTAGCTAAAGACAAGTCTAAGCTATCGTCTGAGCTTTCATGATTAATAAGAGGTCTCCAGGTGGTTATTTGGGAGTGGCTGTCGAGACACAGAGAAACTCCACCTATATGCTCTATTCCTATTGAGGCTTGGCTTCCAGTCTTGACCCTGTCTTGAAGTAGATATAGGGCTTGCTTTCAGGATCATTAGCTTTCAGGATCGTCTCTGTAAATGTTCATAGAGGTTTAGTAAATCCGTTTGTCATTAAGACTTATCTGTTCTTCTTTAAAATGTGTTTTCTGTAGTATTCAGTTCTACAAGTTTTGACATGATGTTTCTGTCTAATTGGTTCCTAAACTTTTGTTTACATTCACCATATATTATTTCTTTTGCAGGCCTTGGAAAATTCTTTTTTTGCTGCAGTTAGTGTTTATTGTAGAGATCATAACTGGCCAAATTACTGAGAATAAGTGACTATTGCTGTGATATAGAGGCGCAATGATCAACCATAAACGGGAGAAAAACAATCATGTATATTACCCCCTCCAAGGATCAATGAAATTGCAGAAAGTGGGGGGAGGGTGTAAGAAGCAGAAGAAGGGTGGAGAGCTGTGGAATTACATCTTTCAGGCACGACATATCTATTGCTATCTTGAATTCAGAGCAGTTTTGGTAGCCCACATGAGACCTTTAGAAGATCAGGCATATTGACATGCCTTAGTAAAAGTGGCTGAGATTATAGCCTCTCCATTCATCTTGCTCTCTCATAGATACACATGGTCTCAGGGGCTGCTGGGTGTACTGGGGTGGACGGTTAACTGCAGTGGAGGGAAGATTTCATTTATTCAGCCTCCGGGAGCCTGTCATTCATGTTGGGTGGGACTTTCTGGGGGTGCAGCTGTTTAGGGATTACCCACATTTCTCTAAGTAACTCTTCATCCCCAGGCCTATTAGCCCAGTAAAGTGGTTGACTCACCAAGGTAGATATGGGTGCAGTAATTTCTTTGGTCTTCCATTGGTGTGCTATCTGGGTAAGTAGATATTTATTTATGTCTTCTAGCAAATCATTCAATGCCATGAATGAATGTTTGCTCTGAGATATATTTCCTCAAACCATCTGACTACACCTGCATTCGCTTAGGTTTCCTTCTAATGAAGTTTCTTTGAACTAATATTTTCATTTTGAAATAGGTTCACTTGGAGTTACAAGAGATAAAACAGCAATTCTGTGTATTCTTCACCCAATTTCTCCCAGTTATATAGCATGATGTTGTTAGCCAGGAAACTGACATTGTGATAGTGCACAAATCTTATTTTACCATCTCTGGCATGTGCGTTTCGTCCTATGTAGTTTATCAGTAGTATAGGTCTATGTAATCACATCACAGGTGAGTTGCAGAATAGGGGTTACATGATTCTTGTTTCCTTTCTTCCCACCTCCATGTCTCAGTGTCCTGGAAGTTACATAATAGGCTCTATGTGTATGTGTATAATTGTATCATTTCAAAGGGACCCTATGAATGAAACCACTCAGTGTGTAACTTTGACTAGCTTTATTTACTCAGGATACTTTCCTGGAGATTTATCAATATTGTAGCATGAGTCAATAGTTTGTTTCTTTTTGTTGCTTAGTTGTGTTCCATCATATGGATGGTACATTTTTTCCTTTATCATTTATTTACCTGTGGGAGGACACTGGCATGTTCCCAATATGAACATTATAGTCTGTGTACTAAAAGAGAAACGTTGGGGTTATTTTTATTTTTGGTTTTTCAAGACAGGGTTTTTCTGTGGCTTTGGACCCTGTCCTGGAACTAGCTCTTGTAGACCAGGCTGGTCTTGAACTCACAGAGATCCACCTGTGTCTGCATCCCAAGTGCTGGGACTAAAGGCATGTGCCACTACCGCCCGGCCAAGAGAAACACTTGCATATAGGTTTTTATGTATTTATAATTTCTCTTGAGGAAATGCCCAGGAGTGCAATTATTGATTGACATGGAAATTTGAGTGTTTAGTTTCATAAGAAATTGCTAAATTGTTTTTTAGAATGGCTGTACAATTCCCACAGGCTATGTGTGAGTGATCTAGCTTCTCTGACTTCTCATTTTATACTCTTGGGAAATGTCTTAATTACTTTTTTGCACTGTAACAAAACACCATGACCAAGGCAACTTAGAGAACGTGTTTAATGGAGACTTACAGTTTAAGAGTGTGAGTTCATGAACATCATGGTGGGGAGCATGGGAGCAGACAGGCAGGCATGGTGCTGGAGCAGTGGCTGACATCAGATCCACAAAGCAGGAGGCAGAGAGGAGAGAGAGCTAACTGTTGGTGTAGGCACACTGGAAACAAGATTGTTTTACATGTCAATCCCAGTACCCACTCCCTCCCCTCCTCCCCTACACTGGATATTTTTTAAGAGTATGGTTTCTGGGAGCAGTTAATCCTCATCTGAACGTTCTGATTTCCCCTTCATTTCTGTAGTCTATTTTAAATGAATATAGAATTCTAGGTCAAAAATTCACTTAAGACTACTATGCTACTTCCTTCTGGTGACTGGAGTATCTGTGGAGAATCTGTTATGATTTCAGTGGTTTCTCCCTTATATATAGATAGTGCATCATTTGTCTCTGTGTGCTTTAAAAATGTTTACATTTTTAGTTTTCAGGTACTTGTCTGTGATGTCTTGGTGTCCATTACTTTAGTAATTTTGGATACTGTTCTTGAACATGTAAGTATATGGGGTTCTCATTATGCATACCAAATTTGAAAAGTTGAACCATTATTTTATTAGAATACTTTCTTCTTTTAAAAAATTGAAATTAGCCAGGTGGAGGTGGTGATCGCAGTACTTGTAAGGCAAAGGCAAGTGGATCTCTGTGAGTTGGAAGCCAGCCTGGTCTACAGAGGGAATTCTAGGACATCCAGGGCTGCACAAAGAAACCATGTCTCAGAAAACCAAGTAAATAAAATAAATAAATAAATAAATAAATAAATAAATGTAATTGTACAGTTTCCCCTTTCCTTTCCTTCCTTTGTTACGTTCTCAAACATACTGCAGGTCTGTCCTCCCTCCCTCCCTCCCTCCCTCCTTTTCTCTTCTCTCCTAAATACATAAACACATTTGTTCCACATATCCTTCTATAGTTCTTTTGCCTCCCCATTTTTTGTGTGTGAGGACCTGCTATGGTGTGGAAGAGATTTTCCCAGTTAAAGGCTTGTTTGCCAGCTCATAGAACCTTTAAGAGGTTGTCCTAGTGGTCCCAGGTAGAGCCAAGCAGATTTCTGTGAGTTCAAGGTCAGCCTGGTTTACATGTCAAGTTCCAGGCCAGTCAGGACTGTATAGTGAGACCCTTTCAAAAAAAAAAAAAAAAAAAAAAAAAAAAAAAAAAAAAGGAGGTGGTTGTAGTGGAAGAAAGTTAGGTCCCTTTAAAGGGGACATTAGGACCCTTTCTGCTTCTCTGCTTCCTAGAAGCCACAAAGTAGACTTCTCACATGCCATGGTATACTGTGCTATCACAGTGCGCTAAAAACAAGGCCAAGTAATGAGTGGCTAAAGTCATCAAAATGGTAAACCAAAATAAACATTCTCAATATAAGTTATCTTGGATATTTCATTGCACTAAGGGAAAACCCACCAACACATGGGGCTAAACCCCTACCATACAAGGTAAAGCTCTCAAAATCCTTATTCTCATCATGTTACTGAGTTTTATAAGAATGCCATGAAAGGTAGTGTATCTACAGGTTCTAGAGATTTGGATGAGGACATCTTAAGGGATCATTGTTCTTTTTGCCTCAGTGCCCTTGGTAATGAAAGGGGTTCTGAGTTCCAGTGATGAGGAGGGAGGATGGTGACATAACGGGCTAGGATATAAGATGGAGAAATACATAAAGAAGAAATGTACATAATTCGTTGGTTATTCAGTGTGTCCACATTCGGATGAGGAGATCATAGGTCTAGAAGGAAGAGGTGGAAGAAGTGAGATGCCGTGGTTACTTCCCATCAATGTGAAGAGACATCACAACCAAGGCAGTTTATAGAAGAGTTTTGGGGGACTTATTTGCAGTTCAGAGAGTGAGTCCGTAACCATCGTGGTGGGGAGCATGGCAGCTGGAAGACATGGGACTGGAGCAGTAGCTAAGAGCTTATATCTGATCCATAGGCACAAGGCAGAGAGTAGAGAGTGCTAACCAGGGAAAGGATGGGCTTTTGAAACCTCAAAGCCTACCCCCAGTGACACACACCTTCCAAAAAAGCCACACCTCCTAATCCTTCTCAAACAGTTCTACCAAAGGGGACAGCAGAAGCCTTGGCTAAGTATTAAAATATATAAGCCTCCAGGAGCCAGTCCCATTTAAACCATGTGGGGGTAGAACCCGGGAAAAATGTAAGGTCCAGATAGTGTGGCCCTACTTCTGAAGAAGTGGCCCCAGATAGACAGATGAAAGCACAGGTGTAGTCCAAGAAGCTTTTGTTTTTAGATAGGGTTTCATGTATCCTAGGCTGGCCTTGAAACAGGACCTTGAACTTCTGATCCTCCTGTCTTCATCTCCCCAGTACTGGGATTTCAGGGATATTTCACCGCCCCCAGCTTATGTGGCACTGGAAATTGAACCCAGGGTGTTGTGAATGCAATACAAACACTCTGACAGCTGAGCTACATTCCCAGCCCCTACAGAAAAGAGTCTCAAAGGCTGCCCAGAGTGTGTACAAGAGAGAGAAAGAGGAATTTGGCCCAGACTAGAGAGTGGGCAGTGCCTGTCTGGTGTGTGATCATCCCAGAAAGAGATGACTGGCCAGGGCTCTATGAGTAAAGAGGGCACTTAAGAGGTAGGAGGTTTGTCCTGGGAAATGTGGCTCTGGTTTCACACTTGTACATGTGCATGGTTTGTAATAGGCTGGGAGGAATAGGAAACATAGGGTCCTCTCAAAGCCTTTTGTGACTTTAAAAAACTAATATAAATAAACGTATTATCATCATCATCATCATTATTAGTGTGTGTGTGTGTGTGTGTGTGTGTGTGTGAGAGAGAGAGAGAGAGAGAGAGAGAGAGAGAGAGAGAGAGAGAGAGAGAGAGAGAATGCATTTGGTCATGAATGTGGAAGTCAGGGGACAGCTTTTAAAACTGATTTTCTCTTTCCCCATGGTTTCTGGAGACCACACTCAGGTCATCAAGCTTGTGTGGCAAGCTCTTTCTCCATTGAGCCATTTCACTAGTTCCCTTTTGTATCTTAAAAAAAAAATGCAGTGTAAATCTGGGTGGTGATGGCATACACCTCTAATCCCAGCATTTGGAAGGCAGAGGCAGGGGGATCTCTGAATTTGAGGTCAGTCTGGTCTGTAGAGGGAATTCCATCATAGTTAGGGCTACACAGAGAAACCTGTCTCAAAAAACAAAACAAAACAAAAGATGTCGTGTATATAAATGATATTCCCTGATTAATTTCCTGATTCAATAAATGCCGAGTTGATGCTATACATTGGACAATGTTTTTTTTTTTGCTTGGAGATGAATTTAACAAACAAAATGTGTGACTACAATTGGGAATTAGACAAGAGGAAAATAGACAAAGCTAAGGAGAACCAAGTGGGTGGGTGGGTGGGTGCTGGAAGCAGAGAGTTTTCCCAGCAGGGGAGGATGCAAGCCTTTCAATATTCTTTTCACTTACAGAGAGACATTGGCATGCTCCCACCCTCTAGCAAGCCTCCCCTGGGAGAAGCTTTGAGGTGAATCTTCCTCAGAGTCAGACTCTCTTTCCTCTCTTCCTCTAATTCCTCTCTCTAAATCTCTCTTTGCACATAAGTTTAGTAGCGTCAAGGTTAGAGAGGATGGAGACTGTAGCTTCTTTACTTTGCCTTCATTTTTTTCTTTCTACCCTTTGGACCCAACACAAAATAACAAACATGAACAACGACCTACTGTATGTCTGGACTGACTCACTGGGGGCTGAGGGCAATCCACTAGTAAGGGAGTGTTTGGGAGCATTAGCAGCCAATACACACACAACAGCTGGGCCAGGATTGGACCAGCTTGAAGGGTTTGAATGAGGCACTGACATCATTCAGTATAACAAGGATGTCAACTAGCAGATAATCTCATACCCTTCTTGTAATTTTACACAGCTTGCTAGTTAATCACACACCCTGCCTTTAATCTCATGACCAGATGCAAGTTGGTATAAACCTCTCTCTGTAAAGGATTTAAGGATACAGTTTGATGGGAGAACACTTGTCTAGCATGTATGTGCAAAGATCTAGGTTGGATTCCCAGCACCTAAAAGAAAAAGATAAGAGCTTTGAGAAACAATGTCATAATACAGAGTGGAAGACACAGCAATTCTACTTTCAGAATACACTCTAGAGAAACTTGATATATAAGAGGAGAAATGTACTCAGATGTTTGTTGTAGCTACTTATGACAGTGATCACTGGCAAAGCTGCCATGTTCATACTGTTCATACTGTAGGAATTTGGATACATTCACAGAATGGAACACATCAGATATATATGTGTGTGTGTATGTGTGTGTGTGTGTGTGTGTGTGTGTGTGTAAAATGTTGCCATATGTATAGAGATTTTAAGTATTCAGAATATATAGTATTTAGGTATTTATATATAAATTTATGTACACACACACACACACACACACACACACATATATATATATATATATTAAATACATTGTATTAATTGTATTAGTTACTTGTCCTGTTGCTGTGCTAAAATACCCTGATAAAAGTAATTTAACGGATGTGATAGTTTGAATGAGAATGGCCCCTATAAGCTCATATATTTGAATACTTGGTCCCCTGTAAACAGTTGGTAAAACTGTTTGGGAAGGATTAGGAGGTGTAGCCTTGTTGGAATAACTTTGATCTTGTAGTTCTGGCTTTTGGGTCAAGAAGAGTATAGAAAAGGGGTTATGAAATCCCCTCCACGGTCAAGGAAAGCTACTGAGGCTAGGAATGTGGCAGGGGAGGTCCTGCATGGAGGCCTGTACAGGCCATTGCATGAAGCTGTGAAGGTGAAGCCTGGATTACCTTGGAGACTCCAAAATGTTGGAGATGGCAGAGCTGTGGGATACCTGCCAAGGACAATTGCAGATAGGGTGTAGGACCAGGCCAGGAGAGAAAAGTGAGTGTGTTACAATGAGCTAAGCTGGAAGGGAAGAGCCATCTAAGTCCTTTGTCATCAGACATAGAGATACAGGATTTGGTGTTTGCTCCTGCTGGGTTTTGGTTTTGTTTTGGTCCAGTGTTTCTTCATTGTGTCCCTATCCATATTCCTCCCTTTTGGAATGGTAATATATATTCTGTGCTATTGTATGTTAGAATTATGTGATTTTCTCTTTTCTTTTATATGGGATTAGTCTCAAAAGAGACCTTGGACTTTGAGACAGTGTTGAGACTGTGATAGACTATGGGGACTTCTGAAGTTGGACTGAAGGCATTTTGCATTATGCTATGGCTACAAGCCTATGGGGCCTAGGGAGTGGACTGTGGTGATATTTGAAAGAGAGCGGTCACTATAAGCTTATATATTTAAATGCTTGGCTCCCAGGTGGTTGGAATTGTTTAAGAAGGATTAGAAGATGTGGCTTTGCTGGAGGAGGGGTATCACTGGCTTGAGGTTTCAAAAGCCCACACCAGGCCCAGTGTCTATCTGTCTTTGTCTGTTGCCTGGGTATTAGAATGTAAAGCTCTCACCTACTTCTCCAGCACCATGCCTGTTTGCTTCCTGCCATGATGAACATAGACTAACCCTCTGAAACAGCAAGCCCCCATAGATGCTTTCTTTTAAGAGTTGCCTTATTCAGGGCTGGAGAGATGGCTCAGCAGTTAAGAACACTGGCTGCCATTTCAGAGGACCTGGGTTCAAGTCACAGTATCCACGTGGCAACTCACAACTGTAATTCCAGTTCCAGGGAATCTGACATCCTCATACAGACATACATGCAGGCAAAACACCAATTATAAAAAAATGTTACCTTGTTCATGGTGTCTCTTCACAACAACTGAACAATAACTAAGACAAGGGAGAAAGCATTTATTTTGGTTAAGAATTCAAGGCTATAGTTCATTATGGCATAAAATATAGAAAACCATTCCAAAGGGAGGAATGGGAATACACTAAAGAAATATGGGGGGCTGGAGAGATGGCTCAGAGGTTAAGAGCACTGGCTGCTCTTCCAGAGATCCTGAGTTCAATTCCCAGCAACCACATGGTGGCTCACAACCATCCGTTATGAGATCTGGTGCCCTCTTCTGGTGTGCAGATATACAGGAACGCAGAATGTTGTATACATAATAAATGAATAATATCTTTTTTAAAAAAGTACATTTACTTTAAAAAAAGAAAGAAATATGGGACCAAATACAGGGGGGTCATGGGAGCAGGAGGTTGAGGAGGCAGCTAGTCACAATTGCCACAGTCAAGAAGCAGAGAGTGATGAATGCTGGCTTTCTCTAGTTTTTCCCTTTTTATGCTGCTCAGAAGGACCCCCAGCTCAGGAAATGATGCTACTATGTTTAGGGTGGATCTTCTGTCAATTAATCTAATTCATATAATCCTTTATAGACACGTCTTGAGGCTTGTCTCCTAGGCGATTCTGAATCCCATAGAGTTGACAATGGAGTTTAAGCATCACATATATACAATAAGCAGTAAGCATGCTTGAGAATGCTAATTCTCTGTGCAAGAGTCATGTAGGACACTGTAGCTGCAGCCAGGTTGTGTGAATATGCACCTTAGTTCCATCTCTTATCATTTCCAGAATCTTGAAACTCTACCCCTGCAGGCCACAGTTTTCTTATGTCAAAGGTGAAATAGTAACATGTCAGCGATTGCTACCCTAATGCTATGTAACAAACAACCCCTAGGCTCTGTGACTTCTAACCTATAAGCCTTTAGCTGTCATTCCAAAGCCCACAGGTTAGCTATGGCTCTGCTGGGCTGGGCTCCAGACTATGGCTTTGATTTAGGTCTGCTCCATGTGTCTAGCAGCAACTATCAAGGGCATATTCTTTTTATGCCAGAGGCCATAGGCATTAGTGTGACAAGCAGAAACACATGATACTCTTAAGCATCGAGCTCACAGGGGAAATACTGTTTCCACCCACATTCCATGGGTAGAGCATGTCAGTGGGGCTGGGGAAGGGTCCCCACCAACCATGAAGCAGGATAACAGCAGGAGAAGGAAGAACCTTGAGAAAATACCACATTGGTAGTGCTGACCTTCTGGGGATATTGGAGAGGTTCAACAGGTTGGGGCTAGAAGCAGATCCTGGCACACAGCAGGTGCTGAATTCTTGTTGTTCAGGAGTACAATAAACTCTGAGAGAAAGAGAGATTTAACTCCTATGTTAAACTTACTATTTTTCCTAAAAAAGTTGTAAGAAGAAAAAGGACTTACTATTTTTCCTAAAAAAGTTGTAAGAAGAAAAAGGAGGAGGATACTCGTTTTTTAGAAGATGGCTTTTGCAATAGGTAGGAACTGGGTTGTCCCAGAGGCAGAGTGGGATGTTGGGGAAAAACAGACACAAAGTCTTAGAAGCAGATGAAACCACTGTGGGAGAAGAACTAGGGGTACAGCCAGTGTAAGAGTGCTTATCTAGCATGTAGGAAGCCTGGGGCTTAAGTTCCAGCACTAAAAAGAGGGGAAAGAAGGGGATGGGAATGAGACAGACAGAGAGAGAGAGAGAGAGAGAGAGAGAGAGAGAGAGAGAGAGAGAGAGAGAGAGACTGTGGCCTTGGCCCAAAATGCCAAGTACAATGAAATACAATGAAAGAGACCTTGGGAACCCTAAGAGGCAGGAGTGTGGCATCACTCATTCTGTCTTCCCAGTACCAGAACTGCCACAGAAATGTTCCTAAGAGGCACAGAGAAGGGAAAAGAAAGAAGCAGTGATGGGAACAGGAGTCTGAGAGAATTCTAAAAGCCAGTGAGATCATTAAAGGGGTGCACTGGTCACGGTGTATACAGTCTCACCATAGACTGGGTGACAGTCTTGCTAGCAGTCTGGGTCAGGTGTCCTGGGGCAGAGGGGACAGAGTTCCTATTTTCTATGAGTTTTGTTTCAGCCCAGTTTCCTAGAGGCATAGGTAAACAGTGCTGTCCCTCTGGCTCGTCTCTATCCCATCCATTTCTTTTTCTTTCCCTGTTGGTTGAGAATGTGCAGAGGTCAACACTGGGGTGGCCAGTGTTCTCTAGGATTAGGAGGGAGGGTGGAGCCTCTCTTTGGCTTGAAAAGCTTGCCTGAGCCAATGGCCCAGAAGAAGATAGGTTTACTTTCTTATACATGATGCAATTAGAGCTAGGGTGATAGCTCAATCAGTAAAGGGCCCAAGTACAATACCAGGTATGCTGGTGTAAGCTTTTAATCCCAGCACTGAGGAGGCAGAAGCAAGCAGGTTTCTGTGAGTTTGAGGCCAGCCTGATCTACATAGCTAGTTCCAGGACAGCCAGACCTATGTAGTAAGACCCTGTCTGAAAAAACAAACATAAGACCCAAATTTAGGCCCTATTACCCATGTGGAAAGCTAGGCATGAGGTGCACCCATAATCCATAATCCCAGCAGTGGAGAGGAAGAGCCAGCTGGCCAGCCCCTCTAGTCTACTTGGTGATCCACAGGGCCCAATGAGAGACACCTTTTCAAAATAACCAAGGTAGATAAGTCCTGAGGATCAGTACCTAAGGTTGATCTTTGCCTCTGCACTCACGTGCACGAAAATGCACAGGTACACACACCCACATTTTGAAGATATAATGAAAGGATGGGCAGGAATTTCACATGTGTCATTTTGGTATCATCAGGTTATTGGGTAGCTGCCGGTTAAGAAGGCTCAGAGTCTGGCTTCTGACTCACAGCATGAAACTTGAGGCGAGTCACCAGGGAGGAGCCTGTAGATGTCTGACTAAGTAGTCTCAGGTGGGTTGCTCTTTGGAGTTCATTTGCTACAAAAGTCAGTGGTTATGCTCAGTTTTGACCCCACCACTTGCCAGCTCTGTGATGTTGGGCTGGCTACTATCCCTCCCTAAGCCTTCATTTCCATCTTAGGACAGAGGTAGTGGTTTAGGGGGATTTGCTTGAAGATGACCTGATTGTCCAACAGTTCCTCCTCTCCCCACTCCCCAGGAGAACAATGTGGGGGTGTGGTCACCAACTTCCAGAGTCATTGTCAGTTTTCCCTAAGGAATGTCTTACTTGGCACCCTGGCAAACTGCAGGGCAACATATGATATCACAGTATTAGTGTCTTGGAGCTGCAAAGAAGCACAATGGCTGTCAATCACAGACATTTGCCTTCATCCCCTACTGGAGGCTCAAAGTCCATATGGCAGTGTTGTGGGTTGCTGCTGTCTCCCAGGCTCCAAGGGAGAATCCATCTCAGGCCCCTTTTTTGAGTTTCTAGTGCCACCAGCAATCCTCAGCAGTGCTTAGTTGGTAGTGGTGTCACACCTAACCTATGCCCCTGCTGTCATGTGGCATTTGCCTGGGTGACTGTCTTCCCATGGCTCTTTGTGTAGATGTGCCCGAGTTTTCCTGTTAGAAGGAAATGGGCCATACTGGATTAGGACCCACCACAGCGGCTACTCTTAACTTGATGGGATTGTGACTATAATATTTCCTTTGGAGACACAATTTATGCCATAAAGACGCAATAAATTCCACCTTTAGGACTACAACAACATCCAAAAATTCTTGGTCCCCACAAAAGTATGTAAGAACTTTCCTAGAACTTCATTTTTTATAGTCACAAACTGAACACAGTCAAAGGTTTATCAACAAGTTCATTTTCGACTGGATTTTATTCACACACAGACTAGCTCTCAGCAATAAGAAAACAATGCTGAGATGAGCTGCAACATGAGTGAGTGTGTCCTGAAATTCTATTTGTGTGAAGTTCAAGAAGAGGTGAGCTAGGCTAATAGGCCTCAGAACACCAAGGAAGGCACTAAAGGGGCAAGAGGCAGTGTTTGGGTGCCCGGGGTGTGCTGCATGTGAAAAGAGATTAGTGGAGGCCTGGGAGTAAGCTCCGTAAACTACAGAGACACTCAGCACTGGAACCCGGCCAGGGAGATGACTCAGTGGGTAATAGCAGTTGCTCTGCAAACACAAGGAGCTGAGTTCAGATTCTAGCCCTCAAATAAAAAGTCAGTCATGGCTGTGCATCCTGTAATCCCAGCACTGGGGTGAGAACACGGGCAGATCCTGAGAGCTGGCTGGCTAGCCAGCTAGGTCAAAACAGCAAGCTTCTGGTTCAGTGAGTGACCCTGTCTCAAAGCAATAAAGAGGAAAGCTGTAGAGAAAGACACCTAAGATCCTGTTCTGACTTCCACAAACACACATGCAAGTGTACTTACCCATACACACAACGTATACCATATATACACCACCTACCACACAAACATCATATGCCACACACATAGCAAGCATAGCACATACCATACCATTCACACATACAGTATACAATACACACACTACACACATACACACCATATATCATACATACACACCACAAAACACACAGAACACATACCATATATCACATATATATGTCACAAACCATATACCATACACACAACATAACACACCATAAACCACATACACCACATAACACACACATACACACACACACACACACACACACACACATACACACACACACACACACACCAGACTTCTACAGCTTGATTTCCACTTGCCTTACTGGATCTTGATGTGTGAGAGTAGGTGAGCTCTCACAAGGATTCTACTGAGTTAGAGGCCCAGTGACTACACGGCATGGACATTACTAGAAACAAACTGTCCGGTGAGGTCCTTAGGACACCCCTCTGCTGTGCCCTCCTTGGACAGGATTTCACATAATTAACTTCACTCCAGTACCCTATGTCCTGTAGAAACATCTGGGTATCTGTGCCGGTGTTTCCTCCTCTCACTGCAAGAGTAGTGTGAAAAGCATCAGATAAGATGTGTGTATCCTGATGGCAGATGGAAGGCTGGGAGCCCATAGAATTGGAAGAAAGCAGAAAGCTAACTGGTGGGAGATTACCGGGGATTGCTTATCCCCTGATGAGATGTCCCTGAGCCCTTAGCGTCTCCACAGGAGTACTGGAACTGTATGAGCTGTGGGCTCTGACAATCACTGCTCATTGCGCAGTAGATCATGGCACAATGGATGTGGTGGAGCAAACTGCTCTCTAACTTACACCACAGACAGGAAGTAATGAACAATGGAGAGTAAAGGTTAGGGACAGGGTACAGGCAAGTCCGTAAGATCCACTTTCTC
The DNA here is from genome assembly GCF_003668045.3 of Cricetulus griseus. NCBI lineage: Eukaryota > Metazoa > Chordata > Mammalia > Rodentia > Cricetidae > Cricetulus > Cricetulus griseus. Next base: position 47,198,564 of record NC_048599.1, on the reverse strand, counting down.
CAGTTACCTCTCAGCACTCTTGGCACTTCCTAATAACACCACTGAATATGGACCCAGCAGTAGATCAATCCATCCATAGGCCAAGGGTCTTAATGATCAAATTACCTCCCAGTGAATGTATCTAATGGTTGGATAGCAAGGTTTTTTGTTTGTTTGTTGTTGTTTTGTTGTTGTTGTTTGTTTTTTGTTTTTCAAGACAGGGTTTCCCTGGTTGTCCTGGAAGTAGCTCTATAGACCAGGCTGGCCTTGAACTCACAGAGATCCACCTGCTTCTGCCTCTGAGTTCTGGGACTAAAGGCATGCACCATTACCGCTTGGCCAATGACCAAGTTTTTAGCATATGCACATTTGGCAGAGGCAGGGCATTTTATATCCAAACTATAAAGGAAGACAATCTGCTTTATTCAATGTATCTTAAATATTAATTTAAAAAAAAAGAAATTCTCACAGAACCATCCAGAATGCTGTTTGATCAAATATCTGGGCACTGTGACGCAGCCAAGTCGACACATGAAATTAGCCCAACTGAAATGACTTCATGATGCAAAAGCAGTGGTGACAGACACAGTTCCTGAGGCCCTCTTGTCTTGGAGCCTTGTTTTTAGTGTGGTGGCCTAATCCAGGACACCCCGCTACCACCCCAGTACACCTCATGTGGCAGAGGGGCAAACTGAATCATGTGCAGTGTAATTGGTAATGGGAGTGGCTGCAGTTCATGTTTGAGACGGTTCGTCCTTGGATGGTTCCCCTAGTGGTGGACAGCCTCCATTCTAAGCCCATGTGAACTCACATTCCCTTCTCCCATCCTTAGCTCCCCGTCTCCCTGAGGATGACCGACTGGCACAGGTGCACAGCTTCCCTGTCTGGCCTCCAAGGCAGCAGCCTATTGAAACCCAGCGGTTCATAGCGGGGTGTCAGCACCTTTTTGGAGGAGGGAGTTCTTGGCTGAGGGGAGGGCTCCCCATCCTCAGGAAGGTTTTTGCAGCTCTGTCATGCCCTCTTTTGCATTGTCACCCCTCACTCCTGATCCATTCCCCACAAAGAGCAGCATTGCCAGTTCTATCTGGGCCTGGGAGTTGAGGCCTACTCTTGTTGGGAAGAGAGACTCTGGGCTGGTCTTGAGTCCCGTCTCCTCGAGACTTGAAGGAATAGGAAATTGCCACTTTCTGAAGCCAGATAAGTCCTGATGAGAATAGCTGCCCCCTGGGAGAGTGTTCAGAACCAAACCGAAAGCAAGCTGGCTGCCTGGTCAGCAGGCACCAGGCCTAGGTTGTGGCCTGTAGTCCCCCCTGCAGCCTGGAGTGCTGAGTCACTGCCCTGGAAGCCCTCAGTCGGGTTTTTCCATAACTTTGAGGTTTGGAGGTGGCCCAATCTCTTCTGCTCTAGTTAAAATCTCATCATTCTCAGAGGCTTTCTGCCCTCTCTGGGAAACAGCTACTCAAAGATAGAAAGTAAATTAAAGTTCAGAATCAAGGTGGGCTAAAAGGGGTTAGGGAGAAGGCCTAGCAAAGGGATTGTGGGATAGAGAATGGATCCTGGTTGCTCCCAAAGAAGCTTCTATTCCACCTGGCTGCAGTAGACAACCAACTATGCAGGGCATTGGTTAGCAAAGGTCCCTCCCTCTCTCCCTCCCTCCTTCCCTCCCTCCCTCCCTCTCTCCCTCCTTTCTTTCTTTCATCTTTTGGTTTTTCAAGACACCTTTTTCTGTATAGCTCTGGCAGTCCTGGAAGTTGCTCTGTAGACCAGGCTGACCTCAAACTCAGAGATCTGCCTTCCTCTGCCTCCCAAACTGGGATTAAAGGCATGCACCATCATCATTGGGCCAGCAAAGGTTCTTAACAGTAAGGCAGGGTGTTGAGCTGCTCCCTTAGGAGAATTGCTTCCCTTAGGAGACTTTCTTCTCTAAGAAGGACTTAGGACGGGGGTTTTGGTGTCAGAGAGGCCTGACTGAAAACCTCACTCTGTTCTTACACATTCTGTGATGCTGGGAAAGCTACTCCCAGCTTAGAACCAGTTTCCTCATCCATGAACACTCATGCCCACTATGCAGGTTTGCTTTCTGGAATGGGGCAAGGAGACAGGCAGAGGCAGAAAAGGGACATGAGTGCTGAGGGAAAAGCCAACTTCACCAAAAATTGCCACAGTGGTAGATTTAGGGCCATTGCAACTCCCTCTAACACTCAAGACAGATTTCACTATCTATACCCCCACACCATAAGTCTGGATGGAACCTCTAGTTAGCTCTTATAAAGTGACCAGAGATGGTGCACAAAATAGACTATATGCCACTCCTCTCTCCAGCCAAAGGGCCTTGACTGTCATTGTACAAGAGTCCTAAGGCATGTAAGGAGGGTTTCTAAGAAAGAAACTGCTTTTTTAGGTGTTTCTAGCTTACATGGTTGAGGATGGAGGTGTTTTCTGAATGGGCAAAGGTCCTTCTGTGTTGTGGCTATTTGAACCACTGAGAAGAGAACAGGTTTGGCCTGGAAGTGCCTATGGGGAATAACCATTAGCTTGGTGGGCTGCTTTCACTGGAGGTGGCAACAGACTGGGAGACAAAGGTTCTAGTGCAAGTAGCATAAGTTTAAAGCGATCTTAGGACCTTCAGTAGGAGTGTGAGGAGTGAGGGATGAGCCATGTAAGAAAGCAGCCAGTGAGCTGGATTACTATGTTACTATAACAAATCATTATATGAATAAACCAGCTTAAAAAGATGAAAGGTTGTTTTTTTATTGTTGTTGGTTTTTTTTTTTTTTTTTTTTTTTTTTTTTTTTTTTTTGTAGCTTTCAGTCCATAGCCACTTTGGACCCGGGCAGGGGGGTGCAAACCATGGCAGAAGTGTGTGGAGGGGTTACTAGCTCACTTCATCATGGCTGGGAATTAGAGAGATCACTGAATCCTAACCACTAGACCACCAGGGAGCATCTTGGCTGAGAATTCGAAAGGAGAAAGAGACCTTGTCCCACAGTCGCCCTCAAGGGCACCCCCCCCCAGTGACCAGGAGTCCTATTAGGCCTCACCCCTTAAAGGTTCTGTTGTCACAGCACCCATGTGAGGAGCAAACCTGGGCCATTGGAGCCATTGTACACATTATGACAACTCTCAGCCATTGTTGAACAGGCTACTAGGGTACGATGTTAACTCCTGACTACAGGTGGACAGGGGGAGGCCAAGAGGCTGGAGGAAGTGCACGGGCAAAGACTCACAGGTGCAGGTAGTTGGAAGTCGTAAGAGCCCAAAGCAGTATTTGCTACTCATGTGGTCATGAGGACCTCAGCGGAAGGAGGGAGGGAGTTTCTGTTGGAGAGTTGGGCCATAGGCTGTCTTCTAGGGAACAAATGGGTAGCTTAAGGATATTCTTGAAATCCTAGATTTGGCAGATTCCTTGTCAAGCTCATCATTGTCATGTAGGAAGATGACTATAAAGTGGTTCCCTACTCACTGCCTCTAACTGAACGGACACCCTGTACCTGATGGATTTATAGCTGTTTCCAATGAGAGGTGGTGTAAGGATTCAGGCATTATGCTGGCCTGCCCCAGTCCTCTGGCAGAATGCATTCAGGCAGAACCCTGGTCAGCCCAGGTGCAAAGGACCCCTTTAAAAGAAAGGCTTCCACCCGCTTACTCTCTCTTTTCTACTTTCTCTTCGCTGTCTCTTTTCCCTCTCTCTTTCCTGCTGTTCCCCGGGGGCAGTCAGGACTTTTTCTGTCTCCCTCTTCTCTTCTGCCCTTCCTCTGTGTCTCTTTACTCTGTTCTCTTTCCTTCCTTCCTTCCTTCCTTCCTTCCTTCCTTCCTTCCTTCCTTCCTTCCTTCCTTTCCCCTTCCCTCCCCTTTCTAATAAAACTTCTCACTAAGTTCTGTCTGCCTGGCATGTCTGCCTCGGTCACCCTCGTTGGCCATGGACATGAGTTTGCCAAGGTTCCCTTTGTGCTATATTATAACAGATGGGATCTGGTTTGAGTCTGTAGCTCTATTTGGCCGATGAAAAGTGCTGGAAATAATGCTGAGTCCTTTTTGAGCGTAGGCTTAAAAGCCCCCACCTGCTTTTACCAGGTCTCTTAGACATTGTTATATGAACAAGGTGAGCCTAGGGAGGGTAAGAGATCTCAGGGAGCTAGCCTTATTAGCCCAGCCACTAGCAGGTGCTGAAACATGCCAGCCAGTCAAGGCAGTATCAGAAGGTGCCCCTCTTGTCCCATAGCTGATGGCGGGCACATGATGACCCCAGACAATAAACGGTTGCATAAATTCATGACATTCAAGACTCTTTATTTCAAAGGGATTTGTTTTTACTGTACTACCTAACCAACACATTTGAGTCATCCTTTATCCTAAGATAGACAAGCAGTCTGGCTCAATACTGAAAGCATCTTGCTCCTACTCAAGGTTCCCACAAAGGGCTCTCTTGTGACCTTTGTCAGCTTGCATTTTGACTTCGTCCTTATAGATGGGCTCCCTGGGCACTCTCATCATCTTTTTCTCTGAGATCTATCTGTCTGTCTGTCTGTATGTCTGTATTTGTGTCTGTATGTACATTTATTTATACACCCATGACCTCTAAAGTGTTATCATACTGTTCCTTTTTTTTCCTTTGTGTAGTGCTGGGAATGGAGCCTCAGGCCCTGCATATGCTAGGCAAATGCTCTCCTATGGAGCCATATCCTCAGCTTGTATCTCACACCAGAAGGTCAGCCTGCTATTGTTAAGGACACCCTGAATCCCGGACTGCACTTCATTCCCTTCATTACACTTCATTACCTGCCCCCCATTCTTTGAAATCTGTTCCTTGTGTTCATTCTAGGTTATGAGAACCCAGCTCTGTGCATTTGGTTAAATACTGTGGACTGGCCCTCCCTTGCTCCTGAATATAGCAAGAATGGGAACCCCAGCTCCCCACATCCAGAGCTAAAATTAGTGTATCTGCCTGGGTCAGTTTTCCTGCCCTTTTAGGGCCCCTCCCTACTCAATGGCTCTCTACCCTGTGACTTGAGCTGGTCATGGACCGTCTCCCTCTCACTATCTAGAACCTGATGAACCAGAATGCCTTAGGACACAACCCAGATCTCTGGTCTCTTCATCACAGCATTTACTAACCAGGGCATTTGGTTGTCAACCACAGACACTAACGCTGGCTAAGTGGAGAGGAGTTTATTGGTTGGTTACAGGGTGCCTTTTGGGATTCATCAGAAGGACTGGGCATGAGGAGAATGTGCCTGTGAGCTGCCATGCCCATGCTACTCCTTTGGCTTTGCTCTCAGCTGTCCAGACTCTGAGCTCTGGGAAGCGTGACTGAGGCAAGGGTGAGCTTGGCTCTGGGCCTGTGCCCTCCTCACCAGAAAAAACAAATCATTATGCTGGGTTCCTCCAAAGGATGGGAAGGACTTGAGATGTTCAGAAAAAGAAAATATGTCAGTACCTTTCCCTTCTGCCCACCACAGCATTACACCTTCAGAATCGTCATGAGCATCGGGGTGGTCCCAGAAGAAACTGGCCCCAACAGCCACCTTCTTTTTCTTTTCTTTTTAATGGAAAAAAACCTTTTTCCCCCCACACAATATATTTTGATCATGTTTTCCCTCCCCCATTTCCTTCCAGATTCTTTCCATCTCCCTGACTACCCAACTTTATGTTCTTTCCATGTCTTTAAAAACAAAATAAAACAAAAAACAAGAAAGACACGAAGAAACACCACAAAATCAGAAATCAAAATAAACAAACAGAAGACCAATAAGATGAAAACTGAGACAAAAAGTCTACAAATTATTGAGTTCATTTTGTCTCAACAGCCATTTTCACTGTGCTGTTCTTTAAAAGAGATTACATTTTAGTTAACATACTGTAAAATATATGCATCTGAATGATTTAGTTTAATGATTTTTTTCTTGCCCATTTATATACTTGTGTATATACAAGTATATATACACCCAGATCAATGTATAGCATGTTTCTAGCATCCCAAAGAGTCCTTTCTGCCCTCCTTATTTGTTCCATCTTTCCCTTCAGAGGAAATGCTTGGTCTGATCATAGCTTTTTTTTTTTTTTTTTTTTTTTTTTTTGTCCTGGAGTTTGCTGGTAGACCAGGCTGGCCTTGAACTCACAGAAATCCTCCTGCCTCTACCTCCTGAGTGATAGGATTAAAGGTGTATGCCATCACCTGGACAGTTTTGCCTGTTCTTGAGGTTTATGTGAAGAGAATAAAATATCGGAATATCGGAAAAGCTGGCTTATCCTTGTTTGTTGCTGAAGCAGAGGCCATGGAGGAAAGCTGCTTGCTGACTTGCTCCTCATGGCTTGCTCAACCAGCTTTCTTTTCTTTTCTTTTCTTTTCTTTTCTTTCTTTCTTTCTTTCTTTCTTTCTTTCTTTCTTTCTTTTTTCTTTTTTTTTTTCTCGTGTTTTGAGACAGGGTTTCTCTGTGTAGCTGTCCTGGAACTCTCTCTGTAGACCAGCCTGGCCTGTAACTCACAGAGATTTGCCTGCCTCTGCATCCAGAGCACTGGGAGTAAGGGTGTGCATCACCACCATCTAGCTTCAGCCTACTTTCTTATAGAATGAAGGACCACATGCCCTACTTTCTTATAGAACAAAGGACCACATGCCCAGAGATGGCAACACCTATCTACAGTGGGCTAGGTCCTCTTAAATCAATCATTAATTGAGGAAATGTTCCACAGACTTGCCTAAAGGCCATTCTGACGGAGGAATTTTCTCATTTGAGGTTCCCTCTTTCTCATTAGCTCATGTCAAGTTGATAAACAACTAACCAGTGTACTGTTGCACCATGGAGCCTGACTCTCCTCTCTACTATGCCTGATTGCTCTTGCCCTTTCTTCTTCACTGGCTGTGTTCTGACTCGTGATTTACAGAGTTCACAGTTAACTGTGTCAGGCAGGGGATGAAGGTATGCAGATAAGTCAAATAGTGTCAGTTGTTGAAGCTTTAAAAAGTTAACTCAGGATTGCATCAATGTTAGGAAAAGTCAAAACTAGAAGACTAACAACAGCCTAAGTGTCTGCTAAAAGGAAAGTGACTAAACTATGGTTTGTTCACATTCTAGGATAAATACATGTGGTATAAAAGAAAGCGCCAAGACAAGTTGGTAAATGAAAATGCATGTTGTAGAACATATTTCTAGAACATGAGCTCACATGTATGCGACAATACCTAATGTGGCTTTAAGTGAATAGAAAATGTGATTGCCTTGGGGAAACGGAAAAAGGCAAAGGATCTGAAGCCCAGCTATAATATTTTAACTTCTTTTTTTTTTTTTTTTTTTTTCGAGACAGGGTTTCTCTGTGTAGCTTTGGAGCCTTTCCTGGCACTCGCTCTGGAGACCAGGCTGGCCTCAAACTCACAGAGATCTGCCTGCCTCTGCCTCCCAATTAAAGGCATGCACCACCAATGCCCGGCTATTTTTCTTTTTTTGAGACAGGGTTTCTCTGTGTAGCCCTGGCTATCCAGGAACTCACTCTGTAGATCAGGCTGGCCTCGAACTCAGGGGTTCTCCCTCTTGCATCAATTGAAGGGAGGCACCACTACAGCGTACTTTACTCTTGATCAAGAGGGTGAGCTCAGAGGGGTGAACACACTGAGACAGGAAGTGATTTGTTTTTTATTCTAACTTAGGTGGTGACTATTGGCTGGGATCCGGACTCACAGTCTTAATTTAATTGGCAAGTCTAAAATGAGCTGGCACACAGGAAATGAAGGAAGAGGGAAAGGGCCACTCCTGCAAGGAGAAAGGAGTCATTGCTCTAGTCCATAAAATTCATGGAAACCATAGAGGACCTTCCTGTAAACAAAGGTTTTACTGGATGGTGGTGATTAAAAGATTTGAATAAATCTTACAAGGTGGGTGTGGTATAAAAAGATTCCAATTCTTTGTCCTAAACACAAGTTTCATAGCATATGATAGAAAAGATTCATATTTGATCTTTCGAGACAGAGTTCCTCTGTGTATCCCTGGCTATCCTAGAACTCACTCGGTAGACCAGGCTGACCTCAAACTCACGGAGATCTGCCTGCCTCTGTCTTCTGAGTGCTGAGATTAAAGGCGTACACCATGCCTTTAACCTACTGTTTTTTGATACAGGATCTAGGACCCAAGACTCACTGATAAGGCTAGATTGACTGGCTTGCAAGCCCCAGACATCTTTCTATCTCCTGCTCTCCAGCACTGTAACCACAAGCACGTGCCTCCACGCCCAGCTTTTTTATGTGGTCTTAGGGATGGAACACAAGCCCTTGTGCTTGTGCAGTAACCAACTGACCTAGCTCTCAAGCCTTACAGAATTTATTGTCTTAAAACCCTAGTCACCTATTATTTCCCACTATGTACGGGTCTTCTGCATACTTCTTCGGTCTAGGTAGGTAATCCAGTCTAGGTTCAGGATGGCTGCCTCATGTGGTTGGCATATGGCTGATGCCCTGGGTCTGTGGGGTCCCTGGGTCACATGACTTCTCATTCTCTAGAAAGCTCTTAAGGACTTACTTTCATAGCAGCTGTGCAGATTTCCTAGAGAGGTAGAAATTCACATGGCATCTTGAAGGCTAGGCTCAGATTTGCAGTATGTTATCATTTCTGTTATGTTGTAGTAGCCAAAGCAATCAACAGGGACAATCAGATCAAAGCGGCAAGTGAATGCTCTCTGTCTCTTAATGGGAGATGGTAACACAAAGTCACATCGCAAAGGGTGTGAACACGGGGAAGGGGATGAACTGAGAAGTTGGTGGAAGTGAGATTAGAAGAGTCCAAGGGATTGGAGGGCTGGCTGGGAGTTGATCTCAGTAGTGACGCTCTAGAAAGAGAGTCATGGGATTTGTCTGCATTCCGAGACGGGTGTATACAGGGGTAGAGGATGCTTTAAGGGATATGGAGGAAACAGGTCTCTGAATTTGCAGCCTCTGGGGCAGTGAAGGGCTATAACAGAACTAGGGATGTTAGGAGGTGGCTGCTGGACAAAAGGCTTGTCTGATGGTCTGGGTGATTCCGAATCCCACCCTGGGAAGATGTGAGGCCCTGATAGATAGTGGCAGTTCAGGTGAGCTTTTGGCCCCGAGGCCTCTGATGCTCCAGGCTCAGAGATGTTGTCCCGCTCTCTGTTAGGCTTGTTGATTGCTTTAGAATAAGGGAAGGAATTCTGAGCTTGCAGTGGAGGATCGTGGGGGGTGGGGGGCAGAGGGAAGCATCTTATGTATCTTTTGGACTGCACATTTTTTCATGAGTTTATGGTTTTTGTTTTTAATTTAAGAGACATTAGCTACACAGAGGAGGGGCCTAGGAGAGAACGGGAAAGAGGAAGCGATCTGTTTGGGGGAGGGCTGCTATCAGGAGTCAGGGAGGGAGGAAAGATCCAGAGGAGGGTGTCTCAGCTTCGACAGCGTGCCTGCAGCTTAGGGCCCAAGATGGCATCAGTGTCTGGCGTTGGGCTGGAGCTGGATCTGTCTTCACCAGGTGTTGGAGTCAGAGCTGGAGTGGGGGCAGGAGTGTGGTGGGGAGATTAGCTTCCCCCCCCTTAGTGCTCTGGCTACAGGCTCCTGGGTGGTCTGTGTTGACGTCAGTACAGTTCTCCCCTCCTTCCTCTTTGCTGGTCTGAAAAGTCCAGCGACATCATGGCTTCCAGATGTGGTTTCCAGATGTGGCCTGGAAGGTTTCCAGAAGGACCAAAGACGCAGAGGCAGCAACAGCTAAGCTCCTGGCTTTTCCCCAAGTCTTCCTCCTGTGGCTACCTCTCCCTGACTTCCATCACTAGGTCAGTGTATCAGGTACCCAGAAGCCCCGGTGGATGGGTAAATAAATACCAGTTCCAAAGAAACACGATCTGGACAGACACATCTTTACTTGTGTTGGAAAGAACTCTCAGATGTTTCTGTTGTAAGCAGAGGTTCCAGGAGGAGGAAGTGAGCTGTCTCCTGTGCTGAGGACTTGCCAGAGCACTGGGCAAGCGGCCAGCTGCTGGAAGCCTCCCCTAATGGGAACAGCCTGGGCCCTGGTGTCTCAGAGGGATGAAGCCCCAGTTATGAACAAAGGCCATGGGCCACCAAAACCAGGTGGGGCTTCTGGGTGGCAGTTCTCTGATGCCCCCACCAGCATGTCTCAAGCAGGCAGATGCTCCATTTTCTAGTGCTCTTGTTAAAATGCAGGCTCTTTGGCTGGAGAGATGGCTCAGAGGTTAAGAGCACTGCTTGCTCTTCCAGAGGTCCTGAGTTCAATTCCCAGGAACCATCTAAATGAGATCTGGTGCCCTTTTCTGCCTTGCAGACATACATGCAGGCAAAACACTGTACACATAATAAATAAAAAAAAAATTTGCAGACTCTTGACTTGGTACATCTGGGATGGGGCCTTAGATTCTGCATTTAAAAATTTTTAATTATACTAAAAATTATGTGTGTGTGTGTGTGTGTGTGTGTGTGTGTGTGTGTGTGTGTGTGTGTACATGTATCATGTATATTCCTGCAGTGAATGTGTAGAGGTCAGAGGACAATTTGTGGGAGTTGGTTGTCTCCTTCTACCATGTTTGTTTGGTTTTGAAAGCAGCTGGAGAAGCCTGGGTTTGATCTGCAACACACACACACACACACACACACACACACACACACAGAGAGAGAGAGAGAGAGAGAGAGAGAGAGAGAGAGAGAGAGAGACAAGGAAATAAAAATGGTTTCTAGTCATTGCTGGAAAGAATTAAAACCGAAAGTAGCCAGACAGTATGTAAATGAATGGGTGTGGCTGTGCTCCAAGGAAACTTTTTTTATATATATATATAAACAAAATAGGCAGTGAGCTGGATTTGATTGCAGTTTGTTGACCTTTGGCCTTGAAGGAACACCACAGACATCCAATCATCTTCTGAAGTCATGAGTAAAAGCATGTTATTTGCGTAAAAATGTCAAAGGCATAGCACTAAGGAAACTCAGAGAACGTGCATGCTTGGGAGATGGTGTGTTAGTCAGAGTCCTAGCAGGCAAACAAAAACCATTTAAACAGAGGTAATTAAATGCAAGGAGTTGGTCATATGGATGATGAAGAACCGAAAAGTGAGTCAAGGGCAGCCTGGAAGTTAGCAAAGGCATGGATGCTGTTACTAAGCCTTTGAAGTGGGGGAGGGGGTCAAAGACTTAGGTCAAAACTAGTAGAAGCAGGGACCATACAGCTACTGGGTGCCTGTAGCCTTGGGTGAGACCCAATATTAGTGCAAGTGACTGGGAAGAAATGGCAGGCAATCTCCCTCCTTTTACCCTTCCCTCTGTCACTTACAGCTCACCCAGCTGTGAGCCTGTGTGAGCATGTGACAACCAGCCCCTGCCATGTAGGCTGAGTAGGGAAAGGTTCACAGGCTTAGGTTCAGCTGAAAGGCATCTGCAGTGTGTTCTGGAATGTAGGTATTTGACCTGGCATAAGGAGGGAAAGTGGTAGTCTGGGTATAGGCTTAAGGTATATACGTCTGAGTGGTATAAGGATGTCCCTTTAAGTCAGATGTGATATAGACTTTAAGCAGGCTTTGGCAAATAGCTGTCATATAGTTTTGTTTAGTCTAAAAATAAAATGTAAAAAACATTCTTAGCTCACAAACCACACAAGCCACAGGTGGCAACAGCTGGTCCATGAGCTCTAGTTTGCCAGGCTGATTTTGAAAGACATTTATTTGAGACAAGGTGTTGCCCAAACTGATCTTGAGCTACTGAGGTAAGCAAACCCCCTGTCTCAGCTTCCCAAGTACCTGGGACTATGGTTGTATGCCACTCTGCCTCAGTTTTACTTTGTTCCATTTTGGGTGATGCTGGGGATCAAACCCAGTGCCTTGCACAGGCCAGGCAAGCACTCTGCCACAAAACTGTACTCCTAGTCAGAAGGACCATCTTTAGGACGGGGTAGGCAGGAGACTGGGGGCGGGGGGCGGGGGGGGAGGGAGACACAAAGGCTGGAACGTAGGCCTCTGATGGCCCTTGTGGAGAATAAGGGATGAGTTATAGTTGTAGAATGGGCTGGACAAAGACATCACTTCTGTCAGACAAGACGTCTAAGATAGGGTTGGAGGGGTTTCCAAACAAACACATAAATAGTTCCCCAGTTAACATGGAACTCCCTTGCTTCAGAAAGCCAAAGGGAAGTCCTGCCATTCCAGGTGATGTCTTCATTTACAGTTTCCCTCACCCCACCTCTGACTTCTCTTCAGGCAGAATGGGTGGAGAAACAGGTCTCCACACTTTCAGGAAGTGAAGAGGCAGGCTGCCTGGCTGTCTGTGACTCACTTCTTGTTCATTCTGGAGTATGGGCACCTTGTACTTCTTGTCCTCATTTTCAGGCCTCAGCTGCTGTTCTGGGACAACAGGAGAAGCCTTGCCTGCATCCCCTCATGTTTTCTTATGGCTTTTGGGTCCAGAGAAATGAGAGACTGCAAGCCTCTCACCTAGCCCTGGGCTCTGACACTTGCAGCTAGTCCCAGCATCACCCTGATCACAGGCTGCTTGTGTCTGACAGGGGTCGGAAGTGTCCTTATGCTCCACTAGAAGCAGATACTCAAATTAGGCTCTAAGCATTAGTTTGATTTGTGGGGGGAGGAGGGTTGGAGGCCGAGCCCATACAGGGCATCTTGCCAACCAGCTTCTATTGTGGATGACCTGAGAAACTTGAGTGTTCTGGGGGTAATCTTGAGGGACAAGGGGTTTGAACTACAGATGGAGGATTATTCCAAGGGTTGTTCATCCCCTAGTTCTTCAAGCCTGCTTTGTAGCCTTCTGAAGCTCAGGTGAAAACCCTCCAAGTGTGGACATGGAGATTTGTAATGGAAGGCAGCTGGGGCTCCCTGAAGTTATGAGGCACCAGAGAGATAGGGGAGCTTTTATGAAATGTGTTCAAGATCTTTCCCATAGACGCTTAACATAGGGCAAACTGAAAAGCAAAGTTATAGACCTTGATCATATGGGGTGGGTTTGCGACAGGCCGAGAGCTAAAACTTTGGAGTCTGTGGGTCCTGGGTCTTCCACTATGTTTTAGAGCACTGCCATGAGTTTCCTGGAATCTGCTCTTGCTATCTCATAGATTGACTCTGCCCATGCTTGCCCCAGGTGCCTGATGTACTGGTTCTACTAACCACCATCCGTTCACTGCAGCTTCTCAGAGACCAGCAGGCAGGAAAGGGGAAGCCTGCAGCATATGAACCAGTGCAAGGTCAGCTGGTCTTGTCAGACTCATAGAGCCTAGACAGGAGGGTAAACAGTAGCCCAAGTAGAGCTGGGAGCTTGGATGTAGCCAACTGGTCAAGCAATTGAAGGAGGGTGGGGCGTGTTGGGTAGAATAGAGCTAATAGTACAGAGCGAGCATGGCAGACACAAGAGAGGCTATGCAGGTCTGAGTTGCGTGTCTTGTCTTGGTTATTTGGGATCAGGACCCATTGTGTAGCTGGATGCAGATGTTGCAGGTCTCAGTACCAAAGACTCTGTGTATTCTGTATCCGGCAAGAGCCTGTTTGTCTGTTCAGAGCTCACTCTGGGAGGCTCAGTATGTCCTAGCCATTTTGCTAACTGTTTTGGGGACATGTGAGGGATCAGACTAAACCTCTATCAGAGTGCATAAGATTTTCCAGGTAGATTAGCGTAGCTTTTTTTTTTTTTTCTTCAGTGGGTTTTGAGATGAATGATAGAAAAGGTCTCAGGAATCTAAGGCAGGGGGAATAGCTGGGTAGGGGAGACCTGTAGCCCCAAATCCAATGATAGAGTCCCTTAGAACTTTCCCACAGAAGCTTGTGGAACCCAGTGGAGAATAGGGATTGCTAAAAGTTCCACTTGCCTAGACTGCAGGATGCCAATGTTCAAAGTCAGACACCAAAGTCTATGAGTTCCAAGCTCTGCTGACACTCCCTCCGTTCTCCAGCTTGTGCTGGCTCACCGGCAAAGGTGCTTGGACTGGGCCCCTCCAGTGCCCCTGACCTTGACAATGTGACTTTCCTACCCATCCTATCAAGGGGTGGAATCTGGACTAGGGTATTAGTCAGGGTTCTCTAGAGAAACAGAACCAACAGGATATGCAGGTGAATGAGAGAATTATTTTAAGCAACTGGCTCACACACTCACAAAAATTTGCAAAATAAGCTGGCAGGCTGGAGACTAAGAAAGAACTATAGGACCATTTGAAGGCCTTCATTGTACTAGAGAATTCCCTATTATTGGGGGAGAGGTAAAGTCTTTGTTCTATTCCGGCTGTCAATTGATTAGATGAGGCCCAAATACATCATGGAGGCTAATCTTGATGTTTGATTTGAAGTCTGCAATTTAAATGTGAACTTCATTAAATCAAAACTATCATGGAAATATCCACAGTAATGTTTGACCAATATACTGTGCCCAGCCATGTTGGCATATAAAATTAATCATCATATTTGGCCTAGCACTTTTTTTTTTTTTTTTTTTTTTTTTTTTTTTGGTTTTTCGAGACAGGGTTTCTCTTTGTAGCTTTGGAGCCTATCCTGGTAGTTGCTCTGTAGACCAGGCTGGCCTCGAACTCACAGAGAACCGCCTACCTCTGCCTCCCAAGTGCTGGGATTAAAGGCATGCTCCACCAATGCCTGCTTTTGGCCTAGCACTTGTTTTGTGCCATAGAATGTGGTGAAAGCAATGCTGTGTAAGTGCTGAGACCCTTAGAGACTGTGGTCAGTTCTGCTTGCAGTCATGGAATTCTACCAGTCATTGTATATACTGTCAGGCTGGCTGCACTGGAGAATGAGTGCCTATGTGGGTAAGAGATAAAATATGCTAGTTGACTGCAGATCCCAGCCAACCTGGCAGCTGATTGCATATGTATGAGAAAATCCAGCGGAGACAAACTGCCTAGCCCCAACTGCTGGTCTGCATAACTGGGGGTTTAAATAGTTGTTGTCCTAGGCTTTTATATGTTGGGGTAGTTTGTTATACAGCAAATGCTAACTGATACAAGTTCAACTTCCTCGGTACCCTATAAATCCTGCCTCATTCACAGTTTAAGTCTTAGGAGAAGAGGAAGGCATTTGCAGCAACTTTACAGACTACTGCAGCCTCCCCCGCCCCAAATTTATCTAGGATAAGCAGACTTACTGTTGTCTGAGGTTGACAACTTCAGGAGGCTAAATGGATGTAATTTGAAGGAATTTGGAGGCTCAGTCTAGAACAGCAGGGCCCATGGTGTGCTGCTGCCCCTGTGTGCCTTCTAAGACCTTGGTTTTCCAGGAGAGAACATGTGCTGAGCTCATGTGAGGCAATTTGGGGACTTGTGGCAATAACTGGGACAAATTAAGGGGAACTAGAGCACCTGCAGTCTGCAGAGGGAACAAACGCCTATGAAGTGTGTGTGTTTCCCCAGTAACACAAAGTTGTTTATGAACATGGGTTGGCGGTGCCGAGAGGGGAGATAGGCAGGCATTGAGCATTGTCAGCCCCGAAATGAAGGATGACTCGCAAGGAAGGCTCTGCATGTGATCAGCTGGGAAGCAGTTAGCTGTGCTGTGGGAGGACTAAAGTCTTATCCTAATTTGAGCCATGGTTCTAAGAGAAGAGGACGCCAGCCATTTAGGCCATGTACCTGTAATCCCAGCACTTAGGAGGCTGAGGAAGTGCAAGGCCAGCTTGAGAAGTGCAGCCAGACTGTTTCAAAATGAGAGGAGGAGGAGTGAGAGGGGAGAGAGAAGTCAGGCAGGAAAGAATGGAAGTTTAGTACAGGCAGGGCCTGCATCTTATTCCCAGTACCGGATAGCCAAGGAAATGCTATTTGTCTTTGGTGAGACTAGAATTCGAGAAACAGCAATTTACACTTACATATAGTTTAGAAAATGGTACAACCACTTTGGAAAAAAAATTGGCAGCTTTCTACAAAGTTGAACTTACTAAATTAAGTTGACTTTATGGCGGTCTTTATGATCTTCTGGGGCTAGAGCAAGGTTGACACAGGGTTTGGGGAACAAAGTTGGAAGGTATCTTTTCTTCCAGTGAGTGATGAGGGCTTCTGGGAGCAAGTGACTTACCAAAGGAGTGTGATCTAATTATCTTTCCTCCTCAGGGTTTCCCCTACTGCACCAGCCCCCTTCCAGTCTGAGAGTCTTATGGGATATGGGGTGTTGTCCCCTCCCACCATGTGCTAGAACAGTGGTTCTCAATCTTCCTAATGCTGCAGCTCCTTAATATAGTTATGCTGTGGTGACCCCCAACCATAAAATGATTTTCATTGTTACTTCATAACTGTAATTTTGCTATTGTTATTAATCGTAATATAAATATCTGTGTTTTCTGCTGGTCTTAGACACCCCCTGTGAAAGAATCATTCAGCCTCGAAAAGGGGCACAACCTACAGGTTGAGAACTGCCATGCTAGGGGATGGAGCAGGGAAGCAAGGCGCATCCTTCAGCCATTGTCAGCAGCCTGTACTTTAGTAAAGGAGTTTGGGCTCCTCAGTGAACAGTTTCTGAATGAATGCTGAAACTTCGTCTTTCTCCCTACCGCCAAAAACCATGTTTCCTAAAGATATGAATGAAGAAAGGCAGTAGGGCAGTGCTTTTCAACCTGTGAGTCATGACCCCCTCAAGGGAATCAGATGACCCTTTCATAGGGTCATCTAAGACCATCAGAAAATATAGATACTTACATTACAGTAGCAAGATTACAGTTATGAAGAAGCAACAAAAGCCATTTTATGGTTGGGGTCACAACATAAGGAACTGTATTAAAGGGTTGCTTTAGGAAGGCTGACAACCACTGCGCTAGGACTTTAAAAGGGAATCCAGGGTTTGCTGAGCAATGTAAAGTGCATGCAAATGAACCTACAAAAGTAAACTTGGGACCCAGGGCCAGCGGATTTGGATAAACTAAAAGGTTTTTGTACCAGTTTGCCCAGCCCTGGATCATGACACCCTGTGGGAGGTTAGAAGAGGTGCTCCAGAATTTCTGTGGAGAAGAAGCTGGGAAGGCACGAAGCTATGGAGCACAGCCAAGCCGAACCTGGAAGCCACTCACTGTGTGGCCACTGAAGGATGGTCTCGGCTCTGTTTTCTAACTGTAACCATCAGTGTGACTGCAGGAATTGAGTCACTTTATAATTGCTGTCCAGTTATTTGGCCACCTCTTCAGGTCCAGCTGCTCTTTTTGTGCCTGGGGGAATCTAGATTTTTTCCATGGACCTGCCTGGCCTAAAGGTTAGTCCAAACCCTGATTCAGACCTCATTCAGGAAAGCTCCAGACCCACAGAGTCCAGGGTCTGCAGAACAAGTCCTCTGTTTCCCAGGGCTGAGCAGATCTGACACAGAACACATGATCCTCTAAACCCTAGTCCTTGCCACTATCTGTGGTAGAATATTATTTTAAGGTGTGTGATTTTTGTTTGTGCTACATTTGTTCAACTCTGTGAAGCTGTGATTCTTTGCCTAATGGGCTAATAAAGAGCTGAACGGCCAATAGTGAGGCAGGAGTAAGGATAGGTGGGGCTGGCAGACAGAGAGAATAAATGGACGGAGAGAAACAAGGAAGAGGAGCAACAAGAGAACATGGGGACTAGGACTTCAGGGGCCAGCCACCCAGCCAGCCACAGAGTAAGAGACAAAGTAAGATATATAAGAAGAAAAGGAAAAAGCACAGAGGCAAAAGGTAGTTGAGATAATTTAAGAGAAGCTGGCAAGAAACAAGCCAAACTAAGGCTGGGCGTTCATAACTAAGAATAAGCCTTCATGTTTGATATATTTGGGAGCTGGGTGGTGAGCCCCTCAAAAGGCCAAAGAGTAAAAGGAGTAAAACTTTGCACTACAACTATCCTCATCACAGTAAACAGGTCCCCGTCCAGCTAGGGGGAACCAGAAGGCCAAGCCCCCTTGGGTAGCCCACACTTGTTTGATGCCTTGTTTGTCAGCAGCCCCAGCTGCTCTCCTACGTCCTGCATGCCCCATCTCAGTTCTTCCAGTCCTCACTCAGAAATCAGGGCTATTCATGTTCCTACTTCAGTGGAGTAGCATAGTGCTGAGCACATGGGAACTTGCTGCCTTTGAGTCTTAGGGTCAAGGGAGAGTTGACTGAGAGACTTGTCAAGGACCGAAACAGACTGGTTTCTTGATTCTCTAGAAAGAGAATCCACAGAGGAATAGAGAACTGGCCCCGGGTCCAGGAACGGCAGTGTAGGCTGTCCCTCTGGAACTTACATGCCACTTCCTGCCATATTGAAAGCTTGTGCCATGGTGCTGGTCTCTTTTTGTCTCATACCAAAGCAAAAGCTCACTCCTTTTCCATTCCAGAGCCGCAAAACCGACTTAGTCCCCGCATTTCCACCAGTGGAGATTACATATATTAGCTCCTCCCCTTCGGTTTTTCAGTACAGGGTTTCTCTATGTAACAGCCCTGGCTATCCTGGAACTCACTCTGTAGACCAGGCTAGCCTCAAAATCAGAGGTCCACCTGCCTCTGCCTCCCAAGAGCTAAGATTAAAGGTGTGTGCCACTGCTGCCTGGCTTGTTTTATTCTTTTTAAAGGTAGAGTCTTATTATGTACAAAACTGGCCTTGAACTTGCTGTGTAGGCCAGACTGGCCTTAAATGGTTTTCCTGGTGGGGGGGGGGGGCTGGAGGGATATCTCCGTAGTTAAGCACTTGTTCTTTCAGAGGACTCGGGTTTGATTCTCAACACTCACAGCTGCTAACAATTGTCTGTAATTCCAGTTCCAGAGGACCTGGCACCCTATTTTGGCCTCTGTAGGGCTATGTTCCTGTGGTGTACAGAGATACATACAGGCAAAACATCCGTATACATAAAATAAAATACATTTTAAAAGTTGGGGGTGGTGTTGAGACAGGGTTTCTCTGAGTAGCCCTAGCTGTCCTGGAACTTGCTCTGTAGACCAGGCTGGCCTTGAACTCACAGAGATTCATCAGTCTCTTCCTCCTGAATGCTGTGATTTAAAGGCGTGTGATACTACTGCCTGGCTAAAATAAATAAAATTTAAAATATTTCGAATTTCCTTCTCAGCTCCTCCAGTACTAGAATTATAGTAGGTATGTATTTCCGTGCTTGGCTACATTTATTATTATTTTTTAATAAAAAATTTAAAGGCAAGGGAAACATTCTGAATTGGGTTATGAGGCCTTTGAGATGCCTCTCCTCAGCTGTTGCTGGCAGTGAGCCAGTTTGAAGCTCCAGTGTGGGGTACATTCTCTGTGTCCATTGTCTCTCCTGCCCAGTTGGCTCACCCTCTCTTCAAGCCCTGGTTTCTGGAAGCTCGGCTCCCTGCTCCAAGAGCTTCTCTTAGGGCTATGCAAGGGCCTCTCTCAGACCTTCCCAGGGCCTGGGAGGGACACACACTCTGCAAGGCCTGCTGACTGATGAGCTTCCCTCCTCCCATACTGATTAAAAAGCTGCTCACTTTTGAATGGTTATAGGTTCACAGAGAGTTGCAAGAGAGTGGTTCCCCAAGCCCTGCCAGTGTCTTTCATTGGTGACATGTCATGTAACTTTTAAGTTCTGTCTCAAAACCGGGGAACTGATTTGATACAGTATGCATATCTTATCACATGCATACATTGTGCAGTCAGGCACCACACCCGTGTGATACCTCTATTCCATCCATCTTACTCCACACCCCTAAACCCTGGCAACCATGACTGCATTCTCTATTTCTATTTTAGTTACTTTTCTCATGGACGTGCCAAGATATCTGACCAAAATAATGCTAGGCAGGAAGGCTGCATTTGGGCCTTTGGTTCAGAGGGATACAGTCCCTCGTGGTGGGGAAGGCGTGGCGGCAAGCTTGTGAGGTGTGTTGCTCACATTGTATTCTCAGCCAGGAAGCAGAGAAAGGTGGATGCTGGTACTCAGCTCACTTTGTCTGGGGCCCCCAGCCCAAGGGATGATGACACCCACATTCAGGTTGGGTCTTTCTTTGGGGATGCAGATTACTTCCTTCTAAACCTGCCGCCTGAGCAAGATCTTAGCTTAATCACACCTTCAGCTAGTGCCAGGATCACTGGTTCCTCTAGCAGGTCAGGCTGATCGTGGTGGTGTCAAGCACCATCAGGGGAACTCAAAGGTTATCATTCATCCCCAAGCCATATGCTTGCAGTGGTCAATGGACTCATGGTGAGGCAGGCGTAGGTACCGTTCTACCACACAGAGACCACACTGAGTATCTCAGCAGTTTGCCATCTGCTGAAGTTGGGTCAACCCAGTGCTCCTATCAGCCCTTTGCTACTGGTGCCTCTAGAGACTTTTCAGTCCCCTTATAGTGGGTAAGGTCACACCAGATGGTTCCATTGGCATTCTTGGGGAAGGAACTGTCTTCCTGTTTGAAGACATAAGGCACAGATCCAGATAGTCCAGATGGAGTCAGTCAGTGTCTTCCGGAAGCTGACTTCCACATCTTCAGGGCGGTACACAGCTTGGGTGTCATAGACACTTCTTCACAAGGCACCTCCTTTCCTGGTCCCATGTTCACCTTCAGGGCCTCTCGAGTCTCAGTAGATAACAGCACAATCTGTGTGGTGGTAGCTGACACTAAGGGCATATTTAATGGCTACTTTCACATGGCTGGGATCATTCTTCCAAGTCCCCAGACCAATTGGGTGCATCATCATCCCACTATGCCCAGGAGGACACAATGAGCACGCGTGTGTGGAGACCAGAGGGCGTCTTCCTCAGTCACTTTCCACCTTATATGTCACTCACGTGAATCTAAACTCATTGATTTGGCTTGTCTAGCTGGCTAGCTTGCTCCAGGGGTCTCCTGGCTCTGCTTCCCAAGTGGTGGGGTTACAGGTGGCCATTACTCCTGCCTAGTGTTTACATGGGTGCTGGAGATCTGAACTTTAGTCCTTACACTTGTACAGCAAATGCTTTACCCACCAAGTCACCTCCTTATGCCCTCCTTGTTAGTTTTCTGTCTAGATAGTCTGTTATTGAGAGAGAAGTTAAAGTCTCCAACTACAGAGGTGTTTGTTTCTTCTTTCTATATGACCATACATGTTTATTTAGCATTGCCATGTCTTCTTGGATCAACCATTTTATTATTATGTAATATTCTTGAACATTCCCCTCACTCTGACATCTGTTTATCTGCTATGAGCATAACCAGTCTTGCTTCCCTCTAAGTTAGTGATGTACAACATACCCACTCTTTCCATTTCAGCCTACCTGTAATATATCTAAAGTGAGTTTCATGTAGACAATATATATATTAGTAATGTGTGGTTGTTGTGGGTTGTTTGTTTTTTGTTTTTGATGTATATTGTAGGTGGAGTTTTTCGTCGGGACTCCCACCTCTTAAATAACCACACAGAGGCTTAATATTAATTTTAAATGCTCAGTCAATAGCTTCGGCTAGCTTGTTACTAGGTCTCACAACTTAAATTAACCCATATTCCTTATCTATACTCTTCCATGTGGCAGTACCTTTTTTCAGCATGGCATATTCATTTTGCTTCTCTCTGTGCCTCCTGATGACTCCTGACTCCGCCCTTCTTCTCAGCCTTCTCTTATTTTGGCTCTCCAGCCTTACCTCTTCCCACCTAGCTATTGGCCAATCAGAAGGCACCTTGACAAAGACACATCTTCACAGTGTACAAAAACATTATTCCTTAATAGTATATATACTAGGCTGGTCCTGGAGTCAGTACGTAGTTCAGATTGGACCTGAATTTACTATCATCTTATTCTACCTCCTGAATGCTGGGGATTAAGGCATGTGACACTCTGACTGGTTCAGGATTTGTTTTTAAGACAAGGTCTGCTGGGTAGCCTGGGCTGGCTTCCAATTTACAATTTCCTGCCTTGGCCTCCTGATTGCCAGGATTATGGACATGTACCACCACACCTGGTTTGAAGGGAAGGAACTGTTCTAATTTGCTTACTGAATGATCCTTTTATCTAGTAAAAAGTCTGTTATGGCAGGTGCTCTGTACACACTGAGTAAGTGACTGCTATAGTGGGCTAAGTGGGGCCAGCCGTCCAAGGCCAGGGTTCTGGGAACATGAAGATCAGTTTATTAGAGCACAGGCTACCAGTTTTGGTATTTAAACTTGGTTGAGTTAGTTAAGGACATTGTGCCCTTCTCAACTTAATGATCCCTTACTGAGCGGAGAGAGCAGCCCTTTTCTGAGATCCTCATAGCAAAATCTTGGTCTGTCAGAACCAGGTTTGTTCTTTTTGAAGGGAAATTCTGTGCAGTGCCTGGTCCTAGGCTCAAGGTTGCCTCCTTGTGGCAACCACAGCCTATGCAGCTCACTGTTGCAACATTGTAGACTCACATAGGGTCCCAGGTAGTGAGGGAACAGCAATGAGGGCTCATATCGCTCTTGCCATATATATATATATTATATATATATATATATATATATATATTTGCTATGTCTTCATCAAGGAAGACCTTTGGGGTGGGGTGGGGGCGGGGAGATGAACTGTGTGCTTCTCCACCTTCCATGAAGCAATGCCAGGTTTCCAGCTCCCTGATCTTCAGGGCTTTTTCCTCTGCAGGACAGATTCTAAATGCATCATGGGATAACCTCCATTGGGGGCCCTTGGTTAGACTTCACTCTCTTGCTTCCTCTATCCTGGATGCTCTTTGCCAGACTCTAGATCCCTTCACGGGGATTAGCTATTTTCCAGATTCAGCTGGGTGCTCACCTGACACTCACAGGGCTTGTACCTGAAGTTGTGTACATCCAGGCAGGCCCTCAAAGAAGAGACCTCTACCACCACGCCATCACTTTCCTTCTTCCACAAGATCTCAAGCTTCTCAGCAAAGTGTCCTCAGGACAGCCCTTTAGACATCATCTCTTTAGGCTGCTGTAGATGGTGCTGCCTGGGGCAGATGCCATGAACAGAGTGGGCATAAACTCTGGATATGGGTGTTAGATTAGGATTGATGGAGGCAATTTGGAAATAAGAGAAAGGAATTATATAAGTAGGAATTCTCTAGAAGCAGAATTGTTCTTTAATCAGAACTCAAGGACCGTGGTCTCTCTGCAGAAGTGGAGACTGTGTATACATGGTATCGGGGCATTGGGGTTTTATACCATGGAAAAGGGGAACTTTTTGGATGGAAGATTCCATCTACAGGTCAGTTCCCCATCGGTCTGGAAGTGGTGGGTACCAGCGGGGTTGGGATGCAGGTCGCTTGCTCAGAGGCTTCCATAAGTGTGATCAGTCAAGTCAGAACTTTAGCCTACCTGAGGCTCTTAGGGCACTAATCCTTCAACAGGTGCTTCTGGTAGGTCTGTGATGAGGATTTATTGGCAACATGACCTGGCATGTATGACAGAAAGTCCATGTCATTGTCATTCCTTCTCTCTTGTGCCCCCATGTGGTCCATATGTAAGTTTTGTGCTGTTTTGATTCCGGGAAAGGGAAGTTCTTAACAGAAGAGAAAATGATGTCGTTCCCTTATCTCTTGCCTGCCAAGGTCTGAGAGTGGTCCATCAGAGGAGGGCACTTCACTCAGTATGCTATCCTTCTCACTGTCTCTTTGGTTAGTCCTTTGCCTGGCACTGTTGACCCTGATTGCCTGGGAGTCTTGAACTTGGTGGAAAGGGATGGTTTCTGCTTTTGGGAGACTCATGTGAGCTGAGCCTTAACATAGAGGGTGACACTCCACACTGGGTATGGAGTGTCCAAAATTTGGTCACAGTTGTGACCAAAATGCCTGAGAGAACATCTTAAGGGAGAAAAGATAATCTTGGCTCAATGTTTCAGAGGGCCTCGGGCAGACCATTATGGCAGTGGGAAGATGTAGCAGAGGGGATTCTTCAGCTCTCAGTGTTCAGGAAGCAGAGAGAGAAGATGAGAAGGGAGGCCCAGGGCAAGATGCAGTCATGCCTCCAGTTAGGCTTCACCTCCTAAAGTTTCCAGAACCCCCCAAACAGTACTGCCATGTAAGGACTGAGCGTTCTAACATACAAACTTGTAGGGGGGACATTTCACATTCAAATAACAGATGGAGAGGAGGGGAGTCCTTGCAGAAGGAGAAAGAGGACTTTGGAGTTACAGAGGCTTAAAGGACACCAGTGAGGCCATGAGAAGGGGAGCAAAGGAGTATGGGAACTTTCAGAGGCTCTGTGCTGGGACTTGGTCTCTTCCTAAACTGGACACCCGGGCACTGTCAGGCAAGCAGAGCAAATTCTAGAGACGGAAAATAGGGGCAGATGCTGGGTCTAGGACCCTGAAATGAAAGCAAGCTTCTGAGGCATAGGAAGGCCAGAGAAGCTAGCTTGGGGGACAGCTGGAATGCCCAAGAGAAAGCATTAAGCAGACAGAACAAGGGTTCCTCAGCCAGCCCTGGGATAGGGAAGGACTCTCTTATCCGGAGCATATAAGTAGGAGGGCTCTCCAAAGTTGGTCAGGGTAGTCATGTTGTCAGATGTGAGGTTCATACTGCCTGCCACTCAACCAGAGCCCAGGAGGCAGAAGGAAGCTGGTTGGTTCTAGAAGAACCCTCAGGAAAGGAAGAGGCCTTTCTGCCTCAAACTTCCATCTTCAAAGGTTGGGGAGGGTGGAGGGCTTTTTCTGGGGCACAAGGGGTTACTGCAAGACAAATGGAGGGAAATCTGTAGACTGGCCATCTCCTCTGCTCTATTGCTTTATACAGTTAATATTCATTAACTTAAAAGAGGAGAATTCACAACCCCCTTTTTGCTGAAGTGATAAGGTGAGAATGCAGCCTTTGGTTTTTGCAATGTCATAAAAAGAAAGCCTGGGTCTCTGGGGGAAAATAAATCGGTCAAAACCCAAAACATGGTAGCATCAAACACTAGTTATGCCAGCATTCAGGAAGCTGAGGCAAGAGGACTATGAGTTATAGGCTACATAGCAAGCCTGGGCTGTTTCTCAAAAACTAAACCAAAGCAGGCAGGGAGCTGACATTGAAGATTCCCCTGGGCCTTCAATGGAGAAGTGGGCAGGGGATTTGCTGCCGCAGGAGCTTCCTGGACTGTCACAGCTACAGGGACAGCCCTCTCCACGATCTGGGTTCCCGAGTATAGGCATCCCTTGTTCTCACCCAGGGAAGAGCAGGAGAGAAGCTGGAGGGATTACCCTGCATACCCTAGGAACTGCACACACTCTTTACCTGGTGAGAAATTCCTAACCTCATGGGCTATGCTCCACGCCAGAAGCCCTCAGGTTGCGTTTTGACTGTCAGTAGGCTGGCCAGGTGCCTCTGGTAGGAGTGGCTGTCCAGAACAAGGGAGGAAGATGAATCTCTTAAGAGTTTGAGGCCAGCCTGGTCTACAGAGGACATGCTCCAAAGATACAGAGAAACCCTGTCTCAAAAAACAAAACAAACAAACAAAAGAGATTCCTTATAAGATTACCTTTCAAGATAAGTAATAAAGTAATTGATTCTTTCTTTGTAATTGCAATATGCAGCCTGCCAGCAAAATAAATGGCTGGCTGGGAAAAATACCCTGCTTGTTCACTCTGTTAATCTATAACAAGTTACTTAGATGCAAATGTATGTTGGTTCTTGGGATGACTTTGTTTTAATCATGTAAGGGAGATAAAAACATGTTTTTACCTGTATTCATTATAATCATTCACTTGAAAAATAGAATGTAACCACATTGTAATTTCTGTATTGTCTGAAGGATATTTTGGGGGGAGGGATATAAGCTGCAGAGGAAAAATAAAGGAGAGTACACAGAAGAATAAAGAAGGAAACCATCGAGAGAGTGTATGAGTGCCTTTTCCCTTACCCCAGCAGATAAAAAAGTTACAGTAGGCAATCAATGGATTTCCCCTTGAGCTCTGCACTGCTGGAGGCTGGTCCCCTAGGCAAGCAAAATGACACCACATTATTATTATTATTATTATTATTATTATTATTATTATTTTGTTTATCTATGTAACTTTGGCTGTCCTGGAACTAGCTCTTGTAGACCAGGCTGGCCTCAAATTCATAGAGATCCACCTGCCTCTGCCTCCTGAGTGCTGGGATTAAAGGTGTGTGCTACCACCTCCCGGCCTTATTTTATTTTTATAATTAATTGTTGCTCGAAAAATAAATGACTCGGAGACAGATATTGGGGTTCAAACTTCAAGCTGAAGATCAGAAAATCAAAGCAGCTGGTCACTAGTTCTTACTCTACCTCATACTGAAAGGTGATCCTGGCTCCACCAAACCTCAGACTGTAACCTTTCCTCAGTGTGGCTGGAGAATCCTGAGACTTCAATATTTTCCTAACCTCAAAGTGGCTGGAGAATGAATCCCTGATACTGAATACTGAAGGTCCTGCTCCTATCTTTTATACCCCTTTAGTGCTGGGATTAAAGTCATGATCCCAGGTGCTGAGATCATCTTTGTGTGAGCTGTTCCTTTTTAGGATTGGATCAATCTTGTGTAGATCTGGGTGGCCTTGGGTTCACAGAGATCCTCTACCTCTTAATCCAGAGTCCTAGGATTAAAGGTGTGTCCCACCACCTCCTAGCTTCTGACTGCTGGGATTAAAGGTGTGTATCACCACTGCTTGGTCTCTATAGCTTGAGGCTGACTTTGCTTTTCTGAATCTTCAGGCAAGCTTTAATAAATCATAAAAAATTATCACCACTATTTGTAAGCATTTTGATGGCTCAGATAGGATTAGATGGGGATGGATTCTGGCACTCGGGAGCCAAAGAATAGTGAATGTTACAGCTGGGATGGAAAAGTATTCTGGCAGCTCAGGAGTCAAGGAATACTACAGGTCACAATAAGCATAGCAGTTTACAGCCCTGCTTCAAGGAAAGGCTTCCCCAGTGTATCAGCTCTGCTCTCCTGGAGGGTGTGGGGGGTCTGAGGGGTGTGGGTGTGGGGTGTAGGATGTGGGGGGTTGTTACAGTTCGGCTCCAGTTCCGGAAGAGCTTAGTGTAACAACTTCTCTTTGCTAGGGGAAGGTTTCCCCAGTGAAAAGTGTTACCGCTCTGTTCTGCTCTGCTCCTTGCTCTGCTCTGCCCAGGGTAGTCTCTGCTCTGGCAGAAGAAAGTATCACCCTCATTCAAGAGATTTATTGGGAGGGAAGAATCCAGGAGAGTGGTTGCCCTCTGCCTTGGAGGCAGAGGACAGCCAGGCAGCCCGAACATCCAGAAGTTGAACAGGCACAGGGTTTATATAAGGCTTCTTAGGAGCAGAGTTTTTCCAGGGAGATTTCCAGGGTGGGGATTGGTCAGATTTCAGTCCCTGAGGTCAGAATGACTAGATTTCTTGCTCAGGGATTGGCTGGTTTTCTGCACAGGTTTAGGGTCAGATTTGGCTCTGATTTCAGGCCCCAAGTGTTTCTTTCACTGGTACTTTTTAGCCTTTTGGCTCTTATTTTAGGGTTAGGGTGTGTTTCTTTCCCTGCCTCTGATTCCAGGGACAAAGTGTGTTTCTTTGGCACTGGTTTCAGTGTTAGGGTGCATTTCTTTGGTTCTTGTTGCAGGGCCCAAGTGTGTTTCTTTGGCTGTGCTCAGGGTGTGTTCCTTTGGCTGGCCCTTTTCCCTTACACTATTAATTTTCAGGTTAGCATAATAGTAATAGGTTTCATTGTGGCGTTTTACACTGTGTCTCAAACTCATTCATTGTCAATCATTGCCCTTTCCTCTGTCCCCTTACCCCAGTTGGCTGGTTTTCTTTTTGCAGATGACCCTTCTTCTGCATTGTGTCACATAACTTGTGTTTTTCGACCTCCTTTAAAGCTCTTCCCTCTCCTGTCCACCTTTGTAGTTTCATCACACACAGAACTTAAAATTAAGTTATGCATATAAAACATACAGTATGTGTCTAAGTTTGGATTATTTCTTTGACCTAACACAAGGAATCCCCCAGCCCCCCCCCCCCAGTAGTTTTTGAGACAGGGTCTCACTATGTAGCTCTGGCTGTCTTGGAACTCACTAAAGACCATGGCAGTGTTCCACCTACCTCTGGCTCCTGAGTGCTGAGGTTAAAGGCCTCTGCCACCAGCACAGCCCATCTATTTTATCAGATGTCATGATTTCCTTTTTATCCATTTTAATGAATAACTTTAACATTTTCTTGCCTTTCTTGTATGTACTGCAGCCATTTACCATGGACTTTATTGCTTTTGAATTTCACCTTGCAACTAGAAGTCTTTTACCCACAATGTTTGGTGGTGACACTGAAAAACCTGTGAATGTTCCCATTGCACTTAAGGTCCAAGCCCCACCCCTTCAGCTCCTGACTGTCTGGAGTCTTCCCTCTTCTCCAGCTTCATCTTGTGCCTTTCCCTTTGTTCTCTCGATTCCATGTTCTTTTTGTTTCCTTGAGCAAACTCTTGCTTGCAAAGATGAGGGTACCAGGAACACTTGACATGTTCCAGACACCCCACCCCCCTACCCCCTACCTGGTTCACTTCAATCTTTTGTTTGCTGCTGGGATTTGGGAACCCTAGTGAGCATAACCAGAGGGGACGCTCTTCTGCCTCCTAGTGGATCAATTGAAATGTTTGTGGATTTTGCATTTTCTACCTTATGCCCTGCCCCATTATTTTATAGTAGAGGCTAGTTGTGATGACCTAGTTTTTAATTTATTTTCTTTACTTACCATGATTTTAAGTTATCTTGTTTATATGTTCCCTTGGCATCTGACCTAGAATGTGTTCTCTCTTCATATAGTTCTGTATGAAATGTCTTCCTGTGTTAAATGCTTGGTTCTAAAAGCTTAGAACCTTTGGGATGTTGGACCCAGGTGAAGAAGTTAGGTCACCAGAGACATGCCCTTGTAGGGGGTGTTAAGACTCTGACTTCCTGTTTCTAGTTCCTGGATGCCATGTAATAAAATTCTCTTCTATGACATCCTCCTACCTTGATGCACTGAACTGCACTCACCCAACACAACAGAGTTAAGCAACCATGAATGAAATTGCTTGAGTCATGAAATGAAAAAAATGCTTTCTTCCTTTTGAGTGACTTATCCTAGCTATTAATTACTGAAACAGAGATCTGACTAACAAACTTGCTAAAGGCAGTGCTCATAGCTATAATCTCTCCTGTCTAAAGTATGGTTTATTCTCCTAAATAATATGTGTCAGTATGTTTAGCTGCAAGCAACGAAAACACCTGATGGGATTGAAAAACATGTGCTTTTGTTACTCGAAGAAACCTGGATGTGAGAAATTGTCAGTGGGATGTGGCTGGTTCTTTCTGTATTTCTGCTTCATTATCTTGGCATGCCCATGTATCTCCCCATATTTGTCATCTCATGGTCACAGCATCACTATTTCAGATACAGGCATTATGTCCATGGTAAAACTGGAGAAACAAAGAAAGGTGATGTCAGTCATGGATTCTACAGGAGAAAGAAGTTTCTCAGGAGTTGCTGAACTCCTTCCCTTTGTGCCTTATCCAGAATTGGGTCAGTGGTTTTGGCTTCAAAGGAGGTTGGGAAAAGGACCATGTAAAAAATGAGCTGGTTTACTAATTTTCTAATTTCTTTATTATGTATATGAGTGTTTTGCCTTAATGTATGGAAGCACACTGAACATGTGCCTTGTGCCATTGGAAGCCAGAAGGGGGCACTGGAGTTCCAAGCTGCCATATGGATGCTAAGAACTGAACCTGGGTCCTCTGCAAGAGCAGCCGATGCTCTTAACTACTGACACCCCTCTCCAGTATCAGTTACTTGTTTTCTGTAGTAATTGATCTTGTAAAGTGTTGGATTTATGAAGTGTGTTGTTTAGATATAGGGATAAGAAAGGGATGATAGAACTCCAGATCACAAACATTCTGGCCCTGAATAAGCACTGTCGTTTGTTGTTTGTAACATTCCCCTCTTCCTGCCCCACCCCCAGCCCATGTCTTTCTTTAGGGGGAAAAAGCATTAGTTTGGTAAGCAGTTTTGATTCCATCAGAGGTGTTGAAGTTTCTTGGCTTGGTCACCAGGAAAGGAAAACTCATCCCAAGGTGTAATTCAGTTTCTTTCCCTTCCTGGGCTCCCTTCACTTTCTTTCTTTGTATGCTGCCTCAGTTCCCCTCTCTAAGACTTTGACCTCTTAATCATAGGGCTGGCGAAAGCCAAGGATCTGTCTTCTATCTTTTTTTTTTTTTGTGCTAAACAAGGAAATTAGGCCTATTTAGGAACCAAAAGTTTCTACCTCAGAACTAAGAGATGAGAGTGTCATTTTATTTGGTGGGAATCTGGAAGACAGGACGTGCGGTGCTATATTAGTTTTGATTTACTAAAGCTTGTCTGAGGGTTCAGAATGCAATGCTAGCCACAAGCCATAGGGTCTGGCAGTGGTGATATACATCTTTAATCCCAGCAGCCACACTAGCTATCCTTAGAGCTAGGCGGTGGTGGCACATACATTTAATCCCAGGACTCAGAAGACAGAGACAGATGGATCCCTGTTAGTTAAAGCCACACTGAGCTACACAAAATTGATCCAGTCCTAAAGAGAAACAGCTCACACAAAGGTGATCTCAGCACTTGGGATCGTACGCCTTTAATCCCAGCACTAGGGTGGTATAAAAGGAAGAAGTAAAGGGTCTCAGGTGGAGATTTAGTTTCCAGAGAGGGAGAGCTATTGTTTCTGCAGATTCGTGAAGACAGCATAGCACTCTGAGGACACGTGGAGCTAGCCAGGTTACCCTTTCAGTCTGGGGTAGAGGTAAGAGCTAATGGCTAGATACTTTGCTTATCTGACCATCAGCTTGAACCCCAATATCTATCTCTGGATTTTTATTTTTATTGTTACAAGGATGCCACTTCTGAAGACATCAAAACCATCCAAACTACCATACAGAGGGCTGCTAGAGTTAGTGCTAAAACACCAGGGCCCTGTCTATCATGAGCTCATGAGAACTCTGGTGTTGGTGCATCACTGAAGCTTAAGGCAGATTCTGACAGATTTAATTTGAATCTGTGAATCTTGGAGAATTGAGAGTCGCCAGAATTTTTACTTTAGTAATGACTCAGGGCCCCTTGCACTATTGTCAGAATATCAAGGGCCATCCAGTCTTGACTACAGCTGTTTTCATTGTATTAACGTTGAGTTTATGAGTGAGATCCCATGGATTGAAAATGGGGGCATCAATAGTTACATACTGAGAATGTTACAAATCACACACACTTTAAAGAAGGAATCTAATGGTGCAAAATTAAAAGGAAAGTAGATGCTGCAATCATTGAGTATATAGTACTCAGCTGTGGGGCAGGGAGAGAATTTAGAACATAAATTAAGTTTCCAACCACAGGTTGGAATGGGGGACTTGTAAATGGGGGTCGCCTTTGCATTCATAAGGAAGACATCCTTTTCTGTTTGTTTAAATGGTTCTCGAATTTAAATGACCTTGTATCTTAGTTTGAGACTCTGGTGTATCGGTAAAACAAACCACTGACCAAAAGCACTTTGTGGGTTTCAAGATTTATTTGGCTCACATATCCTGATCACAGTCAAACACTGAGAGACCCAGCCTGCTTTCTTATATCAACCAGGACCACTGCCCAGTGGTTGCACCTTCCACAGTAGTCTGGGCCCTCCCAAATCAATCATTAATTAAGAAAATTCCAAGCCGGGGTGTTGGTGGTGCACACCTTTAATCCCAGAACTCGGGAGGCACAGGCAGGCAGATCTCTGTGAGTTTGAGGCCAGACTGGTCTACAGAGCGAATTCCAGGACAGCCTCCAAAACAATATAGAGAAACCCTGTCTCAAAAAAAAAAAAAAAAAAAAAAACCAAAAAACCCCCCCAAAACTGGTGGTGCGCCCTTAATCCCAGCACTTGGGAGGCAGAGGCAGGAGGCTCTCTTGAGTTCAAGGCCATTTTGGAGTTCCAGAACGGCTAGGGCTAATAGAGAAACTTTTCATTGAAAATGAAACAAAATAACTATAACAAAAGGCAAATCCCACAGACTTGCCCAAAGGCCTGCTGATGCAGGCAATTCCTCATTTAAGACCTCTGCTCCCAGATGTGTCTAGGCTTGTGTCAACTTGACAGAAATTAATCAGCTCAGCTTGTCTCTAAGATGTTCTGGAGGCTGTGAAGATGCAGGATGGAGACTTATTTTTAGAGAATACTCTCTTTAAAGTTCTTTTAGTCAGGGCCAGGAAGGCCTTTGTTCACCCTGGGTGTCAGCAGATACCAGAAGGTATTGTTTCCCCACCTGAGACATTTGAGTAAAATCTAATCAGCAGCTTTTCTCTGTGTGCCTGCCATCTTCATGAGACTCTGGGAAGGGGCTGCTTAGTTTTCTCTCTTGGGTCATTACAGGGATGGAGCTGATAGGCTCCTATGACTTTTTTGAATGTGGACTTCAGTTTATTCATTTTTTAAGGCACAAGAAACTAGGATGGTTAATGTCTGTCTCTTGAGGGTCCAGGAACTCCATGGTCATAGCAATAGATGCCAAAAACCAAAACAAAAACAACCAAAAAATACCTTATAGTCTCTTTGAGAGCCAGAGTTACATTTTAAGTTTTAATTACTACGCCTACTATGCCTAAGAGATCTATGAATCAAAAATGGCTCTGATCCCCTTGCCCAAAGACAGATAGTTCCTGAAATGCTAGACGCTATTGTTTATGGGAGATAACAAACCATAAGTTTTTACTTTCCTAAACAAGTGTGTTTGACCCATCTGCACCAGATGTGCTCGATCACACGAGGACAGGAGTTACATAGGCAGGAAATACATCATGATATATGCTTGCCCCTGACTGGATCTGCTGGGAAATGCAATAAATCATGGGTTTTCCTTCTAAAGACCTTGGCATACTTGATTCTGGGTAATGACCTGGAAATGTCCCAGGAACCAGGGTATAAACCCAGTCAAAGCTCATCTACCTGCGAGTATTTAATTAAAGCTTACTTCAAAACTGGCTTTAAAACTGTGTTAATGGTTCTTAATCTAGATTGGGGAATTAACATTTTCTTTTTTCTTTTTTTTGTTTTGTTTTTCGAGACAGGGTTTCTCTGTATTGTTTTGAAACCTGTCCTGGAAGTTGCTTGTAGACCAACTCTGTTGTTCTGTCGTCTGCCCTCAAACTCACAGAGATCCTCCTGCCTCTGCCTCCTGAGATTAAAGGCATTAACATTTTCTTTACACAAAGAAATCCTTTAAGATAGTCTACGGCCATACCACTCTGAACACAGCCGATCTTGTCTGATCTCGTAAGCTAAGCAGGGTTAGGCCTGGTTAGTACTTGGATGGGAGAAATCCTTTAAGATAAAGAAAATATGTTCCATTTCCCCAACTTTTTTTGAAGCTAAAATCATTGACACAATTCTGGACAAGATATAAGGGGAAGTGTGTTCATGGAGCTCTGTTTGGGGTAACAGAATCTTATATTTCCCATGAATCCACTACCCGTGCTTAGTTTATATCTTATTGGATGGCCTATTTCTCTCCCCCCCCCCCCCGTTGCTTGCTCTCACTCTCTCGCTCTCTTAGTAAGATGAGCTTACATTTAATTTTGCGAAAGAGGTTTCAGAGCCTGAGATAGTGTGTAAACACCCTGACTATCTTAGTTACAGAGTTTAGCTGGACTTTTACATGAGCAACCCCCAATGTTGTATCATATCGTTTTGATAGATATGTAAACATACATATATATTAACATGCACAATTAATGTATATTCTCCAAGGCTGGAGCTGGCAGTGATAACCCCGTTGCCTTTGGACATTCCTGCCAACACTGGTTACTATATAAATTTACTTAGAAAGGGTCCCCAGCTTACTGATTAAGGCAAAGAAGAAAACTCCCATATTGAAAAGAAAATTAACATTTTGATTTGCCATACCAAGACTTCCTCAGGACACTTGATGGTCACCTGGAGTGAGAGAGTAGAACTTTCGCCAGGGACCCTTGAACATCTGTGGTCTCTAAGGGCAGCCTTCACTGGAGCTGGAAGCCCATCCTGTCTTACAGTAAATTTTCCTCTTTCTGGAGGTGGCAAAGTTCTGCTCCCCCTCCATGCCGCTCCCATCATGAGAAGTTACTTTTCACTGCTTTGGTTTCTCATAGCCCCAGCATGCATTTCCTCGGAGAGTCCCATCTTTAGGTTGGGGCCTCGTGAGAAGGCCGTTATTATCTGCTTGGGGGAATATATGATTTCCCAGGGAGAAAGTTATACGTTTGTTCTGGTGTCTATGATCATCTCCTTTGGGGCTTTAGACTGTCTTTATTTTATTCTTGTTGATAAAAAAGTTCCAAAACTCAAATAATAAAAGTTGACTTGGAGTGTCTGGAGTTTCAATGTCGGGTGTAGCTTTCTTTTAACATCGGGGTTCTGACTTGAGTTTAAAGAGCCTTTAACTACAATAACCTTAATCTTACACACATCATCTATTTAAAAGGTGTTTTTGTTTTGTTTTGTTTGCCATGGTCTCATGTAGCCAAGACCAGCTTAGAACTCACTATATAGCAGAGGCTGTCCTTGAACTTCTGATCCCTCCTACCTCAATCTTCCAAGCACTGGGATTACAAGCATACATCACTTTTTATCTTTTTGTAATTTACTTTAATATGGACATTTTTGTCATTTACTCAGATTGCAATGATTAATCTTTTTGACTGATTAAATTTCATACATGTACATGATGAGTTTTGTTGTCTCTTACCCGGCTCCATCCTTGTCTTGTCTCCCTCCCACCCCTGCCATTCTCCAGGATGGTTAATCTTGCCAACCTGGTTGGATTTGTAGTCACCTAGAAGACACATCTCTGGACAGGTCTGTGAGGGCATTTCTAGGAAGGTGCAACTGAGAGGAGGTCCTTCCTCAAGGTGGGTGGCCTCTTTCTACTGGGTTCAGACGTTAGGAGGCCTGAGGATTAGCCTACCTGTCCTCACTGGCCGCCTGTGAGTGCTTCTTGCTTGGTTGAGACATCAGAATCAAGCTGCTTTGGGGGTAAATTTGGACTGAAGACCTGTGACGGAGTGAGTAGGAATGTCCCTGGCCAACAGCACATGTTGGCACTGCAGAGGTTGGTGGGTAGAACAGCTAGATTCTCAGTCTCTCAGCATGCAGATGCCTTGTTGATGGATCCCCCATGATTTGTTGTAAGCCCCTTTAGTAAATCCCCTTTGCAATACACACACACACACACACACACACACACACACACACACACACACACACACCCCCTACACTTTCCATCAACTTGTTCTCTGGTCACAGATACTGCCCTTGCAGAGGGATCAGTCTTTTGTCTTATCAAGTGCCAGACCTAACTGCTAAACTCCTAGCAGGTGGCAGCCCCAAGGTGGGTTGAGACAATAGGATCAGCTTCCTAAATTACAGCCTTACAGCCTATCTCATACCTTCACGAGCCTGCTAAACCCAGAGACCCTACCCTTATAAAGTCTGTAGGTAAGGAGTGTTGATTATTCTGAGGGGAGCTGCCCCAGCTTCTACCACTGTGAATGACTGGCCTTACTCCAGGTAATTTTACGAGACATCTTCATTATTTAAAACACATGGTGTGAAATCCTGGTGCTCCAGTGTGTGTGTGTGTGTGTGTACTTTATATCTAGCCACTTGGCACCCCAAACACACATTAAATTATATATTTACTCTCCCTCCTCTCTCCCCTTCTCTGTATATATGTTTGTATGTATGTGGTGTGTGTGTGTGTGTGTGTGTGTGTGTGTGTGTGTGTGTGTGTGTGTGTGTAGGTCAGAGGACCACTTTTGAGAGCTGATTCTACCCTTCCACCCATGTGGTTATATGGGTACTGGGGTTTGAAGATCATTAGGCTTAGAGGCAAATGCCTTTCTACACGGAGCTATCTTGCCAGCTAGCCACTCCCCCTCTTTTGAGCAGGCTTTCTCCCTGAATCAGAAGTTCTGGTGGCCTTTTCTCTTTTTTGCTCTTGGCCTTCCTCCAGGTTCTAGGACCTTCTTTTTGAGGTCTTGTCCTTATCAGAACTTTGATGCCTCCTATGCCCACTGCAAAGTTTCTGGGTTCTTGGGGTCCCCTGTTCACTGTACACTGCCCAAACTTCCACCACTGGTTTGGAGGCTTTCTACAGGGTTTAGATCTGAGTCTATTGCCCTGGTCCACATTGATTTCCTTGACAGTAGGATCTCAGTGGTGCACTCTGAGGCCACCCATTTCTAGAACAGTGAGCAAGAATCACAAAGACGTGTACCTATTCTTATTTTCCCCAGACCCCCTTGACTTAATAAACGTTCCCTCTCTAATGGGTACCACTCAGTCTTGCTGCTTCAGAGGTCTCCTCCTTGGCTGTCTAGTTCAAAATCATAAAGTTATCTATCTTGGGGATGAGAGTGAATGAAGGAAAATGTATTCTCTCTTGTAGTTCTGTTCTGCCAGAATCACAACTTGATGATGGCTTAGGTCCTGAGAATACTTTTGATTTTAAAAATCTTAAAGAAAATTTATGCAACATTGTGAGGAATGCTCTTGTGTAAGAGCTTTCTTACACAAACCGGAACTGCCCCTTCCTCTGCATGCCATGGGCAACTGTCTCCAACATTCTAAGTTCCTCCATATACACTCAAAACTGCAGCACAAATGCATACCGGGCTCTTTCTCATCCCTCCTGGGTCTTTCATGAACTCCTGCCCCCAGCATCAGCTTTTAGAAACAAGGAAGATGAAAGGATACCTGGGTGACATCTTTTGCTGTTCCCAGTTACTGTTGGATTTCCGTCATTACCTGTGGTAAGACATGGATCCTGCTCCCTTGGGCTGAGATAATAAAACTCCCTACTCCTTGCTTCCTACAGCTTCCCTTGGACAAGGACTTCTGTGCCTGGCTATAGGAGTTTTCTTACTTCCTAGAATATAAGCCCCATGTCACCAGCTCTTGCTCCTCATGGACTTCTATCTCCTGCTACATCCATGCTAACCTAACTCAGGTGCTTTTTGTCAAAAGGGCCTGCTCCCACTCAACTCCCCTCCAGGGAATCTTTCTTCCACCCAAGAATGTTTGATCTTGTTTCAGTTGTTAGAATGACAGGCAATTTAAGCTTTAATACCATACTGATGTAACTGATTTTGTGGGTGTTAATCAATCATCCTAGCCAATATTTTGGCCTCTGTCTCCAGTCAGTTAGGTCCTAGAGAATGGCAAGACACCTCTCAAAGTATTCTGTAGCTCTGGTAAGTTACTTGTATTCTTGATCAGAGAGGCTTGGAGACCCAGAGATTGAACTATGACCATTGTAGTCTGCAAAGAGGAGAGTATGTAGGATGACTTCTGGCCCACTAGCCAGTTTCCAAATAACCACACAGAGACTTATTATTAATTATAAATGCCCAGCCAATAGTTCAGGCTTGTTACTAAATACCTCTTACATTTTATTTTATTTATTTTGTATATATATTTATTTATTTTTTCCGAGGCAGGGTTTCTCTGTGGCTTTTGGAGGCTGTCCTGGAACTAGCTCTTGTAGACCAGGCTGGTCTCAAACTCACAGAGATCCACCTGCCTCTGCCTCCCTAGTGCTGGGATTAAAGGTGTGTGCCACCAATGCCTGGCCCTCTTACATTTTAAATTAACCCATATTTCTTATCTATGCTCTGCCATGTGTCGATACTTTTTTCTAACACAGCAAGTTCATCTTGCTTCTCTCCACATCTCCTCATGACTCCTGAAACTCCTCCCTTCCTTGCGCTATCTTTTTGTCTCAAGTCCCGCCTAACCTTTACCTGTTCACTTATTGGAAAGTCAACTTTTTTTTTATTAACCAATGAGAATAATACATATTTCCAGTGCCTCATGCTTCCACAGGAAGCCACATGGTCAGCAAGACCCTGCCCCATGTCAACAGATGGCTTAACATAGAGAGGAAAGATTAAAGTTCCAAAGATTAGCCATTAAAGTCCAGAGCCTCAGCTGGCCTTAACAGCAAAACAAACAAACAAACAAACAAACAAAGGCTAACTTCGTCTAAAACAACCAACAAGGAAGTATAGAAGAAGAGTAAAATGGTTGGTAATAATACAAAACAAAAAGGGCTTTGAGTAAGCTTTAAGAAGGGATGAAAAGAGTTGGGTATGGTGGCACACATCTTTGATCCCAACACTCAGGAGGCAGAGGCAGAGGCAGAGGCAGAGGCAGAGGCAGGTGGATCTCTTTCTCTCTCTCTAAAGATTTTTATTTATTATGTATATAGTCTATACAATCTTCTGCCTGCACGCCAGCAGAGGGCACCAGATCCCATTCAAGGTGGTTGTGAGCCACCATGTGGTTGCTGGGAATTGAACTCAGGACCTCTGGAAGAACCCTCAGTGCTCTTAAACACTGAGCCATCTCTCCAGCCCCGCAGGTAGATCTCTTTGTGTTCGAGTCCAACCTGGTCTACAGAGCGAGTTCCAGGACAGCCAGGGCTATAAAGAGAAACCCTGTCTTGGGGGATGGGGAAAGGAAGATGGGATACTCCTGGATTTCCACCATATTTAGCTTCTTCTGCTGGGAGTAGCCAGCATCATTAAAGGACTTGACCACCTGAAACCCAACTCAGTGTATCTCTTCACTAAACATCTATAGAATCTTTAATTCTTTAAAGTATGGTGCTGAATCCTTGCACTTGAGAGACTCCTTTCTAGTTGATTCACACAGTCTAGCATGACACATGAACTCATAGGCCAACATCCCCTTGATATCATCATAGGATGAAGAAGGAGGGAGCTTGACCTTAGCCCCCAAGATGCTCCAATTTTGTCAGGAAGTAGCCAGAATGAAAGTTTGTGTCCTAATCTGTTGGGCCCCACTTCCCTTCCTTCCTTCCTTCCTTGGCTGGAATGTTGTATCACAGATGCTACCCCCATAGAGGGGATCAGTCACTTCATTTATATTATCCAGTGCCTCGGCTAAGCAGCTAAGCTCCTAGCATGGAGAAGCCTTAAGTAGGGTGGTGCCATGGGATCAGCTTCCTAAATGATGGCCTTATATTCTATATTGAATATATATATATATATATATATATATATATATATATATACACACACACACACACACACACACCACACACACACACACACACATATATATATATATATATATATATATATATATATTATATATATGTGTAAGGAATTCTCTTTGTTCTGTAGATGGCTTTCGATTTCCACCCCAGGTTCCCCAATGGTTAATGACTAGTGTTACTACAGGAAATTTCACCTGAAAGTTCATCTCTGCAGCTCTCCATTTAACCTGGGAGGAATCTATTTTTCTAAAACACATTCTATGCATTTTGTTTCTCTACAGAATCCCAACTAATACACAGACCTTTTATGATGTGTTTCAGATCTTTGGTTTTCATCTTCAGCCTTAGCTTTATTTTGAACTTGGGACAAAATTACTATTTGAACTTGGGACAAAAATTACTATTTAAAATTCTTTTTAAATCTGGAAGTATTTCCTTTAATTTAACATTTACCAAAGATATATTTTATGTCTACAACTTTCTACATCTTTTTGTTCTTTTAAATTTGTTTATTACATTTATTGGCTGTGTGTGTTCATGTGTGTGTGTACATGTGTGTAGGCTTGTTTAAGTGTGAAGGTCAGAGGACAATTTGCAGGAGTTAGTTCTTGCCTTCCACCATGTAGGTCCTGGGGACAGAATTCAAGTCATCAGGCAAGTGCCTTTACCTGATTAATCATTTTGCTGGCTCTCTACTTTTTAACTTTACTTATTCTCTCTTTTATTTTTCTTTAAACAAATTTAGAGAGTGTTTTTCTTTCTTTACTAAAGTACTGTGTTCCAATTAAACCCCAAGGAGCTATTTCTGAAACTGGCCAAACACCAACAGTCTTGTAGGTATTTTTATTTATTTTTAAATTTTATGTATATTAGTGTTTGAGGTAAACTGAAAAGGAGTGATAAAGATGGGAAATTAGATAACGCAAAACAGCCTTATCTCTCAGGCAGGTGATTCAGCCACAGAGACCCCTGCAAGCCAAGCCAGTCTTGTTCTTTGAAAAGCTAAACTCTGTAAGATAGTTAAGATGTTTACAGACTGATATCTCTTTCCCAAAATTAAATGTAAACTCATTACATTTACTCAAAAACAAGGCCATCCAACAAGATATAAACCAAGCATGACTAGTGGGTTCATGGGAAATATAAGGTTCTGTTACTGCAAACAGGGTGCCAGGAACACACTTCCTCTTAAATCTTATCTAGGATTGTGTCAATGGTTTTAGCTTCAAGAGATGCTGGGAAAATGGAACATGTGTAAAAGCATATGAGCTGTCTGGGGCTAGCTGAGCTGGTCCTTCCAACTGATTCCTAGTGTTGATGAGAGAGAGAGAGAGAGAGAGAGAGAGAGAGAGAGAGAGAGAGAGAGAGAGAGAAATGGCTGGTGAGAGAGACTAGTTGGCTGGTAAGAGACCAATGGATGGTAAGCACATAAGATACTCATTAGCCACCATGGAAATGAAAATGAAAACACGGGAGTAGTCATACTCACTGGAAAGTCTATAAGGAAAAGTTAGGAAGTAATGAGTGTTCCTGAGGATAAACAAACATAGGGGCCCTCATACATTGCTGTGAAGCCACTTTGGACAATTTAAAATGATTAAACCATAGAAATAGCATTAACATAGGATTTCAAAATTCCACTCTTGGTTTATGCAAGGAAAATGAAACTACATGTTCAGGTAAAGATTGTACCTGTGAGTATTGGTGGGGAGGAGTGTGGGGGGGTGGATGGAGCAACAGAGGGGTGGTGGTAAGGGCTTTCTCTTTCCTTTCCAATGCTTTGACCAAAAGCAACTTAGGGGAAGAGACAATTTACTTAGCTTATTCTTCCAGGTCACAGTCCATCACTGAGGGAAGTCAAGGCAGGAACTAAAGCAGGAACTTGAAGCAGAAACCATAGAGAGGCACTGCTTGATGGCTCCTTCATGGAGTCATGCTCAGCTAGCTTTCTCATAGTGTTCAGGAATGGTACTGCCCACTGTGAGCTGGCATCTCCTCCATATATTAATAATCAAGACCCCCCCAATCAATGTCTACAAACATTCTCGGCATTCCTCAGTTGAGTCACCCTTCCCAGGCGACTCTAGGCTATGTCAAGTTGACAGTTAAAGCTAATTAGGAATAGAGTTCCTTTTTGAATTAATGAAATATTCTAAGACTAATTGTATTGAAGTGTAAACCTACAAAAGAAATGGGCTTATGCTGGATTGAATGAGCATTTGGGAAATTACAATGTGGTTTACATAAGTACACATCATAACTACTGGAGATCCAAAGCCATTGCTTTTGTGGAGTCTGAAACAAAAGAGAAAATAGCAAAAGCTATTGAAGGAGGCTGGGCCCCCGATAGAAACGTGTGAGCATGCAGACAATTGTCAAATACACATGTTATTTGCAACTATTTCAGTTTCTTAACCTACAAGAAGCACCAAGAAATCTGGTATATTTTCCAAGACAGTGAAAAACAAATCCATTCCTGCTTTGAGTAGCTGGTAACAACTTATTTAATATTGAAGTATTGAAAACCTGCAGTTCAAGAAAAATGAACCCAGTGATAACATTGTTACAGGAAAGTAGAAAGAAGAAAATTGGGAGAGAAGGAAGACAGGGTGCAGACCAAATAGTTAAACACAAACACACACACACACACACACACACACACACACACACACACACACACACACACACACACACACATCCACAGGAGTATCTGTAAAATGGACAGCTCAAGGCTGAATCTGGGGGCTCAGAGGCAGAAACTTCTGAACCCCAAAAGCAAAGAAAAAAGGCAGGGGGAAGAAAAGCCGAAAAATTGAAATGTTCAGTTTACCTGAAGGCAGAGCAGGGAAGAGCAAGAGAGCACTCTTCAGGTCAAAAGCAACAGAATGGCTGGGAAGGCTGCTTAGCATAGATGACTCTGAGTCTGGAAGAAGAGGAATGGAGAAGCAGGGTGGAGAAGCTGAGGTGGATGGAGAAGCAGGGTGGAGAAGCAGAGGTGGAGAATCGGGAAGGTGAAGGTAGGCAGAGAGCGGAGGTAGAATACTAGGACTGGACAATATAGGGACATTTTCATGAATTCACAGTCACACTGTTTTAAGGGGGTTCCTTG
Source organism: Cricetulus griseus (assembly GCF_003668045.3). Lineage (NCBI taxonomy): Eukaryota > Metazoa > Chordata > Mammalia > Rodentia > Cricetidae > Cricetulus > Cricetulus griseus. The sequence continues at coordinate 47,156,602 of NC_048599.1, read as the reverse complement.
TTTTTCTACTCTTGGAATTCTGTTCTAGAGGAGAGGGAAAGAGTGCTGGAGGTAAAAAGATGGTCTTAAAAGGGGAAAGAAGCATAAGAAAAAGCACAGGGAGAAACTGTGCCACCAGGTAAGCACCCCATTAAGCTATTTTCCACAGGAGTTGACAACGTTCAGCAAATTATATCTTAATAAAGCTGTTTCTAAAAAAAAATGCCAAGTGTTGTGTATCCTAGGAAGTGAGATGCTGCTTCCATGATTCTGAGACTTCAGATGGTGAGAAGGTATCTGTCTGAAAGCTTGAAAACTTGTGGTTTGGGTGTGTGCTGAACTTCTGTGATTGGCTTTTTTTTTTTTAATTATTGATATTTTGTGGATTTCCCATCATGCATTCTGATCCCACTCATCTCCCTGTCCCTCTGCATCCATCCTCTGCCCTTGCAACCTACTCCCCAAAACAAAACCAAATTTAAAGAAAAACCAAAAAATCAAACAAGTTAATGAAACAAAACAAACAGAAAAGAGAGAGAAGAATCTTGTGGAAGTTGTAGTGTGGCTGTGTTGAGTCACATAGTTTTCCCTTTAGTCCATTCATCTTTACTTGCAAGTGTTCATTTCCATGAGTCATTGGCCTGGCTTGAAGCCTCTGGCTTCTGCTACACCACTGATAATGGGCTCTCACTGGGGCTCCTCTTGGATATCCTGTTGCTGTCCTATGTCATGGAGTTCCTGCTGTTTTGGATCAATGAGTTGGCCTCCTTCACCTGCTCTAACAGTTCATAGATGAGGTGGATGTTAGGGTAGGCCAACTCATTGCCCTGGTTCTGGGCTGGGTGATAGCTGGGTTGGTCAGCTTTCTAGCTTTCCCGCATTATCACTACTGGACAAGCTCTCCAGCACTGCCGAGCTCTCTAGCTCACCCAATGCAGCCTGCAGCTAGGAGCAGGGCCAATTTTCCTGCTCTCAGGTTCTCAGAATCAGGTCACCCACAGTCACACACCAGGGTCAGCTCTACTGTTTTGCCCAGACAAGGTGCAGGGTACCCTCTCCTGATTGCTCTAGGGGGCATACAAGGCAGGGGTGGTCAGCTCTCCTGCTCAAATTCACTCAGGGCTGGGTCACCTGAGCATGGACAACAGGGCCAGCTCTAGTGTGCTGCCCAGGCAGGGTGCAGGACTCTCTCTCCTGTGTGCGGTAGCTGGTGTAGGGCAGAGCTAGTTCTTTTACTCTTGTGACCCTTGGGCCAGTCCTCTCACCTGCCGCAGGTAGCAAGGAGCAGAGTGGGGAGGGCATCTTTCCCTCATTCATGCCACAGCATGGCAGATGAGGGGGGCAGGAATGGGGTTCTCCTGCTCTCACACCCTCAGAGTCAGCTCACCTGCTTCCCTACCACAGGGTCAGCTCTCCCCTGAGGGTTGGGGTCAGCTCTTCTGCTACACTATCCAGTGAAGGACAGGGCCAGCTATCCCAGGGTCAGTGAAAGTTCCAATGACCCCTCTCTGCTAACATGGGCCACAGACATCATCACGGACCCTACCTGAAGTAGGACCACAGACCCAGACATGGTTCTCAGCAGTAGCTCTGGCTGGTTGACATCATGACCCTGGGTGACAGTGCAGGACACTCAGATCATCATGGCCCTGGCGGTAGCATGGCCCTCGAACATCCTCATTGTTAGTATTCAGGCATCTGTACAGGCCTGTCCTTGGGGTTCTGACAGGATACACCCTCAGCTGCAGCCACTAAGAGCACCACCTGTGCATATTCACTGTGTTCCCTTTTAAAAGGGCCCCGCCCACCTCCCATCTCTCTCTCTCTCTCTCTCTCTCTCTCTCTCTCCTCTCTCTCTCTCTCCTCTCCTGCTGCTCCTCTCTCCAGAGACTGATCTTTCCCCTCTCCCTTTCCCCCCTTTATGATCCCCTTCCCTAATAAAAATCCCCCCTGCTTGAACCCCGTTGCATGAAGTCTTTCTGTCACCTGCCACTTTTCTTAAATTACAACACTCATGGCCACAGGTTGCAGCCTGTGATTGGCTTTTATTTGTTTTGAGAGACAAGAAACTCCCACAGTTCTTAACTCCAAAGGAGTGTGTCCTTAGATACAGAATGTTGCTCCCACCAGAGACCAGCCCGAACATTAGCAATGGACCAAGAGTGTCAAATTGTGTGGTCAGGGGTTGGCCATGGCAGATATTACTCTGTTGGCTGGAGCTTGGGCAGCTGCACCCACTTAGAGTCCCTTATCAGGGATGTCCTAATTAAGGTTGTGATGGTTGGTTTTAAATATTTACTTGCCACAGCTTGGAACTGCCTGAGTATCGAGCCTCAATTGAGTAATTGTACATATCTGGCTGGCCTGTGGGCACATCCATGGGGAATAGCCTTGACTGCCCTAGTCAGTGTGGGAGGAGCCACCCCAAAGTAGGCAGCAGCTTCCGGTAGCAGCACAGTTTTTCAGGCCACCAAGTTAATTTACCTTGTTACTGTTGCTTATTCCTTTGATGACATTAGGACCAAGTTTCTCTGGCTTCCACCATGAACTTCCACCCATGGCTTTCTAGGAAACCTCCAGGCCTTTGGTGCCCCTGCTGAGGCTCCAAGCCTCGTGGGATGAGCAACCACTGTGTTCTCAGATTTACAAGCGTGAGGCTTGTTGGACTTTGGCTGTATTGCATAAGCTGATTTAATCAGTCACCCTAGCAGTCCTGTTCCTCCAGAGAATCCTGACCAACACAGGTATGAAAAGCAGTGGTTTAGATTGACTCCTGTCACCTGTGATGGGGTGATGGTATGTGTGAGGTGTGTGAACACAGGCATGCCTATGCTGTGTACTAGGTTGATCCCAGAGTTGCCAATGGATGACCTTTTTCTGCTCCATGGCACGTGTCAAGAGACTGAGAACAGGGAAGGTGATTTCCCACTGCAGTCCAGATTCACTAAAGGACCTGCTGTAGCAATGAGAACTCAGGGCTTTGTTTAACTTAGGGGCGCTGCTTCTAAGCCATGTTGGGGAGCTGGAAAGTTCAGGGTCTGCATTTATAGAACAGCCCAGTATGGGGCCTGCAATGGTGCCAGAGAGAAACTTGGGTGTGGCCAGACTCTTGCTTGCAGAGACTTTGATGGCAGTGGTGATAGTAAATTGCTGCTCTCTGAAGGACAGGGAAGGCTGACAGAGTAAGCAGCAGTTGAGACAGTACTGGGCAGGTGCATTTGCCCCATAGAAGAGCAAAGTGTGTTCCACATACAGAAGCAGGCAGCATGGCTGGTAAGTTCAGGGGTATCTGTATGTTAGCTGCCTTTATTAAGCCCCCAGGAATACTCTGATTTGAATTTGCCTGCCTCCTTTTAGGCTCCTGTGGTGGTTTGAATAAGAATGACCCCATAGGCTCACATATTTGAATGCTTAGTCACTAGGGAATGGCCCCATTTGAAAGGATTAGGAGGATTAGGAGGTGTGGCCTTGTTGGAGGAAGTGTGTCACTGGGGGTGGGCTTTGCAGTTTTAAAAGCCCATGCTAGGGCCAGTTCTCTTTCTCTGCCTGTGAATCAGGATGTAGTTCTCAGCTATTCCTTCCGAGTCCTCCTGCATGCTACCATACTCCCTGCCAGGATGACAAAGAACTAAACCTCTGAAATTGTAAGCAAGCCCTAATTGGATGCTTTCTTTTACAAGACTTGCCCTGGTCATTGTGTCTTTTCACAGCCATAGAATAGTGACCAAGACAGCCCTTGACAGGGAGGAGGCTCTTTGTTTTCTGATGTATCTCACAGCCTCTTAATATAGCATCAATCCCAGTGATAGTGAGGTCAGGGGCTGACCATCCAGAAACTTGGGCCAGGACCCACTCCTCAGAGACCACCCACAGGAGAAATAGGAACCTTCCTCTATTTCCTCAGTAGGATCTAGCAGACTTGTAAAGTCAGTTCATTTAGGACCAACCAGACTGAGAAATGAATTCTTTTCCTCCTTTAGCTTCAGAGGCTGATAGAAGCAAAATGGTCCTCAGAACCCAAGTCCCACCCCCAGGTAGGTCGCCTTTGATGAGGTTTCTAGGTACACAGACAACTAGATAATTAGGTAGCTAGGCAGCTCAAAAGCCAGACAACAGTCCACTGAACAGCTTGGCAGCCAGACAGGGGCACAGCCCTGTCTGAAGGGATGTTTGCTGAGCCAATCGACCAACCACACTTAAACAAAACTGCTTCTGGGACTAAAGTAACATGAAGAGGGGGCTTCCCTGAAGGGCTTTGTGGGAGGAGGTCACATCAAAGTTGCCACAGCCCTTAAATCCAGTACAGGAGTCAATTCCGAAGAAGGCGAGAAAGACACAGAGAAACATTACTTGAGCCCTGAGCAAGTCATTCCTGAATCCCTATCACATTCACTTTCAGGAACCAGGAATTCTCTTTCTGCAGAAGCCAGTTTACTGTGTGTCCATTCCTTCTCGTAGGAAGTGCTCTGGCTGGCAGGGAAGCTGTTGTGACTGCTCTACTGATTGCTTGTAGGGTCTGAGGCCCATTGGGGAATATCTTCTTGGAAAACTGCTTATTCAGGATTCTGGGCTTAAACTGGAGTTTATTTTAAATGAGCTGAGTCCACCAATGGGTCCTTTAGGCTGCTATGGACCTCTCACAGATAGCCTTTGCGCCCTGCTCTGCCAACAAATGGAGCTGAATTTGCACCATTCCTTGGAATCCCTAGTGGGATGTGGACAGAAACAGAGCTCCCCCGCAAGCTGGCTCTCAGTGTCTAAGGAGTTCTTGCTCCAGGAAGTGGAGTGGGCTAACCTACTACTACCTTTCTTCATTTGGCAACTTGCAGCCTGGGACACCACCCAAACCCTCAGCCCTACCTTTCTTCTCCCAGCCTTCTCCCTACGCCAGTTCCAAATGAGTGTGCAGCAGGAGCTGAGCTCTTGATTTTTACCAGGAAATCCTGTCTGTGCCCCTAACTCAACCTGCAATCACCAGCAGCTGTCTGTGTGGCTGCAGGCCAGCAGTCCAGGGGCTGGCGAGACATGCTCACTCCTGGCCTGCCTGGCCTGCAGCTGTGGGAGTGGGTGTGTTTTATGGGGCCTGCAGGGATTCTGGTCCTCATTCAGATGCAGAACCAGGGCTTGAACTCAGTGCTGCTCAAAAAGAGCCAGAGGATGATCTGATGCCGCCCTGTGTTCCTGGCAGCAGATGTCTTCCCACCATCTCCAACTGCAGTGGATGAGTGCTGGCAGCTGTGCTCCCATCTGGTCTTCCTCCCATGCCCAGAAATGCCCACTTGACTCCATCGGTCCCAGCCAATGACTGGTGGACAGAGGTATACGGGGCTGGTCCCCCGCTCTCCTGGTGTGAATTACTCTGCCCTTCCACAAGTTAGGCCTATCCTGAACTTGAGTTGCTCCAGCTCTCTGCTGCTCTCAGATGCCTAGAGCTGCTGTTGGTACCAATAGGTATGAATTACCACACACCACCCTGGTGTAAAGATTAAACAGTCACTTGGCTGAGCTTTGCAAAATTAAAATAACCTTAACTACATGGTGTCACCTGACACCTAGGCTGGCAGCTGTCTAGGCTGATTATACTCTACTCAAGCTGCCTGAAGAGTCAGTCAGGAGAGGTTCTCTCAGTCACTCAGGCTGATATGCCATATGCCCTGATGGCCAACAGCTGAGCCTGGCTCATTTTCCTCTTGTCCTCAAAGAATCAGGGTCAACATCTGGCCCACACGTCACAGGGGCGCACTTCACAGGGAGTGGCTGTGTTCCTTTTTTTCTGACCTCAGACCACAGCAGTTCCACCCAAGACACACGTTAGAACCAACGAGTTCGTTGGCTTTACTTGCAGAAGCATGGGTGAGGTGTTACAGGGGCAAAGGGAGGAGTTGTTTACAGGTGTGTGGGTGAGGTTTGCTCAAAGAAATGTGGGTGACTCCAAAATAGTTGCACCTTGAAAAAGTCTCACCTGACCTAGGATGACAACTTCCCCGTAGTTTACTAGATACTTCCTGCCTTCAGGTGCCTCTCCTTTCTGTAGATGTTCTGACGTGTGTTTACAACCTGGAGTGTGGAGGAGGACAACTGTGTGTCCGATATAAACTTATACACTTAATTAAAATATCAGGAGATCTTTTTCTAATTTCCCTTTTGTAATTTGCAATAGTTAATTTTTCTGTTGTGATGACAAACACCATGGCCAAGGCAACTTATAAAAGACGTGTTTAATTGAGCTTACGGATCCAGAGGATTAGAGTTCATGATGAGGGAACAAAGGCACAGTGGCAGGAATAGCTGAGAGCTCATATCTTGAACCCCAAGCAAGAGGTGGAGAGTGAAATGGGCGTGGCACAAGTCTTTTGAAACCTTAAAGCCCTCCCCCTAATCCCTAGCAAATAGGTCTACTAACTGGGAACCTAGGATGCAGACACATGAGCCTATGGGGGCCCCCTCTAACCCATAATGCAAAAACATATTCAGGCCAACCTCAAAAGCCCCCACAGACTTTCACAGTCTCAACACTGTTAAAAATTTTAAAGTACATTCTGAGACTCCAAGCAATCCTTAACTATAGCCCCCTGTAAGATAAAAAAGCAAATTACACACTTCCAACTTACAATGGCACAGGATATACATTACCATCCAGTAGAGAGGAATAGGACACAGTGAGGAAACACTGGACCAAAATAAGACCAAAACCTAGCAGGGCAAACTCCAAGGCCTGCAGCTTCATGTCTGATGTCAAAGAGTTTAGATGGCTCTGCCCTTCCAGCTCTGCTGACTGCATCATACTTCTCTCTCTCTTGGGCTGGTTCCACTCCCTGTCTGTAGCTCTCGTTGGCAGATGTCTCCCAGTTTTGGCATTGCCCAACATCCTGGAGGCTCTAATACTTCAACGACTCCCCTTAACCACAAAGATTCCACAACCCTGTTACTTTTATCCTTCAAGACTCTAAATCCAGAAACACATGGATGACTCTGCTCAGTCTGGCTCCCTGCTTGGGATGGAGCCTGGCCCCTCCCCTTATAGCACTTCTGCAGCAGCATTTGTTTGTTGTTTCTTTCTAAGGGCAGAACATTCCTTAGGCCTTTCCCTTTCACAAGTGGGATCTTGCCCTAAGGACACCCTCCCTGTATTCCAGTGCAGATTTGGACCTTCCTCGAAGGCATTCGTCTTCATAACTGTTGTAGCCTCTCTTCCAGCACAAGCCTTGGCTGTAACCGTTAGTCCATCAATATCCTGTTCTTCTCCAAACTGTACATTTTGTATTTCTTTTTGCCCTACCTGCTCTTCTTTGTTATATACCTGCATAAGACTAATTATTAATAATAGCCACATGACAGAGTCAATGTGAGGTTGTCTTGACATTTCTTCCACCAAAAAAATTAGTTGATTATTATTATTATTATTATTTTTGGTTTAGCCTCAGGTAATTTCTTAGGACAACGGCAGAGCCCAGTTGAATATTATTCCCTTCTGAAACCTCTTGAGCAGGACTTCCACAGTCTGTAGGACTCTCAACCTTGCTACTTCCAAGCTCCTACAGGGATGGCCCATTATATTGTTCAACAGCTTTATAGCCAGAAGCCCCAAAGTTTTCCATATTCATCCAAAGCAAAAACAACAAGAAAGCACCATCCTAAAAAAATAAAACCAACCAACCAAGCAGCCAAACAAAGAAAACACATGATCAGGTCTGTCACAGCAATACCCACTTCCTGATACCAACTTCTGTATTAGTTACTTTTCCATTACTATGATAAAGCACTATGACCAAGGCAACTTACAAAAGAAAGCGTTTAACTGGGCTTACAGTTCTAGAAGATTAGAGTCCTTGATGGTGGAGTGAAGGCATGGTGGCAGGAGCATCTGAGTGCTCACATCTCAAAGCCATTCTGGTGTGTGTGTGTGTGTGTGTGTGTGTGTGTGTGTGTGTGTGTATGTGTGTGTAAGAGTTTGTAACAAATTTGAGTGTGTGCTGGAGGTTAGGATGCACTGGCATATGTTGTGTGTATAGGTAAGTTTTATTTGGGCACTTGGAAAGCTGATGCAGGTGGGCCCAGAGTTTTAAGCCATCTTTGCCCTCAAAAAGCAAGACGGTCTCTCATTCCCTTCCTCCAACCGATATTTAAGAAAACAAAACAACCTAGGTGCATTTTCACATGTAGAGAATTGTCTACACGACTGGGTACGGCTGTGTTCATGAGTGTGTGCAGGTGTGCTGAGTGAGCAGTGCGCAGCGATGCAGCTGTGTCTGAGCTTGCGGTTTGAGTTTGCTAATTGGAGCTAGAACTCCATCACTGGCCAGAATGTTCCAGACACTCCCCCAGTCCCAGGCCTCACAGTGTCCACTGTCACCTTCCTGGAGCTCAACAGAGCACAGAGCTCGCTCAGACTGGCCCGGACAGTGGGATGGGCTCCAGACAGCTCCTGGTATTGGTGACTGACAGCCTGGGTTTCTGAAAGAGCAACCAAACATAGCAAGAAGCATGGGATGTTAAAGGAAGACCTAGTTCAATAAAACATGTTTTCAAAACAACCAGGTAGAAATACAATGGGACTGTCTTCATTTCTTTCCTTAGGAGCTGTGGGTTTGGATGAACTGTATCTATTTGCGTTTTTGACTCTCTACAAGAAATGAAGAACAGTTACAACAATGGGAAATGAAACTACAAAAATTACAAACACCCCACATCTAGCCCTGAGGTGCCTGCTTCCTCTTACTCCCCTAAACACAGGACAGCTTTAAATCCTCAAGTTCACAATGGAGCAACTTCCTGGCATTAGGAAAGGTGGAAAGGACAGGGTTACCAATACCTGTACCCTACTCAATATGCCATACACCTGCATTGTGTTTCCCTGAGCCAGTAGGCACAGCCAAGGCCATTGCCAGGAGTATTTCTTTGAACTGCTTTACCTATCTAGAGTGTTCTTGGATTCAGGCTCTATTGGAAACCCCATTTTCTTCATGAAGCCATCCCTGAAATTATCAATGAATATTCTGTTTTTTTTATTTAAAATTTGTATTCACATTTCCAGGGTGGAGCAGCTGGAAGACCAAGACTCAGTCTTGCCCTCCAGGAGCCCACAGGGTGGGTGAGGCTTCAGGAGCACTTGGGTTTGGTGTGGCAGGTGCAGATGGTGTCTCCTGGAGGTGGGGAAGGTCAGACAGCATGTCTCAGAAAGGCAGGTGATATCTGAGCCGAAAAGAAAGGCTACGGGGAAGTACAGAGGTGATACAGTGGGTGGAGGTGTCTCAGTATCTGTTGCTCATTTGGCCTTTGTGGTGGTTTGGATAGGATTGGTCCCCAAAGAATGTGTTTGAATGCTTGGCCCAAAGCGAGCAGCACTATTAGAGGTGTGACCTTGTTGGAGGAAGTGTGCCACTGTGAGGGCAGGCTTTGAGGGTTCAGATGTTCAAGCTAGGTCTAGGATCACTTTAACTTCTGCTGCTTGTGGATCAAGATATAGAACTCTAGGCTCCTTGTCCAGCACCATGTTTGCCTGCATGTCACCATGTTTCCCACCACGATGATAATGGACTAAACCTCTGATTGTAAGCCAGTCCCAATGAAATGTTTTCCTTTATAAGTGTAGGTGGACTTTTCTTTTCTGTCCTCCAGTTCCCAAATAGCCAACACAGAGACTCAATATTCATTATAAATGCTCAGCTGAGCTCATGCTTATTGCTAACTAGCTCTTACAACTTAAATTAACCCATTTCTATTAATCTATGTGCTGCCACGCGGCTTGTGGCTTTACCTGTCCTCCAGCATGTCTTGCTTCCTTCCTCTGCATGTGTTACTTACATGGGCACGGAAGATTCAAACCCCAGTGTTGCACTTATGTGGCAAGTGCTTTACACACTGAACCATTTCCCCGGTCTAGAGTCTGATTTTTCTATTAGAAAAACTTCTCTTCCCACATGCTCAAGAGCATTGTTTCAGTGAAGTATTGAATGGAAAATGGGTTGCAGAAGGACCCAAGTGGAGGCATGGGGGCTGTGTAGGAACATTGCAGCCATCCAGGAGATAATAGCAGCCTTCACTGTGTAGTTGGATAGGAGGGCTACTAAGGAGCTTTGGCTGCCAAGAAGTTATGACTTGAGCAGCATGATTGGTACTGGTATCAGAAAATTAAAAAACAAACCAACAAACAAAAACCCAATAGTATTTTACAGTGGATGCAGAAACGGGTTTCCTTTTACTCATGTTTTATTTGAATTCCAAGTTCATCCAACATCTAATAGTTGGGAGCATATGTGAAAGGTTGGGGACCTCATTTAGACTGAAAAGAGTAGAACCCTGAGTGGTTAGCCTATGGATGGCAAATTAAGTCACTCACAGAAGACAGTGTGTGGCTAGAGAGAAGCACTAACCCCCAAACTCCAAGAATTGTTGCATAGATGAGTTAGAGGAAAGAGCCCCAGACGACTGTGGAACAGTGAGAGGAAAGCCAGGAACTCCTGCCAAAGAAAATAGGTACACTTCTAAGAAAGGAGGAAACAGCTACTGAGTCAGGCTGTTCCCAGGAGGGAAAATCAGAGACGGATATACAAAGGTCCACTGAGGGCAGGGTCATTAAGAGCAGTTTCAGGACTCTCTGCAACCATTCCAGGGGACCATGCATATCGTCTTCTACAAGCTTTCTCACCTCCCCATCCCATTCTTTCTCAGCTACCGGTTCCCATTGGGTTTACTGGAGACCTGCAGGCTATACTGGCCAGGGAATCAGGTAGGCGATCTTCACTCTGCCTCCTCTCCTCCAATTCCAGTCTCCCTGTCTCATTCCCACCTCCGCAGCAGACTACTTGCTGTGGCCTTTCCTTCCTCTCTGTCCCTATTCCCAGGCCTCAACTCAGATCCCAGTGGTACACTCAGTTTTCCTCCCTCCTGGGAGCCCTCTCAGTACCCCCATCCCATTCTAATCATTCTCCATTTCTTAAGGTTATCTCCCAATACCTAGAAACACATTCTACCCAGGACTCCCAGTGGCCACACCTGGCAGGATCTCAAGAGCATTCCCTACCAGGCCACACACAGCCACCCCACTCTCCTAAGAACCAGAGAGTGCAACAAAAACCAAGTAGTGGAACACCACCTAATAAAGACAACACCAGATATCTGTGGATGAAGTTTCTGTTCTGCCACCTTTCAACCCTAAATAAACACACAGAGACTTATATTAAGTATAAACTGTTTTGCCAATGGCTCAGGCTTCTTACTGACTATCTCTCTCTTAATTATTAACCCATAACACAGTCTTATCTTACTGTGAGTCCTCAGATCTAGTAGGGTGTCCCTGCTGTAGTTTTGGTAGCCTGTGTGACCTCTGGAGTTTTGGGTGCAGGTGTTACCTCTGGGGTTCTGGGAGCTGGTGTGGCCTCTGGGGCTCCAGGTACTAGCATGGCTTCTGGTAGAGCAGTGGGCTTCTGTCAGAGTTGTGGGCTGAGATATGGAGATGAGGGGAGGGGGTATTATTGGGAGAGCTAGGTAGGTTCTGAAGAAGCACTGGTTGTTTATGGGCAGGTCTTACCTGGGGTTTCAGTACCTGTGTGGCCTCTGATAGAGCAGTGGGCTTCTGCCAGAGTTGTTCTACAAACTCTTAAGAGACCACAGATCTTAGTTGACTACTATGCCCAACAAAACTGTCAATCATGATTTTGCTGGTTAGTTTTATGTCAACTTGACACAAGCTAGAGTTATCTGAAAGGAGGGCACCTCGATTAAGAAGATGTTTTCATAAGATCTGGCTGTAAGGCATTTTCTTAATTAGTGATTGATGAGTAAGGGCCCAGCCCATGTGGGTGGTGCTATTCCTGGGCTGGTGGTCTTGGGTTTACAACAAATCAGGCTGAGCAAGTCATGAGGAGCAAGCCAGTGAGCAGCACCTCTCCCTGACCTCTGCATTAGATCCTACCTCTAGGTTATATCCCTGTTTGAGTTGCTGTCCTGTCCTTCAGTGATGGACTACAGTGTGGAAGTGGAAGGGAAATGAACCCTTTCCTCCCCAAGTTGCTTTTGGTCATGATGTTTCATCACATCAATAGTAATTCTTACTAAGACAACAATACATGCACAGAGGAAAATCTTCCATGATAAAACTATCTATCTAGCAGTATCTATCCAAAACTAGATACTAGCAGTATCTATCCAAAAATCCAGCTCTACTGAAGGTGCTAGAAGGAAAAGTTCATTCTGAAGAGATTAACCCATGGAAGAAAACACAAGAAATAAAAAACCACAACCAGCAACTCAAATATAGAGATACACCATATCAAGAAATAACAAAAATCAACAAATACTGTTCATTAATACCTCTCAACATTAGTGGCCTCAATTCTCCAATAAAGAGACACAAACTAATAAATTGGATTAAAAAGCAGGATTCAGGGCTGGAGAGATGGATCAGCAGTTAAGAGCATTGGCTGTTCTTCCAAAGGACCAGGGTTCAATGCCCAGCACCCACATGGCAGCTCATAGCTGTCTGTAACTCCAATTCTATGGGACTGAACACCCCGCAAAAGACATGAGTACAGGAAAACATCAATGCACTAAAAGTAAATAAATTAAAAAAGAAAAGCAGAGGAAATTTAAAAAGCAAAAAGGAAAAACAAAACCAGGATTCATCCTTCTGCTGAATCCAAGAAACACACCTGAACGTCAAGGATAGGTGACCTCAGAGTAAAAGGATGAAAAACACATTCCAAGCAAATGGACCCAAGGAGCAAGCTGGTGTAGTCATTTTAGTATCAGACAAAATATAATTCAAACTAAAACTATCAGAAAAGATAGGAAAGGGCACTACATACTAATCAAAAAAAAAAAATCCACCAAGAGGACATTGCAATTCTAAACAGTTAAGCACCAAACACAAGGGCATCCAAGTTCATAAAAGAAACACTATTATAGCTGAAATCACATTTTTCTCCTCACATATGATAGTGGGTGACTTTAATGCGGCATTATAATTAGTAGACAGACCATCCAGACAATAACTAAATAGAGGAATGCTATAGCTAGCTATTAAGTCTTCAAAAAGCAAACTTCAATCTATATAACCACAGAGGTTATATATAGACTAGAAGGGAATAGCGGAGAGGGATGGCTCACCCCAGGAAAGGGAGATAGAATTGATAGTTACAGTTGGACAAAAGTGGGATGGGATGGGAGGATAAAATGGAGGGGGAAAGAAGAAGGGAACAAGGGAGGGAATACAGGCAGGAGCAGCTAATATGAAGGACCATTTGAGGGGCTGTCTGGAACCTAATATAGTAGAATATTCCTCACATATATGCATATATGAAGATAATCTAAATAATATTACCAAATAATGGGTGAGAGTAAGCCCCAACTAAACATCTATCACTAAATGAAGTTTCCGGTTTTGGGAATGCTTTACATCTAATTGGGTTGTTGGGCAAAAAGGCCCCATGGAAACCCCCAAACAACACAGACTATTGCCAAGTCCATTGGTTGTTCTCTACAAACTGATAGTAAGGCCCCACTGTTGAAGACAATATCTACACAACTCACTAAGCATGAAGAAGTTGAGCTGGTGCCTACCTAGAGCCTTTACCCCTAAGGACTAGTGTTTATGGTTCATAAAGGTACTCTGTACACTATCAGAAGAGAAAGGTAAACACCAATAAACCTACAAACCTTTGATTTACAGAGGTGACATATCTGCATGATAGGTTGGTGCAATCGTGGCACAAATGTTTTGGGAGTGACCGACAACTATCTGATTGGATTTAAAGCCATTCCATGAGTTGGAACCCATCACTGATATTGCTTGGCTGGCCAAGAATCTGAGACGAGATAGGCCATGAACCTAGAGGAAAATCAAACACTTTTCTTTTGCTAAAGGAGTACAGCAATAAAGTGACAAACCAATGACATTCTGATATACTCACAGAGCAGTGTCTTCCTCAGCTATCATCAGAGAGGCTTCCTCTTGCATGGGATGGGAATTAACACAGACTCACAACTGGACACTGTGTAGATGGTGAGAGACCTTGGAATAGTCAGTCTTAAACAGGATGTCTTCATCAAACCCCTCCCCTCAGGACTCAGGGAACCTTGCATATGAGGCAGAAAGATTGTAACAGCCAGAGGGGATGGAGGATTAAGGAAACAAGACCTTCTAAACACAGCAGGACTGACATATGAACTCATAGAGACTGTGGCTGCATGTACAAGGCCTGCATAGGTCCAAGCCAAACTGACATCCACGTTCAGGGGGTCTGGATCGGTCCTATGCTGGTTTCCCAGCTGTCAGTCTGGTTTCCGTGAGCTCCCCCTTGTTCAGGTCAGCTGTTTCTGTGGGTTTCACCAGCCTGGTCTTGACCCCTTTGCTCATCACTACTCCCTCTCTGTAACTGGATTCCAAGAGTTCAGTTCAGTGTTTAGCTATGGATATCTGCTTCTGCTTCTATCATCTACTGGATGAAGGCTCTAGGATGGCATATAAGGTAGTCATCAATCTTATTATCGGGGAAGGGCATTTAAGGTAGCCTCTCCACTATTGCTTAGATTGTTAGTTGGGGTCATCCTTGTATATCTCTGGACATTTCCCTAGTGCCAGATTTCTCTTTAAACCTATAATGGCTCCCTCTATTAAGGTATCTCTTTTCTTGCTCTCCTCTATTCTTCCCCCAACTCAACCTTCCTGCTTCCTCATGTCCTCCTCTCCCCTCCTCTTCTCCCCCTCTCTTTCTCCTAACTCCCTCTCCCCTCCCCCCATGCTCTCAATTAGCTTAGGAGATCTTGTCCCTTTCCCCTTCTCAGGGGACCATGTATGTCTCTCTTAGGGTCCTCCTTGTCTCCTAGCTTCTCTGGCAGTGTGGATTGTAGGTTGGTAATCCTATGCTCTATGTCTAAAATCCATATATGAGTGAGTACATACTATGCTTGTCTTTTTGTGACTGGTTTAACTCACTCAGGATGGTTTCTCCTAGTTCCATCCATTTGCCTGCAGATTTCAAGATTCCATTTTTTTTCCCCACTGAGTAGTACTCCTTTGTGTAAATGGAGTACTACATTTTCTTTATCCATTCTTCAGTTGAGGGGTATTTAGGTTGCTTCCAGGTTCTGGCTATTACAAATAATTCTGCTATGAACATTGTTGAACAGATGTCCTTGTTGTATGAATGTGCATCTTTTGGGTATATGCCTAAGAGTGGAATTGCTGGATCTTGTGGTAGACTGATTCTCATTTTCCTGAGGAACCGCCATACTGATTTCCAAAGTGGCTGTACAAGTTTGCACTCCCACCAGCAGTGGAGAAGTGTTCCCCTTTCTCCACATCCTCTCCAGCATAAACTGTCATTGTGTTTTTGATTTTAGCCATTCTGACAGGAGTAAGATAGAATCTCAGAGTTGTTTTGATTCGCATTTCCCTGTTGGCTAAGGATGTTGAGCACATTCTTATGTGTCTTTCAGCCATTTTAGATTCCTCTATTGAGAATTCTCTATTTAGTTCTGTACCCAACTTTTTAATTGGGTTTTTTTTTTTTTTTTGATGCCTAGTTTTTTAAGTTCTTTGTAAAATTTGGAGATCAGCCCTCTGTCAGATTTGGGGTTGGTGAATATCTTTTCCCATTCTGTGGGCTGCCGTTTTGTCTTGTTGACCGTGTTCTTTTCCTTACAGAAGCTTCTCAGTTTCAGGAGGTCCCATTTATTAATTGTTGATCTCAGTGTCTGTGCTACTGGTATTATGTTCAGGAAGTGGTCTCCTGTACCTCATTCAAGGGCACCTCCTGCTTTCTCTTCTGAGAGGGTCAGTGTGGCTGGATTTAAGTTGAAGTCTTTGATCCATTTGGACTTAAGTTTTGTTCATGTCGATAGACATGGATCTACCTGCAGTCTTCTACATGCTAGCATCCAGTTATGCCAGCGCCATTTGTTGAAGATGCCTTCTTTTTTTTCCCATTGTATATTTTAGCTTCTTTGTCAAAAAATATGGAACGCTTCATCCTTGTGCAGGGGCCATGCTAATCTTCTCTGTATCATTCAAATTTTAGTATATGTGCTGCCGAAGCGATCACTTTATTTTTATCTTCTTCTTTAGATGTCTGTTTTTCAAGGAGAGACATAAAGGCTGTGGATTCAGATGGGAGGGGAGGTGTAGGTTCTCAGAGGAGTTAGGGGAGGGGAAACCATAATCAGAATACATTGTATGAAAAAAAAAATCCACTTTCACCTGGATTAGGCACAAACAACACCCAAACACACATATTCACAGAGATCCTTTATTAAATGGGGAAGAAAAGTTAAAGTGGCTGCTTTGTCACTCAGGCAGATAAGCAGTAACAAATGACCTTGCTGGTGTAATTTTTAAGAAGAGAAAAAGGGGAGGTCTGGGTTAGAATAAGGTGGTGGTCTGTGGTGGTAAAGGAGGTAGAGGGAGAAGGGAAAGGGGACAAAGGAAAGGGGGTGGGGTATTTGTTGGGAGTGGGGCAGGGGCTGACAAAGGACTGCCTCTGGATAGAGGAGAGACAGACATGGTATAGAGGCAAATAGCCGTTTATAAAGGTAAAGGGGAAACCCTGTGTTAGGATGAGGTGCTTAATTTTAATTGAGCATGTTAATTAGGTGAACCAAAGGGGGCTTTTGATTGCTGAACTTTGGTAGTGAGTCTCTGAAAGAGGAAGCAGCCAAATAAGGGACTAGTCCTTGAGGGCTAGCTTAGGAATGTAATCTAATAGATTTAGCAAGGCAGAGGGAATGGAAGAGAAGGGCAAGGCCTGCCAGAGCCATGTTTGCTGTGCATGGGCTTGCCAGAGTCCCTTTATGGAGCACTTGCCTAGAATGCACGAGTCTCTGGGTTCTATCCCTAACAACACCATGTGTGAATGAGTAGCTGTCATGGTAGCCACCTAAAATCCCAGGAAGTGGGAGCAGGATGTCAGCCTGGGCTACATTCCAGGGTTCTGTCTCAAAACTAGAAACGAACAAAAGAATGGTTTTAATGAGTGACGAGGACAGAAGGCTTCCAAGGGCTTGGGTGATGAGCAGAGCTTGAGCAGGAAAGATGAGCAACTGGGAGGGATGGGAGCACAGAGGAAGGGAAAGCTGTTTGAAATGGGGCCTGCACTTTCCTCTGCCCTAGGGAGGAGGAAAGCTTGCAATGGGACGGGGAGTGGAGAAGGAATGTGGCAGTGGCCAAATAAACACCTCATCTAGGGAAGCCAGCCAAGGCTGGGCCCAGAATATCTGGACTGGAACCCATCTTCCTTCTGCAGCAGGAAGTGGAGCTGGGAGCTGTGTTAACTGGAATTTCCGACTTTGGAGGATGTTGGTGGCAAAACTTTTTTTTTTTAATTTATTTTTTTCATTCATGAAAAAAAAATAAAGCACTGGACTTAAGTGATCTCTCTAAACATTCCCTCCCACAGAGGAAACGCTTAATTTAGCCTTGCTTGCTGTTAAGAAATACATCCCTGAGGCTTGAAGGCTCCTGCTGCGCTCTAACTAGGCAGGATGTTAAGCTCAGGTTGTTTGTGTCTTGATTTCAGCTGAGGATCTGAGAGAGCAGGCAAGGAAGTCCTTTAGAACACGGATGGAGGATGCTCTGGGAACTTCAGATAGCCCTATCCTCTGGCAAAGAAAAAGTTGAAAATCAGGATTTCTTCTGACACTATGGCTTCTTAGTTATGGATCTCTCTTTGGATGAGGCAGAAGTGCATGTCTTTCTTATTTAGAGTCAAAATAGAGGCACTTCCATGCAGCTATATATGAAAAACTCTCCCTCCTTCCCCAAGTGAGATGACCCTAAAGTCTTACCCAATTAATGAGTTCAATTCAAAGCCCCGCTCTTATGGGAGATCTGTAGCTCTGTCCAGCAAGGCTGGTTAAACCTCTCTTTGTTCAATGACCTGTAACATAATGAGCAAGTTATCTAGCCCACAACATACCTGCGGTTGTATGCAATGCAGGAGTGGAGACAAAGTAACCAATGAAAACTTCTCATTTGGCAAATAGGAGCTCCCATTCTTCCCAGGTCTATCTTCCCACTCTTGTGCCTTTTCAACAAAAACAATCAAACAAACAAACAAGTCCAATTTGTGTTGTATATAATACTCATTACTAGCATGGTCAAACTCCCAGTGGCCAGCCCCTTAAGGAGAACTCAGTCCTTCCCGTAACCCCAGAAGCCATCAACTATGAGGAGCTCCATTTAAGCTTTTGTTTTGTTTTGCTTTTCCAGACAGGGTTTCTCTGTGTAGCTTTTGAGTCTGTTCTGGAACTCTCTTTGTAGACCAGGCTGGCCTCCAACTCACAGAGATCTGACTATCTCTGCCTCCCGAGTGCTGGGATTAAAGTGCCACCACTGCCCGGCTACTTTAGCATCTTTATCACAGTTTTAATAATAGCTTCCTGTCTGGACTCCCCTCTTTTTGGGAGGAGAAGGGATTGCCACAGAAGGCTTCAATGTTTCTCATTCTTCATTATGAGTCTGCAGTCATCAATGCCACTGGAAAAGAAGCTTTCCTTCCCATAGAAGCCAAGGGGCAGCATGGATAGTGGACTTCAACGTGGTTTTCCGAGGCATCTCAGATCATGGCTATTGACATGGCTTCTGGCTGCAGGCCATGCAAATGCCTAAGGTCTGTACTGTCTCCACAGGCCATGCTGATGTCTGTGGTCCATGTTGCTGCTGGAGGCCATGTTGATGTTCCTTTGATTTCTATAGAAATGAAGTTGTTTGATGATGCTTCATTGTTCAATTTTCTAATTCTTTTAGATCATTTTGGGATATTGGGTAACTTTTTAAAGCTTGTTTAGTGGGTAGGACTTTTTAGCCTGTGTATATTGTCATGGGATGCTATTTGGATTCTTTTCTCCTTCCTTCCTTCCTTCCTCCTCCTCCTCCTCCTCCTCTTCCTCCTCCTCATTCTAGATGGGCTGTCCTGAAACTCACTATGTACATAAGGCTGGCCTGGAACTCACAAAGATCCTCCTGCCTCTGCTTTCAAAAAATGTATTTTCAATTTAAAAGGTGTATTATATATTTATATAAAAAATGCCTGTGCCACAAGAGGCAGAGGGAGGTAGATCTTAGTGAGTTCAAGGCCAGTCTGGTCTACAGAGCAAGTTCTAGGACAGGCAAGTTTAGGTAGTGAAGGAAACCATTGAAAACAGAAAGCTTGTAAGGATGCAACTGAACCCTGTTCCAGCTGAACCAAGCAGCAGAACTTGGCAGCTTCAGCCACATGGTTCTGGCTTTAGAGTCAAGGACAAAAGAAAGGGGCTATGGCAGCTTCCTTCTTGACTAAGGAAAGCTGCTGAGGCCAGGCATAGGTCAGGGGTGTCCCTGAATGGAGGTCTGGTAGTGAGGTCATTGAATGAAGCTGTGAAGCTGAAGCCTGGATTGCCTTGGAGACTCCAAGATGTTGCATATGTCAGAGTCATGTGATATTTGCTGAGGAAAAACTGCTAACAGGGAGTGGAAACAGCCCAAAGACAGAGAAGTGTGTTGCAGTCAATAAAGCTGAAAGGAGTTGGCGATCTGAAGAGCATTTTGACAACAGACATGGAGATGCAACATCTAGAATTTGCCCAGCTGGGTTTTGGTCTTGCTTTGGTCCAGAGTTTTCCTGGTGGAACTTTTAGGTTCACTTATATATACAATCATATCATTTGCAAGTAAAGATACTTTGAATTCTTCACTCAAAGCCTACCCCCATAGTGACACATTTTCTACAATAAGGCTACACCTTCTACTAATGCCACTCCTTTTGGGGGTCATTTTCTTTCAAACCACATTTCACTCCCTGGCCCCCATAGGCATGTAGTCATATCATAATGCACAAAATGCATTCAACTCAACTTCAAAAGTCTCCATGGTCTATAGTAGTCTAAAATGTATTTAAAGGTCTAAAGCTGAAAGTCTCTTCTGAGAGCCATGCAATCTTTTAACTGTAATCCCCTGTAAAAATCAAAATCAAAAAAGCAGATCACATACTTCTAACACATAATGGTATGGGATATATATTACCATTCCAAAACAAAGGGAAGGGAGCATAGTGAGGAAATATTGGACTTTGTTGCTGTGAGATCATCTATTGCCTCTGTTTTTGTGAATGTAATTGACTTCCTTGGGTTGGAGCTTTCCTTGTAGTACTTTCTGTAGGGCTGGGTTTGTGGATGGGTATTGTTTAAATCTGATTTTGTCATGGAATACCTTGTTTTCTCTGTGTATGGCAACTGAAAGTTTTGCTGGGTATATTAGCCTGGCCTGGCATTCGTGGTCTCTTAGTGTCTGCATAATGCCTGCCCAGGACCTTCTGGCTTTCATTGTTTCTGTTGAGAAGTTGAGTGTTATTCTGATGGGTCTGCCTTTATATGCTATTTGGCCCTTTTCCTTGCAGCTCTTAATATTCTTTCTTTCTTTCTTTCTTTCTTTCTTTCTTTCTTTCTTTCTTTTTTCCGAGACAGGGTTTCTCTGTGGCTTTGGAGGCTAATATTCTTTCTTTATTCTGTATATTTTGTGTTTTGATTATTATGTGGCAAGGAGACTTTTTTGGTGTTCTGTAGGCTTCTTGTATCTTCATAGGCATTTCCTACTTTAGGTTGGGAAAGTTTTCTTCTATGATTTTGTTGAATATATTTTCTGTGCCTTCTCCTTTTTATTCTTAGGTTTGATCTTTTCATGGTGTCCCATATTTCCTGGATATCTTGTGTTAACAATCTGTTGGATTTAACATTTTCTTTGACTGATGAATCTATTTCCTTTATTGTATCTTCAATCACTGAGATTTTCTCTTCCAACTCTTGTATTCTGTAGTTTATACTTGCATGTGTGGTTCCTGATCATTTATCCAATTTTTGCATTTTCAGAATTCCCTCATTTTGTGTTTTATTTATTGCTTCTATTTCAATGTTCAAGTCTTGTTTGATTGTTTTTCTTGGTTTTCTTTAAGGGATTTGTCGATTTCTTCCAATTTTTTGTTTGTTATTTCCTCTAATTTAAGGGAATTTTTCATTTCCTCTTTAAGGGTCTCAAATATCTTCATAAAGTTATTTTAAGGTCATTTATGTCTGATTCATCTGCTTTGGGATGTTCAGGTCTTGCTGTTGTAGCTCCACCAGTTTCTGGTGGTTCTGTATTGCTCTTTATGTTGTTGAGTTTACTCTTACCTTGTTGCCTACCCTTCTCTTTCCCAGGTTCCCCAAAGATGAATGATACCCCCTAGGTAAGCAGTAAGTAGTCGAGAGAACACAGCATCCTTATTCCCACCTCACCTGCTACCCCTTTCTAATGCCTCATCTTTTTATAATAAATAAGAGGGGAGGATGTTAGTATTTAGGCATGTGTACTGGACTGCCCTTGGAGTTCTGACAGGATACACCCTCAGCTGCTGCCTCTAAGAGCCACCTGCACATATTCACTATGTTCCCTTTTTAAAGGTCCCTGCCCACCTCCCATACTTCTCTTTCTTTCTCTTCCTCTCTGTCTCTCCCCCTCTCTACCTCTCTCTCCCACCTCTGTCTCTCTTCTTTCCCACTGCTCCTGTCCTCAGAGGCTGGTCTCCCCCTCCCCTTCCCCCTTTTACAATCCCTTTCCCCTAGTAAAAAACCCTTCCACTTGAACTCTGTCACATGGCATCTTTCTCGTGCAGCTTTTAAAAAATTACAACAGGTACCAAGATGGATGCCTAGCCTAAAATTTAGTTTCTTTAGCCATCACATTTGTTCATAGGCAGCCATTATTGGCTTAGCTGGACCACAGCCTGTAAGTTACTCTAATAAGCCCCCTTTCTATTTATAAGAGAGATTCATTCTGTAAGTTCTATTGCTGCAGCAGACCCTGACAAATACAACAATGCTTCAAAAAATCTTGTAGTGTCTGATGAAAGCAGACAAATGAGGTTACTCATTTTATCAGAGCCCGAAGTCTCCACATTGAAGGTAAAGTTCTTACTGAGAAAGGGCCCACTTTATAATATTTTAAGGACTATGTCTGTCTTTTGTGCTACGTTAAGCAAAAGCCAGTGGCTTAGTTTTTCCTCCTAGGTTATCAGAGGAATGTTATACAGAGGAAGAATAGATAGGTAAGCCCTTACTACTTTTTGGTACTATCTGTTCTTCCTAAAGGCACAGGTGACTATAGAAGTTGATGTCTGTTTTTCCAGGTTTCTTAGATTATGAAGTCTCCATATTTTTATGGCAACAGGATCTTGTTAAACCTACTAGCCACATGCTCACTGAGTGGCCCATTTCTTTCTGTTTTAAGATAAGCTTATACCTAATTTTGGAAAAGAGATTTCAGAGCTTTGCCTATAGCATCAGAAAATTAAGTATTCCAGCTACTTGGCTACAGAATCTCCCTCTCCTCCTTTTAGATGCTTAGTCTTGGCTGGTATCTAGAAGTTATACTTTTTGAGCTAGAACTCAGAGAGGCAGGTAGGCAGGCAGGCTTAGCAGTGATGATCTCTTAAGCAACCACATTGAAGGAGCATTCCTATTTACAGTCTGTCCCCTTGACACAACGGTTGAGTCTCTGTCGTTATCAGATTGGTCTCTTGTGAGGGATTATCTTTTAAAAAAGATTTATTTATTTTAATTTTATGTATAAGCATTTTGCCTGCATGTATATGTATGAGCACTACATTCAGCTAAGATACCTAGCAATAGTGGAGAGGGTGCCTGGACTGGCCTACAGCTGTAATCAGACTGGTGAATACCCCAACTATCATCATAGAGCCTTCGTCCAGTAATTGATGGAACCAGATTCAGAGATCCACAGCCAAGCACCAGGCCGAGCTCCAGGAATCCAGTGGAAGAGAGGGAGGAGGGAAGGCCAGGATCTTGATGGAGAAATCTACAGAGACAGCTGAACCACACCCGTGGAAACTCATGAACTCTAGACCAATAGCCATGGAGACTCTAAGAGACGGGACTAGGCCTTCCATATGTGGGAGACAATTGTGGAGCTTGGGCTATCTGTGGGGCTCCTGGCATAGGACCGGGATCTAACCCTGGTACATAAGCTAGCGTGTTGGAGCCCATTCCCTATGGTGGGATGCCATTCTTAGCCTTAATGCATGGGAGAGGGGCTCCTCATAGGAGCCTTTACTGGTGAGGAGGAGTGGAGGGGGGAGAGGCATGGGAGGACAACTGTGGTTGGAGTGTGAAATGAAATAAAAAAAAAACAAATTATTAAAAATTTATTTTAATTTTATGTGTATAAGCATTTTGCTTGCATGTATGTGTATGAGCACTACAGGCATGCTTGGCACCCCCAGAGACCAGAAGAGGGTTTGAATTCCCTGGAACTGGTGTTACAGATGGTTGTAAACTGATATGTGGATGCTGGGTTCTCAAGAAGAGCAACGAGCTCTCTTAACTGTGGAGCCATCTCTCCAGCCCCTGTGAGGGGCTGTCTTGAATGCTTTAACTGATATAGGATAGCCTAGACCATGGTGGTTGGCACCATTGTTTTGGGCAGAATGCTCCAGGCAATACAAGGAATCTTGCTAAAGGGACGACCAATTAGCTCAGAGTGTAAAGGTTCTTGTCACCCAACCTGAAGAACTAGCATTTAATCCTTGGGACCCACATGGTAGAAAGAGAGAGCCAGATCTCTGCAAGCTGTCTTCTGGTTTTACATGTTTGCAGTGGCACACATGTGCCCCCTCAAGATAAATAAATTGCAATTTAAAAGAAAAAGAAAGAAATCTAGCTAAGCATAAACCAGTAGTGTTCCTCCATTGCTTCAAGTTCCTGTCCTGACTTTCTTCAGTGAGAGACTGCTACCTGGAAGTCTAACCAGATAAACCCTTTTCTTTCCTAAGTTGCTTTGGTTACAACAACAGGAAAGAAACTAGAATAGAGGGGCTCCTGGAAGATATCTTATTAAGGGGATAATTACTCCTCTCATTGCCTTAGTCTGTCTTTGCCTGGGAGGCTGTCTGGGGTGGTTTGAAAGAAAATGACCCAATAGGGAGTGGCATTATTAGGAGGTGTGACCTTGTTGGAGAAAGCATGTCACTGTTTGGGTGGACTTTGAGGTCTCCTTCTCAGTGTGACACACAGTTGCTTCTGCTGCCTGAGGATCAGAAGTAGAACTGATCGGCTCCTTCTCCAGCACCCCATCTGCCTGCATGCCACCCGCCATGATGATAATGGACTAAACCTCTGAATCTATAAGCTAGCCCCAATTAGATGTTTTCCTTTATAAGAGTTTCTGTGGTCATGGTGTCTCTTCACAGCAATAGAAACCCTAAGACAGAAGTTGGTACCAGGGACTGGGAATTGCTGTGATAGGCCTG
Source organism: Cricetulus griseus (assembly GCF_003668045.3). NCBI lineage: Eukaryota > Metazoa > Chordata > Mammalia > Rodentia > Cricetidae > Cricetulus > Cricetulus griseus. The sequence goes on along the minus strand of NC_048599.1, from coordinate 47,132,351 downwards.
ATCGTGTGTGTGTTTGGAGGAATTTGGAGTTTGGGAGTTTGGATTAGCAGTAGAATGCTTTAAGTGATGCTTAATGGACTATACTAGTAGGAACATCAAAGACAGTGGTGCTGAGGGTGATTTGATGAACTGTGGGGTCTGGTTCAGAGAGGTTTCAGAGAAGAAAAATATTAGTAGGTTACTTAGAGATTGTTCTTGTGATATTTTGGTGGAGAATGTGGCTGCCTTTTGTCCTTGTCTGAAAAGTCTGCTTGAGGCTAAAGTAAAGAGTTTTTTGGATTAATTCCATTGCTGAAGGAAATCTCAAAATAGCATAGTATATACTCAGTTATCTGGTTATTAGTGTTAACTCTTATGCAGATATATGAAAAGCAGCAAGCTGAGCAAGGAAAAATATTTGAGGAGTGAAAGACCCCCGAAGAGGTACTTTCGTAGAAGGAGACCCGTACCCAAGAATCATCGAGACCACGAACTTGGATGCAAATAGCAAGAGGCTTTATTGGATACACGGGTACCCGGGGCGACTTAGCTTCTGTGAGGCCAAGCGTGCCGAGCCAAGGGACAGGGGTCCTTATATAGCAAAAAGCGCAAACGAGAAGCAGGGATTCTATTGGATAATTCAAATGAGGCGCAGTACAGAGCTATTCCCATTGGTCAATGTAAATGAGGCGCTACTCAGGGTTATTCAAATGAGGCGAAGTATAGAGTCATTCAAATGAGGTGAAATACAGAGTCATTTCTATTGGATGGTTCAAATGAGGCACAGAGCCATTCCAGACCAGCATATTCTCAAGGTCTGGTGTCTGGTACAACAGACTCAACTCCTCCCTCCGTATCCAGATGGCTGACCTTGGGGGCGAGGGCCTTGGGACGGAGTGTTCCCCAGCGGGCGGGGGCGCGGGGGCGGGGCCCCAGGCCGGCTCACTTGGTGTTCGCCCTCGGGCCTCCTCGCGGGCTCCTTGCTCGGCCCCAGCCCCGGGGCACGGTGCCAGGCGGGCGGGCAGGGGGCTTGGCCCCCCCCCCCTTTGGAGGGAACCGGTGGCCGGGGAAGTGGAGGCTGGCGGGGGGTGGAGATCGGGGAGGCACAGGAGCGAGGCATCTGCCGCGCGCCCCATCAGCTGCCGACCAGAGGAGGAGGCAAACTTAAGAGCTAAGGGGCAGGGGTCTTTCAAGGAGAAGCACCAGGAAGTGAGTGGAATGGAGCTAAGCCCTGTGTTCAAGGAGACAATTGGATTGAGAAGTAGAGTAAAGAGAGTGGTTCTTTACTCTTTGGACCTCAAGGCAAGATCCCACCCATTAAGTTTTCAACATGTGAAAATGAACTAAAGAAAAGCTTAGAGCTGGGTGTGGTGGTGTACAACTTTAATCCCAGTACTGGGAAGACAGACCTCTGAGTTTGATGCAAGCCTAGTCAACAGAGAAAGTTCCAGAAGGGCCAAGCTTAGGCAGTGAAGGAAACCATCGAAAACAGAAAGCTGGTGAAGATGTAATTGAAAGATCTTTGAGTTTAAGGCCAGTCTGGTCTACAGAGCAAGTTCCAGGACAGCCACGGTTGGGTAGTGAAGGGAACCATCAAAACCAAAAAGCCATTGAAGATGTAATTGAATGAGGGGGCCATGTTCCAGCCCCAGCAAGCAGTAGAACCTGGCAGATCTGGCCACATGGTTCTGTCTCTACAGTCAAGGATAGACAAAAAGGGTTATGGAATCTCCCTCTGCAACTAAGGAAAGCTACTGAGGCCAATGGAGGCCTAGAGAGGTCATTGCGTGAAGTTGTGAAGGTGGATCCTGGATTGTCTTGGAGAGCCCAAGATGTTGCAGATGCCAGAGCCATGGGACACTTGCGGAGGAGAGGCAGTAGAACCATCCCAAGAGAAAGAAGTGTGCTGCAGTCAACAAAGCTGAAAGGAGACGGAGATCAGAAGAGCAGTTTAACATCAGACAAGAAGATGTAGAGTTTGGAGTTTGCCCAGATGGTTTTTGGTTTTGCTTTGGTTCAGTGTTTCATCACTATGCCCCCTTCCCTATGTTTTGGGATTACAGTTAAGAGATTGCTACATGCCTATGGGGGCCAGGGAGTGGAATGTGGTGGCTTGAAAGAAAATGGGCCCCAAAAGGGAGTGGCATTAGTAGGGGGTGTGGCTTTGTTGGAGGAAGTGTGCCACTGAGGGAGTGGGCTTTGAGGTCTCCTTTGCTCAAGCTACTCTCAGTGTGATACACAGTTGCTTCTGCTGCCCGAGGATCAAGATGTAGAATTCTCAGCTCCTTCTCCAGCACCATGTCTGCCTGCGTGGTACCTACACTCCATGATGATAAGGGACTAAACCTTTGAACCGCAAGTCAGTCCCAATTAAATGATTTCTTTTATAAGAGTTTCTGTGGTCATGGTGTCTCTTCACAGCAATAGAAACCCTAACCAAGCACTGTCCCTTTGCTGGATGATTGGCAGGCCTAAGATGGGTTAACTCTTATGGGAGGGGACAATAGTCGTAATGTTTGACAAAGCTTAGGATGTCCAGGGCTGGAGGGTAGAACCTAGATTCTATTTTTTTTTTTGACTCAGAGGAAGTAATTTTCCTTACAGGCCTCCACAAAGGTCAGATATTATATCACCTTTCTCCCTTTCATATGGAATTTTAAGTCTGAAGAAGTGGCACAGTTGATGTTTTCCTTTCTAGTATTGCCAGGGGCACAGGGGTAGTTCCAAAACTATGAGGGAGAGGAGGGAGGTGTCCTTCCTCAGTGGCCTCTAAGCCTGACACTATCCCTACCTCCTGCCAGGAACTAGGTAGAGAATATACATCTTAAATACAGAGGCTAATCCTGACCTAACTTGATAGCATAAAAGTCAAATGTGAAGTTAGTCCCACACACCTGAAGCCATGCCCCTTCCCATTCCAGGACTAAATACCAGAGGTGCAGCTGCCCTCCAGATGAAATGCCCCTCTCTATGTTGTATTACCTCAAAGCTTTTTACTCTCACTCATAGTGAGGTTGACATACTGCCTGTGCTGTTTATACACCCAAAAGGAAGAAGAGAAAGACAAAAGCAGCATAGCCCAGACCTGAGATACTCATTGTGCTTTTGAATTCCCAACCTAGACTAGGAAATGTCTACCTAACTTTTCCCCTGGGCAAGATGTTACAGCCTGAGCCAGGCAGTGGTGGCAGAGTCAGGGGGATCTCTGTGTTTGGGGCCAGCCTGGACTACAAAGTGAGTTCCAGGACAGGCTCCAATGCTACAGAGAGAAACCCTGATGTCACAGCCTGAACCCCTCATAACTTTCTGTCTAGCTTTGGATATCCTGGTAGCTCTCATGGCTGTGTCCCTCTTTCAGTTGTCTTAGTTAGGGTTTCTATGCTGTGAAGAGACACCATGACTGTGACAACACTTGTAAAGGAAAACATTTAATTGGGAATAGCTTATAGTTCAGAGCTTTAGTTCATTACCATTGTAGTGGGAAACATGGCTGCAAGTAGGAAGACATGGTGCTGGAGAGAAGCTGAGAGTTCTACATCCTGAACTGCAGACAGGAGGAAGTGACTGAAACATACTTTCTCCAACAAAGCCACACCTCCTAATAGTGCCACTCTCTACCGGCCATTTTCATCCCAACTACCACATAGGTGTCCCTAGATTCCTCTGACTATGTGTCATTGGGTCTCTCTGCTATAGTTTAAAGACAGAAACACAAGGCAGATGGGTTTTAACTCCTCAAATAGGTGAAGAAAAAGGACAAGAGAGTCAGAGATTCTTTTAGATTTTAGGGTGAGAAAGAGTATAGAAGTGGCCAAAAAAGTATAAAAGCCCTGGTATGGTGGCATGCTTTTAATCCCAGTACTCTGAAGGCCAAGGCAGGAGGATCTCTGTGAGTTCCAAGGACATCCAATACTTCACAGAGAGAAACCTTGTGTGAGAGTCAAAGTTAAATTGTAAATTTTAATTACTGTGCAAAAGAGAGCTATAAAACAAAATTCCTCTAACCTGTAAGCCCCTTGCCCAAGGACAGATACTTCCTGAAATGCTGGAGGCTATTGTTTATGGGGAATAACAAGGCACATCTTTTCACTCCCACAAACAAATTTGTTCGACCCAACTGCACCAGATGTGTTTGATCACATGTGGGTGAGAGGTTCACAAGCAGGAAATATGTCAGGATATATGCTTGCCCCTGAGTGGACCTGATGGGAAATACAATAGCCTTATGGATTTGCCATTATAAGTCTCTGTAAAATGTGACTCATGGCCATTTTCTAGGAACTCCAGAATGGACCTGGCCAGAGCCCATCCACCTGGCAGTATTTAATTAAAGCTTGCTTCAAATTTGTTTCAAAATTGTGGTAGTGGTCTTATTTTCCTCTGATGGGATTAATACCCATCTCAAAAAAGTATGATGATTTGGAAGTTTGCAATATATACTCACAACTATTTGTGAATGGTTCCAGGGGATTCGACACCTACTCCTAGCTTCCCCAGGTGCTGCAAGCACATGGTATACTTGCTTTCAGGCAAACACTTAAACACATTGTTGTGGGATACGCACCAGAGAAGACCACTTGGATATGAGTTTAAGCCAATAGAAAGCTGGTGACTACAATGGGTGTTGAGGATCCCATTGTAGCCCCAAGCCTTTCTCACGGTGAGCTTTTAAGCATAAAAACCATGTCCTGGTTTGACATACTTTAGTTAACTAGGACAGTAAGCCAGAGCAGAACTATAGAAGCTAAAGATACAAGATTAGTACATTTAGAGACTTTCCCAAGAACTGTGGACTTTGATGAATTAGGTCTTTGTTTTTATTTTGGCAGGTGGTACTATCTACATGCTGAGTTTTATGGCCTGGAATGGTACTTTCATCATGGAGGGCCTACTAAATTCTGGGGCCCTATACAGCATAACAAACAAACAAGCAAATACATATATTAGTCAGGTGGTGTTGTTGTATGCCTTTAATCCCAGCACTTGGGAAGCAGAGGCATGTTGATCTCTGTGAGTTCCAGGGCACCCTAGTCTACAGAGTGAGTTCTAGGGCAGCCAAGGCTACACAGAGAAACTCTATTTTGAAAAACAAACCAACAAAAAAAAAACCAAGAAAACAAACCAAAACCCCAAATAAAAAACTATTGCTATAGTAGCTGCTGTTGGTACCCTGGCCATGACACATGTAATATGTTGGCCCATGTGACCATCCTTCAACTTTCATGAGTGTTGACTGTTAGAAACTTACGACTGCCTCAGCTTCAGAGAGTTGCCCAGGCGATGGTGGCAGCCATCACACCGGGAAGGTTATGCTCCTGCCCTCCACTCCCCTGGTGATCCAAAAACTAATCATTGACTCAAGGCCACAAAAGTCCAACACACTTGCTTTAAAGTGGGGACACCCTCTATGGCCATTTATGTTTCAGAGTCCTCAACAGGATTAAGCCATGAAACTTCAGGTACATAGAATAGGCAGTTGTGTTCTCAGTGTCTCAATATCTCCCACCTCCTCTGTCCTGACTGTGACCTATCGACCTCCTGCTGTCACTTGTCGGTCAGAAATGAATTTGTCTGTAGTCTAGGAGTTGTCATGGCTGGGTTGTGACTTTGTCTACACTGTGGCTGCTAACACACGTCAAGAGTAAATGGCCTTGTATTAGTCAGGGTTCTCTGGAGCAACAATTAGAGAATGAATCTTTTTCTCTATATACATATATATACACACACAAATGTACACATAATTTACATATATGTATACTCATGCATACATATAATGATTTATTAGAATGATAGACAGGCTGTGGTCCAGCTAATCCAACAATGGCTGGCTATGAATGGAAGGTACAAGTATCCAGTAGCTGCTCAGTCCACAAGGCTGGATGTTTCAGTTGGTCTTCAGTACATGCCAGAATTCCAAAGAAGTAGGCTTTAATGGCAGTGAAGGAATGCACTTGCTAACAAGATGAGGCCAAGAAGATAGAGAGAAAAGCTTCCTTCTTCCATGTCCTTATATAGACTGGCAGCAGAAGGCATGCCCAGATTAAAGATCTGGGTTTAAGGTGTGTCTTCAAGATCCATATTAAAGGTTAGTCTTTTCCCAGATCAAATGATCCTGATTAAAGGCATGTTTTCCTATCTCAAAGAAGCAGATTAGATGTAGTCAAGTTGACAACCAAGAATAGTCACTGCAGGCCTCTTCTTTGTTCATGTAGGTTGTGAGCTGCTACATGGGTGCTGGGAACTGAACCCTGGTCATCTACAAGAGAAGTAAACACTCAACCACCAAACTACCTCTCAATCACCTACAGTATTTTTGTTAACCTCATACTTGATTTATGGTTATATAGGCTTTTCTTTAGTCCATAACTGACTTTAAAAAACATTAAAATAAATTAGAAGTTTTTGTTTGTTTGTTTTTGGTTTTTCAAGATAGGGTTTCTCTGTGTAGCCCAGGCCATCCTGGAACTCACTTTGTAGACTAAGCTAGCCCTGAATTTGGAGCTCCACCTGTCTCTGCCTCCCCTGTGCTGGGATTAAAGGCATGCACCACCACTGCCCGGCTAGAGAAAACACTTTTCAAAGTTACTTTTCTAAACATTTTTGGAGACGGAATCTCATTTCGTGGTTGTGATTGGTCCAAAATTTACAGAGACCCACTTGCTTTTGCCTCCTTAATGCTGAGATTAAGGGTATTTGCCTCCACATGCAGCCTTAAAAGGTTATTATTTTTGTATAATTTTTTTAAAAAATAGAAAGCAGTAGCCCTACTATATACAGATGATAAATACAATGAGAAAAAAATCAGAGAAACATCACCCTTCACAATATCCACAAGCAACATAAAATATCTTGGGGTAACTCTGACCAAAAAAGTGAAAGACCTGTACAGGAAGAACTTTGAATCTTAAAAAAAAAGAAGTTAAAGAAGATACCAGAAAATGGAAAGATCTCCCATGCTCTTGGATAGGTAGAATCAACATAGTAAAAATGGCAATCTTACCAAAAGTAATCTACAGATTCAATGCAATCCCCATCAAAATCCCAACACATTTCTTCACAGGCCTTGAAAGAACAATACTCAACTTTATATGGAAAACAAAAAACCCAGGATAGCCAAAACAACTCTGTACAATAAAGGGTCTTCTGGAGGCATCACCATCCCTAACTTCAAGCTCTATTATAGAGTCATAGTTCTGAAAACAGCTTGGTATTGGCACAAAAATAGACAGGTAGACCAATAGAATCAAATTGAAAAACCTGATATTAACCTGCACACCTACGAACACCTTATTTTTGACAAAGATGCTACATCTATACAATGGAAAAAAGATAGCATCTTCAACAAATGGTGCTGGCACAACTGGATTCAGACATGCAGAAGATTGCAGATAGATCCATATCTGTCACCATGCACAAAACTTAAGTGCAAAAGGATCAAAGATCTCAACATAAATCCAGCCACACTGGATCTTCTAGAAGAGAAAGTGGGAGATACCCTTGAACAAATAGGCACAGGCGACCGCTTCCTGAACATTACACCAGTAGCACAGACATTGGGATCTGCAATTAATAAATGGGACCTCCTGAAACTGAGAAGCTTCTGTAAGGCAAAGGACACAGTCAGTAAGACAAATCGACATCCCACAGAATGGGAAAAGATCTTCACCAACCCTACATCTGACAGAGGGCTGATTTCCAAAATATACAATGAACTCAAGAAGCTAGCCACCAAAACACCAAACAATGAAATTACAAAGTGGGGTGCAGAACTAAATAGAGAATTCCCAACAGTGGAATCTGAAATGGCTGAAAGACACTTAAGAAAGTGCTCCAAATCCTTGGCCATCAGAGAAATGCAACTCAAAACAACTCTGAGATACCATCTTACACTGGCTAGAATGGCTAAAATCAAAAACACCAATGACAATCTATGCTGGAGAGGATGTGGAGAAAAAGGAACACTCCTCCATTGCTGGAAATTAATATGGCGTTTGCTCAGATAAATGGGAATCAGTCTACCTCAAGATCCAGTCATTCCTCTCTTGGGCATATACCCAGGACTAACTGAATGCTAACTGAATGCTGCTTCACACTCAAAGGCTGTTCACAGGCTGATAACCCAGTGACAGTGGACTCCAAGAACTCCCAGCAGGCATATCGGCATAGGTGAATCTCAAACACACTCTTCCAAGTGAAAAAGACCAGATTCCAAAGACATCCTGCTGTACAGCACCCTTTATTCTCTGTATTCTTCAGGGTATGGGGTATTTACAAAGGAACAAAGGGGACTCTTTGGGGGTGATGAAACTTTTGTACACTGCTTATACTGGTAATAATACAACTGTGTGATGGGCTGAGGGCTGTGGAACTCTGCATTGAAAAGGTGAGTCACTAGTTATAAATGATACCTTAACAAAAGAGGGGAATAAACAAGGAGTCTTCTGTCTCATGCACCCCACCCCCAAGTCTCTGACACAGAAGCACATATGTTATGTTGCAGAGACGCCAAGTCACACACAGACGATACATCAATTCTACATTTTCTCATTTTATTTTATGATTCTCTCCCTGCCCCCAAACACCTCCACCCCACACCGGATACATTTGTGGCTGTCGAGTGGGATTCCCAGGACTGTGTTTTCAGTCCTGTTCCCTGGGTAGCTGTAGTTGATGAGTTCTCCACCTGCTTTGCTAAGTACTGGATCAGATGAACACATTTGGCCCTTCTCTCCCCCATCTCAAACTTCCTCCGGTATACGTGGATACAAGATAACCCCGAGCAACTCAGGAAGTTTGCGTTCCAGTGTGGAAAATAACTTCAAATACTATTAAAAAGTATAGTAAGTTTACCAAAAGCACCCTGACTTGGTAGGATGAGCAGGCGCTACACATCAGGACATTTCAGGACTGTCGAAGGACTATGTAACCATTTTGAGGCCAAATGCAAGAAGCCAGGTGGCAAGGCAACATGATGCAAACGGTGACATTCGAGAAAGGCACAACTATAGAGACAGTGAAATTACCTGTGGTAGCCAGGGGCTCTAAAGGAGGGAGACATGCTGGGGGACCACAGCAGATTTTTCAGAAGCAAAACTGTTCTTCTGTAAGAACTATAGTACCAGGTATCTTAGGGTTTCCTATTGCCATGATGAAACATCATGACCAAAAAGCAAGTTGGGGAGGAAAAGATTTATTATGCTTAAATTTCCATATTGCTGTTTACCATCAAAGAAGTCAGGATAGGAACTCAAGCAGGGCAGGAACCTGGAGGCAGGAGCTGACGCAGAGGCCATGGAGGAGTGCTGCTTACTGGCTTGCTTCCCATGGCTTGCTCAGCCTGCTTTCTTATAGAACCCAGGACCATCAGTCCAGGGATGGCAGCACCCACAATGGGCAGGGCCCTCCTGCATCAATCACTAATTAAGGAAATTCCCTACAGCTGGATACTATGGAAGCATTTTCTCAATTGAGGTTCCCTCTCATAACTCTAGTTTGTGTCAAGTTGACATAAGGCCAGCACACTGAATGTCTGTTATTCATGCTTGTCAAAAGTCATAAACAAGTCTCATAGAAACTGGACTTCAGTCATCAACCTGGGCTCATTGGTACCACCCCACTGCAAGAATATTATAAATAGGGGTAATTGTGTGCGAGCGGGGATGGGAGGCAGTATCAGAGAACATATAGGGAAACTCTACTCTATACTCATTTTAACCTAAAACTTCTAAAACAAAAAAGTCTACTAGTTTGAAAAATCTCTGAAGTGAGGTTGCATGTTAAATAGGAAGGCATTTTAGATTTGATGAAGCATCCTTTGAGGTACAGTTGTTTAAGTAAGCATAATGAGATAAAAATGTTGTGTCATGTCAAGGAGCTGTGAGATGGCTCAGCAGCTTAGGATCCTTGCTGCCAAGGCTGACAACCTGAGTTCTGTCCCCAGAACCTACAAGAGGGAGGAGAGAACTGACTCCCCTAAGTCGTCTTCTTGTTTCCACACAAGTCCCATGGCACCCATGCACATACATACACACTCACATGCTCAAAACAAATAGTAAATAAACACAGTGTGGTGTCATGATTTCATTGACAGCATTAAAGATTTTATTATTATATATTTTGGCACATTTTTATTTCAAAAATTATGTGTTTTGGGGCAGTTGGGGGATGGTGGATCTTGAGATACTTAAAACTCAGGCAGGCTGACACAAACAAAACCCACATGGTTCCAGGTTTCTGAGCTGCCTACACTAGCAAGGTTTAATGAGACAGAAAGCAGAGTTGCCATCAGCAGAGGCTGAGGGTTAGGCAAGACCGGGGTTAGTGTTTAATGGATACGTGATTTTAGTTTAGGACAATGGAAGTTCTGGATGTGGGTAGAGATAATAGTTATCCAAACTGTCATATCCAATGACATTGAACTATACACTTGAAATTATATCTTTAATGTGGTATATTTATATAATTTACTATATTAATTATTATAATTGTGGGGGTGTTAATATGTACCATGGTGTGTGTTTGTCAGACAACTTTGTGGAGTCAGTTCGCTTCTACTTTTACATGGATCCTGGAGTTGTAACACAGGCCTTTAGGCTTTTACAGACGATCCATGTCACCTGCCCTAATAGAATATGTATTTTAATATGTGCATGGAAAGGGAATAAAGTTTGATTTGAGACATGCTAAGATTAAGATGCTCGGGCAGTTGGATCAGGCAGTGACCCAAGTGTCAATAAAGATTTAGCAGGTGCCATGTTAGAACCATTAGGACAGAGAGAAGGTAGGGAAACGGGTAGTGGTAGTCAGGATACACTGGTAGAGTGTGGTGGTGTCCAGGGAGGTAAGAGAAGACAAGAGAGTGAGTATAGGGTCAAAATTATCAAGTGGAAAGCACGCCTTGTGGGAGGCAGCAGTCAGTGTACCGGTTTTGTGAGGGACTGGGAGAGGTGACAACTACCAGATGCGGCCAGATGGAAGTGTTTGGTGTTTTAGCACAGTGCCTCCTACTGATGAAAGCCAGGTTGACGTGGGCTGGGAAGGAAGGAGTGGGTGACCCCTCATAACCCTTTGAAGAAGTTCTGCTCTGGACTGAGGAGTGGTGATTTACACTCCCTATGCATGCTGGGGATGACTCTGCACATACGGAATGGCTCGCTAGAGAAGGAACCATGGTCTAAACAGGAGAGGGAGGAGAATTGAAGGAGGAGCATGAGTGATGAAAGGACCGTTGGAGGAAGCAGGACACCCCCAGCACCTTCCAGAAGAGACGGTGGTCCTGATGTGAATGAGGTTGGAGATGTAGTGGTGAGAAAACAATGGTTTTTGTCAACTTGACACAACTCAAGACTCATCTGAGAAGATGTAACCTCAGCTGAGAACATGCTGCTATCAGATTGGCCTACAGACAAGCCTATGGGACATTTTCCGGGTTAGTGATTCATGTGGGAGGGTCTAGCTCCCTGGGCACATGGGCACTGAGTTGTATAAGAAAGCAGGTTGAGCATGCCATGGGGGATGGAGCCAGTCAACAGTGTTCCTCCATGGCCTCTGCTTCAGTTTCTGCCTGTAGGTCCTGCTGTGAGTTCCTGACTTCCCTCAGTGTTTTGTGACCCGAGAGTTATTCGATGAAATAAACCCTCCTCAAGTTGCTTCTGATCATGGTCTTTAGTGCCACAATAGAAACACTAACAATGGCTTCTGTGTTCTCAGTGAAGTGAAGCTGGGTCACCAGATGGGCTGGTTAGGGGGTGTAAGAGGCTTGCAAACTCGTAAGAAAGTAGAAAGAAGTCACAGTGGGGACTGAGAAAGACAACTCCCGGGGCAAGGGCAACGGGCTGGCAGGGCAGTGCTCTGGGAAGCCTGTGGCCTGAATATGTAGCAACCTTCCTAGTCTTCCGAGGATGTGAAGAGAGCCCGGGCTTAAGCCACTTGTGGCTCTCAAAGTAAGTTCATGGTCCAGGAGCACCAACCTGGGAACTCAGAAAGGCAGACCGCAGGCCCCTCCCCCGCACCACTGAACCACAAACTGTGGGTGTGAGGCCTGGTTTGCTCAGTTTCTCACAAGCCCTCCAGTGTTTCTGAAAGCTTAGAAGCACTGAAGGGGGGTGGGGGGTGGGAAGGAGCCAGGGACATATGCATGAGCAAGTCCAGGCAAGCATGGCGGCTGTCCTCCCACGCAGAAGAAGGTCTTTCCTCTTACTGATCTACCAATCCACATAGGGAATGAAGTGCCATTTTTAGAGGAACTCTCAAATCTTTCTAATGAAGTGTTTAAAAAACAAATATGCTGAAGACAAGTAACATCTCTCAAATGCATCCATCTATGTTATCTCTTGAGACTGAATTCGAATGTTGAGCTTTGTGTCTTGCTCTTTGCCCTTGCCCACTGTGCCTTGAAAGGCCTCCGACTGTCCTTCCCAGCTTTCTCCTTCCAGGATAGCCACAAGGAGGTAGGACCACCTTTCCATATGGTTCACTTCCAGCTTTCAGTGCTGCTGGGGGGGGGGGGATGAAAAGCAACGAACAGGCTGTTATCCTAGAGGAGCGCTTTGCTTCTCAACTGAGATGGAAGCAAGGATGACTCAGAGCCAGTCCTGCTAGTGACTCACATGATGCTCTGTTTATGGGTAAGTGCTTCTCCCAGGAAGTTGACAGCCCTATCCTCCTACCTGAGTCACGAGCCCTGTGGTGCTCCTGTCAAGGCAAAATTACCACCAAGACCAGGGAGGTGAGCCAAAAAAGATGTGGGTTCTAGAAAACCTGAGGGTTGAAGTTTAAGTTTAGGAGGTTCAAATTTGTTCCTGATTTGCTGGTGGCCTTGGGCAGACCGACAAAGGGTTCAGTGTTCTTATATGAAAATGGAGATATTGTGTGACCTAAAATATTAGCAGATCCAGGAGCCATCCCAAAGGGGCAAAAGTAAACCAGGGCTCTGGAAGTCATCCTAACTGGAGATACTTTCTGGCACCAAAGGGAGAGGTCCTGGGATGACCTAATCACTGAAGATTTCCAGGACAATCTGTAGCTTGAGCAAGGCCTGGTAAATGGTGGAAGAAGGACAAATGGGGGGTCTCTAGGAGACAAGGAACAGGGACAGGATAGGAGGAGGTCAAATATAGTGACTCAGTGGCAGGGTCTTGAGTGTCCAGAGAGAGAGAGAGAGAGACAGAGACAGAGACAGAGACAGAGACACAGAGGGAGACAGAGACACAGAGACAGAGACACAGAGAGACAGAGGCAGAGAGAGACAGAGACAGAGACAGAGACAGAGACAGAGACAGAGGAGCTTGGCAAGTACAGTCATAGCATTTTGGGACCCCATCCACACATCTCTGTCTCCTTCACTGTCTTTGTTTTCATTGTCTTTGTTCTTCTCCATGTGTTACAACTGCCCACCCCACCCTACCTGCCCTTGCATTTCCTCCTGTCCTCTTCTCTCTTCCCTTTTCTACATCATGGAGCATCGAGGGCAGGCCTTGTGTGGGCTAAGTCCTTCCTTTCCTGTTTAGTTGGTATGTGGCATCTGTTATAGAGACAGCCATCAGTTCATCCTGTTTACTCCTTGCTGACACATAGGTTGTGGTCAGCAAACCTATCTACCAAGGCCCCCCAGTGTGGGAAGGGCCAGGATGCTGACACACATTGTGACTAGATTTGTTTGTTTCACTGCAGCCAAGGAGGTTCAGTGTTCTCTATGCATCCATGTCTGGGACAGTCAGCTGGGCTGCTGACGTCAATGGCCCGGCAGCCTGGGCACGGCTCAGGACTCAGAACAGACCTTCGGAGTGAGTGCACATTGCGCAGCTCTTCAGAAAGTGTGTGTGTGTGTGTGTGTGGGGGGGGGGGGGATCTCAGTAGTGAGAAGGGCTGCACAGGGCGTGGGAACATTGAAATGTACCTTAATTCCAGTGTTTATTTCTCATGAGCTAGTTAGGTACATATAAGTAAAGGAGCCCTGAGTGAGCGTGTTTTTCCCACATGCCCTCTCTGTCTGCCTCCCTCGATTGAGTCTTTCTGTAATGCATGCGATTTGGTATACCTTCCTTAGTTGTTGTTTTTTTCTTTTTCTTTTCCCTAAATCCTGAGTAATGGTCTGTTTAGGCTGTAAGTGGATGAACATTTCTGAGTTGGTGGCAGGAAGTGGGCATGGCCACGGGATGGTGGTGGTGGTGGTGATGGGCATTTACAAGGAGGCATGATTCTTGCCTAAGACCACATTCCTAAACTCTGAGTCCAAGGGCCTAAATCCACAAAGATCGTGAGACAAAAAGCCAGGGAACAAGCAGCGCTCACGTAAACGAATAGTCTAGGTGAGGGGTTTTGAATAATCTGAGGGAGGCCTGGGATTTCCTGAACCCAGAGCTTTCCAGGCAGCTGGTCTTCTGGCCTGGTTGCACATCAAGTATGAAAGGGAAATGCCAACAGTCCTGGCTTCCTTCTAGGAGGGAGAATCCACTGTGTTTCTCTCCTGCTTCCCTTGGTGGGGGAGAAGAAACAGTCTATACCCAAGGCTGCTGCCACCTCCAGTATTGCTTGTAAGGATTGGTTAACGTTCCAGGCTTTAAAGAACCTGCCTGCCCCAGGAATCTGTTCCCGAAGATAAGAGAGGTATCCCTTGGAAATGTTCCTCTCTTGTTTATTATCTGCAAAGATGACTGCCAAGGTTTCCCAAGACTTCTCTGTGCATATTTGTTATGTGATGGCTTGTGTTTCCCCAAAATGATATGTTGGAGTCTTACTCCCTGGTACCTCAAGTCTGACATTATATGGCATTAATTGGAAATTTATTACTACTACTACTACTACTACTATTATTATTATTATTTCGAGATAGGGTCTTTCTACACATCCTTGACTGTCCTGGAACTCTCTCTACAATGGCCAGGCTGGCCTTGAACCCACAGAGATCCGCTTGCTTCTGCCTCCTTCCTGAGTGCTGGGATTAAAGGTATGCACCACTATGCCCAATTCTTTACAGATAAAATCAAACACAATGAAATGAAGTTATTATGACTATTTATAGATGATAGCCAAAACCAAGGTGATACATCTGGAAGTCACAAAATGGCAAAGACTGCCTGCACTTTCCAGAAGCCAGGAGAGTAGTGCGGAATGGATTCTCCCTCTTAGAGGCACCGATCTTGCTGGCATCCATCCTGATTGCGGACTTCTGCCTACCACACCTCTGAGACAGTGAATTGTGTTATTTAAGCCATTAATCTGTGCTATTCATAATGGACACCCCAGAGAACGCTCAGCTCTACTACACGTGGTGGACTGGGCTTATCTTTTTTTCTTTTATTTTTGAGATTATAATATAATTACAGCGTTTTTCCCTTTCTTTCCCCACCCATTACTTTTCTCTTGAGTCCTGGCTGACTTTATGACTTCTGGCGCAGAGTGTGGGAGACATGATTACCTGCCAGACCTGGGCCAGAGTCTTATGATGCTTAGCAGCTTCCGTTTAGATCCTCTGAGAAACCATCTGCCATGCTGTAAGGAAGTCTAGACTGTTCTGCTGGTGACGTCCTGTGTGGCTGCAGCTGAATTTCCTTTTGCTGTGTCTAATTGATACCATATGGCAGCAGAACTGTCTAGTTAACTCAAAGAATTGTGAGAAATAAAGAGTTTTGGTTAAGCTACTAGGTTTGGGGGAGTTATGCAGTAACAGACACCTGAAGGTACATTTTCATTTATTCTGGCAAGCACTCCATTACCTCTCCCACTGTTTTCCTAAAACCTCCAGTTCTACCTTGCTACCCTTCTTCTGAATAGATTCTGAGTTTTCTGGCTCTCCATATTACTTCCTTTTATGTAGTAAGATGTTTTTTTCTCTTCTGGGGGGCCCACCACCCAGCTCCCAAATGAATCACACATGGAGGTTTATTATTAGTTATAAATGTCCAGCCTTAGCTTGGCTAGTTTCTTGCCAGCTTCTCTTAAATTAACCTGACTACCTTTTGCCTCTGGGCTTTTCCTGTTCTCTGACTTTTGTAAATCCTACTCTTATTCTGTGGCTTGCTGTGTAGCTGGATGACTGGGTGCTGGCCCCTGACATCCTCGTCTCCTTGTTCTCTTGCTCCCTCTTGGTTCTCCTATTTATACCCTCTGCCTGCCAGTTCTGCCTATCCTTGCTCCTGCCTCTGTATTGGCCATTCAGCTCTTTATTAGGACCATCAGGTGTTTTAGACAGACAAAGAATCACAGCTTCACAGAGTTAAACAAATGCAGTATAAACAAAAGTCACCATCTTAAAATAATATTCCACCACATTTTTACATACAAAGTTTTAGGGATTACTCTCATTGGCAGGGCCTGCATTGTGTGATCATCTTTGTAGATGGATGTTTCTTTGGGCTCCACTTCCTCTCAGAGTCCTCTCTGTCCCTGGAAGTCCCACCTAGCCTCTTTCTAGCTATTGGCGGTTCAGCTTTTTATTACACCAATCACAGCAATACATTTTAACACACTGTACAAATATCCCACAACATTTCTCCCCTTTTTGTCTAATAAAAAGGAAAGGTTTTAACTCTAATTATATTATAATTATATACAGTAAGTAACATTATATACAATAAGAACAATTATCAAGTAAGAATTACATTCACAATGTTCAATACATTTGTATTTGTCAAATTTTGAGAGATTATTCTATTATCTATCTCTATCTTAATGAGTCCACAGTTTTATACTTAAACCATTTTCCACTATAACTTGTATTACTATCCTAAAAAATCTTTTTAGATCTAAAAGCATCTTCTTAGATAAACAACTTAAGCTTTTACGTTTCCCAACCTTATAAACTTTACATCTCTTATGTAAGTTCCTTTTTTGAATTTGATATCAAAGAAAACTGTAAAACTATAACTATCTAGTCTTTAACTCCATCAAAGACCCAAGAAGGATACAATATTAATTGAGTAAACAGGAAGTGTAGAGCAAACAATTCCCAAAACTACAGAAACAACATAGACAGCTGACTACCTGGATAGTCACCCAAGTTCCTCTGCAAGTTGGGGCATCCATCTTTGGCTTACAGGCCTAGAATATTTGACAGACTTTTCTGAGAAGCAGGAATTTTGAAGAACTGTCCTACCTTGTCTTAGCAAAGTTGGCAGCTGCCTTCTTTTGTTTCCTCCTTGTCCAGTTTGGATGGTATACTGTCAGCAGTCAGTGCAAGGGTAGTTTCTTGCCCAGTGTATAACTTTGCCACAATAAAAGCAAACTCCATATGGAGGTTCTTTGATGTCCATTATCCTTTTTTGAAGCAAACTGGTGCTTCCAGGAGCAGACATGTCTCACTGCCACAAAAAGCCTTATGTTATTAAAACATTTAAAATGCCATTATCTATAGGTCTTTGAAGTATTTGGAGACCATCTATCCATCTAAAATGTATTTCTGTATGGCCTTGAAAACATACCTAGCAGGACTACAAGTTTTATTGTTATAGATGACTAGCTACTAGCCCAAATTTCTTAATTATCCTATGAGGTTTATAATAATAGCTTTTAAGGACTAGAACTTTACATTACATTTTTAAGTGAGCTGCATAGGTACAATACCTTAAACAGGACTAGAAACATATACAATACAACAAAGTAACCTTAAATTTGTATCACTATATAAAAATCCATACCAATGTAAAATATTTGAGACTAGTGGTTGTTCAAAAGTAGACTCAACAACCCATTCTTTTATCCCATCATTCTATATTCCCCCTTTTGCCCTTCAGAAAGAGATCCCTGAGTCTAATCTCCTTTGTTTAGCTTTTTTCCTGACCATCACCAACAACGACTTATATACAACCCCTGTAAATGATGATGAACATCCATAATCTATTGAATGACCAAACCACCCACCCCACCTGTTGGGAATGCGGATGTTGTGTTCTCTAGAGTGCTTCCATTTGTCTGGGGGTGATGGAATTTTTAGGGAACCCTGAGAAAATTGGGATAATGGTCAAGACCTGGGACAGCTAGCTGTATTATTTTTTGTTTAGTCTCTGTGTGATAGGAAGGTGTAGAGATTATCTGAATTCTTGGCTAGATAGTCTGTGAGGCTGGCCTGTGTCAGCTAGCAGCTTTGAAGTTGTTTTGGATGCAGAATTTTGAGGTAATTGCAGCAGAGGCATTCTGAGAGGCTGGATCACCTGAGCTACTTGTCTTTATCAGTGTCTGGTCCTTTTTTTTTTTCTGCAAACACACAAACTTTCAAAAGTAACATATATATCTACATTAACACGAGTATGGAACTTACAGTGTGGACAAGTCAGTTAAAGATTTTTTTCTTTATGTTTGAGCAGGTAAAAGGCATCTGATAACTTTACAAGTTTGTTTGGAACCAAACCTCCATCCATGCCATATGAAAGGATGGCATGTAAAAAATAAATTATGAGAACTCTGTAGCCAACAAGATTTATCATGTCTCACCCAGTCTCAAAGCTGTTTCCATAGTAGAGGGATGAGAATATATGTCACCTCTCCTGTAGTCTTTCTTGGCTTATTTTTCATGCCTCTAGTCAAGATTTTCAGGAGGTCTTCCCCCAAGCAAATCTTACCTTCATTAATTTTGAAAAGAACCATAACTTTTTGTTTCCTGTGGAAACAAAGGCGTAACCTCTCCCCAAATGCATCATATTTTCTGACTTCCATTTTGAAGTTAAGACATTCTTAAAATATATAGGTTGGTTTAATTGAGCAGTTTCATAATCCAATGTCTCTCAGCAGCTATTGTTTTTTTTATGTTAGCATTTAAACAATTCAAAGTCAATAAAGTATCATACAGGAACCAGATACCCTGTGTATTTCCCATCTTTATATGACTTATTTTTTATATTTATTTTTTCTTTAAAGACTTTACTTATTACTTTTAAACTATTTTTTCTGTGACTGTCTATACCCATTTTCTTTTCTTTCTTTAGCATCTAAGCACATTTTAAAACACACTGTACCTTTTTAGAGGTTTTCTGTGTCTGGACCTGGCTTTACTAAGCACCTGCAGGGTTCTCTGACTGCACGAGACAAATCTTAAACTGCCATGTCAGCTGCCACCTGACTCAGCTTAGTACATGGCACTGGCACATGGCTTTGGCTCCAGACCACAGGCAGTGGCCAGTATGTGCCTCTGTATGCCAAGCACTAGCTTGCCTGGGAGACTGCAGGACTAGGAAGCCATGTCCAGCTCCTTGTCTAGAATTTTTCTTAGCTTTCTCAGGCTCTACGTTTGGGTATTTGAACCTCCACATTGGATGCCATATGTAGACAGATTTTTCTTTTCGGCACAAGTTCACCAATAAACGACATGGAGGCTTATTAATTATGAAAGCTTGGCCTTAGTTTAGGCCTGTTTTTAACTAGTTCTTATAACTTAAATTAACCCATTTATATTAATCTACATTCTATCACGTGGCGTTATCTCTCTTCCATCTTGCACCTCCTGTTACCTCTCTGTGTCTCCTGGTGTCTCTGCCCTTCTTCCTCCCAGAGTCCTCTCTGTTTCCAGAAGTCCTGCCTAACCTTTCTAGCTATTGGCTTTTCAGCTTTTTATTACACCAATCACAGCAATACATTTCCACACAGTGTACAAATATCTCACACCACATCTTAGCTGCAAAGGAGCCTGGGAAAGAGAGGTTCTGGCTTTGAAGTAGGGATGTGGAGAAGGATTTGTGGCTTGGGAAGTTCCTCAAACATAGAAAAATATTCCCAAAGTTCTGGCACCTTGTGCTTCAGCCCTCTGGCTGGGGTCCTTTTATTTTACCCAGATAGAAATCATGGGTGAGTGCTTCCACCTGTGATCTTTGGCAGCTTCTGTATCCCCACCCCCGGTGTTTGACAATAATATGTGAAGCAGGAGGTAGGTAGGAGCCACAGTAGGCGGTACCCTATAGTGTTACAACCCAGGGCATTTGGGACCATCAGCTTTGCAAGTATTGTGATGTCTATTCTTGGCTGTCAACTTGACTGCATCTGGAATGAAGTGTGAATGCCTATTCTAATCTGGCTGCTTGAGGTGGGAAGACACACCTTTAATCCAGATCTTTAATTCAGATCTAATCTGGGCCACACTTTTTGCTGGAAGTCTATATAATATATAAGGACATGGAAGAAGGAAGCTTTTACTCCTTGACTGCTTGTCTTCCCTCTTGCTGGCAAGTCCATTTCTTCATTGGCATTGGAACCTACTTCTTCCGGATTCCAACATATACTGAAGACCAGCTGAGACATCCAGCCTTGTGGACTGGGCAACTACTGCTTCCTTGGACTTTCTGTTCATAGCCAGCCATTGTTGGCTTAGCTGGATTATAGCCCGTAAGTCATTCTGATAAATGAGAGGCAGCACAGGAAGGTGTTTCTCAGATGATGCATCAAGAACCAAATCTGTCTAGCTAGGAAACGAGCATTTGGGCCAATCACAACATATCTCATGTACAAATGGTGGTTTGGGTTTGCACCAATGATAGCAAACCTAACATACAAATGGTTATTTATGTTTACAGGTCTAGAATAGGTGTGGCAGTCCCTCTACTAGGCCACTAGGGGAAGTGTGTTCCCTCTGTCCTGGGTGGAGATGGTTGTGGGGTCATCTAAGTTCATTTGGACTTCAGATAGCAAAGAGTCTGCTACAAACTGAAACAGTCTTGCCTGACTTTGTGCCTTCAGGAGCCAGAAAAAAACAGGGCAATCTTTGTGTCCATGGAGTGTTCCAAACAGCTGCAACTGGCCTAAGGGTAGTTCACTTGGATGTTTGACTGGCAGTCTTTTGCTCAAAAAAAAAAAAAAAAAAATCAAGGCAGACAGAAAACAATAGAGACAGAATCCAGTAGCTGATAATTAGGGAGCAAAATCTCTCCATTACCCAACATTTTTGCTTACTGACAAGAACATAAATATCAGTAGTACCTTCAATAAGAACTTAAAAACTTATCATTAATAGTGATTTTTTTGTTTTTGTTTTTGTTTTTCAAGACAGGGTTTCTCTGTGTAGCCCTAACTGTCTTGGAACTTGCTCTGTAGTCCAGGTTGACCTCAGAGATCTGCTTGCCTCTGCCTCCAGAGTACTGGGATTAAAGGCATGTGCCACCATGCCCAACTAGTAGTAGCAATTTTAAAACAGTTTTAACAGTGCTTAATACCCACCTAGTACCCCAGGAATAGGTGAATCTTTCTTATCTGTGTCAGTTGGAACATGTGTATCTTTAATGGCATTTGGAGGGGAACTTATGACATGCTTGCCACACACAGCTCTGGGCCTGTCCACCTTCTGGTAGTAAATAGGGCCTTGTAATTCTTCTTCTTCACTCTCTATCCATATGGCTTCGACTTGAAGGACTGACTTTGGGCATCACCTCAGGGATTGCATTGGGATGGTATATGACCCAGTCAGAGCCAACTAAAGAAAAGAGGGTGTGGTCTGTGAGGATGGAGCCTAGAGTTGCTGACAACATGTTCTCACTGTAAGGAGCAGTTAGGAATAGGAAGACCAAGTCTGAATTTTTATTTATTTATTTTTTTGAGCCTTTGCTTACCTGAGTCAGTTATACTGCTGGGCTTTTCTGTTACATAAGTAACTAAATCCTCTGTTTATTTGTTCAAAAGCCATTTAAGTGGTTTCCTACCCAATGAGGCCAGATTAATATTTTTATTTAATACAACCCTTTGGGGCAGGTACTATTTATTAAGCCCATTTTACCTTTGAGGGAGCTGAAACAATAAGGCACTAAATAACTTGCCTAAGACCAAGTAACTACATAGAGGCAGAATTCACCCAAGGGCTTGAGCCCTTAAAGCCATCCTTAACCAGTCTACTCATTGGGGAGGAGGAAGGAGTCACAGAGGAAAGTGTGAAGTCTACCTGAGTTTAACCCCAGGAGGAGGTGGTATTTAAAAAAGGGGTGGGAAGAGGGACTTCAAGCTTGGTCAATGACAAGACCTTTTGAGTGAGAAGAAACTTCATATGAAATTCACTTGCCCCCGATTGAAGTTTGTTCCTAGGTGGCTCCCTCTGACAGGGAATATCAGATCCCATTTCTGCAAGGCCATGTCTGCTCTCTGGGCCTCCTTTTAAAACTCAGTTTTGGGGACTGGACCCAGAACTTTGGATATGTCAAAGTGTTCTTCTGCTGAGCTACACCCCTACTCCTTGTTCCTTTGAGACAGGCTTTCATTGTGTAGCTCAGCCTGGCCTTGAAGTTTGGTATGTAGCCAAGGCTAGCCTTGAACTCTGTAACCCTCCTGCCTTGGCCTCCTGAGGCTGGGATCACAAGTTATAATATCATCACATCCAGTTTCTCTCTTGGCTGAACCTATAGTGACCTGTGCTCAGCATCAGCCTGGTGTTCCAGGTTGAAATCAGGGGAGGGCACCCTCCTGAGACACAGCCCAAAGCGGGGGCTTTGCTGACACTAAGGACTTGTATTCCCTTGGAGCCAGTGCTGACCTGCTGTATTACCAATAAAACATGAAAACTGAACAGGGTGTAGAGTTGGCTAATTAGTTTCTCTCTCTCTCTCTCTCTCTCTCTCTCTCTCTCTCTCTCTCTCAGAGTGGGGTTCAAGACAGGATTTCTCTGTGTAGACCTGTGTAGTAGCCATCTGTAATAGCCCCTGTAATAGCCCTTCTTTGTGAGGCTTCTTGGGTCCAGAAGACTTGGCGGGTCCATACCTGAGAGGGGAGTGTGGATTGAGAAAGGGAGGGTAAAGACACTAAGGAAAAGAGAGACACAGGATAGAGTCAGGAAGACAATCTGGTGAATACTGAATGCACCAAGTTTATTTTTCAACATTCTTATGTACCCCAACCAAAAAGGGGAAGATGGCAAAAGACTTCTTTACTATGATACAAGGAAGAAACAGACTTTCTTCCTTAATTCTCCAAACATTTGGTAATGTTTAGTCTAAGGTAACCACACCTTAGACTAAGTTTCGAACTATCTGGCCTTGAGCGTTAAGAATAACCATATCTCAGACCAAGTCTCTTGTTATTAGGTGAGACACCCATGCCGCACCAAACATCCTACA
Organism: Cricetulus griseus; assembly: GCF_003668045.3. Taxonomy (NCBI): domain Eukaryota; kingdom Metazoa; phylum Chordata; class Mammalia; order Rodentia; family Cricetidae; genus Cricetulus; species Cricetulus griseus. The sequence continues at coordinate 47,109,354 of NC_048599.1, read as the reverse complement.
GTAGTCACGCCGTAGACCTTTAGGTCTTATCACTTTAACCATGGAAGAGTAGGGGTAGTTTTGAACTCTCTAACCTTATGCCAAGATGAAGCGAAGCGCCCGGACAGCCCCGACTGTCCTGGAACTTACTCTGTAGTCTAGGCTGGCCTTTAATTGAGAGATTCACCTGGTTCTACCTCCCAGGTACAAGGATTAAGCATTGGTTCTCAACCTGTGGGTTGTGACTCCTTTGGGGTCACATATCAGACATCCTGCATATCAAATATTTACATTATGACTCATAACAGTAGCAAAATTACAGTTAACGAAGTAGCAACGAAATAATTTTATGGTTGGGGTCACCACAACATTAGGAAGTCTCGAGAACAATCCCATTAATGGCATATGCCACCACTGTCCCGCTAACAAATAATTTCTAAGCAATTGTAATTTTTAAAAAAGAAAAAAAGTGCCACTTAATATTAACTTTAGCTTTCGTTAAAAGTTTGGTTTTTTTTTTTTTTAATAGGGAAATACACTTTTAAAAAAGGGCCACTTCAGACCGTGGGCCGGCCTGGCCGTGAGCGGGCTGGTTGGGATGCAAGTGCTCTTTCCCTTTCACCTTAGGTTCCGGGTTGACGTGGACACCCAACCGAGACCTGAGTGAGTAGAGGCAGCCCAGTACGAGAGGGGTTCTCTTTCCTTTCGAAAGGGCGGCTCCTGAGTCTGGGGAAACTGAGGCGGGCACGCTCTTACAGTGCCGGAAGACCTCGTTGGCTTTGCAGGGCGGGGCAGCGCAGGGCTGGCTCTGTTCCTAGGCAGATGGGTGGGTGAGGCGTCCCATTTGCGAGATAGGGGAGCACAGGTGCCTGTGCCCGCGGCGGCTCCAGGCCGGGTGGCCTCCGGCTCCCCGCCCCCGGTGGGCGGGCCCGGGGCGGAGCGCACAGGCGGGGTGGGCCGGGGACGCGAGGCGGAGCGGGGCCCCCGCACAGGCCGCGGCGGCTGGCTCGGCCCTACGGTCCCAGCGGCGGCTGCAGGAGGAAGCCCGGCGGCTGCGGAGGAGGGGAGGCGGAGAGGCCGAGGCCGCTCGCGAAGACGCTCCCCGGCTCCGCAGGGAAAGGTACGGCGCGGCCTCCCCGGCCCGGGCGCAGGCAGCCACGGCGCCGGGCAGGCGAGGGGCTTCCCGAGGAGGCCGGCGGTGGGCAGAGGCGGCTGTCCCGGGCGGCCGCGACCTCGGGGTCCGGGCCGCATCTCCCGGGTGCTCGGCACGGCGGCGCAGACAAAGCCGGCTAGACACTCGGGCGGCCCGGAGGGTGCGCGCTGGGGAGCGGAGAGAGCGCAGCTGGCGGCGGCGGCAGGGGCCCGGTGTCCGCGGGTCTCTGTGGGACAGCGAGAAGAATGGGGAGCAGCTTTCCCGAGGGCCGACCCGGGGCTCGCAGTCTGCCCCAGGCTTGGCGAAAGGCAGGGGGAGTTGGAGCAGTCGCTTTGCCGGGAAGGGGTGTCGAGGCCGGCTGTCTGCCTGGGGGTGGCGCGGCTGTGGAGCAGGTGAGCGGTCCGCGGACCTCTCGGATCTTACACCAGGAGAAAGCACCGCACAGTGACTGGTCCTTCTTCCAGCCATACCTACAGGTTGTTGGAGGAACCTACTGATAGTGTCACAGCATGGTTCTGCCTGGGGTCCACTTGGGGGAAACAGCAGGCGCTGAGTGGAGGTAGCGGGGCTGGGGGTAAATGGAGGGTCAAGAACGTATTTGCCTTCTGCTACCTCTTACAGAGGAAGGGTTTTTACAAGGCCCAAAGGGCCGTGCTTCCTCGTAGGTTCCTGGGCCCTATGACCATCCCTTATGTGTCCCCCAGGTTTCTTACCCAGCAGGTTGTGAGAACAGGCTTATGTCCTTCCTCTCATTTCAGAGTCTCTTTTGGCGTTGATCCTCACCCCCTGGAAGCCAGGGAGCCAATTCCCATTACAGCGTATCTTCCTCCGAAGTTCCATCCTTAGCAGTGGCCCTAAGAGGCACCCAGGGTCTCCAGTGACTGGCCACTCTCTCAGGCTTTGCCCACCTTGCAGGTCTCCTAAAAGCTCTGTCCCAAAGTTGTATCCTTCCCCGGGCTCTCCAGTTCTCTCTCCTGCCTGTCTGCCTTAGCCTGCTTTCCTACAGTCACTTCACTTAGCTCTTAAATGTTGGAAGGCTGCAGGGCTCTGTTTTCAGCACCCCCTTTCCTGGTTCCCCTTCTCCCCATCCCCTGTTCACTTCCTACCCCAGTTTTCATTCTTTCTTATGATTAAAAAAATTTATGAACACAAGTATATCATTTTTGATTTGTTTTATGTGCATTGTTATTTTGCCTGCATGGATATCTGTGTGAGGGTGTCTGATCTCCTGGAACTGGAGTTACAGACAGTTGTGAGCTGCCATATAGGTGCTGGGAATTGAACCCCAGGTCCTCTGGAAGAACAGCCAGTGCTCTTAACCGATGACCCACCTCTCCAGCCTCAAACACAAAGATCTTAAGTGTTTCATGCTCATGATTTTGAATAACAGATTTTGTCTCTGGCCCCAGCTGGGTCATATCACTCTTCTGATTGTTTATCACGTCCTGGTTGACAGAAAACTAATGTGGTTGAAGCAGGATCCTGACAACACTGGAGACAGGAACCTCTCAGGTCCTGCCATCTGAAAATGGCTGGTAATCTACCCATCTTTTAGGACAGGCAGAATGAACTCCTTTCTGCCCACCCTGCACAGCCAGTCCCAGAACAAGGACTTTGGGCTCTTTCCACAAAGCCCATCTAGGATCCATTCTCCATGCTCTGATTCTGCTGCTGTCACCTCAGGCTACTGTTCCATGCCAAGCCACCTTTTAAGTCTCCCAAAGCACTCTAGTAGCCCTCTCTCAGAGCTCCCATTCACCTTCTTCACATCTATTTTTAACAGAGTAGCAAGAGTCACATAGAACATTTTGATCAGATCATTTTATTCCTTGATGGCTTATTACGCTTGAATAAAATCTCAAAGCCTTCCCATGGCCTCTCTGACCCTCTGTCATGTAGCCATTGATGACCTCCCAGCCTATTTGACTCTTGTCCCCTTTATAGTCTCCCTGGCAGACAAATTGAGTTACACCTGTCTCTTCAACATCCTAAGCTTTTCCCTGTCCCAAAGACTTTGCTTGTGATGTCTACCTTGACTTGAAGATTATTTTCCAGGGCTTTTTCTGGTACATGATTGGCTTATATTTTTTAGTTCTAAATTTAAATATAGCCCCCTCAGATACCAGCCTAGCCTATGGAGAAGGCCCCTCCTCTACACGTGATTCTCCATAGAACTTGCTTTACTTTCTTCATTTTATGTTTCAGAGTTGCTAACCCCCTGTTACAGTTGTCTTGATTTTATTTGGTCTTCTTAAGGGCTAGAACCTTGACTGGCTGGCCCATTGCAGGTCTCCTAAAAGCTCTGTCTGTTGACAAGTTGGCCCATTACTGTATCTGAAGCATCTTGCTTGGTGCCCTGTAGGTACCACTCAGGAAATACTGAGCCAAAAAGTTGAGGTTGTGCTAGGCAGAAAGACATGGGCGTTACAATTAGCACAGGAGACTCCTGCAGCCTTAAGTGATCCTGAAGAGTTTTATTTCCACAAAAGCAGTTGTGAAAATTGCTGCAAGAATGTGAGCCAGCCAGGAGGATGTGAAAAAGGGAAGCTGAGAAGATATGGGTACCTTGAGGTCATTCCTGTCTAAAAAAGGAGACCAGGCGTGTGGGGATCAGGGAGGGTTGCAGCTAAGTGATTTCCTTTGCTTCCTTGCCTGGAAATCAAGGTGTACCTGTGTTTGAGACAGTGAGTATGTGGGATGTAGGAAGCAGGGTCTCTAATTCAGGACATGGGGACAGCCTGGGATTTAGTTCCATCTACTCTGTTGGGTGGCTTCTGCATGCTTAAACCCAGGGGGCCAGGGAGCTGAGAGGAAGAAGAAGCTGGGGTTGGGGGAATGCATTTTTATGAACCCTCATCTTGCTATCCACAGAACGGTCAATGGAGTGTTGAATCATGGGGCCAATACTTCAGAGGGGGAGAGCCAGGGGACCTCTGATATGGAAGATAGGGGTACCTAGGCTAGACCCCAAAGTCATACTGTGAGTCAAGTAGTGGAGTTAGGAGTTAACAGTTCATATTTGGGCTAGGATGGCATATCTGGGAAATACCATGAACTGGCATAGGTGGGAGCAAAGAGGACAAAGAGGAAATTTGGCGGAGGGCAAGTGGATTGGCAAGGTCCTAGCGTGCTCAGTGGGCACTAGGTATCGCCTAAGGACTCTTCAGATTGACTCTAATGCTCCTAGCAACTTACGTGGTTGTCCTTTCTTCCATTTTATTGAGGACAGACTGGAGGTATAGGAAGTACAACAACTAATAGTGGCTGAGTGAGGTCTGAACCCAAACCATCTGCCTGTGGAATCCAGGCCTCTTGGATTTGGACCAGTGAAGGGCTTCTTAACAAACAGGGCCTTTCCTGCCTTGAAGGGTGCCTGATACCCTTTAAAGCAGGAGTCTTGCTTGGGGTGGACTGCCAAGATTCTCTGCTTCTGGCCTCACTCTCTTCTGGGTTAGGTGATTGGGGCTCATGCGCACTGATATCAGGGTTCTGGGGGGATGACTTGTGCTTCTAGTCTTAACATTAATTAGAATGTCACCTCTTAGTTTATGTCCCTGTCACTGTTTCTTTGAATTCCCCCTCCCTGGAGAGGACAAAGCTCAATGGGGCTCCAGAGACAAGCTGGCCTTTTCATGATCCCGCCTAGAACAATAAGGCAGTGCTTCAAGCTTGACTCCTGGGAGTCCAGCTGGAGTCTGAGGTAGGCTGGATAGGATATGAGTTCAGAGCTGAGGGATAAAGACGACGGATTGGGAGTGGCATTGGCCTCGTTTTGCCTTGCTGTAAAATGGGATGAGAGAGACATTTTTCTCTGCTGCTGGAGGCGGTGGAGGTCAGCAGTTTTAAAGGGTGCCAGTTCTGGGGTCCAGGCCAAGGCAGCTGTGCCTGTGAGCCTTTTCCGGGATACATCCAGATAAATGACCACCTTTAGGGTATGGGGTGGCCGAGGAGGGGCTGCTGACCACATGGGATGATGTTTATTACAAATTCTGAGCCCCAGAGTTTAGAGGATCTGTTCTTCCACTTGGGCAGATCCCTCATCTCCTCCCAAGAAGAGAAAGTAGGATTGTTGAACATTCTCTTCTGCATTTGGGGAAACTGAGGCACACACCAAGTACATTGCTGTAGTTGTCAGTAGGTTCATGGAGGAGGCCTGTCTGTGCCTGCATCCTAGTTTGCTGAGTTGAATTGGAAGCTAGTGAGGAGCCTGTGCTGGACACTGGATCTTCTTAGATGTCATTGGCATCTGGAATCTCCTGTGCCCAGCCTTGTGTTCAGAGGCAACAGGGACAAAGGGCGAGGTCCTCACTGTTCAGGAAATAAAAGAGCCAGCCATGCCAGGTGCACTTTGGAGAAGCTTCCTGGAAGAAGCTGTGCTGTGAGAGTGTCTCGAAGCCCGTCAGAGGACTGGTGGCATTTCCAGAGTGGAAAAGGAGGTCAGGCCTGGGGAAGTGGGTTGAAGCCAGGCTGGGAAAAGTTTGATTGCCCAGCTGCAGAACCTGGACTTATACCAGGCCCCAGGGAACCACCGAAGGTTACAGGCCATGGCTGTCACAATACGATTAGAGCTGTGGTTAAAAAAAAAAAAAAAATGCTTCTCAGACTTGAGCACAGATACACCACCTGTTCAATTTACTAAAGTGCAGGTCAGTCCTGTCTGAATGAGTGGGTCCAGGGCAAGGTCTGGGAACATGCATTTCCCCCCTTTCCTTTTCGGCCTCTCTTTTTCTCTCTCTTGAGACAGGGTCTCACTCTGTAGCTGTTCTGGATAGAACTCCCTACATAGAACAAACTGGCCTCCAACTCACAGAGACCTTCCTGTCCCTGCCTCCAGAGTGCTGGGATTAAAGGTGTGCCCCACGCCTGGTTAAGACTGGATTTTTAAGAGCATAGGCTGTGCAGAATTGCTACTCCATTGGCCACATATCAGTACAGCGAATTTAGACCTGTGTCCTGCCTGTGTGACAGGCTCAGTTTAGATGGCACCTACAGGAGGTTCCCTCAGGCCCTTGTGGGGTGTTTTGGCAGAGTTCAGGGAGCAGCCTCTGTGGGGAAAGGAGCCAATGGAGGAGGTGCAGAGAGACCTGTAGAGGATGCTTGTGGGTGGCCTGCATGGAAGTAAGGCTAGATGAGGGACCTATGGGCACTTGGGTCTCAGGAGCTGGCAGCACAGGCCTGATTTTTTGCAGTTCCAAGACTACAGCTGGGTGTCTGGGGTTACTGGGTCTTACACAGAGTGACATGTAGATGACAGGCAGGGCACCTTATCTCTGCCTGCAGCCTAGCCTGGTGGGGGAGCCAATCTGGGAAGGGCACCCTTCCTCTAGCCAGGGTGGAGCGAGAGATTGGGGCTGCAGCTGCCTTCAGCTCCAGGACAGCCGACACTTCTGACAAGTCCTCTGTCTTCCTCAAGCGTGCACTCGCCTTCCCTTTGGCCCTGTGGGAGCCCCTGTAGCTGCTGTTGATGGTCACATGAGCTGTGGTTGTGGTCGTACTCTGTGCTGGTCACCTCCCCAGTGTGTTTGGGAGTCAGGGCCTGGGCTGAACCACTACAGGCAAGTGTCTACTCCCTTTTGCCACCTCAGTTTCCTTGTCTGTAAACAGAGAGGTTCTGTTCCCCTGTGGAGTGATGTCACAGAGTTTGTTGGGTGGGGCACTGTGTATTTCCAGAGTAGGAGCTTAATACACCTAAGTCCTCGTTTACCATTAAAAGTTGTGAGCTAATGATGCAGTAGAGTGAGTAATTTGTGTGGAAAACTGGCTGCTTTGGGCTGTCCCAAGGCTTCTTGCTGTCCTGGCTCAACATAGCTTAGAGTCAGTTGAGGTCCCATTAGATGCTGGCACCACCAGCATGCAGTCACCACTGTCCGGCAAAAGGTGGGAGGATAGACACTGAAGGTGAATGCCACCGTGTGCCCAGAGGGGCTGGCAGGGCTGGGGCTGGCCTGCTTTTAGGTTGAGCTCTGCAGGTGTTCTACCAACGCTTCAAAAGAGAGTATAGTCAAGCCTGTCTCCCCATTTTGCCAGGCCTTCCTGAAGGGTGAGGGGGATACCATTTCTCTAAGCCTTAGGGATTAGGAAAAGAATAAGAGAAGAAATTGGCAGGTCTGCTCTACCATCCTGTTGGGTGGGTCATGCTGTGTTTATGAAAATTGGAGGTCCAGACAAGTTATATAGGAAAGAAAGAAGAGCTCATGTTTCTCAAGCTGATTTGGCTAAGGAAATATGTGTTTTTAAAGGTTTCCCAATAGCTTTCCAAGCAGGAGAATCCCCTTTGGGAATGGCAGGTGTGGATGGATGGGGCTCACTGGAAGCCACAAACGTGGATGGTGGGCGGGCTCAGTTTGGAAGGAAAGGAAGGGTTGAAGGCTAGCTTCCTGAGAGACACGCTTGGTGGGACAGTGGGTGAACACAAAGGGCTTGGCAGAGGGAGGGATAGGCTAGATGGATCCCAGGCCCAGAGCTGGTTTTGGACTCTTGTGGTCTCTGTTCTCTTTGTTGGGTGAATGTTTGAGGGACCCAGAAGGACTAATCTGATGCCCAGGACCTGATGAACAGGTTCGGATCTTTTAATTCTTGGGGGGGGGGCACTTCTGCCAGTGTCACACTACCTGCCACTTTCTTGATGTACTCCTCTTTCACCCTCTCATTCAGAAGTTACATGAGCAGGGTCATGATCTCTGGGCAAGAGGCTGAACCTCCCTGTGACTCAGTTTCTTATTTATGCCTCAGGGATAATATTACCTCCTTTGAAGGGCTGTGTGACATGGAGCCCCGACTTGCAGGTTTCACTCGTGTGATTAACAAATGGATGGAAGTGATATATGTCTCCAGGAAAGACCCAAGGAAGGGCCTACCTTGGGTAAGAGAGACACAAAAGCCAGCAGAGACACCCCCAAGGCGGGGGTGGAGTCCTGCTAGACCAGTACAGTGCTGAGAAAAAGGAAGAGTGTGTGTGGGGGGGGGCTATGGCAGCAGGAACTGGCTTCAGGAGTAGTGGCCCATGGGGTGAGGAAGTAGGGGAGGGGTAAGATATCACAGGTTTGGTCCTGGGGGCCAGAGGGTCTCTGTGAGAAAACAGCTGCCAAGCAGGACATGGTGTTAACTGCATGTAAGCCCACTGGTAGGAAGCAGCCAAGAGTTTCAGGTTGGGGTATATAGTGAGAGACCCTATTTCAAAACTTAAATCAAAACAAACAAAAAATAGCAACAACAAAAAACAACAAAAAGTAAGAGACTGATAGGAGCCTGTCTTAGTTACTTAGGCCTTGGGGAGCCAGGTGAGAAACATGGTAGTGTACACAGTGAAGAGGTGGGGTACAGGAATCCCCAGTATCTGTGCCCCTGCATGGCTCAAAGTGTGGGGAGTGGTTGCTTATGTGACCCTGAGTCTCAGATTCTATCATTCTGCAAAATATCAGGAGTCTCAGTCTGTGACCTTCTCAGAGTGGGTGTGGTCTGCACAGGATGATGATGAGGAGGTATTCTGGGGTACCTGCTCCCCATCTCCCTGTGACAGTCTAAGCTCTCCCACCCTTCCCCTGCACATCTGCAGCCTGAAGACTCTTTGATCTGCAGCTCAGGTGGGGAGACAGGGTGTGGCATCCCAGCAGTCCTAGAGGACGGGCCAGACTGACTCTTGCAGTGTCAGGTGCTGACAAGCTGGTGCTGATGCCTTGGGCCCCCTGGGAAGTCTGGGCAGAGGATGCTCAGTGGGGCTTCCCACCAGCCTCAGCCGAGTTCTATGATACGTTGTGTCCCTGTGTCCTTTGCCCTAGCTCTTGATCAGGCTGGAGCCCTAAGCTCTCTGCAAGTCCAGGGGTAGAGGGCCAAGGTTAGAGGTTGAAGAAAAGCATTTTCATTTAGGCATAGCTGGGTGACCTGGTGTGGGGTCTAATACTCCTGCCGTTCAGTCATCTGTCTGCTTAGGGAAAAGTGTTAAGGCCAGTATGATTTAAGGTCAGGAGAAGCCTTACTTGGAAGTGAGTTGGGATTTATTAGAAAACAAAGAACTTAGCCACCTCTGCCAGCTATGAGCTAGTTCCTGCCCCACCCCCATCTTCATGGGCTACTACTGCCTTGTTTCACAGAAAGGGGACACTGGTCAAACCCAAGTTCTGCTTCATCTGGCTTGATGTTCTCTTGTCATCCAGTATCTCCCTCAGAACCTGCACCTAAACCTTCAACTGTACCCCACCCCTACTCTGCCTGTCTTCTTGCTGTCTTGATTCTGGGGTTGAGGGTGTTGTCTATGGAAGGCTACTAAAACCCTAGACTCCAAATAAATAGATTTTAGGATAATGGTGGCAGGAGACACCTAGGATGGCCTGCAGGCAAACACTTTGAAGAAAGTGTTAAAAGAACTTTCATTATTCAGTACACAGGACTCTCACTCTCCTTAACTTTGGTAAATTAACACAAAACCATACATAATGCAAAACTTCGTGAGTTACACAGGAAGGGTTTGGAGTTTGGAGAGTAGCTTTGGGAAAGATAATGGAACAACACCCTGACCAAAATGAGAGTGAGCCCCAGGCATAGTCTCACAAGATGACTTATATGACCTTTCTGTGTCTGTAATATGGAGTCGATGCTGTGAGGACCAGAACCTTCCGCAGGAAGGTGTTTAGCACTACACTCTGTGCCTTCAACTCCCTCCATAAAAAATAGTGACAACAATGACAGAATGCTTTGAGAGACCTTTGACTTTAAAAGCAGGGAGTTACTGAGTCTCTTTGAACTTAACAGAAAGACTTGAAGGGTATGTCTGTTGCATAAAATCAGTGTCTAAGCTCCCCAGGTGTTTTATGGGCTAAGTTGTGACTGGCCCTAGACCCAGCTGTGGCCTTTGCTGGCAACACCATTGGCTTTGCATACTGCTTGCTTGTGTATTGAATGGATAGGGTGAAGAGCCTTTCATTGGCTGGTCTCATGCATTTGCTAGCACCCTAAACTCACCAGGAGGGGGAAGTCTTGGGCTAGTGAGAGAGGTGACTGTCTAGTGGGGATCATGGATTGTCACTCTTGGAGTTTCCATTTGACCTGGCAAAGTAACATTGCCTTATCCTGTACCCTGTTTATGCAGGAGAAACCAAGGTAAAGGCTTGAGTTTGACAGTGTGTGCTTGGCAAGCCTAAGCTAATTCCTGGGGCAGGGAGACTAGAGTGGTATGTAGCCCACTCTGTCAAGCACCCAGGCCATGAGGTAGCTGGCCTCCTAGTGACAGTCCCAAGTTCAGGCAACTGGGGTGAGTTGCCAGGCTTTGAGTGACTCTTCCCAGCCCCAAGTGCCTGGCATAATGTGTACAGCGTCAGTATACGGAGAGGGGTAGGATAGGAGAAGTGTGGAGCTTGGAGCAACTCTTGGGATTGCGGCCCTGGGTGGGGGTGGTGAGGGTGAGGGCCTGGGAACTTGGTAAAGATTGAGTCTGACCCTGCTGTGGCCTCCGTTTGCTCTCTTCAGCCCTCCTAGGCCTTTTCCCTCATCTGTACAGTGGGTGGATGTAGTGAATGGAAAACCCAGCCCAGAGTTTGGTATAAAATATAAGAATCAAATAGCAGTTTGTCTGCTCATCTGTTGTTGGATTGGGGGGTTCTTTTGTTAATTTAAATACTTTTTGGCATCATGTTCCTCAGCTTTGTAATTTGTGTTGTAATGGTGGGGGTGGGCTTTGGTAGTTTTGCTAGGATGGGGTTTATTGAAGACAAGGACTCCCTCCTTGCAAATGCTCCTCAGATTCAGCAGACCTCAGACAGTCCTGCTGTTGTCGCGCTGAAGGGTTTTGCATGCAAGGAGCACAAGTCTCAGGCTGGGTGAAGTGGAGGCTCTGTGACTCAGGAGAGAGGATGGGCTTGCTGGACCGTCCCTCACTGTCAGGCACAGTTGGGCTTTGTGCAGAGTCACGAGGGCCACTGAGGGATGAGGGGGAGCTGAGTAGCTGAGCTGTGTTCCACAGCCTCAGTTCTTGCGAGTGGTTCTGAAAGAGTCAGCAGAAAGTGCTGACTGTGCTAGTCTCCTTTGCCCCAGTGCTGTGGCCAGTGTGTGGGAAGGGAGAGGAAAGAAGCTCATGAGGAAGCCACCCCTTCATCTGCCAGCTTACACCTCCTAGGTGCCCTTCGTTCAATGTTCACCAAGGGTAGATCTATCTCTGTTGCATCTGGCCCTGGGCACGATGACTCACATCCGGGGTGGACTGGCCTGTGTCTGCAGGTGATGCTGGGTGCGTTTGCCTCTTGCTGTAGGTGGTGCCTAGTCAGTGCAGGTGATGCCCAGTGCGGTTCTGCTGTGTTTGGGGGTGTGTGCACTAGGGGCTGTGCCCTGCAGAAGCTTGTTCACCTCTGGTGATGACCCCAGCCAGAGAAGAGAGCCCAGGCTTCACCCCTCAATCTGTGGAGCCTGCATTGTGGTATTTGGTCTTGGGTAGGTTTTGATCTTTCCCACAATCTAGACTTATGAGGGGTAACATGGTCAGCTCGATGACAAAGAACTAGTCTGGGTTTATCCCAGCAGTGTCACGACTGGTCACTGAAGTCATGCTGGCCTGCCTTGCCTTGACTCCACATCCTCTCTCTTTGTAAGTTCCGGGAGGTCCACACAGCATTCTCACTTCCTCTGAGCCAGTGCCTTCACTGTCCCCCCACCCTGACTTCTTTCTTTGTGGCTCTTGTACGCTCTGACCTGTCAGGTTCTTAAGGGGACAGCTCTAGCTTTTCTGTATTCCTGGTGCCTAGGGCTGCCACAGAGTAGCACTCATTAAAAACTGCTCAATGAATAAAAGATTTGTCCCTACCACCTGGCTCTGGTTCAACATGGATTTCTCTCACACTTTGTGAGTGCTCTTCAGATCTGCCCAGCCCAAGCCCAGAATGCCTCTGTGAATTAATAAGAAATTCACATCCCACCCACATGCCCTGTGCCCACCCAGATTCCACAGCTACTGGGACACAGCCTGTGGAGACTGATGCTATATGCTGTTGGTTGAGTGACTATATGCCTCCTTCCCTTTGGAGGGTAGGGATGGAGAATTCTGCTCATGGGGCATTCTGTCATCCCTCGGGTGGACCTGGACTCTCCCTGGGAGTAGTACAGGGCTTGCCTGTGTGGCTGTCTCTGTGAGGCTCATGGGTGTGACTTAAGACCCTGAAGAGAAGGTGGGATGCATCCTCCCCTGAGATGTCTATTCCCAACTCCCCAGGCATGAAGGTCAGGTGAATGAATCTGGGAGCTGGGGCGTCAGGGCTCAGCAGGAGACTTTTGGTAGGGAGGACAGGGGGCGCCCTGATCTCATGTGGAGAGTTTTCTTTCATCAACAGTGCCTCTAAGCATCACCATTTGGGACCAGAACCGACTCCTTCCCAGACTGTATTAGGATCCTCAGTCTGGATCTTAGCTGCCTCCTGTACCTTGGAGTTAACCGGCTGTGAACCTCAGGGCAGCCCTGTCTCTACAATTTGATGCTGTGTCCTCCCCAGGGTCAGATGCAGTACAAAGCAAGGCTGACTCTTGTAGGAGACAAAATGTGTAAATAAAGGTCTCACCGAGTCCTTTGGATGGGGAGGATCCAGACCGGGCAAGTGTGATGGCTGTTCCCACTTCAGGGACAAGAAAAGGCTCTTCAAGCTTGTTCAGTTAGACCCAGCTCTGTGTCCTGGGCCCTCTCCTGCAGGGAAAGTATCTCTGCAGAAGCTGTGGAGGAAAGGATGGATGTGATGGTAAGGACATTCATGGCTTGAGGTATATCCAGACCTGGGCTGCAGAGGACTTTGGAAGCCGGGCAGTGACAACATAAAGCTGCTCTGGCCTCAGCTTTGCCAGCCTCCTCCTCTGATGCTGCACCCCCTGGAGTCTCTGCATTTGGAGCCTGCACCTGAAATAGCTTCATAGGTGACCCTAAAATAATACCCATGCTTGGGCCCCATTCCATGGAGTCCAACTTAAACAAGGTGTGGTAAGTATAGGTGTTAGTAGACATCCCCTGGGGAATGTGATGTTCCTGTCAGTGCACCTGGCTTCTAGTTCTGCTTTTCAGAAGGGAGGGGCTGGAGCTCCTGAGTGATGGAGGTGCTACCCCCGGATCTCCCTCACCCTCAAGGCTTCCTGGATAGGAAACTGAAGATTATTCATTATCTATTTCTGGGCAATAAATTACTTCAACACTAGTAGTTCTAAAACAGTGAAATCATCACCTGTAGCTCATCTGTGAGTCAGGAATGGGGAGGTAGTTGAGCTAGGTGGCTCTGGCTCAGGGTCTCCCAGGAGGCTGCAGGCCTCCTGAAGGCTGGGGGTGGGGTGGGGTGGGGTGGGGGGGGGTGGGGTGGAGGATCTACTTCCATGGTGGGCCACGCCTGCTTGGCAGGATAGCATGGCCACTGTGTCTTTTATAACCCAGTGTTTGATGTCACATTTTATCATTTCTGCAATATCCTCTTAGCTACAAAGGTCAGGTGAAGAGGAGAGGGCTGCACTAGGGCATGAGTGCCGGAAGTCAGCACTCATGAGCTCTGGCCTGGGAGGTCCAAGCTCCAGCAGTAGGTGGGTTATGGGCTGACCTTACTCTCCCTCCATGTTCTCTCCCTCACCACGAGACAACAGGAGTGTCTGTGGAATGGGTAGCTCAGTCAGGATTCACATTCCTCTTTGAAATTACTTAATATGAGAGGAGGGCTTGTGACCCTTCCTGGGTGGGCTTGCTTCCTCCAAGCTCCACCTACATATTTTCACCTGGTTCAGTCTTCTCTATGGTGACTCCCACTCTGTACAGGTGGGGACCTGTGGAAGAATAAAGAAATATTGCTGCTATGTGCTCTGCACGCATTGTCACACAACCCATTTTACTGATGAGGTCACTTGTCTTAGGTTTCTATTGTTGTGATAAAACACTGACCAAAACTTAACCCGAGGAAGAAAGGATTTATTTGGCTTACATGTCCTGAGTCACAGCTCACAGAAGAAAGCCAAGACAGGAACTGAAGCAAAGGCTGTGGAGGAGTGCTGCTTACTGGCTTGCTCCTCATGCTTGCTTAGCCTGCTTTCTTACAGAACCCAGGACCACTTTTTCAGGGATAGGACCACAATAATGGGCTGGGTCTCCCATCCCACATCGTTAATCAAGAAAATGCTGCTGGGCATTGGTGGCGCATGCCTTTAATCCCAGCCCTCGGGAGGCAGGGGCAGACAGATCTCTGTGAGTTCAAGACCAGCCTGGTCTACAAGAGCTAGTTCCAGGACAGCCTGTCTCAAAAAACCAAAAAAAAAAAAAAAAAAAAAAAAAAAAAAAAATGCCGTACAGACTTGCCTTATAGGCAACCTGATGGAGGCATTTTCTCAGGTGAGGTTCCTCGTCACAGATAACTCTCGCTTGTGTCAAATTCACAAAAAAACAAAAGCCACCTAACCTGTCACTCACCTAGTAGGGGGTGGAAATTCAAATTATTGATATTGAAAAGTTGGTGATCACATCTCAGAACATACATGAAAACTGTGGTGCTACAGTTGTCCTGTAGGAGGGACTGTTTGTGATTATAAGTGTAAGAGAATGAGCTTTGGTGATCTCCCAACTAGGCTTCTTATTGGGTCTGCCCATTCAAGGAGCTATGACAGTGCCTTATGTTTGTTCTGCTTTGCAGTGTAGCAGGAAATTAAGTCTGGCCCAGGGTGCTCACCCCTCCCCAGTGTACCTCCCACCCCATCCACTTGTTCCATGAGGGAGGTGTGTTCAGTGTGTGTGTGTGTGTGTGTGTGTGTGTGTGTGTGTGTGTGTGTGTGTTATGTCCTGCCAGTCAAGGACTGCCAAGAGTGCCTGGCTCCCCTCTTCTCTTCTGAAATGGGGTTACAAGGAGCTTTGTGAAGTTGTCCTTTCCAGAATTACATTTTGAGGGAAGAGAGGTGCTGGGAGAGAAGCCAGGCACCAGGAGGAAGCTGGGACCTTGGTTGTCATCAGGGCTTCTGCTGGTCTGAGAAATGAGGTCCCTCTACTATTTCCCTGTCATGAACCTGGGGTTGCCTAATGACCATTGAATATGGGGAGGGTGGTTGGGCAGAGTCAGGATTGAGGGGCTCAGACTCAGTTGGGATTAGGCTGGGAGTTAAGTTGTGGGTATTTGATTGACACCAAGGTTCTGTTGGGTTGAGGCTGGGCTCTGAGCTAAGACAAAGCTTTGGGTTCCTTTAGATGGCAGTGGAGCTTTATGATGTTTGAGGGTGACTCCATCCTCTATAATAGCCCTTTGGGGACCTTCCTTCCTTGACCTTTCTTTGTGAGGTAGCACTTGTAGGTGGCCACACGTCTCTCCTGTGTTTGTTTCATTCTACCTGCCGTCCACAAGTAGGTAGACCTCCCCACTTACAGATAGAGAAGTTTGAAGACTGGCAGTGTCTGATGGGGCTGCAGGACATGGCACCAGGAGCTGGGAGCATATGTGATATTCCTGGGATGAGTTCAGAAGTGTTGGCCAAATGGGGCCAAAAGAAAGGCAGGCCCTAGCTTAGGAATTGCTTAGCAAGCAAGTAGGATATGGAGTTGGACTGCCCTGTTCTGCCCACTGTGTTCACACCTCTATTCCTGCTATTCCTGTCCATTGGCCTGGCCCTTCTGGTTTGGTGGTGCTGCTCAGAATACTCATTGGCAAGAAGGCTGGGAAGGGTCTGGCTGGGAGGCTGGGGCAGCCTGCCCTAGACTGGAGGGCGGGAGGAGGCTTGCGCAGACACAGAGCCCCTTTGTTTGCCAGCACAGCAAGGCAGCTGGTGTGGGATTTCTGGGAGTTTTTTTTTCCCCTGTCTTTTTTTTTACCTTAGAAGAATAATTGCATTGTCTAGGGGGGTCTCTGGACTTCAAATCCTTCTGCAGACCTGCCAGGCAGCCCAAAGATGTTCCCCTGGATCAGCCCCAGCTCTCTTCCTTCCTTCCTTCCTTCCTTCCTTCCTTCCTTCCTTCCTTCCTTCCTTCCTTCCTTCTCTATTTCCTCCTGTTGGAAGCTTGGAAAGAGTATCCCTATGGGGAAGAGGAAGCTGGCTACTGCCACAGGCCACTAGTCCTACCCGTTGGGAGAGTCAAGAAGTCTACAGGGCTGGTTGCGGAGGGTGCAGATATTCTGTTTCCTGTAGCTGAGGGCAGGCACCCTGAGTCCTGCATAGATCTCTCATGAGCAAACATTGGGCTTGAGGGAGGGGAAGGATGCTGGGTAGAAGCAATGACCTAGTTTGGAGGGCTTCATCTGATGTGATCCTAGACTCTACAGGGGATGAGTTGAGGAGGGTGTTGGCGACCCAGAGACTTACTTTTCTACAGGCAGCAGACAAAGAAATCCAGACTGAGGTGACCTGTGGAAAGAACAGCATCTCCGTCACCCTAGGGAGTAACTCATGTTTAGAGGGTCCAGGATGGGTAACAGTTTTTGTGTCTTTGAAAGTTGTGGGAGTAAGATGTTTGAAACCCGTGGTTGCTGGTGGCGTATTTTCAGCAGCAACCACAGCTGGGGAGCAGTGGCCTATGGATTAGTGAGAGAGGCAAAGATGGTCCCAGTGTTGAGGAACAAGGATGTCTATACTGACTGGGCTGCTGACCTGTGTGGTAGTGTCTCTCAGTCTGTGGCCATGCTCAACAACAGGGAGGCTGAAGCCTCAGTCCTAAGACACTAGGAGGTTAAGAGATCCCTAGTGAGACACTTGTATCCTGGGAGTAATTTGGTAGCTATTGTACTTAAGAGCCAGTATGTGGGGCTTACAATTCACAGTTGCCTTGGGAAATGATGGCGCAGCTCCTAAGTTCCAACACGGACTGTGTAGGTTAGAGCCAGAGGCAGCTCTTTGATGTTCCACAAGGAAAAGGCCACTAGGTGGGCTGGGGAAGCTCAAGGCTTTGGAGTTAGGGGTTTTTGTTGTGTGTGGAGGGGAGTATCTTGGAGAACTGAGGCCAGCAGGGCAAGATGATAAAGGGCTTTCCCATGTTTGGTGGGGAGTAGACACTCAATGAATTGCTGGATTGTATTCTCTGGTCATATTACTGAGGCCTAGCCAGTTATCCTTTAGAGCAGTGGTTCTCAACCTGTGGGTTGCCACCCCCAGGGTTGTCAAATGACCCTTTCACAGGGGTCACCTAACACCATCAGAAAACACAGGTATTTGCATTTCAATTCATAGCAGTAGCAAAGTTAGTTATGGATTAGCAATGCAAATAATTTTATGGTTTGGGGTCACCACAACATGAGGAACTATCTTAAAGGGTCGCAGCATTTGGGAGGTTGGGAACCACTGCTTTAGAGGGTGGAGATTGAGACTGGCTACAGGTGACATTCGGTAGATGGAGGAAGCTGGAGGATCCCTGAGACATTGTAGGTAGAGGCCCCAGTGTTTGGGTTGTGGGACTGATCATGGCTTGGCCTAGAGGATAAAGGGGATCTTCTTCCAAGGACACCTACAGCTTTGACCCTGGGCTGTTGATAGGATGAGCACGGAAGATGTGTGCTGCCTTCGTTGAGTTCTGGGCATTTCTGGGAGGGGCTCAGCAGGATCCTGTGTCGATGGTGCTGGAACTGGGCAGTGGTGGGAAGCTGTGGCCTGTGGCCAGGGAAGTACTCTTGACACAGGAGGCAGTGGGGTATTTTGAAGAAGGGCACTTATGCTCTGGCTGCCCTGATTTCTTGAAGCTTGGTCTGCTTGGGGACATGGATGCTGGGCAGGAAGCCCTAGACGCCCCCACCCCAATTTACTATGGGGGCCAGAGCAAGAAGGCAAGTGTGTATTGTTCTGTGCCTCCCTCAGCTCCCACCTCCTCCCTCCCCGCCTGGCTGAGGCAGCACTTTTTCTTCATTCCTTTATCTGTGGGCAAGTACAGGGTGTTCAGTTTCTCCTGTGCATACAGATCAAGGCAAGAAAGAGGCATGCACCGAGGACCGTTTAAACAATTCTTCCCCAATAAAACAGTCTCTCTCTCTCTCTCTCTCTCTCTCTCTCTCTCTCTCTCTCTCTCTCTCTCTCTCTCCCCACAAACACAAAACAACAACCCCCCCCAAAAAAAATCCCAGAGGGGAAAAATGGTTAAAAAAAACTAACAGGAAACAAGACAGCAGCAGCAGCAATGTCTGTTGAACCTGACACAGCAGGCTTTCTGGATATATCTTCTCATATTTTTTTAGTTGGACCTCAGTGGATGGACACAGGGTGATAAGGGGACCATAGCAGATGACATTCCTCTGCCTTCCGTGGCGCTGTGTGTGTGTGTGTGTGTGTGTGTGTGTGTGTGTGTGTGTGTGTGTGTGTGTTGCCTCTGGCTTCTTGTGGGCAACACCGGTGGTTGGAGCTGGTTTGGGACAAGGCTATGGAAGACCAGGAGTGTGGGTTTAGCTGTGAGGGTCAGTGGTGCCGGGGACCCACGTGGGTCCTGCTCTCCTGTGCCGCTTCCACATGATGTCCATGTTCAAGGTCTCTGAGATTTGGTGCTGGGGGCTGAGGGTTATTTCTTCAGTCATCTTTAAGATGGCCTGTGGACCATTCCAGAATCCTTTCATAATGCACCTGCAGCACCTGACCCTTTGTGTGCTAGATCCTCAAATGCTGACAGTCTGTGACAGTCTTATTTGATTGTCACAGCAGTGCAGTGAGGACCAGCCAGCCAAGCCTAGGGAAGAAAGGTCATCTGGACTTCTCTGGCTTTTCGAGAGGGTGCCTTAGGGACCCTGTGATAAGCAGGACACACCCCATTATTTTCTTTTTTTAGATAATGTCTTGCTATATAGCCCAGACTAGTTTGAACCTCATGATCTTCCTGTCTTAGCCTTCACAATACTGGAATTACAGGTGTGTGTGGCCATAGTCAGTGTGGGAACTCCAGTTTAATCCCTGTTATGCCTGCTCAACATGGTAGCATTTCAAGATGTGGCTCCACCAATAAGCTTTACCAACACAGCTGCCTTCCCACCCCTTTATTGCAAAAATGAATCTGTTGGGGTGCCCCTTGGGCAGGGGTGCCGGAAAGGGGAATCCCCACTCTTGTTCCAGAGGACGGGTTGGGGCACACAGCAGTGTCATGTCTCACCCGATGCCTCTGAGCACCCTGGCGTCATTACAGCTGACGCAGGTCCTCCGCAGTGCTCGTGTATTTACTGGCTTGTCACAGCATCGGCGGTGGCTGGCAGACTTCCGGTGGCATCACTGCTGACCCTGCCAGCGCGTGCAATCCGCCACATCCTCACCTCTAAATTTAGTTCGCAGGAACCTGGGCGAAAGCAGAAGGGAAGGGGGGAGAGAGAGTCCAGCCAGCCCTGCTTGGCATGTTCCCTGGAGGGTGGGGACCAAGAAAGGGAAGAGGGCAGGAGAGGAGGAGGCAGGAAAGGCCTGCGACCACCTAGTGGTGGCCTCATCCCCTGGCAAAGCTCGAGTCTGGGCCTCGAGCGCCACCTGCCTGCAGTCTAGGAAACCTGTTTTATCCTGACTTGGCTGGTCTGGGTCTGGGAGTGGGGTAGGAGGTGCAGTAGGGGAGGGAGCATTTCTTTCTAGAACCAGGCATCATATGAAGTAAGTTAGGGAGAAGCAGCCTCTTAGCCTGAGCATATTAGGGAAACAAAACAAAACAAAACATAAACCACACTTACTTTGCTAACCCTCCAAGTGTTAGAGAACACTGTCCCAGGGAAAATGGAAATTTCAGATGGTAGTTGGCTTGTCTTGACATGCTGTGTAAACTCCATTCAGATCAAGGTAGATATGTTCCCTCCACTGAGCTCATGCCTGCCCTTCTCATTCATCTCCCCTCTCCCTTAATCTCTGTCCTCAACAGATTGTTTGCTTGCCTCTCCCTGAACTTTATGTAAATGGAGCTATACAGACAGTATGTGCTGCTGGGTGTCTGGCCTCTGGTTCAGTTTCTTGTCTGTCTAGAACACAGCAGCTTGGTTCTGTAGTTGCTGAGTTTCACATGCGACGAGGGTATTTCATTGCTCAGGCATATGTTCTCATTGGCTGGCCTTTGGGTTGTTTCTGAATTTGGTCAGTGGGATAAAGCTATAAATTTCTTGGACATGTCTGTGTGGTGGGATGTGCCCTGCATCTCTGGTGGATTTTTAAAAGTGGATTACTGTGTCTGGGAAAGGTCATGCTTGCTTCATGGGTGTGGGTGACAGGTTTTTATGTGCTTCTTGGTTGTGGCCTAGTAGCTTTCATCTACCTGCATTTATTTCCTTGCTGGGTCTTGGTGCTATTAAATTCTGCAGCATCTGCAACAAAAGCCTTAGCCAACACAACTGAACTCTTTAAGCTGTTTGAGTCAGGGACTCTGAGGGATGGGATATGAGCTGAGTATTTCCTACATGGTGGTTCTCAGATACCTCCAAACCATCCTGCTCCTGGGAATAGAGGAACAGTTTATTCCAGCCTTGAGCCACCCCCGTTCCTTGCATTACCAGCTGCCCAAAGTCTGGCGTCTTTAAGTAAGCTGGCAGAGTATAACTGTCAATTTGATGTCTGGTCTCTGTGCTGTGGGTCATCACAACTCAGTGTTTCCTGGGTTCATTGCTGTTCTGTGGTGACTGAGGGGCTGGGTGGAGGGGAAAAGGACCTACCCAGAATAGCAAGGCTTGTTGGACACCAGCTTTCTGGAGGAGTGGGGAGGTGAAGCCTTTGTCTTTCCCACTGCATTGCCACCTCACCAAGACTCAGAAGGCCAACAGAAAGGCAAGGAGGAGAAAGGCATAAGGGAATAGAGAGTACTAGGAACAGCCAGGTGAGAGGTGGGGACGACGCCCAGTGCTGTATGTGCAAGTCTCCTGTGACGGTGCAAGTGCCCCTCGTGTGTAAGTGTTCTGATAATCTGTGTGAGCTGCCTGGGGCTGGCACAAAGAGCAGCCATGTTGAGTTGAACAAAACATCATAGTCAGTCTCCTGACTTTGGCCTTTTTTTGTCATCTCTTCTCAGATCACCTCTTGTCTCACTTGAGGACCTGTGGACAGGGAATAGGCAGCGCTTAAGAGATTTGAGGGTGGGGTTGATGGATTCTACCTCTTGCCTGTTGATAGGTCCTAAAACACATATCTCCCTGCCTGACTTTCTTCTCTCTTTGCCCCTTCCTTTCTCCCTTTTTTGCATTTTTGGGAGTTGTCTCTTCTTGATCAGGTCTTAAGGGAAGGGGGTGCAGCTGTGTCTGCCCCTGGGGTCAGGTGAGCTGACCCCCACACCCTCTCTTTCTCTCTCTTGTTGCAGGCTCCTAGAAGGTGAGTACGGACGGTATGCAAAGTTGTGAATCCAGTGGCGACAGTGCGGATGACCCTCTCAGTCGTGGCCTACGGAGAAGGGGACAGCCTCGTGTGGTGGTGATCGGTGCTGGCTTGGCTGGCCTGGCTGCAGCTAGAGCACTTCTCGAGCAGGGCTTCACAGATGTTACTGTGCTCGAGGCTTCCAGACACATTGGGGGCCGTGTACAGAGCGTGAGACTTGGTAAGCATCACTCAGGCCTGGCTACCTCTCTAGGTCACCTGTTGTCCCCCAATACCGTGGTCCTGCCTGAAGTCTTACTAATTTGGTCTTGGGACACATGCTGACTTGGTGTAAGACTTAGGGTTGACAGTGTTTTGGGGGAGGACATACCCAGAGTCAAACTAACTGAGAGTTGTGGGGACTCATTTCTAACGTCACGGGGGGGGGGGCTTGTATAAGTTCTGATTAGTCATTAGTTTTTAGTATGAATTAGACTGAAGTCCAAGCAGCAGGAACTAAGGTTGGTAGAGTGGAATCAGGGTTTAGATGTCCTTGTGGTTGATGTTTGGTTTTGGGATTGTCTGTAAAGAAGATCCAGTTTGCAAATAATGAGGGCCCTGTAGAAAGCAGCCAGATAAGAAACATGCCCCTGGGGTAGGGGGACTTTGCCAGGGCTCTAGAGAGCAAGGGTGTTTCCTGAAATGGAGCTGGTAATCAGGCCTTCCACAGCCATAGCTGTGTGGGGAGTTTTGGCCAGTGGTGGGTTGAGTGGGGTTGAGTGGGTTGGGACCATGATGATGACCCAGTGAGACCACATGCAGTGACCTAGAGTATGTGAGTGATGTGGACACTCTAGATTATAGTGTGTGTGTGTGTGTGTGTGTGTGTGTGTGTGTGTGTGTGTGTGTGTAGAGGCTAGAGGTTGACATTGGGTGTCTCCCTCAATTACTTTCTATCTTATTATTGGTTTTTTGAGATAGGGTTTCTGCTAGGCTGGCTGGCCAGCAAGTCCCAAGGGTCCTCCCGTTTCTGGCAATTATGAGTGTGCACTACCTTGTCTGGGTTTTTGCCATCGATTTTGGGGGATCTGACTAAGGTCTTCATGTTTTTATGGCAAGCACTTACCAACTGAACCATCTCCCCAGATTTCTCTTTGGTTTTGAGATAGGGTTTCTTTCTATAGGTTAGGTTGGCCTTGAAACTACAAGTCTCTGCCTCCCAAGTACTGGAATAGCAGGTGTGAGCCACCTCAGTTGCACCTCTAGAGGATTTTCTATTTGTCACAAAGAGCCTGTGTGCTTAGTTGCTTAGATCAGTGGACAGGCTGAGAATCAACAGACATCAAGGATACCCCCTCACCTTTTCTCTTCTTGTAGGGCTATGGAACACATCAAGTGTCTTCCCCTAGATCCATTCCTGGAAGGCACATATGAGGTTTTGTTTCCCCCTTTCACACACAAACTGGTTTGTCTCTTGGCAATAAGAATGAAAGTGCCATCCAAGTGCTCCTAAAGCTGGGGCAGCTAGGGAGCCCTGGCACTTTGCTCACTGTTGATTAGCCTCAGGGAAGAGCAGTCCCATTTATGATTCTTTGGGCCTATTCAGAGTCTGATATGGACACAGAAGATGGGGAGATAGGTGACCCAGTCCTGGAGGCACCTGACATCCCAGGCCATGCAGGGAAAGCATGGGGTGGCAGAAGGCTAGATGGGGAGGCTTGCTGGGCAGGTTGTGTGGAGTGAGGCTTGTGAAGGAGAGAGGGAGAGCATGCTGGCCAGGGCATCTGTGTTGTATGCAGGTAGGCAGGCCCGAGAGCCCAGTGTGTAGATTGACATGCTGTAGCATGGCATAGTGGCCATGAGAGGCTCTGAGGACACCACATGCTCTAAGGTGGGTAGGCATGGGGTGGCGCCTGGTGCCCTTAGGAAGTACAGATGTGGCAGAGATGGAGTGGGTGGGATACCTTGAGCGGTGGCCTCACTCTGCTCCCTCCAGCCCCTGGCAGGCCTACACCTGACCTTGCTCCCACCTCTTCTCACATTTGAGGGACATCTAGAGACAGGAAAGGTGTTGCCTTGCTTCTGACCTGCCCAGTCTCTGAGTGACTTGGAGCACCCCTACTGTGCCAGGGGGAGGGTTCAGTTCCTCCTCGAATGGCTGTTTCCTCTTTACCTCTGAACTACTGGCCAAGTCTCTGGGAAAGGGAGACTTTTGTGTTCAGTTATTTCCACTGCTGAGCCTACCAGGCGCCAACAGTAGCTCTGAACCCATGGTCACACAAGAGAGTCTCGGTTAGTCTCAGTGGGTCACAAAACAAAGTGAATAGTCATGAGTGTGAGGGAGGAGTTTGTGTGGAGGGAAGAGTGGTCGGTACTGCATTGTATACATGTGCAGAGTTGTCTAAAAGCAAATTTAATTAACAACAGTGATAACAATAATATCACTGTTCTTCCTCTGCTCCTTTTGGGAACTTAAGCTAGAACACACACTTTGGGGGCTCCAGAGCCTGAGGCTCTAGAGTTGCCCTCTGGCCAACAGCAGCTCCTGTAGGCAAGGTCCTGGACTTTCTGTTTTTGGTAGCCTTCAGTCTGCCTCCTTTTCCTATACTGGGGGCCTGTGCATGCCTGCCACTTTCAGAGACACTAGACTGTTAGTTATCCTGCTAACTGCAGCATGAGGTTGTTTTTTTTTTTTTTTTTTCTTGTTTTAGGCACATTCATGTTACAGGGCTATTTTTAGTAACTATGGTTTAATTAGAAACATCCCAAGAAAGGGAAGGCATTCGAATAAGGAGCGTATGCCCAGTTGTTGGGGTGATGGACAGTGCTGCCATCTTTAGACGATATCAAACAAGCCACCTCAGATAAAACAGCTTAAAATGTCTTTTTATTTGCTCACAATCTGTGGGTTGGAAGTATGGGTCTTTTTCTGTCTTTGCCTTGATTCCTGCATGTCCAGGGCCAGTTGGTTGGGATCTCTAAGATGGCCTCACCCTCTTGTGTGGTAGGGGGTGTAGGCTTTGGTCTGGGCTTATGTTCCTAGCAAGGTGAGCCTGTGTTGTTGTTTGTTTGTTTGTTTGTTTTTCCATAGTTGTCACTTTTAGAGGTTGAGGGTAGAAGCCATGAGACCCTGTGCTGGCTAATTTTATGTCAGTTTGACACAAGGTGGAATCATTTTGGAAGAGGGAACCACAATTTTGAAACTACCTCACCACCCCAAATTGGCCTGTGGGTAAGCCCGTGGTGCATCTTCCTGATTGATGATTGATGTGGAAGGGCCCAGTTCACTGTAGGTGATGCCACTGTGAACTGGTGGTCCTGGGTTTTATAAGAAAGTAGGCTGAGCAAACATGAGGAGCAAGCCAGTAAGCAGCACCCCTCCATGGCCTGTGCATCAGTTCTTGCCTCCAAGTTCCTGCCCAGTGCTGACTTCCCTCAGTGATGGCTGTGAGGTGGAACTGTAGGCTGAAGCACCCCCCCCCCCCACACACATGCTTTTGGTCATGGTGTTGTATGACAGCAATAGAAAGGCTAACCAAGACAGGCCCCTTGAGGCCTTGGTCCTGAAGCTGTATTTTTTTTTTTTTAAGCTACATTCTGCTAATCAGAACATGTCACAAGTCTAACCCAAATTTAGGAGGTAGACCCTGCCTACCTCTGGGGGGGTGGGATGGGGAGGCATGTATAGTCATTTTATCAAGGGACATGTGCACAAAGGAGGGAGAAATTATTGTGAATTTGACAGGAAATTGACCATAGGGATCTTGAGCCTGGCCTGAGAGAACAAACACCACAAATTGTTTCTCTGTGCTCTTTGCACCATGCTAACTTCTCTGGAAGCTAGGCAGGGAAAGCAGCCTCACAGCTTTGAAAGAATCTAAAGGAGAAATTGAGGTCAGGACAGAGGCAGCTTGCCTCAGATCTGCTGTTTTGGCTGGGGATGAGAGGTGGGATGAATTCCTAGGCCTCTTACATCTTGGATCCAGGTTGCTCCTCAACCCTCCTTGACAGAATCTCAGGGTCTGCCCCACCCCACCCCCACGTGAAAGGATTTTAGGGCTTAACATGGTTTATATTCCTCAACCCTGAGGGAAATGTTGTAAACTGGAGTTGTCCTCTGAATTGAAGTGAGAAGTTCTGGAAGGGGTTTCTTCTGTCTGAGAGAAGGGCGTGGACTCTAGAGCCATGGGGTATTAAGGAGCTAGAATAATGCTGGAAGATAGCCAAGTATTCCTCTTGAGTGGGCGGGACTCAGGGCTCTGGCATGCAGTATTGTCTTGGAAGAAGGTGAGACCAGGAGAAGCTTCTAACTGACGGCATGAGGTGACACTGGGGCACATCCAAGAGTCACTCTGGGCAGTGCTTCTCCCTGCTGATCACCTCATTGCTGTCAGGTAATGTTCCTCTGTAGGCTTTAGCTGTTTCTCAGAGCAGACTCCCAAGCCCCTTCCTGCCCTGACGAGTGTTTGTGGGCAGAGGTCCTCTTAGGAGGGAAGGAAGGAAAGCAGTCCTGTCCCTCTCTGAAGAAACCTGCCTCTCTAAGGGTCTGTTGTCACCACCAGGACACGCCACCTTTGAGCTGGGAGCCACCTGGATCCATGGGTCCCATGGGAATCCTATCTACCATCTAGCAGAAGCTAATGGCCTTTTGGAAGAGACAACAGATGGGGAGCGCAGCGTGGGCCGCATCAGCCACTACTCCAAGAATGGCGTGGCCTGCTACCTTACCAACCGGGGCCGTCGGGTCCCCAAGGACGTGGTTGAGGAATTCAGCGATTTATACAACGAGGTAAAGGGAACATCAGGACAGTTTGGGGATACAATGAAAGTGCTGAGCTAGGCAAGGTAGTGATAGATTTTCTCAAAAAGGCCTTGAATGTCATTTCCTAGACTTTACTAGGTATTTGGGTTGTGACAATTGTCACTATGGTTTTTATGGATACTCAACATTTTTAGAAAGCATTTTCTAGTTGTTCCTGGTATATAGCAATAGAACTAATTTTTGTACATTGATCTCAGTTCCCTGATGATGATTATTTTAATTCAAATAACATAACTATTAGAATAGTACTTAGTATTCTAATAGTATTTTTGCAATTATGTGTAACCAACATTGTTCAGGAGAATTTTTTACACTGATGGAAATGTGTTAGAACTGCACTTTCCAATGTGGTAATTTCTAGCTACTTGTGGCTTTTGAGTAGTTGAAATTTAGCCAGTGAAACTATGTAGGAATTAATATTAAATTCCAAATTACTACAGGTATCTAGTGGTTACTATATTGAGAGTCCAGCCTCAGATATTTATTATTCTTATTGTGTGGGTTAGTATCGCCATCTGATATTAGATAGAAGTAACAATACTGTACTTCATTGAAGCATCCCAGCTTTAAAAAAGCATCGGTATTCTTCTTGGTATCTCTCAGTAGTAGTATAAATTGCCCTGGACAAATGAGATAAAGTACAGGTCTTATTTTCTTATTGTAATGTCATGACCCCATTCTAGGTCAGCACTTGGGTCACTAAGCACTTATTGTACATTTGCCAGTCCCTTGCATTGTGGCGGTCCCTGGTCCATGGAGGATGGGCACTCTCTGTTTTGTGTGTATGTGTAAGTTACATGAGTGCAGCTCCATAGTTTATTTTCACCCACATACAAAATGTAGACTTATTAATGATCAGATAGTAACCTGTGTTCTTCAAAGTATCCTTTGCTGGCCTACTCACTGATCCTTGGCTATTGTAAGTGCTTTAAGCATGAGTACTTATGTTTTGATATTTTAGTTTTTTAGATAGGTCTCATACAGCTCAGCCTGGCCTTCAACTTGCTGTGTAGTCCTGATTCTTTTTCTTCTGCCCTCCAAGTATTGGGGGCAGAATGTGTGCCACCATGCCTGGCTCTGTGGATACCTCTGAGAATGATTCTCAATGGTCATGACTTGTCCTGTTGGTCAGTTTCACTTCTGAAAGCCAAGAATGGGGCTGTGAAAAGTAAAATGGATAAGGTGGTTATCAAACTGCAGTGCTGCTTAGGGTCTGAAGGAAGAGGGATAGAACAGGATTCCCTTGTGTGGCATTTAGTCAATGCAGTTGAACTTTCTAAACAAACCTTGTGAAACTGTGCCTAAGGGTGACTTTATCATAGGTGTTTCCAACAATGATGACTCTGAAGGGCCATTCTTATAGGTACATTTAAATGGGGTGTGTGTGTCTGTGTGTGTGTGTGTGTGTGTGTGTGTGTGTCTGTGTGTGTGTGTCTGTGTGTGAGTAGGTCAGAGGTCAGTGTGGTTGGGTGTCTTCCTCTATGGCTCTCTACCTTACATTTTGAGACAAAGTCTCAATGAACTTGAAGCTCACTGTTTTCATCTGGAACAGCTGGCAAGTGAATCCCCAGGATCTCCTGACTCTAGCAGGGCTAGGTTTGCAGATGCATGCTGGGAATTCAAACTCAGTTCCTCATGCTGCGTAAGCACTTTGCTCATTGAGCCATCTTAGAATGTCTCAGCTTGAGGGTTTTTTTTTTTTTTTTTTTCCCTGTCTCAGTGCTGGGGATTGAGCCCAGGGTCTTGCCTGTGATAGGCAAGTGCTTTCCCACTGAGCTCTATCCCCAGCCTTAGATGTGGAGTATTGAGCACTTAAGTTATAGAACCGCTCTGACCTGCATTTTTCTCATCTGTAAATGAGTTGTACCTACTTCCCAATATTACAGGGATTGTAATCCCAATGAAAAGTGCTTAAGAATTGGTGTAGGGTCACAAGCCTGTCCCCTATATCCTCCTTTCATGTGTGGGAGGGTTGCCAGGATTCAGGCATTATGCTGGCCTGCCCTGTCATCTGGCAGAAGGCACTCAGGGAGTACCCTGGGTTCTGTTAGTTCTATTAGTCTGTGCGTAGATACAAAGGACCCTTTAAAAAAAAGACCCCGCCCACTTAAAGCTCTTTCCTCTCTCTTTCCTGCTTTCTCTTTCCCTTTCTCTTTTCTGCTGTTCCCCTAGGGCAGATAGGACTTTTTTCTGTCTCCCTCTTGTCTTCTATCCTCTCTCTGTCTCTGTCTCTTTACTTCTTTTCTACCCCCTTTCCCTTTCTAATAAATCTTCTCACTAAGATCTGTCTGCCTGGCATGTTTGTCCCCCACTTCAGTCACCCTCGTTTGCTATGGAATACACCAAGGTCCCCCTCAAAGCTTTATCATAACAAGGTTACTGCACCCACATAATAGACCTATATCCTAGTTGGTGATGGCTACGTTTGTTACTCCTCAGCTGGACTTTATGGTCTCCAGTGACCATGAGCTGAATATCAGTTACCATGTTGCTTATCTTTTAGGGAAAGGCTGAGGGAGGAGAAGGAGAGTCCCCAGTTTGAGTTCTTGGCAGTGATCCTGAAGGAGGAATTTACTAAGGCTCCAGCTACTGCTGGCCTCCCAATGTCTTGTGATTGTAGGCAGGACAAGTGAACAGTTTCACTCAGTTCTTCTCTGTGATTTATGCTGCAGAGACATCCTTATGTGCCTGTCTCGTGTGGAGGCTTTCTCCCGTGGAACAGGGGTGATTGGAGGGTACATTGCCGCTCCTCCACTCTGGTCCCACAGCTTATGCTGGGGCTGCAGTGCAGAGCACACATCTTTCCCAGGAATGCATTCTGGCCAAATCCAGCCTGGCCACAAGGGGTCACAGCTGAGAAGCCCACATTTGCTATAGCCTCAGAAACGAGAGCAGTGGGTGGGGATCCTGCTGCCCTCCTTCTCAGCCCTTCAGGGATCCAGGGTCTTGGCACAGTGTCTAGGCTTTGCTGCCTTGGCGCCTGCCTCCCTTTCCAAGGCCATTTATTTCTTACAATATTCTCCTTGTTGCCTCTTCACCGAGCTAACCCATTTCAGGGTTCTTGACAGCCTCACCCTCCATTTTTGACTGTGCAGTTCCCTCTGCCTGTAACACCCTCATCTCCTCTCATTGCCAGTGTTGTATCTCCTAATGAGTCAGGGTTGCCTGGGTTGACCTTACTACTCCTGGGTTCTTTGCTATCACAGTATCGTGTAGAAATCCCCTTAGAATGTCTCATCAGCTTGAGTATGGGCAGGGCTGGGGACTTTGTTTTGCTTAATACATTGGGTGTGGAGCCCACAAATGCATGTTGAGCGAATGTTAGGGCCTGTCTGGGAGTAGACTTGTTCAGGGTTTGTGGTGGCAGGGTGATGTGTTTCGAAGGTTTATGGGTCAGGCTGTCAGAGAAGACAGAAGGACCCTGTTTCAAGGATTGATGGTCACTGTGGACAAGGTGTGGGTTGGTGTTTTGACTGGAAAATGTCTGCCAAGTGGTTCCTGTTTCTTGGCCTGCTGGGGCCTTGCAGAGATGTTCCCTTCCGTGTTGTCCTCTTCTGTCTTCCTTCTGTGTCCAAATGAAGGGGCTCTTACAGATCTGAGTAGTGCAATGAGCGTGTCTATGGGGGTGAGCTTCCTACAGTTGGTTCTTGGAAAAGGTGAATGTGTGCAGACCAAATTCTCCAGGGGAATATGGGGCCCTTGTAGACATGCTCAGGGTCCATGAAGAGGCAGCTCCTTCCCCAGACTCTGCAGGTCCCAGATGTTTGTGGTTTGTTCTAGGAAGGGTCCCTAAGAAAGCTTTAGGTCCATTGTACCGCTCTTACAGGCTCGGAGGTGAGGAGCTGACTGACTAGGAAAGGTGTCTTGCTCAGTTTCATGCAGAAGCAACCAGGGATGCCTGGGAGTAGGTGGCTTTCTAGGTGGGCCCTGTTTGCTATGGAGGATGGTAAGAGTGCTCACTGTCCAGGGGTCTCTCTGGCAGGTCTATAACTTGACCCAGGAGTTCTTCCGCCATGGTAAACCAGTCAATGCTGAGAGTCAGAACAGCGTCGGGGTGTTCACCCGGGAGAAGGTGCGCAATCGCATCAGGGATGACCCTGATGACACAGAGGCCACCAAGCGCCTGAAGCTCGCCATGATCCAGCAGTACCTGAAGGTATCTTTGTTGTGGAGTGTAGATGCCAGAGTGAAAAAGTTTGGGGGAGTCTGGGTCCAAAGGGCTGTGCTGGTCCGAGCTCTTGTTCCTTGTCTGGCCTAGCCCTGCCATCACCTGGCTTCTCTCTGGGTCTTCCCACAGGTGGAGAGCTGTGAGAGCAGTTCTCACAGTATAGATGAGGTGTCTCTGAGCGCCTTTGGAGAATGGACAGAGATCCCTGGCGCCCATCACATCATCCCCTCAGGCTTTGTGCGAGTTGTGGAGCTGCTGGCTGAGGGCATTCCCCCACATGTCATCCAGCTGGGGAAACCTGTCCGTTGTATCCACTGGGACCAGGCCTCAGCTCGCCCCCGGGGTCCTGAGATCGAACCCTGTGGTGAGGGTGACCACAATCGCAACACTGGGGAGGGTGGCCAGAGTGGAGAGAGTTCCCAGCAGAGAAGGAGGGACGAGGATGAGCAGTGGCCCGTGGTCGTGGAGTGCGAGGATTGTGAGGTGATTCCAGCCGACCATGTGATTGTGACCGTTTCGCTGGGCGTGCTCAAGAGGCAGTACACCAGTTTCTTTAGGCCAGGCCTGCCCACGGAGAAGGTGGCTGCCATTCACCGCCTGGGCATTGGTACCACCGACAAGATCTTCCTTGAATTCGAGGAGCCCTTTTGGGGCCCTGAGTGCAACAGCCTGCAGTTTGTGTGGGAGGATGAGGCAGAGAGCTGTACCCTCACTTATCCCCCTGAGCTCTGGTACCGCAAGATATGTGGCTTCGATGTCCTGTACCCACCAGAGCGCTATGGCCACGTGCTGAGTGGCTGGATTTGTGGGGAGGAGGCTCTTGTCATGGAGAGGTGTGATGATGAGGCCGTGGCTGAGATCTGCACAGAGATGCTGAGACAGTTCACAGGTAGGCCCTGTGTCCATGCTGCTCCCTGGGGCCTGGCTGCTTCCTCTGCTCCTAGGTCTATAGCAATTCTACCTTTTCTAGATTGTGGCACTGAGGTGGCTGTCCTACTGGGAGAGCCACTGCAGGGAACTACGTTTAGCCTCTGTCACCTCAGCTACTGACACTCCCATTTTTTGAGTTTGAATGACTCAAAATGATGGCTCTTTGCACTAAGGACTTCATGGTAAAAAGGACTCCAGTGTCACCATCTCCATGAGCTGGCCATTTCCTGTTGTATAGCATCTTGTTCAGAGGTAGATTTGTTTTACTCCGATAGTGATTTTTTTCCTTTCTTTCTTTCTTTCTTTCTTTCTTTCTTTCTTTTTTTTTTTTTTTTTTTTTTTTTTTTGAGACAGGGTTTTATTGTGTAGCCTAGGCTGGCCTGGAACTCACTGAGTTGCAGCTAACTGGACTTTGAATTCAAGATCCTCCTGTCTCAGTTTCCTGAGTGCTAGGAATACAGGCATATGCTGTCATAATCAGCATCTTTGATTCTTTTACTTGGTTATTTTCTGCCCACTGCTGCAGGAGAACTTCCCAGGAGCCCCTGATATAGGAAAGGGAAACATGATTATCTGAAATTGTTTTAAATACTTCTGGGAATCAATCCTAGGGCCTCATGAGTGCTAACCATGAGATCTACCATGAGACACCTCCCCACCTCTAGTAATACTTTAAATTAAGAAAATCAAGGTCTTCGGATAAGTAATGTTTGTTTTCTGGCGGTCACCAGGAAGTGATGAGTGGGAATACAGCTTGAGCCCAGTCCCCCCTTACTTCTCCCAATCTTTTATGCCTGCTTGAATGTTCTGGAGCCCCGGAGGGAGGTAAATTGCCTGTCTTGGGGTGCCTTCCATAGGTAGCCATTTCTTATGTCTTGGTTCTTCTGACTTCCCAACAGGGAATCCCAATGTACCAAAACCTCGGCGAATCCTGCGCTCAGCCTGGGGCAGCAATCCATACTTCCGAGGTTCCTATTCATACACACAAGTGGGCTCCAGTGGGGCAGATGTGGAGAAGCTGGCCAAGCCTCTACCCTACACAGAGAGCTCCAAGACAGCGGTGAGTAGGCTGTGAATGGTGAGAACAGGCTTCCTTGGAGGGACTATTTTGCATGTGTCTGGTCCAGGGGAAAGGGCTTGGGGTAGTGTTCACTAAGGGCGCCATGGTGAAAAGCGATGGGGTGGCTCTCATAGTGAAAGAGAAAACAAGACAACAGACAGCATCTGGAAGAAAAAAGTAGAATCTCATAGAATAATATTTTCTGGAGCTTCTGAAGCATGGGTCATTGCTGTGCTGGACAATAAGTCTTAAACCACAGTTAGATTGAATTAATTAAATAGAATTTAAATGAATAAATACAAGTTTTAGTTCCTTGGTTGTACTACTTACATTTCAAGTTCAACAGCCCCGTGTGCCTAATGGACCCCACATTGGGTTATGCGGTACAAAAGGTCTGTTGGACAGCAGTGCAATTATTTTCTCTATGTTTTAGAGAACAAAATTGGGGTTGTAGCTCAGTTGGCAGAGTACTTGGCTGGCATGCCTGAAGCCCTGGGTTTGATCCCCAGCACCTCAGAAACCCTGCCTAGTGGTGCATACCCACAATTCCATAGCACCGGAGAAGTAGAGCTGGGAGGATCAGGAGCTTGAAGTTGTCCTTGGTTACATAGTTTGAGGCAAGCCTGAAATACATAGACCCTGTCCAACTGCACTCTAAGAAGATAATTAATCTGAGGCCAGCAAGGTGGCTTGGTGGGTAATGGAGTGCACTGCCAAGCCCGATGGATGACTCGTTCAGTTCCTAGAGCTCATGTAAGAGAGGAGAGAACTGATTCCTACAGGTTGTCCTGGTTTCCACTCTACCATGATGGCATGCATGGGTGTTTGCACGCACACACACACACACACACACACACACACACACACAATGCTAAAAACTGAGAGAAATATGCTCCCAGTAGTAAATTTTGTCTAGTAAGTGTAAATATACATTAAATGTAAAAATGCGCCACTTATATTTAAAGCAGTTCTTTGGAGTCACTGATGAAGGAGATTCTGTCAACTAAGGTATGTCTGTCTAGCTGTGCTCAGAGAGGGCATCTTCCTACAAAGGAGACCTCTGGTTGTGACAGTAGTAAAGCAAAACAGAAATAATCAACAATGATCTGCAGGATAATGGGAGGACCAGATATCATTAACACCTGGCTTCCATGTTCTGTCCCAAGAGGACTGCAAGAACAATGGGTCTTATGTCTTCAGCTGATAGCATGGACCAGAAAGGGGACTCCCTGGATCTGAGACAGCAGTATACCTGAAGCTTATTGGCTAGAATTTAGTCACATGATTACATATTGCTGACAGGCTGGGCCAGGTCATTTTTGTTTTGAATGACTTTGGAACCAGTTAAGAACTAGGACTTGAGCTGGGAGTGGTGGTGCACACCTTTAATCCCAGCACTCAGGAGGTGGAGGCAGAGGCAGGTAGATATCTGTGTGTTCCAGGCTAGTCTGGTCTACATATTTTGAGACATTGACTCCAAACAAACAAAAAAACCAGGGCTAAACTAAGGAGGAAAGAGAATGGTGGATGAGTGTGGGAGTGGGCAGCTTGTGCTTGGCCACAGCCCATCCCTCTTTCTCTCTTTTTTATTTATTTTCCTTCCTTCTCTTTAACAACCTCCCTGAGCTCCTTATCACTGGGTGCAGCTCTGCTGCGAGCTTGTTAGGGATGTGTGCTCTTAGTCTAGACTTGGTGGATTCATCAATGCGTTCTTAGAGAAGTCCACACTTGAGTTTGGTGTGCAAGAAGCTGAACCGTCCTTGGACTCACCGAGACACCTGCTTCCTTGAGATTGAGCCTTTAAACCAGAGGTCTCACTGTCTTTGGTGTGGTGACTTTTCCCTCTGACTGAACTCGTTCAGTGTTTAGTTATCCAGCATCCTTTGAGAAGCAGTTAAAAGTCTTCCAGGAGGCTTTGTGGGATCTCCCTTACATTGAACCTCTTTTCTGGGCTTTAAGCACCTTCCCCAAACACCTGTCATCACATATGACACTGTTTAGTAACTGGGTTTCGTGTCTGGCTTCCCTGCCAGCATGGAAGCTCCACAAAGCAGCAGCCTGCTCACCTTTTATCATCCAAGTGCCCAGAACAGGCCCTGGACCCTAGTAGGGGCCCCGTAAAGGTTTGTTAAATTACCACCTAACGGTTGTTTACGTTCTTCCAGATCCTAAGTGCTCACACACTTAGTTTCACTTAATCTTTACAGCTGGCCTCAGAAGCAGGTGGTATAAATCTATTTGTCTGATAAGAAAATAAAGGCTTAGGAGGGCTAAATAGATGATCATTAAGAGGTGAATGGAGCCTTTGGGACTGTACAGCCAGGACTTCTCACAGCCTTGGAACAGAAGGAAGTGAGGCATGGGTGCATGGGGACAGAATGGGAAGGTGCCAGGTGGGTGGGTGACTCTTCATTCTGTAGAACAATACCGGTGTCCTGCTCACTTGTGTCTGCCTTGTAGGAAGATGGGTTCCACGGCAGGCAGGGAGACTGCTGCCCCAGCTGCTTCTCCACTCTCACTTCCACTTCCTCCCGCTCAGCCCATGCAGGTGCTGTTCTCCGGTGAGGCCACGCACCGCAAGTACTACTCCACCACCCATGGTGCTCTGCTCTCTGGCCAGCGTGAGGCAGCTCGTCTCATCGAGATGTACCGAGACCTCTTCCAGCAGGGGCCCTGAGGGTGTCCTCACTGCCATATGTGTTCCTTAAAGAACCACTAACTCGTGACTGCTGTCCCTTCCCTTGCCCATGTACTCGTAATTTCCTGATTGTCTGTAGGATGAAATTATATCTTTTGTAGTGGACACTGGGCTGTCTTCAGACCTGGCCCTATAGCTTTTCTTTTTCTCTAGGCTGGGTAATGCCCAGGTGGGATTTGGCTTCCTGCTTTCCCCCTCTCCATGTTATTGCAAGTGCCTTCAATACTTTGCATTTTGGGATAATAAAAGAAGTGACCCTTCCCATGCTCCTAGCTTCTCTGCTCAGTTGATAGCCTCTGTGTGTGCATTTGTCTAATCACATCTCTGACTAGGGTTTGGTGCAAGGTTTGTGGCTGTGCTCCTGAAAGGGAAGGTGTTTAGGTTTGTTGAGGAGACGTTCCTCCTTTACCCCTTCTCTTCCTGCCTGTTCAGTGAGTTCTCCCTGCCCAGGGCCCACTCCCTTAGGATAGGCCTGGTTCTGACCACTTGCCCTTCTTGAAGCGTGGTTGGAAGACAGGTTGTGTTGAATGAAGGTAAATTCTATGGAGGGATACCCCAGTTGTGGCTCCATGCCAGGGTCTGATGAGTTCACTGCTGGCCACAGGGCAGTGAGTCTGATTCAGGCTTTAAACTAACAATATGTGTTGGATGTCTTACGCAACAGAACTTAATGCAATGTGGGCCCTCCTTTGGTCACTGCCGGCTGCCTTCTCTGTAGCCTAGGTTCCTTTGTTGGAAGCCACCTTTACTTTCTATGAACTTGTGTTGGGAGATGCTGGCTAGCTTCCACGGTCCCTAGGTTTCTCCACCAGCTGCGTGGGATAGACAAAAGCAGCCACAAGACATAAAGTAGGAGGGAAGTAATTAATTACCAGGTGTTGGAGTTGTAAAGAACTCCATAGGGGTAAGGAAGCTCAAAATGTTTATTTGGTGACTGCATGTTGGGGACCTTTAGAGGCTGTGTGTGTGTGTGTGTGTGTGTGTGTGTGTGTGTGTGTGTGTGTGTGAGAGAGAGAGAGAGAGAGAGAGAGAGAGGAGAGAGAGAGAGAGAGAGAGAGAGAGAGAGAGAGAGATCCAGCACTAGCTCCAATCACATGTTGGCAGGGTATCAATCATAAATTCTAGGCACACCCACCATTTTTGTCTTTTCAACATTTGTGTGTGTGGATATTCTGCCTATATGTATGTATGTGCTGCTACACCAAAATAATCTGAAGCCATTGCTGTAGATAGTGGACATAGGCACAGCCATACTCCAAGTCTTTGTGGCAGATTCTGCCAAGGCTGGCCACGTGCTTGCCAGCATTTCACTCCTGGTTTCTACCCAAGAGAAATAAAAGTGCAGATGCCCACTGAAGTGATGGATTCATAGTTGCTGGAAGCTGGAAGTAGCCTAGGTGTGTCCCAACAGAAGAATGAACTAACTAGTGCATGTAATGTGACCATAGTAGAGCGTCACACAGTGGTAGAGTAAAACAATTGGCTATTTGCAACACAGTGGATTAGTCTCCACAACACTGAGTGAAAGAAGGGGCACAGGCTCTGCCTTGGGTGCTTTGGTTTTATTACAAGTTCAAGAACCTGTAAAATGAATCCACAGTATCAGCAGTGAGAGAGGGGGGCAGTGACCGGGAGCTGATGCATTTATACTTGGGTAAAAAAAGCATCATGTTGTTCACTGAAGATTTCTGTACTTTACGTGTGCCTCAGTTGAAAGCAAGCTGTATTCGAGGGTGTCTGTCTTGCCCTTCCAACCCCAAATACGGTCATGTTGTCCCAGCTCATTTCTTTCATGCAGCAGAGAGGACTGACAACATCTTGACAGCAGATAAAGGGAGGAAGGACTCACATCCCCTGTTAGTTACTTTTCCATCACTGTGCTAAAACATTGTGATCAAAGCAGATTGTAGAAGGAAGAGTTTAACTGGCTTACAGTTCTAGAGGGAAAAGAGTGGTTGATGGTGGAGTGGAGGCACCAGGCTGCAGACATGGCAGCTGGAGCAGAAACTTAGCAAAGTGAGCTGGAAATGGTGAATAGCTTTGAAAGTCAAATCCCAGGTTTGGGGTGGCTAGAGAGATAGATGGTCAAGCGGTTAAGAGCACTGGTTGCTCTCCCAGAGGACTCCAGTTCAATTTCCAGTGCCTATATATGGCTCACAAGCATATAACAACTGTAGTTCTGGGGATCCAGCACCCTCTTCCAGTCTCTGCAAGCCCTGCATGCCCATGGGATATAGACATATGTGCAGACAAAACACCCTTACGCATAAAATGATCAAAAGAAGCCTCAGAGTTGGAACCCAGTGACAGACTTCCCCAGCAAGGCCATACCTACCAAGCTTCCCCAAATAGCCCACCAGCTGGGGACTAAATGCTTGAGTCTGTAGGGGACATTTCTCAAAGGATGGAACAGCCCACTGGCCTGGGGATAAGTACTGACCTTGAGTTCGTGTAATAGGTTATTATTGTATTAGGTCTATTGTCGGTGACTCCTCTTCCTTTGTATTTGCAGGGAAGTGGGGTTTTCAGAGCAGAGGAAACCAAAGTTCACAGAAGGACTTCTGTGGAGCTACCCCAGGCCACACAGCTTAGGGACATGCTGTCTCACTAAGGGAGGGGACAGCCAAAGGAGGAAGCCAAGGGGCTCTTGGAAGATGCAGACAGGGACAGGAGGTGCAGGAGGGGTGGCTTTGAGAGTCTGCCAAAACTGTCAGCCCTTCAGGACGTCGCCTTCCATCAAATAGCTGCCTCCTGTAAATTGTATGCAGGACAGTCCTCAAAGCAAATTCAAGGCTGATGGACAAGGAAGAGAAAAGACCTCAGAAAGAGACACTACCTCTAACAGGAGCGTGGGCTGCGTCCCACATGCTGACCAAGTTTCTGAAAGCAGAAGTGGCATCTGGGCTCTGTCCAGCGTGTGACACTTCTGTCAGCATTCACACCAGGGCTGCTGCCATGCCATTTCCATTGCCTGGAAGTTCTTTCCTGCAGTCTGTGTTACATCGGGAGTCCATGCTCTTAGTTGCATGGAGTATTGTGCCATAGGCATTGGGGACTCCAGGGTTAAGGTCTTCAGCTGTCACTTTGTGGGAGTCTCAGACATTCCACAGGGGACTGGGGTACTTGGCAGTCATTGTCTCTGCCATTGTTGCTATGTCACATATGAATGACTGCCATTTTTCACTTGATGGTGGCTGACCAGAGCATAGGGTAGGCGTGAAATACCTCTCTGTGTTGAGACAAACTGATTGAGGTAGGAGCCATCTTGGCTTGTAGTTTCAGCCTGTGGGTGGGTTGGTTCTGTTGTTTTGGGCTAGTATGTCATGGTAAGAGCATGTGGTAGAGGACTGCCTGTCTCATGGTGGCTGGCAAACAAAGGAAGGGGTTAGGGTCCTAATAGGCCCTTGAAGGGAATGCCTACAATGATCTGGGCCCCTCCCATAAGGCCCTGTCTCTTAAAGGTTTCGTTGTGTCTCAGTCTGATTAACCTGTCAAATTAACAGTTTTTCAGCTTAATGACAGAGTGGCAGGAAGCTGGAATTTCTCTGGGTCAGCCTGTTCATTGAGCCGATTTCCCATATGTATAGGGGAACAGGCAGGAAGTGTCCCGCTAAGGTGGCCATGACATCTAATCTCATGCTATATATTGTTACTAGACAAAGGGGTCAGTCACTGCCCTGTTCCATACAACTGAAATGGCTGTAGGTGGATAAATCCATTATCATGTCCCTTTATTCTAGCGGTTGTTGTTCTGATAATGAAGAACACCCCAAACCGGCTCTCAAGGAGTGAGAAGTGTTGGGCATTTTATCTTACAGATTCATTGCACATGTAACTTGGGTGTGTTGGATTCGGGGTTCACTCTTCATCTCACCCTCTACTTTTTTGTCTTGCATCTACTACTACCCCTATCCCAGTATGTGGGACCACATGGAATCACACAGCCATCTATACACCCCAGCTCAAGACCATGTCACCACATTGTCTTCTCATTTGTGAGTGACTTCAGTGTCCTATCTAGCTGTGTGGGCAGGTAGCTGTCCTTTGCTTATGAGTTTGAGCTGGGTTTCTCTGTGTGTGTCCTGGCTACTTGTAAATGGCTCTGGGGTTGAGATTTTTACCTTTGCCCATTGCTTCACTTGGTCTCTTCTCCTAAAACCAGTCAGCATAATTCAGTCATGGGCCAAGCCATCCCAGCGCTCTTCTGGAGGAGAAGGGCTGTGCCCACTTGATCAGAATAAAGCAGAGAAAGCAAACTGCACAAGACATACGGTGTTGCCTACACCATCTCTCCATGGATATAGCTGGGCCAAAGAAGAATCGCCCCCTCCCCATTCCTTCACAGTGTGTTCCAACTGCCCTCTTCTTCG
The DNA here is from genome assembly GCF_003668045.3 of Cricetulus griseus. Lineage (NCBI taxonomy): Eukaryota > Metazoa > Chordata > Mammalia > Rodentia > Cricetidae > Cricetulus > Cricetulus griseus. The sequence goes on along the minus strand of NC_048599.1, from coordinate 47,069,990 downwards.
TTTGAATAAGTGGCACTGCTATCCCTTGGCTTCAGGAGAACACCCAAGTCATTGTCCACTCCCCATCTTCTGAATTGCCATAGGCAAGTTTCATCAACTCTCCTTACACATTTTGAATCTAATCCTTTCAAACTCTCCACTGTTCCTGCATTTCTGCCTTGAATGGCTGCAGTGGCCTGCTAGATGGTGTTCCTCTGTAACCTCCTCTCTTAGCCCGTTGGCCACATAGCCACCGTGGCCAGTCCAGCCTCCCTGGTTTCCAGTGGCGGCCCTCACACTGGAGAACCAAGGTGCTGCTTGCAGACACCTATGAGCTGTCCCAAGATCCGCCTACCACCATCTCCTTCCCTTAGTCCTGGCTGCTCTGTTTGCCCAGAACTCCCAGCCCACCTCGCTGGTCTCAGATTTCTACTCAGACACTTTGGGGGACACTACCCGGAGCATCCCTTTTCCATGGTTACCCTACTCTGTTCCCTCCTTTTCTTCCCCCGTTTTGCTATCTGGTGTTTGTTTATCTATGCAGTTGCCTGTCCATCTTCCCACCACCAGGTAAGTTCCATCTTCACCGTTGCGTATCCAGTGCGTCTAAAATAGTGCCCGGTGTAACAGCAGGTTTACACAAACATTTGGAGAATGAGGGGATGAGGACACCATGCAAAGATGATGTCAACCTGGAGACCCACCCCCAGTGCTGGTGACAGTCCTCTTGGGGCCTCCCTCGCCAGCTTTCTGAGACTCCCCTCCTTACCACAACTCCGTTCTCTTTGCTGTCTCAGGCAATAGGCCCTTCTGCCTCACAGACCAATAAAAGCTGACTAAAAGTCACTTCCTCACCCAGACTGCAAACTCTCCAGCCTGCTGTGGAAATTCCCTCGTGACAAAATGAGAGGAGTGGTTGGCCCCTGCCTCTGCTGCCGTGACCTCCACCTGTGTACCCCACCCTCTAACGCCGGATCCTTTATCTCGACTTTCCAGTCACCTGTCCTCCTCTTGCTTTCGTGTCTTTTGCTGCTTCCCACTGGCAAACTTCGCGTACCATTTTCTACACTGGTGCTTCCTCCATCCCACTCTGCTCACACCAGCAGTTGTTAGGGAAGGGCAGACTGCCCTTCTCTCAAGGCAGGCCCGGAGGGGCAGAAGTGAACAGGCCTGCTCCCTGGAAGGACAAGCCGTGCCCTCTGGCGCCACCTTCTGGCCATATTCAAACAGCGCTTACTGCATTGAGAGGATGTGTTTGGATTCTCTGAGCCATTTTGAATTAAAAAAAAAAAAAAAAAAAAGAACCAAGCAAGTCATCCTGGGACCCCCTTTAATTAATACTGAACAAATGAATATTATTGTAATTGTGCCTCTTCCTACATTTCCATTGACTTTTCATTACCAATAAAAAGAGGCACTGTTGGTTCCTATTGGTTCATCTAGTAGAGGTTTACTTATTTCATAGTGGATGTTTAGTTATTTCATTTATTCTGCCAGACTCTGAGAAGAGAAAGTTTAATTATGCTTCAAGAAATGCATTTACGGCTGGGCAATGGTGTCACACACCTTTAATCCCAGCACTCGGGAGGCTGGGGCAAGTGGATCTCCATGAGTTCAAGGCCACCCTGGCCTATAGAGTGAGTTCCAGGACAGCCAGGGCTACACAGAGAAACCCTGTCTGGAGAAAAATGCATTTACTAAATAAATAAGAAGTGTGACTTTAGTTTACCCCTGTAGTGAGGCCGGACGTCAGAGTTGTGCACACAATACTGGTGTGCGTGGGTACAAATGGCAAGTGTGAGCAATGAGTGTCAGGTATACATATTATTTATTGTGTCCCATTACATCCGGCTACATCATGGGGACAGGATAAGGTTTCACTAAGAAAATAAACTTATTTACTGGAATGTAGTTGTGATTAGTTATTTTTCTCTTGCTCTGATAAAACACCACGACAAAGGGTTCGTGCTGACTTACTGTTCCAGAGGGATGAGTCCATCACCATCTCGGTGGGCATGGCTGGCAGCAGGCAGATGTGGTGCAGGAGCAGGAAGCTGAAGGCTTACATCCTCAGCCAGAAGCAGGAAGTGGAGAGGAAACTGGAGTCTCTCAAAGCTGCCTCCAGAGACACACATCCTCCAACAAGGTCCAACATCCGAAATCTCCCCAAACAGCGACACCACCTGGGGACCGAGTGATCAAGCGCCTGAGCCTATTGGGGACGTTCTCATCCAAACTGTTGCGGGTATCTTTCTGGAATAAGCACCCTGACAGCAGTGAGTGAGTGGAATAGAGATTGTCACTGGTAGATGGAAGCCAGGACAGTTCCTCAAAGGCTTCCATGCCAGGTCCAGCTTGTATTCTCATTTTATACTCAAACCAAAAGGTGGTGCTGGCAAGCAAGCAAGATTTTACGGACACGTGTGTGTGCGTGTGTGTGTGTGTGTGTGTGTGTGTGTGTGTGTGTGTGTGTTTGTGTGCAGGTTGTTCAGGGCAATGGCCCATTGTTTCAGCTATTCCTCCAGGTCATTCTGTTTTAGGTAGCAAGTGAAATCATGCTTGGCAAATAGACTGTACAAGCAGTGCTTTAAGTAAATCATGAGATAAGTCCATAACTAATAATTGACATTTCCTGCCTTATTCTACTTCAAAACCACCACAGATTGCACTACAATACACAGAACTCGAGTGCTATGCTTTAAAATTGTTAGACCTCATTGTGTAACATCAAGAAACAAAAGTGTTCTCTGTGTCTCTCCCAGTTATTGACATTACCAAGGATGTGTTGGTCAGCTTTCCACTACTATGACTAAACGCCCGAGATGGTTGGCTCATAAGCAGGAAAGGTTTATTGTGGGTCCCAGTGGAGGATGCTTCAGGTCAGGGCCCTGGGGACTATTGCTTTGGGGCCCATGGTGAAGGATTATGGCAGGAAGTATCTGCAGAAGAGTGAGAGGGAGGGAGAACTTTAGGGGAATATTTTAGATCCTAATCGGACCAAATGGCTTCCACTCTCAAGACGCTTGACATCTTTGTCTTAATTTTGCTCATTTGTTTTTTTTTAAAAATCAATTAAAAAGATTTCATTTTATTTTATCTATATGGGTCTTTTGCCTGCATGTATGTCTGTGTACTGTGTGCCACAGACAGCTGTGAGCTACATGTGGGTGCTAGGACCTGAGCCTCTTTGAGAACAGCCAGTGCTCCTAACCATAGAGCTTCATTGCAGCCCCAGATTTGCTCATTTCTGTATTTAATGTAAACACACTGTCCCGGTTTCTCTTCCTGTTGCTGTGATAAAATGCATTGATAAAAGCAATTTAAGGGAAAAAGTGGGGTCTTCCAACAGCAATTGATGTAAAAAGATAGTCCCCACATGCACACTCAGCAGTCCGGGTGACTGCAGACTTCATCAAAGTGACAGTTAACACTCTTAGAACTCTACCCCTAGTTAACTTGACACCGAAACATTTTTTTTCCCTGGTTTTTCAAGACAGGGTTTTTCTGTGTAGTTTTAGCTGTCCTGGAACTTGCTCTGTAGACCAGGCTGGCCTGGATCAGAAATCCACCTGCCTCTGCCTCTGCCTCCAAATGCTGGGGTTAAAAGTGTGAGCCACCATGCTGGGCTCAAAACATCATGTTTAAGCTATAACCTTCTACCTCTTGTCTCAATGAGCTTGTAACCATCCTATAATATGAAATGTATGTAATCCAACTTTAAAGTCCCCACAGTCACTAAGAGTTCTGACACTGTAAGGTCCAAAGTCTCTTAATTGCCAGTTCCTATAAAATACAAAACAGTTTATTTCCAGCATATAATGGTACAGAGTAAAACATTCCTATTTCAAAAGGGAAGAGCCAGGGCATAAAACCAACATTCTAAAACATAACCAAAATCTATCAAGGTAAACTCCTAATGCCTAATTCTGGCATCTGGGGCTCATAATTGTAAAGCTTAGGCTTCAAAGGGACACTGAATCAAATTGGTTTTTTTTGGGGGGGGGTATTAGAAGAGTAATTGGTGTTATATACAGCACAGAGGGGAGGAGGTGCGCCACCAGTAGTCCCTAATAACTCGGAGACAGGTAGCCTGGGGCTTGTACACAGAATCAGCTATGAGGGAGGAGAGACATAGAGCAGTGTCTGGTCTGAGTTCTTTTCAAACCTTTATTTTACTATTACTGTGCATGTATGCCATTTGTGTGTGGGGTGTGTGCGTGTGCCATGGCGTGGATGAGGAGGTCAGAAGACAGCTTTGTGAGGTTGATTTTCTCTTTCTACTATGTGGGTTCTGGAGATTGAACTCAAATCATTAGGTTTGCTTTTGCCTGTTGAGCCATCTTGCCCGACCCTGATTTGGTCCTGACTGTCATGTCATCAACAGGGCTCGGAATGGTTTGCATAGCCTGAGACTTCAAGTCCTGGCACACTCAGCACAGACATTCTTTCCAAAACCAGCTCCATTCCATGCCCCAAACTCTCCTTGGTGCAAGTCCTATGGCCCTGGCATTGGCAAAATACTGGATTCTTTACTGAGGATTCATCTTCACAATTCACACAGTGGCCTCCAAGGGCCTTTTTTCAGGGACTCCGGCCCTGCCACATATTGGATGGTTTCAGCTCCTCTCCATGACTCTCTCAACCTTGCAACTCTCATAGCTTCAAAACCAGCACCACACAGATGACTCCAGCAAGCTCTGCAGCTAGCACAGGGTGGATTTGGGACCCCTGGGACCACAGCTACATCAACTGTGTGTGCTGATCCTGCCCTACACAGAACTTTAAGTGAGCAGGGCTCTGTTTGCTGAGGCTTTTTTTCTTTAAGTGAACTTGGTCTTTATAATATGCCCTCCCAAGAGTTTTTTTTTTCCCTCTGGACACCTTTCCCTTGTTTTAGTGTACTATGGGGGCTTCTCATTAATGCACTAATCTTAACAGATAGAGCTGTCCTGTTAATTGTGTTCCCTTGACAAAACCTTACTCAACACCTTTCCCCTACCAAAATAATTAATCCATTATCTTTAAATTGGACTTTACTTAGTTTCCTGGGCAAAGATTAAAAAGAAGCCAATTCTGGGTGAAAATATTACACCAATGGCCCCTATCCCAACCAGCTCCAGTAGAGTCCCTTTCCACCTCTGGAACCTCAGAAATCGGGCCTCCATTTCCCACCTTCCCTCTCAGCATCGGTGCCTTCCAAGCCCCCACCAGAGTGCCCCCCATAAGCTCTACCACCAGCATCCATTGGCTTTTCTAACCAAAAGTGTCAGGCTCTTCCATAGTCCCGCCACAAAACAGTTGCCGAGGCTAAAGAACCACACAGTCAGGTTTCTCACAGTGACATCCCCAGTTCGTTGTAACAACTTCCATACTAGTTTCTTTTCTTGTTTCTGTAATAAAATACACAGACAAGAGGCACTTAAGGGACAAAAGGATTTATTCTGGCTCATAGTTCAGGGCCATAGTCCATCACAGAAGGGAGATCAAGGCAGCAGAGACTTGAGGTGAGCAAAGGGTTAATGCATGCCTGCCAGTGCACAGCTCTGGTTGTCCACTTATACAGCCCAGGACTCACCCACAATAAAGATGGGTCTTCCCACATAGATAGTGGGATCTAGTTGGGCTCCCACACACATGCTCTGAGACCCATCCTCCCAGGTGATTCTAGATTGTATCAAGAATCTAGACACAATTGTGACAACATTAGCCTGAGCTTGTAATCATATCTCTGTGGTTCATCCATGTGGTTCTGTGCAACAAACATTTATTTGTTCTCACTGCAGGTCACAAGTCTGTTGCGTGATGGGCTATGATTTATAGATGCACTCTGGTGATGGACAAGACAGTAGATGTGTTTCAAGTGTTTGGCTGCTAGACCAGAGTGGCTGTGAGCATTCTAGTATGTCTTCTCATGGATATAAATATGTTTCTATTGAGTGTGTATCTAGGGGGAGAACTGATGGGTAACACGGTGTGGGTGGGTTTAGCTTCTGAAGTTCAAGGTGTAGTGGTTTCAGGCTCCTGAATTTATACCTCTGTGTCCTTTTTGTAGAGAAAACGTGCCAGCTCCCCTCCTTCCTATCCCTCTCATCTGCCTCTCTCCTCTGATTCTTGCTTGTATTTTATGAGGGTTATTTATAACATCTTGTAAATTCTCTTTGCTTTCTGCCTGTATCCTGGTCCTTAGAACCACAGAACTTGCCAGAAACTTGGACATCTCAGGCTCATCCTCCAACCTGAGTCTTAATCATTTTTTTCAAGCCTGGGACTCACTGGGTACAGCAGGCTGGCCTCACACTCACAGAGGTCTTGCCTGCCTCTGTCCCCTTTCTGCTGAGACTGAAGCTGTGAGCCACCATGCCCAGCTTACGAACCATTGCTTTCAAAGACTCCTTTCTTCCATCATGCAGGCACAAAATGATAGCTCCCATCTTAAAAGGAATAAGAGAGAGTTTGTTCTGGAGCCATTGTGAGTGACATGGTCAGGTGACCCCAAATTCCATGTTCCAGAGTGGAAGCAGTTTCATGAACTTTTTATAGTTTTACAGAACAAAGCAAGTAATAAATTAAGGCAAATTTAATACACATCAGTATGTATATCAGAAAGACAGGTGCAGCAAGATGAGGGAAGCTTCTCTATAGGCCTACAATGCTATCTGATGACATTCTTAGCTTTTGGGTTTATGCAAGCTAGTAGTCTGCTAAGTGAATAGCTTTAAAAGGATTTTTATCTATTAGTCATAAGATGTTAGTTCAGACACTGAGGCGGGCAGAGAATGGCTGTTCCAGATGGCTAGAACTAGCCCAAGAAGGTAACTAGCTTTTTGGATTTCAATATTCCAATCTCTCCCCAGTATTGAGATTCTAATCAGCCAATTGTTCTCTGCAGAAACAGCTTCTTTCCAGGTGTTTTTGTTCACAATCAGCATATATTAATATTAATTGTACAAAGTAATGGGTTTCATTGGGACATTTTCATGCATGTGTGTGACTTGGTTGTACTCACCCCCTCTTGCCCTCCTCACTCATACCATGCACTAGGTTTCTATATTTTCTTTTTTATTAATATTTTATTTACATACTAACCCCAGTTCCCCTCCCTCCCCTTCTTCTGCCCCCATCCTGAAATCACACACAGCCTTGTGGCCAGGGTCAGCAGAGCTCTAAGGAAGGGATAAACCAACAATCCTTCGTTTCTCCTTAGCTCCTGAAAGTATAGCATGCTGAGTGCAGGGCAGTTCTCTGATTGATCTTGGATTGACCTAGTTGTTGCCCCTTTCTAGCCGATAGTCCCCAAAATGTCGAATGTGCTGGCAGCACAGAGTCCTGTGATCTGGAGGGTCTTCTTGGAATTACCCGAGCTCTGTTCCAGTACCCTGGAATCAAGGTGCCCTCTAGTGCTTTGGTCATGCAAGTCATGGCCAAGGCTAAAATGCTGCTCTCTGGCGTCCCTGTTGAACTGGAAGTAAAATGCTGTTCTCCAAAGTCCCTGTTGGACTGTTTTAAGTGGAACATACACAAACAAGATTATGTCTTTCCTGGGCCATTTTCCAGAGCCTTGGGGGAAGGGCTAGCAAATAGACTCTACACTTCTGTTGTCCCTTGGTGCCTGTCTGTAAGCACGGAACCCACTTTATGTATTCTTTGATTGTAGAGTATTCTACCTCACTGGACTCAAGTTAGGAACCAGCACAAAGTATACCTGTTTTATAGAAATTACTCATAATAAAAATACGTGATGAATAATCTATGGGAGTGCACAGTGTTGCACCTCCATTCAGGTAAAGAAATAAAACATTCCCAGTATGGCTCTTTGAGTTCCCCTCTGTTTCTGTGCTGAAACACTCTGACAAAAAGTAACTTAGCCAGGAGGGAGTGGAGTTCATTGGACTTACACTTTCAGGTCACAGCCCCTCATTAAAGGAAGTTAGGGCAGGAACCAGAAGCAGAAACCATGGAAAGATGCTGCTTTCTGCTCTGTCACTGGCCACTCACAGACTTGTGCTTATCTGCATATACAAGCAAGGACCACCTGCCTAGGGATGGTACTGCCCACAGTGCACCAATCATATCAATCAAGTAATTCAATTCTATCAAGACAGTACTCTAAGACATCCCCATGGATTAATCAGTTAGGGTATTCACCTGAGATGCCTGCCATCCTACCCAGGTGATTTTAAGCTGTGTCAAAGTGACAGTTAACAACTGCCAAAGCCCATTTCGTGAACTTCCGTAACAGAACCCCATAGAGTGTATCTTGGTGTACAGCTCTCAAAGCTGGAAAGACAGACCAGGTGCCAGGATCTGTTCAGACTCTGGTGCCGCCTCGTGTCACTTCAATTCACGGTGGAAATTTGAAGGGGGGCATGTGTGTGAGAGAAGAAGCTCATGAGAGGTGGGCTTGCTTTAGAACAGCCACATATCATGGGAGCTGGACTCACATAAGAAATGGTCCATTCATGAGGGCCATTCCCCTAGCTCACTAAGTTCTGAGGCAACCTGCCCTTCCCAAGTATCCTGCTATCCTCCCAATCAATTGTAGCAAATTCAGCCCTAATCACACACAGTCTTGTGGCCAGGGTCAGGGGAGCTCTAAGGAAGGGATAAAGAAGGTAGATGGAGAAGGAGGGGACTTGGTCTACACAGTCATGAGGAAATCATCCAGGCTGGATGCAGACCTTCCAGTGTGGTTTTCAGGTGCACCAGACCATAACCCTCCATCCATTGCTCCGTAAGCCTAATGAACTCTTTGGTTCCCCAGAGTGAGCTTTGACAGGATTGGTTTGTCTTGGGGGCTTTAGAAGGAGGGCATCGTTTACATCTTTCTAGGGGAGGGGTTTTAGCAACAAATCCCAGTACCTAGGTTTTGAGGACACAAGGGTCCAGCTCATGAGTGTTGATAGACTTCTCAAACACAAATGCCCCTATTGTCCCCAAAGGACTGAACCCTAATACTATTGTTTTTTATTTGTTTGCTGGTCTTGGAATTTTCATATTTGGAACAACAGCAGCATGTATTTTTTGAGCGTGGCTTCTCTCTTAAGGATAAATAATGAGAGGATTAGAGTCAGCCATATTGAGTATGACTGTAGTTTGTATATTAAATTGCCTGCATGTATGTGTGTGCACCAAGCCTGCTACCTGCAGGGGCCAGAGAGAATGTCAGATTCCCTGGAACTGGAAGTTACAGATGGTTGTGAGATGTCGTGTGGGTGCTGAGGATAGAAGCTCAGTCCTTTGAAAGAATAGCCAGTGCTCTTAACCACTGAGTCATCATTCCTCCAGCTCCGGTTCATTCATTTTTGCATATACTTGTTTTCTTTAGGTGGTGCTGATATAGAAGAAACACAGAGTAATAGAATTGATGTTATAAAGGACTTACTTTGCTTAGGAAATGTTAAATCATACAAGTGGAATTTAGTTAAAGAATCTTTGCCTGAAGCTGCCAACTTCTGCTGCGTACAGTGGCTGGAACATGGTCTCCTTGTTCAATTACGTCTTAACCAACTTTCTGTTTTTGATGGTTTCCTTCACTGCTTAAGCTTGGCTGTCTTGAAACTGGATCTGTAGACCATGAGGGCTTCAAACTCAGAGATCTGCCAGCCCCTGCCTTCCCAGTGCTAGGATTAAAGTTGTGCATCATCAAACCCTGCCTTAAGTTTTTCTTTAATTCCTTTTCACAAGTTGGAAACTTAGCTGAGTGGGATATTGCCCTGAGGTTACCACCCCCTTTATTCCATTTCTCAATCTGTTTATCTCCTTGAACACAAGACTTGAACAAAAGATATTCCACTTTCTGGTGCTCCTCTGCTCCTCAAATTGTACATTTTCTGTTTTTCCTTGCTCAGATTGCACCTTTCCATTGTAAATCTATAAAAGAGTGACCAGTAATAATCACACAACAGAGTTAATATTAGGCTATTTTGAGATTTTCTCTGCCAATGGAATAAAAAAATCCTCTTCACTTTAGGCTCAGGTAGACTTTTCACAAAAGAGCAAAAAGCAGCCACATTGTTCACCAAACTATCATAAGAATGATCTCTAGAAAGCATACTAACATTTTCTCCTCTGAAACCTCTTGAGCCAGGCCCCTACAGTTCATCAAATCACATTCAGCACCACTGTCTTCCATGCTTCTACTAGTATGGCCCGTTAAGCAGTACTTAAAGTATGCCACTGATTTGCTAACCCAAAATACCAAAGTCCAAATTCCTCCAAACAAAAACATGGTCAGGCCTATCACATCGATACCCTAGTCCCTGGTAATAACTTCTATCTTAGTTAGGGTTTCTATTGCTGTGAAGAGACACCATGACCACAGTAACTCATAAAGGAAAACATTTAATTGGGGCTGCTTATAGTACAGAGGTTCAGCTCATTGTCATCATAGTGGACATAGCAGTATGCAGGCAGACACAGTGCTGGAGAAAGAGCTGAGGATTCTTACATCTTGACCCACAGGCAACAAGAAGTGGTCTGAGACAATAGGTGTGGCTTGAGCATATGAGACCTCAAAATCCACCCCTAAAGTGACACACTTCCTCCGACAAGGCTGTACCTACTCCAACAAAGGCACACCTTATATTGCTACTCCCTATGAGCTTATGGGAGCCTATTACATTTGTTACTACCACTTTTGAATTATGATATGGCTATAAGCCTTTGGGGACCAGAGAGTGGAATATGGTGGTTTGAAAGAAAATGGCCCCCAAAGGGAGTGGAACTATTAGGAGATGTGGCCTTCTTGGAGGATGTGTGTTATTATGGGGCAGGATTTGAGGTCTCTTTTTCTCAAGCTTCACACTTAGTATGACAATCAGTTGACTTTTTGTTGCCTGCAAGATATAGGACACTTGGGTATTTCTCTAGCACCACATCTGCCTGCATGCTGCCAAGTTCCTTGCTATGACAGACTGAACCTCTGAACTGGAGGCATGCCACCACATTGAAATGTTCCCATTATAAGAGTTGCCATGATCATGGTGTCTCTTCACAGCAATAAAAAAAAAACTAAGACAGAGATCGTTAAAATAGGCCCTAATTCAGCAACAGAGATTAGGATGTAGACAAACAGGAAAGATGGCCGAAGACACAGGAGAGTAATGCCCATTTGTAAACCAAGGAGAAAGGTCTTTAGAAGAAAATGAACCATCAATATCTTGAGCTTGTCTTTCTAGTCTGTGAGTTGTAAGGAAATAAATTTCTGTTGCTTACCTTGGCCAGCCTGTCTGTTATTTATTGATTTGCTTGTTTATTTATGGAGGCCCTCACAAATGAACCCGTGTTTGGCTATGCAACTTTAGACAAGTGAATGGAGTGGAAGTGGGCATGTACTAACAGTCCTTGCATGTTCCACTTATGTTTCTGCATTTCTGCAGTCACCATGACAACATTCTTGGGTTAGGCTGGGAGGCATTTGGAACAGAGCCAAGTCACTCTAGTCGTACTGGACACCAGCCAGGCTTGGTTTAGGTCACTGAACAGTTAGCCCTGAGACACATAAACCTAGCCAAGGTCAGAAGAGCCACCTCAATGGGACCAGCTGACTACAGAAGAGTGAGCATTCAGTGTCATTTCTTAATGACTGAGATCTTGTGTTTGGCTGCGACACAGCAAGCATCTTGGTGCTAACAGAAGGTAGTGGCCAGCCTCAGAAGAGGGAGAGGGAGTATGGGGTTGGGGAGGGATGAGGTTTCAGGAGTCTACTTATTTCCTAGGAGGTGGAGTTGAAAGATTAGCTCAAGAGGACACCTGAGAGCCATTGCCATGAAACCAGGCCCTGAATAGTCAATAGAGTGGAGAGAGGCTCAGAGAATCAGAAATGTGGCCCTGTGACTCCTTGTCAGGGTCATAGTCACCCTCTGGGAGTCACCTTGCTGCCTCACAGTTACACACGTGGATGAGTCATGGCTGCTGGACCTGCCTGGTCTCACTTTGTTTAAAAATCTTTGCTTGCTGAAAGCAGGACAGTCAACATCAGAAGTGGGTTCAGATTCTTCAGGCTGTCCCTGGACTTTTCATTAATTACACATGGGGCTCCTGAACCAGGGTAGAGTAAGGCACCAAGATGCTTGCTGTGTCGCAGCCAAACACAAGATCTCAGTCATTAAGAAATGACACTGAATGCTCACTCTTCTGTAGTCAGCTGGTCCAGGGAAGTTGGTGCCTTGTGATATACTAGAGAATTGTTCAGTAAATATTCAGTCATGTGCCTCTTCCCTTGGATCAGAGTGTACTTTCCTGTCCCATCGATTGTTAGGTTGGCCATGTGACTTGTTTTGGCTAAAGGAATGTGCACAGATTTCATGTGACTTAAGGCCTCCTTCCCGAGGCAGGCAGCAGGAGCTAATAATGGGTACCCTTGGTTTTGGCTTCCTGCATAATTACCACTTGCCATGAGAAGTACATGCTCTAGCTGATGGTTCAAGGAGAATATGAAAAAAATGGGAATAGATCTAAACCCATGAAAACCTTGAGCCAAACCTGGGCCTTGAAGACATAGGCAAGATAAGAAATGCATACAGTTGTAATCTGTGTGTGTGGTGGTAGGCTAGTTCACAGCATAGTTATGATAATAGCTGATAGACACAACTTTCTTTGTGAGAGTCATCAGCTCCAGAAGGGAATTTCTGGCCACGGGTAATAGACTGGGAAGTCACTCAGGGTGTTAGTGTGGCCTCACTCCAACAATGGACCTGGAAGGACCAGGCCACAGGTTGGACCCTTAGAAGAGGCATTTCATGGCATAAGGAGTATGTTGCTACGGACTCTGTTTTGCAGCCAATGAACACTCTTAATTCTGTTGTACTCCTACAAGAAAGACCTACTCTCCTCTTGAAGAATGTCCTAAAATTTCATCCAGCCACTCACTCTCCATCAGATGAAACAGTGGGAAAACTACAATTTTACTCTGTTCTTTTAGTCACCAAACCTACAGGCTGACTAGATAACCTGGTGAGCGTGAGGTCCTTGTGGACATAGGAAATCCCTGGAGGGGATCAGGAGAGTGGCAGGTTTTGGTTCATTGCTTGGAGATTTAGAGAGTCACTTGTGGGAGGCAGGATGGTGGTTGACAGTTTGGTGGTCGAGCAGACTCTCGGAGTTAAGGGTGGTGGCCGGTCTGTGGAGTGGAGAGACATCAAGTCCCTGGCCAGTGGTGCCTTTGATGCATAGGGCTAATTCTGGCAAGGGCCTATGACACTTCAAGTTGGCCTTCACAGTATGCTAATGCTTGACTGATAGTCTGTTTTTCACACCTGTTTCGAAATTTTCATCCTCATCTTAATTCCTTGTTAGTCTTTTAAAGGGAAGTGTCTTAGTAAGCACTTCACAGGATGCTACTTTAAGTTGGGAATGTCTTTAATCAAAACCAAATCAACCAAACACAAAGACTTCCCCAAGGGTAGAAGGGCTCCTAGCAGGGCTAATCGGTAGCTGGGGAGGGGTATGTGAGACACCTGGGAAGTGGGCCTCATCTCTGTAACACCTCCAGAGCCACCCTTTCACTCCCTGTGCCTGAACTGCCTGGCAAAGTCATCCTCAATTCTTGACTGTTACAATTGCCACAGTATATGGCATTCTTGGTGACCTTTGGACATGCCAGACATCCTACCAAGTCATGACTTTTGGCACCAGCTGTCTCCTCTGCCTGCAATGCTTCCTTTCAGTGACGTGCTCAGCTCACTTCCTTAATGTCTTCAGGACTTTTCTCACACATCACCATCTGCTGAGAACTTCCCCATGTTCTGGGGTGTAATGGCCCCATCCCTACCACTTCCTCTTTGTGCATTTTTATGTAACCTACCACAGGTTTTGCTTAGTTTATTACATATCCCCTATATATTGTAAAACAAGAATTCCATGGAGGCTGAAGTTTTTGGTTTTCTTCTTGTAAATTGTTTTTATTCTCGCCTACCTGACATATGGTAGGTGCTTAGTAAATATCAAATGTGTGAATTATTCAGTGACCTCACCTAGTTGTTTGCTGTTGGTTAGAGAATACTGGCTGCTTGAAGGGTGTCAGGAGGAAGTATATTCCCCCTGTGTGGGTAGAATTCACAACAAACACAAACTTGTCCACCAGGGTGACCACGAGATGTTCCCTGAGAGTTTAGAAATAAAATCTTGTCTTTTGGGTATTCCACTCTGAAATGGAACCATGATAGGTGACTTTAGAGACCAACACAGTGAACTTAAAGGCATGGAACAAGAGGAAAGAGTTGGGAAGGAAACACAAATCGACTCAGAAAAGACTTAACATCACCTTCAGCTGGAGAGGGGTAGAGGAGGACGCATTATGGAAGACAGACAGGAGTGCATCAAGGAAGATGGGGAGAAATGTAACATGGAAACAGGCAGGATGTACGAGGAGGTAGCTCACTGGTCCAGGTCCAGAACCTCCGTCCCTGCCTTCAAGCTTACCAAGTTGCGTTCAGGCCACATCTAGGCCTCTCATCAAGTTCATTTACAGTCATTAGGACATTGACTTGTGTGATAGTCTTACAAGACTTACTTGTATAAGTCTCCAAAAGGTTGGAGCTTACAAACTTCACTTCCCAATGAGTGTGGTGAACTGTGCCAGCCTAGGTCACCAGACCTGCTTCCTGTAGTTCTAACATTGAGATCTGGCACCTTGGCACAGGTGGCTGCTTAGTTTCCGATTTTCTCAGGTCTCTTTCTAAATTCTGCTTTTAGCCAATCTTAGAAAACATCCTTGAGGCAGATGCATTCCAGAATAACTCCTTTGTCACAGGAACTGGTGATGGGGACTAACTCTTAGTTTATGCAATCTGAAGATGAAATAACCCATCACTATGCACAATGATGTACACCAATAAAAAGGCTAAATAGCTGGATACTAGCTTGAAATGTGTTGTAGACAACCAGGGCTGCCTGCCTGATATTTTCTGAGGCTTCTTGCTTGCCAGAACCCTGTTCTGGTCCAGGTAGTTCTACCAGGAAGCAATCAATGATTCCTTTATGTTATCCTAAGATCGAGGTCAGTAAGCTTTTCCTGTAAGGTCAAAGGAATAAATTTAGGTTTTGTGAACCAAGAGGCAAAATTGAAGATATTAGATGGAATGTTCACACATTACCATAAAACATTATTTTTTGACTTCCATTTTTAGTTTTTGGGTGTGTGGTGGTTTGAATGAAAATGGTCCCCACAGGCTCATATGGAGTAGCACTATTAGGAGGCGTGGCTTCTTTGGAGGAAGTGTGTCACCAGGGATAGGCTTTGATGTTTCAGAAGCTGCAGCCAGACTCAGTGGCTTGCACTCTCTTCCTGCTACCTATGGATTTAGTTGTAGAACTCTCAGCTACCTCTCCAGCTCCATGTCTATCTATGTTCTACCATGGTTCTCGCCATGATGATAATGGACTAAACCTCTGAACTACAAGCCAGCCCCAAAGAAATGGTTTCCTTCATAAGAGTCACTGTACCCCTTGAATGTGGGTGTCAGTGATGAGACCTTGGAAATCTATGGGGCCTCTTGTAGTGGATCTGTACTTATCGATACCATAGGAATGGACTTTAGGAGCCCAGCCCATCCCACATGGAGGGATACTCCCTGAGCCTAGACACAAGGGGGTTGGCCTAGGCCCTTATCCCAAAGACTATGACAGACTTTGAATATCCCCTATGGAAGGCCTCACTCTTCCTGGGGAACAGAAAGGGTATAGGATGGGTAGGGCATTAGTTGGGGGGGGTCAGGGGAGGAGGGGAGGGAGAGGGACCTGGGACTGACATGTAAAATAATTTTCTTTCTAATAAAACAACAACAGCAACAAAAAAAGAGTCATTGCAGTCATGATGTCTCTTCATAGAAGTAAAAACCCTAAGACAGAATAGTACTAAATGAGACGGAAGGTTGAATTTGCCTGGCAGAATTTTGGGGCCCTTTCCAAAACTAATCCCACCCAGCTTCCCAGTCTTTCATGCAAGAGTCCACCTCCGGCCATTGAGGGCATGTTGAGATTGTAGGGCAGGTGTGGTTCTGTGCCAGTTAGTGATGGATGACTGGAGGCAGGTGCTAGCTGCAGCTGCAGTTCAGAGTCTCTCGTTCTCAACCTCGAACAACATGCCATTGGTCACAGAGCACCAAAGAGGAAAAACCCTCAATGAAGAGCGTGAAACAGACAGTACAAGCGTGGGGCTTCTGGCAACTCATTTACCTTGTATCTTGTCAGCTGAGAAAAATAATGCCTTGGATGGTGCAGGTAACCATCAGTGTCTTTAGTGCTCATGGTCTCCTCAGCTGGTCCAATGTGCTAAGGTGTCAGTTATTATCCCCCCCTCCACCCACTTTCTGAGTTCCTCCCTTCTCCCTGCTGGGGCACAGATGGCATTTGTCCTCTGTGACCATTCTACTCCCATCTGCCTCACCTGCTGTTAGATTTGACCCCAAATTAGCCAATCTGTGAGCTGGCCATGATCTCTCTGGCTTGGCTCAAAGGCTGAGTGGGACCAATCTGATTGATTCCCAGGTAAAGGAGCTAACAGATGACATGATGGTTCAGTGGGAAAATGTGCTTGCTGCATGAGCCTCGGGACCCGAGTTCGATTCCTGAAACTCATGAAAGAGATGGAAGGAGACACCAACTCCAAAAAATTATCCTCCGTATACACATATACACACACGTGAACACACACACACACACACACACACACACACACACACACACACACACCAGTAAAAATTCATCTGGTAGAGGTGTGATATGAAAAGAACAGGAAAGGAACTATGACACTTTTTTTGGTTTCTGGTAAGGTGGGAAGGAGTGAACACAAACACCCTGGTGGAGCCAATTAGCGGTGAAAGAAAGCTGTGCAAATAGGGCAGCCCAAGTGTTGGCAATGCTTGTTTACTTCCATCCCCTTTCTTTGAAAGCTCAGCTTGTGTGGCTCCATTTCCTGGACTCCTTCTTGATAAACCCTACCCGCTGATATTGGGGATTGGATCTAGGGTCTTATGCATGAGAGGCAAGTACTCTACTGCTGCCATTCCACTGAGCTGCTGGTCTCATGTCTCCATTGCAAACACATTGTGCAGTTATCCCGTGGGCCCTTTCAGGCCAGAGTCATTTTAGAATGTAGGTCTCTGTCCTGGTCAGCATTCTCCTAGTTTCCTTGTTCTT
Source organism: Cricetulus griseus (assembly GCF_003668045.3). Lineage (NCBI taxonomy): Eukaryota > Metazoa > Chordata > Mammalia > Rodentia > Cricetidae > Cricetulus > Cricetulus griseus. The sequence continues at coordinate 47,052,872 of NC_048599.1, read as the reverse complement.
AAGGTACAGGTCTGGATGGAGGAAGGGAAGACAGGAAGCCCAGACTACTGGAGAACAGCACACAGAGCGCCTTTCTCTAAAGGCCTACCCCCCAGTGCCACCTGCACCCACATGGTTCTCTGTGAGCTATTCTGGGCAGAGCGGCTGAGGACTCATTTAGCCTTTTCAAGCATCTGGATTTGTGCTTCTCTGGAGCCACAAGAAGCAAAGTGGAAGGGGGGGGGGGGCAACTACAAAAAAACATCCTTCCAAGTGGACAGACGGTGACCGTGTAGTCAGTCCCCTGGGGGTATAAAAGGATAGAAATAGAATCAAGGTCAAGAGGGCTCTGAGGAGTTGTAACTGTGATACAAGGAAAGATGATGGAGATTTTAGACTCTCCCCATGACCTGTCAGCAACAGGAACAGGAGGAACCCAAGAGCTGCTTGATGATAGGGGCCTGAAGGGGGAGGAAGGCAGGTGGAGGAGCATTGGCTACAATAGAAGTACAGGGCATATCTTCGTTTGGGGACATGAGGACTCTCATCCCACTGGATGCAGGCTGGATGTGAGTGACCTGAGAGACTACAGGATGCTTGGAGCTTGCTCAGAGCTGGGAATCTGTGAAGGAGATCGTGGAAAGATGCGAAGTCAAGATGTTGGAGAGCGGAGGTGGCAGGGCATTCTCAGGGGCTCTGTGGGAAGTAAATGGCCTTGGGGTGTGTCTGGGAGGTTGACCACACATCTGGAGCTCAAGGCAGTCCCCGGGACTCATTCGTGTGTAAGTGGTCACTGAGACTTGGAGTGGATGAGGTTATGTGGAGAGTTGAGAAGAGGAATACAATCCCTGGGAACGTTTAGGGTAGAGGGGAGCCTTTGGAGGAAGGGGAAAGGGGAAGGGAGGCAGGAATGAACGTGAGTTAGTTTCAGCAGATTGCACATCGGGAAAGGGTGACACCAGAGCAGACGCCATTCGCATGGGGCTGAAGCCGGAGGTCCCTGGTGACTTGCAAAAGCACCTGGGTCAGAGGAAGAGTGTGGGAAGTAAGGAAAGGTGAGTGGTTAGTTGGCAGCTAGGACCCTGGGGGTAGGAGGCAGGAATGAGGCTAAGGTGGGCATGGGTACTTGGACAAACAGTGGTGTCCTTTAAAGCTTGCTTCAGTCATTGTCACATCTCATAGGATCACCCTTCCCCCAACCATAGATGCCTTCAGGCCGTATCCTCTAGTATCCTCTAAGATCACATGAGGGCAGAGGCCTCATGTCTTACAAGCAGTTCACAGTCTCTAGTCAAATTTGTAGGATGGGCTGAGGGGCTGAAGCACCCAAGGACCCAAGGAATGGTACATCCTCCCAGAGTTTGCTCACGTCGCTTGCAATATTCCCCCAGTCCGTCACTATTCCATCCATCCTCTTGGCCGTGATCCTGTCATATCCCAGGAGTGAGATGAGCAGTAGGGCTTTATCAGCTATGAGAACAAGATCACTGGAGGCCTCTACTGGAGATGACCTCTCTAGGCTCTGAAGCCTTCCCCGCCTCACTTAAACTCCATTCCTGGTGTGGGGAGCAGCGGTGTACCCAGGGGATAGGGTCCAGCCCTGAGATGATTATCACACTTGGCACAAACACTGAGTAGGTTGTCAATCCTATCACCTCCACTCCCACTGGGTGGGTCCCCCAAACCTAAGTTAGCTTTTGAAGCAAACCTGGCTCACTCCTACCCAAGAGGCCAAAGCTCAATTACTTGACACTGGGGGAACTACCCACTCACTGACTTCTGACTTGACCCATGGATCTCAACTCTGTGAGAAGATAGCAGAGCCTGTCCCCTAGTTTTAAGGAGGTGGGTAGATACAAATGGGCTCTTCTTTGGTGTATGTAACATATTTCCAGTACCTGCTATAACTTCTCTGTATCTGGGTGCTTAGGAAAGGCCAGTTCTGCAAACCCAGATCTCAGCTCACTTTGAAAAACACACTCTTCTAAGCCCTGCTACCATTTCTCTCTAACCTTGTAAAATTACCAAGGAAGGCTTGGAATTGTGATGATACTCCAGGTAGGCTGTTCCCTTAGTAGAGGATAGACACTTTGGGTTCACACCACCTATCCATGTTGGCGCCAGTTTCAGGGCATTGTCTAGATAGCTGTCCTTCTAAGGGCCCATAGGTTAGTTATCATACCCATGCAGGCTGGATAAATGTGGTTGGTATTTTGCTTTAGAGACGGAATTGCTCACGATCATGGGATGTATGCCTTTACTCAGGGCTAAGGAATATGACTCCCAGGGGTGGGCTTTCTCAACAAACTCGTCAGCTTGGGTGAATATATCCTTTCATGTAATGTTTTCCCAGTTGCATTGGTAGTCAACATGTTCCCTGAGGCCCTCAGAGCATCACAGATGCATCTAGGGAGGCTGACAAAAAAAAAGTTTGTGCTTTTGTGACTTTTAAAAGCCAACAAAGCTCCAAAGTCCTTTAGCCTTGCTAACAGATCCAAAGGACAGTGACATCCATGAAGGAGAGAACCAACTCCCAAATATGTTTCTGACCTGTCCCCCCTCCCCGACCAAAAAAAACCCCAAACCAAACCAAACCAAAACAAAACAAAAAAGCCCCAAAGGGCAGCAACTATCAGTTATGACAAAACTAGCAAGGTGAACATAGCCTATCCTGTCGTCTAAGGAATTCAGAAAAGGGGGGTGGGGCTCTATATGAATTACAGGCCAAAGATGGACAGTTAGCAAGTCTGAACAAAATAGAAGTACTCTTACCAATAAATAGGTTTCAAAATGATAAATAAGGCTGGCTCTCCCCTGTCGGCAGCCTGGAATCCCAGTGAGAAGTGATGGGCACAGACAGGCACAATGAATTATGTACAGAGTGTAAACAGTAAGGCCCCTGGGAGGAATAGTGAGGGCGGGGCCGGGTGAAGGGTGCATACACGTTAGGAATGTGGGGAGGAGGCAGTGGGCCTAGGGTGAAAAACAACAGATTTGTATGGCGGGCATTCAATACGCCACCGACGCTTGCAGTATCGCAGGTCCTATGGTAGGTAGGTCTACCGATTTCTTCAGGTGGCAAGAGGAGTAGAAACTGCCCACTGATCTTTACCCTAGGAGCAGCAAAACAAGAATCTGTACCTCTTCCTCCCCAAGGCGAGTGGCCATACCTAAAATCTTCGGCCCAGACCTCAGGACCAGCTGACTAAGCAGTTTCTCAGACTGGATGAGAACGGTGAATTCTGTAGTCTTTTCCCGTCCACGAAGAGCTCTGGACACCTATGTCCAGCAGGGGGCGCCATAACCCCACCACCTACGAAGCGCTCCGACCCCAGGTCCAGTTGCTGCTGCTCTAGAGTGAGACGGGGCAGCCGCTTGGTTAGAGTCCTGGATCCAAAGGCAGCATCCCAAAATGCACCCCATCCCTGGCCCCAGCACATCCCCCAACCTGGGGCTCGGTCTCTAAATGTCAGTCTCCCGGAGATTGCTGTAGTCGGCTGGCTCATAGGCAGGGCAGATGACAGCCTCTGCCACTTCTTGGGGAACGCTTAGAGACACCGCCTCCACCTCCGAGCGCAGGGCGCAGGCAGCCTCCGCGCGCCGTGCGCCCCCAGAGCGGATCTTGTGGGACAGGCTGGACACCTTCGCTCGCAGCTGGGTTGTGGGTCTCTGCAGCGGCCCGAGCAGCTTCCACTCCCGGAGGGCGGAGGCGGGCTTTCGACGGCCGGAGACCGTTGCCTGTGCCTCGGACGTGCCTGCAGAGCCTGGGCCCGGGTGTGCAGTGAGGGCAAGGGGGGCTCCCGGGGGCGCGACGAGCGGGCTGGGGGCACAGTCGGGGCGCTGATCGCCGGTCGAGGCTCGCCAGTGGTGGCCATAGACGCGCCACAGGCGTCGGCGGCGTCGGCGGCATTGGCAGCGGAGGAGGCGCAGGAAGGCGCGCTTGAACTCGCGGCTGGAGCAGGGGTAGATGAGCGGGTTCACACAGCTGTTGAAGTAGCCCAGCCAGAAGATGACCTTGAAGACGCCCTCTGATGGCTTCAGCTGCGGAAACAGAGAGCCTGCGGGGGACAGAGACCCGGGTAGTTAAGGGTGTGGATAGTAGGGAGATTGACAGCTGCCTACCTTAGAAAGCTTAGCCACTGGTAGGAGCTCTCAAGGGGTCTTTCTGTGAACACAGATGGCAGACAAAAAAAAAAAAAAAAAAAAAAAAAAAAAAAAAAAAAAAAAAAAAAAAAGAATCATCTTCCTGTCTTCTGAGTCAGACCTGATAACTATTTGGGCAAAGGCAACAAATCCTGACCAGAGTGAGAGACCAAACCATGAGCAGCTGCAGTTTCACCAGCCCCAGTCTTCGCTATGGACTGCGCTCCGTGTGGAGGTCTCTTTGTGCTCCCCTCTCTCCTCAGAGGGCACCCTCTAGAAGACACCAGCGTGTCTTGTTCTTTATGGTGTTGATGTGGAAGCACAATTCTGCTACCAGTTCCATGTAAAAATATTTTGACAACTTTTTTTTTAAACAAAATGAGTTCGTTTGCAATTTTTTGTACAGTGTTTTATGGCACTCTCTCTGGCAGTGTACGCTACAGCCTAAGCACAAAGAGAAAGACGCCCAGAATTAAGGGGTGACCAAAGTTTGCCCAGTGCTGGGTATTGTGCAGGAGTCATGAAACGTGGTGCTGGCTCTAGGTGGACAGTGTGACTACCACTGAAGCACAGGGTTGAGCGCAGGCTCAGGGACACCTCCCAACCATCCCAGACTCAGCCAGGACAGGACAGGCATGGAGCCAGTGGCTGTAGAATGAACTCACGACACCTCACCTAGGCTCCATGATGGAGCGCCTTGAATGAAAGCCCAGCTTTCACTTTGGGGGTAGTTAGGAGCCATGGGTATTTTGAAGCTGGTCGAAGATACAGCTCAGAATTAAGCTTCAAGATCGCACTACCCATGACTGTAAAACTGCAGGCCTGTCACAGGGCAAGGGGTGAGGAAATGCTTCTGGCATGGCTTTGGATGAGGGCTAGAACACCAGGCAGGTAGGGATGGGTGCTAAGACCCTGCTTCCCACAAACCTCTTCCCTAGGATCCTAGCATGGACCCTAAGGAAGCCACTCTGAGGGAAAGGGGACTGAGTACAAAGGTACAGTCCAGAGGCCACTTTCTCACCTGCCTGGTCCTCAGAAGAAGCTGGGGCCAGATGCTTCCTTCTAGACACAGAAGGACAATGTGCCCCTCTCCCCAGGGGTAGAGGCATTATGCTCTACTCATCAACCACCTGCCATATCACCTAACTAGCCATGTGGGGAAACAGTTTCTGATGCTGAGAGAAGATGGAAGGAGGGAGGGCAGCACCCACCACACAGCCCAGCTTTTTGCATCTTGCTCATGGGGTCCTCGGCAGGCTACACAGCAGGCCACTGAGAGTCTCACTTCTTTTTCTGTGAATGGAGACGGTAATGCTCCTCTGCATGGGATTTCATGCAGATGCATAGATTTCAGTGCTTAGCAGAATTTTAACCCAAACATGTTGGGCTGGGAGTATATATCAGTGCTAGAGAACTCATGCAACACTTGAGAGACCCTGGGTTCAATCCCCAGGACAGCAAGCAAGTCAACCAACCAACCCACCCACTCACCTGCCCCTGGTATCTACTTATCCCCCTTAACCACCTTTTTCAGTGGCTTTTCAGAGAGGACACCACAGGCCAGGGAAAGGAACCTGCCATCTATATCTAGAGACTGGTCAGAAACAGTAACTAAATGCAGTGGGTTTGTGGGCACTGGGGCTTAGTAAGGCTGATTTCCCCTGAGAGAAGAGTTAGGCAGCCCCTGGAAAATGCCAGAAGGACCTTACCCTGCAGGAAGATAGCCCTCAAGAACAGCACCCCTCAACGACTGCAATGTCAGGCCAAATGCTGGAAATAACACTCTGACTCAGACTACAGTCTTTTCCATTTCACTGTGGATGACACATCAGTGGGCTATGCTTCCCAGCGGTTGTTGCCAGCCTGAGCTTTATTCAGATTTGTGGACAACATGACATGTTTTAGTACTGCCCCAGTCTCACTGCAAACACTGATACTTTAATTTATGCACAACTGACTTGTCCAGAGTCTTCCTGGAACAGGGAATTCCTCACACACGAAGGGGCTGGGATTCAAAGGCTGCCTTCCAGTCCCAGCAGTTGCCCTCTGCCTCCCTTGAGGTCTGACTTTGAGTTCCCTCAGAAACAAGCTCTGGGACAGGGTTCAAGTGCAAGTCTTAAGCCCAGGAGGGAAACACCTTGCGTAGGTGCTGACACAAGGGGAAGGGATGCCAGTAAGTCAGTTGCTAATTCAGGAAACTGAGGCTTAACCCCAAAGGGGCTCTCTGCCCCCCCAACCCCCAGTGGGGAGGGATGTGGGTATCTACCTCTCATTCCCATCACTCTCCAGCTGCTTTCTTTAGCTTTTAATTTTTCCCACTTTCTGCCTACTTTATGGATGGACTACAAGGATGAGTAAGCCTGTGTAAGCAGGCAGGCACTCAGGAGTGGGCCTGTGCAAACTGAAAGTCCAAGGGAGATGGGTGGTCCCCCAGCCTCCACCACAACTGGTTCTCACTCTTTCTGACCACGGTGTGCAGAAATATTGCTTAGAAAATCCAGGCATCCTGCTGCAGGTTGCAAATTCCAGGGGCATCAGGTCTTGGGAGATATTTCCTGTTATGGTCCCAGATGAGGACCACAGCGGCAAGTGAGGACTATGCCACTTCTTCCTGGAATGGTGCGCCAGCACTCCTTCAGTTTTCCTCTTGTTGTAGTCCCCCTCCTCTCCGTACTGTCTCTGCAGCTCACACACCTTGCAAGGATCTCTGGGGTCTGAAGGGGTGTAGGCACACCCCTTCCCTGTTGCACAATATGTGTGGGATGGAATGCCCTGGAAATGGGTACTGGGCAGGGATGACACTACAGAGGTATCAGTGAACAAATCCTTCTCAGACATTGCCAACTCCCTGTAGTCTGCCTGAGACATCAGTTGGGCTCACCAGCTGCTTTGCCTTATCTCTCAGTGCATCAGCTGTCACAGGTGCCCTGGAAGCTTGATCTTCAATGTACATTGAGGTGGGGCAACATGCAACAGGTGGGACCTCAGGGAAGGTTGTGGTCGCTCCACTCTCCTGGATAAACTCTGCTGGGAGTGGCCCAGGTCTTGTGAAGCTAGAACGGTTCTCACGGCAGTGGGGTATAAAGCATCCATGCTGCGATGTTTCCATGTGCCCTTCCCAGATACTGATGCTGATGCTGTTTGGGTTTCCTAGTTACCAGAACTGTGATGCAAATAAACTCTTCTTTATAAGGTAGTTAACCTCAGTTGTTTTGTTATAGTAACACAGTACAGACTAAAACTACATGAGTCTCAAAAGGTATGTGGAAGTCTTGGAGCTAGGACTACTCTCTGCAACTAGGGCACCCTCCCCCTTGGCTCCAGTGGGCTTAATCTCCCATCCTGAACATTGTCCTCCAATTTCCTGCAGACACAAAGTGCAGCTGGGTAAACTGTAAAAGTTCTTTTTACCAAGGAAGCTGCCATGTGCTGCCCTCTACTTCCCTACTGTGTGCTGTAGCCTCTGCCTTTCCCTAAGTCCCCAGTGTTACAGCCCTGCTCTAGCATTTTCTGTCTTATGTATGTCTTTGTACAAGCTATGTGGCCACTCTACCCTCTGGCTGGGCTCAGCTTGTGATGGGATCCTCACTCTTGCTTTTGGGCTGATATGCATGGCTGTACCAGATGCTCTTCCTACACACTGGGCAGTGACAGCTTCCCATGGGGTACCTTCCACCCACTTCTGACCAGCAGAGTGATTTAGGAAGCCCCACCCCCTCCACCAATGCATCACACTCGCTTTGAAATGCAGTAGGTACTGATACCCGTGGACTCTTCTCTGTTTCACCCCACACTATACCGGTTATCAACTGTTGGTCTCTGAGTCCTGAAGCTTTGCCCTGCTTCCCTGTGACTGCTGTGGCCCAGCCTACCACCCTCGTCTAATGGCAAGGCCTGCCTGAGTGGGCGGTGTTTCCACACAGCAGCTGGGGGTCCTTAGCAAGCACAAGCCAGAGCTGTTCTATTCTTTACTTCCAGGGGCTGCACACTGATCACTGCAGCCCCACACCCTCCCTCTCTTTTTTCTTATCTGCACTGTGACCATTTGCCAGCGCCTTGATTGTTTCTAGTGTCTGCCTCCTTCTCTGCTTAGTGGGCACTCAGTTTGCCAGCATCACAGCCATTTCCTTCATCACCTTCCCATATCCACATTCCTCATCCAGCTAGAACCTAACCCACGAGCCACAGAATCACGTCCTGAGCATGCGTGGGCCTCTGATGGTGGTGGTGTAATAGGTCCCGCCGTTTCTCTCCCTGTCCTCAGCTCTGTACTGATGTCCTTCCCTCTCATCTCTGTCTCCCCAGCTGTGGGATTTCATGCTCATGCCCCTATGTCCAGCCCTTTATACAGGTGCTGGAGACCAAATTCGGTCCCTGTGCTTGCACGGTGAGCACTTTACCTGCTGAGAAGTCTCAGAAATGACCATGTTTGTCCCCTGCCTCAAGGTAATGGTGTGTGTGTGTGTGTGTGTGTGTGTGTGTGTGTGTGTCTGTGTCTGTGTCTCTGTGTGTGTGTGTCTGTGTGTGTGTGTGTGTGTGTCTGTGTGTGTCTGTGTGTGTGTGTCTGTGTGTGTCTGTGTGTGTGTGTGTGTGTGTGTGTGTCTGTGTGTGTGTGTGTGTGTGTGTCTGTGTGTGTGTGTCTGTGTGTGTGTGTCTGTGTGTGTCTGTGTGTGTGTGTCTGTGTGTGTCTGTGTGTGTGTGTGTGTGTCTGTGTCTGTGTGTGTGTGTGTGTGTGTGTGTCTGTGTGTGTCTGTGTGTGTGTGTGTGTCTGTGTGTGTGTGTGTGTGTGTGTGTGTTCTTATGCGCACAACCCCACATACCTTCCCATCCCCCACTCTGCTGCAGCCACTGTCTGCCTTGTTGCTTCTCACCCACCGTGGACCTCAGCTTTTCCCCAGAATCTTCTTCCATCACCTCTGCAGTAGGCTGCCCAGACCCTACGCCTGACTGGAGGTCTCCACTGAGCTTACTTCTCACTTAGCTCTACGTGCTCCAGTATTGACCACCTTCTCCAATACTGCCGGAAGCCGCTCCATCTCCTCTGTCCTCCATCCCTTCCACCCTGGGCAGGTGACTCCAGGACGGGACTTCTGTCTACTTTTCTTGCCTGGAGCCTCTTTCATCTCATTTTTCTTAGACGGCTGCAGCATCTCTGACACCCTCCAGCCTCCACCTGTCTCCACCCATCTGCACACAGCTGCAGGGAGACTTCATAAAAATGGTTTCTCTTCTTCACTCTGTCCATTTTCAGTGGCACCCCACAGCACTAAGAACATGCTGAAATTGACAGGAGTCATAGAATGACCGTTGCCTGCTTTCCTCCGATTTCACATTTGGCCCCAAGCAGGTCCTCTTACTTGGGCCTCTCTCTAGCTCCTCACCTCTCACCCCTGCTCAGTTTCTAACCATCTGGCTTGGTTGTCCCCCCTTGCCTTCCCAGGAGTCCCCGTGTGAGTTCCCCAGAAGGCCCATGTGTTGGAGGTGTGCTCCCCAGTCCACACAGCTAACGCGGGGTGGAGGAACATCTAGGAAGTGGGAATAGCTGGAGGATTTTAGGTCACGGGGAGCGTGGTCCATTTTCTGTTTCCCAGCTTCTCATCACTCCCATGACAAGCTACCTCACCACATGCCCCAAACAATGGGCCAACCAATCACAGGCTGCAGCCTTCCAAACAGTGACCCAAAAGAAAGCTTTCTCTTTTTCACTTAGCTATCTCAGGATTTGCCATGGAGACTGCAACACTGACTAATACTGATGTGGTGTAAGAGGTCTAGCTTAGTGTCCTTCAGTGTGGGCACTGCTGGTTAGAAAAGGGCCTCTCTGGTCACCAGGTAACCTTGCTGGCTGGCCCAGCTGGACACACACTGGGGAAAAGAAGGCAGGGGCTTTGTGCCGCCTGGTTTATCCTGGCCCAGTGTTATTCCCCAAGGAGCAGAAAGGCAGGCTGAGGAGGAGCTGCTGGGATTTGGGGTAAGTCAGGAGAGGGACATGAGCAAATAGGCCAAGCCCTGAGGCCGATGGGCAGGCTCTGTGATTAACAACCTCTTCTGGCATCCCCGGAAAGGAGTGTGTCCTTGGCAGGTTGTCAGAATTCACAGCCAGCCCTGAGTATAAGTTGTGGCTGGCCACGAAGTATCAGCCTGTGTCCCCCCTAGGAGTTAAAAATCTGCCATCGTCTGATACTCATGCCTCCTCCCACCAGCAGGGTCAGGAGAGAAGGAATGCCAACCCCAGATAACCCCTATCTCCCAGCTCTCTAGTTGGCCATTTGGTGGCTTATACTGGCACTCACAGTCCCTTCTCCCCAAGGGACCTGGGGCCTCTGTCCCTTGCAGAGTCAGAAAACCTCTCTGATAAAGTACTTGAACTGAGGACCTGTAAGGAGAACCTGTGTGTGGGGAGGGGATGGAGGGCTAGAAATTCATCTTGGGAAAGTGAATTCTGGGTAGAGACAAGACCATGAGCAAAGGCTCTGATGCAGCAAGAACCGCTCACAGGTGGAGAAAAATCCAGGACGTTCAGATGGCTTCAGAGGAGAGTGAGCAAGGGGAGGATGAAAAGAAACAAGGCTACTCTGAATTGGAAATAATCGTGGAGGGCTTTCAGGAAGAGGTGACCTGGGTAAGATCTGGACCCCATATATGGAAGGACACACTGAGGGCACTGCCAGTTTCCTATGGTGAAGGGTCACGGGCAGAGTCTTCTTACTTGAGATAGACCAGGAATGGGTCAGATGTTCTGGGTCCCAGGATTGCCTGCCTTGTGGGCTCCCTGGAGCTGGCAGAGAGCTTTGGCCTCTATTATGGGCAGCTCTCTGAGTTCATTATGGACATGAACTGCAGGCTCTCATTCTCTGGCCTCCTCTAGGCCTGCACCAGGCCCTACCAATTATCACCAACTCTTTTCATCCATTTTTCCTATCTCTTCACTTTCCCACTCTCTTTCCTTCCTTACTGATCTCCCCTGCTCCAGTCTGTGGCCTCAGGCAAGCTAGGGCCTGTGCTGAGGCTGCATGTCTGTCCAGTGCTGGGGGCTGTATGTCTGTCTGTCCAGTGGCTCTTGTGCTTAGTCAAGTTAGTCTTACTCCACGCAGGAGCCCCTCTGGATGACACTGACAATGATCCTGGGTCTGTGCAGGATAGAAGCTTCTGCCCAGGACAGAAGGTCCCTCTGGCAATGGGCACCATGGGTGGGAGCCTCAGCACTGAACAACCTGGACAACTTCCAGTCACAGGGCCAGCATCTGTTCTGGGTCATCACTGTAAAACAAGGAAGGCAAATCTTCCGCTTACCCAGGGCTTAACTCATGGACCCTGGGCTTTCAGATTTTTGTCTGGCGGAGCTCAGGCCATTCAGGAAGAAGCCATGTCCTATGACCCTGCTCAGGTCTTCCTCATGACAAGCAGCCAGCGCAGAAGGACATCTGATAGAGAGGGGGTTTGTGCAGGGGCCGAGGGTCCGGCTGATGGTTTTTGCCAAAAATATGGCTACAGACTGACATCTTACCCTGGCCCAGCCCAGTCTCTCACCCAGGCAAGCAATAACAAGGACGCTGGGGCCAATGTGCCTGGGTTCCAATGTTAGACCTTATACCAAATGAGGTGGGAACTTTGATCATGTTACCCAGCTCCCTTGTTTTCTCTCACAGACAACACAGTAGCTGACAGCACTGATACTGTGGCACTGTTAGGGTCAGCTCCTGGTAGGAAGGTGATGGTAGCCAGCACGGAGGACATGTGACATTCATTAGCTGATTTGCTCTGGCAGGGCAGTGGGAATGGAAAAATGAGACCGGCTGAAGAGAGAGAGAGAGAGAGAGAGAGAGAGAGAGAGAGAGAGAGAGAGAGGTGTCAATGCGCAGAGTGGTTGACTGAGGTGTGGAAGACGGACTGAGGCTGATGCTCAGGCTGTGGGCACCAGAGGGTGCCAAGATGCCATTTGTCACATGGGAAGATGGTAAGTCACAGACTTGGGGGAGTGGAAAGGCAAGCCCAGGAAGGGAAACTAGTTCGTCACTGTCAGGGTGTGTGAGTGAAGCAGATGGAAGGAGGGCCCCCAGGCTGTCTAGATCTTCCACGGCTCATACAGTTAAGCCAGATTGGCACAAAGTGGTCTCACAAGGGTCCTAGCAGAGGGTGACAGTCAGATGGTGAGGTGACAGTGGACACTTCTGCATGGAGGAGGGACCAGAGCTGCAGAAGGCCAGGGAACATCTTTCTCCTGGATCCCCGGGGAGACAGCCCTGCCAGGACTTTGATTGAGGACTTTTGACCTTCATCCCCAGAAGATGATTCATTGTTTTAAGCCACTAAATCAGTGGTCATTTGTTACAGCAAGATAGGAAATTAATACGGCCTGAGGGTCTGGAATGTGGACCTGAAGTTAAATGGGGATCGTAAGGAAAGAAGGGTCCCCTAGGGAGGCTGAGGGCACCACCATAGAAGTGTGTGCAGGGTATGACCTGAGGCATGGCGAGAGTCCAGGAGGGAAGGTTGGCATAACAGGAGAGAATTAAAGGCTTTGAAAGTAGCCTGGAGTGTGACTCTTGGGCTGCCATTGGTGACAGTGCCAAAGGGGAAGAGGGACTAGCAGGGCAAGAGCCACCCTGAGTGGGGCTGAGGTATTGCTGGCTGGAAGAGGAGGACCATCATCAGAACAGTCTTTAAGAAGTGACAAGGGATGTTTTACAAGTAGCTATAAGGTGGGAAAGATACCAGTGAGATGGTAGGGTAAGGATGAGGGCAAAGGAGGCCATCATGCTGAGCCAGAATGCTCTAGATAGGACTATGTGCTGTTCTTATGAAGGGAGACAGAAGATGCAGAAAACTGGCAGTAACTGGTACAAGCAGATCTGTTAGGAAGGAAAGAACTTGCTGAAGGGAACCTACAAGGGTTCTCAAGATCACCCTAAGGCTATGCCTGGGCAGAGGGCTGACCATGTAGAGTTTGATACCTCTTTGGCATGTAGTGGCTTTTGAGAGCTGACCGCTCCATTCTCAGGAATTCTGCAAACTGGGTGGTTGTGTTTTTCATAACTTGACATTGACCGCTATGAGAATATTAACACCACAGGAATGGGCAGATGCTACAAATGGGTCCCATCTCAGAGCCAATGGGAGTGTATTTATCAGCATACCATTGTAGCACATGAGAGAATGGTGGGCTCAGTTCTGGATTTGAGACTCACAGGAGTAAGATATGGGAGGGAGTTCAAAGTGCTCAGAGCAAATGAAGTGCTAAGTCATGGGATTGGCTGCATCTCTGGAATGGGAGCGAAATAAGAGCCCAGGAGGTGAGAGCCATACTGAGGCCGAGCTCACCATGATGGGAGCCAAGGAGGAAGGACAGAGCAGATGGACTCAGACAGAGACCCATTGAGGATGAAGCAGGAGGGTGCAGGCGGGCCCAGAGGCTCAAGCATGGTCCTAGGAGGACAGAGAGGACAAGGTGCCATTACGGACCGGCCTCAGTACAATGGTGTTACACCGATGACGAGGCTAGGGATGAAAGAGGGGGAGACAGCTTGTGACCCTAAACCTCAGGCATCCTAAGTGTTTTTTTAAGTATAGTATTTCTTAACTCTGTCCTGAGCCCGAGCCAGAACTGATGGCAGATAAGATAGCAGTGTCAGTCAGCAACTGGAAGCTCACATTGTGGTATCTTAATTGCCATTTCCCAAAAAGAGAGAAACAGTGAATGCCAGGCCTGAGTCCACAAACTGAGCCTGAAACTCTCAGTAGACTGGAGAACAAGGGTACACTCAGACACTGAAGGCTTGTCAAGGGGTTCTGAAGATAATTTGCGGCCCTGTAATGTACCACACAATAGCACAGATGCCTAGAAACTGTGCTAGAGAGCCAGATGTCTCTTTTGGGTCCTTAGTTTCTGAACAGGAGCTTTTGAAACTTCGTCTGGTAAGATGATCAGGTGCTAGGGACCAGCTGTGCAACATTGTCTCTATAGTTAATAGTATTGTGTGCACACTTAAGATTTCATTATGAAATGCCATAGTACTCAGATAAAATACAGTGAAATGAAGCAAAACACAGGGCTGTTTGGTGCCACCCAGACCCATGGCATGCAGGATATGCAAAGAGATGGGCTTCTTCATTCCCTGGCCCTGTACAAATTCACTGAGTACCTGCTTACAGACACAGCTGGGCTTTTGGATTTGCATACACTAATGTAAGTGTGTATGGCTTAAGTATATGACACGATGACAACACTTAGATTTGTCCCTGAGGAAGATGCAGAACATTTCCAGCATCGTGAAAAGTTCTAGCACTTACTTCCAGCTGGCATTCTTTTACTCACACAAAGGTAACCACTATTTTAATTTCACCATTGATTAGATTTTGCCTGTTTTGAATTTCATATGCATAGAATCCTATGGTAAACACACTTTATGCTCTCAGTCCGGCTTATTCCATCCAGTTAGAAAGTCCATAAGATTCACTTGTTATTTTTCTTTGCTGAATAGTAGTCTAATCTATGAATAAATGTTTTTTTTTTTCTCCATTCTTACGCTTGGGATTCATCTCTGGACCTGTTTTCTCATAGACTACCCATTCCAGGTCTGTCAAGCCTGGGTACCCCACCAACATGGCTACTCTACTGTGCTTGTTCAGTAAGGTTCTTCAGACTCACACTGTGATATACATTGAATATCGATATCACAGTGTATTAGAACAAGGCAATGGACTAAGTCTGAGGGTCAGAGATGTTCTCACTACCACAGAGACAGGCCAGCGCTATGAAAGAGAGGCCCAGTTCTGGCTCCCCGATGGCAGAAATGGAGTCATGGGGTTTGGATGGAGTGTGTGGACTTCAGTCAGAGCCTCTGAAGCTGCCCTGGGTGGTGGCATTCAGAGGCCAATGATGGGACCTGGGGTGTAATTCAGTGGTGGATCACATGTCTTGGCTTCAGTCCTCATCACTGCAAAAATAAAATAAAATAAAATAAAATAAAATAAAATAAAATAGCTGTAGAAGCCAGTGATGCTTGGTGACCTGGTCAAAACACAGAGCTGGCAACGAAAACCCAGTCTGTCAGGGCCATCAGAGTAGCAAGAGGTGAGGTGAGGTCCTGTATGTGCAGGTTTCAACGACAGACCTACTCCTTGGGCTTCACTGAGAGGCTCTTGCCATGCACATCAAAAGCCAAATGCAAGATAATACAGCCTTGAAGACACCGAGAAGAGGTGTGGCCCTTGGAGTTTCCCTGAAGAGAACAGATGCTCTCTGCAACTGGGTGCTAAGGAGAGGCAGGGGTCCATGGCATGCAGGGTATACAGGAAAGGCTACCAAACACTCGGCCTACATCTCTGGGGTTGAGCAGACCCATCCACTTCATGTCCCAGGGACAGAAGCTCTAATCAGGTACACTCCAGCAGTGTATCCCTGTGTTGGCCATCTTCTTGAAGTTTTCAGACAAGACTTAGGTAGTGGTTCTGACTGCTGCCCTTGCCCATACACACCAAAGTTTGGGCTGCTCATGACCAGGGTCCATTTATATAGTTTATGATTTTTTTCATGGCATCTAGCCCTGTGCCAGCTTGCTTGAGACCAGGGGAAATGTGTCTGTCGTGGGTGGGGATGTCAAGGGCTCTTTTCTCCACAGGCCGGTCCTGTAGGTGTGCTGTCATGTAAGAAGGCAGACAGGCCTGTGGCCGTTCACCAGGGCAAGGGCTGCAAGTGTCCACACACAGCCCAGGCACCGGCAGCAGCTCCCTATGCTGCCTGAAGCTGTATGTAGTACCAGACAGACGATGTCTGAGGTTCCCATTAAGTAACCTCTGCCTACCTCTGGGGAATATATGCCCCATGCTTGTTCCTCTTGGGGAAAGTGAGGCAGACATGAATGAATGATCTATAGCTTTTCTGGGCCCTTTATGATTTTGTGTGCCTTGCATCTGTCCTCAGGGGAACCTCATGATTTAGCACACCAGTTGTTAGTCCTTCTTCGTAGTACATCTGGCTTGACCAATAGCATATTGTTCTTTTTGCGGGGATGGTTTCACTAAATAGACTGCTTCAGCCACCCCAGTGCCTAGGTTGCATCTATTATGACCAGACAGCATGTTGGGGCTGATAGGTAGCAGTCTATGGTTCTCTGTGTCAGCATTCCTCTGGGATTCCAGACTTTTCCTTAGCACTCTTGCTACCCCACAGCTGTTGTTTCTGCTCACCAGCTACATCTCCATTGCAGCTGGGAGCACCGAACATGTGAGGTGAGAATGAGGGCACGGTGGGCTGCTTAGTGACCCCGTATAGCTGTTTTCATTTCTATACCCATGGACTTTGTGGACACACATTGCCCCTCACCAGTCCCCAGTCTGGCTCTTGTCACAGCTGGCACACTCATGTGGATCTGAAGATTTCCCACTTGTGTAACTGTCCCTTGACTATTCCTTGGCTGTTTCTTGGTTGTACCTCAGCTGTACCTCAGCTGTGCTGCTCCTTTCCCAGCTGCCCACCCTTCTCCTGCTACTTCCTGGGAGACTATACCCCACACCCCCGAAAGCACCCTCATCTTCAACCTCTGTGCCCAAATCCCCATAGACTTTATCCTAATACCTCCAGCTAAAACATGTTCGCTCCTTGAAGGCCACATTCCCCAAAAAGTGTTGCAGCCCAGAATGTTTGCTCAAGGGCACCTCTTCCCTCACAAGCCCAGTGAGTGTTAGGGCCTCCTGCCCCCTTTCCCTCCTCAACAGCCTCCAGGCCACTCTCTTGCTCCCACAGCAGCCTCTACCCTTGGCTTTGCCCTCCAGTATATACAGAGCAGAGTGGAATATTCTGTTTCTTTGCTTGGAACCTATCCTGTTTGTTCATTATTGCCAGCTCCTTAGGATTGAGCTCTGCCAGGAGTTTGAGCTGGTATATACATCCTAAAACACACAACTTGATAGTTTTGCATATTCATACATCCATGTAATCCCTTCTTGTAGCCAGATATAAACATCTCTAGGGCTCCTATACCATGTGGGAGGAGCAGCAGAGATACAGGGACAGAGAAATAACAGCACATGCCAACAAGGGGCAGAGGTCATGGAGATTTAGAGATGATTTCCTGGAAGATGATGTGATCTGGACCTCAACAAACAATCCTAGTCTTTTTGCTGTGTTGATTTTAACTGTGAAAAAAAAAATGAGAAAAACCTAACATTCAGCGAGAGACTGGATCAACACACCATGCAGTAGTCTCAAAAGCACTAATAAGGGCCCCACACTGCATGAATCTCAAGGACATAATGTTGGATGAAAAACACAGGCCGAAGAGTGATATGCACATTGATACAAATTCTGAAGACACACAAAACAATGCTATACTTTGAAATGAGCTCAGATGTCTGTGGTGGGAGTACCAACAAATACCTGGGAGTGCCAAATGCCAGCATCACCTCTGGGGAGGTGGAGGAGGAAGCAGGGCATTGAGTTCAGCTATGATCTATTCTGTGCAAGCAAGGGGAAGGATATAAGGCAGATAAGATACAGCAAGCTCAGCATATGCCCAGTGAGGGTGATCATAGGCCCAGGGTGCTTATTAGGTTATATTATTATTATAATATTATTAGATTAGTCTCTCCTCATTTGTGCATTATTCTGTAATAAAAAGTTTTAAAAAGAGTAAAGGAAAGTGTAAAAAGGGAGGTGGCATTTTCTACCCAGGCTGAGCATTCCCTGTGGGAACTGGTGTGAGCTAAACACACAGAGGTAGGAGAACGAGGTGCCTTTGAACAGGTTCCATAAGGCAAGGCCAGAGCAGGGATGTGGGGATGGGCCTTGCAGAGGGTGTGTATGTGTGCTGGGGGGGGGCACAAAACATCTTTCTCTTGGCCATCTATCCCCTCCTCCAACTTTGTTGCTTTCACAGTCCCCAACCCAACCCCAAAGCAGACTTTGGCTGGATGATCTTCCAGTGGGGTTTTTATACCTTCCTCTCATCTGCTGGGGTGGGGCATCAGTGTAAGACATTCACATTTGCCTGAATCACAGCATGCACAGCAACTCATTGATGCTCACAATTCTTGTCAAGGTCACAAGTGTTACCATCATCACCATCCTCCCTTAAAGATGAAGAAACAGAGGCCTGAGGCTACATAGCTAGTGAGAAGCAGAGTTGGGATTTGAACTCAAGCTGCCTGACACCAGAGCCTGTGTCCTCAATGAAGAACAATATTGCTCCTCATATGCCAGGCACCATTCTGGGTACTATGGATGCAGTGGAGACACAGTTGAAAAGAAAAGCTAGAGAGCCGGTGAGAGAGTGAAACACCAAGGCAAAGGGGGTATTTAAACAGAAACCCACAGGTTGGGAGTTAGCTAAGAGGTTTGGGTGGGCATCCAGACAGAGAAAAGATCAAGTGAGACCAGAGATAGGTATCACAAGGAAGTAACTCACACAGGGTCAGGGCCAGGGCAGAGGGAGGAAGTCCTTCCCTGAATAGCCCCTTTCAGATGGGAATGGCATCTGTTGGGAACTCCTGCAGTTCGTGCCTATGGTCCTACTGTAAATACTAATAGTGACCTGTTTTGGTTTGGACAATAATAAATCTGAAGGCTACCCTCTGTAGGCTGTGGAAGACAGTTTTGTTCCCAAGTAGTATAAAAACACCAAGGGACTTGTAGGGGAGTGACACAACTGAACTATGGTATATAAAAGTCCCCATGGCTGCTGCTGCTGTGTGGGGGAGACTTGCAGGGGCTCAGGAGGGAGGGCCATTATTTCTTCCCTGAGTGAGTCTCACAAATGCAAGCAGCCAGGGGAACAGCTGGAGAGGTCGGTCCTGCTTGAACACATAGAGGTTGCAGCTATGAGCAAAGTGACCAGAGAAAAGAGCCTTAGAAATGCTGCCCCTTTCTCTTCTGTGCTGGTCTAGGCCCTTGGGCCCTGCTCCAGGGCTTCCAGGCTCAAGGGGTGGGAGGAATCCCCTGAGAACAGTCGTGTTTCCCCCAGGATTGCAGGGCTCTTGTAAGGGAACTAGTTCACTCCATAAATGACTATAAACAATAGCAACTCTCCCCTTGACAGTTTTCTCATCCTGTCCTTCCCACCCGAACAGGTTTCTTCCTTTAATCCCTTCAAGAGGAGATTTCAGAAGGGAAAGCCCACAGGGTTCTCACAGATACCAGTGGGGCCACTGAATGAACGCCTATTGGAGAAATCAGAGCCTCTGATGTCTACTGAGATACAAGGTGACTAGCCTGGGTCTGCTGATGAATGAGTGCACGTGGGCTTGCCCACTGTGTATCTATTTCCAGAGATGGGTATATTCGCTATGGGGCACATCCACTGCTGGCCACATATTACAGGGAGATGTTAGCCCAGGTTTCCAAGGAACTAACGCAAGCCCAAGGTTTGTAATGGCTACAAAAGGTAAGAAAAAGAATGATAAACCAGTAACAGGAAACCCAGAAGTACCAAGAGTCCCTTGCTCTCCCTCTTCAACAGTAAGCGACTAGGAAGTTCATAACCATTCACAGTCAGGCTGTGGGTCATCTAAGCCTTCCAGGAAGGGACTTGTCAGAAGGGTCTAATGTGAGGGGATCACTCACCCAGTGGCAGGACGAAGAAGAAGGGGAACCAGCAAAGGACGAAGACACCCACGACGATGGCCAGCGTCTTGGCAGCCTTCTTCTCGCGGGAAAACTTGAGCAACCTTACTGAGAGTGAGCTGCGCAAGGTGTGGCCCTTGCTACTCTGTGCCCCATGGGTTCCTTTGGCGCTAGTGGCTGCACCGCGACAGTGGATCCTCAGCACCACTTCGGAGGCCTTACCAGGCTCCCGCTTGATGCCTGCCTCGAGGCTGCGCGTGGTGCTGCGTGCGACCACATACACGCGGCAGTACATGACCACGATCACTGTCATGGGCAGGTAGAAGGAGCACACAGAAGAGAAGACAGCATAGCCCACTTCCTCAGTGATGCCACAGAAACGCTCATCCGGGGGCACTGGCTCCTTCCAGCCCAGTAGCGGTCCCACGGACACCACCAGGGCCACCGCCCAGAGCAGAGCCAGGATGGCAGCTGCCTTGCGCTCTGTCATAATGGCTGGGTACTTCAGTGAGTGGCGCACACCCACGTACCGGTCCACAGAGATGGTGCAGAGGCTAAGGATGGAGGCAGTGCAGCACAGGACGTCCACAGCGGCCCATACGTCGCAGAAGGTCCGGCCAAAGGCCCAAAAGCCTAGAACCTCCATAGTGGCCGAGAAGGGCAGCACAGCCGCACTCAACAGCAGGTCAGCCACCGCTAGGTTCACGATGAAATAATTGGTGACCGTTTGCAGGTGGCGGTTGCAGGCCACCGAGAGGATGACGAGCAAGTTGCCCGCTACGGCGGTGAGGATGAAGGCCGCTAGGAAGACTCCCACTCCCACGCCCTGTGCACTCACCACCAGCCCCCCGACGGCCGCCGAGCCATTCACCTCGCCTCCGGCCGCAGCCCCCGGTTCTCCCGTGGAGCTCTGGTTGTCCTCGCCGCTGCCGGTTCCCACCACAGCTCCGCCGCCAGTGGTCCCTGGCACGCCGCTCACCGCCGGGCCCTCAGGTCCAGCCGTGCCAGCTCCACCGCCTGCGCCGGAGCCCCCAGTGCTACTGTTGGAGCGGGGTCCTTCAAAAGTGACGCTCAGGAGGTCGCGGAAAGTCATCTCACGGCGCAGCCGTCGGGGCCCGAGCCCCGGCACAGGGCGAGCGAGTGGCGGCGGCACAGGGCGAGCAAGTGGCGGGAGGGGGGGCCCGCGGGCATCGCCGCAGCGCCGGAGCCAGACCCGCGCGCCGGTCCCGTCGGTCCTGCCGGTCCTGCCCAAGTTCCCGCCACGGAGGGGGCCGCAGGGGAGCTGTAGTGCAAGGGGAGAGGAGCGGAGGCCACCGGCCCGTGAAGGTCCCAGCGGGAACGGTGGCGCGAGGCAACGGATCTAGCGGTGGCCGCGGAGTCGCAGGGAGGGAAGGGCCGGGGCGGTCGCCCTGTGCCCTTCTCTAAGCGTGTCCAGGCGAGCGGCGGCTCCGGGAGCGGCAGTGCTGGCGGCGGCCTCTGCAGCGCTTGGGACTCTGAGCGGGGGCGGGACGGAGGAGGGGCGGCCGGCAGGGAGGAGGGGGCGGCCGACGCGAGCGAGGGCTGCGGGCTGGAGAAGCCGCTCTGCGCGACCAGCGGCTGAGGGGGTCCCTGCCGGTGCCCACGACTGCCTTCTACCCTAGCTGCCCCCTTGTCCTCCTTTCCTTGGCTGTCTGCGACCCCAGTCCTCTCTGCCCCAGTTGCGTCTCGCTGCCTCCCTTCCTCTCTCTAGACTCGCGGTCACTGGTCACTCTCTGCTTGCCCTTGCCCTAGCGGAGCATACAAGGTGCGATCCCCGGGGCTCTGGCTCCTGGCTCCTGCCGCCAGAGAGCAGCAAGAGCCTGGGATCTGTGGGTTCAGGGCTGGATGAGCAAACGCTGCTGCTAGACCGTCTGGATGTGTCTAACGCCCCTCCTCTTTTCTCTGGGGCGACTGGCCAGCCCAGGGTCTCTGGTGCGATGGTGGCATTGAGACAGTCCCGAAGGATGCTTGTGCTTGAGCTGAAGTTGGGCGTGACTGGCGTGGAACCAGATGGTGTGGCTATAGCCCCAGGACCCTGCCCACACTCTGAGTAATACCAACTTTGGCCCTGTTATTTTACTCTGCATCAGAGGTAGGAATAAATTTCCCTGTTGCTACTCAAAGAACTCGGACCTCCCTCTGGGCAGAGAAGGTCAAGTGCTGGAGGGTGGGAAAGGTTACCTAGGGTGGTTAAGTGGGAGGGAGCAGAGTAGTCCGCCTCCACTCTCCAGGCCCGGCCCTTATTGGCCTTTGGATCTGGAGCCTCCCTTCCTCACAAGTGAAAGGGGAGTAAAAATCACTTAGGGGAACCTGTGTTAGGGCTGCCCGCACTTCTCAGGTGAGTGGAGAATAGCAGAGCAAGAACTGATCGTGGAGAACAGAGGGCAGAGGTGACATGGCTCTGCTAGGAAGCAGGGACTAGGGAAGGAAAGGGGTCGGGAGGAGGAGCGCACACACGTGCTCCTGCACATGTGTTTTTGAAGGACCTTGCACAGGCTAGACAATCACTTTACTACCCAGTTACCTCCGCCAAGCATGTTCATGCTGCCTGCAGGAAGCTTCTAATTAGACCGGGACAATCAGAAATCTACCGTGATGCCTCTGAAGTCTGACTTCCTTTACCAGGGAGTTTGGTGAGGGAATGCTCTAGCCACTTTGGAAGAGCAAGTCCCTCTGGACAGTGTCTACATACGTGCAAGACTAAAACATGTATTTTATGTGAGAGTCATTTTGGGTACAAAACCTTCTATCATTTGCTTGCAACCCAGATAAACCTTAGGGCTCATGTGGCCCAGTCTCAGGGAAGCACCCCCTTTAAAACAAAACAAACAAACAAAAGAACCAAAACCAAAACCAAAGCAAATGAACACAAAAAACCAACCAACCAAAAAAGAAAAACAAAAACAAAAAACAAACCAACAACCACGGATTGCTCTTCCAGAGGTTTTGAGTTCAATTCCTAGCGACCACATGGTGGCTTGGAACCATCTATAATGGGATCTGATGCCCTCTTCCGTTGTGCAGACCTACAAGAAGATAGAGCACATAAAAAAATCTTTTAAAAACCCAAACAACAAAACAAAACAAAAAAATCAGATATCTTGTCATGTTTCCTGGAATCACTTCCCACACTAACTACTTAGAGTCCCACTGTTATCACCACTGCAATAAGAGAAGAAACAGAGCCCAGTGCCACAGACTCAAGTGTGACAATCATATTTAGAGAGGCTCACACATTAGACCTGAAGGAGGCATTATTGTGGAAATGAAGATTGGAGTGAGAAGTGATCAGGGCCTGTTCTCAGGTAAAAATTGTGTAGAGAAGGCATAGAGTCATGAACTCAAGTAGGCAAAACCATCTGCAGGGCTGGCTGGACTTGTAGTAGGGAGTAAACTGAGGAAAGCATTTATGTTTCTAGTTATAGGAGCAGCACGGATGATGTTTCTGTATCCATAAGGAACCCAGCAAGTTGATTTTAGGATTGGGGATGGTGAGTTTAGTTTAGAACTCTTAATTTGAAGTGCCCATAAAAACTTAAGCAAAGATGTAGGTGTGAGTGGCATGGCTGGGTTGGTGTTGAGCTTTATTCCAGCCCCTTCACTGCTGTGACTTCCTTTCAGAGACAGAGAGTAGTCCTCTCTCTGCCCCTGTCAACTCCTTCCTGGATTTGAGTATCAGGTAAGCCAGTGCAGGAATTGACAACTATTGCCCTTCTTGTTCCTTTCACCAAAGCTCTAGAACCTCTGAAATTCTTTTTGCAGAACAAGGCTGAAGCTCTCCACTGCTCACCAGACAAAGGGTGGGCTCTGCCTTAGGGTTTCTATTGCTGTGAAGAGACACTATGACTATGGCAACTCTTACAAAAGAAAATGTTTAATTAGGGCTGGCTTAGTTTTAGAGGTTTAGTTTATTGTCTTCATGGTAGCATGCAGGCAGACATGACATAGTGCTGGAGGAGCTACGAGTTCTACATTTTAACCTGCAGGCAGCAGGAGCAACTGTGTGCCACACTGGGAGTAGCTTGAGGATAGGATACCTCAAAGCCACCCCTACAGCGTCACACTTCCTCCATCAAAGCCACATCCACTCTAGCAAAGCCACACCTAATAGTGACACTCCCTATGGGCATCGTTTTCTTTCAAACCACCACAGGCTCTTATTTCCCTGCTATGACTCAAGCCACCCTTATCCTTCACCTAAGAGTGGCATTTGTTCATTGCAGTCTCACCTTCCTGTCACCCCTGATGGGGAAAGTGCTTTTGTGTATGTGTTTGTCTTATTGGATGATAAATAAAGTACTGTTTGGCCAATGAGGCAACAAGTTAGGCGGGACTAGGAGTCAAGGAGGATTCTGGGAAACAAGGTAAAGAAGTCATGATCCGCAGGAAGTGACATAGCAGAGAGACTCATATATAAACAAGGGCAAGAAGGCAGTGGGCCCCTTCCTCCAGAGTCACCATGTGATCCCGGGATGAGGACGCCAATGGAAGGCATCCTAAATAAGATAAGTCTTATAAAATATATAGATTTATGATAATTAAGACTGAGCTAACAGATGAGAATTCTAGTCATTGGCCAAGCAGCATTTGTACCTAATAGAAGTCTCTGTGTATTATTTGGGGCCCTAATGCAGCAAGGGGAACTCAAGCGGGTGGTGGAAAAATTTACTGTAACACACCCCTAGTGCTCAGAGTGATTTCTGCTCTTCCAGAGAACCCAAGTTGGATTCCCAGAACCCACACCAAGTGGTGTGAGCACGTGGTCACCTATCATTTCACTTCCAGGGAATCTGATGTCTTTTCTGGTCTCCTCAGGCAACTGCACACACATGGTACATATAAACTCATGCAGGCATACACGTGGCATGCATACACTAATGCAGGCACCAATCAATCCTCAAAAATCTGACTTTCATTCATCATTTTCCCCTTACCTTGACTTGGCCTGTGGAAGTGAGGCCATAAATATGCTGGAGGATTTTCTGAAAGTGTCACGTGTGTGACCTTAGCACCTTGCTTGATCCTTGTTGCAGATGGTGGAATAAGAATGGGCAGGAGCAATGATAGCCTCCATTGTGGTGTGATGTGAACTTTTCTCTTCTCCCATCCTGCCAACCGTTCATTAAACCCTACCAGTTAGAGTTAAGCCCTTGGGAGGCAAAGTGTGACATACATGCACAGGCTTCCTAGGGCAGTAATTTTGGTAGAAATTTCTGTCTGGGAAGCAAAAAAAAAATACTGTTATTTCCTTACTGTATTATCTCCAGCAGTTCTCTGGGACAGATAGCCTTCTGGGCAAATGAATTAGACTAGAGCAGAGTAAAGCAATGGGATTCTGGCTTCAAGGCAAGCCTTTTCAGAGACTGGCATAAATAAGTTTATTATGGGTGAGTTTTGGCTGGATTAGGGGCAAAATCCTAAGTCTGATCCTCTGGGCCTTCCTTCCAAGCCACCCCACAGGTTTTCAAAGCACTCTCATGAGTTCCAGGAGCCCCATGGGTAAAGTGCTAGTTCTGTGATCCCTGGAGAACCTGCTTTGTGATTCAGCAGAATGGTGCCTACTTTAGGAGGGAAGACTCTAAGTGCATGCAATGTGAGAAACACAGGTTTGTGTCTTTCTATATGTCAGGACTCAGATAACTAGTGAAATCACAAGCTATGTTAGCTTGATTGTGATTTGCCAAGTAATGCTAATTTTGCTTGATAACTGGTCATTGCCAGTCAATGGTGTTCTCTCTCTCTCTCTCTCTCTCTCTCTCTCTCTCTCTCTCTCTCTCTCTCTTTCTGTGTGTGTGTGGTGCGTGCGTGCGTGCGTGCGTGCGTGCGTGCGTGTGTGTGTGTGTGTGTGTGTGTGTGTGTGTGCACATATATATATATGCATAAAGAGGCCAGAGGTTGACATTGGGGTATCTTTATTAATAGCTTCTCAATTTTATTTATTTTAAAATGTTGGATTTATTTTATTTTTACATACATGGGTGTTTTGCTATGCATTTAGTACCCACAGAGGCCAGAAGAGGGCATTGGATCCCATGGAACTGGAGTTAATGATTGTGAGCCACCATGTGGGTACTGGAAATCAAACCAGGTCCTCTGAAGAGCAGCCAGTGCTTTTAACTGTAGCCCATTTCTCCAGTCTCCACCTTACTCTTTGAGACAGGGTCTCTCACTGAACCCAGAGCCTGCTGATTATCTAGACTAGCTGTCAAGCTCTAAAATCCACCTGTCTCTGCTGCTCCATGTGTAGGGTTTCAGAACACACTACAGCACCTGCTTTTACAAAAAGTACTGGAGATCCCAGCTCAGGTCCTCATGTTTGCATGGCAAGCACTTTACCCCTGAACCAGCTCCCAGCTGCTGGTTCTTTCAGTCCAACCGTAATTACTAATATTAATCCTCAGATCACATTTTGCATTTTAGATAATCATGCCACAGGCTGTCTATGAAAGAGTTAAAGAGGACTCTGAGTTCAGAGATGCTGTCCTGATGTTGGAGGCAGTGAGGTGATGCAGTTGTAAGGGAAAGCCTGTAGAAAAGAAAGCCTCCGAAAAGAAACACTACAAGTGCAGTAACAGAGGTGTACAATTCAGGTCCAATGCAGGCCATTTGAGGGTTAGTTTGCTGTGTGAAAGTCATTGGCAGGAGAAATTTCTCTGGAGCTGGAGCCCAAGGTAGGAGTCCTGCACTATACAGTTTTCTTGGATGAGGCTTGTACTGAATGACAGGATGACTGGATGGTATTCTTGCTTTGTTTCAGTCTTAGGGTGTGTCTTCTTTTATAGCCCCAGTAGGAAGTTACATCTGGTGTGATCAATCAGCTTATGTGTCTCAGGTTTCTGATTTGATATATTTTCAGGTATTATTTATTAGTATCAACAATTGTTAGCTTGTGCCTCCAGGTATGTTGGCAGGTGGCTGTTGCTTCCTTGTGTAAAGAAGACCTGGAGTCACTTCTAGTCATGCATACTCAAAATGGGGTAACTCAGGTCAAGGCTGTTGCCTTATTCACTTAAGACTAGGCAGAACTGGAAAGCTGCTGCTCCTTGCAACACACCATAGCCCAGGGCAGACTCAGCCTGCTTGCCTGAATCTGTATTCATCCTTGTCTTCATTGTTAGATACTTTAGAATGATAGAAAACAGAAGGGAATGGCTTGGTTCACTGAGGCATCACCATCCAGGATATCAAGTTCTGGACTCCAGCCCCCAGTGAGCAGAGTTGAAGGAATTCTATAAGAAGCCATGTGGAGTCTGAGGTATTATGGTCCAATTCCTCTCTTGCAGTTAGGATGATAAGTTCTGGAGTCTAGCCCCCAGTGAACCTACTTGAAGATAGGATGGTATTGGTTGGTTCTCAATGTCAGAGTTAGGATGCTAAATGACAACAGTGTAGATAGAGAAGGCATTAGAGACAGATTTATCTCATTTTTTGGCACCATTATTTCTTTTTTAATTTTATTTTTTATATATTTGAATTACAAACAAGATTGAATTACATGACGATACCAGTTCCCTTCTCCCTCCCTTCCTCCTCTACCACCCCCCCAACTAAAATCCTGCCTATCATATGTCCTTTCTTCTAATCTACACCTGATTCAAAATTTCTGTTTCCTCATGACCTCTGCATCCTTCCTTTTCTTCCCTTCTCACTCTCGTAGCTTCCTCCCCCCCTCTTCCCATGTTCTCAATTTGCTCAGGGGATGGTGACCCTTTCCCCTTCTCCAGGGGACAAAGTTTGTCTCTTTTAGGGACTTCCTTGTTTACTAGTATCTCTGGCAGTGTGGATTGTAGGATGGTAATCCCTTACTTTATGTCTAAAATCCACATATGAGTGAGTACATATCATGTTTGTCTTTTTGTGATTGGGTTACCTCATTCAGAATGGTTTCTTCGAGTTCCATCCATTTTCCTGCAAATTTCAAGATTTCATTGTTTTTTTTTTTTTTCTGCTGAGTAGTACTCCATTGTGTAAATGTACCACATTTTCTCCATCCATTCTTCGGTTGAGGGGCATCTAGGCTGCTTCCAGTTTCTGGCTATTACAAATAGTGCTGCTATGAACATCGTTGAACAGATGTCTTTGTTGTATGAATGTGCTTCTTTTGGGTATATGCCTAAGAGTGGAATTGCTGGATCTTGTGGTAGATTCATTCCCATTTTCTTGAGGAGACGCCATACTGTTTTCCAAAGTGGCTGTACAAGTTGGCACTCCCACCAGCAGTGGAAGCATGTCTCCCTTTCTCCACATCTTCTCCAGCATAAGCTATCATTGGTGTTTTTGATTTTAGCCATTCTGACAGGAGTAAGATGCTATCTCAGAGTTGTTTTGATTTGCATTTCTCTGATGGCTAAGGATGTTGAACATTTTCTTATGTGTCTTTCAGCCATTTTAGATTCCTCTATTGAGAATTCTCTATTTAGTTCTGTGCCCCACTTTTTAATTGTTGTTTGGTGTTTTAGAGAATAGCTTCTTGAGTTCTTTATATATTTTGGAGATCAGCCCTCTGTCAGATGTGGGGTTGGTGAATATCTTTTCCCAGTCTGTGGGCTGTCGTTTTGTCTTGCTGAATGTGTCCTTTGCCTTACAGAAGCTTCTCAGTTTCAGGAGGTCCCATTTATTAATTGTTCTCAGTGTCTGTGCTACTGGTGTTATGTTCAGGAAGCGGTCTCCTGTACCGATTAATTCAAGGGTATTTCTCACTTTATGTTCTAATAGGTTCAGTGTGGCTGGGTTTATGTTGATGTCTTTGATCCATTTTGACTTGTTTTGTGCAGGGCGAAAGGCTTGGGTCTATCTGTAGTCTTCTACATGTTTGCATCCATGCCAGCACCATTTGTCGAAGATGTTCTCTTTGTTCCAGCGTATATATTTGGATTGTTTGTCAAAGATCAGGTGTTCGTAGGTGTGTGGGTTAAAATCAGGGTTTTTAACTCTATTCCATCGGTCTACCTGTCTATTTTTGTGCCAATACCAAGCTGTTTTCAGGACTATAGCTCTGTAATAGAGCTTGAAGTCAGGGATGGTGATGCCTCTAGAAGTTCCTCTATTATACGGGGTTGTTTTGGCTATCCTGGGTCTTTTGTTTCTCCATATAAAGTTGAGAATTGTTATTTCAAGGTCAGTGAAGAATTGTGTTGGGATTTTGATGGGGATTGCATTGAATCTGTAGATTGCTTTGGCAAGATTGCCATTTTTACTATATTGATCCTCCCTATCCAAGAGCAAGGCAGATCTTTCCATTTTCTGGTATCTTCTTTAATTTCTTTCTTTAGAGACTCTAAATTCTTATGGTACAGGTCTTTCACTTTTTTGGTTAGTGTTACTCCAAGGTATTTTATGTTGTTTGTGGCAGTTGTAAAGGGTAATGCTTCTCTGATTTCTTTCTCCACCAATGTGTCATCCGTATATAGTAGGGCTACAGATTTTTTGAGTTAATCTTGTATCCTGCCACTTTGTAGAAGGTGTTTATCTGCTGTAGGAGTTCCCTGGTAGAGTTTTTCGGGTCACTAATGCAGACTATCATATCATCTGCAAATAGTCAGAGTTTAACTTCTTCCTTTCTGATTTGTATTCCCTTGATTTCTTTTTGTTGTCTTATTGCTTATTGTATGGAGAGAGTGGACAGCCTTGTCTTGTTCCTGATTTTAGAGGAATTGCATTGAGTTTCTCTCCATTTAATTTGATGTTGGCTGTTGGCTTGCTGTATATTGCTTTTATTATGTTGAGGTATGTTTCTGTTATCCCTGATTTCTCCAGGACCTTTATCATGAAGGGGTGTTGGATTTTGTCAAAGACTTTTTTGGCATCTGGTGAGATGATCATGTGATTTTTTCCCTCAGTCTGTTTATATGGTGAATTACACTGATGGATTTTCATATGTTGAACCATCCTTGCGTCCCTGGGATGAAGCCTACTTGATCGGGATGGATGATTTCTCTGATATGTTCTTGGATTCAATTTGCCAATATTTTATTGAGAATTTTTGCATCAATGTTCATGAGGGATATTGGTCTGTAGTTCTCTTTCTTAGTTATGTCTTTGTGTGGCTTAGGTATCAAGGTTATTGAAGTCTCATAAAAAAGAGTTTGGTAATGACCCTTCTGCTTCTATTGTGTAGAATACTTTGAGGAGAATTGGTATTAGCTATACTTTGAATTTCTGGTAGAATTCTGCACTGAAGCCATCTGGCCCTGGTTTTTTTTTGGTTGGGAGACTTCTAATGACTGCTTCAATTTCATTAGAGGTTATAAGTCTATTTAAGTTGCTTATCTGTTCTTGATTTAATTTTGGCAAGTGAAATCTGTTCAGAAAATTGTCCATTTCCTTTAGATTTTCAAATTTTGAGGAATATAGGTTTTCAAAGTATGACTTGATGATTCTCTGGATTTCCTCTATGTCTGTTGTTATGTCCCCATTTTCATTCCTGATTTTATTAACTTGCATGTTCACTGTTTGTTGTTCGGTAATTTTGGATAAAGGTTTGTCTATCTTGTTGATTTTCTCGAAGAACCAACTTTTTGTTATATTGATTCTTTGTATTGTTCTCCTAGTTTCCATTTTATTGATTTCAGCCCTCAATTTGATTATTTCCTGGCATTTGCTACTCTGGGGTGTATTGCCTTCTTTGTTTTCTAAAGCTTTCAGTTGTGCTGAAATTCTCTAGTGTGATTATTCTCCTGTTTCTTCATGTGGGCATTTAGTGTTATGAACTTTCCTCTTAGCACTGCTTTCAAAGTATCCCATAGGTTTGGATATGTTGTGTCCTCATTCTCATTGAATTCTAGGAAATCTTTAATTTCTTTTTTTATTTCTTCCTGGACCCATGAATTGTGCAATTGGGTGTTAATTAATTTCCATGAGTTTGTAGGTTTTCTGTAGTTCGTGTTGTTGTTGAATTTTAATTATAAAGCATGGTGGTCTGATAAGATGCAGGGGGTATTTCAATTTTTTTTGTACCTGTTGAGGTTTGCTATGTTGCCAAGTATGTGGTCAATTTTAGAGAAGGTTCCATGTGGCACTGAGAAGAAGGTAAATTGTTTTGTATTTGGGTGGAATGTTCTATAGATAGAATATCTGTTAAGTCCAATTGTGCCATAACTTCTATTAGTTCTTTTGTTTCTTTGTTAAGTTTCTGTCTGGTGTTCCTGTCCAGTGGTGAGAGTGGGGTGTTGAAATCTCCCACTATAAGTGTGGGGGTATTATGTGTGATTTGAGTTTTAGTAATGTTTCTTTTACAAACATGGATGCCTTTGTATTTGGGGCATAAATGTTCAGAATTGAGACTTCATCCTGATGGATTTCTCCTGTGATGAGTAGGAAATGACCTTCTTCATCTCTTTGGACTGATTTTAGTTTAAAGTCCAATTTGTTGGATATTAGGATTGCTACCCCAGCTTGTTTCTTGGGTCCATTTGATTGGAAGATCTTTCCCCAACCTTTAATTCTTAGGTACCATCTGTCTTTGAAGTTGAGGTGAGTTTCTTGTATGCAGCAGAAGGAAGGATTCCCTCTTCTTATCCATTCTGCTAATCTGTGTCTTTTTATAGGGGAGTTGAGACCATTAATGTTGATGGATATTAATGACCATTGATTATTGTTCATTCTTGTTTGTTTTTGATTTGGTGATGGTGGTGAGATTATGTGTGGGATTCTGTCCCTTTTTTCTTTTGGCTGTTGGTAAGTGGGGATTATCTATTGCCTATGTTTTTCTGGTTGTGGTTAACTTCCCTGGGTTGGAGTTTTCCTTCCAGTACTTTCTGTAGGGCTGGATTGGTGGATATGTATTGTTTGAATCTGGTTTTGTCATGGAATATCTTGTTTTCTCCATCTATAATGATTGAAAGCTTTGCTGGGTATAGTAGTCTGGGCTGGCACCCATGGTCTCTTAGTGTAGGTAGAATATCTATCCAGGACCTTATGTCTTTCAGAGTTTCCAAGGAAAAGTCAGGTGTGATTCTGATAGGTTTGCTTTTATAGGTTACTTTACCTTTTTCCTTTGCTGCTCTTAATATTTTCTCTTTGTTGTGTATGTTTGGTGTTTTGATTATTATGTGGCGAAGAGACCTTATTTTTTTTGTTCAGTCTATTTGGTGTTCTGTAGGCTTCTTGTATTTTCATTGGCATGTCTTTCTTTAGGTTGGGAAAGTTTTCTTCTATGATTTTGTTGAATATTTTTTCTGCACCTTTGAGTTGGGTTTCTTCACCTTCTTCTATACCTATTATTCTTAGGTTTGGTCTTTTCACAGTATCCCATATTTCCTGGATATTTTGTGATAGGGATTTCTTGGACTTAAGATTTTCTTTGGTTGATGAATCTATTTCCGCTAGTGGGTCTTCAACTCCTGAGATTCTCTCTTCCATCCCTTTTATTCTGTTGGTTATGCTTACATCTGTACTTCCTGATCATTTACCCAGCTTTCCTATTTCCAGCAATTCCTCAGATTGTGCTTTCTTTATTGTCTCTATTTCAGTTTTTAGGTCTTGAACTGTTTCCTTGAGAGATTTGTTGATATCTTGTATTTTTTGGTTTGTTTTTTCTTCCATTTCTTTAAGGGATTTTCTCATGTCCTCTTTGAGGTCCTCTATCATTTTCATGAAGATGCTTTTAAGGTCATTCTCTTCTGGTTCGTGATGTTCATGTCTTACTGGTGTATGGTTCCTAGTCTCCGGTTGTGTCATATTTGGTTTTCTGTTGTTGGATGTACTTTTACCTTGTCCTTTTCTCATCCTTTCTTCTGGTGGGTGTAGCAAGAGTTTCTTGTTCTCCTGGTGGGTGTGGGATCAAGGTTCTCTTCTGGTAGATGCAAACAGATCCAATACTCTGATATTGGTCCCCTTCTCATGGATGGAGTTGTTACTATTACCCGGGCGTAGGCAGTGTTTGGGCGTGCCAGGTCCAGTCGGGCCAGCAGTTGGAGGCAGAACTGTTACCGGACCTTGGTGTGTCGGATCCTGCCGCCGAACTAGGTCTGGCACGCAGGTTGCTTGTGTCAGATGACTCTGAGCAGCGATGTTGATGATGGCACCATTATTTCATTCATTCATTTGTTTAAGACAACTTAACGAAGCAACAGTAACATGTTAAGATTTGTTCTGGGGATTGGGGATGGATATAATGTTGAACAGAGTTATCATGGCTAAATCCTGGTTGTCAGCTGCATCTGGGATCAACTAAAACACAATCCCCTGCACACTCACTCCTTGGTAAGGATTTTCTTGTTAGATTATTTGAATCAGAAAGACCTATTTGAGATATGGGCAGTACCTTCTAGTGGCAGCCCAGACAAAAACACATGAAAAATGGAAATTTTGCATTTTGCCTACTTGCTGTCACCTCTACCAGCAACTTCATCTATCCTGTTGCTGTGGCATTCCTTCACCAATATTAGAACCAATGTCTTTGGGATTCCCACAAAGAATACCAGCAGCTCTCTAGGAACCCTCTAGACCTTAAGCACCAGCTTGGGACTGTTGAGCTGTCCAGCCCTGTGGAGAGTGTAACTACTGAATTCTTGCCTCTCTAGACAACCATTGTTGGACTAGCTGGACCACATCTTGTAAATTTATGTAATAAATCACACAGACACACAGACACACAGACACACAGACACACAGACACACACACACACAGACACACACACACACACACACACACACACACACACACACACACACACACACACACACACGCACAGAATTCTGTTCCTTTAGAGAACCCCGACTAAATCCCTGCTATCCTGGAGCTTGCATGCTAATAACAGAAAGTCTCCCAGGAGATTTAGGAGGGGTTTTGCCTTTGTCACAAACAAAAGTTTTCTCTGGGTTTGATAGCCGAGTTCTGAAGATTTTCAGTGCAATCTTCAAAGACAGTCCAGTTCCAGTGGACTCTTTCTCACCAGCCCACCCCAGGATAGCAATGGGGAGCTGAGCATGGATTCTGAAATGATACAAATGTATGAATGCCACTTTTGAAAGCTGCCACTTATGGAGATTGGGCTCCTGTGGAGAATGTGGGTCTCCATTCTATTTTTCAACTGCACATTAATCTCCATCTCTGGCTCTACCAATGACCTGATCCTAACCTGGCCTGACCCATAACCTTAACAGACACACCCTTTATGATCCTCTTAATTGTTCTATCCTTTCCATGATGGATACTTTGGATAGCTGGGGCCCTGGATGAAGAGGTAAGGATTTACTGTCACCTTCTCCCACTTTAAGGACAGCAGACTGTAGTGGTCTGGGATGGGTCCTGGATGAAGAAGTAAGGGTTTAGTGTCGCCTTCTCCCTCTTCAAGGACAGCACTATAGTGCTCTGGGCTGGCTGCCTCTTGGATGGTGGGTTGGATGAAAAATAATGTTTCTGTAGGAAAGGAGATACTGAGTTGATTCTTCATTTCCAGTTATAGTAACAGGAGCTGGAGGAAACTCGACTCCAGTTGTAACTTGGTTGTTTGTGATATTTGACTAAATTCAATGGAGTTGGAAATAAATGGCTGTATCTCCATTATAGTAGAAATGGCAGAGGGGGCAGTAGATGGATGCTCAAAGTCTGGCCAGCAGTCCACTGTTCTGGAGACCCTTGGGGGTTACTTTGCAGCTGTGTGTGTGTTTTCCTCAGTTCTTAGGAGACATTCTGTTGTTTCCTTTTACTTTCTTCAGGAGAGCAAGTAGGCTGGGAAGCAGGATATGGGATAAAGTTGGAAGATTCAGAGAGTCTCTTGGGACAGGGAATAAAATCTGGTATAGGTAACCCCTCAATCTCAGGGCCTTAGTGCAACAGGACTCTCATTTAGTCAAGGTCTGGCAGGATGGGGCCAGCTGAGCAGTTCTCAGCAAATCTCTTACCCAGTGGAGACCCCAGGATCCACTGCTTCTGTTATTTGCTCTACATGTACTCTATTATTTGCTAGAGATACAGAATTCTCTGGAACCCTGGAGGCTACTGATAGATTGTATACATTGTTGTCCAAAGACAGAGTGTGGAAAATGACATGAAAGTCATCTGGGGCCAAGCATATTAGTTCAAGTCCCCAGTTCCACGAACCTACATACATGCAAGGAAGAAAAGTGGTTTAGCTGAGTTCCCAGGAATAGAAAATAGGGTTAGCAACAATCTAGCCTGTCCATGCTGCAGGAGCTGCAGACAGAATAAATTTGGGCATTAACTGGGCAATGCCAGAGGTCATATTGTGAAAAACGCAGTTACATTGGCTGCTTTGACCACCAGTGTATTCTCTACATAGGCCAAGGGATACTCTTGTGACTTTACATGAGGACATTCCTTCTGGTATAGGCTCCATGTGCATATATGCAGCATGACTTGCTAAGAAAAAGAAAAGATTTAGAATTGGAGATATCATTTGGGAATGTGCTGGTAATGGTGACAGTTCCAGCCCTTTTGTCTTTGCAAATGTGTTAGAGGTTTAGAAGGCATTGAGTGATCAGCTCCCGTATTTTAATCTTCATGGAGAAACTCCTCCTTATGGGGTTTGCCCCATGCCAATGGGAATCCCC
Source organism: Cricetulus griseus (assembly GCF_003668045.3). Classification (NCBI taxonomy): domain Eukaryota; kingdom Metazoa; phylum Chordata; class Mammalia; order Rodentia; family Cricetidae; genus Cricetulus; species Cricetulus griseus. The sequence continues at coordinate 47,017,657 of NC_048599.1, read as the reverse complement.
ACTCTGATTATCTGGGTCTGCTGATTCCATGTTTCAGCATGCTCATAGCTCCTAATAAAAAGGGACATACAGGGTGGCTCTGATGTGACTCCCCACTGTGAGATGGGGTGTTGGGAGAGACGAGAAGCATATTCCTCACTTCACAATACATTTCTGTGGTGAGGGGAAGTTCCAGGTATGAGCTTTGCTAGCCTGACAAGTTCTCTGCCTCCTAAAAGGAGTAGCAGACACTAATGGGGAGATCTCCCAACACAAATGAACTATTGGCTAATCTACTTAGAGGAAGTGACTGAGAATCAACTCGGGAGGCCAGGCAGGCCAGGACAACTCCCTGCCTAATTATGGAGGATGAGACAGCTTCATCTGGGACATAAACACTCCAGTTTAGGGATGAGATGGCCTGAAACCATTTTCCATTTCCTTTTTCTCCCCCGAGCCAAGACTCAGTCTCTGGAGAAGTCGGTGGAGGAAGGAGGACTTCCCTTAGTAATTATTCCTAGGAGAAAAGGAAGGACAAAGGGAGAAAAATAATCTGAACTCCTCCAGGAAAAAGAAAAGAGGGAAAGATACTGGCTGGCGCTCCTTTGGGGTTCTCCATGTGAATTCTCCCTGCCCCCCTTTCTCTGTGGATTAGTCCAGTAATTGCTTTGATGTTCCATTTACTTGTTGTAAAATGGCAAGGAAATCCTGATCAACAGTGGGATTGGGAGTCTGCAAACCCCATTTACCCCTCACCCTCTTGTGTTTCCATTATGTTTATTTACCTGTGGAGTAATGCCTCTTGATTTGTTTGCTTGTTCTGTCCAGAGTTAGTGGACTTTTGTTTTTTTCAGTGATTGTGACCCATTTGTCTTTTAATGCTCTTGAAGGTGCTTTGTAAATGTCAGTTGAATCCATCGATAAAAACCTAAGTCAACAAGTGAATGAACGCTTGAAAGTGGGTAGGACTAAGTAACTGTAAGTGTCACAGAGAGTAACTATATGTCCCTGTCCCAGGAGGTCAGGCTTTCTGCAAGGGATGCCTAAGCAGGACTTGTGCAATCAGGAGCCTGATCTCTGTGACAGGGAAGACATTATTTTCCTAGTAGGAGCTTTGAAGAAGTGTCAACAGGGAGTTAGATAGATTCTAACCTGGGAATGACCTGCTCACGGAGTGGAATTTAGCTCTGTATTCCATGAGCCTTCTCTGAGAAGCCATTCCTTGGGGAAGGCACCACATCTGCGTAGGTTGGTCTGTATAGATATAGTAATGCTACATAGCATTGGAAGAATCCATGGAGCTCAGTTAACAGGCTCACTCAGGTCTCATGATGGTTGCTAAACACATCCCATAGGCTGGGTTCTATGTAGCAAACTGCATGTCTGCTTCAAAGACATGCAGCATATTATCTAAATAATTGTGTCAGGGGAAGATTTGTCTGCATGCCCGTGAAAATTGAAATATTGGTCACCAAATTTCACTGGCCTCCTGGCAGAAAGAGTAAATGCCTCTGCCTCTTGTCATTGTTTTGGCTAGTGGGGTGTTAGCAGAGTGATGAAAGTAGAGGGTGAAATGTGTTTGTGTCATTAGATTTGTGCTTTTGCTTTTGCTGTCACCATGAGAAGCAGCATGAGAAAAGTCACCATGAGAAGTGGCACATTTGAGATGGCCATTGCATCTTCAACCTAGGCACCTGAAGGGGACACCTGGAGTGAAACTATATTGACCAGTCAGTAGACACCAGAGCAAGAAATAAACACTCCTCATTACACACCGTTGAGATTTTTGTGGTAGCTTATTATATAGTGATAACTGGCTGATATGAGGTGAAGCAGGTCATTCTGGTTTCAGGCTCTTGATATTGGCAGTTGGGGAAATTATTCTCTGCAAAGCAACCCATGTTAACACTTAATATATACATAGCCTGTGAGCTAGAAATGCAGGCTTGTTTCTCAACACATATGCATCAAATGTTCATAGCAGCTTCATTTGTAATATCAGAAACTGAAAATAACTTGTAAGGTCTTCACTATGTGCAGGAGGTTGAGAATGTCTTGGGAGTGTAAAAATAGAGGGATTTGTTGGGGATGAGAGATGGGGAAAGAAAAGCAGCTGGAAGCAGCTGTGGGTTGACAGTGGGCCTTTTCTAGCTTGACTATAGTTGAGTGTAGCAGGCTTTGTTGGACCACCAGCCCCCAAATCATGACACAGAGGCTTCTTCTTAATTATGAATGCTCAGCCTTAGCTTAGGCTTGTTTCCAGACAGCTTTGAAAAAAAAAACTTAAATCAACCCATTTCTATTAATCTATGTGCTGTCTGAGGCTTATTTACCTCATCTACATCCTGTCCATTCTGCTGGCCTGCTTCCTCCAAGTTTGGCTGCTGGGTCCTGGGTGGTTGGCTTCCCTTTTCTCTCTGCCCACCAGCCCTCCTCTGCCTAGCTACTAGCCATTCAACTTTTTATTAGACCAATCAGGTACCTTAGGCAGGCAAAGTAAAACAGCAACACATCTTTATAGTTACACAAATGCAGCATAATAAATAAATAAATAAATAAATGCAAAATCTTTACATAGTTAAACAATTATTCTGCAACACAAATTCCACAACATTTCTCTATTTTTGTCTAAATAAAAAGGAAAGGTTTTAATCCTAGCATATTAAAACTATATACAATAAGAACAATTATCAAGTAGGAATTACATTTATACTATCCAGTCCATTTCTATTTGTCAACTTCAGAGAAAATGCTCCATTACTTATCCTATCATGTTGAGTTCAAAGTTTTGTGCCCAATTTACCTTTTATCAGAAAAACTGTAACTAATCTAGTCTTCAATTCCATCAAAGATCCCAGAAAAAATATTACCCGAGTAAACAGGAAATGCAGTGCAAGCCACTCTGAAACTATAGTAGTGACAGAGACATCTGGCCACCTGGACAGTCACCCAAGCTTCCTCTGCAACATTGGGGCATCCATCTTCAGCCTACAAGCCTAGAACATCTGGCAGACTTTCCTGTGAAGTGGTAGTTTTGAAGGACTGTCCTACCTTGTCTTAGCAAAGTTCAGGAGTCTCTTTCCTTTGTGTCCCACATGTCTAGTTTGAATGCTATACTTTCAGTAGTCAAGGCAATAACAGTTTCTTTCCCAAATGGCTAGCTTTGCCACATAGAAATCAAACTCATCAATGCCCATTATCCTTTTATGAAGTAGATTGGTGCTGTCAGCAGCAGATGTGTCTCAATGTCATGAAAAGCCTTAGGTTATTAAACATGTTAAATGCTATATTCAGCAGCATTTGAAGATCACCTATCTATCTAAAGTATATGTTTAATCATGAAAACATGGCTAATTTTACTACAAGTTTGATTATTATAGATGAGTAATTACTAACCTGCATTTCTTAATTATATATTGCATTTTAAAATGAGCTGCATAAGCACAATACCCAAAACAAGAGTAAAAACATAATCAGTATAACAGAATTAACATTAAATTTGTATCAATATGCCAAAATCCATACCAATGTAAAAATTTGAAGTTAATAGTTGTCTTTTTATCCTATATTCCCATATCCCTCCTAAATGATGGGAAACATTCATAACCCACTGAATGACCAAAAACCACCCACCTCTACCTCTTGAGAATGTGGATGTTATGTTTTCTAGACTGTTTCATGTTGTGTTGGGTGATGGCATCTCCAGGAGACCCTGAGAAAATTGAGGCAATGATCAAATCCTGGGAAAATTAGTTGTAACATTTGTTGTCCAGTCTCAGAACTCTTCCCATGTAGAGGGATCAGCATACACGTCATCTGTACTGTAGTTTTTCCTGGTTTATTTCTTTATGTCTATAGCCAAGATTTTCAGAAGGTTTCCCCTGATTGAAGCTGATCTCTATCAACCTTAAAGGAATTCACAGCCTTTGGCTTCCTGTGGAAACAAAAGGATAACCTCTTCCCCAATGCAATGCATTTTCTGAATTCCATTTTAAAGTTAAGCCATCCCTAAAGTATCTAGGCTGGTTTAATTCAGTAGTTCTTTTTCCAATCCAATGTCTCTCTGCAGCTGTTGTTCACTCACCAGCATTCAAAAAATTCAAAGTCAACACAACACCGTAAGGTTCCAGCCCCCCTGTGCAACATTTCCCATCTTTATGTGTTTTTTCACTTTACATTACTCTTTTTTAAATCTTCATTATTTTTAAACTATTTTTCCCATGACTGTCTATACCCACTTTTTTCTTTCTTAAGAACATATGCACATTTTAAAATATACTGCAACCCATTTAGAGGTTTGTTTTCTGTCTGGACCTGCTTTATTGTTTACCTGCTGCATTCTCTGACCATGTGAGCCAAACCTTAAACTCATTGAGTCACTTTGCACTGGCAGCTGGCTCTGTCCTACTTGGGTGGTGAGAGCTGAGCTTTATACCCTGTGGTTAAGGTTGCATTTAACCGCCCCAGCTTTAGGAAGTCCACACTGTGGCAGGCATTTTACTTAGCTTGTTGTTTCCACTTTACATGATGGCTGCTCAAGTGCTCGCTGTACAGAAGAGCTGTATCTCTGTATGCTATGAGCACTGGGCTACTAGGAACCTATGTTGGTTTTTTTCTTTTCTTCCCCCAGCTCTCTCAGGCCCTATGTAGAAATATGTGTTATATATTAGGCACCAAATGTGGCAGGCTTCCTTGGACCACCAGCCCCCAAATCAAGATACAGAACTTATTATTAATTATGAATACCCAGCCTTAGCTTAGGCTTATCTTTAGCTAGCTTAAAAAACTTAAATTAACCCATTTCTATTAATCCATGTGCTGCCCTGAGGCTCATTTACCTCATCTACATACTGTCCACCCTGCTTTCCTGCTTCCTCTGTGTCTGTCTGTCTGGGTCCCAGCTGGCTGGCAGGCTAGCTTCCTCTTTTCTCTCTGCCCACCAGCCCCACCTATATCCCCTCTGCTTAGCTATTGACCATTCAGTTTTTTATTAGACCAATCAGGTAACCAGGCAACGTAAAACAGCAGCACATCTTTACATAATTAAACAAATGCAGCAAACAAATGCAACACATCTACATAGTTAAACAAATATTCTATTCCACACTGTTGCATGTTATAAGCTTGAGGAAAGAGCAGCAGGATAGAGAAGCTGGAAGCTAAGGAGTAGCATTCCGGTGAATGGAGCCAGGTTCTCAATAATTAGCAGGAATGGGAATTCAAAGTTGTGAGAATTTTCTCCCTGGGGAAGTGTGGTGGGAACTAAGTAATGCCTATTCCCTTCTCATAAGCTTCCAATGACAACCCAAAATTCCTTTCCATCAAAGTCTACCTTGGGGTATTGATGAGTTTATTAGGCTTACTTGCAGATCATGGATTATGGGTTACGGACAGATATGTACATGATTCTAAAGCAGCCACTGTAGGTCTGGAACCAGTGTGAATGGTGGATTTTCCCACGACTGTGCAGATGGAGGCCTGTTACCCTAGTCTGCTCTGGCCCATATGCTATTAGAGCAGAATTGCATACAACTGGCTGGAAGGAAAGTGATAGGTATTCAAATGAGGGTCTATGCCTCTTCCTGCCTCCTCCTTCTTGAGGCAGTGTCAACATTTGGTAAGTCCAGTGTGATGATCTTTTTTATTTTTTGTGAGAAGACACAGCTGTTTTCATGAAGATGGTGGTCATTCTGCTGGGAGGATAGCACTGAACACCAAAAGTCCAGACGTAATGAACAGGGAGGAAGATGGTGGGCTGTGGTGGAGGGAATCTGGAGAACACTGCTCGAGAGAGGTGATGAGGCTGGGAGATTTGAAAATAGTAATGAAAATTTGTAATAACTGTTGAAAGAACTGGGAAAGGTCCAAGGACAAAGATGATTGCTGAGTCATCTGAGGGTTCAGCAGAGAAGAGAAACTGGGTATACTGTATTGCTTTCTAAGATCTGGAAGCTTCTATATGGGATTCAAGAAATGTGAAGACTGGCCTGTTGTGTATCTGGGGATTCTTTCTGGTGGAGGGAAGATCAAGAGTGGGAATTCTGTGGGAGAGATGTAAACCGGGTCTATGAGTCTTCCTTTCTGTGTCATAGCAGAGGAAAGAAGACTGCGTGCTAAACATTCAGTAATATGTGCACCTAACGTAGTCTGCCTGCTGCCGTGAGGTTAGGTAACCTACACACCTTAATAGTTTCTTCCTGAGAGCTATAGGGTTCAGCAGAGACAGAATGAGTCAACTTTTACTGAGTTCTGCTCTTTGTGCTCCTGCCTGTTCAGGTTGAATCCCCTTTCTCTTACCTTGGGGGAAGCAAATGCTTGTAAACCTATCTTGAGAAATGGTTGACACAGCTGTCCAGTGCGACAACAAAACCCTGTTTCCTAAATCAAGAACATCCTAAGGGCTCCCAGCAATGCCCGTGTCTGCAAAGACGCTCACACTTACAGCAGACACTTCCTGCTGGTGGTCACAGGACCCAAAGAGCATACTCAGATGGTCAGAGAGTTCAACACTGTTGCTTAGACCATAGAAGCTGTACAAAACTGCAGGGACTTCAGAGCATCAACTAAGTCCATTTCCTGCTAATGATGCATGAATAATGCTGAGTTCTCCAACTCTTGGAGAACTTCATGGTTACTCAAAAGCCAGATTTCCACAACACCATAAGCATATGGCTACCTTAGAATCTTGTGGGTTGCAGTTGTCCACGCATGACTTATGGCCCAGGTGCAGCAAAGGATAATAAATGAATGTGATCTAACATACAATCATGAACTCACTTAAAACACATGAATTTTTTTCTGTGATTCTTTTTTGTAACTCAGTCACATGGTTCTTGGATGTGAACTTGTCAGATGACAAAACTATATTGCAGAGAATGTTGAACACATTTTGGAGGGTTCAGGAAGCCATCTAAGGAGTGTTGGTGAGGTCATGAAGCCTCCCCTGCTTTGCCTCAGCACAGTGGCTCAGCTATTATCTTTATGGTAAAATGGATTTTTCCTCCCCCAAATCAGTTTATTGAAAAAATAATTCTCACACAATTAAGTTGCTAATTTAAAGTGAGCAATTTTAATAGTTCCAATTAATCAAGCACAAGTTTTTATGTATACCTGTGAAGCCATCACCACACCTAGGATAACCAACATACACATTATTCTCAAAATCTCTCCCATTCTCCTTGTAATCTTTCATATATCTGCTTTTTGCTACTATGACCAAATTTATATTTTTAAAAGAAATTTTGTGCAAATGAGATTATGTAGTATGTATTCTTTTAATTTATAGCTCTATTCAGCATCAGTGATGTTTCATGCATTGACAATTAATCTTTTGCTATGGAGTGTATTGTGTGCGTGCGTGCGTGCGTGTGTGTGTGTGTGTGTGTGTGTGTGTGTGTGTGTGTGTGTGTGTGTGTGTTTGTGTGCAGACTACAATATGTATACACATTTCTATTCTTTGGTTATTACAAAGAATTACATAAATATGGATATATACTCTCATGTGTATCTTTTTCATCAGGTAAATATCTAAGACCAGAATGGTTGGGTTTTAGTGGTGTTTGCTTAACATCTGAAGGACCTGTCATACTGTTTTCCAAATGTTTTTCATCATTTAAAAATTTTAATTAAGATATGCTCAAGGGAATTCATACCTGGTATGGTAAACCTAGCCAAATACCGATGGCTGGTGAGGTCATGGACCCTGTTGGAGAGCCTAGTACTCCACTTTCCTAAACCAGTATAATTTCTTACTGCATTTTAAATACTTATCCCTATCCCAACAAATAAGGTCAGTTTTCATTCTGCACAAAGTAAATTTTGCAGCAGACAGAGACCATCATAGAAAACTGCAACTAGTCAAAATACAGAGAACTGACTACTGGGTGTTCAGCCCCAACTGATATATCTACTACAGAATCCTATACTCAAGGCTCAGGGGGCAAAGAGACTGTAGGAGCCACTATCTGCTTCAAGTCTGTGTCTTATATATATGCTGGGGATGCTGCGCCTGTGGAATATCATGATATGGCCACCTACACAAGATGTGCACAATGATAACACTGGCTAACAAACCGCCATGGATGGGAAATACCTCAAGGCCCCATCACTAGATGAAGAGCTATAGGCAACCAAGGGCTGCTGAGAAAGGGAGACTCAGTCTTCTCTAGGGAAGAGCTCCCTGATAGGTTATTCAGTCTTAAGTGGTCGGCCCTACACATATACATGATCAAAGCGATACTAAATAGACCAGGCAGGATATATGTCTATATATAAATAACAATTAAAGAAGAGGTCAAGAATTTGAGAGGGAGTGGAAGGAGCAAGGGAGGAGTAGGAAGGGACTGGGCAGGGGGGGAAATGATGCAAATACAGTACTCACGTATGAAATTCTAAAAAAAGAGTACCACCAGCAGTGCCTGAGAGAGAGATGCAGCTGCTTCCCGTCTTCACTGTCATTCATCTGTAAGTCAGGATTTCTAGTAGATTTATATCTCAGTGTGCTTTGAGCTCGCATTTTTTCATGAGGAGCTGTTTTTAGGGAGCTTATTTGCCATTCATATACCAACTCAGATCTTTCCTTTTTATTTATTTATTTTAGATCTTTCTCTTTTTTAATGGTGTTTTTATTCCAGGAAGTTAGATCTATCTATCTATCTATCTATCTATCTATCTATCTATCTATCTATCTATTTTCAAGACAGGATTTCTCTGTGTAATGGCCCCGGCTGTCCTGGAACTCGCTTTGTAGACCAGGCTGGCCTCAAACTTACAGAGATCCTTCTGCCTCTACCTCCCAAGTGTTGGGATTAAAGGTGTGTGCCATCATGCCCAGTGAACTATTTATTCTTAATCAGAATTTGTTTTTATTTTATCAGACAATAGGATTTACAAATATTTCTCCCACTTGTTTTAAAATTGATTTTGTATGTGACTATGAACATGTATGTGTGAGGATGCACTCACTTGTCCATACACGGAGGCCAGAATATGAAGCTGGATCACTTGGCACTGGAGTTAGCAGGTGTTTGTGAACAGGCCAGACTTGCACATGAGGAAGAAATGTAATAATGTCATTAATAAAAATTATGGGTGAAAATTTTATGAATCAAGGTAACTTTGCTATACTTGATCACAAAAAGATGTTAAGACACATGCTTTTGTCCTGAGCATAGCTCCTTAGCCATCTTAATAGACTTATTTGTGATATTTTTGGGAAAAGAATACACTTTCTTTGTGTAGTTCCAGTGTAGGGCAGTGTCTGGTCAGTTACATTGAAACTCTGGGACTCAGCCTTTGGGATTCACCTCCATGGGAACTGGTAGCCGTCACCTGCGTCGCAGACCCAGGTTAAGCTACCTGAGTTCTACCTCTTCTCCTTCTCTAGTCACCTGTGTTACGTCAAACTTCAAGGCCTGTCCTGGGTCCCACATCCCATACCCAAGTCCAGTCTGATGAATTTCCTGAACCCTCATTTGTTTGCATCTCTCCAGTTTCCAGACATAGCCTGGAAACTGTGAGCAATCTTACCTGTGCTTTCCTAGTTCCCAGGTTTGAACACAGTAGACCCCACATCCTGTGTGCCAACCAAGCTTGATCAGTTTCCCTGACCCTAGATACCTATGTGGCATCTAACCTCCAGGGCTGGCCTGGGTGGTATAGCCTGTGCCTAGGTCTAGTCTGGTGGGTTCTATGAACCCTAGCCTTCTTCATCCTCCACAATGCCCAAACCCTAGCCCTAGCTGAACAACCTCTGTTATGGCCCAATATGGTAAGACCCCCCCTTCCACATTAGCCTACCTGTTCCATATCCAACCTTTGGCCTAGAGTAGGGTGTACATCTATGTGCAGATACAGCCTGGTGAGTCCCTAGAACTTGGCCAACTTGCACTATCCAACACTTAGGCCTTGCCACATAGCTTGTATGCTGGCTTCTTCTGAAGTGGCCTAGAATTTTATAAAACAAACACAACTAATGAAAGAAGTTCACATGCCCAGGTCTCATTACAAAATGCAAACAAGGCCAAAACCATATAGTGCCCCTGAAATCTAATGTCCTATAGTCAAGTTCTCCAATGAGAATTACCTAGATGAACCCCAGGACACAGAACTTAAAAGAACAATCGTAAATTTCATTAAAGAATTAAATGAGTTTAAATATTGTGGGATATTAGTTGAAGATGTGTTACATTTGTTTATGCTGTGGAACATTTGTTTAATGATGCAAAGATCCGTTGCATTCTTTTATGTTGCATTTGTTTAACTCTGTAAAGCTGTGTTACTTTGCCTATCTAAAACACCCGATAGTCTAGTAAAGAGGTGAACACCAATAGCTAGGCAGAAGAAAGGATAAATGGGGCTGACAGACAGAGAGAATAAATAGGAGGAGAAGGAGAAGAGAGGGAGGAGTGAGAAAATGAGTATAGGAGGACACCAGGGGCCAGCCAGCCAGACACACAGCCAGTTATGGAATAAGAAGAAAAGAAAGGAATATAGAATGGAGAAAGGTAAAATCCTAGAGGCAAAAGGTAGATGGAATAATTTAAGAAAATCTGGCTAGAAACAAGCCAAGCTAAGGCTGGGAATTCATAAGTAAGAATAGGTCTCCATGTATTTATTTGGGAGCTGAGTGGTGGGCCCCCAAAAAGCAAAGAGTAAAACAAAAACAAAAACAAAAAAAACACCTACATTTAAGGGCACAAGCAAACTGCTCAATGAGAACATTAGTAAATGAGAATAGCAATAAATGTCCAAGTGATGTTCAAAAACCTCAAACATAGAATTGAATGAAATGAGGAAGACAAGGCAAGACCAGGCTGGAGAAACCCACAGAAACAGCTGACCCAAACAAGGGAGAACCTTGTCTGATACCTGGGAAACCAGCGTGGGACTGATCCAGACCCCATGAATGTGGGTGTCAGTGAGGAGACCTCGGAAATATATGGGGCCTTTTGTAGTAGATCAGTACTTATCCCTAGCATAGGAATAGACTTTGGGAGCCCATTCCACATAGAGGGATACTCCCGTAGCCTAGACACAAGGGGGTTGGCCTAATCCCTATCCCAAAGGCTATGACAGACTCTGAAGACCCCGCTATGGAAGGCCTCACCCTCCCTGGGGAGCAGAAAGGGTATGGATGGGATAGGTCGGGTGTTGGTTGTTGGGGGGGGCAGGGAAGGAGGGGAGGCAGAGAGAACTGGGATTAACATGTAAAATAATCTTGTTTCTAATTTAAATAAAAATGGAGAGAAATAAAAACTGAACTCAGTAAAGTGACAAAAATACTGAAAAGAGCTTAAACTGAAATGAAAATGGAATTGAAAATTTAAATAACTAAACTGGAAAGTTTATAAGTATAATGAACTAAGTAGAAGAAGAACTTTAAGATAAAGTAGAATTAGAAGACACATGCAAATATGAACAATTAGCACCCCCCACACACATGCACGCACACACACACACACACACACACACACACACACACACACGTGAAAGGGACATGCAGGAACTGTTCGGCGCCATGACAAAACTGAATATTTGAATTATAGGCATAGATGAAACAAAAGAATCCCAGGTAAAGTGCATAGACCAAATCTTCAACAAAATCATAGAAGAAAAACCCAAACATAAGGGGCACACAGAGCACCAAATAGACAGGTTCAGAAAGGAAGTTACCCCCATGGCGTATCATAGTTAAAACAACAAATATACAGAACAAAGAGTTGGCCCTGAGGTCATAAGAGCAGGAGGGCTGTCCCTGCCCCACCAGCTGTAACACTCAGGAGAGTGGCCCCTGCGCCTCATCTGGGCAACAGAGTAGACCTGGCCCTGATGGTGTAGATGTGGAGGCTGACCCTGACGGTGTGAAAGCAGGAGAACTGGCCCCGCCCTGCACCTTGCTCATGGCTATAAGTGGTGAACTAGCCAGGGCAATGCTGGAGAGCTCGCCCTGGTGGCGAGGACAGGTGAAAGCTGGTGGGCTGACCAACTCTGCAACTACCCAGGCCTAGAGCAAGGGATATGAGTTGGCCCATCCTAACATCAACCCCATCTATGATTTGCTGGAGCATGTGAAGGGGCCAGTCCTGCAGATCCAAAGCTTCAGCATCTCCACGACACACGGTAATGACAGGATATTACAAGAGGAGTTCCAGTGAGGGCCCGGTATCGATAGTATAGCAGAAACCAGAGGCCTTGGACCAGACCAATGACTCTTTGCAACGAACACTTGCAAGAAAAGATATATGGACAAAAAGATATATGGTGTCATTCTATAGCTTCCAAGATGGGATTTTTCTTCTCTTAAATTTTATTTCATTTTGTTTCAGAAGGGGTGCAAGGGCAGAGGGCGCTATGAATGGACAGGGAGATGAAAGGAATCGAGATGCATGATGTGAAATATACAAAAAAATAGAAAGAAACTTAAAAAACGACCAAGCACAAGTAAATGACTTACTGGTGCAATTCAAGAATTTGGAAAAACAAGAACAAACCAAAACCAACAAATAGGAGGGAATAACAAAAATCAGAGCAGAAACTAATGAAATAGAAAACAATAAAAAAAATCATTGAATCTAAGAACCGATTCTTTGAAAAAAAATAAACAAGGTCAACAGAATTTTGGCTCAATTAACTGAAAGAGACAACCCAAATTATCAGTGTTAGAGATGAACAGGGAAGCATTACAGCAGATGCTAACTAAATTCAGAATATTGTAACAGAATACTTTAAAGACCTGTGCTCTATTAAAACATTTCTATTAGAAAATCTAAAATAAATGGACACATTTATACAAAACACCAAAGTTAAACCAAGAAAAGATCAACAAATTAAACAAACCCATAACAAGTAAGGAGATCAAAACAGTAATAATAACAGTAATAAATCCTTCTGACTAAAATTTCCTAGGCCCAGATGGATTCAGAGCACAGTTCTACCAGACCTTCAAAGAATAAATCCAACTAATATTTTTTAAATAATTTAGAAATATATAGAAACAGAAAGAACACTTCCAAACTCTTTCCATGAAAGCACTATTGCTTTAATACACAGGCAGAATCCTATAAGATATAGATCTGAATAGGACTCTGTTTGCCCAGGAATTAAGGCCAACGACCGATAAGTAGGACTCAAAAAACAAAACAAAAAACCTAAAAACTTCTGTACAGCAAAAGAAATAATCAATTGTGTGGAGTGGAAGCCCACAGAGTGGAGAGAGTCTGAGCCAGCTATACATGTGATAGACGATTAATATCCAGAACTCAAAAAGGAGAATTACAGAAACAAATGACCTAATTAAGGAATGGTCTATGGATCTGAACAGTTGTCAAAAGAAGAAGTAAAAATAGCTAGGAAATATCTCAGAAAGTATTCAACATCCTTAGCAGTTAGGGAAATGTAAATTAAACTACTTTGAGATTTCATCTTACTCCAGCTAGATTGGCTAAGATGAAGAAAACAACTGACCACAAATTCTGATGAATATATTAGGAAAGGAGACATTCTCATTTGCTGGTGGGATTGCCAACAGCCTCCCTGGAAATCAGAGTAGAGAATTCTCAAAAATCTAAAAATTAGACTCCCATATGACCCAGTTATGCAACTTCCTGGTATATGCCCAAAGGACACAGGGTAGCAGTTCACAGGTGGAGGGGAAATTGGAAAAATGGTGGTGGGGAGGATTTAACTAGGGAGGTGGGAGGATGCTTGAAAAACCATAGGGCAACATAAATGACCTTATGCTTACCTAAAAGTACATTATCTATGCATATACTATGTATGTGTGTATGTTTGCATGCATGAGTGCATACATACATACAATTTCAATGAAGTCACACCAGTAGGGGTGATAATCCTCACTTCAAAAGCTATAGACCACATAGCAGAACCCCAGTCCTGGTTGTTGGTCAGGGGAATCCAAGGGTCAGCGCAACAGCTGTTGATGTTGACCTTGGTTGCCTCCCAGAATTTCAAGGTAAGGCTCTATTGATGAAGACAACACACACACTTTGGATCCAGTACTTAAAGGAATTGAGATAGAACTGACCTGAAAGCCTCCTCCATGAAGAGCAATTTTCATAGTCTGGAAGGTGCTATGCAAACTGCCAAGGGAGAAAAGCAATCGGTGGTCCTACCCAGCTGTAACGCCCATGAACCACAATGGCCAGCCAGGCAAGATGCCACCACGAGTGCAATAGTGGCACTTATAGCTTGGGGGTAACCAACAGTGGTCTAATTAAACTAACTGCTCAACAGAAGGGAATTCATGCCTGATACTGGAAACCCAGCCAACTACCCACATCTGTTGAGGCTATGTGACCCACAAGAGAACTTTTTTTTCTAATCCAGCATAATTTCTCACTGTATTCTAAATACTTACCCTTAGAGCCACAGAGAAGTGTAGCTCCTGTCTTCCCTAACCCCACATTAAAGTATCTTCTTTTTGAAGAAGAAGGAGACCATTACAAAAAGCTGGTAAAAATTACTGGTCAAAATGCAAAGAGCAACTGATTGTAGAGTCTCCAGGCTCAATTGATATAACTACAACATAATTCTTACACCTAGGGCTTGGGGAGTATCCTGGGGATGAAAAGATTGCAAGGGTCAGAGAGGACCAAGATGTCTTCTGAGAGACTGTGTCTTCTATATAGTGGCAGACTTGAAATGTCAACAGTGTGGTTGTCTAAACAAAACCTGCACAATGACAACTCTAATTGACATGCCAGTGTGGGTGGGAGAAGAAATCTCACAAGGACTCATGCTAGATGAAGAACTACAGGCAAGTAATGACTGCTGAGAGGGAAAATCAGTTTTTTCCAGGGACGAGTCCCCTTATTAGTTATCCAATACCAGTTCTGGCCTGTCAGAGGAGGTGGTTAGCCCTAAAAACATATACAGATGAATAACACTAGATGGACTCAGCTAGTTGTATTTGTATGTTTGTATAAATGCCACAGTAGAATTAAAGTAAAAAGAAAACAATAGAGATAATACATGAAAGTAGAATGAGGGCTTGGAGGTGGAAGAAGGTGAGTAGAGGAAGGGAGAGCAGTATATACTAATGGGGGGGTTAAAGATGATCAGATATACAATAGACATGTGTCTTAGGGTTTCTATTGCTGTGAAGAGACACCATGACCACAGCAACCCTTATAAAGGAAAACATTTACTTGGTGTAGCTTGCTTATAGTTCAAAGGTTCAGTCCATTATCATCATGTTGGGACATGGCAGCTTGCAGGCAGACATGGTGCTGAGAGTCCTACATCTTTAAGGCAACAGGAAGTGGTCTGAGTATCACATGGAGTGAAGCTTGAGCATAAATGAGACCTCCACAGTGACACGCTTCCTCCAACAAGGCCATACCCACTCCAATAAGGTCACACGTCCTAATAGTGCCACTCACTATGAGCTTACAGAAGGCTACTACATACAAACTACCATAACATGTGTATGTATACAAGTATGAGATGTCACCTTGAAACTCACTATTTTGTACAATTAATAGATGGCAATAAAAAATTAGGAAAAAAGAAACCCTGGACTCAACCGGAAATGTAAGTCCTAGGTTGAATGATTCTTTGGACCTTTCCCATGTCCCCTAGCCTTTCCCTATGTCTGTCTGACCTCATGATGAGATATTGATGTCCTTCTCTAGAAAGTTCTCACTCTACGCAAGGAAATGAGAAGTACATACAAGGACAAAACTGCTGGGGAGAGTGAGGTTGAGGCTGTACTTAGGTAAAAGGTTGGGCCACAGGCAGGTGAGTGGGGAGAGCAGGACAAGGGGATTGGCCAGAAACCTCTTTCTGAATGTGGGCTGCAATGTAGGGCTGACTCTTTGATACTGCCTCAATCAGCCCCACTTCCAACCAGCTCTGATTTCAGGTCTCAATCTTCCTATTTTTCAAACTCCCCCTGGGTATTGAATATCTCTCTAGCTTTGCCTGGTCCCTTGTTGGAGTCCTTTCAGGCCTGTTCTAAGATATAGGGAGGCTGTAGCATGGCTTTGACAACCGGGATCCAGTGTGAAGTTACACCCTGCAGACTCCCTGCTGTGTGATAAGAGAGTCACCCCACCTGCACAGGAAGACACTTTGAGCTTCACTTCCTCTGACAGGCCAGAACTGCCTCTTGGCATTGTATTAAGAAACAAGTCATTACAGTGCTACAGACCTCCCAGGTAGGTAGAGGTGTGAGAAGGTGGCAATAATGACAAGGTCTTTGTTTCTTTTATTGTGTTGTTTAGTGTATTTCCTTCCCCATCAAAGGTTGACAGTAGGAGTAACTTAGTCCATAATTCCTAGTCATTGTCCATCTACCCTGTTTGCTTAAGGGGAGGAGGTGAACACAGCAGAGGAGTTGCCTCCTTTATGGAAAGATACCAGAAACAAATGGATGTGATGAATGTGAGGGAAAAAAGCACACTGTGGAAGCAGCTTCTTGAGATGCACAGTTAGGTGAATGAGTTGAGAGGATGCACAATTGGGCCAAC
The DNA here is from genome assembly GCF_003668045.3 of Cricetulus griseus. Lineage (NCBI taxonomy): Eukaryota > Metazoa > Chordata > Mammalia > Rodentia > Cricetidae > Cricetulus > Cricetulus griseus. The sequence continues at coordinate 47,001,188 of NC_048599.1, read as the reverse complement.
CAATCGTCAATGAACGGCTGTATTATTTATTGATTTACTCTTTGGGAGTTGGCATGACCTTCTGTTTTTTTTTTTTCCTTTATGCACGCCACAGCAATGATTATAGGTATAAACCACATCTTGGGTGCCATTGTAGTCGATGTGGATGAAATAATGAGTAAGAAGCAGCCTTGATTTCCATGGATCTTCTTGCCTGGAGATGGATGGTTAGTGTTAGACCCCCGAAAACTCAAGTATCCGGGGTCTCAGGCCAGGTTCGCGGTCACCCCAATCACCAGGCGGATTCGAGAGCTTGCTGCAAACTGCACGAGGCTTTATTGTAATTTAACGAACTAACCCCATGTTAGCTCGGGTCTTTCACCCACCCGCCATGGCAGACGGCTAGAAAAAGACGGCTCCTAAGGTCTCCCCAAAGATCTTATAGGGCAGCGTAAGGGGAGTGTCTAGGGGTACGCACAGGCTTACGCACAGGCTCATGATTGGTGTGCCTCCAGGCTTGGAGGGCTTGCCCTGTGTTGATTGGTCAACTGGTTGTTATGGCTCATAGGCCCTCCCAGGGTGGTTGCTATGCTCTCTACGTCATTGCTGTGCGCTTGTCCGTAAAGCACACCCAGAGCCATAAAGCATAGCGCCACCAGCTAACTTCCGATTGGTTCCTTGTCACAAGACAGGCATCTGACCTCTACGTGACCAAGGCAGGTTTATGGCAAGCACGTGTTCGGCTGTTATGGCTGCCAAAAGGGAAGCCGGTTCCTTCAGTTAGAACAAGAGTGTGATAAACCTAGTGCTCCGAGGCGCACACGCAGGCACCATGACAGCATAGCAGAGGCCACTGGCCAATTTAGACGCGGTAATGAGGGAACACCTTCTTGCAACAACGGTCTGTCAACTGTGTAAGAGTCTGGGAAAATGTGTGCGAAGAGTTGACAAGCATACATTAAGCAGAACAAAAGGGCATAGGAAAGTCTTGGCATTCCTGGTGGCGATCAACGGGGAGGCTGCCAGCAGGGAGCAGGAGGGTTGAGGGCTTGAGGTGCAGCTGGGAAGGAGTCAGAGTCATGCAGAATGTGTCTGTTGAATTCCAACCATAGTAAGAAGCCATGGAGGAAGTTTTGGTGAGAATATTATACAATCACGATATTTAAGTTCAAAGCTGATAGAGATTTAAATTAGATATTTATGCTTTAAATATTTTCATTTTCTAAAAAGGTTATTACTTTTGTCTTGATAAAAACCATCCCTGTAAAGGCTAGGGAGACAGCTCCATTTGTAAGGTGCTTGCTGTGCACTGGGTTTGAGCCCCAGAACCCAGGTAAAAAAGTCAGAGTGCTGGTGCAGTCTTGTAATCCCAGCATTGGGGAGATGGAGACAGGTGGAGCCCTGGGCTTGCTAGCCAGTTGGCCAGCACAGCCTGTCTAGGTAGCTCTAGACTAGTGACAGACCTTGTCTCAAAAAACAAGGTGCACAGCTCTTGAGGAAGACTGTCAAGGTTGACTTCTATCCTCTACATACAAGCACATGTGTACACCTGCATGCACACACATGTATCATGTGAACGCATAGAAACACAAAATAATCATGATGATGATAATCACAAATTATCCTTGTTCAGTCTACATATTTCATACATTAGGAAACAACATCTATAGAGGAGCAGCTTCCCATGTTGATTCCTCATTTTTTAAAAAAAAGATTTTGTATATTTATTATGCATGCTGTGTTCTGCCTTCATATAGCCCAGCAGGCCAGAAGAGGACTCCAGATCTCATTCCAGATGATTGTTAGGCACCATGCAGTTGCTGGGAATTGGACTCGGGACCTTTGGAAGAGCAGCCCGTGCTCTTAACCTCTGAGCCGTTGATTCCTAATTTTAATCCATTCCTTTGGGTCAGGCTGAGAATGGCAAGGTCAGAGGTAGTTTTATTAGTCATTAAACAAAATATCTGTAAGCACCTACTGTGCCACACTCTTCTCACCTGTGTAAGGATGTGGCAGCAGGTTAGGGCCAAAAAAAGAGATGTATAAAGATTAACATATGAAAGAAACAGTAAAAAAAAAATCTGAATCTAACCCTAACCCACAGGTAAGTAGCATTGCAGCTGGAGACAAGTCCCACCTACAAACATGGAAGAAGACGGTTGCTATATAAGTGACCCACAGAGGGCCACCACTCCTGTGGTCCAGGGCCTTCAAGGTTCTAGCCTGCAGAAAGCTGGCTACGTCTGTCCTCAGAAGTGAGCCCTTAATAGACTATCTTCATTTTTACTACTGTCCATGTATCCCTGGTCCAATTTTTTGTTATGGGACATGAGAACCTGGGAATCCAAGCAGGAGTACCCTAGATTCTGATCCAGGTAGGCCGTGTTCTGTTGTTGTAGGCAATAAGAGAGTGAACACAGGTGAAGGCCCAGTGTTTATGGACAGCTGAGTCAATAAATAAGCAAGATGGTTTAACTAACGATGAGTCAGAAGTAAAACCCAACAGGTCAAGGTAATGCAGAGGCAATTTCTTGAGGTTCCATAGGTAGAGAGTGGGGACAATGAGTCAAGAAAAGCAAAGGCCTTGAGGTCAGAGATGCTGGTGGGGGACAAAAATGTGGTCAAGAGTCTGGACTTTATTTCAGAGGTGATGGGATGATAAGGCAGAGCTTTGCACAAACCCAGGCAGGAGCTGGTAGCAGTTTTCACAAGTACACAGGTTGAAAGGCATTTTGGAGGCAACTTGAGGAGGCTCCTCGTGAGTCCGATATGAAGGGGGATTCAGATGTCACGGATGGATCACACATTTCTGAGTTCTGTCTGAGATGCAGCAGGTTTGAGATGCTCAGGAGGGGTTAGGAGGCACTTTGACATTCAGGTGAGAGTCTTGAGGAGGGGAGTGAGGACATTAGTCTGGGTAAGGATAGCACCCAGAGGTTGGAGAAGAGAAATGCTACTGAGGCAGGGGACTAAGGAGAGTCTGGCAAGGGCATGGGGGAGGGACTGCTGGGGAGGGGTGGGGACTGGGGAGTGCTCTGACTGAGGAGTTGTTTTAATGTTTCCTGTGTTGAGCTATTGAAGGATCTTCTCTGGAGTTACCTGGATAGAGAACTGGAGTTCCTTAGGCCTGAGGATTAGGCATGCTCAGCCTTGTTCCTTTCCTTGTGGGGGCTTCAGCTCCTTTAGACCAGTGGTTCTCAACCTTCCTAACTCTGAGACCCTTTAATACCTTCATCGTGTTGTGTGACCCCCAACCATAAAATTATTTTGTTGCCACTTTATAATTTTGATTTGCTGTCATGAATCAAAACATCAATAGCTGTGTTTTCTGTGAAAGGGTCGTGTGATCCCTAAAGGGGTTGAGAGCCACAGGCTGAGAACCACTGCTTTAGAATGTAGCCACAAAGACTGATGAGGCTTGGAGAGGGTAGATGAGAGGAGGGTGGAGAAAATGCCCCAGAACTCAATGTTCTTGATGAAATTCACTCCTGTTTTTGAACAAATGCTATATGATTAATATAAACTGTGGTTAAATTTCAGAGTCCTGAAAGAGTTGCCAATGTTTTGGCCAATTTCCTCATTATTGTTTTGTGAGAGAATTTTCAGAGCTCTGTCTGTACTCTGTGGCTTTGCTAATGTCACCTCATTCTGTTATTTTTAGTTTTAATTGCGTTTTGTGTGTGGTGCCGGGATTGAATCTACGGCCTCACACATCAGTCAGTCTCGCCTGGCAGCTGCAGCTATGGGGAGTGGGATAAAATCTGGGGTGAGTGAATGCGCATTGTTGACAAGGGCACAGCTATGCCAAGGACCCCAATGCTTCACACTCACAGGAATGGCAAAGCCTTACCTGGGTCAGGCTCAGGGAACTGGCAAAGCTTGATTCTGGTCCATGTGTAGATTTGAACAGTGTGTAGAAAAAACAGCTAGCAGCCACAGATTCCCCTCCAGGATGACTACAATCTGAGACTGCTCGCTACTGAGACCTCATACCAAAACTAGCTAAGCCGCCTCCTTGTGCTGTACATAATAAACTCCGTTTCAGGGTTGCCAAGTACCCTCCACCAGAGCAAGCACAGCCCACTGGATCCTAGCTTTTCTGGATATGTACCTGTCACTTCTTCAGCATCTCTTGCTTCTTTATTCCAGCGCCACCTCAGGCAGGTTTCCAGGACCAAGCTGTGCTAACATATCCCTACAGGGGCATTTTCTTAATTGAGGTTCCCTCATTTCAGATGACTCTAGCTTGTGTCAAGGTGCCATAAAACTAGTCAGCACATACATGTAAAGGAATAGATATGTGGATGTGTGTGTGTGTGTGTGTGTGTGTGTGTGTGAGAGAGAGAGAGAGAGAGAGAGAGAGAGAGAGAGAGAGAGAGAGAGACAGACAGACAGACAGACAGACAGACACAGACACAGACACAGACACAGACACAGACACAGACACAGACACAGACACAGACACAGACACAGACACAGAGACACAGAGAGAGACACAGAGAGACACAGAGAGAGAGTGTGTGTAGATACTATGCACACTGAACTTCTAGAAGGGGCCTGAGAAACCAGTCACACTGCTCTGCTCTGTAGAGAGAAATGGCTCAGGGGCAGGGCTGTTTGGATTATTTTTCTTGTTTAAATTTTTCCCTCTTGAACTTTTATTTTGCATATACATTATGATTTATTTAAATATAAACTGAATAGCAGATTTAAATATATGTTGGAAGTGATAAAGGACTTGCATGAATTACAGAAAAAAATATTAATAGCGAAGCAAAGATAAGGATGCTTCCTAGGTACCAAGCTGCAGGTTACAGTGGAGAACAAGGACTCATGCAGAGAGGATACTTCATCGCAAGAAAAGGACAGAAGCAAGAACTAAAGGCACATAATACTTTTCTAAGATGGGAAATCGTAGAAAATCTCAGAGGGGAGCAGTATTTGAACGAAACAGCTGTGGACAACCCAGCACCTTGGTGAAGCTGTCACAGCTGGGTACAAGGAAAGAAAGCAGCCTATGACCCTGGCACTTGGAAGGCTAAGACAGCATGATCTCAAGTTCAAGGCCAGTCTGGGGTACATCCTGAGCTCCTGTCTGTAAGATAAAATGGTCAGTGTTGCCTTGGATCACCCTCTGATTAGAAAATTGGGGTCAACGCTGCCACAGCATCTTTAAGCAGACAAGCATGCACCATTGGTTTGGGAGAATGTAAAAGACAGACTCCAAAACTGAATCCAAAACAGAGTTCCTGATCAAATGTGGAAGCCATTGCTAACTCTGTACTCCTTTTGACGATCTATAAAGCCCATTAGTTTGGTTTAAAAAAAAAAGCTTGTCTTCATGTGCTGGGTAGTTAATGTCAACTTGGCACAAATTAAAGTCCTCTGAGAGGAGGGAACCTTAATTAAGAAAATGACTTCATAAGATCCAGCTGTAGGCCAACTTGTAGAAAGAACCTTTTCTTAATTAGTGATTGATGGAGGAGGGTTCAACCCATTGTGGTGGTGCCACTTCTGGGCTGGTGGTCCTGGGTTCTAAAGAAATCAGGCTGAGCAAGCCATGAGGAGCAAGCCAGTAAGCAGCAGCCATCCATGGACCAGTCTGTATCAGCTCCTGATTCCAGGTTCCTGTTTGGTTTGAGTTCCTGCCCTCACTGTTATATGGAACAGTGAATGAACTAAACCCTTTCCTCCTCAACTTGGTTTGGCCATGGTGTTTCATTACAGTAATAGTAACCTCAAGTAAGACTCTTCATTACTTATGTTTTTAATAACAAAGGTTGTCTGTACTAATCTTCATAGGCAAGTTCTCCAGTTACTAGAGAATTAGGAGCAGCGTTCCGTACTTATGACCTAACACTATGTAGTTTTAATGTAAAGGTGACAGGAATATACAGTCTTGACATACAGAGTCTTAGAGAATGTATTAGCTTCTTTGGGAATGTTGCCAGTATGAACTTAGCACTAAATTAGGATGTGAGTTTTTCTAGAGAGAGAATGAGACAAGATAGAGCACCACACTAGGGCTCAGCAACTGCAGGTGGACCCTTTAATAGTTAGCTGATCTTCAGTTGTTCAACTTTTCAGTGTCTTGATTCCATCATTTGAAAAATGGTAATTAATTTATACTCAGCCTCTTCGAGGACTAAATACAGCAAACCATAAGAAATGAATCTCCAAGGGATAATAAAAATATGTGCGTTGCTCCAATTTGCATCCTCTAATTAAAGGTTTAAATACAAGTGGCTTACTTGCACATGACTGCATGACTTAAGAACAGGAAGACAAGGAGGGGAGGCAGTCAACAAAAGTATTTCCAAGGCAGTTTCCTTATGGAGATGGTAGTTAGCTCCTTGGGGGACTTTGTGATTCAGTGGAGAGTACACACCTCAGTTTCCCTCCTGTGGGGTGAGGGTGGTGGGTATCTGCGCAGCATGCCGTCAGTCACAAGTGTGCCCTGCTGCAGTGGGCGCTCACTTTCTGTCCATTCATGACTCCTGCTCATGCACAGAAGGCTTCAGTAGCCTGCTGGACAATCCCAGGGAAAGAGCAGCAGGTACGGTACGGGAGGTTGAAAGTATGAGAAGGATGGTCCTCTGGGTACAGAGAAGTCGATGTGATTTTTATACACTCACCCTTCCAGACTCGTACAATCCCTCAATAATCATCACCAAAGCTAATGTTTAAATAGAGATGCTTCTGTGTTTACCACAATCTCTTCTAAACCCTATCTCAGGATCTTCCTGTCACAAGGACAGCTCCAGCCCACCCTCCACTCGGTGCTCATGACCCTCACTAAGGCTGAGTTGCTGGTCTCAACTCTTTTCTTCCTGCTCCCCTTCTCCACCTGCCATCGGTTCCAGCAAGGACTAGAAACACATAGATGCTGGGGAAGAGATTAAATTCAGGGTAAGCCTTGGGTTACCTCTTATACATGTCTCCATGAGTTTCATTTCAGAGCCAGATTCATGCTGAGAATGGTGTTCGAGGGAGGTCTGCATAAATAAAAGCCACCTTCTTAAAAAACCTAGATCCCGTTGTTTTCCTCCAGCAAAATGTCCATACAGAGAAAGTTTAACTGGCTTTAACTGCAACTTTACAGCAATCCTCTTGGGACAGTATGGTTTTACAGGCATCCATTTTCTCTCAGAATCTCTCTCCCCAGATGCCAGCCCCTCTAATCATGGTCCCATCTTGTGGATGCTGCTCCAGGTGGTGGGGGCAGAGTCTATAGCATTTTCTGATTTAGCTTCCCTCTAGCTCACATGGTAGGGGGGCTTCCAAGGTTGCTTCTTAGCTGGACAGATGGACTTCCCATCCAAAGACAGCCCCTGTCCTAAACTAGCTGTCAGGATCACGTGGGAGAGATGGGACACCCTGTAAGAATTTCTGTCTTCCATTCATGCTCCTAAGTCTATCATATTGAGGTGGTACTTGTTCCTGAGAAACAACTGAGTGACTTGATTTTTTTTTTTTTTTTATTTGTTACCGATTTTCTGGTTCACAGGAGGTGAAAGCCCTAGGAAAAAATCAAAACAGTGCCTGAAACAACCCATTGCATGATCTCAAAAACACCAGCGATTTGCCTTTGGCTTTAGTTTTTGATAATATAAAACAGTGCTTTCTGCATTTTTCCCACTCAATTGAGTGACTTTTTGATGGATTTGCCTGGTTGTTTTGGCATTGCGTAGGCACAAACTCGAGCTGGGGCTCCACAGAGGCGGCAAAATCAGACATGAATAATAATCACAGTAAACCTTCACAACGTTAAAATTCCAAAGAACTTTTTCTACATTTATTTTGCTTCATTCTAACATGCCCCACGGCAGTGAAGGCACTGAAGTTCTCCTTGTTCTAATAGAGGGTAGAAAGGCCCAGGGATGGGCATGGATTGACCCTGACCCCGATCAAGCCTGGGATTCTCATCCAGAAACACACACACCAGACATAGACACACACAGACACACATACACACACATAACACACACACACACACACACACACACAAACACACAGAAACATCCAGAAACACACACACACACACACACCCTACAAACACACATATAAATGCAAAGAACACACACACACAACACATACACACACACAAACACAAATAAACACACCCAGAAACACCCAGAAACACACACACACACACACACACACACACACACACACACACACACACACTGTGCTGGATAGTTTTGTCAACTTGACACAAGCTAAAGTCATCTGAGAGGAGGGAACCTCAATTAAGAAAATGACTCCGTAAGATCCAGCTGTAGGCCAACTTGTAGATCATTTTCTTAATTAGTGGTCAAGGGGGAGGGCTCAGCCCATTATGGGTGGTGCCATCCCTGGGCAGGTGGTCCTGGGTTCTACAAGAAAGCAGGCTGAGCAAGTCACTAAGCAGCACTCCTCCATGGCTTCTGTATCAGCTTCTACCTCCAGGTTTCAGCCCTGTTTGAGTTCCTGACCAGACTTCCTTTGATGATGAACAGTCATAAGGAAACATAACCCAAATAAACCCTTTCCTTCCCAACTTGCTTGGTGTTTCATCACATCAATAGAAACCCTAAGTCACACACACACACACACACACACACACACACACACACACACACACACACCGGTGAAAACTATTGCTGACCATGACTACCACAGTGACCATTTTAATGGTCAAAGTGGAAAGTACAGGTGCCCATCAGAGTGACCACTATGATTGACAATCACAGTGAATATACTGACCACCACAGTGACTTTGACAATGACCACTACAGCTGACCATCACAGTGACCACTAGAGTGATCACTACAGCTCACCGCATCAATGACAACCACATTGACCACTATGACTGACCATCACAGTGAACACAAGTGGCCAGCAGAGTGAACATGACAGTGACTACTACAGTTGATAACATTAGTGGCCACTATTACTGACCACTACAGTGGACACTACAACTGACCATTGCAGTGACAGCAAAAGTGACCACTACAGCTGATCATATCAATGACAACCACAGTGACCACTATGACAGAAAACCACATGAACACTGTGACCTTTAGAGTAACCATTGTGGATAGTCACATCAATGACCACTACAGTGTCCAATAGAGATGATCATCACTGTGAACACTATAACTGGCCACTAAAGTGACAATGACAGTGATCATATTAATAACCACCACAGTGGTTATTATGACTGACTATCATAGTAGACGCTATAACTGACCATCACAATAACCAGGCAAGTGGCCACCATGGCTGACCACATCAATGACCACCACAGTGACCACTATGACTTACCAGCCCAGTGGGCACTAAAAGTGACCATGACAGTGACCATAATGACTGACCACAGTGGACACCATAACCTACCACCATGGTGACCACTAGAACAACTACTATGGCTGACTACATAAGTTACTACCATAGTGATCACTATTACTGATATCACAATAAATACAACTGACTACCACAGTGGACACTACAACTAACCATGAAAGTCACAGTCATATTGTTCATTGTGGTGGTCATTGATGTGATAAGCCATTGTTGTCACTTTTGTGGTTACTATGGTGGTCAGTTGTGGTATCTACTATGGAGGTCAGTTATAGTGGTCACTGTGGTGGTAATTTGTAATGTCTACTAGGGTTGTTAGTCATAGAGTTCCCTGTGGGGGTCAGTTATAGTGTCCACTGTGATAGTCAGTTATAGTGTCCACTGTGATGTTCGTTATAGTGGTCACTTTGGTGGTCATTGATGTGGTCAGCCATAGTGGTCATTTTGGTATTCACTGATGTGGTCAGCAACAGTAGTCACTCTGGTGGTCAGTTGCAGTCTTTACTATAATGGTCAGTCATTGTGCCCACACACACCAAACACACACACACACACACACACACACACACAGAAACATACACATACAGAGAAACATGTAGACAAACACAAACACATGGACACACAGAAAAACATAGAAATCCCACCCATACAAACACAGACACAAACACACACATAAACATGCACATAAGCACCCACAAACACACACATATATAAACACACACATACATACGGAACCCCCTTACAAAGACACATATAAACACACACACAAGCATCTACACAGAACCCCACTCACCCACACATATGCACACAAATAAATCCCCCCAAAAAGCACACACAGAAACAAATGCACACACAGACACGTGAGAGACAGACAGACAGACAGACACACACACACACACACACACACACACACAGAGAGAGGGAGAGAGAGAGAGAGAGAGAGAGAGAGAGAGAGAGAGAGGGAGGGAGGGAGAGAACCTGGTGGGGCCTCCGTGACTGAAGGCTAGAGCAGAGACTACAAGTTTTCTTGGATAAATGAAGGACCCAGGGTCACAGTGGTTTAGAGAAGCTGATTCTCTGAAGGGAGAGTGCCCTAGTTAGTGTGTGAAGGCCACTGGGAGATCCCAACCCACTGTGGATCATGCCACCCTTAGGGACCCCCTTCTCTGTCTTTAATTTGCTTTCTGCTGCTGTGATGAAAAACCATTACCAAAAGGAACTTGGGTTCATTTGGCATACACATCCCTATTTAGTCCATCATGAAGGGAAATTGGCATAAACTAAAGGCAGGAATTTGCAGGCAGAAATTGAAGCAGAGACCATGGAGGAGAGCTGCTTACTGGCTTGCTCAACCTGCTTTCTTATATAACCCAGGACCACCTGTCTAAGAATGGTACCACCCACAATGAGCTGGACTCTCCTGTCACTAATCGAGAAAGTGCTGCTGTCGGTTTGGCCTTTAGGCAAGTCTGTGGGGCATTTTCTCAATTTAGCTTATGTCAAATTGACCAAAACCCTAACCAGGACACTCCCTTCTTCTACCCTCTTTCTCATAGCAAATGTGAAATTATTTGTCATCTTCCACTAAGAAGCTCACACGGTGTCACTCCATGATACAGGATCATGATTATTCAGATAACCAAATGACTGTGTCCTCAAACATAATCACAAAATTCTCGGAATTCTTTTTGTCGCTGTTGCCTTGTTTTCGAGCTCACTAATAAGCTGTTTTCAAGTGGGGTCTCTCTGGATTTCCCTCTCCTACACCAGTCTTGTCAGCCTTAGTCACAATCACACATTGTAGGAATTACACCACTGGAAACATATGGACCCAAGATCTTTTAGCGCCTCCTATTACTTGGGAGCTTCCTGCCTTCTTCCCTTCCTCAACTGCTGTGTTTACAAGCTCATGGTGATCTCCAGTGTCTTAGTGGGCTCCCACTATTTTTACTTACCAAACCTAGGCAACTGACACATCCCTTCCTCCAGAGTTCCTAGACTTGGAGTCAATGGAACAGAGTGTTCATGAAGGGTTTGTGTCCTCTGGACAGATTTTGATGAAGTGGTGAAGTCTGTCTGCAAGCTTCTGAAGTTAATCCGAAGAGAGAAGGGCCAGGGTTCCTGATGACTACAATGACTTGGCTATCTTTATTTATTTATTTTTTTTAAAATTCCCATAGATCTTGTCTTATCCGTAGATGGTCATAGCAGACAAAGAATTCACACCTTCTTGGAGGGTGTGGTGATTTAAACAATGCACCCCCCCCCAGCTCATATATTTGAATGCTTAGTCATCAGGGAGTGGCATTATTTGAAAAGGATTAGGAAATGTGGCCTTGTTGGAAGAAGTGTGTCACTCACTGCAGGGTGGGCTTTGAGTTTTCAAAAGCCCCTCCCCCCAGACTCAGTGTCTTTCTTTTTCTCCGTGTCTACAGATCAGGATGTAGAACTCTCAGCTATGTCTCTAGCATGATGTCTGCCTGCTTGCAGCCCTGCTCCCTGCCATGGTGATAATGGACTAACCTCTAAAACTGCAAGCAAGGCTCCAATTAAATTTTTTTTTTATAAGAGTTGCCTTGGCTATTGTGTCTCTTCACAGCAACAGAACAGTGACTGAGACAAGGGTCATCATCGCACTGTTGGGAGGCTGTGCAATGTGGAGTGCCATAAAGATGGAGCCCGTGTGGCAGAGTGCACTGTTGCTCCTGGTGGTGTCGCCTGCCTTCTTGCCTTGGCCTTAGCTTTCAGGCTGCAGGTGTCCTTCCTCTCTTCCATATATTGGGTACAAGCAGCCAGCATGGGTCAACCCTGAACTCCCAGCTTGGAAACTGAGGACCGACAGATACTTGTATTGGCTACCGTTCTTGATGCAGGGCGTAGGCTATAGACTGTTCCAGGATGTGATCTGTCCCTCCCCTGGGAGTTCTGTCCCTTCCAACCTGACCCTTCTCTAGTCACCCTTCACGAGCCCTGCCCCTGCCCCAGTGTGCCAAATGTGAATCACATTCCATTTTATGGCATTTTCTTTCAGTGAAAAACACATAGTTTGACCAATTAAAGTCTCTTTTAAACTAAGCCCCCGACTGAACTGGAAGTGGCTGGAAGGGACATCTTGTCCCTATGGCTGTCTGCCCCTCTTGCTACTGTTTTCTTTTCCTTGGTCATGGTTCAGATTTAGAGGTAGTAAACTGTGGACATTCCGGGCTCTTATTGGCTGTTGGGATCCGGATCCCAGCAGTTCCTTCTGTCCCTGGAGTCCAGACCAGGCCTGAGTGAGCTCCCAGATTAAGAGAGGAAGGATAGAAAGAAGCCCCTCTCACATGCTGGTGTGGGCTGCCCCTCCCACCCACCCCCGACTCAGAGGAGTCCTGCAGTAGTGAAAGAAGGGTATGGTGTGAGAAGACAAGGCAGAGTGGGCATTCGGGGAGGGCACCCCTCAAACACTGAACCTGTTTCAGACCCATTCCAAGCCTGGTGAGATGAGGAACTATGAATCCAAGCAAGGAGTGTCAGGACAATGCTCTGGGCAGAGTCACTGGTGCTGAGGGTGTGTGTGTGTGTGTGTGTGTGTGTGTGTGTGTGTGTGTGTGTATGTAGTGGCTTTGTACATCTTAGAGGTGGGTCTAAGGCAGAAGAGGGAAGACAAGGTAGTTGTGACAATATAGTGAAGGTAGCAGATGGGTTCGGGTGCAAGCCACTGTGGGGACTTCAGACTCTTTGAGCAGGGACAGAATGTCTGTGTGAGTAGGGGGCAAGCACCAGAGCATGCATATCCTTACTGCCAAGGGGACTGCGTGTTACCCAAAGGATCAGAAGACCTGGGGGAGGGGTTCTAGAAATTCAGCAGAAAGGAATTCAGGTGAGTTTGGCAGACATCTATGTACTTGATATGGTTTCCAGCAATTCCTACATGTCTCATTTTATTTTACCAAGAGCCCATTCATTTATTCATTTGGATTTTCAACAAACATTTACTAAGCAAAAGATCATGCTTGAGCATGCCTGCAATCTCAGCACTCAGGAGACTGACACAGGAGGATGGAGATTTTGAGGCTAGCATGGGCTACTATAATGAGATTCTATTCCAAAAACACTAAAAACACACTTCTGGGAGCCTCTCATTTATTTGACATGTTTCTTGGCTCCAGGGATAAAAGTCAATTTACATATCTCTCTCCTCTAAGAAATCATAGTCTCAAAAGAGGCATGCATGGGCCCTGTTGGATGGGCCAGAGGGAGGCACACATGGGCCCTGTTGGGTGAGTGGTCACTGGTGCCTCCTGGAAGAGGAAACCTCTAAGTTGTGTTTGAAGAGTTTGACTAAGAAGTAAAACAAGAAATGCTTAGTGTCCATGGACAGCAATGAGTGTGGGTAGAGACCAGAGATTTAAAGCAATGGTATTTTTCAGAAAGTGTCAATGGTTTCAAGGGCTTGAGACATGGCTCAGAGGCATGACGCAGGGACAGAGGACATTCAGTGGGGGTCTGATCATGATGGGGGCTTATAATGCTTATTTGCTTACCCATCATCTGTCTGTCAGGTGTGACAAATTTATAATCTTAAATATTCTTCCCTGACATCAGTGTTTGAAGGGTCACTTTGGTCTTAGGGAGGGAGTCCTGTGGCTATGCTGAGGGAGGGGTATCCAGGTCTGGAACAGGACCTGACTTCAGGGATGTAGACAGCAGGTCATGGGATAGAGAGGATATGATCATATGGAGGGTGGTGGCACTGTTGGTTTGAATAAAATTGTCCCCTGTAGGCTCATCTATTTGAATTCTTAGTTATCAGGGAGTGGCACTACTCGAGAAGGATTAGGAGGTGTGGCCTTGTTGGAGAAAGTGTGTCCCTGGGGGCAGGCTTTTGAGGTTTCAAAAGCTCTAGCTAGGCCCAGTGGTTCTCTTTTTCAGATGCCTGTGGATTCAGGTGCAGAACCCTCAGCTACTTCTCCAGCACCATGTCTGCTTTTGTGCTGCCAAGCTCAGTCATGATTACAATGGACTAAGCCTCTGAAACTGTAAGCAAGCTCTAATTAAATGCTTTCTTTTATAAGAGTTGCTGTGGTCACGGTGTCTCTTCACAGCAATAGAACACTGACTAAGACAGAGATCATAGTCATATCTTTTAGCTCATACAAATGACATGTGAGTCATGGTATGGGTGGGAGGAATTACCAAAGAAGGTTGCAAACATGGCCCCTGTTCCCATGGTCTAGAAGGGAGGCCAGTGAACAAAAAATGGCCAGTGTAGTGCATGTGGCCACAGCCAGAGCAAGGGGCCCTACTGAGAGGCTGGCATCTGGCAAGGCTCTGTAGGGAGACCAAGGACACCAGACTTTGGTGAGAAGGAGTCGTGGCAGAGAAAAGCAAGTAGGACTTGGGCCTTCTTCTCCTTTCATTGGTGGCAGGGCCACTGAGGGGGCTTTGCTGGCTGAACACCAGCAGTCACTATGAGGAATACACTGGAATAGCAGGGCTGCAGTTTACACCGAGCCAAGTCCCGGGAAACCCCCATACATGATGTCCATAAAGGATGACTAGAAAATAAAAGGTGCCTCATGTACCATGGACTTCAAGTCTACAGAAGTTGAAACCATGGCATGAATCATGAAAATGGTTGGCTCCTTTTCTCTCTTCCTCTCCACTTTCCTTCTTTCTCTACTCTTTATCTCCCCCCCCACCCCCTCCCCCGCCTTCTCCTCAGCTAAAGCACTGCACAGTTCTAATCAACAGGTCTTTGGGAGATAAAAATGTGTATAGATAATGTTCAAACAACACAAGAGGGTACAGTGACTAGCACTTCTTCCTCTCCTTCCTGATCCCTTGACTCTGCCCAGTCTCAGTGTGGAGCTAGTTTCTTCTACGTTTGTTATTACATGTTCTGTGGGTGTCTGTCTGACAATTTTATGAGGCCTGGAAATATGGCTCAGTAGTTAGGAACACTTGTAAAGGACCTTGGTTCAGTTCCAGCAGCCAACTCAGCCTGCTTACAATCCCCTTTAACTCCAGTCCCAGATGAGCTGGCCTGTGTGGGCACCTACACACACCCCCACACCCCCCCACACCAACCTCCCAACCCCCCACACCTTTAGAAAATCAAATGTGCTTTCTTTTCTGTATCTTTTCTTTAAAATTTAACTAAGTATCTTAGGTGCCATTCCATCTTAGTACCAAAAAGTACTAAAATCTATCTCCTTTATACATCTATCTATCTATCTATCTATCTATCTATCTATCTATGTATCATCTATCTATCTATCCATCCATATGCATAACTCGTAAAATTTAAATAGTTCCCTATAACCAGGAATTCAACATGTTTCTATGTAAACAATATTGCAAAAATATCTTTGCATCTATAAATTTAGTCAAGGGCTAATTTTTGCTACATATAATTGAAAATACAAACAACAGGGATTTTTAAAAATTGAGATTTTTTTTCTCATGTAATGAGAAATCCAGAGTAGGTAAGTGCTGCCATTGGCTTAGTGGCTCAGCGAAATCCTGGTGAGTTCTCCATGCCATTCCTGTGGTCACAAAGTAGTTGCTCCAGATCCAGAAACTTTAGGCAGGTGGCAGATCTGCAGGCCATAGGAAGAGAGGGAAACACCGACCGGCTCTGGGTAGAGCTTTTGAGACCTCAAAGTCCACCCCAAGTGACACACTTCCTCTAACAAGGCTACATCTTCTAGTCCTTTCAAATAGTGCCACTCTCTGGTGACCAAGCATTCAAATCAAATCTAGAGCCTATGGGGCTGTTCTCATTCAAACCATGACAGTAGCCAAGGCTTTAGTTTTTTTTTTTTTTCTTGCTTCTGAAAAAAAAATCCTTCCCGCCCCCCTGAAGATAATGGGCCTTGGATAGCTGTCTAGTTGATTTTATTTCTAAAATAAATTTCATAAATGGAATTACTGGATTAAACTATTTTTTATATTTATTTATTTTGTTTTTTTTCGAGACAGGATTTCTCTGTATTGCTTTGGAACCTGTCCTGGAACTTGCTCTGTAGACCAGGCTGGCCTCGAACTCACAGAGATCCTTCTGCCTCTGCGTCCTAAGTGCTGGGATTGCAGGCGTGTGCCACCAATGCCCGGCCTCTGGATTAAACTCTTAGGATTTTGGTTGTGCCAGATTTTCTTAACCTTGAGGGGGTGTTACCAAGCACATTTCTGTTGTGCACCAGAGGGCTACTTCCCCACCGCTGTCCATGTTAATCTCATGAGTGAAAACGATTTGTCCTTTAAAATCCACATCATGTTTGCTCTTAGCATCCTCACGGATAGGTATTTGGAGGGTGAGGGGTGGACAGTCTTCAGGGACCATTAGACACAGGGACTGGAGGCTGTAGAATCAGGGCAGATGATGGTGAAGAGGGCAGAGGAACTTCCCAGAAAAGAGGGGGCAGAGAGGGACAAGGCAGAGGCCACTAAGGGGTGACAAGGACAAAGGAGTGCTATTGATTTTGATGACAAGGAGGCTACAAGCAGATAAATTCCCTTCCTGCAGAGTGGTTTTTGTTCCAACGTTAGGTGAATAAGTGTGTCCAGAAGGTTAAGTGCATCCTTCAAAGTCAGGGACCTTCTGGTGGGGAAACTGGGGCTTGAAGCCAGGTTGTTCAGTTCCCTGGAATCTTAAAGTGAATCCCACAGTGGCTGAGGAGAAAAATTGTTGGGGCCCAAAAGAGTTTTTTTTTTTTTTAATTTGTGGATTCACTCATCCTGTTTTTTTAAATAAGGGAACTGGGTCCCTGTGTTTTCCGTTACTATAGCAAAATACCAGAGATGAGCAATTTAAAAAGGAAGAAATACTTACTTGGGCTCACAGTTTTTAGGTGTCAGTTCATGACTGTTCTTCCACTGCATTTGGGCTTGTGGTAAGAACCACATTGTTGTAGAGAGTGTAGGCCCATCCTACAGCATGTCTCCAGTGGTTGGAGACCTTTGATGAGGCCCTACTTTGTAGAGGTTGTACCATTTTCTAATAGTGCCATGGACTGGGAACCAAGCCTGTAACACAGGGTGTTTTTGGGACCCTTCTAGATCCAAACTGTAATAGCTTCACTAAAGCAGAGACTGGCCAGAAAGTATGAGATTCTAAGAACTCATGACATGCTTGCCTAGCCTTGTTTGGGATGACATGTTTCTTGGTGTCAGTCAGTAACTTGGGCACAACAGAACTCCCCTGAGCCTGTAAGACAGATGGCACTGACAGACAGAGTAGTGTATCTGGGTCCTAAAGAGTGGTTCCCAGCTTCCTTAACGGACAAACAAACAAAGAAAAAACCCAAATCAGATTACTGATAATTTCTGGGCCCACTTGTTTATACTTTGGGGATGATCTTGGAGCTTGAAGCAGACACTGTCCCCGTCTTCTCTCATGACAGATTCTCTAAGTTGTCCTCTCTGAAGTTACCAATCTGATTTACTATCGCCATTTAGCTCTCTGTAAAGCTGCCAGATGGCCATATCTCCAGGGTGTTTGATGGCCCCTTCATCCTTTCATCTAAAACATTGTTACAAACAGGCTTAAATTAATTTACTGATGTTCTAACAAAATATGGGTTAGCACCCAGAAAATCCCAGCTGAGAAGTTTGTGTAGCATGGCAATGTGTAGACCATGATTGGCCAAGCCAGACAGTATAGTTAATGCTGCTTTTTTCTAGAAATCCTTGTGACTAGATGGATGATCATGTGACACAGTTCTGGCTAATGAGAAGTAAGAAGAGACAAGCATGCGAAGAGAGCTCATGGGCATTAAATATTCCACCTTCTTCTTGTCTTGAATGTGGATGTGGTGCCTAGAGCAGGAAGTGACTGCCAAGGATGGAGAAGCCGAAAGTCAGGTCCTCGGTGACTTTTCTGCTATGTGTGATAGTTAAGTCTTTACTTAACTATCAGCCACTGTCACTTGGGCATTGGGGTATTTATAGGTGATAATGTTTTAGTTATTTAGTCATTAAGGCTCACTCATTGGTTAGTGAATTAAATACTTCACCTTAGATTCATACGTCTTAGGGATTTATTTATACCCTTGTACTTATGTCTACCTTTTTATTTGCTTTTAGGGAGCATATTGTATTACATGATGGTAGACACACAGTAGTAGCACGCTGTCTACTTCCACACTGGTTGATGATGAGGTTGCTTTTAATGGTCATCTTAGTAACTTTTCTATTGCTATGCCTAAACACTAAGGTAACTTAGAAAGCATTTAATTTAGGGCTTATAGTTGCAGAGGACTGGCCCATGATCATCATGGCAGGGAGCATGGCAGCAGGTAGGCAGGCATGGTGCTGTGGCGGTAGCTTAGCGCTTACATCCAGAGATACAACCATTAGGCAGAGAAAACTGACTGAGAATGGTGTGGGCTTTTGAAACCTCAAAGTCCACTCCAGTGACACACTTTCTCCAACAAGGCCACACCTCCTCATCCTTCCCAAACATTTCCACCAACTGGGACCAAACATTCAAACATACCAGTCCATGAGGGTCATTCTCATTCAAACCACTACAGTGTTTTACCACTCCACAGAAAAGACTCAACAACAACTTCAGATACATCTGGCACTCATGAACTAAACTGGCAACCATGGAGCTGCATGACATGATACTGAATGAACCATACCACATGGTGGGGTTTCCAAACCATCCTTAGGAGAAGTCTGTCAACACACAGACTAGCAATGTGCAAAGGCCTGTTTCCTCAGCAGAGACTCCATGCTCTTGACAGTAAATCAGTTTCAAAAAGACACCTTAGCATTCAGATTTACACTTAATTGTTTATTGTTCAAGCAGTACATTTTCCATGTGTTTATTAGGCATTTCTATTCATTTTCCATTTTATTCTGTGGGGCTAGTAAGACCCTTCTGATTCTTGCAGAGGTGTGTGTGTGTGTGTGTGTGTGTGTGTGTGTGTGTGTGTGTGTGTGTGTTTGTGTGTGTATTTGGATAGTTTGACATACATTTTTACCATGTTGCCTGTAGTTTATCTTCTGGTTTTCTTATTGTGTTTTTTTCATCCTTAAAATGATGCTGATTTTGATGCAATTATATGCATGAATCATTTCCTTTGTGGCTTTTGGGTTTTTAACTTATTTAGAGAAGGCTTTATACTCTAGAATTACATACATATTCACCATTTTTCCATCTAATATTTTAAGTATTTTGCTGTAAGGAATAAGATAGGAATTTTCTCCTTTCCAATCAGGCCTCTGTGCTACTTACTGGCTCAGAAGGAGTAGCCTTGAATGCTAGGCCTGGGTAAGTCAAGGTTGTCTTGCCATTTCTGGCACTCAGTATGGAGACAGTAAGTAGTGTTGAAACACAGGGAATGATACCTGGCTCTAGCACAGTACAGGTGGGATGGGGGAGGGAACTGGTGAATGAAGGGTGTATCCTTAATCTATTTTGATGGATCTATTCTGAGAATACTCCTGGTTGGGCCTAGATTGGAAGATCCCTAAGGATTTTCTTCTCACCAGGCTGGAGCTGTTAACCAGAAAACACCAGGCAACCTCCAGGGGCTCTTCTAGGCTCTCTGGGGGCAGGTGACAGGTGGCCAGCCACAACCTGCCTATGCTTCCTCTGTCCTGTACTAAGTTATCCACTAGCCCCGAGGCTTCCCAAAGCCCCTTTGCTTGGCCAATCCCACCCCCAGAAACTTCCCATTAAAATCCCAAGACAGAGATTTCCCCCCAACAGGGTAGGGTCAAGGTAAAACCAGGGCTTTTGGCACCAAGGGAGTTGGATTTTAGCGGTGTAGAGCTCTTCTCAGTTGAAGCTTTCTGGACTTTGCAATGCCCAGGATGCAGATTTTGCAGATGGACTTGCTCTGATTCATTGTTTAGATTCTTTGAGAAAATCTAAAATAAATGAAAGTGACAGATTGCAGTATCAGCAATGGTATGGATTAACCAGACCTCAGGCATTCCCTGTGGGGCCTCATGGCTAATTTGTAAAAGCATACTGGAGAACTACTGCAGGATTTACTATTATGTCCAAAGAGCCACATCTTAGCGTGCAAGAACTACACTACATATATATATTCTCCAAGGAGTGTAATATATATATATATATATATATATATATATATATATATTCTCCAAGGAGTATCATATATATGGTGTGCTGGGAAGAAAAACTTGTGCCCTCAGAAAACAGGTAGTGGAGAGTGTAGGAGAAACTACGGCCCACCTACCCAAGCTACAGTCACCCTGTCCCTGGTGCCCAGGCCAGCCCACATGAGCATGTGCAGGCACAGCAGACACTTCCTCCCTGAGCCAAGCTGCCAAGCCTGCCTCAAAGCCTAGAGACACAGAGAGACACCTGGCCCAGAGACACCAATGAGAAAAGGACATATAGCAGAGTCAGCCACCTGAGCCAATAGGACCTTGGGAGTGGGTATAAAGGCAGTCTGCTACTCACTGACTCTGAGTGCCTGAGTCCTTGGTGCTGCATGTTCTCACCCCCTCCCCCAAGGGGTGTCCGAGTAGGGTAACCCACAACACGAGAGGGTTATTACATGTGATGGCTATGATACCAGAACTCAGGAGCAGAGTAAGGAAGTGAACTAGAATTACGTAAGTTTGAGTGTAGCTTGGGCTACATAGCAAGAGCCTGTTTCAAAGTCATTCAACCCTCCCCTACCAACCGATCAACAAAACAAACAAAAAGAAAAGTAAAAAAGCAACTTAAAAAGTTATGTCCTAGAGATGTTGAGAGCAGCACAAAGCATTTGCAATAATGGAAATGAGTCAAGTTTCTATCAATAAGAGAAAGAATAAGTGTGGGTAGAGCCACACAGTGGAATATGATTCAGCAGTAAAAAAAAAAAAGACTAAGCTGGACTTGGTGACAGTGTTGCCTTCCTGGTGTTGTTAGCTGCTGAAGGGACAAACTGTTTGTTACTTGGTTTATAAGGTGTTAAGTGGGTTTTCTGTATTTTGGTACTTTAGCATTTGTAAGAAATAAATTGCTATGGTTTATTTTCTGTATAAGATATGCTGTACTTAGACTGCATCAAAGTCACAGATAAGCAGGATGGGGGTGGGGCTGAGAGACCCTTCTGGTGCCTGTTTGTCTCCTTAGTGACTGAATACTCATTAAATAAGACTTTGCATCTTGAACCAATATCATAGGGAATTCAGGGAGGGGGGCTAAACCAAAATAGTATGAAGTGCTCTCTGGGGTACCAGTCTATGGGAAAAAGAGGGCAGGGATCTCTCAAGATCAGGGACTTTCAAAACCACCTTTCAGAGTGCTGGAGAGATGGCTTGCAGTTGACAGCACTGGCTTCTCTTCCAGATGACTTAGGTTTTGTTTCCAGCACCCACATGGTGGCTCACAATTATTTTCAATTCCAGGTCCAGGGAATCCAGAACCCTCTTTTGACCTCAGCAGGCACCAGGCATGCATGTGCAGACAAACACTCATATGTATTTAACAAAACAAAATGAAACGAGAAACAACCCACTACTGTTTGGCAGCAAATCAACATGTTAGCCATTTCACAAGGCGCATATAATACACAGGCAAATATACATACATGTAATAAATAAGCAAATCTTGGACAAAAAAAAATCACTGGGCAAGCCAGGCATAGGGGTACATATCTGTAATTCTAGGACTTGGATGTAGAGGCAAGAAGATCAGAGCCAGCCTAAGTTATACTGCTCATAGGATGCAAGCCTAGGCTATGTGCAACCCTATTTCAAAAAAAAAAAACAAAAAAAAAAAAACAAAGCAACAAGTCAGTGGGAAAGACTAGTTTGTTTTGTATGTCTGGATCAATCAAACAGCCCATCTAAATTCTGAATATAGACAAATATAGAAGAAAATGGAGAAAAAAAAACAGTTGACATTATCTGTTACGGGATGAGTTGTGGCCTCCTGCCTCCAATTTGCACATGAGAGTCCCTAACCTCTAGTACTCCAGACCATGAATTTATTTAGAAATATGGTCTTGAAGGGGACAATGACATCAAAATGAAGTTTTTATATGGTTCCCAAGTCAACATCACTAACAACCTGTGAGAAGAGAGATTAGGACATGCATACATGTATAAGGAAAGTCAGGTAAACATACAGAAGCCAGCTATAGGAGCCAAGGAATGTGTCCTCAGAAGAAACCACTTATTCCTTCAGATTTCTAGATGCCAAAATGGTAAAGAAAACAGGTTGCTGTTGTTCAAGCCAGACTGTCTGCAACACTTGGTTATGGCAACCTGAGCCAGCTGATAGGATACAGGATATCAAGCCGTTTGGAGTGGATGGAGCCACAGTAGAGGCACATATACTGCTCAGCTCCATTTGTGTGAATGTAAGGATCTGTGAACCTAATCTGGGCAGCTCTGAGGGCTGTGTATTGCCTGGGAGGGAGTACAGGGAAGCTCTTTGGGGTGTTGGAAATGGGTTGTGTCTTGAATTGGGCAGGAGTCTTATGGTTACCACACACTGTGCACATAAAGCTCTTACAATGTGTGCATTTTAGTGTTTATAAGCTATACCTAATAAAAGAACAAAAATAGGAATCTGGAGCAGAGAGACATGAGCACTGTGGGTCAACATCACCTCTGTGCCGCTCATTCTGTGGCCTTTACAAACAAAGTGGTGGGAATACAGGCCAAGCCAGCAGTGTCCAAGTCAGAGGCAAAAATAACCATGCCTCAAGTATGTTCTTTCTTTTTTTTTTCCAAATGGGAAAGGCACAAGCTTTTTTCAGATTCCCAGCGAGAGGGAATCTTTCTCAGACTTTCCATAGAGATTCTCCTTGGGGCAGACACCAAACATGGATATTTTCTACCAGGGAACAGAAAATTTTGGACATTATAGGCCTCCAAAGAGGAGAGATGGGGAAAGAGTGGCAGGTCTGCTCTCCTACTGGCCTTTCCCTAGCTCTGGGGAGCCAGGCAGAGTATTTTTCTGTGCTTCTCCCCATGAAGGCAAAGGGCTGTGACTTCATCCTGAGGAATCTGCGGACAAAGGTGGGAAGTGGGCTGAGCAGAACAGGCAGGCTCCAGTGTACTCTGAACAACAGGCTTCCCTGTCTGTGGAAATGGTTTGGATTCCCCTGCCCTACACCAGAGGAAGGGACTCAGAGAGACCTAAACCTGACTGTAATGCATGCCGTGTAGTGTGGCCAGTAACAGAGCATCCTCTTCTGCTTGCCTTTGTCCATTGGTTCAACATGGAGCAAACCCTGCTCTCCTGCCATTCCCTACCCCACCCCATGCTCTCTTTCTCCTGCTTAGCTTCTTCAGGTGCCCTACTCACTACCTATACACCTGGGCATGGAACACATAGGAAACACTCTGTGGGGCGGATACAGGAACGATGCTGCCTGAAAGCTTTGGGGAAGAGAAATGATTGGTAAGGAGTCAGGTTTCAAATCCAAGATAGTTGGCCAAGTGCTTGGGTTCTGAGTACTGGGCTCAGCTGCCCCCACCTGCTTCTCTTGGGAAGGGTGTTGACAGTCATATCATCTCCTATCTCTTGAGATAAATGGCACTGCAATGAAATATTTCATTACAATTAAAATCAATATACAAATTCACGATGAAAGGACCTAAGAGCTTTAAAGACAGGATCAGTGTTGCCTAATTTTCCTCTGTCACTGCTATGCTCACTTAATCTTAGGGTCTCACCTCCTTTCCCTGTCCTCTAGTGCTCAATGATGTGCCCAGAGCCCACTCCTGGGCCTGCTGTTCTCCTCTATCTACTTCTTGTCCTTAGAACACACGTGGATGGCATTACATGCCCCCCATTTTCATTTCAGTGTTGTTAACACCAGTTCACTTGGTACCAGTGTGGCATAAGAGGTCGTAGGTCAATACCTCATTTCTACTGTTTAATGGGAGTCGTCCATGGAATGTTCCTAACCATCTAACGTCCATATGCTCTCATCTGAATTCTGCCTTCCTCTGTCTGGTCCTCAGGTCTCCTCTGGACTATTCTTTTTGTCAATATCATCTGCTTCCTTTGGTCATCTAGCTCCTTCATCATTTTTATCTTCTTTAAGTTTGGTATAAAAAGAACTATAGTTTTGGGCTCTGAACTTAGTCTCAAACACATTTTTATTAATCAAAATAGGAACCATTACAACAAACACACATCTGCTATTGAGAAATAAGTTTGTTGATTTCCATGGCATAAAAATCTTTGCTTCAAAATTTGCTGGAAAGCATTTTCTGAATGAACCATGTTGGCTGTGGCAGCATTTTCCTCAAAAACAGTTGTTCAGATGCTTGAAGATGTGGTGGTCAACTGGTTAGATAGCAGGTGAATGCTGGGTGAGGCAAAGCTTCGTAGACCAGTTTGTCCAGCCTTTGAAATGTTGGTTGTGTGGCACACAGTTAGCTGTTGTGGACAATTGGGTCTTTTCTGTTGCACAATGCCAGCTTTAGGTGTCACATTTTCTTTAGATAGAGTTACTATTGTTATGCTGAAACACCATGACCAAGGCAACTTGAGGGGGAAAGGATTTATTAGGCTTGCACTTCCTTATCACTGTTCATCATGGGAGGAAGCCACTCAAACAGGGAAGGAACCTGCAGCTAGGAGCTGATACAGAGGACATGGAAGGGTCCTGCTTACCGGCTTGCTTCCCATGGCTTGCTCAGCCTGCTTCCTTACAGAATACATGACCAACAGCCCAGGGATGCCCTGTCTACAATGGGGTGGGCCCTTCCCCCATCAATCACTAATTAAGAAAATGCTCTACAGCTGGATCCTAAGGAGGCATTTTCTCAATTGAGGCTCTCTCCTCTCCAGTGACTCTAGCCAAGTTGACATAGCACTAGCCAGCAAACAGTTTTTGGTGCAGGTCATCATCTTGCTGAATATACAGCTCAGATATAATGGTCTCTCCCAGGATTCAAAAAGCTGTAGTGGATCAGACCCACAGCAGCAAACCACAACAGTGACCATGACTTTTGGCCAGTTCTTGGGCTCCTGTTTATTAAGTCTTTTGACCCTTCCAATCAGCTTTGCAATAAGCCATTAGCAAAACATAGTGAGAAGTGCACATTAAAGTGATGTGTAACATGGCCATGTTTGTTAAGAATGTATTCTAACATCAAACAGCAAATTCAACAATAGGAAAACTATAATTATTCCAACAAGGATGCAGCAAAGGGTGCTCACAAGATGTATTGGTGTTTATTTTCAAAGATCTCTGATAGACACCCCCCTTTTTTTCCTTAAAGAATCAGATGGACCATACCTTGAACTGACCCCTCCTGGGAGATTGGAAGAAATAGCACTTTATCTGAGGATCATAGCTGTATCTATGTGGGGAAGAGAGGATAGCTTGGCTTAGTGCTGGGTAGGAAGTGCAAGAAGTCAGAGGCAGGACCAATGTTTTTGAAACCTTTTCTTATTCAATATTTGATTCTGTGAGTGACTAGTGAAAGCCCATTTCACTCAAGGCACTTGCTGGGAACTATGGAGACACAGTTGAAAAACTCACTGCCTGGTAGGAGACACAAACCTATTACAATGCAACCTTAAATACCATTCACTCTTCAAGACCATACCATTTGGAGCAACAAACTGTGTCTGATACTATAGGTTTAGAAAGTTTCCAGTAGAGGAGACACTGAGCCCAACTTTAATGGTGAACAGGATGAGAAGCCTGACTTACATAATTGGTGATGGTGCTGCTCATGGTGAAGACGGAAAAAGAACAGGAAACTCATGATATGGTGATGATGAACAAGGGAGAGCAGTATCACAAGACGATGATGGGGGTTGAGGAGGTGTGCTGGCTAACTTTTGTCAACTTTATACAAACTAGACTTTCCTGGGAAGATGGACGTGCTGTGGGATGTTTTCTTACTTGATGATTGACATGGGAGGACTCATCTCATGGTGGACAGTGCCAATGTAGTCTTGAGTTATGTAAGAAAGCAGGTTGAGCAAGCCACGGAGGGCAGGTCAGTAAGCAGTGCTCCCCCATGGTTTCTGCCTCTGCTTCTGCTGAGTTCCTGCCCTCACTTTCCCCAGTGATGGACTGTGATCAGGATATTTCAGGCAAATAAAGCTTTTTCCTCCAATGTTGTTTTTGGTCAGTGTTTTGTTGTAGCACCAGAGAAGCAAACTGGGATAGGAAGGAACTTTGGTAACACTAATGTGGTAACAAAGACTAGACAGTGATGTTGGACCCCTAAGCAAGATTGTTTGATTTCAGATCCCTTGTCATGATGGCAGCTTAGGACCTAAAGTGAGCACATCTTTTAATTATCTTCTCAAATGAGGAAACACTCAGGTCTCAAGGCTTATGTTGGACTCACAAGTGGGATATGCGGATCTTTTTTTCTGGCTTTTCACTTAGAGCCACTTGCTTGCTCTGCAATCACACGGAGGAACTTTTGCCACTGGCTTTGGCTTGATTTTTTACATGAATAAAAGTCACTAAGAACTGAGGAAAGGGATTTTCATACTAATTGCAAGTTAATCAGCAGGCACAGATGTTGGACATCTGATCCCATTCTTCTTTCCCCAATGGTGGAGTCGTCCTCTGATTCAGCATCCATGACTAATGGATCTGGATCCCCGGGGAACATCTCTGCTGTGTTTGGATGGCTTGTGCAAGATTAAAAATACTCTGTAGTCTGCCATTCTTCTTGTCCTAGGACCACTGGCTCAGCTAACTCTAGAGGGCCGTTTTAGTCCAGAGAGTGTATCTCACTGGCCTGCCTCATGCTTTGTGTCCCACCACTGACTGAGGTCTTGCATTTTCAGTCAAGGATGCAATGAGGAGCCTAACAAGTGCTATCACTATATAACTCCCCAGCATGATGGAGTTTAAAGCTCTTGGGCCACCACATCTCAGAGCTGTGGAAGAGGAAAGGACTTTTCAGACTGAGTCTGGGATAATTCTCAGTGGGAAGGATTCGATGAGGATGTGTGACAGAAGAATCAGCAGTTTTGGTACCTCCAAGGCTTGTTGGGTAGGATCCTCGGGTGATGGGAGCTAGGGAAATGCCCAGGGTTGGAATAGAACTTTGGATTGAGCTAACTTTGTAAGTGAAAGACATTTTGGTTTGCTTGAAGGCATGGGGTGTGATCATGTAGATAGAACAGGAGTCCCTGCCACTTCCTCATGCCCTGCTGCTGTTCCCCACAGCTAGCTCTTTGGCATAGTGGGCTTGGGTCCATGACATCATTCATGCCTGACTTCTTAAGACCAGCCAGTACCGCAGTTGCATAGTCACTTTCTCTGAAAAATTCCCTCCTTGGAGGGCAATGGGAAGACTCATATGACTAAGCTCATGAACTTTTCAAGGCTCCAAACGCTCAGAGAGTTATAAGATTTATGAGGCCCCTTCCCAGGGCTGTAAAGTCTGGGGAGAGGAGACTGTTTCTAATGTTGCTGGCTGTGAGCTGGGCAGGGAGTTCCAGGGACGAAGCGTTCATAAATTAGCATTCGTGCTAGGGCTGGCAAGAGTCTCTCATGCTCCTACAAGTAATCCTGATAAACACTGGTTCATAAGCAAGACCTTAGTGGAATTATTTCTTTGTTTTGTCTAAGTGCATTATCTGGGCTAAATAGATGTCTATTCTTGCCTTCCCACGAAAAGTCACACAGCACAACTAATGCCTGGGCAGGGACCCATAGTACCAAAGTTATGTTGGAAGTAGTGGTTGTGTGGCTTCTGCTGTGGGTATTGAGACATGCAACTGAGGCTGATCCACCTGAAGGTGGAGTATCCAGTGTGTAGGGGCTTATGCATTTCAATATGGTTGCCTTTTCTCGTGTGGTATATAGTGATATGACTTCTTGATGTAGAGTTAGTTTCATGATCCCTGTGATGAATGATAAGGCATATAGCCATGACTTACCTGTCTGAGAGAATAGTGATGTCCTTAGGGGAAAATCCCATGGTCATTATCTTCCCCTACATTTGACAGGGAAGTGTTTCCCTGATGATTAAGATCTGCCATACAGGTATGGTGATACCTCCTCCCCAGATGCCTGGCGGATTAGAGAATATATTAAATTCTCAAAAGTACAGTGCTTGGGACAGGGTTAGAATCAGGGAGTAGTGGCAGTTACGTGTCCTTTGCTGTGGTCAGTAAGACATGAAACTGAGAAAGGCTTACCTTTCTGCACACAAAGAACCTTCCCCATAAGGGAAGAATTACAAAGATAAAAGACAGACAGATGTCATCCTCCTCACTAGCATTTGATCTGGCAGGAAAAAAAAAAAGTGGAGAAAGGGAGGAATTGGAAGTATTAGCTTGCCATTCCTGAAAGTCAATAGGACTCAACAAGAAGAGAATACAAATTCTATCTGTGCTAAAGAGACAGTCCTTAGGTCCCCAAACTTGGAACCTACTGGAAGAATTGGAAATTGAGGAGGAAGAGCGCAAACTCCGATGTATCTGTTTCATAAACAGAGTACAACTTGTCTTTAAGACACAGAGGAACTCCACCTTAGTAATAGTAGGGGATTTCAATTGCCACTTTCTCCACTAGACAGGTCATGAGAAACACTGGAACTAGATGACATCACCTGTCAAATGAACCTAACGTATCTACAGAATATTTCACCCAAACACCAAATACACACTCTACTCAGCAGCACACAGAAGTGTCTCCAAAGTAGACCACATCCTGAGACATAAAGTGAATCTTACAAATACATAAACAAATTGGAATAACTCTGAATCCTACCTGATCAGAATACAATAAAGCTTAAAAGCAACAGCAAATGGATCCCCAGTAATTATGCAAATGTATGGAGATTAAACAACACATTACTGAATGCTGACTGAGTCAAAGAAGAAATCAAGAAAGAAACTTTTTAAAAATCCTGGAACTAAATGAAAACACAAACACAACAAAACCTCTGGGGCACATTAAAAACAGTCCTAAGAGGAAAGTTTATAATTCTTAGGATTACATTTAAAAAAATCAGAAAGAGGGGTTGGAGAGATGGCTCAAGTGGTTAATAGTGTGCCCTCCACTTGTGGAGGGCAGTGGTTCAGTTCCCACACCCACATGGTGGATCACAACTGACTATAACTCCAGTTCCAATGCACTCTTCTGGCCTCTGAAGACAACATCTATGCAAGTGGTACACTCACATGCATGCAAGCAAAACACTCACTTGCATAAAATAAAAATAAATGTGCCTTTTTAAAAAAAATCAGAAAGAGCACAAACCAATGACTTAATGATGCAACTCAAGAATTTGGAAAATCAAGAATGACTCAAACCCAAGTCCAGTAGATGGTAGAAATGATAAAAACAGAGAAGAGATTAATGAAGTAGAAACAAGGAAAACAAAGAATCAAGGAATCTAAGAACTGGTTATTTAAAAAGATAATATTACAGACATTTAGCACAGTTAAGAAAGAAAGCTAGAAAGAAGAGACCTAAATTAACAGAATAGGAGATTATTCAGACATTCAGAACATTATAAAGGAATACCTTAAAACCTAAACTGCAATTTCAGCTTCAAATATTGTTTCAAAACAGGTGCCATTGCCTCAAGGAAAATTGCAACAATAAAGTGTGTCCCCAATTGTAATCTATCCACAGCTGGAGCCCTAAAGGCAATGACCCCAAGTGACCTGTGGCCTTGGTGTGTGTGTGTGTGTGTGTGTGTGTGTGTTATAGCTGGAATTCTAGGTGATTCTATTAGGTGATTTTGCAATGGGCACCAGCTGCCCATAATGGCAATACCAATTGTTTCTCCATCTGTGTATCCAGAATCTGGAGGACTTTAACCCACCGAAGGAATTAAGCACGAGTTCAGATGAGCACAGCCAGACTGGCTGAAGACTCAACAAACATTTGGCTTAAGAAATTCCCAGAAGAGGAAGAACTGGCGAAAGGGAAGCTGGGGTGCTGGCAGCTGCCCCCAGAGCAGAGGTGGGCAGTGCTGTTGCAGGGACAACCAGGTAATCCTGGATGCTGCCTTCATGTACTCATGAGGACACAGGCAGCCATGTTTCAGTCTCCCACAGCCTGAAACCCAGCAACAACTAGCTTTGCTTGTGTACAGGGGCCCCAGGAGGTGTGGCACAAGTGAGGCACTTGTGTGTGGAAAATCACTGGGGTAGGCCAGGGCTGGCTTTACAAGTCTTAATTCTGATAAGAGGATGAAGCTATCTATTCAGTTTAGTCGTTGAACTAGAGTTGGTCCTGTCTATCCACAGATTCTGTTTCCGGAGACTCAACAAACCATGGATTGAGCATATATTTTTTCAAATGCATCTGTTTTGAGCATATCTTTCTTGTCTCTGTTCCCTGAACAGCACAGCAACACCGCTTATAGCATTGACATTGCATTAGGCTTTAAGCCATCTCAATGGCTTAAAGAGTAATGTCCCCCATGGGCTCACATTTTAAATAGAGAATCTGGGAAGAGGGAACCTCAACTTAAAAAAAAAATGCACCAGATTGGCCTGTGGACAAGCTTGTGGTGCATTTTCTTGATTAGTGATTGGTGTGGGAGGGTCTAGCCTATTGTGGCTGGTGCCACTCCTGGGAAGGCAGGCAGTGGGGGCGCAGACTGAGCAAGTCTTGAGGAGGAAGCCACTAAGCAGCGTTCTTTCATTTCCTGCCTCCAGGTTCTTTCCTTGAGTTCCTGCTATGACTTTCCTCAAGAATGCACTGTGATGTGGAAGGCGAAGCTGAAATAAACCCTTCCCAAGTTGCTTTTCGTCATGGTGTCTTATCACAGCAACAGAAACCCTAAGACAATATATAAAACACATATAAAATATGCTATAAAATATATATACCTATATATATGCTTAAATATATATGTGTATGTGTGTATACATGTAAATATATGTGTGCGTATAGGCATTAAATTCCCTATCTAATCCAGGATTACAGGCTGCAGCTGCCACGTCTTGTTAGCCTCTTTCATCCTGAACAGCCTTTAAGTCCGCATTTCTTACAGGACATTGACTTTTGACAAGCTGTTGTCAGTGTATGTGAATTACAGGCAATCATTGGTTTAAATATGACATTTTCATGTGTGCGTGCAATGTACTTTGATGACTATTGCCTTCCCATTAAACTCTCATATCTTCCCGCTACTCTACTCTGCTCCTCCCACCATTGATAACTCGTTTCCGCTCTACTTTCATGCTGTTTGTTTCAATTTTGACTTTTGGCAACTCGGGGGGTTTCATTAAGGTTGCTTAATAGGAGCATGCATGGGTGGGGCTATTTACAGAAGAGCGGAAATTTACCAGTGGCGACACCACTGAAAGAAGTGTCTCTCCCTCCCCCAGCAACCACTGGGGATATAGATATAGGCATTCATAGATAACAAAGAGGGGTGAGACCCCACGGATCCCTCCCCTCTATGTGATGGAATGCTGACGGGCTCAATCGCGTGCAGGTCTTATGAAGATAATTACAGTACTTCTCCTGTGCTGGGAACAGCTTTGGACATTCACGCCTGTTATTTCCATTCAGACATTGACGTTTTTGAAGAATATAGGTGTTGTGTAATGATTTTCCCTGAACCGAAACATGCCACCCTAGAGAGAGGCTCTTTAAGACCTAGGGAATACGCAACTCATACACCTCAGGAAGTTCCTGAAGACAGATTCACAAGGCCACTCCCTCCCCAAGGTCATGTAAGCATGAAGACATCTCTGATTCTCCAACCTGCTATCGCCTGCAGGCAGTGCAGAGAGCTGCTTTGAGTCATCGCCCACACTGGGGTAGGTTTTTCAGAGATGAGCCTGTGGTGGGTTTCCATTCTCCTGATAGAAACTCAGATGAACTCATTGGCTAACTGAGCTGGAATGTGGTAAATATTTACTTTGATCTGCCATTGGTGCCTTGTCTAGGGCCATTGGTGCTTTATCTGGGGCCATTGTGCCCCATCTGGGTCAGTCTGCCATTGGTGCCTCATCTGGGGTAGTCTGCCATTGGCACCTCATCTGGGGCAGTCTGACATTAATGCCCCATCTGGGGCTATTGGTGGCCCATCTGGGGCAGTCTGCCATTGGTGCCTCATCTGGGGCAGTCTGACATTAGTGCCCCATCTGGGGCTCTTGGTGGCCCATCTGGGGCAGTCTGCCATTGGTGCCCCATCTGGGGCCATTGGTGCCCCATCTGGGGCAGTCTGCCATTAGCACCTCATCTGGGGCCATTGGCGCCTCATCTGGAGCAGTCTGCCATTGGTGCCTCATCATTTGGGGTAGGTAGCTGTTTGTCCACATCTCCCCTGAAGAAGTTTCACAGAACAACAGGGCAATGATTTGTATAATTTTTCTCAACTTAATCTGCTGCTTCCTTAGACCAAGTTTTGTGTTTCCAGTTTACCCCACAAATGTGACTGTTGCCTGTCTTTGTTCATAAATTGGGAGGCATATGATATTAGCTGCCTAATTACTTGTGATATTAACTCTGAAGTATTTCATCTGAGTTGTCAAATTCATGTGTTTAGAATTCCTTTAATAGTCTGAAGGTGATAGTTTCATATCAATGATATAAACAATTCATATAATTTTTAATTTTTGTCACTCTTGGTAGACACTTGACAATTGTACTGGCCTTTTGGATGAACCAGAATTTTTGCTTTATTGATTTTCTCTATTGGCTTTTTGGCTTTCAGTTGAATTGATCCCTGCTGCTCTGCCTTCTGTTTATTACTTTCTGGCTCTCTTGCTTTGGACTTTATGCCTGTCAGTTTCTCTGTTTCTATGTCTCTGGCTCTGTCTGTCGGTCTCTCTTCCACACACATCTATTATTTATTTGGTGTCTCTGTGTGTATCCACACAGAACAGCATGTGTGTAAGAGGACAACTTGCTGAAGTTGGTTGTCTCCTGTCATGTGGCTTTCAGGGATCAAATTGAGACTGTCAGGATGAGGGGCAAGTGTCTTAACTTGCTGAAAGTCTTCTCTTCTCTTTTTAATTTTTAAAAAGTTGTCTGATAAAGTAGCTTTCCTTGTGACATTTTTGCAGATAATTAGTTTTTTATCCAGCCCTCCATCGCCACCTGTCTGTTCCTGATTAAACACTTGCACCCCACTGTCCCCCCTTCCACTGTCGTGGTATCTCAGGTGTTCTAATACTCTCCCTGCCTAGAACTCTTGAAACAGCTTTTCTCCCTCCTATCATGGGTCCCTGGGTCTGCTGTAGTTCTCCAGACACTCCCTTCTACAAAAATGCAAATATATAAAAATTAGAACCTAGGATCCACATAGGTGAGAGATGATCTATTTGTCTTTCTGAGCCTGGGTTACTTCACTTAACAGAACATTTTCCATTTCCTTAATTTTCTTCCAAGTTTCTTTTTTCTTTATGGTTTAATAAAATTCCATTGGAGTGCTCATCACATTTCCATTATATATCTGTCAGCTGGCAGACATCCATGTTAGCTCCATCCCCTTGTTAACAGGGCAGCAATAAACATGGGTGTGCAAATGTCTCTGTGGGAGGATATGAAGCCTTGTGCACCTGCCCAGAACTGGTAAATCTGGGTCAAATGGCAGATCTTCTTTTAATTTTTTGACAAACCTTCATAGTTGTTTCCAGAGCGAGTGTACCAGTTGGCATTCCCAACACTCTTGCCAGTATTTGTTGCCATTGGTTATCATGCTGACTGCCATTCTAATTGAGTTATATTAGTTGGCAGTTGAAATGCTGCTCCTTTTTCAACCTTTGTGGTTTGTGAAAAGAAACCTGCTACCACAAGGATTACTTTCCTTCTATAGACAAACAATTTCTTCTTTGTGGTTTCCAAGGTTTTCTGACTGTGATGTATCAAGCTGTGGATTTCTTTGAGTTCATCTTGTTGAATGCATCAAATCTTCAGGTTTATGTCTTTCACTAAATTGGGGACACTTTCAGCCAGAATTTCTTTTAATACTTTGTAAACCATACATACTTTTTGCCTACCTTTAGAACACAGATGACGCCAACTTAAAACCTTTTGTCTCAGCCCTACCTGCTCCTGATGCTGTTGTTGCCATGGGAAAGGGATTTTGAATCTCTAGTCTTCAGAGTCTTCATCTATAAAATGGGAATAATATTGTCATTTCATAAAGATTCAAAGACACTGAGTCCTCCGACATGTTGGTAGAAAGAATGATGTGAGTTACTCAACAGTGACCAGGGAAGGATTAGACTTTGCCGGTTTCCTAATGAGCAAGGTTACAGCATCACATCACAGTAAACTTCCCCATTTTTCCTCTCTCCACTCCTACTTGGAAGCCCTTGGTGCTTAATACTCACCTTGAGTGACTAAGATACTAACCCACATGGAGGGAGAAGACAGGAGAACCCAGGGACTAGATAAGCAATCAAGTACATGTGGCCAGAAGAGAAATAAGTGTAAAGAAAGTAGGCAAAATGTTCATAATTTACTGGCTTTGTTGGACACTTGATAGACTGCTGTGGACAATATTGTGGGTGTAATACTGGGATAGTACATTCATCCGTATTTCCTGAGTATTTTGTGATTTATTCATATGGACAGTTGATTATTTATTAATCAGTCACAAAAGTGCATTTGTTTGGGAGCTTTGAGTGGTTCAGCATGTTCAGTTCTATTTAGGAACAGAGCTCCCATCACATCCTGCAAAAGACAACGGTGGTAATCTTAAAGTATGAGAAAAAGCACTCGGAACAATTAGTCCTCCCACAGCCAGAGTTCCTTCTAAGGATGTAATCACTGACAGTGACAAAGTATAAGGGACCAAGTAATGGGTCCCCAGTAGGCACCAAGGGCAGACAATGAACAAACCAGTGGTAAGAAGTATGTGAAGTTGTGCACAATAGAAGACAGGAGAACCCAGGTGAACACTTGGGACAACTGGACAAACTCTTTAGGACATTTAACCAGGTAGTTAGAGAAAGAAACAGCCAGGAAGTATTTAGGATGAAGAGGAAGATTAAGGCATGAAGGAGGCAGAGATCAAGCAAGTGGCTGAATTTCAACAACAGTGAAACAGAAGGGTAAATAAACTAATGAATTGCCCCTGTTGAGTGATGGCACCAAACAACTTTGTCCCTTCATGTCTTGATGCTTCCCAGTTCCATTGAAGAATGCTACATGGATGGGTCCTGATCTTTGGCTATGACTAAAAGAGCTTCATTTCATGGAGCATCTTTCAAAATGGGATCATATGCTTAAGCCATTGCTTCTTGATTTTAACATATACATGTCTCCCTCCCAACTTCATGTCCTCCTTTAATTTTCTTATTATCTCATTGAGTCCTTTTAATGCTACCTATATGTGCAAGATGTGTGGTTATCCACTGCGGCTAGGCCTGTGTACACTATTCCTCTCTCTGCCACTATCAACTGCCAATAATTTTTCAGTCAGAGATGGATCTCACAATCTCCTCCCCCATCCATCTGGAGATGCTGAGTTCATGTCTGTCATGGCTGTGCCCTGCTCAGAAGGCAGAATTCTGCAACACTCCTCATCATTCCATTCTTTTTTTCTCCTTGGTACAAGGTCTCACTAAGGAAACCTGGCCATCCTGCAACTCACTCTGTAGACCAGGCTGGCCTCAAATGTACAGAAATCCCACTTGCTTCTGCTTCCTGAGTGCTGGAATTAAAGGCTTGTGACACTATACCTGGCTTATCTTCCCAGTCTTATTTTTTTTTTTTTTGAGCTGTTGTGTAGCTGTGGTTGTCCTGAAACTTGTATAAACCAGGCTGGCCTCAAACTCACAAAGATCTGCCTGCCGCTGCCTCCAAGTGATGGAACTAAAGACGCGCACCACAACACCCAGCTGTGCTCTTTAACTCTAAGAGGAGGAGACTGAGGTGTTTGAAAACTTCCTGTTAAGACTGATGTTGCTGATTGCAGTACCACACTTTGAGGAGCAAGGACTTATGCAAGAACACACACACACACACACACACACACACACTCATGCATATGCACATGCTCACAAATGCATGCAGGTGTGAACATACCTATGCACTCACATACCATCTATTTCTAATTTTAAATTTTACACAGGAGTTATCTTAAGTCCTTGGAAAGCCTCTGAGTTGTTGGGCTGAATGTGTTCACCCTTCATTTAACTCCACTATGAAGACTTCAAAAGAGCCAAATACTTCTCATTTTAATTTTATTTTTGGATGTATAGGAACTTAGCTTATGATGATTAATAATCAAGACTTTAATTTGGGTAGGCTTTTTATCTTTTTATTTTAGACAAAGAAAATTCAGTACTTAAAACCTTACAGTTTTATCTATTATTTGGATTCTGTATAATTTCATATGATATAGTAAGTGACCCCTAAACACAAATTCATATGATGAAATTTTAGTCCCCCATGCTATGTGTGATTTTGAGGAAGTAATGGAATCTTAAAGGCTCTGACTTAATCAATGGGGAAAAAAAAACATTGATGGACTATATTTGTAAAACAGTAAGATTTATTTACTTATTTATTTATTGTTATTTTATGTGTATGCATGTTCTGCCTGCATGCATAAAGCTCTCAGAAGAGAGCTTTAAAGCTAGAGTCTGTAGGATTGAAGTTAAGATGGTTATAAATTGAACTCCTTTTTCTGCAAGAGCAAGTGCTCTTAACCACTGAAAGAATTCTCTGGTCCCACTGATGGATGCTTAATTTGATGTCATTTTTGGCAAGTGGTAAAAATTGGGAAGAGGGCTGTAATTGACAAAAATAGGTCATTAGGGGTACCCTGCTGAAAGGTATATATTGTCCTCAGCTACTCTCTCCCTCATCGTTTCCAGCTGCTGTGTGGTAAGAAGTTTGGCTCTGTCAGGCCTTTCCACTGTGCTGTGCTGGCTCACCACATGCCCAGAAACTGGAGAGAGCTAGCCAACCACAAATTCAAACCTATGGAACTATGAACTTAAGTGATTTATCTTCCTTTTAAAGTTGATTTTGTTAGCTGTTTTGTCAGTGACAAACACCTGACTACAAGTGTACATTCATTTCCCTTGGTAGCCTTCCATTACTGTAACATATACCTGAAAAGAATATGCATTTACTAAAAAAAAAAAAAAGTTTATTTGAAAAAAAAAAAACCTTACAGTTTTTATTTAGACTGCTGAAATCGTATTGTTAAACATCTCCCTGAGGAAGACCCACAAACATTAGGAAAGAAATGGATTATTCAATATAAGTGGTGCTGAGACAATACTCCAGCAATTCAAAACTAATCAATTCTGTTTCAACTTTTTGGAACAAAAATAAATTTTAATTAATTAGAGAACCAAGCGTAATAGTGAAACACTATTAAAGTACAAAATAATATGTAGGTAGGGAATACTTGATAAAGTTAAAAGAGTTTAAAGAAATCACAATGAGACACAACTTTTATTAGATAACATTAAAACCTTCCCTGTGGCTTTATTCTACCCACCACAATTAAATAAAAATTCTGATAGCTACCAATCAAGATAGAATTTTAGATCAAGAAATGAAAAGTTTTATTAACTCCATGCACTGGTTGAAACTCAGATATTTACTTCTTAACGTGAAAACTTTTTATTGAGATTAAAAGATAAATTGTGAGAAGGATATAACAGAAAATATAGCTGTTGAAAACACAAAAACCTTAAAATACTAACAAATTAACTAGGGGAAAATATTTTCAAGATAGGAACAATCTAAAGGTTAATGTTCTTTGTGTAGAGAAACATGCTTGGCTTGGTGAGTACAACACTGATGTCCCAGTAGATGTATACTTAGAGGATCAGTCAGAAAGGAGAGATTTAAATGGCTAAATAGTAAAATCCTAATTTACTTGTCACTGGTGTTTTGTGTCCTGCCCGTCAATGTAACACAAAGTAAAGGAACATGGCAGAAATGTTAGCAGTGACATAGTGTGGCAGGCTGAATAACGAACGCCCTTCAAAGACATATGATGTGTTAGGATTATACCCTCTTCCTCAGAATTGAAATGTTTTACTTTATGAGGCATGTGGTACTGCACGTGTCTAAGTGTCTAAGCTAAGGCCCCTGAGAGAAGGAGTTTTTCTGCATTTTCCAGGCTGGTCCTAAATGTGATCACATGTATTCTTAAAAGAGGAAGGGAGGGGGAGGGAAGGAGAGGGAGAAGGGAAGGGAGGAAGGGGGAGAGGTGGGAGGGAAGGAGAGAGAGAGAGGGGGGGGAGGGAAGGGGGAGAGGGGAGAGAGAGAGAGGAGGGAGACAGAGGTGGGAGGGAAGGGGGGGAGAGGGAGAGAGGGGGGAGGGAGAGGGAGAGAGATTTTTTCCACAGCAGACTACCAGAGGCATGATGATGGAAATAAGACATTGGCTCAGGGTGATGCCAGAAGGTCACGAGCCAAGGGATGCAGGTGTCTTCTGAATCTAAATGAGGCAGGGAAATAGGTATTCTTCTATGACTTTCAGAAGGAACCAGTCCTGCTGACCTTTGGACTTGATCCTGGAGAAACTGCATTTTCACAGCTGGCCTTACCTCAGAGGATACATTCTCGTTGTCTCGAGGCTCCGGGTTTGTGGTGATTTGTTACAACAGCATTAGGAAACTACTATGTGCAGTAAATGACTTCACCATTTTTTTCAATAAGTAAGAAAAGCTTTAAACATTTCATATCTACCAATTTAGGGATTCTATATCTTGGACTCTATTTTAGGGAGAGAATTTGGTAATGAAATCCGATCTTAAGTGAAAATGCCACTGTCACAGACTACAAAGAAACCAAGTATGGGGAGGAAAAGATAAGTAAGCTAAGAGCACAGGTAGACTATCTTTAACTATAAAATATGCATAAGCATTTTATTAAAATATGGGGCATGCTACATGAACTAAATATTGTATTAAGATTAAAAATCAAGACATCAAATGCGTATGCACTGAACATGAATTGTCCCCATCGGCTCATATGTTGAAGATTTGGGTTCCAGTTGAGGGCATTACTATGGGAAGTTCTGGAAGATGGCAGAGGTGGGACTTAGCTGGACCTTAGGTCACTTGAGGTATGCCTTTGAGGTTGACACCTGGTTCCTGGTTCCCTCCTCACTCTCCACGAAATAAGCAGCTTCTCCCTGGCATGCTCCTGCTTCCATGAGGTTTTGCCCAGGTTCATGGGGCCAAGACCTATAGATTAATGCATTGGAAATTGTGACCCCCCCCCAAACAAATATTTCCTCCCAGAAATTGTAGCACATGCACTGTGTGGTCTTCATGATATAAAAGTTTATAGATAGCAGACTGGAAGGTTATAGGCCAAACTATTTTCTGCACAGAATGTACGAGTTTGATCACATAGTTGTCCTACCTTTTCAAATTTTCTACAACAAATCATTAGGTATTAGCTCTAGAGTAAAATTCATACTGAAATCTGAATTTGGGCTTGGGTCTCAAGGCTGGCCTTACCAAAAGTTGGAAAATGTATATCCAAGGAAGCTTCTTGGGGACAAAGGCAGAGAGGGATGGAAGAAAGGACAGGTGGCCAGGCTCTTGTGGTACAAGTGGAGGTGCAAACGACGGGGGTGGGGTGGGGTGGAGCACAGTCTGTTCAAGAACAGTCAGCTCCAGTCCAAGAGACAGCTGTGTCAGTTGAGTTGGAGAAGAATCACCTGAGATTTTCTCTTGATTCACAAAGTAAATATTAGAAAGAACAGTTGAGTAGAACATATAATTACCCACTATCCACTGCTTCCATTCCCAGAAAAATCCCATTAATTATGCATGCCCCAGCCCTACTCTCCTCAATGCATGTAGTGAAGAAAGGACATCCCAGCCTTAGCTGGAGACAGGAGGGCCATCAGGAGTTCAGGCTGGTCTAAGCTGCCCACAGAAAGCTCAACTTACCTCTCTTGATATTCATTTCCAGAACTTGATTTCAGCTCCTGCAATCGCAGACCTTAAAATGCCTGCACTCAACAGATGTTTATAGATGAAGTGCTCTGTGTTCCTCTAGCAATTGCTCTTGGTTCAGGAGTTGGGATGTGAGGCTATGATGGTCTCAATGAAGCCTGAGAGGACTTTTATTGTCTGATGAAAGGTTCCCTGGGCTCCACAGACTTCAAACAAAGAAGCATAAATCCCCAGAGGCTGTTAGATGCCATCTCAGGAAGCAAGATGAAAACATAAACCCCGGAGAAGAATGGGAGAACCTGTGCTTATCCTACCTAACTTCCAGTTACATGTGTTGGTATTTTCTTCTATGCCCTTTGTGTTATTCTTTTTTTTCCTTTCAATTAAAAT
Source organism: Cricetulus griseus (assembly GCF_003668045.3). NCBI lineage: Eukaryota > Metazoa > Chordata > Mammalia > Rodentia > Cricetidae > Cricetulus > Cricetulus griseus. The sequence continues at coordinate 46,960,708 of NC_048599.1, read as the reverse complement.
TTTTCCTTTGACTTACTTTTTATCTTTGTGTGTACAACGTATGTGTGTTCATATTCACGAGTGTGTCTGCATTCACACACTTCGTGGCAGGCACGTGGAAGTCAGAAGATAACCTTGAGTACTGATACTTACCTTCCACCTGGTTTGAGACAGGGTCTCTTGTTGCTTTCTTTTTTCCTGCTGTGTATGCCAGGCCAGCTGGCTCATGAGCTTTTGAGGCTTCCCTTGGGTCTGCCTCCCATCTCCCTATAGGGGCATTGAGATTATAGGTGTGTGCCATGAGTTTTATATGGATTGTGGGATTTGAACTCAGGTCTTCATGTTTGTGTGTCACATACTTTACACCCAGAGCCATCTCCCCGGTTCTAGTGTAGAGAGGAACAAGAATATTTTGTTATATCAAGCTTTAAAATATTTAGAATGTCTAAAATTAAAATTATCTGGGTGAGACACTGTGATGAGCACTAAGGCTATGCAAATGGTTCATAACTGGATTTGACAAGAAGGGACAGATGTTACCTTTTTGGTTGTGGAAGGGGAAGTTCAGTGCTTATCTTATTGTGGTAAATATCTGTCAACCAAGAATATCTTATCTTAGTGAGGGGTATATATAAACCAGGATGTGGAGGTTTATGTTGCGACAGCCAACAACCCAAACAAATGTTTGTTTATCTTTTGCTGTGCAGCATGTCTGTTATGGAAAGTGGGTGGACAGGATCTGCTCTCAGGGAGCTATACTGATGGATTTTCACAATCTCGAGTTTTCCTGTTTTTTCCTGTTAGAGGAAAAGGAAGATCTCTGTAACATGTCACAGGTAATTAGCAGCTTCAAGCAGGGTATGTATGGTCAGCTTTAAGGGCATGTCTAGTCAAACTGGGTTCCACTCTCAGAAGAGAGTTTATGTTTGGGTTAACTTTGTTATCTTGAATTTTAAAATAGTTTTTCTTAACAAAGGGTTGCACACTTTTATTTTTCTCTTGGCGCTAGGAGTTATGTACCCAACTTTGATGACATGTCATTTATATACCATGGTGGTTTGAATGAGATGTCCCCCACAGACTCCAGCATTCTAATACTTGGTCCCCAGTTAGTGGCATTGCGGAGGCTTAAGGAGTGTGGTCTTGCTTAAGGAGGTAGTATGTCACCGGAGGCAGGCTTTGAGAGTTTAAAGACTCACCATTCTTGGTTTGCTCTTTCCATTTTGTGCTTGTGGTTCAAGATATGAGATCTCAGCTTGCTACTCCAGCTGCCATGTCTGAAGCTGGACTCTTAGTTCTCTGGAGCTGTGACCCCAGACAAACCCACCCTTCTCTAAGTTGCCTTGGTCTAGGTATTTTGTCACAGCAACGGAAACCAAATTAATAATACGCTTACCCCTCACTGGCTAGAACTGGCTACACAGCCACACTCTAACCACAAGGGAGCAGAGATGTGCATTCTATTTTATACCCACAAAAGGGAAACACCAGAAACACTCGGTTAACAACATAGATGACGACAGCAGTGTCTGTCATAAGACTTTTGTTTTGTGAGTCAGAAGGCAAGCTGCTGTTCAGTGTGCAGAACTCTAGGGGACAACAACTTGCTTTCACAAAGATCACCCTATCTTTTGTAGAAAAGCAACAAAGATTTCAACTTCTATTTCTGGAGAGTCAAAGTTAGTGGAATCTATGAGAGTAGGTCAATGCCAAAGGCTCCAGGATCAGTGGCAGAGGATGGGGCTCAGCATGAAGCCCAAGGCTTATGTGAGGGAACTTGCTCTGGGCTAATTTGAGTATGGCTGGGGCCAGCATCACCCTGGCCAGCGACGAGGCTCCAAAAGAGCTGCAGCCTGGGATCTCAAACATGTGGTCATGACTGCAGCTGGGCAGTGAAGCCATCAACAAAACAGGATGCATAGGTTGTCTTTGGTAAAAACAAGACACTATAGACTCTAGACTTGTCAGAGCTCCAGTTCTTGCACTTGCTGCATCTGGAAGTAGGAACTTTCCCTTTTCAAGGTGCTTCAGCTTTTACAGTTCTTAGAGTGTAAAGAGAGGGCAGGGGGCCTCCTGCTAGGATAGTGGTTTTCAACCTTCCCCAGTGTTGCAACCCTTTAATACAGTTCCTTATGTTGTGGTGACCACCAACAATAAATTATTTCATTACTACTTTGCAACTGTAATATTGCTGTTATGAATTATAATGTAAATATCTGATATGCATTATATCTGATATGTGATCTCTATAAAAAGGTCTTTTGACCCCAAGTGGTCATGATCCACAGGTTGAGAACTACTGTACTAGCAGGATATGAGTGATTAATCAGGCAATCTTCAGGAGAGGTGCTTGTGATCATTTCTTGAGCTGGAGAAGCAGCTCACCTAGTGCCTTGTAACTTAGACAGCATATAGAATTGTTTGAAAGAGCCCTTTCAACTTGAAAGGGACGTTGCTCCCACTGCTCAGGGCAATGAGAACAAGTGAGCGTGTGTTGCTAAACCAAGACAATGGTTTTGATTTGGGGACAAGGAAGAACAGTTGCTGGGTGGAAGGTAAATTCCTGAGGCTAGGATTTAGCCAGAGAGGAGTGGCCTGGGGATGAGTTCATTGCCTTGAGAAGCCGTGTCCCAGAAAACCGGTTTGGAATTGGGATAGGAAGGGCCACACTCAGCTCTCAAAAGGATATAGGCAGGGATTAAGGTGCCTCTGGCTGTGATGAAAGCCAGCCTGGTTTGGAAAAACACCTGTTGCAGCTGTAGCCTTTCTTGCCTTCTTATCTCTTCTCTCTCCACTCCCCTTTGCCTCTGTTCCCAGCTGACCTTTTAGAGGTGCTACTGTTTTGGAGAGAGAGAGAGAGAGAGAGAGAGAGAGAGAGAGAGAGAGAGAGAGAGAGAGAGAGAGAGAAAGAGAGAAAGAAAGAGGGAGAAGGCTAGGGTCAACCTTGGGTGTTGTTCCTCTGGCATTATCCACATTGTTCATTGAGATAAGGTCTCTTAGTGGTTTGGAGTGTTGCACTTTTAGATCATACAGACCATAAGCTTCTTGGAGTCCAGGACCCCTTGGATCTCCAGGGTTGTGAGTGGTGCCTGGCATAGGCACCTGGGCTGAATGCAGGGCAATGGATTCACCGTCCATCTTCTTTTCCAATGTTCTTTATATGGGGGAAATGGAAAATTGAAGCCCTGTGTTTTGTCGAGTCCCACCATGTCTCAGCTTTAATCCATGAGGTTCGGCCTGAGTGGGGGGGGGGTGTGGATCTGGAAGCTCCTAGCAACCCAGCAGCGATAAAGACCAAACACAGGCATCTTGTCATCTTTAGAGAGCTCCCAGTTCCATGTTGTAGAACTAGAGTCATTTCTTTATTAACCATCTTTTCTGGCATTTCTTAATCATCCTGTCAATACCATGAGGGAACCATCTCTCTCCTTGTTCTCGTCTCTGCTCTGGTCCTTCGTCCCTAACCTCTGTCTTCCCTATTCACTCATATACCTCACACCTCTGCCCATATTTCTGCTATGGAATATTTTGGTCCCCCACACCCGTGTGCTAGAGTTCCCTGGATCTATAATTCTGAATGAGACTAAGTAAGAACCCATCTTCCTATGGCTTCCATTTGCTTCGTCTGGGAGCATTCTTTGTCACTGAACCACTGTAGTGGGTTATAGAGGCATGAGAGGCAGGGCTCAGGGCACCTGGGATGTATTAGTGTGTGTCTAGAAAACAGATTTGTTTTAGAAGTTTACTGTTTGAATTGATTTATTTGTCAGATGTTAGATTTGCTACAGGGAATCCTGCATACCTTTAGCCAGGCCTAATCTCTGGCTAAATTAGCATGGGATGAATGATCTCAGTTGTCTGTACTGAGCAGTATCTAGGGGAGAGGTTTAGGTGAACTGAAGATTAGGAATGGCCTGTAGTCTAGACCTTCATTCACTCAACCGCGAGCTTTGCCTTCTCTTTCTCTCATTCAGTTTCTCTCATCTCCCTCATCCACTCCTTCCTTCTTTCTCTCCCTTCTCTCTTACTTTCAATGAAAAATAAACTCAAGGAAAACGATAAAGAATGTTAAAAATAGGAGCCCATGGAGCTGTCTGCTGCATCTGAGTCTGCAGCTCCTTGCCCTCCCCACCCCCAACTTTCAGCGCATGGCAGGACCCAAGTCCTGGTCCCTGGGGCCTTGCTCACTTGCTCCTCAACCTCCTTTGGCCCGAGGACTCTGCCCTGAAATCTAGCCTGGCCAGGAGCAGCCGACAGAGCAGAGAGTCAGAATGACCCACATATGCTGATAAGGTCTCTGTTTGTTGATTTGGGGACTTGCTTATTTTCTAAATAAACTTTCCTGTTTTAAAATTTTCTCTTTCAACTGGAGCAGAGTGTTTCCCTGTCACTATTTCCCAGGGGAGATGTTGTGTTTCTCTTTGTATAAATTTATACAAACAGTTCCCACACTCATACCCACCAAATACCAAGCTCCTTTGATCCCTCCTCCCTAGACTGGCCACAGAGGAGGGTGTTTTTGCTGTGATGGAAATTGCACACCCTCTTGGTGTGCTATGGGGTTAAGTGGGAGAGTGAGAGGGTTCTGCTGCAAGGAGGGAAACCTGAAGGATTGAAGATGGACAGTGCTCTGAGGTCACATCAGAACTGGCTACAGAGTAAGAGGAATATTCATCCTGCCTCTGTTTTAAAGATAAGGAAATTGATGTGTGTGTATATACCTTATCCACAGCTACATGGTAACTAAGAGAGGAATAGAAAGTCTAGTCTATGCCTCAGCCCCCACACTTCCTTGCCTCCCTAGCCAGTGGTGCAAGCCCTTTACTATATCAGCAACTATAATAAAATAAGAAACTCTAAAACTTAGGAATAAAAATATCTTTTTACTTAATCAGTGATTGATGATTCTGGGTAGGCTGAGATGAGTGATTCTTGTGCTGATCTCTCAGAGAGTGGCTCAAGAACCTGAAGTTAGCTGATGTGATGGCCAGACACAACCACATGATTGGTTGGCTGCTCTGAGCATAACCAAACCACATGGTCTCTTAGACTCAGAGGGACAAGGCCAGACTTATCCCAGGGTGATAGTTGTGGGTTTTCTAAGAGCTGCAGAAAAGAACACTCTAACCCTTAAGCATATGCACAATTGGTTCCGTTATTGCCATCATCCATTTGGCTCTGATAGCGCTCAGCAGGCATTGGTTCAGCATCTCCAGATGATGTATTGTTGGCTAAGAGTCTGCTGTAATGTCTGGGTGGGCTTTCTTAGTAACAATATGAGATTAAGTTTAACTCTCAAGGCTATAAGCCATATCAGCCAGGCAGAGAATCTATACAATCAGCGGGAAAAGATTGCTACATTTGAATAGTCAGTGGGGCACATCTCGACCTCTCCTCATTTCTCAATACAGAGCTGGTGGCCTGGCATGTCCTTTAGCATGGGGATTAAGACCTGTGGGTAGTCTGTAGGGTTGTAGCTTCCAAGTTTCACTATGGCCTCTTACATGTCCATAGCAACACAGGAAAGTGCAGTGACTTAAATCATCTCTGTGCACAGCCAGCAAGGGAGATCAGAGATGCTCCACATATGGTTGCTTGAGGCAGCAACAGACCAGAGCAAAGATCCCTTCCATTATTTAGGATGGACTAAATTGAAAAATCAATGTGAAAGTATTTTGCAAACTTAAGGGGGGAGGATCATTTTGGGGACTACAGTAGAAGACTGCCATCTTCTTAGTAGGTAGTTGTTTTCTCAGGACCAAGTCATCCAAGGGCACTCATTAGGCAGTTGTCAAGGTGTTGAATGCCTATTCCCAGGGTTGGCACTGTGTGGCCTGAAAGGAAAATGAAAGACATGAAACTCACCAGGGGACTTTTTGCCAGGAAAAGAGTAGAGGCAACTCTCTCTGCACTGCATGGTTGCAGGCAAAGCTGTAGATGCCACACCAGATGGAGACTAGACAGCTTCTTCTTGGGCTATTGTGTCTCCCACAAACTCTTGTGGTAGTTTAGTGCTTAGAGAGTTTCCTTCTGAAATGCACCAGCCGTTGTTCACTATGGTTCATTGGCTTTACAGAAAGATACATAAAAGGAGATATGGAATGCCTAACACTTTCCTCATCAGGTAGGTCAGCATCTACTCAAGGACACAGCTTTGTTGACCTGCTCCAAACATGTCTGCTGTGATGTGGAGCCAATGTACTTGTGGGTCACTTGATACTGAGGAATTAAAGCCATTGCTTCCCAGAAACATTCCATGATATTTGAATTTGGAAGGCCAAGGCCTGCATGCCAGCTCAGCACTCATAATTACACTATAGTGCTACCGAAACAGGATAGTGTGATGACTGAATTCAAGGGCATTCCCAAGCCTGCCTAAGCCCAGACATGCTGCTATCCCTTTGCACCATGGATCTAAACTATTGCTGTTAGTTCTTGCAGTCCTTGAGTCTCCTCTTTTTAATGTTCATGGATGAAGGCAGAAACCAGAGATAGAACACAGGGTTCCCTTCATACTCAACTTGAGCTCTAAAGAAAGTCCTTTGCAGAATGGTAGTGAAGGGACCAGCTTCCCTTTTGGCAGCCATAACGGCTGAACATGTGCTCTATGACCTTGTCTTAGTCACTAGAAAGTCAGATGCCTACCTCGTGGCAAGGAACCAATCAGAAGTTAGCTGGTGGCGCTATGCTTTACGACCTTGGGTGTACTTTACGGACAAGCACACAGCAATGACGCAGAGCATAGCAACCACCCTGGGAGGGCCTATGGGCCATAATAACCAGTTGGCCAATCAACACAGGGCAAGCCCTCCAAGCCTGGAGGCACACCAATCATGAGCCTCTGCGTACCCCTAGACACTCCCCTTACGCTGTCCTACAAGATCTGTATGCAGCCCCTAGGAGCTGTCTTTGCTAGCCATCCGCCATGGCAGGTGGGTGAAAGACCCGAGCTAACATGGGGTTAACTCGTTAAATTACAATAAAGCCTCATGCAGTTTGCAGCAAGCTCTCGAATCCACCTGGTGATTGGGGTGACCTCGGTCATGGCCTGGGACCCCGGATACCTGAGTTTTGAAAGTAGTTGTGAAAGACAAGGATTTGTTTGCATGAGCCAAGTGCATAAAGAAGCTGTAAATATCCCACAGCTTTTTTTCCCCTATAGGGCAGGATCAAGTCCTAGCTTAGGAACATAGCAGGCTGTGTGTCCTGTACCTGTGGGGATTGGAAGAAAGTCTTTCTGAACTGAGAGACAATACCATTGGTGGAAGAATGGAAATTGGGGAGTTGACACCTGCTCCCAGCTTCCCTGAAGACAAAAATCTTAGCGATAGGGGAGTTTTTGTGGTTGGTTGAGTCAGGCTTGCAAGGTCAAAGAATTATGATTGCCTACCTGGTCTATGAGGTACACGTTTCTTAATAAAGTGATCTGTACAATCAGGGAAAAAGATAGTTAGGGGCCAAGTCTTTGTGAAAAGCCCTACAAACTCCTGTCTTAGCATCCCATGTCCCTGTTGTGCTGAGAAAAGATGTAGGAACACTCTGTAACCCCTAGGAATGGAGGAAGGACCAAGAGAAAGCATTGCAACCAGGGATTCTGCATGCTTCTACTTCTACAGAGGGATTCCCAACTCCATCTCTGGCAGAGCTAGATAATGGTGGCCTAATGCCAAAGGCAAAGTTAAATACATGATTGAGCCCCTCTCTGAGCTGGCAGCCCCACAACAGCTATGACAGCCCCAACTGCAGGGCCCAACTGAGCCTGGGAGTGACTGAAATTGAATTGTGCTTAACAACCACATCCCCTGGGAGGCATTTCTTATTTGCATTCAAATCGACTTCTTGCCTTGTTAATTCCCCTAAGAAGCCTTGAGAGTAAGTACCAATTTCCCATGAAGGTTGATTTAGAGAGGCTCCTAATGGCCTATGTATTATTTGCCTCGGCAACAAATTAAGCTAATGAGTAGACCCTGGCTATTCATTTCCATGCTGCTGGCTGGGAATGGGAGAGCACTGCTTGGCCATGAACTGCACCAAAGGCAGATCCCTGCTTCTCTCTTTCCTCTCTGGGTAAGACTGGGTTGAGCAGTCCTCGCCCATAGACCTCAAAGATGAACCTGAAGAGAGATGACTCCCTGAAAACCCTATCTGCTTTCCACAGCTCAGGCCTTTTCGGTGCTCAGATCTGTAACTTCTTCTCTGGAGCAGGACTGGAGGACACACCAGATGCCCCAGGCTTTGTCCCGAGTCTGAATCCCTCTGTGGGTGTTGTCATGGAAATGGGGCACACATGTCAAGGTTCCTTGTCTCTGTGGGAGCCCTTGGTACTGAACATTGAAGATCGTGGCTGGGCTACACATACCCGGAAGAACAGAATAAAGAACTTAGGATAGAGTGAAGGAAGACGTCCTTAGGGAGCCCTGCACTGAACAAAGCACATCCATCTTGGCTCTGGTTATGCACTGAAGGGAAGACTAAGGGTCTGGAAGCTTGCTGGGGACGGGAGTGGGGAATTCAGGAAGATCATGTATTTTAGCAATTTTTCTCTTGATTTGGGTTCCTGAAGAAAGAAGCAGAGTTAGGACTCCGGTGCAAACAACTTCCTATGTGTGGGTGGAGTGGCCATCCTGAGTCAGAGAAGTTGCCAGAAAGCGAGTCCCAGGGTTCTCTAGGAAGCAGCCTCTGATGTGGAGATGAGTTTGGAGGAGAGATGGATGCCACTGAGGATCCCTGCTCCATCAGCACGCTAATTCTTCAATAGGATGTCTCCTCTTATGACTTGCTCCCCCATCCTCTCAGTCTCTTTGTGTCTGGAACTTGACTCCTTAGACACTGTCCTTCTGGACAACTAGTCACATTCTTGAACTGGTCTCTCTGCCCTCCCCAATCACTCCCAGCTGGATCCAGAAGGTTTCGAGCTCAGACCTCAGCAGACTTTATAAATACACTCTTCTTTACCCAGAATTATACAGATCCTGCACCTCCTATGGACCCCCTCCCCAACCCCTGATATGCTTGCTTATTCTAGCATCTTCACTTGACTCCCAATTTACCTCCTAAAATGTATATTTCAGATCTTGCTTGTGTGTGTGGTCTGTGTGTCCCCAATTCCAGACAGTATACCCTGAGTACCAAATCTGTAGTTAAATGCTTCTTGTTGTTCTCCTGCCAGGGATGCCCTTTTCTTCCAGTTTTGACTTAGCAGCTGCTACACATGTGGTGGTTTGAATAAGAATGCCAATCATAGGCTCAGCTACTCGAATATTGGTTGTGATGCTGTTTGAGTAGGTTTAGGGGGTGTGGCCTTGCTGGAGGAAGTGTGCCACTGGGGGCAGATTTTGAGGTTTCAAAGTGAAGCAGTGATCCTCTCTGCCTTGTGCTTACAGTTCAAGATGTGAGCCTTCAGCTACCTGTCACAGGTACCATGCCTTTACTCAGCCACCATGGACTCAAACCCTCCAGAAATGTGAGGCTAGATAAACTTCCTTCTCTAAGTTGCCTTGGTCATGGTGTTTTATCACAGCAATGGAAAAGCAGAAGATACCCTTCAGATACCTTTTGATGTGAGAATCAGAAATCACATGGATCCATCTTGATCACTCAGGTTCTGGGCAGAGGGAGAGGAGAGAGGGGGGGAGGAGAGGGAAGAGGAAAAGAGAAACAGGTGAGAGGAAAAGGAGCTTATAAAATAAATGGCTCATTTCTGAGATGTGGTTTTTCCCTGCCTATTAGTTTTTCCTGGCTTGAACAAACCAAAATAGAGAAGATACTGAGTCTAAGCGAGAACAGACGACACATTTCTAGAAAGAACCATTCTGGCTATTCCCTTATACACAAAAATAAGACTGGGAATTAGAAAGACAACAAAGTAGACAGTTGTTGGAAGTTGGCACCAAAATAACTCAAGTTAATACTTACTGATGGTACACTTAAAAATTTATGTGATGTGTATTTAAAGCCACAATTTAAAAAAAGAGAAAAAAGAAAATATGTATTGCAAAAAAACAAAAACAAAAACAAAATCCCAAACAAACAAATAAGTGAACTAAAATAAATGCTAGCAATTAAGAGACTGATAATGACATTGAAAAGTATCCTTAGATTTTGAAGACCCAGGATCCTGGCACAAATTCCTATCCTGGATCAGACAGACGGCCCTTTCCAGAAGAGAAAAATTAAGCATATGGACGGTTCTCACAAATATCGCCTCTGGCAGCAGAGTGAACGCTTGTTGGTGATGTTCTTTGATCAGGACTAGAGCCATCTAAAGAGAAGCATGCTGGGTGGTAAGCTATGGAGGTCAGGTTTGTCCTGAGGAAGGGATGGAAGAAATCTTTCAGGTCTCCCAAAGAATAATCATTTTGGTTCAGTGAGACAGCCTGGAGGAAGTATGAAGTTACGTAGACTGTCTGACTTTGTCCCAGTTGTCCAGGCTGGCCTATATCTCTTAAGTAGCTGAGGTTGGTACTGTACTCCTGATCGTCCTGCCTCCATGTCTTAAGTGCTGAGCTTCCATGGGTATACCACCACACACAGTTTGAACTCAGTTTTAAAATGGATTTGTGTATGTGCACATGTGATAACTTTAAAGTATATTTGTGCATGGGCACACACAATAATTTTAAGGTGTGTTTGTGGATGTGTACATACAGTGACTTTAAGGTGTGTTTGTGGATGTGTAATACAGTGACTTTAAGGTGTGTTTGTGGATGTGTACATACAGTGACTTTAAGGTGTGTTTGTGGATGTGTACATACAGTGACTTTAAGGTGTTTTTGTGGCTGTGCACATACAGTGACTGATTGCTGTTGCAAGCTTGCATTCTGAGGCACTGCTTTGATCTTCTCCCACTTGCTTATCTGTGTCTCAGAGCCTCAGTTTTCCTCTGGCCCTGACTGACAGTTTGTGCTTTTCTCTGTGAATCCAGTCTTGAAGAAAGGCACTAAAAATTCATGACAAGTATTTTGTTTTTCCATTTGACATAGAAGCCCCATTAAATAACAAAAATAGCCTCCATTTCCATTGCTACCCACCCCCAAATGGCTCAAGCCTCAGGAACCAATAAAAGAGTGTGTGTTCTCAGGGACTTTCTGTGCTCACTTTAGGATTCAGTGAACCCTTGAAACTGCAGAAAACTGTACCCCACCATTCCCAAGGGTGCTTTTGTTTAAGGGCAAGTTGTAACCAAATGTCTAAACAACCACCACATGTTCAAGGCACCTGAATAAACATTATCACACAAATTTACCCTCGAGTCTTGTTCATTTATGTGTACTTTCAAAAAAGACAAAGATTTAGGACTCTTAAAAGAAGGTGGATTCTTGACAACCCTGCAAAAGTTGGCAATCATTGGTCTGTATTCATCTTGAAAAGCACTCAGAGCTAAATCCTAGATTTGCAAGTCAGCTAAGCCAGCAGTGGGTCAGTCATGGTCACATCTGTGTGTTTTGCAGGAAGTCATCTTTAAGGCTCTTTGCATTCTTGGGATCTCTCACAACTCAATTGTAAACATGCAGGTCTGCTCATCACTACCAACTCTCTCTTTCACACACTTTGCAAGTTTGGAATAAAGCTCTCTATCCCTTTGCCAAAGCATATACTCTATTCATTAGTCACACCCTGGAGCGCACCTATTGAAGGTGTTTGACACTTTCTACTTGAATTTTTGTCAATACTCCATTTCCCTTGAAGATTCTTATTAGTGTGTATGGATTATAGATAATAACAGGTTACATTATAGCATTTTCATACATGTATATGATGTATTTTGATCATATTCGTCCTCTCTTACATCCTCCACTCTTGCTGATCCCCTTTCTCTTTCCAACCAGTCCGTCTTCTGCTTCCATGTCATTTTAAAGAAATATTTTTGCTAGGGTGACCTAATGAATTTAATTAGGATTACTTACAGTAACATGAGTGAGGGGCTCTTTACAGGATCATGGGATCAATGGCTATATCACTGAAGAAAATGCCTCTCCTTCCCCCCAGCATCCTTTAGTTATCCATAGGTTTCACATTCTTTGTGAGGCCCCTTCCGGCAATGGTTAACTGTTTGTAAATAGTAAGAAAGGGGGTGGAGTCTTAAAAGCCCCCCCCATGATGGAATATGGACAGGCCCAATCTTCTGCAAATCTTGAGTTCAAGATGTCAGTAGACATGCCCTGAGTAGAAGATAGTGTTCTGCAATGCACCACCCTTCCTCCAGCTCTTAAATCCTTTTGCCTTCTCTTCTGTAGTGTTTTATTAGTCTTGGAGAGGGTGATATTGTTGTCTTATTTAGGGCTTGGCATCAAACAGTGGCTTATTCTAATTGCTTTGACCAGTCTCTGCAGTAACTGCCACCCACTTCCAAAAAGAAAAAAAAAAAAAAAGCTGAGAAAACCACTAATCTAGGGGCATAAACAAAGCTATTTAGAAGACATTTTTATGGGCATGCTATGTCCTTTTAGCCAAAAAACAGCAGTAGCTTAGCTTACCAACTAGAGACTATGACCTTTCTAGCTGGATTTTCAGTGCCAGATATGACTTCCTTTCCAAGGGACAGGCCTTGAATTCAACAAGAAAGCGTTTGTTTGACCCCTCTAACAGGTATGTCCCTATTACACAGTGGGCACATCTTACTGGCTAGATGTTGTACAGAGTCTCCAGCTGTGTAAGACTATTGAAGGCCCTCTCCTCTGACCCCATAGCAGATGGTACATCACTTTCTGGAACCATGAATGCTGGCTAACAGAGAAGAAGCTTCTAACTCAATTCCAGCTTTATTTTTATATGTTCTACAGTCAAATCATGTGTGTGTGTGTGGGTCTTTGGCAACAGGGTCCTTGTCATGGTTTGAGTAGTTGTGGCATCCATAGACTCATATATTTGAATGCTTGTCTTGTGGGGAATGGCGTTTTTAGGAGGGGAGGGGTAGTCTTGTTGGAGTAGGTGTGGCCTTGTTGGAGGAAGTGTGTTACTGTGGAGGCAGGCTTTGGGGTCTTATCTATACTTAAACCATGCCTAATGTATAGAATCCTTCTGCTGCCCGAAGATCAAGACATAGAACTCTCAGTTTCTTCTCCAGCACCATGTCTGCCTGCACACTGCCATGCCCCTCCATGATAATAATAGACTAATCCTCTGAAACCACAAGCTATCCCTGATTAAATGTTTTCCTTTATGAGTTGCTGTGGTCATGGTGTCTCTTCACAGTAATAGAAACCCTAAGTAAGACAGTCCTACAGTCCAATTCTGGGTAGGAAACTAACAGCAATGATGATATTATTTGGGAAGCTTCAGTGGCCTTCCTGGCCAACAGCTCATAGGGAAATCATCCACCATTGGCACTGGGATTTTTGTTTAGTGATCTGTGGCTTCAGGGAATGACTTTACCTACTCTTTCAGGCTATTTATTAAGTATCTTCTGTAGAGGTGGCTTAGTGATCATGAAATTCTATAGCCCATTTTTGTTAGGGAAAATTTTCTTTCTCCTTCTATTATGGCAGATAGTTTTGCTTGTTGTAGTCCTGGACTGGAAATTGAGTAATCTGTCCTTCTGATGGGATTTGCCTTCTCATATGACTTGGTGTTTCTCTCCTGCCATATTCAATACTTGTTTTGGCTTCTGTACATTTTATGGTTTAATTATAATATGCCAACAAAAGCGTCTTTCCTTGCATGTATGCTTGATGTCCTAAATGACTCCTAAGTCTAGATTGGTATCTCTTTCTCTAATTTTGAGAAAATTTATGATATGATTTTCTTGAAAATGTTTTCTATGCCTTTTGAATAAAATTCTTCTCCTTCTATATATGTGATTCTTATATTTGATCTTTGTACATCACTGAATATCTTGAACATACTATTAATAGCTTCTTATCAATTATCTTTGTCCTCAGTATGATGTCCAGTTCCTCTACTTTGTTTTTCAAGCTTGGATATTCTGTCTATGCTCTGAGCTACTCTATTTGTGAAGTTTTCCACAGAGATTTTAATTTGTTTTTCATTTCATTGACATTTTTCATTTCCAGTATCTTAGTTTGGTTAGTCTTCAATATTTTTACTTTTTAATGAAATTCTTCTTCCATATCTTATATTCACATCTTTATTTTATTCAGCTGTGTTTTGTGTGCACATGTGCACATGAGTGTCCTCTTGGGATATTTCAAGAGTTTACTTTCTTCTTTGACCTTTTGAACATACGCAAAATCATTCTTTTAAGTTCTTTGGGATTTCATCTAAAAGTGGAATTACTACATTTTAGAGAAATAATGTTGCCTTGGTTTTTAATATTTCTTATGTTGTTGCATTAATATTTATGCATCTTGCACTATTTCATTGTGTGGACTCAATTGTCAGCTGTATTCTTTCAGCACAAGTGTCTATATTTCTCAAGTGGTAGAGTTTAGGCACATCGTCTAGAAGTAGATCCTCAGTTCAGATGCTCAGAGTGCCTGGTATGAGCTCTAAATTAACTAATGGAACAATAGCTGCTGGATGCAAATACTGTACTGACTAATTGACAACACTGGTCCCGTTAACTTCAGTAATTGTTGGAGGATAAACAATCGAAGGGTAATGGACTGTTCACTAAGATTTTAGTTACTAAGGGTAGGTAAGTGAGGATAGGAGTTAATATTTGATCAACCTTGGGGGAAAAATGGTGGAAAAGGCTAGGATACTATTAGGGCCCACAAATCTTAGCGATTATCAAAGCTATGAAAGGCTAGTTAAGAAGTATAAAGATGAAGGTTCTGGAAGGGAAAAGAAAGGAGGAAGGAGGGAGAAGGTGTGAATATGAGTTGTGTCTGGGAAGAGTAGAAGAGAGTTCCCAAAAGAGCATGATTGGTGGAGAACCATATAGAAGACATCTCATGCCTAATTGATCAATGCAGTAAATAAAGGGGAACCATTATAAACTATATACACAAGAATAAAAATTAGAAAATAAAAATGCTAAAATTGACAAATAAAAGTAAATAAAAGGATGAAGTATAATAAACTAGACTAAAAAGATACCAGCCAGTATTTCATCCTGAGTAGGAGAGGTCTGAATTCCTTCCCTCCTTGGCATGCTTTTGTAGTAAGCTGTGTTGATGCAGAAGGTGCAATTTACAATTCCCATAAAACCAGGTTTGAGGGCCTGGAGAGATGGCTTAGTGCTTAAGAGCACTGGCTGCTCTTCCAGAGGACAGAGGTTCAATTCCTAGCACCTACGTGGTAGCTCACACTGTAACTCTAATTCCAGGAGATCTGATGCTCTCTTATGGCCTCTGAGGGCGTTGCACATATGTGGTTCACAGACATATGTAGGCAAAACATGCATAACATAAAATGAAAATTAAAATAAAATGAAATATAGGTTGATAATTAAAAACAGCACATACATTGTTTATACCAGTTATGGTTTGTTTTGTGTTGCTTCGTTTTTTAACCAGTTACCTTTGAAGTGAATTTCTGGTACCACTGCACTGAGTTGAGTAGTGTAATTTTCAGTTCCTTCCTTGGTGCTCCATCTGGTTCAGCTTGGTGCTGTGTGTGGGAAAGGTGATGGGGAGCCCTTGACCCCAACAGCAGCCTCAGTGTTCCTTAGTGCTGCCTTTTAGGGAGGGGATACTCCCAGGAACCTCAGCCAATCTCCACACTGAGTTTCATCTTCAGCACATGGGCTTTATTGCCAGTTTTATGTCTAGTTCTTGGTCTGTTCCTTGGGTGTGGTCCACATGAAAGGCAGAAGGCCAGGAAGGAGGATGCAGAATTTGCCTCAGTTCATCCCTTTCACCCTCTCCTTTGTTGCCATAGTTCCCAGCAGTATCCTACAGAATGCTGTGAGATGTCTTCCATCTCTTTACTCCAAACTTTCTACTAAAATCCAAACCATGTAAGTACCCCAGTAGCTCCAGTAGCTTCTTCTACTTTCCAGTAGCTATGGTGTCATCTTTGTGCTCCATGCTGGTCGCTACACTTCCCTCAGCTTTATAGTGGGAAATTACCAATACGGAGTCAGGTAGAAATACAAGGGTATTTAATAGGGAAAAGCCTTACTTACAGAGCGACCTAGCCAGCCAGGGTGGCAGCAGTCTGTACAGCAAGAAGCAAAGAGAAACCGAAAGCGCAAACGCAGTCACACTACGTCACTCTGACCATGCCCTCACAAGCGTGGTCAGGCACACCTGTAGCCAGGCCCAAAGTAGGCGTGGCTACAGCTTCCCCTACACAGCTTGTTCCATTTTGTTGTGTTTTCACGATGCACAAACTCCTCAGGGCCAGGAGACATGCCTCTGTTTTTGCTCCCTTCTTTGGTTTTGCTAACACCGATTGAGCATCAGTAAATGCCCAGCACTGGGCTAGAGGCTCTTCAAATTACAAGTCAGAGATTAGAATCTCAAGAATCCTTAGGAAATATTTGATACAAAATTAAGAAAAGAGAGGAGATAGAAATATGTATTTGCCATGGGTTTGGTCATCAACCATCAAGAACTGTGTGAGGTCATGGGCAACAACATGAAGAAAAGAGAGAAAATAGAGTTTAATGAAATCATAAGAAATAGATGTTTAAAGATAGATACCTGTGGAGGGATCATCAGGGGCCAATAAACACAGCTGGAAGGGAAGAAATGTAGTTATTATAGGTAGGTGAGCCACCAATGTTGGGGGGCCTTGATGCCAGCTAGAGGTTGCAGTCTATCATGGCCTGGCAGCTCTCTCCAAAGCTTGGTAATATGAGGGACCCCCTACCCAGTGAGACTTTCTGTGCCCTTATCTGGAGAATGTCTGTAGGCCTGAAGGACTGACTTTATCTGAAAGCTGTCTCTAAGCTTGGGTGCCTGATTTATCTCTAGCTTGACCCTTGGTACAGTTTCTTGCTAGAAGCCTTCCTCCTGCTGCAATATGGTAAGAGTTGTCCTAGGAGTTTTGCTATAGGACCCTACTGCCACATACAAAGTCTTATGAATGGAAAATGCCACTTAATACAAATTAGGGTTTGTCCCCAGACTCCCCAATCTTATGCATTCCCTATACTCTGGAATAATATTGAACTGATTCACTGAAGCTATATCCCAGAGGGCTCTCTCCATCATCGTCGCAGCCATCTAAACCCTGCTTTGGCTCCCTCCTCCCTCACGGACCAATGCACCAATGATACGAGGAAGAAGCAGAGCCACATTGAAGAGTTGTTGCTGTGATCTGAATGTTTGTGATATACAGGAAATCAGGATTAACCTACCTAGGAGGGGCGGTTAGCCTTATTAATAACAGAATTTAAGAATGGACTCAAATGGAAGCTTAAGGACAATTTCAATAGAGTTTAAAATACACCCACCCCCCAGGGCAGGCACCTGTAAATTTCATCAGTTGAGGAGGAGAACGGAGAAGAGAGGGAGCAGCCGCCACCATTTGAACCAAGCATGGAGGGCATGGCTGTCAGATACCTGGTCCACAAGCAGCCCCATGGAGGGGAAGAGAGCTCCAGAGGGTGAGTAAAGAAGCTCACACTTCTGGCTAGCAATTGAAAGAAAGACAGCTAAAAGCGAAAGGGAAAGTTGTGCCTTTGTGTGTGGCTTGAATGAAAATGGCCCCCATAGGCTCATAAATTTGAGTACTTAGTCACCAGGGAGAGGCTCTATTTGAAGTGACTCTGAGGCCTTGTTGGAGGAATTGTGTCAGGTCCAGTGGCTCTCTCTCTTCCTGCTGCCTGCAGATCTGGATGTAGGACTGTCAACGACTTCTCCAGCACCATGTCTGCCTGTGGGTTGCCATGCTTCCTGCCATGCTGATAATGGACTAAGTCTCTGAAACTGTAAACAAGCCCCAATCAAGTGCTTTTTAAAAGAAGACACGCTGCGGTCACAGTGGCTTTTCACAGCAATAGAACACTAACTAAGACACTTTCAGACTCAGGTCACAGAAGCACGTGCAGAGCCAGCTGAACCACATGGTGACTCATAAGGACTATGCTGGGACAGAAGAGTACAGGACAAGAATTCTGGGGCAGAAAAGTCTCTCATTAAACAAAACATTGCTCTGCTTATCTCTTTTAGCATGACTAAGGTGATCTCACCTTTCTAAGAGTAGTCCTTCGGATAGGCTATTGATCTGGAATGTTAGGTCTCCACCCTGACCTGAGATTCTATCCTCTTGATCAGAAGGCATTTTTTTTTCTACTTTAAAATTTGTGTCCTTCACAAATCCATATGTTAAAATCTGACAAGCTGATGGCACTAGGAAGTGGGACCTTGTTTCTATGCTGGATCGTCTTTGTTGTTGCTTCAGCAACCTGTTACTATTTAAGAATATGAACCAGAAAATAAGAGCCTTTCCTTGGGAAGACCAGTGCACTTCTCGGTCTGCTTTGATTTCATCCTGCATTACCTCTTTCCTTCTCCCTCCTTTTTGTTCACACTTCACTGAAAAGGCCAAGTCTGTCTGTTGCCCAGAACTTTTGCAATGATGTGGCCCTTGTGTGAGACTCATGCCCTCAGTTGTCAATGTCGCTGACTCCTCACTCGAAGTTGTTGCCCTACATGGATTTCTTTATGAGTGCAGCATGCCCTCCTCTCCCAGAGCTTCTCACTGTATTCTGTAATACATGCTGCTTCCAAACAAGCGATGCAACCCCAGTGTCTCCCCACACCTCTTTCTCCCAGCCACTCTGATCTTTGAGAAAGGGTCTCATGTAGCCCGTGCTGCCCTTGAACTCCCTGTGTGTCTGAGGATGATCCTCTTGCCTTCACCTACCGAGGGCTGGATTACAAACGGGCACTAACCACCACGCTCAGCTATCACTTCTTTATGTGGAGGCTATTTCTTTGCCATCTCTCCCCCACTGGAGTATGAGCTGGCTGAGGCAGGGGTGTTTATCTTTTTTCTCACTGTTGCATGTTTAGCAGTTGAGCACTACCTGGAACAAAGTGGACATCATTAAAATGGGTTGAGTGAGCAAATCATTCGTTGACAACCTCTGGCTAGTTATGTAAAACTATGGCTGTGTATAATTTGGGAAAGAAATAATATAAGGGTGAATTTTTGACCTTGGTTCCAGAATAACTTTGAGGCTTAGTTAATATTATCCTTTTGAGACATTTCATATGTAGGAAGAAATGGATTGTGCACCCACAAACAGAAAAAAAAAAAGAGGTTGTAAGTGAAGGGTTGAGGACCTAAGAGCCTCGGGTGGACTGAGAAGCTCTGGACAGGAACGTTGACTTGGCTGATAATGCCTGCACACCCTTCTGGTAAGGAGACCCACATCCCAAATCCACTGGTAGCCACCACTCCCAGACTGCAGCAAAGCTGACCTGTTGATGGAATCTTCCATCTCTAAACTTCCCCTTTTTTATCTCGTGAAACCACAAGACCCCTATGCCATGTGTTCACAACCTCCACTTCCAAAGAGAAAGAGTTGCCCTTCAGTTGTTCTGATAAAAGAACAATTTTCCTTCTGGAGTTGTTGTCTGTTTCCCTGTATTTTCATATTTCCTCCATCTATCTCAATCTGAGAAGTAACTGTTTTTGTTCTAAGACAGAGCCTCACTGTGTAGCCTTGGCTGGCCTCTGGAACTCCCTCTGTAGACTGGAACACACTAGGCAGAACACACAGAGATTCACCTGACTCTGCCTCCTGAGTTCTGAGACATGTGCCACCATGCATAGCTATTTGTTATTGTCTTGATGGTGGGTGTGAGACCTCTCTAACAGACAGCATACCTCTTCTTTACCACAGGTTTAATGTTAAGTCCACTTGCTAAGAGAATAAAAAGCTAGAAGTCACCAGGGAAGACTGATGGAGCTTTCCCTCTTGTGATGGTTCCAGCGTCTCTCTACTCTTTTTTTTTATTTACTCTATCCCAAGGGAGGTAGAATGATGTAACTGGTTGCTAAATCCAGGAAGAATAAATGTAATCTGCTCAGCTCAGCAACTTGTTTTCCACCAGGGAGAGAATGTCCTTTTTGTATCTGTTCTTCTCTGCTGATTTAACCCCTCAGTCTTAACCTGTCTATCCACCCAGATAAGTGATCTGTTTTCACCATCCTGAGATGGTAAAGCTGCCTTTCTCTGTCATTCAGACATCTGTTCCATTTCATAATAAGCAAGGCTCTCCAGTTATTTAGTCTTTCAAATAATAAGATCAAGTCTCTATGTTTAAATCCCATTTTTTGAAAATTAATTCTCAATTCCTTGAGAACCCAGGAGAGGGAGAAGGTTCCATCTGTGAAGCTGTTGAGTGAATCCATATATTTCCCTTGCATTGTACTGTGAGCAATTGTTTATACAGCCACTTGGCCACATGGAAATGGATTGCAAAGCCTAAGCTCAAATCTGTCCCTTTCTAGAAAGTATGCTGTCCCTTGCTGCTGGTGTAGGGGAGATACTTGACCAGGAAAAGGTAAAGATGACTTTTTCCTTTAGGACGAGAAAACTTGAAGAGTTTTAAAGGGTGAGACATAAGAAAGACAACAGAAGGAGACTCTTGTGAGAAAAAAGGCAAGATGGAGTCAAGAAAGAAGAAAGAGAGGAGTGGACCATGGAGGTTGGGGTGGAAGGTGGAGGTTGAGTGAGAATCTGGGTGATTGTTCAGGTACAAATAGGAGAGTTGACAAATTCCTGATTGAGAGGTTTTGTGATGCTGAATTTCCCACAATGCCTATCTTATAACCTAACTTAGGATGAGCACCAATTAATGTTTTTTTTTTTTTTAAATTTGTAAAAGGTACTCACACAGACTAGAAGTTGGGGTTCTATACTGAACAGTTCACTACAGGATGGGAGGAGACTAGAGGAATTTATTCTAACTATACAGTTGGGAAGTTGTAGGCAAGAGGGGCTCAGTAACCATCTGGAGATCACAAGCTAGGAGACCATCTCCAGATGGCCAGTACACTAAAAAGATGAGAAGCCAGAAGTCATTGAGGAGGGCTGGAACCCAAGGCTTTCTATCCAGACCATCCTTTTAGAGAAGCTGTAGGAGACAGATAGGACAGAGCTGGGAGCAGGTGTTCCATCACAGGGAAAGTGCCATATTTTTGTTGGCTATGAAGGGACTCTGGTTATCGCTGTTAACAAATCAAAACTTGAGGTTTTGATTTTTGAGATACCTGTTTCTAACAGTGAGGGTTGTGTTGCTGGAACCAGTTTGAACTCTCACTGGAGTGGGAAGTGGGATGGGAGCCAGAAGGGGAGGAACTGGGAATTCCTGCCAAATATCTGAGGCTCGGAGGGACCAGAGATGACAGAAGACGTTAGGACAGTTGTGTGGACCTTCTGTTCTGGGGGGGGCTTATGCTTCTCCTCCCCCTTCTTCCCAAACATCCTCTTTCTTCTCTGTTTCCCCAGCTGCCTGAGTCCTGTTCCCCAGAGCTCCCTGTGGCCTGGCTTCATGCACATTCTCTGACCAGCTTAATTTCGGTTCCCAGGCTCTGTGTAAACTTCTCTGAGCTGAGCTGCCGATGCTCAGGGACATTTACTAAAATACTCACCCACGCTGACCTTCAGCAGAGCCTTGCAAGTGCAAATCCAGATGTTGGACAGAGCCAAGCTTTCCAGGAGTAACGGTTCACCAGCAGGGTCAAAATCTGAGGGACAAATGCTCTCGTCTCCTGTCCATTTTTCAGGAAGTTCTGGAAGATTTCTATGTGGGTGTTAGATCCTGGTGGAATGTGTTCCCACTGCATATGAGATCAGTCCTGAGGCCACAGCTTCCCTTAACTGTCTTCCTCTCTTAGGACTTTCCCAAGCCCCGCTTCCTGGGATCACCTCCAAAAATATACCACCTGCACCCAGGCTTGTTCAGACTTTGTTTTTTTTTGATAAGGATATTTTTGTATCTTTTCTCCCAATATTTGTACCTCTTAATTTTCTTGTTTTATTCATTGACTAGGCTCTATTATTCCCTGCTGTGGTGCAGCTGTAGGATTGCTGAGCCTGCTCTTAACCCAGACGTGGGGGGAAAGAGAGCGGAGCAACTGTGATGAAATTCTAGCTCCAGTGCTTTAAGATGAGACTTTAAGATGAAAATAGGGTCGTTTCGGCTGAGGCCCTTGGAGTGTCCCTGGTGCAGCCTTGTCCCAAGACAAATGGTTTGGGCAGTGCTTCTATAAGCTCAGGGAAGCCAAAGCTGCCTCCCACTCACTGGAAGCCAGGGTGGAAGTCCACGGATCTGGAACAGGTTCTTCTCTCCACCATCAGAAGAAACCAGCCCTGATGACACCTTGGTTTTGAACTTCCAGTCTTGAGAACTCTAAGACAGAGATCACCTTCTATTATCCAAGCCACATCACTTCATGGCATTTCATTGTATAAATTAGCCAATAAGTATGTCCCCCAAATGATCCACTTGGCAAATGCTTTGAGGGTCTCAACTGTCCCACCCTGTGTTCAGCTTAGCTCCCAACAACCTCAACTTAAAAACAAATAAACACACGTATTTTTTTGCCTGTGTTTGGTGGGGGACACATGCCATGATGTGTGGTATGGAGGTGTGGTGCTCTCCCCCTGCCATGAGAATCTGGTACAGAGAACTCAGGTTGTCAGTCTTGGCAGCAATTGCTGTCACTCACTAAGCCACTTCACCAGCCCCACAACCTCTACCTCTGTACCATGGTTGGCAATTGCTTTTGCTCTCTGCTTGGCAATCCTTCTCATCTGTTTTTCCTCCATAGACTAGTTACTGTAATCAATCTTCTAGTCAATACGTTTAGTCAAAGGAATTGGGTACCTATAGTCCCAGCACTTGGAGGCAGGAGGATCAGAAGTTCAAGGTCATCCTCAGCTACATAGCAAGTTTGAAGCCAGCCTGAGCTTCGTGAGATCTTGTCTCAAAACAAAAACTAAACAAGTAAACACGTGTGTTTAGATGTGATGTTATTCTCATTTTCCAGGATGCTGCAGACTCATTCAGCCTTGTGTATATATTTGTCATTTTTTGAAACTTGGGGCCACCTTCCTTCCTGAGCCAGTTTGGGAACAGATATTATATCTGATTTATGTTAGAACAATGATACCAGGTAAAATGAATTACTTCTCTCTAGTTTTACTGCTAGTAGATAGGAAGTTGGGATAGAACCCAGGCACTCCAACTGCCAAAACCGTGTATGTTTCACTACCAGGAATGGCAGAAATATTTTGCCCGTTGTGATATGTTAGCAGATTGGTAGAGTCTGCCAAAAGCACTGCGTTGAGTGGTTCTGAGACCCTATCCACAATTAGTGCTGTGATTGATTAACAATGCCTGCTACCAGTGAGGGAGAAGTGACAGCAGAATATCAGGCCATGCTTGGCTTGTATTGGGTATTATTTATTTCTCATGCTCTCCAGACTTCATTGTCCCTGTAGTCTCCGTGGGAAGAGTTCTTGTGGATATAAGACTAAGTTGCAATGGTTTTGTGGACTGTAATAATTTACTTTTGAAGTTGGAAGGTGGGTAAACTTTGAAGCCAGGGTTCAAACTGTATAGTTGCCACTTATTTGTTGGGTGAATTTAATATCTTCATTGGTTAGTATCTTTGATCTCATTCTTTTCTTCTGTATAATGGGAATAGCCATTTTTAAATGAAGACTTGTTTTGACAGCTAGACAATATACTACATACAAAGAGCATGAGGTAGGGTGTGCATTCATTCATTAGGAACATGTTTGTGAAGGCCTGCTATGTGCTGGGCTCTGGCAGTCGAACAATGAGTCACACACAAGTTCTGCTTATGATACTCTCAAAGTCTGGTAGGTGAAACACACACACTCACATACATACATACATAACACACACACACACACACACACACACATACACAAATATACTCACATACACACACACAGACAAACACACACACACACACATACACACACACACACACTCAACTCAAAGCTTCACGAGACAAGGTTGCAGGCAAAGGGGTTCATGTGTGCCTCCCTGAAGAGAATTTCCCAAACCTGAAGTCTGAAAATAGAAGAGGTGCATTTTAGGAGGTGACAGGGGACAGGGGACTCGCAGTCACCTAAGCAGCAGGAGTCTTCCATCAGAATATAACCGTGCTGTCTCGTGGGAAACGCTAATTTTCTTCCCTGTCTGATTTCTGGGGACTTGGAATTTGAGGCATCCCTGAGGAATCTTCTAAAACATAACCCTCCCTTGTGTTCAGACATGGTGCTGTCTGCTGGATGAGATAAAGCAAAAGCACGTAGCAGCTGATGGAGCCCCTCCTTCTTTGGCCCTAGGGCCGGCTGGAAGGAAGGCTTGTCTTGTGGGTAATGTTTCTGAGGAAGGAAGTGGAAGGACTGGAGGGCACAGTTCCATGTGGGAAGATGGAGAACCATAGCACGGGACCCCCCAAAGGAGTCTGAAGCTACCCATTTATATTTAGCCAATAGAATGCAAGGGGATTGTGGGGGGTATGTGTATGTAAATTGTTATTTATTGCTTTGGGAGAAAACTCCCACACAAGGTTCTCTGGCAAGGGAAGATTTGGAAAAAAAAAAAAAAAGAACACAACAAAAATTCTGGCACAAGCAAGGTATGGCTAAAAGGAACAGTTTGTCTCCAGTGTTTATCAATATATCATAATTAAGAGGGAAAATAAAATCAAAGGATACCTCTTCAGTCAAACATGTTTATTAGTTAACATATATTTGTTGAGCAATCACACTGTGGGAGGTCTAGAGGTATGGCATTTGCTGAGTTGATGTGGTCCCTGTCAGATGAGGTGAGATAGTTTTAATGACATTTTGGGATAACGCCTGAGAACCAACCTCTCTCTTGCCTTGGTTCTGATGGTGAAGGATAACAAAGCACATGAAATACCAGAAGTGCTAGATAGAGTTCTCAGTGGCTGGGAGAGAGCCAACAGCCCACCGCTCAGAACTCTCAGGTGTGAATCGGAAAGGCTGAAGCAGCTTGGTGAGATCCGAGGGCAAGATAGAGTCTTTTCTCTATTGATATATGGATGTCTTTATTCAGATAAACACCAGCCAAACACAAGCCGCAGAGAGTGCCCTCAGGCAGCAGGCTAAGGAGCCCAGCAAAAAAAGAGAGACTCCATGTCTGTTCTCTCAAGAATTCCCCAGGAGTCATCCTGAACCTCCCCTGACCACGCCCTCACGGGCATAGCCAAGCACCTATGGCGGCTCCTAGGAGGCGGGGCTACAGTGTCTCCCTACATTTCTCTTTCCAGATGGAGACCTCTGTGCCAACTGGTGCAGGAGGCCAAAGCAAAAAGTCAAAACCAAATCAGCTTTATCCAACTTGTTTTCACCTAAACAGAGAGGGGGGGGGAGAGGGAGAGAGAGAGAGGGAGAAAGAGGATGGGGAGGTCTTTCCTGACTGTGGCCCTCTAGCGAAGTGTGCTTCAGCAACATCCTGAGCCTCTCAGTGACTTGCTAACAGAAATGGTAGACGTGAAGTATTAAGAATCAGACCATGCACAATTGGGTGAGGAACTAGGAGCATAAGTGTGTCAGTTTGAATGGACCCCATTGACTCATGTGTTCGAATGCTTGGCCCATAGGGTGTGGCCGTATTAGGAGATGTGGCCTTGTTGGAGTAGGTATGGCCTTGTTGGAGGAAATGTGTCACCGGGAGGGTGGGCTTTTAAGGTCTCATGGGCTCAAGCTATGTCTAATGTGGCACACAATCTCCTTATTCTGTCTGCAGATCAAGATGTAGAACTCTCAGTTTCTTCTCCAGCATCACGTCCACCTGCACACTAAACCTCTGAAACTGTAAGCCATCCCCAATTAAATGTTTGTCTTTATAAGAGTTGCTGAGGTCATGGTGTCTCTTCACAGCAATAAAACCCAAACTAAGGCAGAAGTTGGGTATTGTTGTGATAGGCAAGAGCATTCTTTTGTTTGGAAGAATTTGGGCTTTGGGAGTGTGGTTAGAAAGGCAGTGGAGTATTTTAAGTACTGCTTAATGGGCTATACTGCTAGGAACATGGAAGATGGTGGTGCTGAGGGTGATTTCAACTGTGGAGGCCTGGCTCCAGAGGCTTAAGAGGAGAAGAATTTTAGTATGTTGTCTAGAGATTGTTCTTGTGATATTTTGGTGAAGAATGCGGCTGCTTTTTCCCCTTGTTGGAAAAGTCTGCCTGAGACCAAAGTGAAGAGTTTTGGATTAATGACATTGGCAAAGGAAATCTCAAAACAGCCTAGTATAGACTATGTTGTGTGGTTATTAGTGGTCACTGTTATGAAGATTTATAATGAAAAGGAGCAAGCTGAGCAAGTAAAAATACAAAACATACAGTTCAAGGAGAAAAAAAAAAAAGGCACCATGAAGTGAAATGGCACTAAATCCCGTGTTTAAGGACATAAACAGATTAAGAAATGGAATAAAGGGAATGGTGACCTCAGGTCAGGACAAGACACCAGCCAGCTAAGCTCCCATCTTAAAGAACCGCTTAAGTCCAGGTGTGGTGGCACACACCTTTAAACCCAGCACTCGGGAGACAGAGGCAAGCACATTTGGTTTACAGAGCAAGTTCCAGGAAGCCAAGCTTAGGCAGTGCAGGAAACCCTGTGGGGATGGGCCTTGAGGTCTCCTATGTTCAAGCTACACCCAGTGTATGCTGTCTGCAGATCAAGTTGTACAACTCTCAGCCCCTTCTCCAGCACCATGTCTGCCTGCACACTGCCATGCTTCCCTTCATGATGATAATGGACTACAAACCTCTGAAACTGTAAGCCAGCCGCAATGAAATGTTTTCCTTTGTAAAAGTTGCTGTGGTCATGGTGTCTCTTCATAGCAATAGAAACCTTAACTAAGACAGTAAGTAAAATCCAATGATAGGAAGAAGACACGGCTCTAGGCTCTTGAGGCACTGTTGTGAGTGAACAAGACAGAGCCTGAGGACCCTAAGGGATCTGGACCCTCAGTATTGGAGAAGAGGTGTGAAGAAAAGGTGGCGGTACAGGATGTTTTGTGCTGTATCTACCATTGTACTCCATACCTAGACCTCTCATAGCCTCCTCCAGAGTCTAGCATGGTGAGTGTTTACTTGTTATTTCTGCAACCTACCAGATCTATCCCAGGTCCCACATTTCATCTCTCTGGCTTAGTCTGCTTATTCATGCTTTATAGAACCTTACTCTAGGTTTCTGCAGAGTCGCACACCCTGTACCCCAACCTAGTGCCACCACCTCCTACTGCACCAAAGCCAATCTCTAGGCTTATGCCAGGATATGCCCTATCTGGATCCACCCATAGGACCATTCGTGACACCTCCACCACCCCACTCAATTCCCAGATTTCCCATGTCCTCCTTCAGTGTCCAGCCTGGTAACTATTCCTGACAGCCATGCCTTTCCTGCAATTTTCAGATCTAGCCGGGTTCCCACAGCCAGTCCACTAGCCTAGTCTGGCCTTTCCTGCCTGTAGAGGAGCTTTAGGCTTGCAACACTATCCTCTCTTTCTGTCAAATTACAGGACTCTCGTATGTCATAGCTAACATTTCCACTTGATCTCTTTACATCTATACTCCTACCTTAGAACAGAAAGCACACCCTCTATATCACCCTCCTTCCATCTGACTTCATTCCACCCAAGCCATTTCAACCTCTAGACCTAACCCATCCCCATAACCCCTCTTCTTTTCCAACCTCCTTTATGCATAACAAACTCAGAACTGACAGAGGAAGTCCACATGCCCATATGTGTTCTCAGGAATACCAACAACATGAAAGAACAAGCCAGTATCTTCTCTTACAAATCACCAGTCCTGTAGAAATGCTTGCAAGTGGGAATGTCCTAGATGAACCCCAGAACACAGAAATTAAAAGAAAGATTATAAGCTCCTTTAAACAATTAAAGAAGACACAAAGAGAGAGCTCAATGAAATCAAGGAGAAAGAACATAATAAGAATAAATGTCTGAGTGATGCCCAAGAAAACACAAATGTAAGGCTGATGGAAATGACCAAGACTATCCAGGACTTGAAAATGGAATTCAATAGAGACAGGAACATTGAAAAGTACTCTAGCTGAAATGAAGACAGAGTAGAAAAAAAATCCAATAACCCAACTAGAAAACTCAATGAAAGGCCTTACAATTAAAATGAATCAAGCAGAAGACAGAATATCAGGTTTTGAATACAAAATAGAGGATCTAGACCAAATAAGCAAAGAACATGAAAAGATTAAAGTCATAGGAAAAGAATCCACAGGAAATATAGGACACCAAAAGAAAGCAAACCTTTGAATTATAGGAATCAACAAGGGAGAAAATCCTAAGTCAATGGTATAGAACAGATTTTCAACAAGATCATAGAAGAAACTTCCCCAAATTAAGGAAAGGCACACCCATACAAATACAAGAAGCACACAGAATGCCAAGTACATGAGATCTGAAAAGAAAATCCCTACAGCATATCATGGTTAAAACACTATCTATACACAACAAAGAAAGAATATTGAAATCTACAAGAGAAAAATGCAAGTTACATATAAAGGAAACACATCAGGATAGTAGTTGATTTTTCAATGAAAACTTTGAAATCAAGAAGAGCCTGAAGTGATTTATTTTAAATCCTAAAATACTATGACAGTCAACCAAAATAACATGCACAGAAAAGGTAATGCCATGATTAAAAGAGAAAGAAAAAAATTTCTGTGACATAAACAGCTTAAAAAATAATATCCAGCAAACCAAACCTAACGACAATACAGGAAGTAGTGTTTCAGGCCAAAGAGAGGAATGAGCACAGCAGAGAGACTGTGGAAAGAAACATGAAGCCATAATCATCAAAACAAAAAATACCATTGAGATCACAACACCAAAAGTCAATAACACAATGACCATAACTAACACTCAGATTTTAATAATAACTTTAAATATCAGTGGTTTGGTCAAAGACACAGACTGACCAAATGGCTCATGAAACAAAATCCATCTACCTCCTGCCTACATGAAGCACTCCTCAGTTTTAAAGATGGGCACTACTTTAGAGAAAAAGGATGGTCAGTGCTCCAATCAAATGGGACTAGGAATCAAACAGGCATTGCTATCCTAATATTGAACAAATTGCACTTCAAACTAAAACTAATCAGAAGAGATAAGGAGGGACACTCCATTGTGATCAAGAGAACAGTTAACCAAGAAGACATTACTGTCCTTAAAGAATATGCACCAAACTCAAGGGCACCCAGTTTCATAAAAAGATCTACTTTTGGACTTAATAACACAGATTAACATTAACTCATTAATAGTAGGTGATTTCAGTACTCTGTGTTCTCCAATAGACAGGTCATCTGAACAAAAAAATAAGCAAGAAACATCATAGTTAATTGACATCAAATAAACTAACAGATACCTACAGAATGTTCTATCTAACACCAAAGAACACACTTTCTCCTCAGCAGCACATGGATACTTTTCTAAAGTAGACACATCCTGGGGCACAAAACAAATCTTTACAAATTCAAAAAGATTTTTAAATAGCTCCTTGTAACCTGTCTGACAATGATACAGTAAAATTTAAAACTGACAGAAAAAAAAACCTTTAGTAAATATGCAAACTCATTTACTAAATGCTGAATGAGTCAAAAAATCAAAGCAAAATTAAAAAGCTTTCTGGAACCAAATGATACAGCATAAAACAACAAAACCTCTGGGACACATTGAAAGCAGTCTTATGGGGAAATAAATGGCTTTTAGATCCCATATTACACAAATCAGGAAGAGCACAAATTAATGGCTTAAGATACAATTCAAAAAGTTGGAGAAACAAGAACAAACCAAATTCAAGCCAGGTTGATGACAAGAAATAATAATCAGAGCAGAAATCAGTGAAATAGAAACTAAAATAATATAATTCAATCAACTAATGTAGAGCTTTCCTCTTTAAGAAGATAAACACTGGCCCAACTAACCAAAAGAAAAAGAGGACCCAAATCAATAGAATAAAAAAATGAATAGGTAAACATTATAGCAGGCACCAAAGAAATGCAGAACATATGGTAATATTTTAAAAACCTGTAATCCATTAAGATATGAATGATTTTCTAGAAGAAGGCAAACCAACAGAACCAAACCAAGAAGTCAACATCCCAAACTGACCCACAACAAATGAAGAGATTGAAACAGTGTTGAAAAGACTTCTTGTAAAAAAAAATGTCCAGGACCAGATGGATTCACAGCAGAATTCTACTAGACACTAAAAAAATATATATATCTATAGTCAATTCTTCTTAGACTCTTCAAAACTAAAAACTAAAAGCAGAAGGGGCAACCCCAAGCTCCTTCTATGAAGCCAATATCATTCTGATACCCAAACCAGGTAGACATAACAACAAAAGAAAGCTGTAGGCCAATATCCCTAATGAACATAGACTCAAAAATAATAAAAATACTTTCAAATAGACATACATCAAAAAGATTGTGCACCATGACCAAGTTGGTGTTATTCCAGAAATGCTTAGGGGAAATAGAGAAAAGGGAGAACCCTTTAGGGAGGGGGAAGGGGATAAATAAAGAAGAAAGAGGGCTGGGTGTTGGTGGCGCATGCCTTTAGTGCCAGCACTCAGGAGGCAGAGACAGGCGGATCTCTGTGAGTTCGAGGCCAGCCTGGTCTCCAGAGTGAGTGCCAGGATAGGCTCCAAAGCTACACAGAGAAACCATGTCTCAAAAAAATTTTTTAAAAAAAGAAGAAAGAGGGAGGTGGGTAAAATAACAATAATGACATCTGAAAAAGCCCCAATGAATCATACTGTTTAACTATTTACAAAACAAAACCCCAAACCCTATAATACACTTAACTCTGTGTATAAATACATACATGGTTTTAGTGAACCTTTCTTATCTGGACTAATGGTTCAGTCCCTCTAAAAGCCAAAGAATACCTAACAAAAAACCCAGTACCAGACATGCAAAGTCCTCATTTGAGTTGTGGCCAGGTTGTCCAAGAGTCTCCAAAAATATAAAGCCTGTTGGTGTTTTCCTCAGTTATCCCCTAGATATAGAAGGTAGGCCCCCATTGCTGAAAATACCATACACCATCAGAAATAGGGACCACAGACCCCTGAGATGGAACTAACCTGAAAGCCCCTTCCCTGAGGAATAGCTATGGTACCAGCTATCAACTAATAGTCCTACCCAGCTGTGATGTCTATGAGCCACACCAACAACCAGCATGACACATTTAACCTAAAGATACAATAGTGGCAGGCATACCTTAGTGGTAATCAATTGCTTTCGAATCAGACTTAAGACCTGCTCAAAAAGAGGGAGACAATGCTTGGTACTGGCCTTGCTAGGGAATTAATGGCTATTCGAGGGGAATCTATTACCAATCAAAATTCTCCAGGTACAAGTCATTGCATTGAAGGATTGTGGTGATATAAAAAATGAGGTTTGGTGGCTTGGAAAGGAGAGACTCCCTCACCTCCCCCCCCCCCCGACTCTTCTTCTGTAGGTTGGGCTTCGGGGGACATGGATTTCAAGATGGAGATTTATATGTGGGAGATGACTACAGAGTGCTCTTAGACTATAATGAGAAGGGCCGTAGCCTCGCAGGCCTGGGCAGAAGAGGATTCTGCTGCCATTGCAATAAAAGGCATGAAAGTCAGGGACCAGGCTGAGAAGAGAGGAGAAGGAGGGGTGATTCTTTTAAGGGATTGTCTAACTTAAATGTGGACAACTGTCAAGTCTGAAATCTTCTGTAACAGGCTGACAGGATAGAGGATGGGGAGAGCTTGAATCAAGTCCAAAGGCAGTTATCCCTGCTCTCTGGCAGGGAGAGGTCAATCTTTGTTCTAGTATGATTATCACCTGGACAACCCTCTTCACTGGAAGTGTGTATACTAACTTAAGTACTTAAATGATGATGTCATCCAGCACACACACACACAAACACACACACACACACACACACACACACACACACACACAAACACACACCACATACAACCAGAATAAATTCCAGATAAACCACCATAGGGAAGTAGTTTTTGAGTCCTAAAAGTCCTTATGGCTGATCAAGGGAAAGGAACAACCTCTGATAGGACAGCTCCAGTTAGCACAGAGTGCAGGAAGAGGCTGTGGGGCCACATATGTCAGCACTCTTGGTAGTCGAAGGAATGGAGGTCTAGGTTGGTCTGGATAGTGTACCCCAAACAACCTCTATGCTTCCGAAGGCTGGCCCATTCCTTTCAGAATTGGCTTTATTTGATAAAATTCTTTTTTCCTGACTGGTGCCTATGTACTTACTGAGGTAAAAACTGTGCCTCTCACATCTCTGGCCTGGAACACTCAAGTCCCTCCCTCTGTCCATCCTCGTGCTGTTTGTAGGGGTTTCCTAGAGCATGACTCTTCTTTCTTGGCTCTCTGGTTAACGCGAGAACATGATGACCTCTTAAAAACAAGAGGACATTCTGCCACTTATATGGCCTGCCAACAGTTTGGATATCTGAAAGGAATCTTAAAATATTTTTATGTATGAAGAGGCCAATCTTTTTGGAAGATGCCACTAGGATAATAGGCTTTCCACAAAGAAATGGTCCCTGACTCTAGTTGTTTGGTTGACAGCCCTCAGCTGTCTCTCTCCTCTGTCCAGTGAAAGCTGTTAGTGGAATGTGGGGCTACTTCTCCCTCCCTCCCTCCCTCCCTCCTCCCTCCCTCCTTCCCTCTCTCCTTCTCCCCCTTCCTCTGCTTTCACTGTCTGGAATCAGTAAGATGCTAGCCAAGGAGGGGAGGAGGAGATGTTCATGTATCAGTCAGCTTTCCATTACTATGACAAAATTCTTGAGATCAAATCAGCTTAAAAGAGGAAGGGTTTGGCAGGGCATTGGTGGTGCACGCCTTTAATCCCAGCACTCGGGAGGCAGAGGCAGGTGCATCTCTGTGAGTTCGAGGCCAGCCTGGTCTCCAGAGCAAGTGCCAGTATAGGCTCCAAAGCTACACAGAGAAACCCTGTCTGGAAAAAACAAAAAACAAAAAACAAAAAACAAAAAAAAAAAAGAGGAAGGGTTTGTTTGGTCTCATACTTTTAGAGCTTTCTGCTCATGGTTGGACAATCCCTTTGCTTTGGGGCTCATTGTCTTGAGAACATGTAGTGGAGAAAAATGTTCTCAAAGTGACCAGCAGTAAAAGAGGAAGAGGAAGGGCTTGGGGTATCCTCCCTTCAAAGGAATGTCCCAAGTGACTTAGCTTTCCCTGCTAGGCCCAACAACGTAAGGATGCCGCCATTTCCCAATAGCATCACATGGTGGAAATGAAGCTTCAACACATGAACAGTTAACATTATCTAAGCCATAGCAACCAGTAAAGGGATGGTCCAAATTCCTTTGAAATTTTATTTCATTGGCACTGGAGACTGAACTTATGCATGCTCCCCAAGTGTTCTATCCCTGATCTACACACCAAATCTCATGAGACATTTCACTGTAAGTAGATCCCTAAATTCCTTATTCCTGGGTTCGTGGGGTGTGGTCTGTAGACCTTCATCATCAGCAAATCACAACTCTCCCACACCATCTGAATCACTGTTTCTGTAGGAGGTGCCTAGGATTTGGGGCTCAGAAGCCTTCTGGTGACTTGCGCACATCTGAGAAGCATGGTAAAAGCTATTTTGTCCCAACAACACTTTGAATATGGCTAAAGCTGAGAGGGCAAGTGGCAATTATGCCAAGAAGCAGATAACTATTTGTGGTATTTTGGTAGAAACCATCTACTGTCCCCACTGCTGCTATCTGTGGCTAAACTCCCCACTTAGAGCACAGTCTTGGGCAGCCGTTCGGGCTCTGTTGAAATGCAGTCATTTTAAATCTGCCTTGTACTGTCTACCTCCACACTCCCTCCCTCCTCAAGAAGCCTCTGCTAAAGAGACTGTTTAAAGATAGAATGCATATAGTATGGGTTCTACAAATGGAGTATGTGTGTGTGTGTGGGGGGTAGCTAAGGTAATGGCTTTGTGTACTATTTTAGAAGTCACTGTGCTCAAATCCCAAGACACTGGCTGTGGGTGACAACAAGGACCTATTGTTTTACACGTGGCTCAGTCACAAAGCTTACTTTCAAATAGCAATGCAATTAGCTTTAAAAGTAATAGTATCTTTCTGTAAGAAAAGGAAGGCCACATTTATACCTAGATTTCCAAAAGTATTTACAACCATGTGGGAAACTCACTAGTTTTATGCATGCTAGAGGCTAGGGACTCATCCCCCACAGCCCTGGGATGGCAGACTCCCTAAGCTTCACTTGTCATTAGAATGGGGGCTGGCAGATGGAACCAGGCAGCCTTTCTTGTCCTACTTGCTGTTGTCAGGGTGTTTGTTATGTGAGCAATGTCTACTTGTATAAAGTTCCAGTGTCTACCACAGTTCACACTGTGGAACCGATGAACTTACAGAGTACGGGTTAGGGGTTGCCTATGGGAGCATTCAGGACCCCAAAGCAGCCCCTCACTCCGCTGGGAAGTTTTTATCTAGTGTGGATACAGTTTCCCTATAGAATGTGTCTCTAGTTTTTCCCAGCCTACTACTTGAGCGCCTACCCTAGATCTGAGGGCATGCCGTATTAGGCAAAACTGCATACAGATGGTTGGAAGGGCTGGAATCTCAGGTGAGGAGCTGATGACTCTCTCTGCCATCCACTTCCTCCTCTGACAAAATGTCTGCAGTTCACAGGCCCATTCCTGATGGGCTCTTGCCAGCAGGCTCAGCTGATCTGAAGCCCATGGTGGCTGTTTTGCTGGGCTAGTGGGGTACTTCCTGTCCAGGAGTGGCCATAGCAAATTAACACCCTGCATTACCCTGGCTCTCAAAACTTTTTGTAGGACCGTGATGATGTCTCTGTGGCACAGGCTGAATAGAGAGACTGCTGATAGAGACACAGGAGCTCCATGTTTCTTCCTTGGAAGGATTTTGGGCTGTTCATTGCCCCAAGGGATGTACAAACTATTTTTTTAAAGGCACTTGGGAGGCAGAGGCAGGTGGATCTCAGTGAGTTCAAGGCCACTGGCCTACAAAGGACAGCCAGGACTGTTACACAGAGAAACTCTGTCTAAAAACAAAACAAAACACAAACAAACAAGCAGGCAGGCTGAGCTTGCCTACAGTCATAGAGTCTGCAAAGTGCTCTGAATTCAGAATGGGGAACCATGAGCCAGGCCTTAATGGTTCTCTTCTAGCCACCCACTCTGTTTTGATGTCCTCCTGATTTCCCTTTGATCAAAATGACAATTATTAGGCAGTCTGGGAGATGATTATAATGTTGCTATGAAGCTGCATTAAAGGTCTGTTCAAAACTGAGGCCAAATGATGCATTTTTTTTTTTTTGAAAGGCAGGATTGAGAGCAGGGTGTGAGAGCAGGAAAGCTGTGGCATTGTCTACACTATCTCAGACATGGACTAGTGGAAAGAGAGACACAGAAGTGTACTTCTACTTATGGCTTTATATTTGTGTCAAGATTAATGAAAAGGAGTTCATGTCTTACCCAAGATTATCTGGAGGTGCTTACAAAATCAACCTTCTCTCAATTGAGACTTGGCTTCCAAATGTCCCTTTCCTTGTTGGAGACCTGTGGAATCCCTCCAGATGTGTGTGTCACTCACTTGAACGAGCCTACTAAGTGAAGCTTGAGTCCTCACTGTAAAGTCTCTGTCACATTAGGGAAGGGTGGGAGACTCCCCAGGCACTGGTCCCATTTTTTTTTTTTTTTTTGAGGAACCTGTGGTGCTCACATTGTTTGAAATGGCTTTTAAAAAGTAGATTCTACCTTTTTGGTCAACAATTCTATTTGAAACTTAGGATTTGACAATGGCTAAGAAGAAAGCTAAAGAAGTTACCCAAAGAAGTTGCAAACAGTTGCTTTTGTGTAATTTGTTGCCCAGCATATTGCCACAACCCACTGCACTAAGGCAACAATTATATCCTATGTAGGGCAAGAAAATCATGTTTTTTTCCCTCTGCTTTCAAGTCACTAAAATATCTTCCTTTTTATATGTGAGCTCAGGTACCATCTGTCTGTTCTTCGGGGGGACTATCCACACTCAGGTTAGACGTTTCCTGACTCTTCTTTTTTTAAATCACCACAAGTGGAGTCAGTAGACATTTTATTACTTATGTGAGCTCCCAAATGTCTTTTAAACTTTTACAAGGATAGAAATTGAAGAAAGGAAAATGAAGAATGGAGGAAACAAAGGTTTCAGTGACACAGGGCTGAGAAAGAACAGAGAGACTGAGGAAGGTCAGGAGACCGATGACTTCTAGGACCACAAGGGAGCTGAAGGGTTTCACTTCAGGGAATGACGGGGTTCCCCCCAACCCCCAAATTGCTAAAGGAGGCCAAGGATAAACCACCAGAAACCTGGTGAATGTGAGCAGATGAAACAGGGACAACTGTGTCTACTCTTATTTTTTTAATTTTATTTTGAGGTCATGTACGATATTACACATGAGACACACTGCAATACTTTGGCACACGCCCATGCTGTGAGGTGGTTAAATCAGGTCAGACAACTTCACCTCAGGCAGCCATTGTTCTCTATGGTAAGACCCTGCCTTCTCGCTCTTTTGAAGTTATGACTGATACTTTATTTTCTTTAAACTGTTGCTCTTGTTTGCCTGGAAGTGCTTGCTACAGTTTGCTACAGGCTTGGACTTTAGTTTGGCGCTGGTGGAAGGTGGAGGAAGCTCTAAGGGGTGAGGCATGTAGGGGCGTGTGTAGGTTGTTAGGTGCACCTAGCTGTAGGATATAAAGACAGAGGGAAGATGGGAAGGGAAGGCAGTTCGTTATCTTGGAGTTTAGTTAAGCCAGCAGACAAGCAGAGAATTCCAGCCCCTTTTACAATCTCCAAGGGCTTCTCTGCCCTCCCAGGTGTAAACATGCAGTTTTCTAGGAAACCCCCGGAAATGCCAGGCAGAGTGCAAGCTATGTCCTAAACCCTTGTGCAACCTCATTGTTTTTGGATTTGATCTGGTCTGAATACGTAGCTAATGCTGTATGAACTATCAATTGTGACTCTCCCTTGAGGAGTCCAGACCCACGGTTGGTGTGTCATTCTCTGCAACTCTCCTCTTCAGAGCCTATACACACACTTGGGCATGTCTTATTCTCTATGATGCCTTGAGGAACCCACACTATGATGCCTTGAGGAACCCCCCACAAGTCCAGAAAGGGGGGCTCACCTGTGTCCCCCTTTCTGGACTTGAGTGCCCTTCTTTCTTGCTATTATCAACAAACATCTCCAACTCTGCTTCTTCATACCAGCTGATCCTGAAATTCTCTTCAGTGTCAAAGCCATGAATCTGGTTCTGGCCTGAATTGAGATCTCTAAAAGGTCAGCCAAGGATGGCTGATCTCCTCAGTCAGCCAAGGGTGGCAACATTGAGCTGTGTCTCAGTCCCCTCACTGTGTGGCCTCATCTCCACTTTTTCTTTTCTGCTTGCCGACCATGAGATAAATGGTTTTGTTCTGCCACACACTCTCCCAAAGTCACAGGGTCAATTAATCGTGGACCAAAACCTGTAAAAACCATGCTAAAAACAAACCCTTTATCTTAGTAAGTGGATTCTCCCAGGTCTTTGTTATGGCAGTAGGAAGTTGAGCAACATGGTACCATATTTTGAGCTTTTATAATTTAAAGAATATTAACTGAACTAGATATTATGCTAAAATAGCTATCTTTATTGAAAAAATATTTTCATGTAATATATTCTGATCACAGTTTTTCCCTCTGAAAAACTGTGTTGGAATTTTGATGGGAATTGCATTGAAACTGTAGATTGCTTTTCACAGTATTTTTTAATATAATTTTTTATGGATTCTTTGGGAATTTCATATCATGAACCCCAACCCCACTCATTTCTCAATCCTTCCATATTCACCCTTCATCCTTTTAACCTATGCACCAAAAAATTTAAATTTAAATTTAAAAGAAATTAAAAAAAAAACAACCAAACAACCAATTACAACAAAAAGATCACCATTTTACCTACTCTTCTGGGCAACGACCTGTTCCTCTGTCAACCGCAGCTTTCTCTCATACCCATCACAGCTGTCACTTCTCCACTCCTCCGTCTTTCCCACTTCTCCATCACATATTTACTCATCTTAGTGGCATTGGGAGTTGTTGTGTGTCATGAAGTATACCCTTTTGCCCAAATAGCTTTACTTGCAAATATTCATTGCAATGAGTCACTTCTCTGGTTCAAGGCCTCTGGCTTCTGCTACACCATCAATACTGGACCCTCACTGAGACTACTTTCAGACACTCACTGTTGTTCAGAGTTATGGAGATCCTGCAGCTATGGTTCTGCAGGCCCAATCCCTTCAAGTGCTCCAGCAGCTCATGGATGGAGTAGATGCTGGGGTGGCCAACTCAAAGCTCTGGATCTGGGCCTGGGTGTAGCTAAGTTGGTCACCCCTCTCCCGTTCCACAGGTACGGGGTCAACTGAGCCATGGCCAGCTCTCTTGAATGCAGCTGCTTGAGAAGAACAGGCCATTTCACAGTATTAATCTTACTGATCCTTGATCGTGCAAGATCATTCCACCTTCTGCTATCTTCAATTTCTCTCTTACCGGTGTCTTAAAGTTTTTGTTAAACAAGTCTTTCACTTGCTTTGAAAGAGTTAGCCCAAGACATTTTCTTGAGTTTGTTGCAAAAGGCATTGTGAAAATGACAGCTCTAATTGGCATCTTCTATAAAATGTATACATTTCAAGGAACCCTCAGAACATTTGAATTTAACTTTGTAGCGTTACATCCAACATGGGGACAATGGTTCAAAAGCTAGAGCATCCACCCTGGAGAGGTGGTTAAAATATAGAGTCCTGGGCTCCACCCATGGGTGGTTGGATTAGGTTTTGAGGTCTGGTGTGATCTCAGAAATGGCTTCTCTTCGGTTATAACTGCTTTTTATTAGCATGTCATTCTACATTATAATCGATTTCATTATGGCATTTTCACATATGTGCATATTTTATTTCAGCTATATTCACCTCTCTTACCCTCGTTTGCTCCCCTCTCACTCTTTCACTCCCACTGATCCCATTTCTCTCCCCAACTCACTATGGTTCAACTTTCAAGTCGTGTGTGTGTGTGTGTGTGTGTGTGTGTGTGTGTGTGTGTGTGTGTGATTGTGTGTGTGTTTGTGTGATTCAGTGAGTTTCATTGGGCTTGCCTTCAGAAGCACGGGTGAAGGTTTGTTCACAGGAACACAGGCACTGTGTTGCTGCCCCATTGAAGAAAATGTCTCTCCCTCCCCTATCAAGCATTAACTGAGAACAAAAATTCAGAGAAGGGTGGGAAGCCAGGAACCCTGTTCCCCTCCATGGCAGGGTGACTGACTCAGTTCTGTACAGAGCATGCTCGCATAACCACAGCTGTTATGAGTTGAAGAGTGCAACATCCTTGTCATGCTAGGAAGTCCGAGTTTGGTACCCGCCCCTTCTTCTGCTCCACGTGCCACTGAGATTCACCAATTATTTGTTCTTATCAGCCTTACTGTTTGTAAGCCTTTGGAGTATCTGTCTATACTGAAAGAATCATCTCTGACCAAGGATGAGAACAGTGTCAATCTATGGGCATAAATATAGTTATTTAAAAGGCAATTTCAAGGGCATAGCTTGTCTATTTCACAAAACATAGCAGTAGGCTCCCAAGTAGAGCCTATGACCTGCCAACCATGCTTTTTGACTGGTTTTATAGTACCAAATGTCAATTTTCTCACATGAAGTAGCCCACAAATCCAACAGAAAGTAGTTGGTTACCCCATAGAAGACTTACCAATAAGGCGCAGCCAGTGGGCACATCTGGCCTGGCCAGTTGGTATTGTTGCACATAGGATCCTCAACAGAACAACATTAACAACAATTCTTTCCCAGAAACCTGCATAGAACTTTCTGCACCCTAAAAGGCAGCCAGAAGCAGGAAGCTCCCAGGTCAGTAGCAGTTGGTTTCTCTGCCTTTAGAACAGCTTTATCCACCCACATGCTACCTCTACTCAATCGCTTAATTTTTATTGTCTTACAAAGTATTTGATTTCCTTGTGGTTTTGTTCATGCATCATTTGCCTTCACCACTGCTTCCCTCAAGCCTCCCTTTCCCCATCTCTCTGTCCACTTTCCTGCTTAAACCTTTCCATCCTAGTAATTCCTGTGTCTACTACAGTCCCCTACTCCATTTAAAGTTGTTTTCCCCATTTTCATGGGCCACTTTCTAGTTTTCTGTTCTCAACAGACATTTCCCCACATGCGCCCACATGTAATAATGTTAGAAGCTAAGATCTGCATGTGAGAGAGAATACCTGTAAGGAATGGCTTTCCTAACCAATGTCCTGGTTATACTGACACCTCTGATCTGTCTGGGGGCCATGCTTAGAGAACCTCTACCTAAGGGAAATATTCCTAAAGGGGAAGAAATCTTCAAGTTCTGGATTCCCAAATAAGCCCACAGAAGGATGATAAACATATACAAAATTTGTTTACTAATTTTGAGACCTCAAGGGAATATGCATTCTGCCTCCAGCACCTTAATTCTGGCTTTTCATGCTTTGAGACCTGTGTATATTTTCATAGATGTTGAATTTACATTGTGTGGTGATGTGAATGTAATTGGCCTCCTTTAGCTCATAGGGAGTGGCATTATTAGGAGGTGTGGCCTTGTTGGAGTAGGTGTGGCCTTGTCGGAAGAAGTGTGAAACTGTGGAGGTGGTCTTTGAGTTCTCATATATGCTCAACCCATGCCCAGTGCCTCAGACTACTTCCTGTTATATGTGGATCAAGATGTACCTTTTCCCCCACTCTCAGCTCCATCTGCACTACCATGTTGGTCTGCCATGTTCCACCATGTCCCACCCTGATAATAATAGACTAAGTCTCTGAAACTGTAAGCCACCCAATTTAATGTTTCTTTTATAAGAGTTGCCATGGTCATGGTGTCTCTCCACAGCAATAGAAACCCTAACTAAGACACATTGTAACAGGGGTTCATCAGGTGGATTTAGATTTTACATATCTAAAAATAGGTTGTCACTTATCATTTGACAGAAGCTAATTTTTATAATGCTTGTTCTAGTTTCATTTATGTTGATGTGATAAAATCCCCTCACACAAAGCAAGCTTGTTTCAGCTTAAGTTTGGTGTTGTGGTCCTTCATTGTAGGGAAGTCAGGGAAGGAACTTCAAGCAGCCAGTCACATGCCATCTAGTCAGGAGCAGAGAGAAGTGAATACACACATTGTTGCCTGACTGTGCTTAGCTCAGTTTCTCCACCCTTCCACAGTTCAGTACTGTCTATCTAGGGAATGTTGCTGCCTGTAGTGGGATGCGTCTTCTCATTTCAGTTAAGACATTCCACAACCACATGTCCACACACCAATCCAATATAGATACTCTCTCACTCAGCCTTTCTTTGCAGGTGACTTAGGATGTGACAACTTTGAGTAGCACTGATTATCACACAAGGCAAAGTAAACATGTGAAGAAGTGTTCATTTCCTACTTGGCCTATGATTGAGAAATGGTTTTAACTTTTTGTTCCTTTGTTTGATTGTTTCTGATTTTTAGAGATGGGGTTTCTTTGTGTAGTCCTGGCTGTTCTGGAACTCACTCTGTAGATCAGGAAGGCCTCAAACTCACAGAGATCCACTTCTCTCAGCTTCTCAAGTGCCAGGATTAAAGGTGTGTGGCAACACCACCCAGGTTTTAACTTTTTAATTCCCATTTTAAGAATTAGTTTTGCTCCTTCTCCATTTGAGAGCCTATGACTCAGAACTGTTGGCTGGCAATAATAGAAACAGTGCCTAATTAACTTAAGTT
Source organism: Cricetulus griseus (assembly GCF_003668045.3). Lineage (NCBI taxonomy): Eukaryota > Metazoa > Chordata > Mammalia > Rodentia > Cricetidae > Cricetulus > Cricetulus griseus. The sequence goes on along the minus strand of NC_048599.1, from coordinate 46,919,004 downwards.
TGGGAGGAATTTTCAGAGCATTTGGGCAGTTCACAGAAAACTTGGGAATCCAAAGAGTGAGCAGAGACACTGCATAAGATGTCAGTTGCAGATATTCTATTTCCTGCCACAGTAGGCACCCCACCCCACAATAGCCCTCTTGTCACAAAGTCTACCATCCTCTAATTCTATTCCTGTCCTGTTCAGAAAACGCCAACAGAAGACAGGATTTTGGATCACTCTATTCAGATTTGAAATTCTGGGCTGAATTCATATTTAGCTGCAAGGAAGGATAGCCCCAATTTCCTCCCACCAGTTCATGGGAAACGGACCTGAACAGATTTAGGGCAGCCAAAATGGCAGCCACCCACTAGAGCCCAGTATTTATAAGTAATGTCTGTAAGACTAAATGTCCCAGAGTCATCCATTGGCCCTGCTCTCCTTGCAGTGACTGTGTAGAGAAGAAGCTGACAGGCTCTCAAAGAAGTAAGCCAGATGCCTCAGACCCCTCAGCCATCAGCGGCAAAGATAGGATTTATAGCTAGATCCCCAGAGCCTTTCCCATTGCACTGTAGGATGCAATCCCTATGGCCAAGAAATCCAAGAGGGTGAAGGACCACTCTAAGGTCGCATGTAAAGCCTACAAGGCAGAAAAACCTGTAGTGAATTGTCACATGCTGTGGACTCCCCCCCCCATTTCCAGAACAAGAGAATTGGTACCTCCTGATTACTGCTCTGAAAAGAGGCTGGAAGTACACTCAGAGGAATGAGACACTTTAAAAATAAGAGGGTATTTGCCAGGCAAGGTGTGTCTACTGGTATAATAATGGCATCACTGTTATGGAGATAACTAACTGCTCTCTGCCTGGCTGTGGGGCCCACTTCATGAAAGGAAACTGATATCAGGTACTGTAAAATTGGTTTAAAAGAATCCCCTGTATGAAGAGGCCATGGGCCCTAGAGGTGAACTAACTGTTCTTTAGCTAGACTGTTGTGCCAAGATGCCTCCTAAACATTTATATTTATGCCCATAGACAAATGCTACCCCCAGCTTTAATCACAGAAAGCCCTCTTTGCAATGAATGTCAGTGAATGCACAGGTGCAGGGCTGTTCAGGGTGCTGAGGGGGACAATGAGTGCTCATCTCTAAATAGGACATTTATACCACATTGTCTAATGTAGGAAGCACAGCTTAGAATAAACACTGGGGAAACCAGGATTGTCAATCGTACGGGCCTATTTTCTTCATTGGAAGGAAATGAATGACGTCTAGTCATCTGGAATGCCAGAGTGAAAAGTGGTCAATCAGCCTAGTGGTTCTTTGCTATTTATTCTGTTAGAAGCCACCTCCACCTGAATCTCCCAGTATCCTGAGCGTTGTTTGGGACCTAATCCTGCATGGAATAGAACATATCCCTATGAAAGAGGCACCATGTAGTTGGCATCCTTCACCAATAGAATCTATCCTTGGGCTTATCACAGATCCTTCTCTAGCCCTGAGCTCTGTTTATCAGCCAATAGAATTCATTCTTACTGGAAAGGTCACAAGTTCTACTATGTTTAACTGTGTAAGAAGAGTAACCCACAAGGTCAGTACTGGAGGTCTTGACCCTGTGCCCTCAAAGATGGTACTGTCCTGAGTCTCATTCTTCATCTTTCACAAAGATCACCCCCCCACCAGCTGTGAGGCTTGTCAGTGGTGAATTAGGGGAGGTACCCAACACTCTAAGGCTCAGGAACATTGCAAGAGAGATGGTGGAGAGAATGTAAGAGCTGGAAGATAGGGAAATGGTGTGGCACACCAATGTAGTCAGGACTTCCCAGAAGCTGTGGGCCTCTCAACAATCACCCATCAGTCATAGATGGGGGAGGAGCTTGTGGGGCTGATCTGTTGGCTACTGAGGGATTCTGAGAATGGGCAATCATTGTTTTTAGTTGTGTGCCAATGAGGAGCCCATCAGGTCTAAACCCAGTTACATAGATGTTTCTGGCTAAACTCAGTGAGTCTCAAAAACAAACCAAAGACAACAACAAAACAAAACCAAAAAAAAAAAAAACCAACCAAAAACAATAACAACAAAAGCAGTCATGAATATAGAAAGGGGACTTTTGGGGGCAGACAAGACAGGGAGATTGGAAGGCATATAATAATCAGAATGCAGGTGGTATATGTATAAAATTGTCAAAAAGCAAGCTCACTTTAAGAAAATAAGAGGCTTTTTGGTGGCTATTTGACAATATTTATTCAGGTTTGCCTGCTTGTAGGAAACGTACAGCCTTTTCCTATTGAAGAACAGGGAAATTTTTTTCTTTGGCTGGGAATCCGGGAGAATTGTATCCTGGGATGGGGCAGACGTTGGACCGTCCCAGAAGAGAGTTCTCTTGTCCCTCACGTTTTTGTGGTTTTAGTTGTTTGAGAGAGGGCTTTGCTATGTAGCTCAGGCTGATTTGGAACTTAGGATCCTCTTACCTTGAATAAGAGGCTTTTAACAGCCACTTCTCACTGGTCTCCATCATTGTGGGCCACACTGAATTTTCAGGGATGTTATAACTGAATAGGTCCCTTCCTTAAGATTTAGCCTCTTCAGTTATGCTTCTTTATGTGCTTATAGAAGGCAGAACTCCAGAAATAAGTGTTGTGGGAGAAGCATAAGATATCTTCTCATCAGATATAATTGATCCAGGCATTCTGGGAGTATGGTTATAGGATTGGACCAGGAGCCATCACTTGGTAATTCTATCTGCAAAGCAATTTTTCTGAGGCAATGACACCTTTATTTTGTAATGAGAAATGTTATGTATGCCCTTTAAAAGAAGTGGAGAAAAACCATTTTTAATGTTTTACTATTACAGTTTTTGCTAGTCTCAGATACCCATGGAGGATAATAAAACCCTGGACTGGAAATGAGATCTTGCTGAGTTATGGTGGACTCCATTGTGTCTGACTCCCTTCAAGGAGTCCGTGCGCGTTCTTGGGTGGCTGACAGCGGCTACATCCATTGTGCTTGTGCCCTGAGAGGCAGCCTTAGGATTTGGAAGCACTTGGGACAAATGCTTTGGGAACTTGTTGCACCATTGCAAGAAAGGATCTGGGAAACTTAAGGCAATTCATTCCTTTCCCCAGGACTCAGTGTCCCTGCCTGCACGATGGCGTTATTTCTATCTGTTCTTCTATGGGGGTCCAGAGTGTGTCAGGTCTGAGTGTTTCTTAGGATGCCACACGAAATGGAAGGTGGGTCATTAACATATGATCAGTCTGTGGTCCTCAGACTGGCAAACCCCTAAACTTTGAGTAACAAGTATTTAAGGTAGATGAAGGGAAAATGTAAAGAAATATTTATGAATGGGCCTCTATAGACAGACGAAACTTGGTAGATGTGGTGGCTGCAATAAGAATGATCCTCAGGCTCATATATTTGAATGCTAGTCACCAGAGATTGGAACTCTTTGATAGGATTAGAAAGATTATGGCCATGTTGGAGGAAGTGTGTCACTGGGGATGGGTTTGGAGGTTTCAAAAACTCATGCCAAGCTCAGAGTCTCTATATCTCTGGAGAGAGAGAGAGAGAGAGAGAGAGAGAGAGAGAGAGAGAGAGAGAGAGAGAGAGAGAGAGAGAGAGAATGCTATGGATTAAGGTGTAGCTGTGCTTGGCTGTATGCAAAAATACTCTCTGGCATGATGAAATGGACTAAACCTCCTAAACTGAAGCCAGACCCCAGTTAAATGCTTTCTTTAACAGGAATTGCCTTGGTCATGGACAGTGACCTTTTCTGATGACAGTCATGAGGAGTTCTCCAGACTCCTCGCCCTCACCCTCACTGAGTTCCCTGGCATGTTGCTGTGGACACTTAACACCACAGTTATTATGGGAAATGCCCTGCTTCTCCTGACTTAGCTGTAGGATCAGTTTGCTCAAACACAAGTCCTCCTCATCCTCCTCCTTGCACCTGGGAGCAGACAGCAGAGCATGGCACATGGAGGGGAGGGGTGCCTTGTTTGTGGACTTGCAACTGGATTTCAAGATCAAGATGCAAGGCAGACAATGGCACTGGCTGCATCTTGAGGCAATATTTCCCAGCTTCTCTTGAACATTTGAGCAGAAGGCCTGGTCTCCAACGTGCCTGTGGTAAGAGAGGTGAAGTTGGGCAGAAAGACAGAGAGGGTTGGGTCCCGGCTGTGTGGGGGACCTCAGCAAATTGTCTTTCCTCCCTAAGTCTCAGTCCCTTCAATGGTAAAATGCACTGAAACACAGGACTGTCCCCAAGTTTTGTAGTGGGGTGTGTGAGACTTCACAAAAAGAGTGTCGTTTAATTGAGAGAAAGAGCAATGAAGAGTGGGCAGAAGCTGACAGGAGTGGGGAAAACCAACACTCAGGGGCTTGCACCTGCGTGGGAGTTTGAATGAAAATGTCCCCCAGGACATTTCCAGTACAGTTGGTCCCCAAAATATGGCACTGTTTGGGAAAAAGGTGTTGCCTTTCTTGAGGAACTATGTCACTGGAGCTGGGCTTTGAGAGTTCATAACCCAGCCCCTCTTCCAACTCACTCTGTTAGTGGTTGAAGATGTGATCTCTCAACTTTCTGTCTGCTGCCTGTTGCCATAATGGATGCCGATCCCTCCGGAACTGTAAGTCAAGATAAACCATTTCCTTACTAAGTTGCTTTTGATTGCAGGGTTTCCTCACACTAGTAGAATCTACACCAGAAATAGGTACCATGCAGGGATCCATTAGGAGACTGCAAGGGAAAGAGGCGGAGTTGCACGTCAGATGGGGCATGGAGGTGAGTGAGACTCAGACCTGCTGAAGTGATGCTAGAGGTGACCCCAGGAACTTACAAGGGAGGAGGTGGAGAGTCAGCCAGTTTTACTTAAATCTCAGAGGCAGAGGTGACTTTCCGCTCAGTTCCATATTGATAGCGGAGAAAGAATATTACAGGAGACAGTAAAAGGACAGTTTTGATCATTGCCATTTGAAGAATTCAGTTATTTAATTATTGAGAATATCCAGCAGCACAGGCAACTGGGGATATCTGCTAATGTCCTGATTCCCCCTCCCAGGCAGTAGGCAAAACTGTAGCCCTTGCCTATTTGAAGTTAGGTGTGCTTATAGGCAGGCCCTGGACTGTGAACACGCCGTAGGCATGTCTTTTCTACATAAGAGCTGAGTTAGTTATGCCTTGATTTGTTTTGCTTCTGCTTTTTTGGTGTCCTTAGTGAAGACAGTATTGATGATGTGAAATAAACATTTTGGCATCTGTTTTTGAAGTAACTAGATTTGGGGAGAGGGTTTGTTACTGCAGCATGATCTGGCCATTCTGACTGTGTGTGTACACAGCTTCCCTTATTAAAGTGCAGACAGCCCTAGGTGACCTGGAGACTTTGCTGAAAGCTGCAACCAGGGCCCAGCTCCACTGCTCTTCATCAAATAGTCATGTCCACCTTGAGCAGCTCACCTCATGGGAATGTGGAAAGATGATGCCCAGATGTCTATGGCAGGCACAGGTAAGAGCATCTCTAGACAGGCAGCTTGGAGCTACTCTGAGGACAATTCCTCAGATTTCTGTGTCTGCTTCAGTAGCCTCATATCAGAAGGAGGCTCCACCCCTCTGTGTGTGTGTGTGTGTGTGTGTGTGTGTGTGTGTGTGTGTGTGTACATGCCTGGGTATATACACGTGGATACACAAGTGTGTGTCTGTGGGGGTAGTGGAGGGAACAGAATTTGACATTGTGTGTCTTCTCAATTTTTGGCCACCTCAGTTTTTGACAGAAGCCTCTCACTGAATCTCGAGCTTGTCTACTTGGCAAGACTGGCTGGCTAGCAAGCCCCAGTGACCCTCTTGTGTTCACTTCCCCAGGGCTGGGATTGCAAGCAGGTGCCACCATGTCTGGCTTTTGTGGACATGCTGTGGTTCCAAACAGATTTGTCTGACTAAGATATCTCCCCATGAGTCCTCTTTATACTACCCTGCCTTTGCTTTTTGTCTCTTTTGTGGTTCTGGTGGATCTGGGTTCTGACCCTCATAAAAGTCAGTGCTATAGCATGCTGCATAATGGACTTCCCGGAACCTTATTGGGATTCTGTAATCAGGGCTTATTCCTTAAGCTTTTCTCTCTCCCCCCCTGGGAGCAGTGGTCCATCACAGGAATTTCATCCTCATGATGTGGCAGAATGTCATATAGCCAATAGAAACCAGCAAGAGCACTTCAGGCTCAGGTCCTTCTGCCTCCCCACCACCCACCACCCACTAATCCTTCTTCATTCTACTTGTCAAGGAAATTCTTGTGACCATGTACCCTGTCAAGAGTTAGAAAACATGCTGCCAAGTCATAGGATAAGTAATTTGAATACAAAGAGCAGGAAGAATTAGGGCAATAAATGAAATCTGCTACATATGTTCTTTTGGACCCCTGAGTTCCTAGGCCAGTTCCCGCTCATGTGACTCCCCAATGGGAGATTCACCACAGAAGATCTTGTCTTTCCTAACCCCAAGATCAGTTATCCTCCAGAGCAGTTTGATTTGTAGCAGAGGTCTAGATGGTCCTCCCCAAAACATCTTGTTGGTTTTGTCTTGAGCTAGACTGTGTATTCCATGTGCTGGGCTATGAGCATGCGCCATGACTCCCAGAATACTCAGTGTCTTTCAGCAGCCCAAGGCCAGCAGAACAAATGTGCTACATGACAAGGATTGCAAGAAAGATTTATCGACTCAGAAGAAATGGCTTTTTAAAATCACCCAAGACCTGTCCCGCCATTGTGTTGGACATGCCAAAAGAATGCATCTGTGCCAACACTGTGAGTCAAAGCTCAGTCGTCATCTCTTTGGCAGAGTGTCCACTGTCTCACTTGTTGAGCACTTGACAGGGTTTGCCCATTGTGCTGGGCTCTGGACACACAAGAAAGATTCTGTATTCTTGTGAAGATGATTCTTCCTGTGAGATGGTACAGCAGGAGAGGGATGTATGATGAGGTTAGGCATAAGAACACAGAGTGGAGAGAACTTTAAGAAAGTACGAGGGCTGCAGGGAGAGTGGGGGCAACATGCTGGGCCTTGAGGGGCATACAGAAATATGTGAAGTACATATATATGAACACTCAGATAAAGGGAATTTTATGACCATTGCTAAGACCACTGTTATAATAGATGTACTGTGGCTTCAGCAAACACTTAATTTCCCACAATTTTGGTGGCTGGGCAGATTAAGGCCAAATCTGGTGTACGGTAAGGGTCTTCTTCCTTGTGAATAGAAGATGTGGTGGTTTGAATAAGGATGACCACCATAGGCTTATACATTTGAATGCTTAGTCATTAGGAAGTGGCGATACTTGAGAGGGATTAAGAGGTGTGGCTTTGTTGGAGGAAGTGTGTTACTGAGGGTAGGCTTTGAGATTTCAGAAGCCCAAGTCAGGTCCAGTGGCTCTCTCTTTTCCTGCTGCCTGCAGATCAGGATGTAAAACTCTCAACTACTTGTCCAGCACCATGCCTGCCTGGGTGCTGCCATGCTTCCCCCCAGGCTCATAATGAATTAAAACTCTGAAACTGTTAGCAAGCCCCAATTAATAAATGCTTTCTTTTATTAAAGTTGCCATGGTCATGGTGTCTCTTCACAGCAATATAACACTGACTAAGACCCACTGTTTCTCACCACCCTGAAATAAGCGGTACTTTTTTTTAATCTTGCAAAAACAAAAACAAAACCAAGCATGCTGCCTTGTGTTGGGCTGGGTGTGTCTCTCATACATAGAGTGCTTGTCCAGCATGTATAAGGTGCTTGCTCTGATCCCTAATGACAACCCCCCCCACACACACCACATTTACACATCATACACACCACCCACATACATACACACAACAGAATAACATTTATAACACACATAGCATACATTATACCCTCCCCCACATACAAATACAAATGCTTTTCTAACCTGGCTCTCCAGGGACCAGATAGCTTGATACCTACTGAACGTACCCATGATACCGTTTAAATTAGCCAACCCACAGAGAGCTTATGAGCCCACACTGACTCCATTCCTCCCACCTAAGCCACCCCTACCCCTCTAGCTTGCTGTTACTCTTTTCCTGGGCACAAACCCTGGTGTGTGGCCCTGGCTGGCAGCTGGCTCATTTGGGGCTGTAATTACAGCTGCAAAGGGTTCTGCCCTTAAGCTACTGCACCTTTCCAACTAAGAACTTGTGACTCAAATGCCAACAGGTGCCCAGTAGATCACCCATGCACATTAACGGTAACATTCTAACACTGTTCTTACAGAAACAAGGGAATAAGAGAGAGTTTATCGAGCCAAACATGAGTGACCAAAGACCAGGAAAGCTGATTCAGTTAGCTTCAGTGTCCATGTTCCAATGTGGTAACTGTTTGGTGAAGTTTTAATGGTAACAGAGCAAAGAAACACAAATCAAGGCATTTAAAAATATATTGGTGGGACATCATGTAAGTGACACTTCTGGTTCAGAAGCAATCTGATGACATTCTTAGCCTTTGGGATGGTAGAAGCTAAGGGTCTGTTTGTGCATTCCAAATGTACAAACGATCATCACAAGGATCCTGATTGAAGTGTGCAATACCTGGCAATTAAGTACTGAAGATAGCCTGGGATAATCTGGCTCTGGACCTACAACATTCCAACTCTCCATAATCCCAGAAGTTCTAGTCGGTCAGCCTTATTGAAATTTTAACACAGATTTGCTTTTCCCTCAAACACTTCAGCTCATAAAACCCACACCGACAATTAATTCACTGTGGCTCATGTACCACCTCAGATGACGTCAGCTGCTCAAGATGACTTGGCTGAGATCACATAATGAGCTCAAGTGAGGGATTTTAGTAACTGTTATTATAACTGTGATATAAAACTGAGTCTGACTTGAATAATTGTATCCTACCTCTCAACATTGAATACTTAGGTATCTGATTATAAATATAGCCTGAGATATGGAACATAAAAATTGTTAAAACTCCACAAAATGAAAATCTTCAAACCGCCTTTGTCAGTATGAACTTCACTGCATCACCTATAGGGGCCTCACACGTGCCTCACAGTCACCTACAGCTTGCAGTATGGGAATAGACTTAAGATGTTCAAGTAGAATTTCTCAGCCTGAAGTCATTGCTCAATGGTTTATAGAGAGGAGGCTCATGCAGCAATGGTGCACAAGGAGGTCATTCAGGGGTTCACCAAAAAGCAGCACCCTAAGCAGATAGATCAGTGAAAACCAAACATGTGCTCGTGTGCTTGCACACACACACACACACACACACACACACACACACACACACACACACAAACACATGGCCACTGCTGATAGGCCATGCTGTTTCAGGAGGGCCTGGGGGATGGTAGAGGAGACTTACCTCGGTTTCACATGTGGCCATTGCTGAGAGATGCACAAAATCAGTACTGAGTCTCTCTCTCTCTCTCTCTCTCTCTCTCTCTCTCTCTCTCTCTCTCTGTGTGTGTGTGTGTGTGTGTGTGTGTGTGTGTGTGTGTGTGTGTGTGTGTGTGTGTGTGTCCCTCTACTACTTAGGAAAATCATGGGAAATTCACCTTTAGTTTTCTTGAATTTCCAGCTACAATGAATCCTCAAGAGCTGGGATAAGTTTGATATTGAGAATCTAAAAAAAATAGTTAATGTTTTACTTAAGACTGTGTGGCCTCGATATAAGCTGGGCAATGGGGGAATCTGTCTAAAGGGTGGAAGCTTAAATTAAAACACCATCCTATCACTGGATATATTTTATAGGAAACAAGGGCCTAAGACGCCTTATGTTCAGACCTCCATAGCCCTCTATCAGGAAAGGGGCCTATGAAAAGAGAAACCAAAAGAAGAAATTTGTATTATCTTGGATGAGCCCTGTCTTTGTCCAAACCCTACTTTTTAAAAAAGAGGCAACAGGCAAAAGGCATTGGAGGGAGTATCTCCTCCCACTCTCAAAGGTCTAGCCCCCCACCCTACCCCCACCATGTTCTTCTATTCACCCCAAGTCACAAGAGCAAAGGGAACGTAGGGTGTGCTAGGAGTGGAGCCTCCTATGGGCCACTTTCTTCTATGGCTATGATGCATCTCTTTAGATGCGCCTGGCTCTATAGAGGCAATCCCAGTCCGAGTCCCCTTTCAGTCACAAATCTCCAAGAATGCAGGAAGCTTGGGAGCTTCTCTGAGGACCCATCTGGATTTACCAGTAATTTCCAGATCTTAACTTTATCCCAAGAGTGTACATGGAGAGACCTCTATTTATAGACTACCATACTAGGCTACCTACTGTCCCTGTGAGACAACAGACATGATGTAGATGAGCTATTTATTCAAAGTCCTAATGTCCATCAGCCCAGTACACAGATCATCCCAGGTCCAGAACTCACCAACTGGAGTCCTAGCAGGTACCCTAGCCATGGAAAGATGATGGACAGCTGTACTGAAGGGATGGCAAGATCATGGAGCTCACTCAAGAAAAGAAAACCCTGCTTTACTTTTTTTTTTTTTTTTTTTTTTTTTTTTTTTTTTTTTTTTGGTTTTTCAAAACAAGGTTTCTCTGTGGCTTTGGAGGCTGTCCTGGAACTAACTCTTGTAGACCAGGCTGGTCTCGAACTCACATAGATCCACCTGCCTCTGCCTCCCCAGTGCCACCACTGTCAGGCATCCTGCCTTACTTTTTAACAGGCTCATTTAATCTTTGAGGAAATTTTCAACTCGATTCCTCATTTCTTAAAGGACAAGCCCTTTAAAGTCAGCATTTTATTAGTGCTCAGCCCTTGACATTGGTAGAAAACTTGAGAAACTATAGGTGGGACCTCAGACTCCTCGGGTTCAGCTACGAGACACTGCCTTCTTGGTGTGCAATCACCTTAGCCAAAAAGGCTGAACTAATAGCCCTAATACAAAGCATTCCAGCACTAAGCCAATACTTTGTGTGTGGGCAGCATTCATATCTCTCTGTGTCTCTGTCTCTCTCTGAGTGTGTGTGTGTGTGTGTGTGTGTGTGTGTGTGTGTGTGTGTGTGTGTGCGTGCATACACAGAGTGTACAGGTGTGCCTCTGTGTATGTGCTTCCCCATGGAGGCAAGAGGCTGATGTCAGGTGTCTTCTTCTATGGCTCTCCATTATTTTTTTGCGACAGAGTTCCTCAATGAAACTTGAGCTCACTGCCTGACTAGATTGACTGACCAGTAAGTTCTGGGAGCCTGCTTGTCCCTTTCTCCAGTGTTGGGGTTAAAGATGCTTATCAAAAGTGCCCAACTTTTTATATGGGTACTGGACATCCAAACACATGTCTTCATGTTTGTGTGGCAAGCATTTAAACTACTGAACTACCCTCGCTGGCTCTACCCCAAGTCAATTCTTTTTTTAAAAGCACCATACTGTTGTTGTTTTACTCTTTGCTCTTTGGGGGGCCCACCAATAATAAATAAATAAATAAATAAATAAATAAATAAATAAATAAATAAATCACACAGAGGCTTATTCTTTCTTATAAATGCCCGGCCTTAGTTTGGTTTGTTGCTAGCCAACTTTTCTTAAATTATCCTGCCTACGTTTTGCCTCTGGGCTTCTATCTTTCTCTTCCATGTATCTCACTTTTATTTACTCTTACTCCATGGCTGGTGGTGTTGTTAGACCCCTGGAAAACTCAGGCCTCCGGGGTCTCAGCCCACGACCTCGGTCACCCCAATCACCAGGCAGATTCGAAAACTTGCTGCAAACTGCATGAGGCTTTATTGTTGTTTAACGAGCTAACCCCATGTTAGCTCAGGTCTTTCACCCACCCACCATGGCGGATGGCTAGCAAAGACAGCCCGAACCGGCTGCAGAGAGATCTTGTAGGGCAGCATAAGGGGAGTGTCTAGGGGTACGCACAGGCTCAGGATTGGTGTGCCTCCAGGCTTGGAGGGCTTGCCCTGGGTTCATTGGCCAATTGGTTGTTATGGCCCATAGGCCCTCCCAGGGTGGTTGCTATGCTCTGTGCGTCATTGCTGTGCACTTGTCCGTAAAGCACACCCAGAGCCGTAAAACATAGCGCCACCAGCTAACTTCTGATTGGTTCCTTGCCACGAGGCAGGCATCTGAGTTCTAGTGACTAGGACAAGGTCATGGCAAGCACATGTTACTGTCATGGCTGCTGAAATGGGGAGCTGGTCCCTTCAGTGTGGTTGGGTGGCTGGTCCCAGCATCCTCCTCTCTTTGTTCTCTTGTGCCTCCTTTCCCCTAAAATTCTTCTCCTGTTTATTCTCTCTGCCTATCTTTTCTCCTGCCTGGTCAGCTCTTTATTAGACCAATCAGGTGTTTTAGACAGGCAAAGTTAAGCAAATGCAACATAAAAAATGCAACACATCTTTGTGTCATTAAAACAAATGTTCTACAGCATAAACAAATGGAACTCATCTTAAAATAATATTCCACAAGACCATCCAAAATCTAATGTCTCAATCACCACTGTAGCCAAGACTCCTTTGCCTCCCTTTTGGGTTACCACATAGTTCACTGATAATCTCGTTTCCCTTTCTTTTCCTGAAGGGACCAACTCCCCATTTCGGCAGCCATGACAGTAACACGTGCTTGCCATGACCTTGTCTTAATCAGTAAGTCAGATGCCTGCCCCTTTCGGCAGCCAAAACAGCCAAACACGTGCTTTTCTGACCTTGCCTTGGTCACTAGAGGTTAGGTGCCTGCCTCGTGGCAAGGAACCAATCAGAAGTTAGCTGGTGGCGCTATGCTTTACGGCTCTGGGTGTGCTTTACGGACAAGTGCACAGCAATGACGCACAGAGCATAGCAACCACCCTGGGAGGGCCTATGGGCCATAACAACCAATTGGCCAATGAACCCAGGGCAAGCCCTCCAAGCCTGGAGGCACACCAATCCTGAGCCTGTGTGTACCTAGACACTCCCCTTATGCTGCCCTACAAGATCTCTCTGCAGCCCGTTTGAACTGTCTTTGCTAGCCATCCGCCATGGTGGGTGGGTGAAAGACCTGAGCTAACATGTGGCTAGCTCGTTAAACAACAATAAAGCCTCATGCAGTTTGCAGCAAGCTTTAGAATCTGCCTGGTGATTGGGGTGACCGCGGTCGTGGGCTGGGACCCTGGAGGCCTGAGTTTTCCGGGAGTCTAACATTCCTACCTCACAAAAGTCATCCTTATGAAATAATATTCAAGTCATTAGAACATAAATTGAACTGCATCATTTGTATAGACTTAAATAAAAAAAATCCAACTTACAATGTCTTTTATAAAAAGAGGCCTGTATTTCTTTCATGAGAATACTTCCCAGCATAGACAGTCTAGACTGTAGGCATATATTGAAAATGTTATATGGATCTTGTCATTTTTCACATATCTACTTTGCTATTAGATATACCCTTTGTTCTCATGCTTATATCATAGCTTCCATGCTTCCTGGCATCACATTTGTGTTCAGGACGAAAGTGTAGTAAGAAAAAATAATATAGAAAATTCAAATTGTATTTCCTTTTATTAGATAATCCAAAAAAGTCTTTAGAAACTATACATAAGATTTTATCTCCTTTCCCAGAGTATATTACATAACGATCTTTAGCTGCAAGGGAGCCTTGGAAAGTTAGTGTTTCATTAGAGAAAATGGTGTTGGGCAGGGCAGCTCTTGGAGGTTTCTTATATCATTGCTTTTCTCCAACTCTTGTTGAGAATCTCAGTTTGATAATTCAATGCAGTGGAAGTAAAAATTAGATATTCTCACTGCATCTGTAAGATCGTCATCATTCCTGTCATTATGGCAGCCTTTGCCCTAGTTCTCTCCTGACTTGGAGATCCTTGCTCATATCTTATCTTTGGTCTATGGGATAGATTGTATTATTGTTTCCAGTTCCCTGCTCTGTTCCTGTAATGAAGTTTCCAGAGCCTCTCTGAAGGAAATTAGATGTGTTTTCTGGCTAAATTCCTTGCATGTTGGCTGATGAATGTTAACAGATGTTGACAGCCAGGGTTTGAAATGGTCATGGTAAGTTTGTTTTGCCCTCTCCCATTCTGTCATCCACCATGAGAGAGACTATCTCTAGATTTAGCTCTGAACAGGACCCTTGAAGCAGATCCCAAAGCAACCTAGAGCTTAGGGTTGATCCCCACTGAGCTGAGACAAGACAAGCCATGAAGCAGACTTGTGCTGGGGAGCCGCAGGGCATGCTGCAGGACAGAGTTTGCTGGTGGTGTTTCTGCTGTGTCAGTGCAGCAGAGCCTAACAAATCTGAGGTAGATGTCTTCCCTTGAAGGAACCAGCTTCCCTTTTGGCAGCCATAACAGCTGAACACGTGCTTGCCATAAACCTGCCTTGGTCACTTAGAGGTCGGATGCCTGTCTCGTGACAAGGAACCAATCAGAAGTTAGCTGGTGGCGCTATGCTTTATGACCCTGGGTGTGCTTTACGGACAAGCACACAGCAATGACATAGAGAGCATAGCAACCACCCTGGGAGGGCCTATGGGCCATAACAACCAGTTGACCAATCAACACAGGGCAAACCCTCCAAGGCTGGAGGCACACCAATCGTAAGCCTGTGCGTACCCCTAGACACTCCCCTTATGCTGCCCTATAAGATCTTTTGGGAGCCCCTAGGAGCCGTCTTTTGCGAGCCATCCGCCATGGCTGGTGGGTGAAAGACCCGAGCTAACATGGGGTTAGCTCGTTAAATTACAATAAAGCCTCGTGCAGTTTGCAGCAAGCTCTCGAATCCGCCTGGTGATTGGGGTGACCGCGAACATGGCCTGGGACCCGGGATACTTGAGTTTTCGGGGGTCTAACACCCTCTTTCTCTTATAGCCATTCATGCAGCCCCTGGGTCTGGCAATAAAACACTTCCTTGTGGGGCTTGCTCTTCGGTCCCCAGACCTACTTCACTTTCTGTCTGTACTCAGCTGCCTCACAGTTGTCTTTGGACCAACACCTGAGAAAATCAACCCAAGAGAAGGACTTGTTGCTTCCAAGGTTTCAGAATTATTATTTCTTACAAATTATGAAGTTCCAGTCTGTGGTCTGCTGGCCCCATTTCTGTTGGCCTGGGGTGAGGGTAGACATCATGGCAGAGAACATCTGGCAGAGCAAAGCAGCTCACTTCAAGGCAACAAGGCACAGAAAGTAGATAAGCAGCTGGAGACAGGATATGCTCTTCAAAGGACTTAATTCTGTTGGGCCCCCACCTTCTAAAGTGTCCATCACCTCTTTAAGCAATGAATAGCACCAACGGGGACCAAGCCTACCACACATGAGCCTGGTGGGGGACCATTCATATGACAACCACCTCATCAAGTGCTCTCCCTGCCCCTGCTCACACTCGTGCACTTTGTAGCTCTGTTTTCAAGTTTGATCCTTGAAAGTATCCTTGCTGTTGTTGACTGTGATTGTGTTACTGCTATTGTTCTTGTGAGGCTGAACTCCTATCTGTTCATTACTGTACAAATCAATACCAACCACAAGGCCTGCACAAACCAAATGCTAAATAAATGTTAGCTATTGCTTACCGAATAAGTACTGCCAATTGAACAGACAGTATTCTATTAGTAAAAGGTTTTTTTTTTTAGTGTTTTATAATCATGATCCAAATCATGTGACTGAATATGGGTATATTCATGCAAAAATACTCAAAGGAAATACACTAAGAGTTAGAAATGCTCATCTTTGGTGGCATTGTAGTTTATTTTATTGTTTAAATTCTGTGTTTTACATAGATCTCTCCATGTATTGGTCACACATGTTTATAACCAGGAAATAGAACAAAAGTTATTAAAAACAGAAGGGGGACATGAGGGCTTCGTTGTGTTTTTCTTAGTAATGTGATGAGAAGAGTCTACAGAACATCAGAAAGTGGAACAAAGCCTGGGCAGCTAGCCAAGACACTCTCAGCTGAAAATAGCTCTCCTGGGTGTCTCTGTTCTCAGGGCTCCCCAGAGTCTGCTCCTTGCCTTTGGGGAAGATGCTTGACAAATATAAGGATCATTGGGTTGAAAGGAAGAAGCAGTCTTTTGGGGCTGGCCTAACTTGGAAGATTGGCTGATGACAGTTAGGTGGGACATTAAGACCAGGCCTAAGACTATCTCAAAACAGTATCCACAATGAAGACAATTTGCTTCACAGAAACCATGACCTTGAAGCAAATGAGCTTCTTGATGGGCTAATTTGACAGGCTGTTTAAACGTCACAAGCCAGAAAATTCACACTGCACTCCTTGGCCCCCAAGAGACATCAAGGAGAACCCTGATTTCACCCCCATGCCGGTCCCCTCTTATTTGTTTAAAATGAGAGTGGGATGTAAGGAAAGTTTTTAAAGTAATAATGACACACTGAAGGCCCATGGAGATGGGGAATGATGAATTCAACATGAAGGTCTTTCAGGATGTCCAGTGGGTCGGGTTTTGGACCAGGAATAGAAAGGACAGTATGTGGGACCAGAGACTGACCCAGACAAGTAATAGGAATAATTGCAACAATGAGTATGACCAGTAAGTATGACCATGGTGTCTTCCGAGCCAGGCACTGAATGAAGTACTTTACTTGTATTAACTCCCTCACCTCAAACCTACAAGGTGGGTATACTGTTAACTCTTGTTTATAGATGAAGGAGCCCAACACACAGACTAATGAATCACTAGGTCTTGAGGACACAAGAAATGTGGAGGACAAAGTTCAGGTTTGATTCTGAATTCCTGGTGGTATGGACATTGAAGGCATGAGATGAACCAAGAGGGGGCATTGCTTAGAGGTGGGGGTAAAGGCTGTGTCCAGCATGGGATGCTGAAGGGACACAAGAGACACGCCATCAGGGTCTTTGCTGTAGTTACATTGATTATCATTTGATAGCCATGTACCCAGGGGGCTAACTTGCACCACATTCAGCTGGAGGGATAGGACACAGAAAAGCCACTGTGGGATTTATCCTTGCTGTATCTGGCTCCATCAAATTTTACCCAGACAAGCCCCAGGTGGTGCTGATGCTACTGGTCCATGAACCATGCTCCCCTCCCCAGAGCACTGCTTCATTGCACAAGCATGTAGAACCTTTCACCATGCTTTTTTTGGTGGTGGTGGGGAGAGAGGAGAGTGGGCACCTTATACTCAAGTTCCTCTTTCCTCAGCCCCAAGACCCAGGATTACAGGTAGATGCCATCATGCCCAGCCTATCATAAATTCTTAAGTATTCTCTCTATTATATTTTTGTTAATCAGTGATTGAGAAACACACATGGAAAGTCTATTTCCTCTTGTTAGGATCTGACTCACTCTGCTTTAGTCATTAAGCCTCCTGCTGTGTGACCATGTCTTTACATAACGTGTTCCTACAGTCTGCTGTGTCTCCAGAATCAGCTAGTATTTTTCCCTTTGAAGTTGTCTGCCTAGGAAGGTTCTTCTGCCCCCTTCCCTGCATCATATTTGCTTGTCTCCATGCAATCCCATGGCACTTCCTACCTACCACATGGCACAATATCCCTACTTATTTTTCTTCCCCATTTGCATCATAGACTTTGTCTCTCTCAGTGCCTAGGACAATGTGTGAATGCTCAAAAACATTGGATGCTTTAAATCAATAAACAACAATTTACCTGCCAGAATGGCTATAAACTGCCTCTCTTCTGCTGTGTTTGGGAGGACACATGTGTGTGTATGTGTGTATGACCGGAGATCAATTTCAAGTGTTATTCCTCAGAATGCTATCCTTTTTGTCTGTTTGAGATGGGGTCTCACAGATCTGGATCTCGCAAAGTAAGCTACACTGGCTAACCACTGAGTGCCAGGGATCTGTCTCTGCCTCTCCAATACTGGAGTTAGAAGTACAGAACACCATGCCTGATTTTTTTGTAAGTGTATAGGGAGACACTGTAGCCCCGCCTCCTAGTAGCCAGTAAGGGTGTGGTGAGGGGAAGTCTAAGGTGATGCAGGAAGGGTTCTTAAGGGACTATGCACATGTGGATAGCCCCTCTCCCTTCTCCTCTCTCAGGCCTGGCTGCCTTGCTGCCCCAGGCACGCTCTGGCTTGTGCTTGGCTGGTGTTTATCTGAATAAAGAAATCTTAGCCTTATGGACTGCGGATCGATCTCTTCACTTGGCGCCCAACGTGGGGGGCGTGTCCCGGCACACCTGTCCGGGCTACTAGGAGGCGGGGATACAGTGTCTCCCTACACATGTGTTTTGGGAATCAAGCACAGGTCTTTGTGTTTGTGCAACAATCAGTTTATCGACTGAGCCATTGCCCTGTTCCTCTCATGCCATGGAATCTCCTTTTGATTATTTATTTGTTTGTGTGTGTGTGTGTGTGTGTGTGTGTGTGTATGTCTGTGTCGGAATAAACATACCACAGTGTGTGTGGAAATCAGAGGACAGCTGTAGAACCCACTTCTCCCCCTCCACTGTAGGTTCTGAGGATCCAATACAAGTCGACAAGTTTGTATAGCAAGTGCTTTCTTTCATCCCCCCCGGATCATCTTGCTAGTCTACATGGGACTTGTGTTTTTAATTTTTCTAGAGCCTTTGGAACTGGAGCTGTGAATGATTGTGAGCCACTGATGCGTCATTCTAGGCTGGTGCTGAGTCCTGAACCTGGGTCCTCTGGAAGAGCAATATGCTCTCTTAACCACTGAGCAATGTCTTCACTCCCTATGGGGCATTCATAATCGCGCACTCAAATCTTTAGAACAGCCATGGAAATGAGCTTTGTCTTGGACTCCAGATCTTGCTTGAGAGGGGATTTGGAGACCATTTCTGGGTTCGGCAGAATGAGCAAGTGGTTGATTTCATAGTCTCTTTTCTTACAAAGTTACCTCTGCCCTACATCAGACTGAAGGCAAGACCACAGGGCTGGCTGGGATGTAGGATATACATACATAGCACTCCTAGTATAGAATGAGTTGTTTGCTTTTGCTTTTTTCTGTGTTAGGGGCAGAGCATACTATCTCAAGGACACATCCTACAATAGCCTAGTCATTTCCCAGGACATGTGAGAATGCCTTATGATGCTGAGATAGTCAGAGAGGGCCCTGGAGGGAAGTACCCTCAACCCAGGGAATTCTCAGCCTCTGTGTTAGCCACTGAGACCTAAAGCTGATTCCCCACTGATGGAAGTCCGGTTGGCATAGGGCCCTCAGCACGTGTGGCCAAATGCTAAATGGTCAGCTTATATACTTTAAGCTTCTTTCCTGTCACTAAAATTTCCCAGGGTAGAGAAGCCCAGATTGGGTATCATGGCCCGAGGGAGAATGAACAGATCTTGGCCCAATTTTGGACTGGAGTAGTTTCCAAATAAAGACCTGCAAATGCTGACTGGTTGTCAGATGGAATTAGTGACTTTGAGTTCAGCCTGTTCCTCCCTAGAATGACCACATATAGGGAATGTTCTGGTGCTAGAGGAATTCCAAGTGGCAGACAGCAGGGCTGAAGAAGCAGGGCAGTAGGCTGCCAGTTAAGCAGATGCAGGCTCCTCTGGGGTGTTGCTAACTAAATGTATTTGCTTTTTATTTTGTATTTTTTCAATTAAAAATCCAAAGTAGATCAGTTAGCTACACTTTCAAAGGAAATGTTTTTCTGCCCCTTGCTCAGCTGGGGTTCCAACTGCACTAGGGACAGCCAAGGGAGGCTCCAGAGCAAATTTTAGAAAAGTGTAGAGACCTAACCATGAGACCACATAATACAGGAAATTTGCTTTTGGGTTAGCCTTGTGGCCTCCAACAGAGATCTCCCTCCATAGAGACTCTGTCTAACGCCCCAACGCTGCTTCTGTGGAGCTTTAGATAGGGCTTCTCCCATTTGTCCTGATCCAAGTTGGACATGTGTCCCCCAAACCCTTGATGTCTCTTTGTTTCAAGTCTTATTTTGTATGTATGCATTGATTTGTGTGTCGGGATGGGGGGCATGCACATGCTACAGCCTATGTATGGAGGTCAGAGAACAAATTGCAGGAGTCAGTTTTCTCCTTGCACGGTGTAGGTCCTGGGGATAGAACTCAAGCTGTCAAGTTTGCAGCAAAGAGTTTACCCACTGAGCCATTTTGCCAGCCCTGTTATATGCCTTTCTATATATGCTTGATATCAAAGGACATGGGCCAGTAGGACAATACCTTTTAAATCTACACCATCTAAGAAAGGATCATTTATAGGCTTTGGGAGTAGTATTAAGGGCAACAAACTTTGTGAGTTGTTCCTGGAGGAGAAGTTAAAAAGGAATAGTTTCTTCATACAAATGACAGTTCATGGTTATAAAAGAGTATATCACAAATATAAACAAATATTTCTATTGCATCTATTTATTATGTGGGAGGGAGGTGCACACGCATGGTGTGTGTGTGTGTGAGTGTGTGTGTGTGTGTGTGTGTGAGTGTGTGTGTGTGTGTGTGTGTGTGTGAGTGTGTGTGTGAGTGTGTGTGTGTGTGTGTGTGTGTGTGTGAGTGTGTGTGTGTGTGTGTGTGTGTGTGAGTGTGTGTGTGTGTGTGTGTGTGTGTGTGTGAGTGTGTGTGTGTGTGTGTGTGTGTGTGTGTGTGTGTGTGTGTGTGAGTGTGTGTGTGTGTGTGTGTGTGTGTGTGTGAGTGTGTGTGTGTGTGTGTGAGTGTGTGTGAGTGTGTGTGTGTGTGTGTGTTGTGTGTGTGTGTGTGAGTGTGTGTGTGTGTGTGTGTGTGTGTGTGTGTGTGTGTGTGTGTGTGTGTGTGTGTGAGTGTGTGTGTGTGTGTGTGTGTGAGTGTGTGTGTGTGTGTGTGTGTGTGTGAGTGTGTGTGTGAGTGTGTGTGTGTGTGTGTGTGTGTGAGTGTGTGTGTGTGAGTGTGTGTGTGTGTGTGTGTGTGTGTGTGTGTGTGTGTGTGTGTGTGTGTGAGTGTGTGTGTGTGTGTGTGTAAGTCAGAAGACAATGTGAGTGAATTGATTTTACCACCATGTGAATCCTGGGGATCAAACTGAGGTCTTCCGGTTGATGGCAGATGCCTTTACCCTCTGGGCTATCTCCTCAGTTCAAACAACAAACATTCCTAGTAAAGGATGAATACAAAGAAGATGTTTACATTCCACCTATGAATCACATGAAGAAGAAATGGCCCTGTGTTGTGTGAGAATGTAGAGATCCTAAAAGAGGACACAAATAGTAGCACTTCTAGATCAAGTTCTGTATCCAAACATGTTTTGAAAAGTTTTACATGATCTGCCCTCACTGGGGAATCATAAGACAAGAATGTCAAAGGTTCTAAGATGTTTAGGTCCTCAGGTAACAATTTGGCTTTCTTGAGACCTAACTACTAGAATAATAAAGAAAAATAATAGATAGGAAGGAATCTGGGGTAAGAAGTATGAATTGGAACCAATGTATATCAACACCAAGCCTGTACCCAGGAAGTTCTCAGAATCTAACATCTGGTCCTCATAGCCCCCTTGAAGTTTCTGGGAATCCTGCTTTCCCTACAAAGTTCCTTCATGTGTGAAGCCTGAAGACATAGCCCTTTGTTTCATCTTCTTCTGGCCTCCCCCAGTGGACTCCAGGCTGGGCAGCCAGGCCTGGGAAATTTGGAAGTTAAGCTATCTCAAGAAAGAGCCCCGTCAGGATGCCTGAACATATGTTCCCATGACAACAAAGATACACATTTGTCGTGTGAACACTATTTTTCCATATAGGAAAGCCATTCGGTGAGGAGAAAGATTGCTCTGACAGAGGCATTTGCCAGCTACAGTCCACGGACCCATGGACCTGTGAGATACCAAGTATTTCTTGGATAAGACACTGTGCTGAGCCCACTGGAGAACTGGAGTGGGGATGTTGCATGCCACCATGGCTTCAGCACAATTTGTGCTCTTAGTGGAGTCCCATGATTTCCTTTAGGTCTGAGTTTCACTTGTTACTAATACATGGCTGAAAATTTGAAACATGCCAGTTGAAACTTCAATGATGTATCATTCAGTTAAGATCTGAACAAGACTCCTATTTATCGTCTAATTCCAAAAATTGTCAAGATGGTTCTAAAATGTGTATAGAAGCAAAAGAGCCTAGAATACCTGAAGCCATCTTGGAAGAGAACAAAGTGGAGACTTTACATTATGTGACTTTTTCAACACTACTGAGCAACAATATCAAGATCAGAATGTAAGGAAGTTGGACAAAAAAGACCCATGGAATAGAACACAAAGCTCAGAAACAGAATCTCACTCATGGAAACAAGTCCATTCCTGTGGTGAACAGAAGGTCTTTTCAATAAATAGTCCCCAAACAACTGTGTATGTACTTGGAAAGAATAGTCCCCAGTTCCTACCTCATACCATGAGTTGACACCCTTTCGGCATGCATGGGGGATTGGTTCCCAGTCTCCAGTAGATCTGAGAATCCTCAGGATATAACACCTGAGGATTTATATCCTCTAGTCCATTATATACAGTGGTGTGGCATTTTCCTGTAACTTAGACACGTATACCTATGTATTTGGAATGATCTCTAGATTATTTACGTAACTAGTACATTGTAAATACTCCCTAAATAGCTACAGTGTTAAAGAAAAGGGCAAGGAAAAGTCTGCAAGTGTTCTGTATGGATGCAAACATCATAAGCTTAACTACATAGTCTCTGAAAAGACTCATGGTGAGCAACGCTCCAGGGATGGGGCAAATATGCCGTGAGGGGGCAGGAGGCTGGGGCAGGTTGTGGCTACATCTCTTACCCTCATGGGGCATGGGTTCAGCACAACATTTGGCAAGGTGGATATTTAAGGTTTGCTCTATAAAGTTTTCTGGAATAGTACTTTCTAATAGTCTCAAAATGAGATTTCTTGAATATGTTAGCATGTTTGTTTATTACTTAGTTTTCTCATGGCTATAACCTAATATCCCAAAAGAAGTGATCAAGGATGGTTTATTTTGGCTCACAGTTCAAGAAGATCGTTCATCATGAAAGGGGCAGGAAGCCCACCTACCACACTGCATTGGCAGTGGCAGTCTGGAAGCAGTGAAGAAGTGGCCCTGGCTATAGGGTCTCAGGTTCCACCTCCAGTGAGGCTCCACCTCCTAAGAATTCCATAACCTCCTTAAAGAGCCTCACGAGCTGACGAACTACTTTACAACACATGAGCCCAAGGGAAAAATTTTAACATGCAAATTGTAATAACATACAACTCATGGGTTGTGGGATATGAGTGATCAAAAATTAATTAACAGTGAGTCATTAAAGTGCAAAATGTGAATCTTCAGGAAAATATTTCACCAAAATATGAAATCCTGTACACTGTATTTCCTGAATGCTCACCACAGACCTCCTTCAGGCTCGGCTCCTTCTGCCCTTGATGTAATCCAGAGTTTATTTAAGTATCTCTGATGGTTGTTACTGTGAAAACATTTCTCAAGGTTAATAGTTCATTCTTTAAACTGGACAAAAATGTAGGCTTCCCAGCATGCACCAGGCATTGTGTTCAATCTCTAGCATTCTCCCTCAGTGCAGTGACCTTATCCCATTAAAAGTGGCCTCTCCCAAACGTCTATTATTTATAAATAAGGGGGCAGGTCCACAACACGACCTCTCAGGTTCTTTTTGGACATAAATGACGAAGGAAATGATGCACCCCAGGCAAAATGTTCAAGGTCCAGAAGAAAACAACCCACACTCTGGTCTGGAACCGTGAGGATGGGGACAACAGTTCTACCCTGACCATGCAGCCAATCTAGGGTGAGCACAATGGAGCATGTGAGGGAAAAAATGGGAGGAAAGGACAGCTCAACCCATCAACAGCCTTGGGGTGCAGTGGGAGAGACCCCAGGCCACACACAGGAGGGACCCCAGGCCACACAGCAGGATAGAATAAACAAGCCTTGCTGAAGAAGCCCAGAGCTGTGAGAGGATTCAGCCGCCATGAGCAGATCCAAGCTCCTACCCAGGATCCCTTACTGTGTGGCTTTGGGTCCCTTAGCCCCAGCTGCAGTGAAACGAGTGGCTTGGCCTCATTAACAGGCGGGTTTTCTTCATTTTAAACAAACCCACCGTCTTATCTTATTAATTACTTTTAAAAACTCCATCCTTTTAACATCTGCTCCTTGCTCTCCTCTTCCCACCACCAGCATCCTTGCTGTTGTATTGTGTGTCTCTTTAGCTAGGATGTGTTCTCACAGAGTGTGTATTGTGCAGTAGCAACATTAGCTCAGGCACATAACTACTGAAGGGACCAGCTTCCCTTTTGGCAGCCATAACGGTTGAACACGTGCTTCTATGACCTTGTTCTAGACACTAGAAAGTCAGATGCCTGTCTCCTGACAAGGAACCAATCAGAAGTTAGCTGTGGCGCTATGCTTTACGACCCTAGGTGTGCTTTACGGACAAGCGCACAGCAATGACGTAGAGAGCATAGCAACCACCCTGGGAGGGCCTATGGGCCGTAACAGCCAGTTGACCAATCAACACAGGGCAAGTCCTCCAAGCCTGGAAGCACACCAATCATGAGCCTGTGTGTACCCCAAGACACTCCCCTTACGCTGTCCTATAAGGTCTCTTGGGAGAACCTAGGAGCAGTCTTTTCTAGCCATCCGCCATGGCGGGTGGGTGAAAGACCCGAGCTAACATGGGGTTAGCTGGTTAAATTACAATAAAGCCTCATGCAATTTGCATCAAGCTTTCGCCTCCACTCTGTGATTGGGGTGGCCGAGGTCCTGGGCTAAGATTCTGGAAGCCTGAGATTTCCGAGGGTCTTACTATTTTATGTATCAGTCTGTTTTCATCGTTTCACTCAGCCCTGTGATTTTGAGTCTGGCTTCAGTCAGTGGTTTACAAACATGGTCTTGTGAAATCCTAGGGTTTCCACTTGTCTTACAAATCTCTAGTAGATGGAAGAAGATGGGTCTGGCAGAGCATCCATCAACACTGCTTTTGTCTTTCATGCCCGCTTGTTCCTGTTAAGGAAGTGGGCTCTGTTCTAGGATCCTTTTCAGCCATTAAAACCTTAGTCTGCTATAGATCAGAGGCAAGCTTCTTCCCATCCCTCTAATAAGCAATATGCATGGAAGCATGGAAACCAAGGACACTTACTCAGTAGCCACAGGTCCAGGGAAGGAGGCACAGGGGCAGATGTGAAGTCACAGTTTATCCTATATGGCGAGAACCATGAGATGGAAGAAACCAAGAACCTCGCCCCTCTATTCTCTGGCCCAGCCCCTCAGATTTGTGATGATGGGGGAGTTTTATTTGGAACCCTTTTCCTTGCTGCTACAGGGAGCTTTTCTGTTGTGGTCAGATCTGTGAGCTTGGAAGAGGTCTCCACCAGGTCAATGCACACAGTTTGGTCAAGGTGGATGTGGCAGTGTATTTGTTCTGGCTTATCTCAGACTTGTCTCCAGTTCATCCTAGGCCTGAGTGGCCAGAGACAATCTAGTCAGTGTGTCCTGGATAAGGGCTGCTTGGTTTGCAGAGGAGCATGGCTTCTCATACCGAGCCAGGATACCTCACCCAGGAAAGACTGGTGTGCAGGCGTGGTGCAGCAAAGGTCGTTTTCGCTCCTTGTTAGACAGGATGTTGTGGTGTTGATACTGTATCCATGTCTGGGACTCTGCTCTTTGCAGGTTAGAAATGGAAACACCAAGAGCCAACTTCTTGTACACAAGATTACTAGACTTCCAGTCTGATAATGTACATGAGGTTAGCTCTGTTGGGGGTTGTCTTAGTTAGGCTTTCTATGGCTGTGAAGAGACACCATGACCATGGCAACTCTTATAAAGGAAAAAAAAAAAACTGGGGGGCTGACTCACAGTTCAGAGGTTTAGTCCATTATCATAGTGACCAGGAAGCACGGTAGCATGCGGCAGACATGGTGCTGGAGACGGAGCTGAGAGTTCTATATCTGTAGTGTGCACCAGGACTTCAGAAGACTCACAGGCCAGAGGCAGAAGAAAAGCAGGAAAAGACTGCCACACTGGGTATATCTCGAGCTTCTGAGACCTCAAAGCCCACCCCTAGTGACACACCTACTCTAAGAAGGCCACACCTCCTAATAGTGCCACTCCCTTTGGGCAAGCATTCAAACACGTGAGTCTATTGGAGTCATTTTATTCAAACCACCACAAGGGCCAACCACTGGTTTTTCAGGACAGTCTCCCGCACAATAAGCACATAAGGAATGAGGACTTTAACAGAAAGTGGCTGGTGCTGGCTGTAGACAAGCTTGTGTATAAGATATATCTCCAAGCTTGGCAAGGACAGGGCTGGCTAGTTTGAAGGTGCAGTATTAGAACATTTGAAAAACAAACCCATAGAGCCAGTGTCTGTGGACTAAGAGACTAAATACCAGCACCTTCCTTCCACCCACTCTCCTTGAGACGTAGATCACTTAAAATTTCCTTATTGGATAATTGGTGATGGATATGGTAAAAAGACATTATATGTATCAGACATTATTTGCTCATTGTTGATGAGCAAATAAATACTTTAAAAGAACTTCCATAGTGGCAACTGTCACATGCTGAAGTTATTTTCATTTCAATTTGCAATAATATACTGTCTTGTTAGAAAAAGTGTTAAAATTTTACAAAAGTAACATTTTTGTTGGTGTTACTTGATCCAGAACCTAGAATTATGAGTTATCTCATTTTTTTTTTTTACCCCAGCCAGCTCTGTGACCCCTGCTACAGAGACAAAGAGATGCCAAGTGGTGGGACTGCTGCACTATGTCCCTGACCTGAGTCATGGTCAGGAGCATCCTGTCTCCAGAGCCTTCCCCAAAGCAGCAGCTGCACTCCTGCCGTGGCTATCTCCTTCAGGGTTAGCAAAGTCCCCCTCCAGGTGTGACTCATCACTTCCCATCGGCCATCTCTCTCTTCTGCCTCTGGTCTGTGAGTCTTCTGAAGTCCTGGTGCACACTACAGCTTCTCTTTCTCTCCCACAACAGACAACTAAGACGAGGTGAGACCGTGTGCCCCTCATCTCAGTTCACATCTTTATGGCCAAAACCTCTCTCATAATGAAGAACATCCATATTAACAAATGAAATGTCTTTTGTCGGCAATCAGATTGGAGAACCATTTAAAAATCTGTTTTACCCAGTGTTAATGAGGGTATAGACATGTTTAATACTCTTTTTATGGAGATGCAACTGATTGCATTCTTTTTTGTTGTTTATTTTATTTTTATTTTTTTAATTTTTAAAAAATATTTATTTATTATATATATAGTGTTCTGCCTGCATGTATCCCTGCAGTCCAGGAGAGGGCACCAGACTACATTATAGATGGTTGGGAGCCACCGTGTGGTTGCTGGGAACTGGACTCAGGACCTCAGGAAGAATGGGCAGTGCTCTTAACCCCTGAGCCATTTCTCCAGCCGGACGTTTATTTTATTGTTATTTTTGAGAATTTCACAAGTGGAATAAGTTTATAACATTTCCACTCACATTCTCCCCCCGACACACACACAGAGATCTTCTCCTGTCTCTTCCTACTCCCTCTCAACTTCATGACCTCTTCTTTAACTATTATTGTTGCGGTTGGGTAGATAGATGATAGATGGATAGACAGACAGACAGACAGACAGACAGACAGACAGGTCCTGCTGAGTCCATTTAGTGATGTTCATATTTCTTTAGAGGTGACAAATTGGAATTGGACAACCTATCAGGGAGTTTGTCCCTGGAGAGATCTGATCCTCTCTCTCTTGGCAGCCATTATCTGACTGAAGCTCTTCTACGGGTGAGGCCTTGTGAGATTCTCCCACATTCAGTTGGATTTTTATTGTGCGGGTTTTATTTAGGTGACCATGTTAACATTTCCTAGATGTAGCTTTTTTTGTCATATGTAGGAGACACTCTCTCCCAGGTGATGTTCTAGTCCTCTGACTTACAGTCCTCTACCATGGCCCCTGAGGGTTAGGCGTAGAGGTTGTGTTGTAGATGTATCAGTCAGGGTTGGAATCCCCACAGTTCCTTATTCTTTGCATTTTGACCAGCTGTGGATTTCTGTGATAGTCTCTATCTGTTGTAAAAAGAAGTTTCTCTGCTAAGGGGTGAGGGCTACGGCCATCTGTGGAGATAAAGATAGTATTTAGAGTACAGCTAGGAATTACACTGACTTGGGACTATGGCAGTGGTAGGTTCTCCTCTGCGGTTCATGACCTCACCAACCATGGCTAATTGACTAGGTTTACTGCACCAGGCATGAATTCCCTCAGAGTTGGCCTTAAATCCAATTAGGTAGCTGTTGGTTACCCCCAAGATGTAAATGCCACTATGGTACCCTTGAGTATGTCTTGCTTTGCTGTTATTGGGATTTATAGGTTTTATGGCTGGGTAGGACTTTAAATTGCTTTTTTCTGTTGGCAGTTTACAAAGCCCTTCACATACTATGAGAGCTAGTTCTAAGAGGAAGGCTTCCAGGTCAATTTCAGCCTGATTCTTCCAAGTCCTATATCCGAAATGTGTGGTGTCTTCAGCAATAGAGACTTACTTTCAAGTTCTGGGAGGCAACAAAGGGCAATAGCATTAGCCTACATTGTTTTGGAAATCTCTTGAACTCACTTGATCAAAAACTCAAAGAGAGTTTTCCTGTGCTCGATACCTGGGCTTCTGTTAAATAGCCTACACCTCTTATGGGGAGCCTTACCACAGAAAGAAATGCTGCGTGACCTCACTCAAATGTAGGAATGGGATGTTATCTTACAGCAAAAGAGAACAGGTGGTTCTTGCCATAGGCTGGTGTGGTTAGTGTGGCAGGGGTGATAGGGACAGTTGGTTAAAGAATATACAACCATAGACTTAACCATCCCACAATGTATAGCTATTTCAAAGTGGTGCTTATGTATATGAAAGTCATATGCTGTTATGTCATTGAAAAATATTAAGTTTTTTAATTTAAAAAGTGAAAGACAGAGAGAATGAATCATGAAGCAATAAAGCAAAAGAACACAAAGGAGAGACAAATAAGGAAGAAAAGAGATGCTAAAAGGAGAGAACAGAAGGGGAGAATAGCACAGTCTTAGCCAAGAGACTAATGTGTTCATAGGCAGTAAATCTCTCCCATAAATGTGATGAGGATGAGTTAGATTAATAGGAATTCAAACATATGGATTATATTTCCCTTCAGAGCCAGATGGAGTTTCTAAAAGAAGTAAGTCAGAGACTAGGGGCAAAAGCAAGTAGGGTTTTTCCAAGCTCATCATTTAAAACAAAGTATTTGCAGTTATAGGCATTTGACAAGCGTTTGAACTCAGCTAATTCCATTTTCTTCTCAGCTCACAGCTGCCTCTTCTCTCTCCATTTCTGACTCTAGGAAGCAGTATAATTTGTGAGAAAATGAAATTGATCGTATTGGAGAAGAAAAATGGAAATGAGTGTGTTATCATGACAAAACTTGTGAATGTTTCAGGCATTCACAGTGATGTTGGCCATCAGGGACAGGCAGTAGGGCACAGGGCTATCTCTTGGGCTGAGCTTTGTACAGAAGCTGGGGACACCTACTTTTAGCCCTGGTGTGCTGAGTTCCTGCAGATCCAATAAGAATATTCTTCCTGAACCAGGAATCCCAACATTTACAGTAGGATAGAAGGTAGATGTAAACCCATTTTCTACCACAATTTGTCTTTCCTTCCCAGTTCTACCAAGCTATGAGCTGGCTGACATCACAAAGCAGCCTGGTCTATGGGGGTATGAGTGACTTCTTGGGCAGTGTTTTTATTGTCAGCGCTGACACTGAACTGATAGAGAAGCTCGGAACCAAAAGAACATGATTCCATTTTCACAGGACCTTCTCTCATAGACTCAAACCTAATGAAATCCTGGGTGCAGACATTGTCTCCAAAAGGCCAAACCATGCTTATTAAGAACTAATCAACTAGATATAAACCTCCCCAATGAAACTTTGATCAGTTAAGTGACATGGCTATGCTATGTCCTGTCACAATGGATGCTACCATTGCTCCAATCAAGCCTCCTCAGTGGATCTACTTACAAGTTAGTGTTCTATCTCTTAGTTCACGTATGCTTTGTTCATAATAGTCTGGACCTTTTCAGAGGCATGAACCAAACCTTGGAGCAATTTACCTAAACTTGGTGAGAACTGGAAGTGCTTGGGAATTCACATCTCCCTGTAGCCAATGACTGATGGGGCCACTGTCTGGAAGCTGTTTGCTCTGAAGTGCAACCTGCAGTCCAGGGACTCTCCAGAGATTGCATCCTTGAGTGGTACCTTCCACTTCTGTTTTCTGTTTTTGTAAGGCAGCATTCTTGATACAACATTTGCTCCTGCATTACTGTCTCAGAGAAAGAATCTGGAGAATGTACCCTGGACACCTGACTCCTCCATGTAAACTGAGAAAACAAGAAAATTCCTGTCAATGCAGTCGTCTGCAGAAAGACTTGACACATGCAAAGCAATTAGACTTATTTCCTGAACAATAGCAAGGGGTAAAAACAGTGCTCTGGCCCAGCATGTCCCTGAATGCCTGTGATGGGTCTGGCACTGGTTAATGAGAAAGTGAATGGCAATGGAAGGGAAGAGTGGCTCTCCCGGGAAGATGAGTCCAAGTGCTATTCAGAGAGTGGCTTTGGGGTCAAGGTAGAATTGCAGTATTGTGAATGCTGGCAGTGACGTTGAAGATGGATGGCATTCTTCCTCTTTTGATCAAGAATTTTTCAGGAGCAGAGTAGGACAAGAGAGGGAGATGGGGAGGGGGAAAAGGGGAAGGAGAGAGGGGGAGGGAAAAGTGGAAGAGGAGTTAGAGAGAGAATGACTAGGGATCTATCCTTTCTTTTTGCCACTGCCTTATTCAACAAGGGAGCAGCCTGCCAGAGCAATTTCCTGTGATTATTTGTGCCCAGAACAGAGTCCCATTTACTTTGATTATCAGCTTTCCTCCAAGGCCTGGCTATTTGGATTTTCTTTTAAAGAGGACATAGCATGTTGCCCAGGGGAAGTGTGTAAAATGTTTTTGCTTCTGAAGAAGTAGTCCCACCTCACTGTCAGTTCCCTGCATCCTGATTGGTTCACTTGTTCATTCCTTTTGCAGTTATAAAGCAAGAACCTTCTCGTTCAAGGCACTGAGCTAATCGTGGGATCCCACAGCTTACCATCTATGGAAAGAGCAGATGCATAGTGTTGCAACTCAGTGTGATGCAGGCAACAACAGAGCTGTTTGGGGATCCTTGGAATGCAGAGTGGAGGACCCTAATGCACCACCCTTTACAGCATGAGAGCTGTTGGAGCCAACTGTTCTTATGTAAACTCACGTGTGAATCGGTGCTCAGGGTCATTCTTTGTATAACCACACCTTTTGCTGCACACTTGGCTTGTTCTGGTCTACTTCATGGTCCCATTGGTTATAGCCAACAGAACAAGTTCCAGGCAGTGCTCCCACATATAAGATAAGTTCCCTTTCATTTTCAACATCACAGTGATCTTGCTTCATTCTACTCCCTAGCTGAGCATTTCTGCAAAGGTTAGTTTCTTGGCATTGTACTAATTTTTTTTGTAACAAGGATTCAACTTTAAATATTGCTACTGTAGGCTTGATTTCTTTGCTATAATCATATTTTTAGGAAAATGAAAAGAAAGCTGTTAAAAGCAGGAAAAAGTATATTTTCTCTCATACAGAAAATCTAGACTTAAATTTGCACGTGTTTGCCTGTGTATATATGTGCGTGAGAGTGTGTACATGTATGTAACTATGTGTGTGCAGTATGTGTGTATAACTATCTGTGTGTGCATGAGTTTGTGTGTACAAGTATGCATCTGTGCTGGATATGAAATAGAACTATGAAAGGGGAGAAAGCGATCTGGGAGAGGACACAGGAATGCATTTGGTATGAAAAGCAGAAGGAGACTATTTGTGGAGTGGAAGGAGACCAACAAGAGGGAGTAGAAGAGGTAGAGGGGAACACTGAGTTGGGGGACAAATAAGAACATATATTTATGAAAATAAATGCCTTAATGAAACCCATTTTGTGCATGCTAGCTTAAAAACCTTGTACGAACAAATAGAGAAATTAAAATGCAGAATAAAAGAAAATTAGAATTAGTCAGAGACACGAGACTCATTTGTTTATTAAGGAAGCTATTACAATTTAAAATGTCACAAATGCTCATTGTCTCACACCACTGCTTAGCAATGGTTTTGAGAAGGTTGGTTGAATAGATCCATTGAATTCAGCAAATAAATGCAGAGTGTAGGGAAGAGTAAAGGCTCTGAGTGGCCATAAACTTTCTCCCTTGTGGACTGTTATGTAGCAGGGCCATCTAGTAAGAGAGAATCCAGAATGAATAACAGTCTAGAGATGGAAAAGAAAATGAATTCCATGATCGATCTCTTCAGTTCAAAGCATTCCTGTGGCATCCACCTGAGTGGTTGGTGACTAGAGTGTCTTGTGAGTGAATGGGGGACCAAAACTGGAGGGGTAGAGCTCTAAATCACCAGCATAGGGTAGCTAATAGTGCAAGATGATGAGGTCATGGTGGGAATCGTAGAGGTGATTCAGTGGGTAAGAATCTACAGAGATGACTCAGTGGGTAAGAATGCATGCTGGGCAAGCATGAGGACCTGAGTTTGGATCCCAATATACATGTAACCCATGTCCCTATAACCTCAGCACTGTCGTGGAGGAGCATGGAGAGGGGAATATTGCTGACTTTGTTGGCTTTCAGCCTGGCTCCAGGTTCTGTGACAGATCCTGCGTCAAAGGACTAAGACAGAGAGTGGCAGAGGAGGACCCCATAGTCTTCCTCTGACCTCTGCTCTCAACTGAACCTCCATGTATGCAACACACACACACACACACACACACACACACACACACACACACACACACACATACACACGCGCGCGCGCGCGCAAGCACACACATACACTTCAAGGGGCAGGCAAAAGCATAGTTACCCACAGACGCAAGAAGGACCATTGGGCTCCCTCAGGAGAAACAGTCAAATGAGTGGAAACAGAATTTTTCAAAGGAGGAGTGTCTTACCTGCTGAGTGTGAACTCCAAAGCCTATTTATTCAAGTCCTAAACCCCAAATGACTGACATCTAGATCTTAAAACTTCCAAGCCCCTGCTACTATAAAAAATAAATTCCTATTTATTTAAGATACACAGTCTGGGCAGTGGCAGCACATGCCTTTAATACCAGCACTTGGATCTCTGTGAGTTCGAGGCTAGCCTGGTCTACAGATACACAATCTGGCATTTCCAAACATTGACCCCAATGGACATATTGCATTAAAGATGCAAAGAAATCCAGCAAGTTGAGGGCTGTGGAGAGTACAGAGGCAACATGTGCCTTCTGTGGGAAGGAATGGAAGCAAGCTGGCCAAGGCGAGGTGTAATTTCACAGTTAGAGCAAGACCAAGTCTCCTGGGAGGCAGATGAGTCAGACAGGAAGGAGACAGAGCATAAAAGGGGTGACCTGAAATGCATGTTATTGCTTAGGATGCCAGCTGTTCAGAGCCCAGGAGGAAGCTGCTGGTAGAAAATGACTAGAAGGAAGTCTTAGGGGAAGGGACGGTTGACTGGAGATAACTGTGTAAGAGCAGGAAACTGGCATTCGTGTCTAAGGACTTAGTTTTTCTTCATAAAGTAGAAGGAAGCCACCTGCTGACAGTAAGAAGCAGGGAGAAGAGTAGACATTGCTTCTAGAATGGTTTCATGGCTTACGTAGACAGCAAGCATTAACTGTCAGCTTGACATAGCCTAGAATCACCAGGAAACACAGTCTCAATTGAGTAATCATGTTTGTTAGGTTGGTCTGTGAGAGACTGTCTTGATTGGCTTAACTGATTCGGGGAGGGGGGGGGTCTGGCCCATTATGGACAGCACTATTTTCCAGGCAGTTGATTCTGGGCTATATAAGGATGTTAACCGTGAACCTATGAACTATTCTGACGGTATGTCAGCAAGCAGCGCTCTTCCATGGTCTCTGTTTCAAGTTCCTGAATACTCTGGAGGGAATGTTACGGGAGAAACCAACTACTTTCTGATTAGATTTAAAGCCTGCTCCACAATATGGCACTCTGGCTTGGTACTGTTAATGGGACCCAAAACCTGGGCTGGATAAGTCATAGGCCCTAGGAGAGAACCTAATTTTGCTCAATGGACTTAGTAATAAACTGCCCTTGAGTTCTTTTCTTTATAGCCATGGTTAGTGCATTTCTCAACCTTCATCAGAAAAGCTTCTTTTTGCAGGAGATGGATTTATACAGAGACTGCCATTGGTCAACAATATTCGAAGAATAAGAAGCTAGAATTCTCAGCTCTAAATAAGATTGCTATGTTAGACCACACCCAACCAGGGTTCAGGGATCATCACTGAAGATGGGGCTGAAAGATGGCAGGAGCCAAAGGTAGTGAATGATTGCAGAAAAACACATTTTTTTCCAGACACGGCAGAGCCACTGCACACAGGAACAGCAGCTGTGACAAGACCTGTGCAAGATCAGGCCATCTCAAATCCTAACTCATGAAGTCCTAGCTATCTGAGAAGCCATTGACAATTGGCAGCTTCTCAGGGAGTTCTTCGGGGATGTGGCCCCTGAGATGCTGTCGTTGCTCAGTAAATGATCCTACGCCCATGCATATACAGGCTAAGTGGACTCAGGGGGTTTTAAAAAAGAATGTGTATGAAGCTGGAAGGGAAAAGTGGTGAAAGATAGGAGACTTAGAGGGGAGGGAATGGTATCTCAAGTTTCTGCCCTAACGTCTCTCAGTGATGGACTGTGACCCGAAAGCATAATCCAAATAAACCTTTTCTTCCTCTAAGTTGCTTTGGTCAAAATATTTTTATCACAGTGAGAGTACAATAGCAATGGGAGATAACATGCCATTTTTTGCTCTTTCCTATTGCGGCCATCGCTGGATCACAGCCGCCGAAATGAAGTTCAATCTCTTCGGTGACTTCTGACCAAAGCAAGAACCACAAACAGCATTTCAATGCATCTTCTCACATCCGGAGAAAGATCATGTCTTCCCCTCTTTCCAAAGAGCTGAGACAGAAGTACAATGTTCAATCTATGCCCACTCGAAAGGATGATGACGTTCAGGTTATCTGAGGGCACTACAAAGGTCAGCAGATTGGCCAAGTGGTCCAGGTGTACAGGAAGAAGTGAGTCATCTATATTGAAGGAGTGCAGCAAGAAAAGGCTAATGGCACTGACCATGTGGGCATCCACCCCAGCAAGGTGGTTATCACCAGGCTAAAGCTGGACGAAGACTGAAAGAAGATCCTGGGAAACAAAGCCAAGTCTTGACAAGTAGGAAAGGAGAAGGGCAAATACAAGGAAGAAATGATTGAGAAGATGCAAGAGTAGGTGTGCCTCATTAAAGACTGTTTAAGTAAAAACAACAACAACAACAAAAAAAACCATGCCATTTCTTCCCCCAACACACTGAAGAGCAAATAACAGGGTTTCCTAATGGAGGCACCAAGGTTCCAGCTAAGTTGAGATCACTTATATTTGTAATGATCTGGGTGTTTCCAGTAACCTTTGACTTTAGAAGCAGAGAGAGAAGTTTTGGCATATTGACCCTAGATGAGCATTTTGCATAAAAGGCGAGGCAGGACAGGTTCTAGAGAGATCATAGGGGTAGATAAGACTCCTATTGAGAGGATCCAAGGAGTGGATGAAAATAACTTTGTTTGTAGAGGATAAACGAGCTTAGTGTAATTGGAGGAAGAGTTGTCTGTTTCTGAACCCCAAGCTTTATAGGGATAAGATGCATGATGGAGAAATGCAAGCCTTGACTCCAACAAAGGCAGTTTGGTTCTAGTTGTTGGAGGCCTAAAGGTGGATTATTAAACTCTCAGACTGTGAAGAAGCAGTGGATGTTCTAACTGTTTCCATTGGTGTGTGGATTTGAAATGCTCTCCCACATGCATATCTCAGAGGATACCCACAACTGCCTGATGGCTTAAGTCATCCAGAGATAATGACCATTAGGTGTGAAACTCACCAGCAGTTAGTGCCCAAGATGAGGAAAAGGGGGTTTAGGGTCCAGGAGACAAATTTGGATAGTTCACAGTTTTGCTGAAACTCCACTGTGATCTCATTCATTCTAGACACTGCTACATGGCATACAGGGATCAGGTCTCCTACCTTAAAAGTTGCCTCTACCACTTACTGTGAGAAAAACAAATTGAGACAGTCTCCCTACTATGTAGCTCCAGCTGTCCTGGAACTTGCTATATAGATCAGGCTAGCCTTGAACTCACCTGCCTCTGACTCCCAAGTGCTGGGATTAAAGGTGTGCACCACCCTGCCCGGCTCTGTAAGCAAACTCTTGACTCTTTCGCATTCTGTTTTCTCATGCGTACAACATGAGCTTGCTTCCAAGTATAAAACTGAGCCTTTATAATTTCCAGCACACTATAAGAATTCTTTTCCCTTACGTCCTTCCCTTGTTATCTAAATATAGCCTGTCTGTGAAGCCTTGAACAGCTACTGAATCTTGTCTTGGCTTACTATGCAAAAACTTCAGTCCTCATCTCTGACCTGGAAGACAGTGTAGTAGGAAGTCTCTGCAGCTGATGCCATCCAACTAAACGATTTCTGCCACTTGTGTTTCCTGCTCACTGGCCTCGCTCAGGGCACAGGGAGATCTGCTTGGGGCTTGGTGAATAATTGTATGCCACAGGATTTAGCTCATACTATAAATAGGGCATATATTTCAGTGGTGGGATTTATAAACTGTGGTGATAGACTGTAATAGGACTGGTCTTACTATAGAATTTGTCTAAAATCCCAAGTGAGTGAGTAAATAAAAATAATCAAGGAACCTGTCTGGCCTATGAAGCATTAATCAGAGTGTTGGAGCCTTGTTTAGCATTTCCCTAGAGGCTGGTCTGGGACTGATATCAGTGGAGAGCCAAGGGTAGGAATGGCATTCTTCAGTAATCAGATTTTCTCAGCCTGGGCAAGTAAAGAATTGGGGGCTTTTCGTGCCACAGAGGCTCCTAGCCCAATGGTCTCCAAAACAGAAATTTTGAAAAACATCATATGTGGCTGAGGTACAGCAAATTCTACTTTAAAAATTAAATCTTGTGGATAGAACACAAAGTCACTCATTGAAGTTCGGGAGTTAGCACCAGGACTCCTAGACCCTTGGATTTCTCCTCTCAATCTGGAGAAACTGAGGGAAGTTATCTTCCTTGTATAGCAATGGAAACTGAAGATGTCTTAATCCATCCCTGCTGCCTCACAAGGTACCTGGGACCAGATAACTATCCAAATAGGGGCTTACTTCTCATAATCCTGAAGGCTGAGAAGACCAAAATCAAGGCACTGGCAGGCTCAGTGTCTCATGAGGGCCAGCTCCTTTTCTTTCTGAATGGATCCTTGTTCCTGCATCCTCCCAGAGATGAGTATTGACAAGACATGGCAAATTAAAGAGACTGGGACAGCTCTCTGCTGTTCCTTTATAAGGATATGAATTCCAATCCTGAGCACAGCTTGGGTCTCAAGCACTTCCTCAAGGCCCACCTTCTGTGTCACTTTGGTGATAGATTTCAACACACACATTCAAATGACAAGAGGAAATTTGGAGAAAGGCTATAGTCCATCTCCACACCATGAGGTACCCACAGATATTTTAATCATATTTGGGCTGTTATTTGAGCCATGACTGGGAGGAAGAATGAACCATTACTTTGTCCAAAGACAGAGGGACCAGAAGGTAGAATACTTTCAGATCACAGATGATGGTAGGACTCTAGACAAACTCCCAAGGGAAATGGGCTAAAGCTGACCACCCTGTTCTTTCTGGACAGGGCTTACAACTAGCCACATGAAAATGGAAGTCTGGATGCTGCTCTTATCCAGATCACAGAGGACTCCATCACCCTGAGAAGTGCATTCCTTTGGACTTAGCTATCGTAAGGCCAAAAAGCCTTCTAAGGGTTGTAACTCACTCAGGACAATTTTGAGAGCTTATTGGCCAGTAGTTTCCTTGTAGAGGAAGCAGAACCCAAGGAGACAAGAGTTTGGATACTGCAGTGGGCTGGGGGCTACCAGTTGATGAAGACATGTGCTGCACAATGCCTGATTTGTCACCACTGCTTCATGGGTGTTGTAATTTGGATAATGGTGGCTTTTCTATTTTTCTTTTTTCCTCATTTTCTATTCTTGGTCTGTTCACATGAAATATTTAACTTGGATCCCTGGTCTAAAATTAAAAGCTCAGGTTAGAACAATGTGCAAAAATGAATCATATGTACTCAAGTGGTTCTTGCTTAGGATGACTAGCCAAAGGAAAAGCACGGTGTATGAGCACAGTTCAAGGTCATCATGAGCTGTTTTGTTTTGTTTATGTCCGGTGGATAATGGCCTTTATTGCCAGTGCAAAGACTATCTTGGTATTACTACCAGTTCTAACTTTTGTATTCTTCTTTGAATTGTATTATGAACCCCAAATCCCAGGCAACACCACTGCTATTCTGTGATTTGAATATTTTTCCCCTCCAAAACTTATGGAATTTAATTGTCGCAGTACTAATTATAACAGCATTATAAGGTGGGACATTTCAAAGATAATTAAGCTGTCAGGGCTCAACCCTCATGGTGACAATACTAGTGTTCTGACAAAACAAGCCAGGCCCTTCTGTCTCCTTGCCCGTGTTTTTCTGCCAAGTGATGGTATAGCAAGAAGACCCTTACCAGATACGGCGTCTTTACCTTGAATTCCTCAGCCTCCCTAAGTGCAAGAAATACATCTGTGAAAATTATAAATCATCTTTATCTTGAGCATCCTAGTTTAACAAGAAAACCTATGAGATACCAACTATACCTGATTTAAAAACCTAATGACTCCTACAAGAATCGGATGTTTCCAGAAAGTCTTCACAGAAAAGCCAGTTGTGATAGCAACAGAAGGAGGGAGGCAGTGGTTGGGAGAACAGTGTCACACTCAATAGATCATCTCTGTTTTCCTTGGTTGTAGAGTGGGTCACTGTGGGGGTCTGTCACAAATTGCACTAGACAGCTGGGGTGGGTTATATTTAGTGGAAAGAGAGGAAGAACTTCCAAAGATAGATTTGTGCCTAAGCTCTGCTGTGCAAGTTCATACTTTGGGGCAGCTGGCAAAAAGGGATGGGGGAATCTAAGCCAGGACAAACAAGCATGCAGGGCCAAAGTCAGGGGGCGGGGAGTGTGCTGAGGTGGCAGTGGGTCCCATCTGAATGGTATCTGATGACCTCCATAGGGTTTGCATTCAGTCCTCATTTCTCTTCCAGTCGTATTTACAACACGAAAAAGCCATTTCTATTTCCTTTCTTATTTTGTCTCTGTATCCTCAATTCCTGACCTCTCCCTCCAGTCTGTGATGGATAATGCAGGGAGCAGTGGGTGGAATTGATATTTGGAACCACCTACATGTGGGTAAAGTAAGCATCCGTTAAGGAGTGTGGCTTTAACATTTGAAAAAGATGTCCATACCCCCAGCTTGGGTATGTTCTCTGGTTAGCATGCAGCCTACAGTTTCCTAATAAGAACAAAGCATTTACATAGAAAGCCTCCATGAACTAGACTATCTGAGACCCAGAGAGACAATGCCAGATTTGAGAACAGTGATGAGCTGAGACCTGGGACCAGCCTTGATTAGCCAGAGATTCACTGGATGAATACCGCACTTTCTGATCAGGTTTTCTTTATCTCCATCTTGTTTCCTCTTGTGTAGAGAGGCCCTGAAACACTCATTCATGAAGTGGACATCATCTGAAGATGGTTGCTAGAGACCTGTTCACCCCAGCAGATGCTCAGGGAATCTGAGATGCTTTCAGACAAGTTTCCATTGTTGTTGTTGTGTATGTGTGTGTTTCATGAATGTGCATGAGTGCATATTTTCACTTGTGTTCATATGTACATATACTTAATAGACTGTATTGTAAACAGTGCTAGGTTCACAGAAAAATTGAATTGGAAGGTACAGAGATTTCCCACATATTCCCTACTCCAGCATATTCATCTCTCTTACACTATCTGAACTCCATACCAGAGAGGTATTATGGCTGTTTTGTTTATGATCTAACAAATAAACCTTGCCTGAAGATCAGAGCATAGAGCTAGCTACACTAGTTAGCCGTAGAGGCCAAGCAGTGGTTGCACACGCCTTGAATCCCAGCACTCGGGAGACAGAGGCAGATGGATCTCTGTTAGTTCAAGGCCACCCTGGGCTCCACAAAGTGATCCAGTCTAAAAGAGAAACAGAGCCAAGCAGTGGTGGCTCACACCTTGAATCCTAGTACTTGGGAGTCACATGCCTTTCATTCCAGCACTAAGGAAGTGGAGACAGGCAGGGATATGGCTGGGCAGAGAGAGGAGTATAAGGCAGAAGGAGACAGGAGCTCATTGCAGTCTGAGCAGTCAGTCTGAGAATGCAGTCTGAGGACAGGTTCCCCCCTTTGGTCTGAGCATTGATAGAGGTAAGAATTCTAGTGGCTGGCTGCTCTGCTTCTCTGATCTTTCAGCATTCACCCGCCGATAGCTGACTCTGAGTTTTTAATTATTAGAAAACAATTAGAATTCGTGCTACAAGATGTATTTGTCATAATTAATGAGCATTTATCAGTGTACTGGCTGGTTTGGTGTCAACTTGACACAAGTGAGAGTCATCAGAGAAGAAGGGGGCTCAGTTGAGGAAATGCCTCCTTCCATGAGATCCAGCTGTAAGGCATTTTCTCAATCATTGATGAGGAAGGGTCTCCCATTGTGGGTGGTGCAATTCCTGGGCCAGTGGTCCTGGGTTCTATAAGAAAGCAGGTTTAATAAGCCAGGGGTGCAAGGCAGTAAGCAGCACTTCTCCATGGCCTCTGCAACAGTTCCTGCCTCCAGGTTCCTGCCCTGTTTGAGTTCTGATCCTGACTTCCTTTGGTGATGAACAGCAATGTGGAAGTGTAAGCCCAATAAACCCTTTCTTCCCCAACTTGCTTTTTTTGGTCATGTTGTTTTCTTGTAGCAATAGAAACCCCAGTGAAGACAAATGGCATACCATAATTGCGCAAGATCCTTGGTTTAAATCAGGGTTGCATACTATTTGAGTTGGGCAGATATAAGGCATGTGCCCTTTACTAGTGTTCATATAGAGTAGCTTTTCTGTCCTAAAAGCTCTTTATGCTTCACCCTGCTTTCTCTCTCATCCCTGGCATCTACTGACCCATTTACTATCTTCGTGATTTTTCCTTTCCAGAAGGCCATGTAGTTAGAAGTACACATTAAGTGGCTATTTTAGGTCCACGTCTTTCATTAAAGTAAATACATTTAAAGTTTTTCCTTTTCATATCTTGGTCATTCAGCTGTATTTAGAAAATAGTCCAAATATACTAATTAAAAGACAGAAATTGTCAGAATAAATAAAAACACAAGATCCAGGTATATGCTGTATACAAGAAACACAATTTAAGTATAAAGACATATACAGATTTATAAGTAAAAGGATGGGCTAACACATACTGCAAAAATTCCAATAAAATGAGATAAGCTTTGTGTTAATTTTACATAGTGAACAGAAAGCTATAAGGAATTAAAGAAGAGTGTAGTGGTTTTAATAAGCATGGCTCCTATAGGTTTATATATTTGAATGCTTGGTCACCAGAGTAGCACTACTTGAGAGGGATTAGGAGGTGTGGCCTTCTTGAAGTAGGTGTGGTCTTGTTGGGGAAAGTATGTGGATGCTGGTGGGCTTTGGGTTTCAAAAACTCAAGGCAGGCCCAGTATATCTCTCTTCCTGCTGCCTATGGATCAGAATGTAGAACTCTCAACTACTCTGGCACCATGTCTTCCTGCATGCTGCCGTGTTTCCTGCCATGATGACAATGAACTAAACCTCCTGTTTTTAATCTTTTTTATGGTTTAAATTAAGCATTTTATATTATCCTATTTTTTCTCTTTTCTTGGAATATCAACTATTCTTCTTTTTAAAAATGTTTTTCAGTGGTTGCCTTAGTATTTCAGTCTAGATTTATAACTAAGCCACATTCTGTACACAAACATTATCGGTATACATAATTGAATATACTATTGTTTTTTTCCATTTTAGTTATTATCTGTTAAATCCGTTAGAATTTTCTTTGCTACGTGAATTATCTTAAAGAATATCTTTAAAAGATATCCAGACACATGAGACAAAAATCCATGTGTACTCTAAGTTTCCTTCAGTGGAGTCCATTCACTTTGCCAGACCAGCAGATACAGGACATGGTACTCTAATAAGTATCTGTGACTTGAACAAAGTCATGAAAGAATGAATGGCAGAGCCCTTGTCATCAAAACTAGGGGAGTAGAAAATAGACATTTATAAGTGTTTGATTGGTGCCAGTTCTGAAACAGTCGTGTTACACACATACCTACATTAGCCCCATCTGCTGAACATTAAGGCATGGTAGGAGGAATATGTTCTTCAAAATCAGATGGAATGCCACTTTCATCAATTTTCTTTTCTTCATAAAATCATGAAAGTTATGCAAGAATGAGATGGAGAAGACATAATCCATAAGACTGCTGAGGTGGTTTGAGTGAAAATGCCGCCCCCCACCCATAGGAGGTGTGTAGGCTTGCTGGAGTAGGTACAGCCTTGTTGGAAGAAGTGAGTCACTCGGGGTGAACTTTGAGATTCCAGAAACTCAAGCCAGGCCTCTTGTCCCTCCCTCTTCCTGTTGTCTTCAGATCTGGATGTCGAACTCTCAATCAATTCTCTAGCATCATGTCTGTCTGTGTGCTGCCATGCTTCCCACCATAATAATAATGGACTTAATCTCTGAACTGTAAGCCACAGTTAATTGTTTTCCTTTTTAAGAGTTGCTGTGGTCATGGCATCTATAGCAGTAGAACCTAAGACAACCCTCTTTCACTTCTGACATCATCGGCAAGTTTGGGGGAGAAATATATGTTACATAATAAGATGTTACAATTAACCTATACTCACTGCACATAGTGCAATGAGTTTCATAAAATGAATACCACTGAATCTAAAGACAAAGATCAACTCCAGTATAGTAACAGTGAGTAAATTCAATATTCAATTCTCACCAATAACAGGTCATTCATGAAAAAATATAAGCAGAGAAACATCTGAGGTAAATAACATTATAGATCAACTCTACCAAAGATGTCATATGCACTCTGCAGAATATACTTTCTTCTCAGCACCCATGAAATTTTCTCTAGACAGATCATACAACAAAACACACAGAAAGTGTTAAACAATACAGGAGAATTGAAATAATTTCTGTTCTGTGGAATCAAACTATAAATCAATAGCAAGAAAAACTATGCAATGTATACAAAGTCATTGAGATTGAACTGCTCACTATTGAAAGATGAACAGCACATTGGAGAGCTTGAGAAAGAAATTAAAAATTCCTGGAACTCAGTGAAAATTAAATGAATTCAACAAAAATGAGAACACTATGTCTACACTATTTTACTTATCTATTGCTGTGATAAGCACTGTGACTCAAGGAAGCTAAGAGGAAAGAATTTATTTCATCTTATAGCGTATAGTCCATCTTGAAGGGAATCCAAGACAGGCTTTCAAAGCAGGAACCTGGAGGCAGGAACTGATGCAAAACCCAGGAGGAATGCTGTTTACTGGCTTGCTCATCTTTTTTTTTTCTATAACCCCATACCACATGCCTAATGACCCACAGTGGACTAGGCTCTGCTCCACCTATATCTATACCTATACCTACCCGTATTTCTATATATCTATAGCATTCATCTCTCTCTCTCTCTCTCTCTCTCTCTCTCTCTCTCTCTCTCTCTCTCTGTGTGTGTGTGTGTGTGTGTGTGTGTGTGTGTGTGTATGTTCAGTTAAAGAAAAAGAGGTCATGAATTTGAGAGAGAGGAATGGACAGTGTCTTAATTAGCATTTCTATTGCTGTAAAGAGACACCATGACCATGGCAATTCTTATAAAAGAAAACATTTAACTGGGTCTGGCTCACAGTTTTAGAGGATTAGTCCATTATCCTCATGGCAGCATGCAGACAGACATGATGCTGGAGAAGGAACTGAGACTTCTACATTTTGATCCACAGTCAACAAAAGCAACTGTGCTCCATACTGAGCATAACATGAGATTGTGAGACCTGACCTGAAAGCCCACTCCCACAGTGACACACTTCCTCCAACAAGGCTATACTCAGT
This sequence comes from Cricetulus griseus, assembly GCF_003668045.3. Classification (NCBI taxonomy): domain Eukaryota; kingdom Metazoa; phylum Chordata; class Mammalia; order Rodentia; family Cricetidae; genus Cricetulus; species Cricetulus griseus. The sequence goes on along the minus strand of NC_048599.1, from coordinate 46,874,959 downwards.
CCAACAAAGCCACACCTCCTAATAGTGCCACTCCCTATGGGGACCATTTTCTCTTAAACCACCACAGAGAGGGTACATGAAAGCATTGGAGGGAGGAATAAAAGCAAGGAGAAAATGATGTAATTATATTTTAATTTAAAAAATCATAAAAACATTAAAAAAGCAACCCATTAAAGTAAAATCCTTAGGAATACAGAGTGAGCATTGTTTAAGGATACACTTAGTAAGTGCTTCTCCCATTTTTCTTAACCAAAGTTCACTTGGATGGATTGATTGACAGTTCCAGGATTGCTTTGCCTAGTTACATGGGCTGTGTACTGTGAAAGACCGAGGTATGTGCATGGCTTCTATGGCTTGTGACTGACTTTGCTTTCTGAATCCTCAGGCAAGCTTTAATAAATCATAAATAACATATCACCATACCATGTCTCATGCTTCCACAGGTATACTTCTTCCTCTGTGTTGATCTTTGTGAAATTAAGGTGTTTTATACCTTAAAAATATGCCTGTTATCTCCCCACCTATAGTCATGGTATACTTTTAAAATGGATGCCTTGTTGGAATCAAGCCAATGTTAGTTAATAGGAAACTTCTCCTTAAAGTATAACCCGGTTTTATATTTTGAAGAGGCTCACTTGAGCAAGCAGACCACAATAGCTTAGTGGGGGAGATCAGCAGATTAAAATGGCTCATTAAAGAAAAATACAACCAACTAAAGATTTCTTGACCAAAATTTCTAACTCTTGGGGAGAAGTCACACTGGTCTGTAGGCTAAATATCAAAGTTCACACAAGAATAAATGCTAGTTTGCATTATGACTGTTTCCCAGAACCAAGGGTTGGAAGTTCATGGAGGTTGAGATGTTTTATTCAGCTAAGTTCCTCAATTTTGAGAGCCATACAGAGACATACAAGGCACAGCAGTGAGAACTCCCCAGCAGAACAGCACCTAGGGCAGGGGATTGGCATGGGGTAAGACAGGAAGGAGACTAGAGTCCCGGAATCCCTACCTTCCTTTTATTGGGCACTACCTCCCAAAGGTAGTTGTCCTGATGACATGGTATGTCCTTTAGCACGTGAGCCTTTGGGACACACTTCCAAGCTACCCAGTAACAGATACCAAATTTGTTGGGAACCCTTCTCCATCTCCCAGTTGGAAGGCATTTCTCTGGTTCTTTCACGCAGTCCTGTTTTCATCTTATTTTATGTTGTTAACTTAGCCGTTATCTCCTCAGTTGTAGATTCTTTGAGAGAAGAAAATATGCCCTTTAACCTCCTGCTCCACCAGTGAATGCTTGTAGAACAAATGTCATGGGTTACATTCCATCTAAATGCCTGCTAACAGGGTCAACCCACCCCACATTTCACGGTCATTCCAGAGGGTAGGACCAGCCTACATTTCATTTCAACATGAGTGAGTGTTTACTGCAGAAGGCTGTAACCCTGGCCTAGTGAGCAACCCCTGTGCCGTCTATGGGATCCCCACGCTTTCTTACATCGGGCCTTCATTTCTTACTAGTAGATTGTTGGTTTCTTAGACTTCTTTTGTTTCTTTCACATTGACGCTTCCCTTCTGGGCCATGGTTTGTCCAGGCTGGATTTAAATGTTGAATAAACGCTCTTGGAATGGTGATTGTTCTTCTTTTCAATCTGAGGACAGTATTAGAAGTTTGAATTAAATGTCAAAACAGTTGTCAGGGGGTTTGCTTAGAGAAGTCTGGAACTCAGTGTCAAGGGAGGAAGATATTTGTGCCTTTCGTCAATTTTTAGAGACAACAAAGCTGTCTGCCTGCCTATAGGAGGCCCCAATGGCAAAGTTTAGCAGCAGTGCAGACCCATCTTAGTCACACCATGTCTGGTTCCCCCCACAGCCTCTTCAGTCTGAGACTTTGCCAGGTCTGTCACAGCCAAGATTACCCAGTCAGACGCTTTGTACTGATCACACTAAAGGTGACAGAGTTGACTCTCTGGAGGTGGCAAAGCCTATGATAAAAGCCGTCTGAGAACAATATACTTTTCCAAATATTTTTGCCTTTTCACACCACCCATTCTGGATACTGTACTCCTCACATTCTCTCCCTTGTGCAGTAGTGTTGATTCCTGTGCAGTGGAATACAAATGCTATCTCAGGCGTACAGTTTACAAGCCCCAGAAGTCAGATCCTGCGCTCATCCTCCTGATCAAGCTCCCACTCTCCTCTCCAACAAAGCGTGAGATCCCAGTAACACAGGACTCAACTCAAGAAAAGCAAGTGAAGTTTTAAGATGATAATAAAAGAACCTTGGGATATTGTTACTTATCAAGCCTAGTGCACACTAATTTTGGGGGGGAAATGGAGATTCCCAGAAAGCATGTCTCTAAGCAAAGGTAGAAATGACCAATTATTTAATGTCATTGACCTTGTGTGAAAGTACACTGGGAGGCTCTTGGAAGCTATGGGGAAAGCTATTAAAGAGTTAAAAGTTAATAAAAATTCTAATAATAATAATAATAATAATAATAATAATAATAATAATAATAATAATAAGCAAGGCAATTATTAACTTGGAGAAAAACAAAAAGTAAAATAATACAACAGTATTATGATGCAGTATTCAACTGTAGACAGTGTTTGTATATGAATTGTGACATGAGTACCTTACCTCAAGTAATAACATAGGGATTGAAGGATGGATGGAGAGCAGAGAGGATGACACCAATATTACTTCAGTTTAGCTTTAATGCGGATTCTTGTATTGTGAGTAAAGCTGGGCATCTTTCCATATTTTAGGAACCATTTCTTTCATAATGAATTGTCTTCACACAAGTTTTTAAAAGATTTATTTTATATTATGTATGTGTATGTGCTTTCATGTATTCACATGTGAGTATAGAGCCATGAAGGCCAGAAGAGGATATCAGACTTCCTGGCGATGGAGTTACAGGTGGCTGTGAGCCACCCGATGTGGGTGCTGGAAACATAACCCACGCCTGCTGGAAGGTCACCAAGTGCTCTTAACTTGTGAGCCATCTCTCCAGCCTCCTTTGTGATTGATTTTTTATTGGCTGAAATTTCCTTTCTTGATTTTCCACAACAGGAAGACTAAACATTCTAGGAGTTGCAGTTTGTAAATACCTTTTCAATTGTCTTTTGACTTTTTATGCGGTGTTTTGGCTATGTGGTAGCTTTGTATTATTAACCCAGCATCACTTGTCAAAATTTTATCTTACCATTCTAAAGTTTCATACTATTTTAAGAAATTCTTCCCAATCCTGTAATTCTCCATCTATTTACTTTATTTCTTTATGGTCTCTTGCTTTACAGTTGTTTTGATTTTGAGTGCCTGGCACAAGGTCTGACTCCAGTCTTATCTGTCTCCAAACTATTCCTAGCATACCTTCAGAACAAGTACACACTTGAGGTTCTAAGGGATTGGGCATCAAGTTCCCACACCATCTGTTGTTTCCAGGCTGTCCCTTGTATTCTGTAAGTAAACCCTCTCAGCAATAAACTACCACACATTATTCTGGTTGCTATACTTCAAATTGCTGGATGAGTAAGACCTTCCTTTAAAAAGCTTGTGGCTATTTCCCTGCATTTATGTTTCCAAGTGAACATTAGAACTAGCTTGTCTAGCTTCATGGAAAGAAATCCTGTTAGCTGTATTTTTATTACAATCATTAAGTTTGTAAGTTAATTTGGGGAGAATAATTAACTGGATATTGAATATTCCTACATAGACATGGCATGCTGTTTTTAAGAAGTTAAAGTCCGGTCAAGATCACAATGGGGAAGCCCACAGAGACAGCTGTCCTGAGCTTGTGGGAGCTCACAGACTCTGGACAGACAGCTAGGGAGCTGGCATGGGACTGACCTAGGCCCTTGGCATCTGGGTGACAGTTGTGTAGGTGGTCTTTTGTGGGGCCCCTAGTTGTGGGACCAAGGTCTCTCCCTGATGCATGAGCTGGCTCTCTGGATCTTACTCCCAATGGTGGGATGCCTTGCTCAGCCTTGACTTGATATGCCATGCTTTGTTGATTTCCATGGAAGCCTTACCCCATCTGAATGGAGACAGAGAAAGAGGGGATGGGAGGGGTAAGGGGGAGGTGGGGGAGAGAACTGGAGGAGAGGAGGGAGGGAAACTGTAGTTGGTATGTTAAATGAATAAAAAAATGGTGGAAAAAAGTTAAAGTCATCCCAGCACCTAACACTTGAGTGCCTATGTACCTATGCACCAAGCATGACCATTTTGACAGTTCTGAGGATTGAATTTAGGGCTTCATGCATGTGAGAAGGCAAGAGCTCTATCACTGACCCAAATTATAAATGTAGGTAATATAAAGAAGAATAAGCAGAAACACATAAGCTAGCTGTGACCGTGTATTTCTGTAACCCTACCACTCAGGAAGCTGGGACAGGAGGAGCGAAAGGTTGAGCCCATCTTGGGCAACTTAGTGAAAGCCTGGACTGAGGAAGGAATTTATGGCCCAGCATGCACCAGTATGTAAGAGGTCCTGGGCTTGTTCTTCTGTAGAGCACGGCAAATGAAAACGGAACAGAAGCACAATGGCAAGAGATTTTTACCCAAGGATCTTGGTCCAAGATAGATCAAGTGTACAAAAAGTAACTGAGCATGTAAATAAATAAGTAAAGTAGTTGTAGATGGGACTCTATAATAAAAACATTGAGTGCATGACCATTGATGGCAACAGAGGTCTTATTAGTCACTGTAAAAGTGTAGCAAAGCCAAGAAGCAGAAATATAAGACAATATTCTTCAGCCATACTGCAGTAAGTCTAGAAATGAATAACATTAGAAAAAACTGAACGTGAAAAAAGCTTCATTTTTAATCTCTTGCTATTCAAGCTACATCTCAGCAGCCCCTTCTGTATCTCTTGTGAGCAGAAACCTAAGTGGCCTGGATCTACCAAGTTGCCTGCCACCTACATTTTACAAGATACCCAGTCTGTCCTGCAAGCTATCAGCACTCTGTCACTTCTCTTCCTAGCAGGCAGCCCACTCTCTGGTGGGAGCTAGGCTTCAGCCATTCCCTCTTCCAGCATGCTTAGAGTCCATAGATTCGGTTGTCTGAGAGCCAAAGGGATGAGCACAAGTGTCTGACTTTAATATATCTTCACTCTTTCCAGAAGTGTTATGCTACCACTTGCCTCTAACAAAAACCTGGGAGGCAGAAATTGGCAGATCAGACAAGTTAATTCAAGTTAAAGATTGAGGAAATATAGATAGACCTTCAGTTTCTAAATCACTGTTTTAGGGGAATTAAAATTTTCAGGCTCATGGGATTTGATGAATGGAAAACCTTCACCTACTTCCATTCTGCCCAGAGTTCTTTGTATTCAGGTACACTCTTCATTGTGTCTTCCATTTAACATTATACTAAAAATGAAGGCACGAGCCAATCCTGCTGAACCAAAAGATGGGACTTCAGGTATACATGGGAGGTGGGGAGAGGTGTTAAATTATTATTCTTTGTGTATAACACAGATTTACCTCGAAACACTAGGAAAACTAATGAAAAATTTGTATAAATAGTGATCTCAACAAATATTAGGGCTATCAATACTATTCTGTATAAACATAAAACTTTCATGTAGCATAGAAGCAATGAGCAATGAATTGAAAGATACAATGTGGTTTTTCCTGCCCATCTCCATAATTTGTGACTCCCCACAGAATTTCAAAACCACTCTCTCTACATGGGTTCCACAACTGCCACATTTGGCTGAGTCTACTGTGTCGCCTTTCCCAAGCTCCATTCTGGACTTTCTGAGTACTCTTAGATTTCGTGTTGCCTGCCTGCCTGAGCCCCTCCTCCCAGGTCACATCCATCTCCCAGGAACTTGGCCTTATGGTGTGGCTGCAGGGTTCCCTAATTCTTCCTCACTGCCATTTTAGCCATCCCTCTTAGACCATCTCTATTTTTTGTGACTCCCCAATGACTGCAAAATTTCTCTCTACCAGCCAGCCACACTTGGCTGGGATCCAGGTGGGTTACCATGTTTTCTTTCCCCTCCTCCACACTTGTCTCTCCAAAGAACTCTTATGCTGACTGATCACCTCAGCCTCTCCTCCTAGCCCATTTCCATCTCTTTGGACTCACTATCCATGACCAGAGCCAGGTACCACTAGTTCTGCCTCTGCCACCCTTCATGGAGCTCGCCCCTAAGTCCTGCTTAAGTCAGTACTCTTCCTCCTCCTGCTAGCATACCAGCTACCCTGCTCATTTACATCAATCTGGCCTGTTGGAATCGGAGCGACTCCAAGACTGAAAACCAAGCATCAGTCTTCAGGCACACAACCTGTCAGATTGGTACAACAGCAATCAAAGAACAGAACACCCACCCAACAAAGGTGAGATAAACTATTTACATCAAGAAACACCACAAATATCATAACTCCAGATGTCTAGATCCAGTGCAAAAACACAAACATAACCAACCAAGACAATAAGCCTGCTCTATTGCAACCCTATTACAACAGGCCATGAGAAATGCAATATTTATAACAGTCAGAAATTGGAAACAACCTAGATGTCCATTAACTAATGAATGGATCATGAAAATATGGTACATTTATACAGTAGAACCTTATTCCACTGTTAAGAAAAATGAAAACTGCAGGTAAATGGATGGAGATAGAAACAGTCATCTGGACAGAGGTAGTAAGCTTATCCCCAAAATATTGATTGTTTTATATGTGGATGTTGACTTTTAAACTTTACATGTGTATGTTTCATTTAGAGTAACCACAGAGGTTATGAACAACACAGAAAATCTCCTTTGTATTTCATAACTAAAAGCAGGCAGGGTCAAATCATCAATGAGAGTTGAAATCTGTGATTGTCACATGGCATAGACTAGGAAGGATTTATTTTGGCTCACACTTTAAGAGAATGAAGTCCACCTTGGTGGGAGGAAATGACAGCTGGATAGCTGTCAGGCTGTGAGCAATAACAGGCTAGCGTCTGGCAGAAGAAGAAGAAGTGCCACTTTAATGTAGTCCTCAAAATCATGCCCCTTACGCTTGCCTTAGAGTCTAATAAATGGACTTTTGCTGCTCTCAGAGGATATCAGCTTTTCTGCCCACTAAAGGATGTTTCGGTGACACTTCAGGCTCTTGTCACTCTCATTGCTGGTGCCTTGTGACATGGTGTCATTGCACTAGCTTATGCTTTGCTTCACCTTTCTGACATTTGTCACACAAATGCGGTGATAATAAGTATTTTATGAGCCAATTGCTACTTGAGTTTTGGAGAAATTTCAAAACAGATCTTTCAGCAGAATAACAAATATTTTCTTCTTAAGTCAGTAAGGTTCTGGGCAAAAAAGAACCATAAGCAGCAGTCATGCCACAGCCTGAGTGCTATCCTGTCTGGAAATTTCCTTTGCTAAACAAACTAGTTCATTGTTTTCAAATTCAGCCTCTCTCAAATTCCCAGAACATAGGCAGAAAGCAACCAATTTTTTTGCAAACATGTAACATGAATGGCTCCTAGCCAGTTAACAATAGTGTCTTTGCTCTCCTCATTAGCTGAGTCCCCTCAACTGTCCACATTTCTTTTGTTATTCTGATATCATCAAATCCCAGCAGAATGCCAATTAAGCTTTGCCTATGGCACTGTTGTGGAATGCTGTCCCTGGAACAGAACAATCATTACCATCTTCAGAGCAACGGCAAACACTCATAAACTATCCCAAAGTTTGGGCCTGTTGACATTCCCTCACAGAAGACAGAAGTGAGGAAGGTCATCAGCTCCTCACCTTATTTCTCAGCCAAACATCCCTCCTGCAGCCCCTCCCCACTACCAGCTATATGTCAGTCTGTCCTAATCACACCTGGCCCTTGGTCTCAGGAGGTACCAGAGTATACAGAGTATGGAAAGTCAAGTATGACATGTGGGAAATCATGACTTCATTTATGTAGTTATGGGAAATACACCCATGCTGGGTGAGAGGTTTTAGTTTTGTGTGTGTGTGTGTGTGTGTGTGTGTGTGTGTGTGTGTGTGTGTGTGTGTGTCTGTGTATGTCTGTGTGTCTGTGTGTGTGTGTGTGTGTCTGTGTGTGTGTGTGTGTGTGTGTCTGTGTGTGTCTGTGTGTGTCTGTGTGTCTGTTCTAGGGTCACCCATGCTCCTGTCAAGTGGTATTTCACCCATTCTTTGTAAGTGATCCAAGTAAACTCCTCAGTTTCCCAAGATGTTCTTTGGCAGAATCACACATGTACCTGCTGCTGGTGTCCCATCTGGATTAAACAGACTTTTTGTTTTTACATCTCCCTAGGACAAGCTCACTCAGTAAACATTCTAGGAGTTCTCTAACCCACAACTCTGAATGCTTGTTTTCAGTGGCTTCGATAAGCACCATGAACAAAAGCAATGTGTATGTGTGTGTGTGTGGTGGGGGGAGTCGGGGGAGTTTCATCTTATGGTATACAATCCATCATGAAGGGAAGCCAAGGCAGGCATTCAAGGCAGTGAGCTCTGAGCATTAATGGCCTTTCTTAACCCCAGTGCCAAAATGCTTCTACAGCCCTGCCCCCAAGTAACATGGTAAGATCCATCACGCCAGTACACACTCTCTGGTACCAATATCTGTCTTAGTTTAACTTCACTGTTGCTGTGATAAAGACCATTTGATAAATCAGCTTGGGGTAGAAAGGTTTTATTTAATCTCACACTTCCACGTCATAGTCCTCCTTTAATGGAAGTCCTCCTTTGCCGGGCAGGAACTGAAGCAGGAACTGAAATAGAGACTATGGAGGATGCTCCTTACTGGCTTGTTTTTGTATGTAGCCCAGTATCACTTCCTCAAGGGTGGCACTGCCAAAAAGCAAAGAGAGATGAAAGCTGCGCTCCATTTCATTCACTTCCTCCTTTATATTTGGTTCAGCTCATGGGATGAGGCTCCCTCGTGAAGTGGTGCTCCCCACATTCAAGGTGAGTCTTCCCATCTCAGCCAAAACTCTCTGGAAATATCCCCACAGACACACCCAGAAGTATGTTTCTTAGATGATACTAAGTTCATTAAAGTTGAAGATGAAAAATAACCACCACGGGCAATATAATATTTGGCAGTAGCTGTGCATAGAATTGTGTACTAGCTGCCCAATTATCCACCTTGTTATGAGCTCCTACCTGATTTTATATGATGGGTGACATGGCACCAGCAGTCAAAGATCACATAGATGATATCTGAGAGTGGGGACTTTTTTCACCTCTGTAATTGTGTTGTCAACTTGACAAAAGTCTAGAATCGCCTGAGAGATGAGCCTCAAAGAATCTGTGAATAAATATCTTGATTGTGTTAACTGAATGGGAAGGCCTGCCCATTATGGGTGGTACCATTCCCTACTGAGATCCTGGACAGCCTCAAAGGGAGAAAGTGTGCTAAAAGCATACATCCATGCATTCATTGCTCTCTGGTCCTGACGACAGATGTGATGTGACCAGTTCTTGCTACTGTGACTTCCCTGCTATGACGACCTGGAACTGTGAAATAAAGCCCTCCCTGTTAAGTTGCTTTAGTCAGGTCATCTTATCATACTGATGGGGAAAGCACCAGAGACAACCTTTCATGAGTCCAGGAACTTCACACACTCTGGGCATTTTAATGTTAGGGTTTACTTTCCTTCCCCTGCTGGGTTCAGAGCTCTTAAATTGAATTCCATACTGTCTTAGGCTCAGCCCAGTGTCAGAGATTTGGCTCTGACATGGAGTAGGAAACAAAGGTGCCCTTGCTCTTGGTGCTGGTTTTTTTTTACATAATAAGACCAGTGCAATAATCCAAGTTTCTGCTCCATAAAGCATTGACCTTCTGACTAAGGAGATCAGCAAAATGAAAAGAAGAAAAGAGTTGAGAATAGAAGATGATTAGTAACTACAATGTGGAGTGGTAAAAGCTAGCTCTATTTGCCTATAAAACTCACATGTAGTTATGTCTGATTGATCTTTAGTTAATATAATTAAAAACCCAATTCTAGAACTGTCCTCCATGGTAACCTAAGTAGTAAGATCTCCTTTTGGCAACCAGAATAGATATAACCAGTGGCATAATTAAAATTAAATGCCAGTTAAGGGCCTTGGAGAGCCTTAAAATAACATCTGACTCTTCATCAAAAATGTACACACAGGTATAACATGGCAGGAAGCAGGCAGGGATATTTAAGCCTCTATCCTATTCTTGGCTGTGCCCCAAACTTACTTGGGACTGTGTGCCAGGCACTTAACTCTTCAGGTTCTGTTCTATGGTATCATCTCTGAAAATGTGGGAAGGACTTCTCCTGCTTGCTCCATCAGTATTGCAAGGCTCAGACAACACCCGCAGAAATATGTTGAAGCAAAGTGGTATGTTTAATAACACAAAGAATTATAATTACTAATGCTGATTACTCATAATGTTGGGGATGGGGGCATTTTTAAAAATGCTACTGGGATGTCACTGTCAGGGTATGTAGAGTACTTGGAATCACATGAATTCTAGCATGGCTCAATGTGTCAATATTTTATCTAGGGATAAAATGAAGTAACACAGTGACAGGCTAAACAAGAAAAATGGTTGGTTTGGTTGCCACAATTTTGTAGCTTTGGTTACAATGGGAGACTAAGGAGGAGAATGACAGGAGGTTTTTTGAGACAAGAGAAAGAAGAAAGAAGGCAGAAAGAGACGGGCTATTGTTAGCCACTTGGAAGGCTTATCAGGAGCCCTTAGGGAGGACACTGAAGAAGCAGGAGGTTGGTCCATTTTTAAGTGGAGACAAGCAATAGAATAACCAAAGGTGGACTTTGTCCATCTTCAGTGGACATAAACATAAATCATGGGCCTGACCATCTAGGATCATGACCCCTTTTAGAATCTTATAAAAACCAGAGGACAGTCATTTCCAGGGAGAGGTTTATCAGCAGGGAAAGTCTGTACAACTACACCAGGAAACCTAGGTTTTAAAACACTGTACAAGTTCTCTCTGTGTTTTTCCTTCTATGTCTCTCTGTCTCTCTGTCTCTCACACACAACAGACTCTGAAGACCTCCTATGGAAGGCCTCACCCTCCCTGGGGAGCAGAAAGGGTATGGGATAGGTAGGGTGTTAGTGGGGGGGGGCAGGGGAGGAGTGGAGGAAGAGGGACCTGGGATTGACATGTAAAATAATCTTTCTAATTAAAATTAAAAATTAAAAAAATGTAATAGAAACTAAAAACAGTCAATGGAAAACAAGAAACAAAAAAAAGTTTAAGACAAAAGAGCAGAGCAAGGAACAATGCCTTTAATTCCAACATAGGCAATATAGGTAACTGAGGCAGGGGGATGACAAGCTGTAACAAGTTTGGTGCTAGCAAAGACTTTGGAGTGGTAAGGAGAGAGAAAGGGGAGGGGAGAGAATCAATTGAAGATGAGTATTACTCCCTTGTACCCCAGAATGACCTCAAGGAAAAGACAGAGAAGAATCCCAGATAATTTAGAATAGCACATGTACATGCACACACACCAAGACACGCATGTACATACATGCACAGATGCACACACATGCATATACACACACATGAGCACACATATTCACTTGCACATGCTCATGTATGTACACATGAATGTACACACACATACACACATACACACGCATCATTTTGATCTTCAAAAGTAGTCAAGAAGGGTCAGGTGACTAAGCGAAAATTTTGTTTCATAATTTAAAAAATGAATTAAGGTCCACATGACTTTGCATGTCACTAAGCCTTTTTTTTTAATCCTTAAAATAAGGAGACTTCACCAAAAAATAAAATCATTGTCCACCAGCAAAAAGGACAGAGAGGCAGATTTTCTCCCAATAAACCTCATCTTTACACCACTAATGTACCAACTCCTGAAGGAACTTCAAAGCCCAGCCTTGCCTCCTATGCTGGCTAGTTTTAGGTCCACTTGACACAAGTGAGAGTTATCTGAAAGGGGGAACCTCAACTGAGAAAATGCTTCCATAATATCTGGCTGTAGGACATTTCTTAATTAATGATTGATAGGGAGTACCAAGTTCATTGTGGGTGGTGCCATCCCTGAGATGTGGTCCTGGTTCTATAAGAAAGCAAACTGAGCAAGCCATGAGGAGCAAGTCAGCAAACAGCACTCCTCCATGGCCTCTGCCTGAAGTCTCCAGGTTCCTGTCCTGTGTGAGTTCCTGCCCTCACTGCTTTAGATGATGAACTATTATAGGGAACTGTGAGTTTAATAAGCCCTTTCTTCCCCAAGTTGCTTTGCTCACAGAGTTTCATCACAACAATAGAAACCATAACTAAGACTCATTTTTTATCCCCCCCCCAAATCTAATAAAATACATCCTTCCATCTGCATATCTCCTGGACCCGTCTTGAAACTGGAGAGTACTGGGGTGCACTGCTCCCAAGAATTCACTGAAACCAGCTCCCTGCAGAGTTGGATTCTATTACAAGGCTCTCTGTTAAGAGACACTGGGTAGACGTGTGGCCTGCAGCTCATTTTCCTTATTCATATTTTTTATGCTAGACAGAGTATCTGGCAATGACTTAGACAACACATTACTGTCAAAGCTGTCTTGCAAAAGGTTGACACATTCTCAGTGTCAGTATAAACCTTACCCTGTCATGACAGCTGGAAATTCTCTTATTGGTACAAAGTGTGTATGGATGTGTGTAAATATATGCCTGGGGTGATTTCTGATGATGGTGAGGCACTCATTCACATGAAGGAATAGGCTAGAGAAGAGAAATAGTTACATGGTCCATGTAGAGACAGTTTCCCTGCTCAACTATGTTACAATGCACTGACCTTCAGGGTGCAGTATCTGTTCCAAATGTTTCCCACTAACTTTGTCTCACTTTCTCCTTTACACAAACTTGTGTGGCCAAGAGTCCCATGTTAGACTGTGATAGCTCAGAAATATGCACACAGCAGATACAGTACATTGTTCTCAACAGTCAACAGTCCACTTCTTCTCGGGTGCACTGGTAGACAATGCCTCCAGGCTTCCCTTGCCGATTTGTTTGGCAACGTGACTAAATCCAGCTAATGGAAGGTGTGTTTCTTAATTGACATTGCTATGGTTCTTTTTTTTATTTTTTACATATTTGAATTACAAACAAGATTGAATTACATGACAATCCCAGTTCTCTTCTCCCTCCCTTCCTCCCCTACCATCCCCCAACTAAAATCCTACCTATCATATGTCCTTTCTTCTAATGTATACCTGACTCAACCTTTCTGCTTCCTCATGACCTCTGCATCCTTCCTTTTCTTCCCTTCTCACTCTCGTAGACATTGCTATGGTTCTTAAATAACATTGCTATGTGTCACCTCCAGACCTGTCTATCAAAACCTCTCACATGTGATCCTCTTCTGACTGAGCTGTGTCCTCACATGGCAAAAAGTGGGAAATGCTCTCTAGTAAGCACTAATCCCATTCAGAAACATATCATCCCCATGATCCAGTCACCCACCCAGAGCTCGAGTGCCACCTTCTAATATCATCACAGGGAGGATTGGGTTTCAACATAAGAATTCTGAGAGGGACACAGTCTACAATACTACTCTCATTCCCAATTTATAATGAAGAATCTCCACCCAGGCAAGTTATGCTCAATGTTGTAGTTTTGGCCACATCACACTGAAATATCTGGTCAGTTCAATGATAGGGAAACTAAAATTGTCATTTTCATCAACATGGGCATGGTACAGCAAAAAAATCTCTGAAATTAGCAATGGTCCAGGTAGCCCCCCTCTCCAGACCCATGCAATACCAGACAGTCCGGGTGGTTGGCCAGATTTTGCACAAAAGTCACTGCATTCATTTGCTGTCAGAAATTTGGTATCATAGTTCAGGGTGCAGGCTGTACTCAGAACCCCCAAGCCAATGGTCAGTTAATGCTCCAAATACTCAGTGTGCTAGGAGTAAGTGGACTCAAATTAAATTTCACTTCTGACTCCTGCTTGTGCCTGAGAGAAATGATTGCTCTCTTCGAATGAATGCTTCAAATACACGATCTGGGACAAATCTAGTTTGCAGGCAAATGGGAAGTAGAGATGTACTGCATTTCAACTCCTTTTTGGCATGCAGAAGGACATTTGCCCCTGTCCTGTGTCCCTGTGGCAGACCTATAAAGAGATTCAAGTGAATAATATGTCTTCGGGCTGATTTCATTTCCATAATTACTGTTGGATAAGAAATGGGTTCTTTTAGCTGAGTAACTTGTCCAAATAATAATTAAAGTTGACATCAAGTTGTCAAGTAGAAACAGAGCCTGATATAAAAAGGCAGATTCCTCAGAGAGATCTACCAGCAGGGAAAACTCACTGGGTCTATGATATTCAGTGGCAGTGATCACTTCACTGAGAAGTGTGCAGAGCTGACACAGAACTATGTGACCATGCAGACAGGACAGCATGCTCTTTGTAGAGGCTGGCTCACACACCATCATATGCAACAAGACAACTATGTTTCTTTTCCACACGTAAGTCCTTGGCACAGACAGTCAGATGAAGCTCTAGCAGGGCCTTGAAAAGTCAACAGTCTTTCTTTTGCCTTATTTCCAAGTTTTAGACCATTTCTCAAAAGATTGTAATGAATTATTAATTCATATTAACTCATATAATATCATATTGAGTTATGATATAAACTATGCTAAGTGACAATTAACCACCTTCCAATCTCACACTCTAAAGAAGTAAGTTCTTGTTGAAGCTGTAAAACCAAAGCTGGTATTCTCCCTAACTAGAATCCCAGCCTCAAGCCAGAGCCAGCTCAAGGGGAATGGTTGTCTCCAACAAGCAATCCTTGCAGAAAGTCCCTGTCTCAAACCTCCCAGTCTCAGCCTTAATCGGTATTGTGTAAGGCCTGTGAAAATGACACCAACCACTTTACACGAGAAGCCTCCCTTTCTCTCATCCCTTTCTCCTCTCCTTTTCTTATTTCTTATTCCCTCAACTCCCCTTTCCTAACTCAACTTTCCATACTTTCAACTCTATATTCCCTGGGGCCTGCAATTATGTATGTTTTAATCCTTGGGTAGTGAAGAATTCACTCTTTAGGCCAGAATTTAAAACAAACAAACAAACAAACAAACCAGTATATTGAGAATACCTAAAAAGAAAGACAAGTAGAAAGTTACTCGTCTAGTAGCCATGACCAAAGTCAATAGGGAATACAGCCCAGATTGGCTTGTATACATATTTGGGAGGTTAGCATGAGCTGCTGTATGCATAATTACCAGGTGTGCAATCTCTGCTGTGCAAATAGGGGCCATGAAAATCAATGTTATGTAACAGTAGTTGATCAAGGTTCTACATGGGGCTACATCTCTGTGTTCAGCATCCCAAGGCTCCAGGTCGGAAGGCTGCTATGCTCACCACCACACTCTAATGTCACATCAGTGCTCCAGTTAGGCCATGCTTGTGAAGATTCCTAGTGGGACCAGCTGCATTTTCTGGTCACTTGTCAATGGTCTTCCCTCCACAAGGATCTTGAAGGTTGTCCTTCTTGTGGTCCTGGAGATGGAAGGCTGTACTATGACAACACCCAACCTGAGCTTAACGCTGTCCCACTGTCATTGATACTCTAGGTTTTTTGCAATTCCTTGAGCTTGTCAACCCTTTCTGCTGTATGATGTGTTATGGAGTGAACTTGCTGCCTGATCCTGCCTGTCTGCACAGTTCCCCATCAACTACTAAGTCTCAGTCACATGGCTCCCTCTAGAAAAGCCTTTTGACAGCACATAGCCATGTTGGTCTTTTCATGCATCCTCTCTTTCACTGCTGGTTCAGCTTGGGAGTACAACCTTACCCATGGAGTTACACTCCATCTCTGTCTGTTAGTAGACCAATTTGGCCACTAGGATTGATATTCTGAATACTGAGATCCAGTACCTGCTTTGGTCCTTTTCAGTCACTCCACTGTATTTCAAAGCACACTCCCTCATTAACTAAGGAATGTTGGGAATGATCTTTTGACAAATTGCTGTGGACAGCCTAAAACACCTGTTTCAGAGGGGAATGTATTCTCTCAGTCAGTCAGTCATCATCATCATCATCATTCAGGCATCAGTGGTGACGAGGAGGGCCACAAGAGCCCTAGCAAGGCCAGCAAGTGCAAGGATTTGTAGAAAGCACATGAGGTGGAGCAGCATAGACTCTTCCTCCCCCCACCCCCGCCCAACCCTCTATAGATCATTTCACCCACAATATTGCCATCTTTCCAACTGTTCTGAGGTGCAAGCTAAGTTTATGGTTAATGTGTTAACAAAGTTGCTGTCTAATAGCAGAAGGTAACGATGAGAACAAGCTCACTCTAGATCTTTGGATCCACACATAAAAACTGGTATGGGCACAGGTAAGTCACACTGAACAAAGTAAGCAGTAAAAACTGACCACACAAGAAGTTCTTGGGACAATCTTACATGAGATGTTCCCTTTGAGTTTTCACCCAATTGACTGCTTCTCTGCAGGGCACATTAAACCCTCACGGATCCCTACAGATAGCACCCAGAATTGGTACTATCTTTTCCGTTCTCAGTGCCCATGCTTTGTTTTCCAAGTGTTTCCTCTACCAATGCGCCAAATGAAGCTGGCTCCCATTTGCCTCTTCTGAGGCACAAATGGCCAAACTGAACTGGCAAACGAGAACCACTTCACTAATTCAGTTTGTCTCAGAAGAGGCAAAGTGGGAGTCAAGTTCTTGCTCCACCCTGGAGGGAGCTAGTAATTGGTGTCTGTAGAAATCGAGATAGGGAAGGAGAGAATGGGGCAAGGGTTGGTAGGGTTCAGAGAGGGGAGGATGAGCTGAGAAAGAATATGTGTTTGACCGGGGTTACATTTTGTTTGTTGTTAGGTTGTTTTGTTTTAAAGAATCTGGGAATGTCACCAAGAATTCTATTACTTTTCCCCCCTAAAAGGGCACCTTAACCCTAGTTCTCACTGCCTAGGACAGTGACATTAATGGTAGCATTTGCTTTCCAGTTCACTCCATGTTTTATCCTCTGCTGAGCACAAGGGCCACATTCCATTTTATGTTCACAGATCTATGTGAATTTGTTTCCCCTGCTTTGTTGTTGTTGTTCCTCTGTGTATAGGGAAAGTAGCCAAAATCACCACTTTTCTCCAAGATAGGCAGGTATGTTTGGCCAATTAAAATGAAGTGGGTAGGGATGCCATAGCCTTGAGGCAGGCAGAGGTAACTGGAGTCATGGAGAAGGGTGAGCTTCTGGGGATCGTGGATGAATGTTCTGAGAACTGAAGAATGCAGGACTGACTGCCAGGCCAGACTGAAGCCAAAGTCATGCCAAGGGAGCTGAGTGGAGGCAAAGCTGAGTCAGAGGACCCTAAGAAGGAAAAGACAGCCACAGTGACATTGCTCCAGCAACCAGATGAGGCCAAAGTGACAGCTGGCCAGAGTTCGGAAGAAGAGGACAGAACCCCCAGGTAGAGGCTCCAAGCAGAAAGGACTTCAGAGCCAATCCAAATATAGAAGCTGGTTGCTGGAGCAATGTCACTGTGACTGTCAACAACACTTGGCACTGAGCACAGGTTCCAAAGTCAAAGTTAACTCAAACTCAATTTCTGCTGGTGACAATATTGAGGTTATGGGAGCAGAATGACAGCTGAGTTCAGAGGGAAGAGTAGGGTTCTCTGAGACTAGATCCAGTCTTTAGAATGTGCCAGAGTCCCCCTGAAGATCTGATTAGGGGACTAACATGTCATCTTTGAGTGTGCCAGCTCAGCAGCGTTCAACTAATGCCTCTGCATCTTGCAGCTTAGGTGCCATGGCCAGGAAGACTCAAATCTCAGGACAGCTTTTCTGAGGCCCCACTGTCACTCACATCTATCTCCTCCCAATGCCTTCTTTTTTTTTTTGAGTTGGTAGAATTAGGCCAAATGGAAAAGTCTGTGTTAAAATTAACATGCTACCCAAAGATGTCATCTAGTGGGGACTGGTTCTAAGATGCCAAAGTCTGTAGGTACATAAGTCACCTATAGTATGTAAATGTAATGAGCATTCTCCATATTCTTGAAATCATCAGCTTACTTATAGCATGTAATACAGTATAAATAGATGCTCTCTGTTCTGTATTGATTAGGGTATAACAGCAAGGGAAAACCATACATATTTAGTTGACACTGCCAGCAAATATCCAACACGAAGGTAGTGTTTACTGTAAAGAATAGTAGAATTTCTATAAAAACACAGAAATGGGCAATCCATAACTTTATGAAGAGCCACAAAGGATCCTAAACAACATAAGCAATTTTGAAAAAGAAGAACAAAGCAAGAGAAACTATAATTCTTGATTTAACTATGTCACAAAGCAATAGAAACCAAAACAGTATAGTTTGGATCTAAAAGGAGACATAAACTAATGGGTCAGTATTAAAATTCCAGAAAGGATATTCTATTTAATAAATGTTGCTAGGCACACTGAATATCCAATTTATAAGAATAAATGAATAAAATTAGATCATCATTTTATACCATGTATAAAAATTAACCCCAAGTGGACTAAAGGCTTAAATGGAAAAGTCTATAAAATTCTTACCAGAAAATATAGAAGCAAAACTCCTTGAAATTGGAGGATGGGTGCTGGGGTCCAGCCTTGGCTTGGATTCAGGTCCTGAGGCAAGTAAGAGTCATCTGACCACCACGTGGATTCCACGTGGTCTGGAATAGCTCAGGACATCTTTATTTATGCTTAAACAGAGTTTTTTTGTTTGTTTGTTTTTTTCTTACCAGGGTTACATGAATAGCTTTATTACTGGCTTCTATTGTTGACTTTAAGAAATAGATCACAATTTAAGGAATACATTGAGATCATTATGAAAAATCCCCATTGTTCCCCTTTATGCTTCCCTAAATACACCTTCCTTATTCTAGACATAGAGTTCAACATTTTTGCAGACTTAACTAAATATCGAGCCAGAAACATCCTGCTCTTGCAGCACTGATGTCAGCTGGCACCTACTTACAGTTACGGAGTTAAAAAATAACAGAGATGGGTACAATGCTTTAAGGACAACAATATTCAAACCCAGACAATTCTTTCATGTCTGCAAGATATGCTTTTATATAGTTCCATTTTGTACGAGAGGGTCCCATGCCTCAATCTCTCTGTAAAAGGCAGACTTTGACAAACCACTCTTTTCCCATCTCGCTATACCATACTTCTTCCACCAATATAAACTCCTATTTATAGTAAAGATGGATCTATCCATCCCACATTTTGCAATGTATTTTTCCCCATTGGACCATACCAGATCCTACCAATGATACGATGCTTGGTGTCCAGGGAACTTACTCTCCACAGCTGACACTATGTGTATTCCTGAGGCCTTTTCCCTAGTCTGTGTGTGCATGTCTTTCTCTCCAGTTCTGTGGGACATGGTTAATGTTCCAAGCATTGTTTTCTCATATGTACCTAACAGTCTCTATAGCATCAGAAAAGTCCCCAGGACGAGCAATTCCAGATAAGAAATTTGAGAAGCATTAGTCCCCTGTTCAATTTTGGGGAAAAAAATATTTGAGAAAGAGCAGAATTTCTGGGTAAAATTAAAGCTGTTGCGTGTGTGACTGACAAAGTAAAACTAAAAACCACCTAAAGAATCACCAATATGAGAGAGAAAAGAGCCAGCAAGCTGCATGAATTTTGTAAACTCCTATGCTGTCCTGTGGACTACTGGTCCTTACCAAGTGAGAGTCCACTTCCACAGGTCCCTTGCCCCAAGGAAACCCACTGGTCAGGTAGTCATATGCTGATCTGACACTAGGCTGCAGGGCTCCCAACAGATAAGTATATCATGCATAGCTATAATCCCAGCACTTGAGAAGCTAAACCAGGAAGATTACAAGTTTGGAGTCAGCATGAACTATGTACTGAGATCCTGTCTCCTGAAATAAAAAAAAAACAGTGATTCTAATAATACAGTTTTAGTATGACTAAAAAGCTCTACATAGCCAAGCAAATGATAGGCAAAATGTAACCGTGGAATGGATGAAACTGTTTGTAAATGAGGTATCCAACATGAATTAGTTTCCAAAAATCAAGATATCTTGATTTCCAGATGCCATGAACACTTACAGGTCCCACCAACTCCACCAGAAAATTCTTCAACCTGATAAATATGCATCAAGGTAGCAGGATACAAAATCACTTCACAGAACTGAGTATAACCTTCCTGAATACCAATATCAAACTGCTGAGAAAGACATTGGGCTGGGGGTAGAAATCCCATTCAAAATCCCTTCAAACAACAATAAAATAAAATACCTAGGAATGAAGCCATCCATGGATGTAAAAGGCTCAGCAATGAAAATTTTACGGCACTAAAAAAGAAATCTAAGAAGCTCGGAGACCTTTTATACTCATGCGTTGGCAGAGTCAATATTATAACAATGGCTTATATTACCAAAAGTCACATATAAACTCAGTCCAGTCTCCATCAAAACTGCAAATATATTCTTCACAGAAATAGAATAAAACAGTCCTAAAGTGTGGAGGAAAAATGAATCTTATAGGAATGTAAACTGGTTACATTCTGAGAGTCAATGTGTAGCTGTCCTTAAACACTACAGCCTTAAACACGAAACCAGAGTATGACCCAGCTGTATCATGCTTGGGTATATATTCAACCGGCCCAGGTCATTATACACAGAGCTATTTCCATGTCCATGTTTATTACTGTACTATTCATAAGACCTAAGAGATGGAGCCAGTCTAAGTGCTTATCGACAGATAAATGAATAAAGAAAATGTATACACAATGGAATTTTACATAACTGTGAAGAAAAATGAAATCATGGCATTTCAGGAAAATGAATAGAACTGGAGATCATTATGTTATAATAAATAAGTCAGACCTACGAAGACCAATAATAAGTTTTCTCTTGTATGCAGGGGTGTGTGTGTCTGTGTCTGTGTGTGTGTGTGTGTGTGCGTGCGTGCGTGCGTGCGTGCGTGCGTGCGTGCGTGCGTGCGTGCGTGTGTGTGTGTGTGTGTGTGTGTGTGTATGTGTGTGACAAAAGTGAACAGGAGCTGTAAAAGATGGCAATGCAAAAATCAAAAATCAAGGCATTTTGTATATACATAGGTTAGAACAGAAGATAGAGAGATCTCGGTTGCTGTTTTGGATGCTGTCTATGGCATTCTTAGCTCTTGGTTTGCTGGAAGCTGGGAGTCCATTTTCTATCCCAAAGGGATTTACCTAGTCTAAATGTCATGCTTCATAAACACGGCAGTCTAGGACTTTACAGGTAACTAGGCCCTAAATGGTCAGTTCACGGCAGGAGGGACAAGAGACCCCTGTGTAAAATGGTTCACACGTTAACCAATCCTCACTCTCACACGCAGAGAGCGACTCCTGTCACATTAAGTAAGTCATGTATACTCCTTGCCCCACCTCTGTCACATGCACAAGTTTAAGCAGGCTCTCTAAACCTCCTAAGGGATCTTAAAAGAAAATACTTTGCTTTGTCTCAGGGTCTGGCTACATTAATAATAGACCCATTGTCTGAAGGCTTAGCTGACTCAGCACCTCTCTCTTGTACCTGTCATCTCTAGACATGAAATGTCACACCTGGTATTGAAACACAGGATTGAGAGATAGCATTGAGACCTGTCACAATGTGGAGGGTTTCCTTACTTTCACCACTGTGCCCTCTACAGCCATTACTGTTACCAGGACTCTTATCTTCCATCACTACCAGGCCTTTTGCCTAGAAGGCTACCATGGTCTTGCCCTTCATCACCATCCACGGCTTTCACAGTTTTCCAGGACTGGGATTTTGTTCAACATTGAACCTTTGATTTCATTTGGTGAGTCTCCCACCAAGACCCCTTGCAGGCTTTCCCCAGACCACCTGAGCCCTGCAATGGAAACATGGCCTCCACTGTGGCCTGACTTCATTCCCCCAAGGGACCACGAAAGAAAAAGGTGTGCAATTCCTTCTCTCCCTGATCTGGTGGGCTCACCATACTCTCTGAGGACTGCTACTCTATCATGCTCACCAAAACACTTCTCCTTGGTTGTCTTCTTCACAACCTTAAAATTCTTTATCTTGAGAACGATATTAACTGTAAAATTGAAGGCTTTTCCGAATGGATCACTGGCTTCCAGCCTACCCTCCTTAAGCCCTACCCAGACTCTCTCAATCCTCTTCCAGAATCTTCTTTCCAGGTTCCTCCAGCTGGCTCCACTTAAACCTGCATTCTCTTTCCCTTCATCGCTGACCAAGGCTTCTAGTTACTCTAAACTCTAAATTCCTGTGCTTTCTTTCTTCTGACACCTGAGAAACACAAGCTTCCCCCCCCACCCCCCGATTCTACTTCCCACACCCTGCTTGCCACCCATGTGTCCCTGGTTTTCCAAAGACCAGCTCTCTCAGGTTTCTATGGGCCTTCCTGCTACCAGCCACTCTGACCAGCATCACTGGAGCTGAGGGTATTGTCAAGCCTTTCTCCCTCTCTGACCTTTCCCAGCCTGAAAGGTGTCTTGGATCCTTTCCTGTTGATCCTAAACTGTACACAGAAAAATTCCAACACATCTTACATCCCCAACAATCTGACTTTCTAGGATGTTTATGCTGTCATCTTCTTTTCTGCCATGCCAAAAGGAAATGTGTGTGTGTGTGTGTGTGTGTGTGTGTGTGTGTGTGTGTGTGTGTGGTGGATGTGTGGATGTGTGAATGAGCGTGTGTGTGATGTTTATGTGTGTTATGTGGATGTGTGTGTCAATGAGCCTATGTGTGTGCTTGAGCATGCACACAAGCATATGTGTGGTGTGTATGTATATGTGTGGTGTGCATGTGTGGTGTGTGTGTGTGTGTGTGTGTGTGTGTGTGTGTGTATGTGAATGTGAATGTGTGGTGTGTGTGTGTGATGTGTATGTTTATGATGTATATTGTGTAGTATGTATGTATGTGGGTATGAGCATGTGAACGTGTGTGTGTGTGTGTGTGTGTGTGTGTGTGTGTGTGTGTGTGTGTGAATGTGTGGTGTGTGTATGTATTATGATGTGTACTGTGTAGTACTGTGGGTATGAGCGTGTGTGTGTGTGTGTGTGTGTGTGTGTGTGTGTGTGTGTGTGTGTGTGTATTACATGGGCTTCGCTTTTGCAGACTCTTCAGACTCAGGATTCCCAACCCCATAAATCTGTAGAAATGCAGTGGTCCCCTAAGTGAAATTGTTAGGTCAGCTCTCCTAATCTGGCACATTTGTACCATTTTCTAACCTAACTTATGGAATACATGAAAGTGGCATCCCCATGATAGGGTCCAAGAACCCACCCAAAGTGCTGATGAAAGCCAGGCAGGCTTTGTAAATTGCCCTACAGAGACTCTCAAATATAACCAAGTCAGGTCCTAACTCTGAGGTGGGGAGACTGTACTTATTTTTCTTTGAAAAAATAGTTTTTATGTAATATATTTTGATCATGTTCTGCTCTCCCCAACTCTTCCCAGAACCTTCCCACCTCCCTATACATCCAATTTGACTTTCTTTTCCTCTTTGTCTCTCTTTCAGAGATTAAAAACAAAAAATGAGAAACATACACACAACCCCCCACAAAAATTAAAACCAAAATGAATAAACAGAAGACCAACAAAACAAAAACTTGCCAAAACAAAGAAAAATGAAACAAAGGTCACAAAAGACTCCATTAGAGAAAACTGACTTCTCCCTTTACTAGCAGTTGTCAATTGCAGATAGTTCCTTGGTTAGGGGTGAGACTGCGTCCATTTCTCCTCCTTAGTACAGGCACCCCATCTATCTTGAACCTGTGCAGGACTCGTGTAGAGGTCATACTTTCTGTGAGTTCATATTGCATCAGTCATGTTGTGTCTAGAATACATTGTTTGCTTGAACTCATTCATCACTTCTGGCTCTTTCAATCTTTCTGCCTCTTCTTCCACATAGATCCCTAAGCCTGGGGGGTGAGGGGTTTAATGAAAACATCCCATTTAGGACTGAGTGATCCAAAATCTCTCATTCTCTGCACACTGTCCAGTTGTGGGCTTCTGCGTTAACTCGTATCCACTGGAAGAAGAAGCTTCTCTGATGTGGGTTGATTGAGGCACGGGTTTATGGATATAGCAATATGTCATTAAGAGTCATTTTACTGCTATGTTCCTTTAACAGAATAATAACAGTAAGTTTTCCCTTTGGCCTTTGACCTGTCTCATCTCAGGTTCGTGGTCACTTTAGCAGGGTCAGATATTGGATTCATGTCATGGAGTGGGCCTTAAATCCAATTTGAAAATAGTTAGTTGCTCCCATAATATTTGTGTCACCATTGCATCAGTGTGTCTTTCAGGCATGTTTCTATTGTAGGTCATAGAATTCATATCTAGGTGATACTGGTGATTACTTTTCCAGTAGCATGCAGGGTACCTTCCAGTACCGTGAACACTAGTCCATAGGCTTGAAGCTTCTAGTGAGGCATCAGCTCAACTCTGTGTTCAATGGCATAAGTCAGTGTTGTCTTCACCAATAGGACCTTACCATTGGGTAATTAATCACTTTGGAAATAGCCTGTGATGTATGAGGGGTTCCATAGGCCCCTTTAACTAATGACTCAAAAAGACGTAGCCCATTCCTGACACTGAAGGTTTTCATTGGTAGCATAAGATATCTAACTGGGACATTGTCTCTCCTATTATCTGGTGACTCAATTTAGATTCATTTTACATGTATATATATATTTTAGGAAACTTCTACAGTAGTAGGTTTCCATATAGTTTCTCAAATGGTCACTAGTGTTAGTTGTCCCTCCCCATAGTCCCTCTTTTATCCTTCTCTCCTTTCCCCCTCTCTATTTAATTTACCTATTCCTCCAATTTCCCCTTTGTCTCTTCATAACACTATACTCTATTTCCCCTTTCTCGGGGATCCTCTCCTTCCCCCTACTCCTTTACTAAGTACTTAACCATTGTAGCTAGTTGGCTTATAAGCACACATTTGAAAGTTTAAGAGCTAAAATACACATCTAAGAGAAAAATACAATATTTGTGTTTTGGGAACTGGGTTAGCCCACTCCTTGCTCCATCCATTTACCTGCAAATTTCATTGTTCTCAGCAGCTGAATAATATTCTATTATGTAAGTGTGCCATCTTTTCATTATCTATTCATCAGTTGATGGACATCTAGTCTGTTACCAATATCTGGCTATTATAAATAGAGCAGCAGTGAACATGGATGTACATCTGTAGTAGGATGTAGAGTCCTTTCGGTATTTTCCTATCTTAGTCAGGTTTTTCTATTGTTGTGGAAAAAACCCTGATCATAGAAACTCTTATAAAGGAAAGCATTTAATTGGGGCTGACTTACAGTTTCAGAGGTTTAGCCCATTATCATCATGGTGAGAATCATGGCAGCTTGCAGGCAGACATGGTGCTGGAGAAAGATCTAGGAGTTCTACATATTGATCTGCAGACAACAGAAAGTGAACTGTGTGCCACACTGGATGTAGCTTGAGCATAGAAGACTTCAAAGCCCACTCCCAAAGTGACACACTTCCTCCAACAAGGCCAGACCTACTCCAATAAAGCCATACCTCCTGATGGTGCCACTTCCTATGGTGACCATTTTCTTTCAAACCACCACAATGCTCAAGAGAAGTATAGCCAGATCTTGAGGTAGATCTATTCAAGCTTCCTGAGGAACATCATACTGATTTCCATAGTGGCTGTATAAGGGGCTGCACTCCCACCAGCAATAAGCAATTCTCTTTTTCCCATATTCTTGCCAGCATGAGCTGTCATTTGTTTTATTGATCTTGGCCATTCTGACTGCAATAAGTATTAATGTCATAATCCTAAAACAACTAAGAAAACCTTTTTAATTTTGAAAACAATAGACAGCATTCCTGCCCAACATTTCTTTGTTTTCATTTCTCTGTTTTCTGTTACGGATAGCCAACGTCTAAATCTAACTGTGCATGGGGCCACCAGAGGTACCTGAGAACTATAGGTATAGCCAGCTTCCTGAGTGCTCCCTGTTTCAGGATTTCTCAGCTCCTCTAAGTTAGTCAGGCATTCTGTCTCCCCTCTGTCCCCCT
Organism: Cricetulus griseus; assembly: GCF_003668045.3. Classification (NCBI taxonomy): domain Eukaryota; kingdom Metazoa; phylum Chordata; class Mammalia; order Rodentia; family Cricetidae; genus Cricetulus; species Cricetulus griseus. The sequence goes on along the minus strand of NC_048599.1, from coordinate 46,848,916 downwards.
CAGCACACTATATAAGATGTTCAGGTGCTTGGTGACTTTTAACAGTAAGTTCTCCTTAGAATTGGGATGTCAGAAAAGAAGATGATGGCTCTGAACAAAGCATGAAGCCTGGTCCTGAATGGGTAGAGGGGAGCTACTGCTTATACATCCCAGCCGCACCCCCACCATATGTGGAAATAGCTCCCAAAGGTCCCATCTTTTTCATTCTGGTTCAAATGAACATCCTGCTTATAATTATCAAGAGAAAATAAACTGTCTTTTTAAAAATTTCCTAAGGGGGAAACATTGTTCTTTATTTTTTTCTATGTAAAATGACTGTTTCTGTTGATATTTCATATCCTATCATGGGGCATGGGCAGCCGTGTTTTCTGGTTCAACGTTCCTCAAAGCCTGATGCACCTAAGAGTCACTGGAGACTTTTGAGAAAGTGCAGGTTCTGATTCCACGGGCCTGGTGTGAGGCTGGAAACTGTATTTCTCAGCAATAATCAAGCTGACTCAAAGTTCAGAGAACGTGGTGAACAGCTGTGTCTCACAGCTATGAGATGGTAGAGACAGGATCACTGTCCTAGGGGGGACTTCTTTTGTACCCAGGTAGTGCTGTGTTTAGTTCCTTGGGTGCCAATTGAAGGCAGGGTTTAAATGAGCCCACAAGACCCAAGATAATTGATTAACAGGTATTTATTAGAGAAGCACACAATTAATAGTAAATAACAGCTGTGGTCTTTCTGCTCTTGGAGATGCATTCTCCAGAGTTCTGGAGTTCCCACTAGCACCCAATTATACGGGGTCACATCTGCACACCTGAAGCCATGCCCCTAGGATGCAGCCACCACTACAAGTCCACTGGCAAAACAAGATGCCACTACAGTGGATGTCAGAAGCACAAGGTAAAGACTCCATCCTTCACATGACTTTCTTGATTCCCCTAAACTTAAGGAAACTCGCAGGTCACTTGCATTTTAGATTGGCTTTAAATTTGGGAGCTCTTAAGATCCCTCATGAATATATATCATGACAGTAATTCACAGAAGCAGGATGTGACTGGGCTTGTGAACAAAGGTCAGCATTGTGGAGAACTGCTCTCTGAGCCTAGCAGCCATTACCACCTTAGTCAGAGCATTTGTGAGTAGTTGCAAGAGATCTTCAGGATCCTCACCCAAGATTTGAGCCTATCCCTCCTGTATCTCCCTCCCAGCTATGTGTCAATCTGCCTTGGCTATACTTGGTGATCTCAGGAGGTGCCAGTTGTTAGAGGTTAGTTAAAGGGAGAATCCTACCTAGGCAGCCATAGAGAAGTCATCATCTCTTTGGTGATTCAGCTGTTTGGGGGTCACTCACACACTCCTGTAAGAAAGCCCAATAAACTCATTGTTTCACTAACCTAGACTTGGGTGGAATTGTTAGCTTGTAATCATCAGTACCCTATCCAAGGAAAGCGTGTACAACAGAAACAGACAAAGAGACTCACAAAGCAGTCAGGAGAGAATGCCAAGATGCGCACTCCCTGTAGATCAGGATGTATCACTCCCCTATTATAGTTATTGATTTAAAAGATTGTTTCTTCACTATACCTTTACAAGAAAGGGATAAGGAAAATTTTGCCTTAACGGTGCTTAATTACAATAATTCTCAGCCAGTCAAGAGATATCAATGGAAGGTCTTGCCACAGGGAATATTAAACATCCCCACCCTGTGCCAACATTTTGTGCAAAAATAATTGAAAATAATTCTTAAACAGTTTCCACAATCTATAATTTACCACTATATGGTTGGTATATTGTTAGCTGAGTCTAAGGCAGAGATGTTAGAAAAAATGTTTGAGGAAGTAAAGAAAGTTTTATCTCGCTGGGGATTACAAATTGCCCCCCAAAAATACAAAGAGGGGATTCCATCAATTATTTAGAATATAAAATAGGTCTACAGAAAATTAGACCACAAAAAGTACATATCAGGAGGGATCAATATCAGATTCTTAGTGATCTCCAGAAAATTGCTAGGAGAGATTTCCCAGCTACAGACTATTATTGGAGTAGAAAGTCATGATCTAAAAAAATTTGAAAAAGACCATAAAAGGGGACAAGGACTTAAATAGCCCAAGAATATTATCAGCAGAAGCTGAAAAATAATTAGAATGAGTAGAAAAAAGAATACTAGAGATACATGTGGACCATGTGGATCCAAAGCTAGACTATATTCTGGTTACATTACCATCTAGGGAATACCCTTCAGGGATTTTGATGCAGAGGGAAGATATCATATTATAATGGATAGTTCTACCACATAAACAGAATAAAAATTAAAAACATATATAAAAGAGATTTCTGATTTGATTTTAAAAGGAAAATTAAGACTTTGTCAGCCGACATGGATGGACCCAGCAGAAATGATAGTACCTTTAACTAATGAGGAAATTTCCTCCTTATGGAAAGATAATGAATATTGGCAAAGAGCCTACAGTACCTTTTTGGGAATGATTAGCAACAATTATCCCAAAAATGAGAGAATAAAATTCATAAAGAAAAACATTTGGATCCTTCCATGCATTATAAGGAAAACACCAATCTCTGGACTCCCTACATTCTACACTGATGCAAACAAATCAGGTAAGGCAGGAAATAAATCAGGAAATATAAGTAAAGTAGTTCAAAGCCCTTGTAACTCTGTACAAAAGGCAGAATTGTATGCCGTTCTCATGGTACTTACGGATTTTACAGAACCCCTCAATATAGTTACTGACTTTCAATATGCAGAGAGAGTTGTCTTACACATTGAAACTGCTGAATTATTCCTGATGATACAGAATTAACTTCATTGTTTATACAATTACAAGAAATAATCAGGAATAGGACTCATCCTATATATATAACACACATCAGATCCCATAGATCTGCCAGGTCCTCTAGAATAAGGCAATGATGAAATTGATTGTTTATTAATAGGAAGTGTGCAGGAGGCCTCAGAATTTCATTTAAAAAAAAAAACACCATGTGAATAGCAAAGGTTTTAAAAAAGGATTTTTCTATCACTTGGCAACAAGCTAAGGAAATAGAAAAAAAAAGTCCTACTTGTTCTTTCTATAACCAAATTCCTTTACCAGCAGGTAGTAACCCTAAAGGTATACACAGAAAAGAAATTTGGCAAATGGATGTGTTTCGCTTTGCAGAATTTGGAAAATTAAAATATGTGCACCATATAGACACATTTTCAGGATTTCAGTGGGTAGCTGCTCTGAGCTCTGAAAGGGCTGATTATGTTAGAGGCAATGGCTATTATAGATATACCTGCACAAATAAAATCTGACAATGCTCCAGCATATGTCTCCAGTAAATTGAGACAGTTTTCTAAATATTATAACATAAAGCATGTTACTGGTATACCACACAATCCTACAGGACAAGCAGTTGTTGAGAGATTTAATCTCACTTTAAAAGAAATGCTCTATCAACAGGCAGGGGGAACCAAGACCCTCAAAAATAGATTACATAATGCTTTACTGACATTAAATTTTCTCAGTGCTAATGAGAAAGGATAAACAGCTGCAGAAAGACACTGGACAATAGAAAAAACTTCTGAACTAAATCAACCAGTGTACTTCAAGGATGTATTGACCTCAGTATGGAAACCAGGGTATGTGTTATGTTGTGGTAGGGGTTTTGCCTTTGTTTCTACAGAAGAAGAAAAGATTTGGATACCATCAAGGTTGATCAAGATCCAGTTTGAACAAGAGAAACCTCTTGATGAAAAATGATAGGTCATCCACCAAGGTATATCCCATGAATCGTATGGAGACCTCACAAAGGTAGAGGAAATGTTCTCTGTTCTTGTCATTATAGGAAAACAGAAAACACCCATCTTCAATAAGCTAAAAGAATTGGATGTGTAGATGCCTAAAGAAGAAAGGGTAGTTATTCAAAAAGACCCACCAAACAAAGAAGAATCTGACATATGGTATCAATATCTAAATTTAGTGAAGTCGTTCTATACAAAAATCAATTTCTCATTACTTCCTAGCACTCTGGTAGACCCAATTCATGTAAAACCAATCTTGGCTTTGGAGTTGGATTGGCTTTCCTTCTCTAAATTCAAGCATGTTGTTAAAATAAAATTAAGAGTTTCTGTCTTATATCAAGAAGCCAATTAGTGTAAGACAAAAGAAAACAAAATCTAGGATCTACCATTTGTTTAAACTCTGTTATCTCTCTAAAATCCTAATTTCCCTCATACTTATTTTTATTCTTATTGTTACCTTTCCCAGTATGCATACCTATACAATTTGAACTTTCTGTATTGATATTAATGTTTAATTCTTCCACAATGAATAATAACATTTCCTAACAGCAATCATTGAAGTCTCTGGAAAGAAGATGGGGCTCCACTTCATCAATTCCACTTGATTCAACTTGTTGTCTCTGAACTAGTAAACACCACTCTAAGACCAGTTTAAGACTATATTGCTCTAGAAAAGTCCAGCATCCAAAACAGCTGAGATGATGCAGCCTTACAGACTACAACAGCCAGGATTTGGGCAGGTTTCTGGGTCTTCTTAGGATCCCCATGACAGGAAAGCAGTTTGGAGAGAATGATGCCCAAATTAGTTAATGATCACAACCAATCTCTCTTTAAAGGAAAGAAGGGGATTAGTATATAGAAATAAATACTTTGTATTGGAATGGATTTTCATTTATTGATACAAATTTAGGGTCAATTTTGTGATACATATGTTTCTCCTCTTGTTTAGGAATTATGTTTATATAGCTCATTTAAAATGTAATATACAATTAAGTACAGATTATAGATAGTTCTCTATAATAGTCAAAACGTGTAGTTAGGTTAGTTAGGTTTTCTAGATGTATAGAGATATATTTCAAATGGATAGGCATTCTGCAAACCTTTCAAAGACCTTCAGAATATGGCTTTTAAAATGGTGTAGGGTTTTACATGACAGTGAAACACAACTGCTCCTGGAACACCAATTACATCAGAGAGGAAGATGGGTATCAAAGAAACTTGTTATGTAGTTTGCCTCTGACATGGCAAGACTAGCCATTTGGGCAAGAAACTTCTCTTGTCTAGGCTGTTTGACTGCATGCTGTCCAAACTGAACATACGGGATCCACAGAAAAGTGACTGTTGAATTTGCCAAAGATGGGACAGTCCTTCAGGGTTCCTGATTCATGGAAGAGTCTGCCAGACATTCTGCAGGACACGGAAAAATGACTGACAAACTGCCAATACAGGAGGACAGTATAAAATTTCCTGTTTCACTGAGAAGTCTGTCAGACACACTGTGCCTATGGGCCAAAGATAGATGCAATTTACAGAAGAATTTCGGGTGACTATCCAGGTAGCGAATGTCTCTGTCAATTCTAGAGTTTATATACTATCCTTCTGTGGTCTTTGATGGAGTTGAAAACAGTTATGGTTATAGTTTTCCTTAGTTAGGATAAAAGATAAGTTACATGTGAGACTCACAAAGATAGGATAGATGATAGAATATTTTCTATAAATTTTGCCTAATATTAATGGACTAAATATTGTAATTATAGTTCTTGCTTAACTGTTTGTTACATGTAATTTGACTATGTTAAAGTTAAAATCTTTCTTTTTATTTAGACAGAAAAGAGGAAATGATGGGGATGTCTTCTGCATATGTTTATCTTATTGGTTGATGAATAAAACGCTATTGGCCAATAGGGCAGCAAGACAGGTGGGACTAGGAGATGAAGAGGATTCTGGGAGTTGACACGTAGACTGCCAGAGGAGTAACACCATGATGGGCATTACTGGGTAAGCCACAACCTCGTGGCAATACATAGATTGATAGAAATGGGTTAGTAATTAAGACAGAGCTAGCCAATAAGAAGTCCTAGCCAATGGCCAACAGTATTATAACTAATATAGCGTCTGTGTGTTCATTTGGGGGCTGACTTGACAGTGGGCTCAGGCTGGCGGGAATAATGTCCATAACACTCCCATGGCAAATGAGCAATTCAACCATCGGATGCATCATTGAACTCAGCCACCATCCTAGCTCCCCATGCTCAAAGGAGGCTAGTCCAAAGTTCCTTCCCTTTCTCTCCTCCCTTCTCTCTTTCCTTCTTTTCACCCCTCCTTTTCTCTAGCCCCTGATCCTGTCTGGAAACCCATATTATTTCACTCAGGAAATTCCAAGAAGAATAAAAAGGTCTGGAACAGATGAATCTTTTTGTATTCCACAATCAATCTAAGTAATTAGCAGCAAAACAATGCTGTTTTGTTCTATTAGAAAGGGGAGAATTTAGAAAACTTCAGTGATGGAGGGAGAAGGAGAGCCCTGTCCTGTACTATGATGGGAGATAAGTTAGTTGAACTCTCTGTCATGGAAGCAATAAGGAAACATAAAATGAAAGTTCTAAAGGTTTATGACAGACCTCATCAACCTTATGATCTGGACTCTGCACTGAGGAAGCATTCAGAAACATACAGGGACTTAACTGCAATGGTGTTTTTCACAATGCTGTTTATAGCTTCATAAAATTGAAGATATAAAAGCCCAGTGATATGGATGGCACAGCATGAAAAATAATGATAATAGCAAATGCCAAATTACACAATGAAATAACATGTATGCATCCAAAGGAGTTCCATAGAATAATTAACATCAGAGAAACATGTTTAAGCCTGAACCTAGTGAAAAGGACCAGATTTTAAAAACAGATGTTACACCATGGTGTTAATTGCTGCTAATTCCGAGAAATAAAATGTGAGTAATTATTATTTCTATTATCTGTCTAATCAGAAAAATAACATTGTAAAAGAAAGCTCTCTAAACCACTTGTGGCCTGGTTCAATACAGCCATAAACTATAATCACATATTACCGTTCCCATTCAATAAAGTACATCTGGTGAGTTCTTTCTTGGCACAAATTCCTTGGACATTAACTACAGAGAGTGGTTTATGACTAAGAACAATACAGCCCCCAGTCTTTCCAGATTTCATGTAAGTTTTCACAAGCTGTCCCTTTCCATAATTTGTTCAGAATTATGGAATTGTTCCTTGCTGTCATCTCTGGCAGGCTCAGAGGACAATGTGACAGCTGATGCCAGCGTGATGTTCCTTACATGCCCACCGCACCCCACTCAGCTCTGACAGGATAGTAAAGGGCAACTGGATGATGATCCTTCATCTTTCATTGCTGGCCCATGGTCCCCGGAGGCTCCTAGAACTGCATCCAGGAATCATCTTCAAGGAGCATGCATCTGCCTACCATAAAACGCAAATATGTGCTGGTGGTACCCACTCCTGCTTTGCAATTCAAATCAGACTTGAGTTTGCAAGATCAATTTTGCTTTCCCACCTCATACTGCTGCAAAGACATGAACCACTTTTTCCCCCAGGCTGAGAACTGTCCCCAAAGAACAAGTTCTCAATTAAACTAGGATACTTCCTAACAGTATAGGCATTTTCCTAAGTGTTGACAACGGATACCTCCCAAACAGTTTGGGGCTCCCAAAGCACTTGGATACCAAAAACTAACAACAGGAGTGGTCTTCACAGAGAAATCTATAGGTTAGGAGGGATAAAAGGGAGGGATGGTTAGCCCCTAAGCATAGTTAAGCTGGGTTTGCATGGTAGAATTCTGCAGTCCTAACAACTGAGGAGCTGAGGCAGGTTTGTGGGAAATCTGAAGCTATCCTATTTGATACACACACATACACACACACACACACACCAGAACCTCACCAACAACAATAATCCACCCATAAACCCAAAACACAGAAGCAAAGCACAAAAACCAAAACCACAGTTAAACACTGGAACACTAAGTTCCAGTGTTCATAGCTATGATTCACAATAATCTATTATAGATCTCATTAAAACCAGGAGTAGCTGGAAATCTGCAAACATAATGGCACAGAGATGGAAATACAGACATATATGTGTACAACACACATGTACTAAAACAGTATACCATGCTCCACCTATTGTTATACATTAATCAAAAGATTTTTTAACCTTTAAGGTAATGGAAATACTAACTACCCTAATTGTATTGTTACAAATAATATACAAGTATCAAATCATCATACTTTACCACACAAATACAAGTGACTAAAATAATTATTGTTTGACTGAAAAGTTAGCTATTTATCATCACACGTGCCAGCAATCCTAAGCTATGGATGCCTGTAATAAAAATATTCTATCTCTTAAACTCTTCCACTAGATTGCTCTCTAAACTGTGTGATAATTGCTTTTTTTTAAAAAAAAAATCTTTTATTGCTGGGCATTGGTGGCGCACGCACACAGGAGGCAGAGGCAGGCAGATCTCTGTGAGTTCGAGGCCAGCCTGGTCTCCAGAGCGAGTGCCAGGATAGGCTCCAAAGCTACACAGAGAAACCCTGTCTCGAAAAAAAAAATCTTTTATTATCTTTTTATTTAGGTAACACTTTTCTTTCACTTAATTTTACATACCAACCAGTTTCCCTCTCTCCTCTCCTCCTGTGCCCTCCCTTTTCCCATCTACCCCTCTCCCCATCCACTTCTCTTCCCATCAGAAAGGGACAGGCCTCCGGTGGGCTTGCACAAAACATGGCACGTCAAGTTGAGGCAGGACAGAACTTCTTCCCTTATGTGGGTTGGTCATTGAGGTGGGGCCAAGCGATCCAGCATGGGAAACAGGTTACCAAAAGCCAGCTAAGCATGAGGGAGAGGTCCTGCTCTGGCTGTTAGAAGCCTTACTAATTGCTTTGAAGCTTGGCAAATGTACATATAAGCTGCCTATCCATACAGTTTTGTCACTTCTCCTTCATGAGCTCGGAAGCTCATATGAAGCACTCCTTGTTATGTCAGCCCTGACACACACCTGCTCAGCCTCCTTCATTTCGGAACTGTTCCTGATCCCGTGCACTAACAGGCTGTACTTCTTCACTCCAATCCTGTACTTCTGCACAAGTCTGCCTTTACCCAGCATCCTGTGCTGCTGCTGTACATGTCTCCTTTTACCCAGTAGACTCAAAAGATGAGAACAGGAAGTTCTGTAGGAAGAAACCAGACTAGAGTTGTTTCAGCTGCTGTTTATGTAACTACTGAATTCGTGTTTAATTTCTAAAACTGTTTTTAATCTATTAATTTAACAAGGCTTTGTCCATGTTCAAAGCAGACCTTATACTTGAACTGTATCCCTTGCCCTTGAATTTTGAAACAGGATTTTGCTGTATAGCTCAGGCTGGCCTTGAACCCCCAGTCCTTTGACCTCTGCCTCCTCAGTGCTAGGATTGCATGTATACACCCTGATGACAACCGGTGTTTACTCCGTAAAGCAGCTAACTAGTGTGCAGATTTCCAAGTGTAATAGTTTTGCTTGGATGTGAAAATTGCAGTTCACACCTGAAATATATTTTTACCAAATAAGAATCACACTTTAAATTGAAGATGGATGCTTTTAAGTATTTTTTAAATTAAAAGATGCATGAAGAAAACAATAATTATTATTGATTAAGTATGTGATTATTACTGGAAACCTGCATGGAGAAAGAATTATAAAAATGATCTGTTGGGCTAGAGGTTCATGTAGTCTATCACTGTTCCAAGTCACAGACCCATGCCATCTTGTTATTTTCTACTAGAAAAAAAAAAAAAACAGACCACTATCATTTTCTAAACCCAAAGAATCACAGACAATATGGAGAGGAGAGGAGATGATGTTTGCACATATATGTGTGAGAGAAATAAAAGAGATCTTCTGAGTAGACTCAGGGCAGGTAGGGATCAGGTCAGGGAGCGAATAGAGGAGGAGAGTAATGAAAGAGACGTCTTGATGGGCGGGGCATTTTGGGGTCGGGTAGAGACCTGACGCAAGGGAGACTCCTGTGGCTCTACAGGGATGATTCCAGCTAAGACTCCTAGCAATGGTGAATGGGTAGCCTGGACTGACCATCTCCTGTGGTCAAATTGGTAACTGCCCAGTTGTCATCAGAGTCTTCTTCCAGTAACTGATGGAAACAGATGGAGAAATCCACAGCACTGAGGAATCCTTTTGAGGAGAGGGAGGAAGAATTGTACAATCCAGGGGGGTCAAGGTCATTACCTGGACTCATAGGAGCTCACAGATTCTGGACCAACAGCTAGGGAGCATACATAGGACTGATATAGGCTTTCTGCATATGTGACATTGTGTAGCTTGATCTACTTGTGGGACTCTTGGCAATTGAAGCAGGGCCTGTTTGTAACACTGGTTTTTAAGATCATAACAGCTAATATGGGTTTTAGGGTTTCCTTGGAATGGAAGGAACATGAGAAGTGTTTCCTCTGCTGTGGCTCTACTTTTCCAGCATGATTACACACACACACACACACACACACACACACACACACACACACACACTCTCTCTCTCTCTCTCTCTCTCTCTCTCTCTCTCTCTCTCTCTCTCTCTCTCTCTCTCTGGCTTAAAAGACCTGAATAAGATTCACTGTCCAGACAAGCGAATACCCCAGCCTTCCTGAAATTGTCCTGTGACTCTGACTCACCTCCAAGGACACTGTGTTGACCCCAGCCCTAACTTAGGAAGGTATCCTTGTTCCCAAGGCCTACAGGTTGAACTGCATGTTGGCTCTGCAGAGGCCAGCCTATCTCCTAGGGTGCCTTGCTCTGTGCAAACTTATACAAGACCCTCCTTGCCCTTGCCAAGGTACCAGCCCTTACCCCTCTTCTACGCATCAGAGTTCCACAATGTCCCTTAACAGATATTGTGATGGCCAGGCAGTGGTGGAGAACATCTTCAATCCCAGCACTCAGGAGGCAGAGGCAGGTGAATTTCTGTGAGTTTGAGGCCAGCCTAAAATACAGAGTGAGTTCCAGGACAGCCAAGGCTACACAGAAAAACCCTGTCTCAGAGAGAGGGTGTGTGTGATGAAGACCCCAGAGATAAATTTACTGCAGAAATCCCACTCTGGGAGATGGTAATTCATAATCATTACAAAAAGGTTCAGGGAGTCTGGCATATAGAACATTAAAATGTCATGGTTCTGATCCATGGCACCAAAAAACAAGCTCTGAAGGCTGCAGTAGAAGTGTGACTAACTGCTGGGCCCAGCTCGGCCTGCATTTGACCGTGGGATTAGCCCTTGTACTTTCTCTGTAATACCCAATGTCCACTACATCATAGGTGGGGGCTGTGTCCTGAGTTCTGTCAGTTCTGCTGAGAGTGACTAAATAGAATTATTCTCTAGTTGGCTTTCTGAGCTGTGATGGAACCAGGACTCTCCATCATTTGTGTTCATCGGAAGCAGTCATTGGCCCGACAGTGGGTACCCTCTCTTCCTCCAGTCTGTCTCCAATAGCCAGGCACAGTATATTCCTCTTTCTGCTTTGAAGTTCACATTGATGACATGGCAAAGACCTTAAATGGAAAGCCAGTTATGTAGGGCAGAGCAGGCTCCAGGAACATGGTGAAAAGTGAGCAAGCAGCAATGATTCAAGAATGACTTAGCAGGTAAGATGGCTCAGAATAGCAGGCATCAGACAGCTTTCAGGAACAGTTTATGTTAGGACAGCATAATGCTGATACAGATATCCAACATGGGTCAGGAGGGATGGTGTGTGTGTGTGTGTGTGTGTGTGTGTATTATGAGTCAGTACAAAATGTCTGTCTCTCACCAATGTCAGGAAACCCAAAGTAATAGTGGAATTATGTGTTATGCACCCATTCCTGGCTGAGGGCCACTTCTGTGTGGGCTTTGTATACATATGGCCTTGAGGTCAGAAGCTTTGAATCCTCGCCTTCCCCAGTCAGGGCCTAACTACTCTACATGAAAACCTGAAAGAACCTCCTAGACTTGCCTTGGGGCACTTGTTCACACTTGACTTTTTTTTTTAACCCATAAATTTAGAGATAGATTAGCTAAGCAATCTTTTATTAGCCTATCACTGGCTTTGCTGCAGGTGACACCCCTGACTCGTGTGTCTCAGTAAGATTCATGTATGTTGCTTTTCAAAGACTTGAAGATTTGCTTTTCTTGAAGCAGCCGACTCTTCACTCAGACCTGTACAGAAATCTGAAGGACAACTTCTTTGGTGTGAGAAGCACCACCATTGTCTGATCACATGACCTCTGGGGCTAGGAAGACTGACTGCTAATTGCTTCCAGTCTACTCCTTTCCCCATGCCTCACTCACCCTGCTTCAATGCATGGACAGCTCGGACCCCTTTCCTAGGGAGGCATGCTGAACACCTTTCTGGGGGAGGCATGCTGAACACTTGTTCTCCTGTGCCCACACCTTGGCTACTTCATGAATGAACTCTTTCACAGAACTTGTTCCAGCGGCTGGCATGCTGAGCAGTGAGCAAAATAGGCCTGGTTTGATAACAGTAACACCATGACAAGTGAGCAGTTTGGACTGCTTCTGTTTCCTTGTCTTTGGTTTGCTTGCTTTTGCTTTTAAACTTAAATTCTAGACATGCATCACCAGAGACGGCAGCTGGGCGATGCCTCCACTTCAGAAACCAGATCATGGGTCAAAGGTCTCCCGTGACAGAAATGGGAGAGAAGGTGGGATCTAAGAAGGGTGGTGGTCGGAGTCATGGAAACCAGTGAGCAAAGCAAGGTTTAGATACACACGCAGGAGAATGGGGATAGGGACAGAGCCTGCTGCAAAGTAACCTTGAGGTTGATCTTCTGTTCACTGGGCACTCACTGTTCTTGCCGAGGACTGGAGTTCAGTTCACAGCACCCACATCCTGTGGCTTATGACTTCCTGTAACTCTGGTCCCAGGGGATCCAATTCCCTCTTCAGACCTCCATGAGCTCCTGTACATGTGTGCATATTTAGTATGTTTGCACACACACACACACACACACACACACACACACACACACACACACACACACCAATTAATGGCCCATGTTACCACTGATGGTCATGGGGACGTTTGTGGTCTGTGCTGCCACCCGAAGCCATGCTGGGGTCCATGATCCTGCTGCAGCTGGGGGTCATGTTGATGTCTGTAGCCCCTGTTACCACTGAAGGTTAGGCAGACGTCCATGGTGGTCTGTGCTGCTGCCAGAAGACATGCTGTTGTCCATGACCTGTGATGCTGCCAAGACCATGATGGTGTCTGTGGTCCATGCTGCTGCTGAGGGCCATGTTGATGTGAGTAGCCTGCGCTGCCACCTGAGGTCATGTGTGTGTCTGTGAGCCAGGCTGCCATCAGGGACCATATTGGCGTCCATGCCCAGTGTTGCCTTGGAGGCCGTGTTGATGTCCTTGGCCTGTGCTGCCGCTAGGATGGTGTCCATAGCCTATGCTGCAGCTGAGGGCCCTGTTGAAGTCCAAGGCATTGGCTGACCCCTTGTGGAAGTCCATGATCTGTATTCCTGCTGACTATGCAAGGCAAGGAAGCTACTTTTGCAGTGGTATCAATAACTGCAGACTCACAGTTGAGAAAGAGGGGCATAGAAGGCTTTTGTGACAAACTCAATGCCCACTCCACCACCCCCTACAGAAACAACAGTCTAGACGGCAAACTATCAAAGAGAACTCTTAAAAAATGTGATAAGGATGCTGAAGTGTAGCTCTCCACAGTTGGGGGCTTCTGCAGGGGTGCGGGAAGGGAAGGACTCAGTTTTCTTTAAGAGACTGGCTACTGGAAGTTTGACCATGCTCCAGTGAATGTATGGGCAACACAAATTGGACTTGTGGTTTTTTCTTTCTTTCTTGTTGTTGTTGTTGTTGTTGTTGTTCTTCTTCTTCTTCTTCTTCTTCTTCTTCTTCTTCTTCTTCTTCTTCTTCCTCTTCCTCTTCCTCTTCCTCCTTCTTCCTTTTCCTCCTTCTTCTTCCTGCTTCTGCTTCTTCTTGGAGGAGGAGCTCACAAGGGTGGAGGGAAGACCTGAGAGGTATAGGAAGTTATTAAGATGCATGATGTGAAATTCCCAAATAATCAATAAGGGATATTATGTTGGGGTTTTTTTTAAATATTTAAAATAAAAAGAATGCCGAGCTTGAGTGGATCAGGGCAGCTACGCAGTAAACAACTGAGAGAATCATTCCATCGAGTGTGGAAACCAAAGCGGAAAAGACGGTCTTCAGCATGCAGCCAACAGCAGTCACCTCCAACCAAAGAAATGCATGTATCGTGTGAGCCCCACACTCCAGCTTCTCTGGAAGACCTCCACTTCCTTCCCAGGCTGGCAGAGGCTCGGGCACAACCTTGGCCCCCACGACAGCAAGGCAGCTCCTAAGGGAGGCTGTGTTTGGGGACCTCACTCAGTCACTTCTGCTCTCACAGATACATCTGGCAGGCTATAGCTATGGCATCCTTGGCCTGCTCACTAACTCCAAGGCAATGTGTGGCCCTCAAAAGTCCAGTCAGGCCATTTGCAGGAAGCTGGTTGAACAACAGATTCTCACAGGACCAGCCACAGCTGGCACCTAGAAGCTGAGGGGAGAGCCTGAGGGAAGTGAACACATGGTAGAAAACCTCCTGTCTTCAGGAGTCAGTCATTTCGCTTCTGTGTGCTTTCTGCCAGGTGTCTGGACAATTATTGACCACTTTAATGCATGTCCAAGGGCAGCCAGGAACACAGCAAAACCTAGAGCCAAAAGAGGAACAAAGAGCTGTAGCGTAATAGTTGCCGGTGAAGAGGACATAGCACCTCCTGCTCAAGCTGCAGGAGCTGGGGAGCATCACCACTCACACCTCAGGGAAGGAACTCAGGATGGAGAAAATCTAGGAATTATTGGGCAGCAAAGTAAAAATGTCACCACACTGTATAGATGGCCAATAAAAAGGAGCAGAGTGCGGAAGGCAGGATGCAGGTGGCTGACTTGAGTGATCACTGGCAGAGGCTTGCCGTAGTCACAGCCTGCTGTTACCACCCACGGATGTTCCTCCTGGGACAGCTTTGATGCATAAGACATGTACAGAGCCCTTGTTCATAAACAGACTTGGCACTACAGCACTGTTCTGCTCAGCCTTGTGCCGATTCGCATGGTGATGTACTAAATATGAAAATAAAGCTGTTCCTATAAGATCCCTGGACTTTTCCATTATACATTCATATGGACTTTCAAATCTACTGGATTGTCAGTGCTAACAGTGGACAGCACCCACTCTCACTTTAGCAACTCTACTCAGAACTGAAACACAGATTCATCAAGAATCTGAGAATAAAACTCTGGATCAGATATGAACTACATAGGCGAAAGCAGTGCTCATTACCGTCGAGAAGACAAAGGGACACTGGGAGTCAACAAAGGGAGCCAGGCTCCCCAAGATAGCTCAGACCTAGACTCTTAAGACTCAAGTATAATGAGGAAGGCATATCATAAACTATCACTGCCTGTGAATTTTCTGTGTGATAGGACTGTTGGGTCCTGCACTGCCCAATGTGACAGCTCCTGGTCACCCTCGACTGTTGAACACTTGAAATGTGCCTAGTACAATCTAGGAACGGTGCTGTTGACTCTGCAAAGATTTCAGTTGATCCAAATTTGAGTGGCCACTTGCGGCTAGAGTTGCGCTTTCTCCACTGAGCTGCGTTTTATTCTTGGGTTCACCAGTGTTTCTTCAGCTTAAGCTGCTTGGAGTGTTTGGCTGTCCTCCATCCCCTGTGGCAGGGGCTTTGGAATGCAGGGTTGATGGAATAGTTGTCACTTTGGAGACAGCCAGCCAGAGGGGCCAAACCTCAGCCTGGGAAAATTTGAGAGCGAGCATGTGGGTGCACAAAGGCCAAGGTAGGTGGGACTCCTGGTGTAGAAGGAAAGGAGAAGCTGAAAAGAAATTTCTAGACTTTTAGAATCTGCCCTCATTGGAATGTGTCCTTTGCAGACAGAAAAAAAAATGTGCTGGCCCTCCGAGGAAATGTGTTGTCCTCACAGCTGGAAGAGAGGAAAGGGAGAAAGGAAGAGAGAGTGGCAATTAGGAAAGCTAGGCCAGGCCTTCCCAACCCTGACAGAATGGGTCAAAAAAACTGTTCTCTCCCATGGCTTTCTCCTCTGAAAGACGTGACCTCCTAGCTTCAAGATGGTGCTTCTACAAATATGCATGGTGAGCTTTTGATTAAGTATCAAAACAAAGCAGCACAACTGCCAGAAAAACTTCATCCAGCCTGCCGTGAAGTCTAGGGTTCTTGGGCCTATATACATGGAGGAAGGAAAACATTCCTGTTATGCAATAAATAATGAGAGGGCATACAGAACGGGGCCTGGGAAAGGGAAATGACACATGGCAATAAAGCAAGGACTAGCAGACCAGGCCCTATCTTGTGATAGCTTCAGGGTCATCCATAGGAGTCTAATCTGTGTTCTATTTGAGAGTGCAGAGCTAGTAGCCTCATAGGGGGTGTGGGGAAGCATGGAACCCATAGCTGTGAAGACAAGGACTGGGGGAGACACAGGTATTACTTATTGCCTCAGAAACATACCGATTACTCAACTTGGCTTCAAGAAAGCACCCAATCCTCATCCTCCATATTTTAACCAGTCTCAAGCTTCTTTGGGCAGTTGTGTCTCTTGTTTAAATGGATGAATATTTCATTTCTAAACAACTTCCTAACCTTAGTGCATGACTGAGCTCTCTTTTCAAGTCAGGGCAGGAAGGGGGAATGTAGATGACATTGGCTGTGCAGCTGAGAAAGGAGAAAACTGTTGGAATCAGACCTTCACTCCAAGGATTAGCCAGCCGCAGTGTTAGGCAACAACCTATGCAAGTTAGGCCACCCCTACTTGTGACAGCAGCTGTTGTTTGTATGGCTCCCAATGCTGCAGTTCACTTCAATAATTCACTAGAAGACCCATAGACCTCGCTGAAAGCTGCTACACTCATGACTGTGGTTCATAAGCAAAGAAACATAAAAATCAGCCAGAAGATGCTCACTGGGTAAAATGTGGAGAGGCAGCAAACATGATCCTCTCTAGTTGTCTCCCGGTGGAGTCACAATGCACTATTTTCCTGACATCTGTGCATGACAATATGCATAGTACTGCCGGCCAGGTAAGCTCAGCTGAGCTGCAAATGCAGCGAGTTTTTTATTGGGGCTCTGTCATATGGTGAGGGTTAATTGGTGGGCTGTTCATGTGGCTGGTTTCAGTGTCCAGGTCGGGTGATAACTCATGACTCAATGCCTCCACTCTAAACCATGTGGTTGGTCTTTGTGGTACTGATGAAGGCGTGGCTCAGCACTACCATCAGTCATCATTGTTAGATGATCCTGGATAGCCCAAGGCTCTCGGGCAAATGAGACTCCTCTTTTAGGAAGAACAACTTTAGGGGCTTAAGAATAGACTCCATTATTAAATGGATCTCATTTGGGGCAAGTCTATTTGTTTTTAACTGTAAGCACACATATACATCCAATGTAGTTTAAAGACATGAATATAAAATATGTTTACAATATAAATGAAAGTTTTTTACCCTATGGTGCAGAAATTTAATCTAAACATATTGTTAAGGATATGATTAAATATCATACTGATAAATTTAACTAATTAATATATCAATACGGTTAAAAAGGAAAAGATTAAATACATCAATATAAGAAACTCCTTAACTCAAAAGACACTACTAACAAAATGAAAAAGAAATAAGAATTACAAAATATACACACATGATGCTTAAGTCAAAAGAAAAGGCGATACATTGGAAAGATGGAAGTACTCCACAAGGAAATTTGCA
This sequence comes from Cricetulus griseus, assembly GCF_003668045.3. Lineage (NCBI taxonomy): Eukaryota > Metazoa > Chordata > Mammalia > Rodentia > Cricetidae > Cricetulus > Cricetulus griseus. Next base: position 46,831,259 of record NC_048599.1, on the reverse strand, counting down.
GAAGAGGTAAATTACACACTGTGGATGAGCATGCAAATTAGCAGAAATCTTGGGAGACAGTTTACTTAAAGTCATTAAAATGTAATGTTTAAAATGGCATTTTACTGCTAGAAATGTGGTTCATGGAAATGTCAGCTCAGAAATGTGTGTATGGTGCAGCACTGTTTGCAATGAAGTCAGGAAACAGCATTGTCAATTTCCAACCACATAAATTAGCATTTTGGGATGTAGTCTAGACAATGAGAGAGCCCTCAACTAACGTGAACAGGAATCATAAAGCAGTCACCAAATGAGGAAGTTACAAAGGAATATTCATAGCTTCATTTATATTTGTATATAATATGTAAACATATCATCCATATACTGTAACAGTGAGTATACGCATATATTATATGTATACACATGTTTGCATACACACATATATATACAAGAGAAAAACACTTTCAGGGTGTTACCCATAGTGGCTTGAATGAAATCATCCCCCATAGGCCCAAATGTTTGAATACTTGGCCTCCAGTTGGCAGTGCTGTTTGTATAGGTTTAGGCGGTATGGGCTTGGTTAGAGGAAGTATGTCACTGGGGGTGGACTTTGAAAATGTGAAGACTCATACCATTTCCGGTTCCCTCTCTCTGCTTCTTGCTTGTGTTCAAGATGTGAACCCTCAACTTTTGCTCCAGCTGCCATGACTGCTACCTGCTGCCTGCTACCTGCATTCAGCCGTCATGGACTCCAACTCTTCAGACACTTAAGTCCAAACAAACTCTTTCTTCTATAAGTTGCCACGGTCATAGTGTGTTACCACAGCAACAGAAAAGTAGCTAATACATACTCTAAATGGACAAGTAACTATTAATCTTCTTGTTGAATTTATTTTTCTTTTTTTGTGGCTCTGAGGTTGAACCCGAGACCTTGAACATATTAGGTAAAACTTACTATCACCAAGCTACATCCCTAGCCTTTTCACATCTTATTTCATATCCTGTGAATTTATTGGAATTTGTTTGGGGTAGTAAATATGAATGTGAATTTAAATGCACAACAACAACCCCTACACACACACACACCCCACATGTGCATCCAGTAGTTTCTAACAGTTTGTCAACTTGGTTACACTGGAATTGCTTCCTACAATCCCCTTCTCTGTGTGATTCTAGGTTTAGGTTGTCTGAAAAAGAACTTTGTAGGTGATAGAAAAAGCAGGCAAAAATGAACAGGTTTTATTCTACAGAAGTCATCATGGTCACAGGTGGCAGCAAAGAAAAATATATGGTAGTGATTCTTCCTTGTCCCTATTTCTCCTACTCTGCATCCAGCTCTTCTCAACTCTGGCCTTGCTCGCCAAAGCAAACCTCCTTCCAATTGTGGGCTGCACTCTTGCAGGAAAGCAAGGTTGGGAAGCAGCAGTCTTCCAATGTCTGCCCCTCCCTTTGCAGTCCTCCTTTGGTAGCCCCACTGGCCCTGCCAGCTCTGAGTTGTTCTCCCACTCTAGGGCTTCAAGGGAGCTAGTGGGAAACTGTACTTTGCTTTTCCAGCTCCTCTTTAGGAATTTTCACAGAGTCTACGTATGATGAACAATGTCCTCACCAAGATTGCAATACCTCCAGAAACCAGCTGTGTTTCAGAATTCCCTACACTACTGTAGACCAACTGAGTATAAACACAGGGGCTCCCAGAACTTCAAAGGTTTAATAATTCGCCAGAAAGACTCACAGAGACACCACAGCACTGTACTTTCAGCTGCAGTTTTACTATGAAGACTACACAAAGTGCATGATTTGTAAGGACTCCAGGGCACACTGTGTCTCTTTAGGGTCAGGGCACACTGCTCACCCTGTGCACCAGTGTGTTCATCAGCTAAGAAGGAGCACTGAGCCCCAGTGTCTAGATTTTTCATTGAAGTTCATTATGAAGCCACAATTGATTAAATGACTAGCCTAGAATTGACCTTAATTAAATTGTCAAAACAGTCTCTTCCCTGGGGATGCTAGGGTGTTACTCACTTTTTTCTTCACTGTGAAAACATTCCTGGCTAAGGCAGCTTTAGAGGGTAAGGATCTGTTTGGTTCATGGCTTGGAAGGGTCAAGTCCACATTGGAGGGGAAGGCCTCGTATGTTCATGGCAGTGGGAGCATGTTGATGAATCTCTTTAAACCTTAGCAGACCTGGAGGCAGAGGGGCCTTGAGGCAAAGCTGGAGCTCGTAACCCCACTAAATGCTCCTGCCAGCCAGTTCCCTTGTCAAAAGATTCTGCAACCTCCCAAAATGATGGCACCAACAAGGGACCAACTATTGAAACATATGAGTCTGTGGGGGACATCTCACATTCAGATCACAGAACCAAGTGACTGAAGATCCTAACCCTCTGATCACTTGTTCCCTGTTCTGTGACCAGCTTCCATCCTCAGTCTATCTGGCTACCCACTTAGATTTCAAGAGATTTTGAGTATCTGTCAAAGAGATGATATATGCCAGTGTAGGCATTATTATAAGACAGGTGTCTCTTTCATTGGAAGGGGCCAGGCTGCAGAAGCATCTGATTTAGACAAGGTTACCTTGGTTTCTTTGCCCACCTGGAATATGGTGTCTTTCTCTGTAAAGTTACTTAAAAAAAACTTGATTCAACAAAGAAAATAGTGTATACATACAAAAATACCAGGATAATATATAGTAACATCACTAAAAATGGTCATCTCCAGAGGAGGTAACATGTCCACTTTTTCTGTACTTTGTAAACACGTTAAGTCTTTTGAGTTAAATACTTTTTAAATCTACAACTCTTAAAGGTTGGAAATATGATTTTGAGCTTAAAATGTACAGTTAAGAAAAGTTTTGACAATTTAATTTACCTCTACAAGCACCCACATCAATCTATTTCCCTGAAAGTTCTGTCCCATCTCACCCAAGTCACCTCTACTCTAATTTGAACATATACACTTGTCTGAGTTATTTTTGAACTGTTTTGAACTTAAGCAGAGAACATAGCATGCACTCCAATGTACAATTATCTGTCTCTCATAATATTGTGTTGAGATACATTCAAGCTGCTGGTTTGGCAGAATTAATCTTATGAAAATGGCTATGTTATCCAAAGTGATCTACTTATTTCAGTGCAATGTCCATCAAAATGCAGTTTTATTCTTCATAGAACAATAAGCAATTCTGAAGTTCATACAGAAGAACAAAAAATACCAAATAGCCAAAGCCATTATAAGTAGAAAGTGATGCTGGAAGCTTCATGATGCCTGGTCTCAAACTGTATCCCACAATCTGTTTTCACAGAACAGCATTGGAGTCACACAAAAGCAGTGAACCAAGAGATCTGCCCAGCTTGTAGCCACCTATGTTTTGGCAAAGCGTCAAAAATATACATTGGGGATAACAGACAACCTCTTCCACAAACAAGAAAAATGTGTGTCCACCTGTAGAAAAATGCACCCCAAATTCAGTTCAAAATGAGTCAAAGTATCAACATTTGAAACTGCCAGAGGCAAGGCCTTTCTGTAAAAGACACCCATAGAACTGGGAATAATCCCAACGATTGACACATGTGATTGATTGCACAAGATCAAAAAGCTTCCATACAGCAAAAGAAACAATCGCCAGAGCAAAGGGACGGCCTGCCAAATCTTTGCTAACTAGACATCCAACAGGATATGACTGTTCAGAATCCACAAATAACTGCAAGAATTAAATACCAAGAAAAATAAATCATCCAATAAGTAAACAGAATAATGAATTGAATTAGGCAATTCTCAAAAGAAATACAAATGGCTGATGAGTCTTTGAAAAGGGTTCAACATCCTCAGCTATCAAGGAGATGTAAATAAAACTGCTTTGAGATTCCTTCTTACCATAGGCAGAATGGCTATCATCTAGGAAACAAATGCTGGTGAGTGTGTGGGGAAAGAGGAACCATACGTGTTGCTGATGGAAGGTACACTACCAAAATTGAAGTTCATCAAAAAGCTAGAAGTAGAACTACTCTATGACACAGCTATACCATTCTTGGTTGGACACCCAAAGAGTTCAAGTCAACATACCATAAAGATTCTTATACATCCATCTTTATTGCTATAGCTATTTAATTTTAGCTATTCACATTAGCTAAAACTAAAACATGGAACCAGCCTAGGGATCCATTATCAGATGAATGCATAAAACACATATGACCCAGGGGCTATGCCAATCTGACTGGCCTATGCTATCACTTTAGGACAATGGTGATATTCCGACCCAAGCTGCTGCCTAGGAACGTGTCTGGGTCCCTGATTCTATCACAGCCAGAGTCTGTACTAATGTCTGTGGCCTATGTTGCCACCAAAGATCACACAGATACCCCAGGGTCTGGGCCACAACCTGTGGCCTTAAGGGTGTCCAAGGGCCATGCCACCATCAGGGCCATGCTGGCCTGAGTGGCCCAGGTTGTCACTAGGGGCCACAATATGCCTAGGACTGTGTCTGGGTCTGTGACCGGGAAGTGGCTGGGGTCTGAGTTGATGTCCATGGCTCCTGTTACCACCAAGGGTTGTGCATGCAGATGACTGGGGTCTGGTCAGCCACCTGAGACCATGCTGGTATCCAAAGATCATGCCTCTGTCGGGGCCATACTGATCTGGATAGCCAGTGCTCCCACTGGGGCCATGGTGACACCTGGACCTGAGTTGCCACTGAGAGCCATGTCTGAGTCCATGATCCTCCTGCAACTGGGGTCTGTGATGATGTCCATGGCTGTGTTAGCAAAAGAGGTCATTGGAACCATGCTTTGCTGAGCCAGCCCCACCCTTCACTGGCCCTGGGATAGCTGGCCCTGTCCCTCAGGGGAGAGCTGCCCCACCCCTCACCACAGACATGCACCTCACCTGGACACAGAGGAGCCAGCCCTGAAGGTGTGAGAGCAACAGAGCTGACCCTGCCCTGCCTCATCTGCCATGCTGGGGCATGGGTGAGGGAAAAATGCCCTCCCTACTCAGCCTCTTGCTACCTGAGGCAGGCATGAGGGCTGGCCATGCAGTGGGGGATCAAGAGTGAGAGAACTAGCCCTGCCCCTCACCAGCTGCAGCACACAGGAGAGTTGTTGTTGGGTGAATAGGAGAGCCAGCCCTGAAGGCCTGAGAGCAGGAGAACTGACACACACCCCTGCCCTAGTATACCCACTACACCAATTGGGAGAGAGGGCCCTGTACCTCACCTGGACAAAACAGTAGAGCTGACCCTGGTGGCATGTGTGAGGGTGACCCAGATCTGAGGACCTGAGTGCAGGAGAACTGGCCTGCTCCTCGCTGCTGCAGGCTGCACTGGGTGAGCTAGCTGAGCAGTGCTGGAGAAGGTAGTGATGATGAGTGAAAGCTAGTGGGCTGACCAACCCAGCTACCACCCAGGCCCAGAACCAGGCTATGAGTTGGCCCACCCCAATATCCACCTCATCTATGAATTGTTGGAGCAGGTGAAGGGGTCAAACCTATAGATCCAAAACAGCAGGAACTCCACAACACAGAACAACAACAGGATATCCAAGAAGAACCCCCAGTGAGACTCACCATCAGTGGTGTCTTAGAGCCAGAGGCCTCCAGCCAGACCAATGATTTGTGGCGATGAACATTAGCAAGTAAAGATGAACGGACTAAAGAGAAAACTGTGTGGCTCAACTGGTCACACTACAGCTTCCAGAACAAGATTCTCCTCTCTCTCTCTCTCTCTCTCTCTCTCTCTCTCTCTCTCTCTCTCTCTCTCTCTCTCTCTCTCTCTCTCTCTCGTTTGGTTTTTGGTTTTTCTTTTAAATTTGGAGGTTGCAAGGGCAGAGGGCAGATGTGAGGGGACAAGGAGATGAGTGGGATCACAATGCATGATGTGAAATCCACAAAGAATCAATAAAAGTCAAAAGGTACATATGTGATATGTGTATACAGTGCAATTTTAGTCAGCAGGAAAGAAAAATGAAGTTAAGATATCTGTAGGAAAATGGATGAATCAGTGAACATTATGTTTGAGCAAAATACACTAGATTCAGAAAGACAAATGCCACACATTTTCTCTTGCAGAAGAAATCCAGATTTAAGTCTAGGGGATGAAGGTAGAAGGGGACCATGGGGAATATCACAAGGGAGGGAGGGAAAGAGAGAGTGATGGATACACGTGACATGAAAGCCAAAGAGGGTACTAGCTGGAACAGGAAGCAAGATGTGGACAAGGGTGATGGGGTTGGAAATGAATCCGAGCAAAATATAACATGTATAAAAATGCCACAAAGAAACCCATTACTTTCTGTGCAACTTTAAAAATGAATAAAAACCGAAAACAAAAAAAGACTTGTTCATGTCCTATCAAGCTGATTCCTTTTTATTACTGCAATAATATTACATTGTAGAGTGAGCACTCAGATTGTTACTAGGACTATTATTAGGAAAGAAAAGCTGTTATAAACACTTCTGGACAAGTATTTTTATGGACACAAACCTTTATTTCTCTTGGTTATCGGGTACATACACACACACACACAGACACACACACACACAGACACACACACAGACACACACACACACACACACACACACACACACACACACACACCTAGGAATTTAATTTCTGAGTTGTGTCAAACTTTTTAAAGAAACCAGCAGATAATTCTCCAGCAGTGATACCAGAAATATATGAGAGCTCTGGTTGAGCTGACTTCTGGACGATGCTTGGAATTGCCGGCGCTCAGCTTTAGGCTCTCTAGACGGTGTGAAATATTATTGACATGAATTTGCGTGTTGTTGAAGATGCACCATTGTGTCTTTCATCTGTCTGCCTTTAGGAACCCATCCATGTTCTTTCTAAAAACATCTGTTCTAATCATTTACCTTTTTAGTTGAGAAAATGCTTAACTTCATACCGATATTTTCACTTCAGCTTTTTCATTCTCTTCTCACCAAAGCCTGAGAGGTCAGTGGCTGAGCTCAGGAAGCATGTGTTTGGGGGCGGAGCTTCTTTTGCTAAACACAATCTGTGCTCCTGTGTGGGGCAAAAGTGTACTATTTTTGATTTTCAAATTGTAGCATGTACAAGTATGGATATTTGCCAATTAGACTGCCAGTTTATTATTGACTCATAGTTTGGTAGTTTCCAGCCTGAGGTCTTATATACTGTGTTGCTAGAAGGATTTTAGTCAGTGGTTTTTGGAGGAAACAAGCACTCATTTCCTGTTACTATGTAGCAATGAATCAGAAGGTAGTGTTTGACTTTATAATTTTTGAAGTATTTGCACTAATTTTGACTCATGTCAGCTCTGCATCTTTGCAAACCTTTGATGTTCTCCACTTTTTAATTTTAATTATCCTGTATTGTTGGCTGCATATTGTAATTCTGATTTGTGTTTCTCTGTAAGATTTTAAGAAATGTTTGCTCAATTATGACAGAATTAATATTAAAAGCAGAGCATTGAGCTGTTTTGTTGTTTGGGGAATTTGCATTTGTAGAGCAATGCTTGATGGATAGAGTGAGATCACTCCTCACCTTGAGAAAGCAGCAATTACAGTAATGGACACCGGTAGAAGTCTGCATTCTCATTGCCAAAGGGCCTCTTCAAAGCCTCCAGTTTCTTCCTGAAATACAGACACTTAGAACCTAAGGGGTTGTTTGTTTTCTCCATCTATACTGTGGTTAAATTTGCTCTCTGTATACTTGAAGTACATATGCTTAGAAGGGTCATTGCAGCAGGAAGGACTAGAACTGAATGGCTCAATTAATTCCTGCTGAAGAGGAACCACATACTTGATTTTTAAATTGTATTTTATATTAAAAATGACTTGCACTACCGAAAAGATGGTGTTTGGTACCATTATAATGGTATTATAATGGTATTTTAATTTGACAGTTATTTACTTACTGCATGAGTTGGTATCATGTCATTTAAATGAATTAAAGTCCTTCTGAAGGGACCACATCTGTTTGGACACCAGTGTGTCAACTCATGTGATGCCTGAGACAGCACCTGCTATACAGTAGGAACCAAGGCAATGATGTTGGATCAATGAATGAAGACACTTCTTTTCATGAATGTTTGGTGTCTAGCACAACATTCTGGAAATGAGGAGCTAGAGAAATGGCTCAGCTGGTGAAGCGCTGCTATGCAAGCATGAGGACCAGCATGCAGATCCTCAGCACCCATTAAAAGCCACGTGCAGCTGCTGAAGGGGTGGGGGGGTGGAGAAAAGCAGATCCCTAGAGCACTGCCCAGCCAGGCTAGCCAATTAGCAAATCACATAAATCACACGAAAGACCTTGTCTCAAAGAATAAGGGGAAAGCAATAGAGGAAGCCACTTGGCATTGATTTCTGCTCTCTCTCTCTCTCTCTCTCTCTCTCTCTCTCTCTCTCTCTCTCTCTCTCTCTCTCACACACACACACACACACACACACAGCTCCATCAAGAACATGCACACACAGTTCCGCCAAGAGCACACACACACATCTATACCAAGAAAACACACACACAGAGCTCCACCAAACATGCACACACTCACAGCTCCACCAAACACACACACACACACACAGAGAGAGAGACAGAGACAGAGACAGAGACAGACAGAGAGAGAGACAGAGACAGAGAGAGACACAGAGAGAGAGACAGACAGACAGAGAGAGAGAGAGAGTTCCATCAAGAGCAATGACCCAGAAATGTTTATTTATGAAAGGAAAACAGAAAAAGTTGTAAGAAAAAAATTAAACAAGCAGAAGGAAGAAAGAAAATTTAATCCTGACAAGCTTAGTTCCCTTCACAGAAGCACACCATTTTCTATTTTTGTATATTTTTTTAAAAACATACTCCTCACAGCATCCAATGTCTCCTCAACCCAGCATACTCAGAATTGAGCTGAATGTATGCACTGAACTACAGCCAGCCTACTAGCCCTAATCTTGCATGCTCCTATACTGTCACAAGTCAGCACTGTTCCTATGATAGAAAGTGAAAAAATACTAAGCGCTCTCTCTCTCTCTCTCTCTCTCTCTCTCTCTTTCTCTCTCTCTCTCTCTCTCTCTCTCTCTCTCTCTCTCTCTCTCTCTCTCTCTCTCTCTCTCTCGCCTATTCATTCAGAAAGCATTTCATTCAACAACTAATTCACTGGGAATCCTTTGCACACCTGACTCTGTTATGCCTCATAATCAAGCACACACACTTTGGATCTCCTCACCTTGAAAGACACTTCTATTATCAAGACCCTAACTATTACAATCTTGATTTCCTGGGCAATACACCCATCCTTGGAGACATCCCAGACTTGAGAACAAAGGCTGGAAAATTCATTGATGATGACTCAAGGATGACTCATCTGATAACCATTTCTATTGAACTGTTCTGTCTAGCTGAGAGAAATAGTTTCATTAACAAAAATTTTTTCCTTCCTCACCGCAGCAGTAAAGACTCACTAGGCATTTAATCAGCATTTTCAATTGTGTGAGGACTTGTAATTCAATTAGAGGTGGAGTTTGGGGTGGATCAGGACTATTGGCAATGCGTAGGGAAAGGACATTCATATACATGATTGAAGGCATGGAACACACTGACCCAGTGGGAGGATGCGAGGCTGTAACTTGGATTCAGAAATCTCATTTTCTGGCAATGTGAATGTCAAAGTCTGGACAGTGGAGAATGGTAACAAAATGAGATCACCAAAAAGACACATTAATTTTGTAAGCATCTGATGAGTGCTTATTGTAGATACGGCAAAAACAAGGACTCTGCAGTTAGAGATACTGTCTCTCCAAAGACTTGTCATGCAAAATTTAATTTTGACTCAATGATCAGTCTGAAATCTCTTCCACTCTGTTCCTCAGCTCCCCCCTGTAGCCAGCATCCAAGAAGGAAGCTGAAACAAATATTTCCTGGGCTTGATATTTATTTCTAATTAGTCTCTTTTTTGTCATGTATCTTTTACCTGTGGCCACTGTCTTTTACTCCAAACAACAAATGAATCTGTTGTAAACACACCCTCCTCCTCTTTCTCTTTCCCTTCCTCCCTCTTCGATCTGTCTTGCATTCTCTTCCACTCTCTGCAGTTTAAATGTAAGCCAAAAACAACCCTGGCCAAGTGAGATGAGCTTCAAGGAAATGGAAATGTTTAATGCTACCTTCCTGTGTCCAGAAGCTATAAAATTATTAATTGACTTTTTTCCTCTTCCAAGAAGTCTTCCTGTTATCAACTGTCAACATTCAAGACAAAACAAATTTAATTTTGTTCATATTCAACATTATCATTTGGTACTCCATTCATGAATACTGAAAAAGGATAACTACATTTTGTTGTGATTATACATTTCAGTCATACTAAGTGATTTTATGGAGACACAGTCACATTAAGAATGTCACTACTGGAGACCAGAGAGATGACTCAGAAGATAAAAGAGCTTGCTGTGCAAGCCTGGTGACTTGAGTTTGACCCTCAGAACCCACATAAAAAGTCGAGGGCAATAGCATGTATTTATAGTCCTACGACTCTTGCATGAAGAGGTCCAGCTAAGCTGCAGTACACAGATGAGTGATAGAAACATGAGACCCTCCATGAAACAAGGTGAAAGGTGAGGGCCAACTCCTGAAAGTTGTGCACACACGGGCACACACACACACACACACACACACACACACACACACACACACACACACGCCCACACACCTATATACCATACACATGTGTATCAGACATATACACACAGGCACACAGTCACACATGCACAAAGGAATGTGACTATTGGGACTGGGAAGATGGCTCGGTGAGTAAAGTACTTTCTGTGAAACTATGGAAACCTGACTTTGGGTCCCTAGCACCCATTCGAAAGCCATGTGCAACACGCCCATCTGTAACCCCAGTTCTGGGGTGTCAGAGACAAGCAGATCTTTACTGGTTAGCCGGTCTAGACCCAATGGTAAACTCCAGAGGAGTGAGAGACCCTGTCTCAAAAAAAAAGAGGTGAAAAGGGTTAGAAGAAAAGGATTAGTAAAGTCAACTTCACATACAAGCACATGCCCAGGAGATCATGCCTGCACAGACATGTATACACACTTGCATATGAGAAGAGAAGGGATATTGTTACTGATCTGGATGTAAAGACACACTATGATTGCAGTGCCAGGGAGCCTAGGGCAGGAATATCATGAGTTTGATGTAAGCTTGAGCTACACTGTATGCAAGGCTGTGCAGTCTTCAAGCACAGACACAGACTAGAACTTGGGGACAATGAGCACCATACACAGTGTGTGCACATTCACATGGAGGCCAGGCTTCAATATGAAATGTCTTCCTCTGTAGCTCTCCACTTATTTTGTGAGACGGGATCTCTCACTGAACCAGAGTCACTGATTCAGCTAGACTGACTGGCCAGCTGGTCTCCAGGGCCCTCCAGTCTCTGCCTCCTCAGTGCTGGGGTTGTCTATAGAGATGTGCTGCCACGCCCAGCTTTTTATGTGGGCTCTGGAGATCTGAACTCAGTTCCTCATGCTTTCACAGTAGTGATAGACTGAGCCACATCCCCAGTCCAATCTGTAAGTCTTTCTAAGTATTCCCACATGCTGGGTGTATGTGTGTAATAAGAGTGAATGCACTGGAAGAGACAGTTACTTTCTGTACTCCAAATATATATATATATCCTTGGCTACTTGCAGAAGTGAGCATATAGGAGATAGCTTTTAAGATGGCTGAACAGAGTCTAAAAGGCAAGGTAAACACAGCTAAAAAGGCGAATCCTTTCTGTCCCCAGGCTCCTAACTATATTGGAAACCAATGAAAAGGCAAAGGAAGAGTGTTGCCAAGGGAAAGCAAAGGGCAGAGTTGGCTGAAGTCAATTTTTAATCAGTCCCTTTCTCTAGAGTCTCACAGTCAAGGTTGTGTATCACCATGGTTGGCATCTTGAATGTGCCACAAATACTGTTTTGGTCCCAGGCATGGTCCCAGAAGTGGTAGAACCTCTTCTCAACAGAGAAGATTCAACAGGAGGTCTTTAGAACATCAGAGAAAGCCTTTGAAGGGGATATGGGAAATTAGGCCTCTTCTCCTCTACTTTGTGTCTTGGACTTGAGGTAAGAGGCTTTTCTCAGACACATGCACCTCGTATGATATGGTTTTACCAGGACCCAAAGCAATGAGGACTAACTGGTGATTGTGTACAGGAGCCTCTAACACTGTGAAACCCCAGAAAATGATTTCTCCTTATAAATTGTCTATCTTGAGTGTTTTGTAACTGATGGAAGGCTAGCACATGGTCATTTCAGAACATTGAGTTCTAGTCTCTGAAACAAAGAACACAAGAGATCATAGCCATGTACCTCCCACGGCCTCTGTTCCGAAGGTCCAGTTCTTCTGATTTAACTGACTCTTTAATAAATCACGTATTTATATATTAATTTCTCAACAACTTAGAGCCAAATCACACTATTTAATTGTTTAAAAAAAATCTTTCCATAATCGTATCTAATCGTTTCTATTTCCCTCCTTTACTTTCCACTTTCCATTGAATCTTGGGTACTAGGAAGGTACCATATTATTTTTATTTGTAGATGAAGGAATTAAAGTGCATAGTATTTAAATAACTGGTTTCAGAGATATTGGAGTGAGGTTTGACTCAAGTCTTCTGACTCCAAATCTTTGAGTTTATCATCACGCTATCAATTTCCCCCAACAAAGACAGAAAGTCGCAGTATAGATTGCCTGTGTTTTATAGGGATATTGACAGAATTAAATGACATAATTTAGGTCCAGGGTCTGCAGCATGGTAAGAGGTAACAAATATTAGTGATAGACATGATGATGGATTGATGGTGCTGGGAAGTCAGAGAGATAGAGAGCAGCAGAGGAAGATACGCTCTCCCACTTTCCATCCTGATCTCCATCCAATGCTCTGTTGCTGTGTGAGCCATGTTCCAGTGAGTCGTTATGCTGAGAAGAAGCAGGATTAGGAGGCATAGTGGTTGGTTAATCTTGGATATTAACTTGACAAGATTTAGAATCACAGTGGAAGCAAATTGTCACAAAAGTCCATGATCAGTTTCCTAGATTCTGTTCAATGAGATGGAAGGGCCAGTCTAATGTGGGTGGCGCCATCCAGTTGGGCTGGGGTCTTGGGCTAAATCGAAAGGAGAAAAGAAACTAAGAGTCAGCTTCCTCCCTCATCCTGACTGCAGATGTAATGTGACCAGCTGCCTCATATTCCTGCTGCCATGGCTTCCCTGCCCTGGTGGACTTTGCCCTAGAACTGAGTGCCAAACGAAACCTTTCCTTAGTTGTTTTTGTCAGCAATGAGACAAGTGGTGACCGGAGAGTAGTTTGTAGTTTGAGAAAATCTTCATTCATGTAGAATTTAAAGAAGCATTTGCTTTTAGAGCTTGAGTTGTGACAATCGCTCACTTTGTTTCCAATAGGAATCAGAGCTATTTTGTCCGGGGGCTGATCTTGGGTTCATTTTCCTACCCTGGAATGATGTCAGAAGGCAGTGTGAAAGCATCAGAGGAACACTGGAGTAGGTTGAGGCAGCTCTGGAACTAATAATGTGCCTTGCACATATTCAGATCTTAATTTCAGGTAGTTCTGAGGTCTACTGCCCACACTATGGGTGTCAAATATTAGGGTGTACAAGGAGCCTGTGCCCATTGTTGAGACCTCTCTTGGGGAAAGAGAAACTAAAGTTTAAGTAAAACCAATCTACCTATCAGAAGACAGCCAATCAAATGTGCTAAGCTCCTTACTTAGTAGGTACCAACAAATATTAGTGACAGGCAAGATAATTGAATACTAATCCTCCAAGGCCGTCAAAGATGTATGGAGAAAGCAAGTGTGAGTGAAGAGCAAAGATCAATATTCTCACCTGCATCGAAGATAGCTAGAGAGGGAGAGAGAAGAGCATCATATAAGCAAAGAGAGAGCCAGAAAAGGAGACCTTGAATGCCAGGGATTCCAGCCCACATGGTCTCATCATGTAACACACTGAGCTGTCAGGCATATAGCTCTGACTTTGATAACAGACAGTCAGGAGCGGGCAAAGCCCATCGGGATAGAGGCAAGAGGAGACCTCTCTCTATCTTTCACTGCGTGCACATCTTACCTACCTCTAATTCCTTGACTATAAAATGGAGATTTTTATTTAGCAAGCATGTACATAGTAACAAGGCTCTATTTGTTCACAGTACCAACATTGACTCATTTACTCTTCACTGAACCCTGAATGTGGAGACTATTGTTGCAATTTTGCAGATATAAGCAATCCTAAGCACGGTTAAAGTAACTGGACCAAGGTTGTGGGGTGGGGGTGGGGGAGCTAAGCACAAGTGAGTCCCCTAGCAAGCAGCATCCTTCTGCTTCCTTTTCTCCTTCCTTGGCTGAGTTCTCCAGGCAGAGGTCATGCTGAGTGGAATAGCAAATAATCCTGTTTTCAGGTAGGTTCCTGCCTCGAGTTCCTGCTGACTTTCCTCAGTGATGGACTATGCCCTGGTAATATAAGATGAAATCAGCCCTGTCCTCCCCAGTTGCTTTTAGTCAGAGTGATTTATTAAGGCAACAGAATGAAACCAGAACAGATGAGCCATGTCCCTGGATAGACTGGCCCTTCACCATAGCCAGCAGGCATAGGAGAAGCCTGTGCTCTCAGGTCCTGGACTCAGACAAGATATGAGATTTAGGAGCAGGTGCACTGGGGCGGAAGGCAGGACCCCTGATCAGACAAGGCCAAACTTTATTTTTTTCTCAGCTATGTAATCTTTTGCTTTAACAATACCACTTATAAATATGCACATTTAAAAAGTTATGATGCACACAAAAGGCAAGAAGAAAAAAACACACTGCCAAGAAACATTATTAGACATGACACACATAGCAGAGCTATCAGATAGGATCTGACACAATAGTATGTGGTACATTAAGGCCTCTAATGGAAAAGTTGGATTGCAAGCAAGATCAGATATGAACTTCCCAGCCAGATGGAAACATGAAGATAAAACAAATGGAAACACTAGTTACAAAACTCCAGTAACAAAGGGAGGGAATCTTTGTTTCAGCAGTGTACTTGATACAGGTGAGAAAAACAATCCCTAACTTTAAGATACTGCAACAGAATTATTCTAGTGACTCCAAAAGAGTCTCAGTGGTTCCCGGCTAAGGACCAGGAGTTTATCTAGAAAATGCCAACAGCTTTGTGGAACTCGTTGGCATCATGACTCTAGAAGTGAGCATGTGGGTCTAAGCATTGAAGGAAGACTGGTGTCCCAAAATAGAGGTGTTTTGTAAGTTAAAGAGAAAATAGCAATCTTGATTCCTAGAATTATCAAACAAGTCACTGTCTCTGGGAATGTGATTTGAGACTAACCAGGTAATACATGGGTAACATAGAGAACACTGCTACAGTTAACATTAACCTCTTTATACCGTAGGCCCTGCCTCTGTTACAGGAAATATGGTATTAATACAAGGGATCTAACTATGTCAAAATACAGTTATCAAATGTTTTAAAAATGTTTGCTTCTTGGTCACCTCATTAAATGGGTGGTTTTTAGTCTGTGGGGAAGGTCCAATTTATTTTACCCATCCATCTTAGATTGACATCATTTATAAGATAAAAACATGGAGTAAAGGAGAAAAATACAAGTACCAGATTGTTTATTACCTCATTCAAAATGTGTTAAATTGTTCTGTTAAATCATCAACAAAGTTTTATTTTCAGTGCTTTTACTTACCTGACTCCAGCCTGTGTTAACTTACAGTTGAGTACCAGTCCATGGGCCACCCTCTGCATGGTTCTTTATTAACTATAAAACCCACTGGTTGGTCTGTTCTATGACTCTGAAATTATGGTGGCATGATTGATGCCTGCCATGTGACATGAAAATAGGTATGACTTCCATGGGTGACCAAGTCCCAGCCATAGCTAACTTCATTACAACACAGTCCCTACTTCTCTGCATGGTGCTAAAAAGCTAACCCATTATCTCAGGCTGGCCTTGACTCTCCTTCCTCAGACTCTCAAGTGCTGAGATTACAAGCATATACCACTATGCCTGGCTTTTGACTGATACTTTGATAACTGGAACTTAATTTCCACCCCAAGTTCATGAAAATGAAGATAAAACTTTTTCCTAAGTCCATCTGTTCCCCAAGTTCTGTTCCAAACCCTCAGGAGGTTCCACTAGGGCCTTCTGCCTCTTGAGAATGCTAGAAAAGGAGGAAAAGTGCCTCACACCATGGGGAGGCTTTCCCTCAAAGCTCAGCCTTTCACTGTCTGAGCTCACAGATTATGGGGTTAGCACTGTGCTTCTAGGTGAGCATGGAATAGCTCGTAAAAGCCAACTCAGAGCAATAGAGCTGGCTTCCTTAGGAAACAGTAGCTCGAGCTGGAAATGGGAGAGGTGGGAAATCCCATGCAGATTCAGGAGCTGCCTCTAGGCCTCCAGGACATCTTGAGGATGTCCATGGGGGCGTCTACTGAAGATCTCTTTTGCTTTCAGAATTGGGCTTTTTGTCATTATGCTCACACAGACTCATGCAAAGTTGTGTTATAATCACTCATAATGCCCCATCTTGTCAAACAAGGAAGAAAGCATATTACTTCTAATGCAATCCTAAAGACACTCTGTGGAATGTGTGCTTTCATTATGCTCACCTTACAGGTAGGGAAAAGGCCACCCAACCAGCTACCCAGTGGGCCTTCACTAGGAATCTCAAAAAGCCGAAGACCGTACCCCTTACATACATACAACTACCTGTAGTGGTGCACACAGCTCAGCACACTGGCATTTGACCTTCTAGTAGGAAGGACAAGAACTAATTCACCGCCAGCATGACTCTATAATTCCTGTTTTGCAGTTCCCACACTTAATTTTCCTTTGTTGCATTCAAGGCTGAAATGCTCCTATGAGCCATCAACACAAGATGGCTGACTGCAGAGCGGCTGTGTGTTGTGTGTTGGCATTCAGGGCTGACTTGGCACTAGAATGTTCGTTCACAGGGGTGCGCAAGGATTTGGTGCCATTCATGATTCTACAAATGGGACCAACAGTGCCCCCTAGAGGTATCAGAGGTGCACTGCAAGAAGAAGAGGAGGAAGAGGAAGAGGAGGAGGAGGAGGAAGAGGAAGAGGAGGAGGAAGAGGAGGAGGAAGAGGAGGAGGAGGAGGAGGAGGAGGAGGAGGAGGAGGAGAAGAAGCAGCAGCTACGGCTTCCCAGATTTTCCCTAGACTTTTCCTATACCCAGTTTTGGTGGCCATTGAGGAGGGCAGGGCTTATGTCACAGGAAATTTGGTGAAATACCTAGGAGCACCCACTGGAAAACCAGTTATCTTAAGTAGCTCACAAGCTCCCTGAACCAGTAAAAATGGAGGTGGGAGGGGGAGGGTAGAGGGGGGCTGGGGGAGGGAATGCTCTAGGGCCAACTTTAGTGGCAGGAACTGTGTCACTGTATGATCCTGCCTAATTCTTATACACAGTTTCAGATGGAGAACTGCTGAACTGAAGTGAAAGATCATTATGAGACTTGTTCGGGTCTTAGTGGTATTGATAACAATCACCTGAGCTGTATTACAGATACGTTGTAATAAAAAAAATAACATGGCACTGGCACAAAAACAGATGGGTAAATTGCGGTGGTTTAAAGGAAAATGGTTCCCACAAGAGTGGAACTATAGGAGGTGTGGCCTGGTTGGAGAAAGCATGTAGGGGCAGGCTTTGAGGTCTCTTTTGTTCAAACTTTGCTCAGTGTAACAGTAAGTCCCCTTCCTGTGGCCTGCAAGATGTAGGACTCTCAGCTACCTCTCCAGCACCATGTCTGCCTGCATGCTGCCATGTCCCACCATGATGATAATGGACTGAACGTCTGAACTGTAAGCCACCACTTCAATTACTTCAATTAAATGTTTCCTTTATAAGAATTGTCACGGCCATAGTCATGGTATTTCTCCACAGCAATAGAAACCCTAACTATGACATAGATCAATGTAACAAAGTACAGTGGAACAAATGGAGCCCAGACATGAGTGCATGAAATTATAGCCATTGGGCATTTGAATATAATTCCACAAATATAACTGGAGGAAACTCAGCATCTTGAACAAGTGATTCTGGGGAAAGTGGGTGTTCATTGGTAGAAGAATAGAATTAGACTCCTATCTATCACCCTGCACAAAAAATGAACTCCAAATGAATCAATGTTGTGGAATATTCCTTAACACTGTGTGAATATGTCACTGTGATTGGTTTAATAAACAAGCCGACTGGCCAATAGCTAAACAGGATTGTTAGGTGGGAAAGCCAAACTGAGAATGATGGGATGAGGAAGGGCAGAGTCAGAGGAGTCACCAGCAGATGCAGAGGGAGCAGGAGCTGAATGTGCCATGCTAATAAAGGTAACACCACATGCAGAGAGTAAATAAGGAATACGGGTTAACTTAAAATGTAAGAGATAGTTAGTAACAAGCCTGAGCTATTGGCCGAGCATTTATAAGTAATATTAGGTCTCTGTGTCAGTTATCTGGGAGCAGATGGTCGGGACAGGGAAACATCCACTTACAGATCAAAGACCTCAATGTGCAATCTAGAACGCTAGAACTGCTAGAAGACAACATAGGTAGTACCCTACATGGTAGCCTGTATTCATACTGCAAATATTGTACTGAGAATTTTTATATATGTGTTTGCTCATCAGGGATACTGATCTGTGGCTTTCTTTTTGTTGTGTCTTTACCTATTTTTGGTAATAGACTAAAACTAGCCTCATAGGAATTTGGAAGTGTTTGTTTTCTTTCTACTTTTTTGAATAATTAATAAGTATTGGTTGTAGTTCTTTGAAAGGCTGATAGCATTCTGCTATGAAACCATCTAGGTCTGGGTTAGTTTTTGTTGAAAATCTTTTTTTTTCTATTTTGATCTCTTTGTTGGGGGTTTGTTTAAGTTTTTTAATCTCATATTTTAATTTTTGTGGTTTGGATGAACCTACTAATTCATCTATTTCTTTTAGGTTTTCTAAGTTAGTGGTGTTATCATCCAAGCAAACCTGGTCCTGCCCCTTGGGCACCTGGCAAAGTGTGCCACCCCCCACATGCATGGCAGACAGTACCCTGGCTCTGTTCCCAGGTGCAAATGTCCCTTTAAGAGACAATCTCTGTCTACTTTTGCTCTCTCTTTTTGTCATTTCTCTGAGGAGGCAGGCCTCTCTGTCTCTCTTTCTCTCTCTTCTCTCTCCCTTCTCTCCCTTCCCTTCCCCAATAAACTTTTATCTGTAAGTCACTGTCTGTCTCTCATCTGCCATTTGTCCCTCACCCACCATGGGGATTCCCAACAAGGTCCCCATCCCGCCAGACATCATAATAAGTGGAGTATAGGTTTTTAAAGTATTCCCTTGCAATGTTCTGCATTTCCTTGCGGTCTGTTGTAATGTTTCCCGATTCATCTCTGATTATGTTGATTTGGGCCCCTTTTCTCTTTCCTTTTGAAAACTGGGTCAAGGGTCTGTTGATCATGCTTATGTTTTCAAAGAATTGGTTCTCAAACTCACTGATTTTTTGTATTGTTTTCTTTGTTTATATTTCATTAATGACAGATGAGAGCATAGGTGTTTTGAGCACCATTAGAAATTATATTGATTTAAGAAAATGCCAGTCACACGTGTTCATCTTGGGTCTATGATCTCTCCAGCCATGCAGATTTGCAGTACCAAGTATGAATTCCCCCCTGTTGAGTTGGCCTTAAGTCCAATTAGACAGCTGATGGTTACCCCAAGGTACAAGTGCCACTATTGCAATATTGTGACTATCATGCCAGGACTCCCAACTGCTCTTCTCCCTTGACAGATTGCATGAAACCTTCCAGAATTATGAAGCCAGTTCCCCAGGAGGAGGCTTCTGGGTCAGCTCCAGATAGATTCCTCTAAATCATATGTTCAAAGTGTGGTATATTCAGCAACAGAGCCTGACCTTCAAATTGTGGGAGGCAAGCAAGGAAGGGCTTATATTGGGTTTTAGTGTGGAGGGGTCTCTTGGACTCCTCTAACCAACAGCTTTAGCGGTTTCTCAAGACTGTGCCTGGGGTTTCATATGTCTATGGCTCTTAGAGGATGCATTATCACCCCAAGCAGCATAACTTCATTAAACTGTGTATGTGTGCTTACACGAAGATGTAGGTATCATGTGTAAATTTAGGTAAATGTCACATAATGTGATTCCCTATATCCTTCTCAACCATCCTTGGTGTTGTTTACCTCTCCTCCTTCCCTCTGTCTCTGTGTAGCTCTTCCTCTCCCTTCTCAGTTAAAGCCCCCCCCAATTTTTCTCACTTCCCCTATCAACCTGTGTCCTAGTGGTCCTCTCCCCCACAGGGTCCCTTCTTACTTTCCTAGCATCCGCTGCTATTCCCAGTGATGCGCTCTCACCTAAAGATTTGGAGCTAGGATCCACACATAAGAAAGAACATGCAGTATTTATCTTTCTGTGTTATCTCACACAGTATAATATTTTTTCCAGTTCCATCCATGTACATGCAAATTTCATGGGAGAGAGAGAGAGAGAGAGAGAGAGAGAGAGAGAGAGAGAGAGAGAGAGAACAGGAAATTGGGTGGGTAGAGAGGTGAGGAGTATATCTAGGAGGAGCTGGAGATGTAGGGTGAATATAATCAAAATACATCATATGAAATTCTCAAAGAATTAATAAAAATTGTTCAAACAAGAAGCAGATGAATAGATAAAGGAAGGTAACAACTAAAACCCTCTTTAAAAGGTGAATAAGTAGTGTTATTCTTAAAAATGGGCAAATGACAATTCTCAGATACAGAAATATAGCCCATTAGTACATTTAAAATGCCCCAAGTCAGGGCTGGAGAGATGGCTCAGAGGTTAAGAACACTGCTCTTCCAGAGGTCCTGGGTTCAATTCCCAGCAACCACATGGAGACTCACAACCATCTATAATGAGATCTGGTGTCCTCTTCTGGCATGTAGGCATATATGCAGGCAGAACACTGTACACATAATAAACAAAAATAAAAACCTTTAAAAAAATCAGAGGCAAAAAAAGTGCCCCAAGTCTTTAGCCATCAAGGAAATGCCAATCAAAGCTACATTGGGATTCAATCTCAATTGGTTATGCCAATCATAACCACTATGGAATGAAACAAAGAATAAGAAATGCTGGCAAGAATGTGGGGGAAAGGAACTATTATACTCTGCCGGTGGGAATGTAAATTAGTACAGCCATTTTAGGACACTGTGGAGGTTACTAAAAAAAAACAATGAAATCTAGAGCCACTAAGCTGTATGGTGGGATGTGTCTGTACTCTCAGAGTGTGGAAGGTGATGGCAGATCTGACAGTGAGCTTGAGGCGATCTTAGACTACTCACAAGTCCTTATCTTTAAAAAAAAAAAGGAAAAATTTCCATTTGATCAATATTGTGTTGGTTTGCTTCTGCATTGCTATGGTAAAATACTGATAAAAACCAACTTGAGGGTCACATAATGGTCCATTATTGATAGTCAAGACAAGAACTGGAGGCAGGAACTGAAGCAGAGGCCATGGAGGAGTGCTGCCTATTGGCTTGCTCCTCATGGCTTGCTCAGCCTACTTTCTTATATACCCTGGAACTACCTACCCAGGTGTAGTATCACCCACAGAGGGCTGGGTCCTCCTGCCTCAGTCATCAGCCAATAAAATGTTCCACAGACCTTCCATTCTGATGAAAGCATTTTCTCAATTGGAGTTCACTTTTCCCAGATGATCTGGCTTATTTCAAATTGACAACTAACCAACTAACAACAACAACCACAAAAAAAAAAAACCTAACCGACACACCATGTCAAATATCCTGGGTATTTATTTAAAGGATATAAAGCCTGCATATAATAGATATATCTGCACAACCAATCTTATTGAACAATATTCCTAATTATCAAAATATTTTAATAAAAAACTAATCATTCAACTGAGGTGGATATGGTACTACAATCCTTTAATCCCAGCACTTGGGAGGTAGAGGCACATGATCTTTGTGAGTTCAAGGTTAGCCTGATCTACATAGATAGTTCCAAGCCAACCAATGTTATCATGTGAGACCTGTCTAAAGATTAATTAATTAATCGACGTGTGTGTGTGTGTGTGTGTGTGTGTGTGTGTGTGTGTGTGTGTGTGTGTGTGTGTAGAGGTGGGTGACAAGCACCAACACACTTGTGTGGTAACAGTAAACAATTTGCAGGACCCAATTCTCTCCTTCCACCATGTGGACTCTGGGGATCAAATGCAGGTCACCAGGCTTGGTTTGTGGCAAGTGACTGTACCAGTTGAGCCATCCTGCCAACTCTAGACTGTCTTCCAAGGGCATTACTCTTAAGGATTAAGTGACTATGGCAAGCAGAACTCTACTGTCTTGGCTTGCAAAGTTTCCTCTGTGAATTCTTCCACCAGCCAATTTCTCCATAAATGTGTGCCGTTGAGCTGCAGATAAAGGGTAAACAGTCCCATTAGCCAAACTGTCAAGTGGGAGATCCTCAAAATTGAATCTTCCAGAGGCTCAGTCAGACCTCTGTCTCCTTAGAATATCAGGTTACTGCTGATCAGAGTGTTCTGCCAGTTAGGTCAGTGGCTACTGGCAGGCTCCACAGGAACGTTGTGTGGCATTTTATCACACCTGAAGTAGGGATGGTGATCACGAAATTAGAAACATTTCTCCACCCAGTCAGCAGCAGCAAGATTCACAGTTTGGAGTCAGATGTGTCTCAGAACTTTAGCCAACCCAGCAATTCCTTGGAGTTGAAACTCAAGATGTCTCTTTCAGTGTCTGGTCCTGTGTCAGAGGGTGCCATTGGTGCCATTAGCACTGTCCCCACTCCCCTGCTCCCCCAGTGTTCTGCTGGGCCCTTCGGTCACAAATGCTCATATTGTCAGAACCTTTGTCTCAACACTAACAGCCTTCAGGGAACAGTATGTTTTCGTTGTTGCAGTGGGTTTTGTGCCTCACTATAGACAAGAAGGATTTTATTGTAGGGATAGATCTTATTTTTCAAAGCCTGATCATCAATTGATGAAAATTTGGGTGTTTCCACTTCTATGCTTTTTTTTTTTTTGTAACCCTGTATGAACACTCATATACAGCTTTTATGTGGACAAGGCACATGGTTGTTATTTCCTTTGAACCTATCTCTAAGATTAAAATGATCGGGTCACATGGTCATTCTATGTTTAACATCTACATTTTAACATTTTGAGAAACTCTTTTTCAAAGTTGCAGGGCCTCCTTAGAATCCCACTAGCAATATGTCAGGCCCATTTTTAAGTTGAGTGGGCTGTATTTTTTATTGTCAAGCTTAACATTCTTTATCATTTCTGGATAAAAGCCCATAACATATAAAAGTGTTTTCTCCCTGGTGTAGGAAAATCCACAGAAACAGAAGACGCTGGACCTCCGGGAAGTGTGGGGGATGGGAGCAGCACCTGGCAGGTATACAGTTTCTTTTTGTAACATCAAACAAGTTCTAAAATTGTTGAAAAGGTTGCACCACTCTTAAAATATACTAAAAATCCCCTTTAAGTTATGTAATTTACAGTGGAAATTTTTGTGGTGTCTGACTGGTATCTCCATAAAGATTTTTGCAACTGAACATCTCAGAAGTGGCAGGACTAGAATTTAAATTCAAGTCTGTCGAACACCAGTCTATGTTGCATGTGGGCAGCCCTTTGGATTTGCATATCCTAAAAGGGCACTTGTGCTGAGAGGTTGGTACCTAGGTTATGGCACTATTGGAAGGTGCTAGAACCTGTAGGAGGTTGCATCAAGTGAAAGCAAGTTAAGCTATGGGGATCTGCCCTTGAAAAGGGTAGCCTGGCCCTTCACTTTCTTTTCTAAGGCTTATTCTATTACTTTTATTTATGGCATATGTAAGTCAGGATGACAGGTATATGTGTTCCTTCTCTTTCTTGATGCTCTGAGGCAGTCAGCCTTCTTCACTTGCCATAAGCCAAGAATCAGCATGGTCAGCTGACCATGGAGTAGGACCTCTAACACCATGAACTCAACCAAAGCTTTCCCTGTGGTCAGTTGATTATATGGGATATTTTTGTTATGCTAATACAAAGGAGAGAAGATTGCATTGGATGGGAAAGTACAAAAAAGATGTGGTATGCACAGACAGGCCACTTGCAAAACTCCTTGTGAAGAAAGAGCAACCCTGTGGTGGTGCCACACACCTTTAATCCTGGCATTTGGGAGGTAGAGGCAGGTAGATTTCTGTAAGTTCAAAGCCAGCTTAGTCTACATATTGAATTCCAGGCTAGCCAGAGTTACATGGTTAGATTCACACACACACACACACACACACACACACACACACACACACACACACACACGAAAGAAACAAAAACAAAGCTAGATCAAGATTGTGTGGTACGTTTATTCACGTGACCTCTTCCTCAGTCAAAAATTGATAGAAAGATTAGATTTATTGAAAAACAATAAAGATATGGGAAGCAAAACTTCAAGAATGTAATAAGGAGAACAGCAACCCTTATACACTGCACTGAGAACGTAGACTAAGCAGCTCCTATGGAAATCAGTATGGAGAGTCCTCAAAAAATTAGGCATAGAACTGCTGTATAACACAGATATACCACTTATAAGTATATGTTCAAGGAGTCTAAATCAACATACCAGAGAGATCCTTGCACTTTTAAGCTTATTGTGAGGCTATTTACAAAAGCTGAGGTGAGAGACCAGCCTAGATGTCCATCAATAGGCCAAGAGTAAAGAAAATGTGGTGGATATAGACACGGTGAAGTTTTATTCAGTTGTGATACTAATGGTGTGATGGTCAAGGAAATACCTGCAGCTGAGATTATCATGCTAAGTTAAAGGAGCCAGATTCAGAAGAACAAACGTTTTTCTTTCATATGCAAGCAAAAAGTGTGTGTGTGTGTGTGTGTGTGTGTGTGTGTGTGTGTGTGTGTGTGTGTGTGTAAGCTTATAAAAGAGATGATCTTGGGGGAGAAGAGAGTCTAAAGGATTGAGTAAAGGGAACAAAGGGGTAATAAGAAGGGAAGAAATACAAATACAAGTTTTCACTCAAATGTGCAATACTAATTTAAATATGTGTAAATTCAAAAATACATTTAACTATACCATCTATGTTGACATGAAAGCAGAGGAGGAATACTTGAGGGAAAGTAGGGATCAAAGAAAAAGAGAAGTGGTAACAAGACAGTGTAGTGGAAGGAACGACATAATATAAATGTATGGCATTGTGAGAATGTCATCATGAAACCCACTATTCTGCATACTAACAAAAACAATTTTTAAAAAGAATGCTACTAAGAAACCATGTAACTCAAGTAATGCCAAATAATGATGAATCCGACAAGGAGCCTGGGTTCAGACAGTTTTGTGGGTTAATTACACTAAGCATTAGAAAAATGAGCTAATGCCAAGTTTTCTTAGGCTCTTCCAAAAAACAGAAGCAAGGGTATTCCCAACTTTACTTTCTTACTCCAAGAGGGAAGAATCAGGGCACAGTCACAATCAAATCAAAGCAGAATCAAGGTCTGACAATGTAAAAAGCTCAGTGTCTGACATCTAGGACTCATTCCCGATCTTCTGGGCTCCAAAGGGCTTGTGCAACCATTCGCAGCACACACAGCTTGTCTTGTAGACTGAGGCCAAATCAACTCCACACCTGCTGCTGTCCTTGATGGTCATCCTATGACACTGGGGCCTCCAAAATTCTGGGATCCCTGCTGCAACTATGCAGCACCTTCACCAATACCTCTCCTGGGCTCTCTTCAGAGACTCTGACCCCACCACATGGGGCCAGCCTCAACTTCTCCCCATAACTTGCTTAAGTCCCAGGGCTTCTATTACAACTGAGGCTTCAGCTTCACCAATAGCTTCTCCTGACCTCTCCCAGTGCCAAGCATCAGCTTCTCTCTGTCACCCCTTCACTCCTTACTACCTGAGTGACTTTCATATTACCAAGTTTGGCTGCCAGAATAAGATTCTGCCTTGGCCCTCTTTGGACGACAACTTCTGTGTGCTGACTCTGAAGAAATACATCCCAGAAGATTTCACCTCAATGATGTTGGTCTCTTCTTAAGTACAGCTGATTCTTTAGCCCCACCTGACCTGTGTCAATTGGCCCAACAAAGCAAAGGTTTCACTTTAGTTGTTCTTAAATCAAAATACCACACAAAATGGCCTTGATAGAACCTTTGCTTCCTTCTGAAACTTCACAAGCCATCATCTGCTCTGAGAATTATTTTCCAAGTTCTCCCAACAGACCATGAAGCTCTACCTAAGATACTCAGTGGCTTTTCTAGCCCAGAGTTCCAAAACACATGGTCAGGTCAGTCACAGCAATACCTAATGATCCTATTACCAATTTCTGTCTCAGTTAAAGTGTCTACAGCTGTGACCAAAAACAACTTGAAGAGGAAAACCACATTTTTTTCATCTTACAGGTTGTAGTCCATCATCTAAAGGAAGTCGGGGCAGGAACTCAAGTCAGGGATCTGGAGCAAGAACTAAAGACATGGAGGAAAGCTACTTACTGGTTGCTTCCCATGGCTTGATCACATCCTGCTTGCTTGCTTGCTTGCTTGCTTGCTTCCTTCCTTCCTTCCTTCCTTCCTTTCTTTCTTTTTCTTTCTTTCTCTCTCTCTCTCTCTCTCTCTCTCTCTCTCTCTCTCTCTCTTCTTTCTTTCTTTCTTTTTTTTTTGGTTTTTCGAGACAGGGTTTCTCTGTATTGCTTTGGAGGCTGTCCTGGCACTAGCTCTGGAGATCAGGCTGGCCTTGAACTCACAAAGATCCGCCTGCCTCTGCCTACCGAGTGCTGGGACTAAAGGTGTGCACCACGAACGCCTGGCTCATCCTGCTTTCATATATAACCCAGGACCACCTGCTCAGGAGTGGGCCCTCTAGCACCAATAACTAGTTAAGAAAATGCCCCACAGGCTTGTTCCCAGGCCTGTCTGGTAAGGGTGTCTGCTCACTTGAAGTTCCCTCTTCCTAAATGACGCTAGCTGGGTCCATCTGGTAAAACACTAGTCAGCACATGCTACCAAATGGAATGCATTTCAGAAATCAACACTGAATTCTGAGTCAGATTTAGTTTCAGGACTGAAGGATTCTCTATCAGTCTTTCGGAAAAGACTAGAATTTAAGGAGGCTTTAGGATTAGGTCACAGCTTCACACAGTATCACCTTCAAAACCATTTGTAAAAAGAAGCCAGGGTGTCATACGCCAGAGCTCCCCTCACTCACATCAAAGGATGTATGAGCAATGCTGACCCTGGAAGTAATTTCAGAGAGCAACTTGCTAAAGAAATTGCCATTCCTAGTCAGTAGTCCAAACAGAGTTTCAAGATTTAGATTCTACGTTCACAGAAAATAAGACCTCAGGACAAAATCGCTGACACTAAGTTCAATGCTTAGAAGGTACCTACACAGAACCTGCAGAAGTTGTTATTTCTCTGAAACTACAGTACTAGGGCTGGAGACAGATTTCACCTACATTTACTGACTTTTATCATCAAACAGTCATATTTGTTTCAGTCTTTCTGGAAATTTACCTGTCTTCAAAAACAGTAAATCCAGCCTTCCACTGATGAGAAATGAAATCAAGGAGTTGGTGATATGTACAAAAGACACCACACAACTCCATGGGCTCAGCCTGGCTTCCAACATCAACAGTGATGAAAACAAACTCAGAAATCATCTTTTTTCCCACTCAGTCATCATAATAATGATTGAATCAGGCAAAATGCATCAATTCGTGTTAAAGCCTTAAAGTGAAAGTGATGAAGAGCAAGAAAAATAGACACCATTTAGAGAAACTTCTCTCACATACTGATTTTTAGTTAACACAAATATACGTATTTATGAGGTGCGGTGCAATATCTCAACTCAAGTATTTATGATGGAATGCTCAAATCAGCATAAACACCTATTTTCCCAAACCTTTATGGCTTGTCCGTGATGAAAATATTCACTTATCTCCTGCTCTAACCTTTCTGGAAATATGCAATATATTTTTACTTAGAATTACCCCACTGTGAAATTGAAGAGAACTCATTTCTCCCTGAAGCAACTGAGTGTACACTGAGCAATCCAGGTCCTCCTGCTACGCTCTGGTTCTCCCCACATTCTCTAAACACTACTCATGCAGTTCTTAGCTTCTGTGCCTGTTATTTTTTCATTTAGCATGTCTTCCATGTCCTCCATCTTGTAGCAAGATAGAGTTTCCCTTGTTTTGGGGTTTTAGTGTTTAATAGTGTGTGTGTGTGTGTGTGTGTGTGTGTGTGTGTGTGTGTGTGTGAGAGAGAGAGAGAGAGAGAGAGAGAGAGAGACTTTATTCATTCCTCTACTGATAAATATTTGCATTGTTTGCATGTCCTGTCTGTTATGAATAATGCTTCCCTGAACATGGGAATGCCAATGTGTCTTTTGAGTTCTTGACATCAGTAATTTTTTAATATATACCTGATGCAGAATTGCCTGACTGTTTTTAATGTTTTGAGGACACTCCATAGTGTTTCTCATGGTGGCTACATGATTGTACATTTTTACCAACAGGCCATGAGTTTCAAAGTGTCTGCATTCTTGCAGCACTCACCCTTTCATACTTACCGTAGCTTCACTGACATATGTGAGATGGTATCTTACTGTGGTTTTGATTTACATTTCTCTACATTAATGTTGAACATACATTTTCTGACCATCTGTATGTCTTCTCAAGTCCTCTGCTGAGTGGCAGGAGTCTCTTATCTTAGAAATGTATCTTCTCTCAAAAGCATGGCTTATGCAAGCTGGAGAGATGGCTCAGAAGTTAAGCACACCATTGCTCTGGCAGAGGACCTGGGTTTGGTTCCCAACATCCACATGGTGACTCTCAACCTTCTGCAACTCCAGTTCCAGGGGATCTGAAGCTCTCTTCTGGGCTCTGCAGACACAAGCCATGCAAATGGTACAGACACCCTGCACTGTTTGAGATCCTGCCCTTCTTCCTCCAATGATGGACTTTGATGTGGAAGTGTAAGCCAAATAAACCCTTTCCTCTCCAGTTTGCTTTTTGGTTATGGTGTTTCATCATTGATGTTTCACAATGTGTTATTTAACCCCTACATTTTGGAAATATCCCCAAATTTCTAGTTAATAACTCTGTGGTCAGGAATATGCTTGAAATATTCTAAAATTTGTGAAAACTTTTTTGTTTGCTTTGAATGTGTATTCCATCCTGGAGAAGTTCCATGTGAGGAGAATATATGTTCATCTAGTGTTGGATAAGAGAGTCTGCATTTGGGACTGGAGAGATGGTTGAGTGGCTAAAACTGTGTACTGCTCTTCCAGAGGACCTGAGTTCATATTAGGTGGCTCGGTCCAAGGGATAACACTCTGTTCTGGTCTCCATGGGCACCTGTACTTTCATGTGATCACAACCATATATGTACTTACACACACACACTTTTTTAAATGAAATCTTTAAAAACTTTAAAGATGTTACGATAAATTTTTCTGCCAAAAGCTGCCCTTGTCTCATTGGCCAAACAAATACTTTATTCAGTAATCAATAAGATGAACATAAACAGTACATTCCCCATCAAAGATTTATTCAATTTTATTTTATGTCCATGGGTGTTCTGTCTGCATATATATCTGTGTACCACATGACTGTGGAGCCCAGGAGAGGGCATCAGATACCCTGCAATTAGAGTTCCGGATGGTTGTTGGCCACCATGTGGATGCTGGGAATCAAACCTGGGTCCTATGGAAGAGAAGCTAGTGCTTTTAACTGTTGAGCCATCTCTCTAGACCCCAAATAAATCTTTTTAAAAGAACATTGTGCTATTTGTGCATTAAGCCTATTTTGTTTATAGTGTGGTTCAAGTCTGATATTTCCTTGTTTATTTTCTGAGTATTTCCCCTCAGAATGTTGAAGGTGAGGCTTTTAAGAAGTATCTCTTCAATGTTTTATAAAATGCAGACATGGTTTATTTTAATAAGTTGTAATGCTAGACACAGAAATGACTGTCACAGAGATCAAAGTTCGTGCTTATAGATCCTGAGGGCAGAAAACACAGCCTACACAGAGGGCCATATGAGAAGGCTCCAGGGTTAGTCAGAAGCACAAGGCAAACAAAAGCCTTTACAAAGTCTCTATAGAAAGGACAGGTGCTGTAGATAGATAGATTAAGTAGTTTCAGGGTTAACTTAACTAGTTTGAAAGATTTCAGCAGGCTGCAGGGTGAAAGGATGCTCCTGGTTGGGGTAAGAGGATGTTCCTGGTCATGGAGACAGAATGTTCCTGGTTGTGGGGAATGAGATGTTCCTGGTCATGGTGGCAGGATGTCCCTGCTCATCTGATAATTGACCCTAGAATAGTTAGTGTGGGGAAACAATGTCTTGACAAATGAGAACTCAAAGACAGAGGTTTCAAAGTGATGAGAGTAGATTGGGGGCTTTGGACTAGCTTATTTGAATAACAATAGATCATTTGTAGATGTATCTTTTAACTGTCTTTAGGAATTGGTTGTTCCTAACAGGAGAAGGTTCTCATAGATCAGCAAAGCAAGGGTATCAAAACACCAAAAAATAAAGAAAATTAACATGTATGCTTACCACGTGTCTGCTCAGCCTGTTCAGTCTTAAACTTTTTGTGACATAAATTAATCCATTCTTTCATTTGTTGCATCTTAACTCAAGCACCAGTGAGTTAAGATGGAGGCTACTGCTTCTGCTGGAGGCTACTGGGTACAGCCAAACTGTGATTGTTATAGGGGTTTGGAAACACAGATGTAACCTTCTCCTCACTTCTCACATCTGCACAGACTCTGAAATCTCTGCCTAGCATGATGTCTTCAAAGAGTGTCCCATGGAGTACCTGCATCAGAATTACCTAAGGACTTAAAACTCAGATTCTAGATCCCTACATACATCCAGTACAATGAATTTTTGAAAAATATCTCAGTGAATATTTTGTACAAAATGTTCTTGAAACTTTAAAAGGTTTAGAAAAGATAGATCCACTGTACAAGTTTACCTCATCTGAAGGGCAAGATTGGCCACATGATAGGAAGCACACAAGTACATCAAGTCATTAACCACAGCATGTGCTGTGAATTGTATTGTCAATTCTCCTTCCTTGGCCCCATCACTGACCTCAGTATTCCTCCCTGTCTTTCTTGATATACCTGTTTCTTATCAAGTTCAAATGACTAAAGTTTACAAACAGAAAGTTAAGGCTGTGAATTAGCTGCAAGTCCAAGCTCAGGAGCCTCTGTCTTTCTGTGTGTCTCTCTGTCTCTGTCTCTGTCTCTGTCTGTCTCTCTCTCTCTCTCTCTCTCTCTCTCTCTCTCTCTCTCTCTCTCTTCTGTCTCTCTCTCCAGATTTTATTTGTATAGCCCTGGCTGTTCTGGAACTCCCTCTGTAGACCAGGCTGGCCTCAAACTCAGAGATCGCCTGCCTACCTCTGACTCCCGAGTGTTGGGATTAAAGGCATGTGGCGCCATAGGAGTCTCAATTTGAATCCAAGAGCAACTAATGAGGAAAAAAAGCTTAATCCAACCTGCTGCAGTAGCCTCCATTACTTGCCTAAACAGAGGGTGAGATTTTACTTGGACAGGGTCTGGCACTAAATTCTCCTAAAACCATTTATAGTTGGCTCATGAATCAGAGGCTAGGGCCAAAAAATAATTTTAAATTGGATTCTAGCCAGTAGTCATTTTTATGACTCTCATTCCTGTTTGGTAATTACTTGGCTATGACAATTAATTTCTTGCTTTTGATTAAGACCTATCTATTGCGATATTGTGATATTTCAGTCTGCAAGATGCACTGAACTTCATTTTACCTGTGTAAATGTAAAATTATAAGCTGAACAAAATCAGTTTATTAAAAGTAGTTTAGCACAATTAGTAGCTAAACACCATGCATATCCTTTTATAACACAGAATAGATGTTTGTGCTGAGATGGTAGAGTTCCTATAGTCCTTAGTAAAAAAAGCTTCATACACCACATGCACTGAAAGCATAGTTATAAACACGGGTGTATTAGTCAGGTTCTCTATAGGAACAGATTGATAGAATGAATACATAGAGACATATTTGTGTGTGTGTTAGTTTGAGGAGGATTGGCCTTCATAAGCCCAAATATTTGAATGCTTGGCCATTAGGGAGTGGTAGTTGCTTGAGAGAGATTAGTAGGTATGGCCTTGTTAGATTATGTGTAGCTTTGTTGAAGAAAGTATGCGGGCTTTGGGGTTTTGAATACCCAGGCCAGGCCCAGTGGCTTTCTTCCTGCTGTCTTCAGATCCAGATATAGAATTCTCAGCTCCTTTCCAGCACCATGTCTCCCTGCATGCCAATTATAACAATGGACTAAAACTGTAAGCAAACCCAAATTAAATGTTTTTCTTTATAATAGTTGCTGTGGTCATGGTGTCTCTCCACGGCAATAGAACATCAACTTAAACTATATATCTAGCCAGGCATTGGTGGCACACACCTTTAATCCCAGTACTCGGGAGGCAGAGGTAGGCAGATCTCTGTGAGTTCGAGGCCAGCCTGGTCTACAGAGCGAGTTCCAGGACAACCTTCAAAGCAATACAGAGAAACCCTGTCTCAAAAAAACAAAAGAGAGAGAGAGAGAGAGAGAGAGAGAGACTATATATCTATATATTCAGCAATGGCTGTCTACCAATGGAAAGTCCAAGAATCTAGTAGTTGTTCAGTCTATGAGGCTAGATGTCTTCAGTGTATGCTGGGGTCTCAAAGAAATAGGCTCTAAAGATAGTGATGGACTTGTCAGCAAGAGTAAGAGCAAGCAGACAAAAACCAAAATCTTCCTTCTTCCATGTCCAACCAAAGGTACAGCCCAGATAAAAGATGGATCTTCTGCTTCAAATGATTTGAACAAGAAAGGTCCCTCACAGGTTTACACAGCTGCTTGGGTTTTAGTTCATTCCAGATGTAGTCAAGTTGAAAACCAAAAATAACCATCACAACAGGCAAGCCCAGTTTTCAGAAAAATCAAAACGTAGAAAACCTAGAAGTATAAGCCATAAAACTGGAGAACTCTCTGGGAAGACAGACTGACTTTTCCCCAAACCCTTATTCTCTGCAGATACAATCACTAGGTCATTCCCCTCCTAGATATAGGAACAATGGGACTTTAAATACCTCTGTGTCACAAGACCACATTCCGTAACCTTCTTGTGCTCAAGTTGGCAATAACAATAACAAGTTTTATTAAGCCATTAGTAACTACTAATCAATTAAGCATTGATTCTCTGTATCACCATAGTAACTCTTTGAGATGGGAACTATTACTATTTGTTTTTCAGTTAAAGGAAACTGAGACACAAAATAGATGTCTTCCCAGGATCACTGTGCCAGCTAGCTATTGCTATGCAGCAAGTCACTCCAAACCTAGCATATTGAAACAATATCATTTATTCGGCTCATTATTCTGGACAGCAACTATTTGGACTGGGCGTCAGATGGGTGGTTCTAGCCTGGAGAAGCTCTCTGTACTATCTGTAGTGGGTACAAGTAAGATTTGCTGTATTCATTGGGCTGATTCTGCTTCCTAACTATTTCAATAGAGCTACGATGAATATGAAATTACAGGTTATATGGAATTGTTTGGTATAAGCCCAGTAGTGGTAAACTGTGTCTCATGATAGTATTACTGCTAAGGTGATTTTGTTTGTTTTGTTTTTTTCTTTGTTTTGAAAAAACTGCAGACTGATTTCCAAAGTGGTTGCATCACTTACACTCCTACCAACAATGTTCCATTTTCCTTTATCCTCTCCAGCATCTTTTACTGTTGGTATAGATGGGAATATTCTGACTGGGCTGAGATGGAATCTTAGTGTTTCATCTGCTTTTCTCTGGTGGCTAAGAATGTTGAGCACTGAGTGTTTCTAACAATCTTATCTCTTCTTTTGAGAACTCTTTGTTTAATTGAGCAGCCTATTTTTAATTGGGTTATTTGTTGTCTCGGTTTTGTTTTCTTTTAGTTCTTTGAACATTCTAGGCAATAATCCTCTGCCAAATGTATAAATGATGAAGCTCTTTCTCCTGTTCTGTGGGCTGCTTCTTCATGTGACTGGCAAATTCCCTTGCTGTACAAACACTTTTGGTTTCATGAGGTCCCATTCAGCAATGGTAGACTTCCTAATGTATCAGAGCCCTTGTTAGAAAGTCTCCACCTGTGACTATTTGCCACAGTGCACTCCCTACTTTTTCCTTTAGAAGTTTCGGGGTGTTTCGTCTTAGTTGAAGACTTTAATGCCTTTGGAGTTAAGTGCTGTGAGATGTAGGGATCCTGTTTCACTCTTCTGCATGTGATATGTTGACATACAGATTTCCCAGCATATTGTCTTTTTCCCAGTGTATATTTTCCAGTGCCTTTGTCTAAAATCAGATATCTTTAGTTATGTGAACTGACATCTGGGTCCTCTATCCCATTTCATTGATCTTTATGTCTGTTTTGTGCCAGCATCATGCTATTTATGTTACTATGATTCTACATTATAATTTGAAATCCAGTGTGGTGATGTCTCTTGCAGTATTATATTCCTGTTCAGAACCACTGTGATTATTTGATCTTTTGTGCTTACATATAACTTTTAAGGTCTATTCTATCCATGAAGAATGACCCTGGAATTTTTATTTGGATTGCATTTACTGTGTAGATTGCTATTGACAGCCATTTGCACAGCATTAATTCTTCTTAAACATAAGTATGAAAAGTCTTCCCACGTACTAATGTTTTCCTCAATTTCTTCAGTGGCTTAAAGTTTCCATTGTAGGGATCTTCTGTTTTCTCAGTTGAGTATATTCCTAAATATTTTATTTTATTGTGGCTATTGTAAACTAAATTGATTCCCTATGTGTTCTCCTTCCATTCTAGCCTCTCTATGACTTTGATCGTGAAAGAAGGTTCGATTCTGTTGACAGTCCTTTCTGCCTCTCCGACGATAATCATGTGATTTCTGTCTTTAAGACCATTTACATTTGTTGTTTTGCTTATGTTGACTCACCCCTGCCTGCATCCCTGGAATGAAGCCACCTTGGTCCTAATGAATAATCATTTTGATGTAATCTAAATGCAATTTCTTTAAGTGAAAGGGAAATGTGTGTAATTAATAGTTACTGCTAAGTCTTGCTAAAGCCTTTTTGGTACATTTCCCAGAAACTGAAAAAGTGGATGAATTTGATAACTAAGCAAAATTTTTCTTTTTTTTATAACTTAAGCTTCTATTTTTTATTGTTGTTGTTTTCAAAAGTTAAAGGAGGATCATTAAAACTTTCTAAAAATCATTAAAATAATTTTAACCACTTTTAGGGAAAGAGTTCAAAGAATTGAATGATATTGCTATAACAAAACTCCTTCCATTCCCCACTATCTATCTTTGTGAGTGGGGTTTTTTAGTAGTCATATATAGAGATCTGAAAATTAGAGCTACAGTTTGTGTTGAAGCCATCTTATTCTTGAGTGAAAAGTAACATCATTCATGTAAATAGACACTAAGTGGGAGAAAACCGGATTCATTCAATGAAAGAAATATTTCCAGTGGCATCTAACTTCTATGTTTGATAATTGCCTGTTTAAAGTATAATACATTTATCTTTTATTAAATATAATGGTAACTATAATAACAGTGATTCACAAGGAAATTCTAAAATTTGAGGATTTTTATAGTCACAGAAAATAGCTAATACTGTTTCATTTTATAGACTTACTATTTGACAAAGAAACATAGTAGGGAAATAAAACATAGTTAAGCATAAGTAAATACTTTTAAGACATAATTTAGAGTAGATGTGGGGTGAAAATACAAACTCCAAGATAGAATGTAAATATAAAATCTTTACCTATTAAAGAGCAATGTGCATATTTCTACAAATAGGTAAGTATAGATTTAAAAAAATCACTACGGTAAAGAGATTGCATTTCCTAAAGACCAATGAAACTATTGTCATTTGAAATATCAATTAAACATTTATAATATGTTAGCAACTATGTCTTAGTTGGGGTTACTATTGCTGTGATGACTTGAGGAGGAAAGGGTTTATTTGGCTTATGCTTCCACATCACTGTTCATCATCAAAGGAAGTCAGGACAGGAACTCAAACAGGGAAGGATCCTGGAAGCAGAAGCTGATGCAGAGACCATGGAGGAATGCTGCTTACTGGCTTGTTTCCATGGCTTTGCTCAGGCTGCTTCCTTATAGAACCCAGGACCACCAGTTCAGGGATGGCACCACCCACAATGGACTGGGCCCTCCACCATTAATCAGTAATTAAGAAAATGACTTACAGCCAGATCTTATAGAGGTATTTTCTCAATTGAGGTTCCCACCCTTCAGATAACTCTAGCTTGAATCAAGTTGCCATAAAACTAACCAGCATACATATCATTTATATTTTATTTATCCTAAAAAACAACTAATTCACAGGACTCTTGACACTATTTAAATGACTAAGACATTGATTATTCCTTTATTAGATATCTCTACGGCCATAATAGACGCTCCATTAGATCAGACATTGCTTCTCAAGTGCTAGAAACAATTTCTGACATATAGAGAACAGCATTAATTAAATTGATGAATTATGAATGAATGAATGAATGAATGAATGAATGAATGGGTTCTAGCCAGTTTGAAGGAGTCATTAACAAGTTTAAGTCAGCAACAGGAAAATGTTAGGAGGTGCCCTAGGAATATAACAGAATACTCAAGGATAATAGATACAGCCCTAGAGCTCAAGCTCACAGTTTCATAGTATGCGAACAACGTGCAAGAATAAAGAGAACCAAGCCAAGCAGTGGTGGTGCATACATTTAATCCCAGAACTTGGGAGGCAGAGGCAGGCATATCTCTATGGGTTCGAGGCCAACCTTGCCTACAAAACCTACACAGAGAAACCCTATCTCGAAAACAAACGAACAAAAAGAATAGAGAACCATTGCCAAAAAGTAATCAAAACCACAAGAAAACCCCATAAATTCAAAAGTGGGGGACTAGAAATGACACCACAAAGGAGGTTCAAATGAACCAAACCTTGGGAAGTCACTAATCTTTGCCTTATTGTTTAAAGGTGCAAGTATTTATTTCTGCCCATCTGTATCAGCCGTCTAACACTGTGCTTAGCCAAATGCAGCTTCAAACCATGCTAGAATCCACATCTGCTCAATGTGTCTCTCATGTTCAGTGGACAAACTAATGGGCCAGAGCGTGTGTATCATATGGCAATAGCAGAAGGGAAGTGTGCAAGGGCAGATTCCAGCCTCATTTAGCCCAGCTGCAAGCATCCTACGGGCCTCGGCAAATTATCTACCCAAATTTATTGTGAGTGGGGTAGGAAGGCAGACTCTATTCATAACTGAGGTACAAATATTTTTGAATGATTATCTGGACTTTTATATAAGGAAATACCCAGTCTTTTATGACCTTTCTTCACCATTGTGGTCAACTTTGCCTACTGAAGGTGAATATCCAGACCACCTCCCTACCCACCCAACTTTATGATCTCTCTTCTCTCTCTCTCTCTCTCTCTCTCTCTCTCTCTCTCTCTCTCTCTCTCTCTCTTTCTCTCTCTGCAAGAAACAAACAAAAAACCCACAAAGAGAAAACTGATTTTCCCTTTGCCAGTGGGTATCAATTGCAGACAGCTTCTTGGTTTGGGGCGGGACCCTGCCATCTCCCCTCTTAGTCCTGGGACCCTGTCTTACTTGAACTTGTACAGATTGTGTGCAGAGTCTCTACGAGTTCATATGTGCATCAGCCCTGTTGTGTCTTCAAGATACTATTTCCATAGTGATGAGTGTCACTCCAAGGTTCTTTAAATATCCACCAAAGACTATTAGCCTGCTGCTTTGGGGATTTGGTTATATTAAAATGGGTTGTTTTTTTTTTATTACCAGAGCTTCATAATAAATGTTACTAATTTCAAAAGTGTTTATTAAATTATTTTGGCTCCTTTTTCCCTTCAATTAAAAAAAAACAAACAAAACATTGGATTAAGAACCCGTTGATCCCAGTTTTTGGTGCCTGCCATTCTCCTTCCCTTCCTTTACTCTTCCTTTACTCTCATTATCATAGTTTAAGATCCTTCTGTTCTTGATAGCCAGACATGAATCACACTATTTAATATGGATAATGATGAGTAGCGGTAATTGAAAAGATAAAGGATCTTGGTTCATTCCTTACCCAGAAAGATGCTAAAAGAGCTGCCTGGGAGTATGCAGACTCTTTCATCACATTCCATAATTTATGAACACGTGAATGCTCTCCACGAATGGCTTAGATGAGTCAGACATTTTAATTGCACTTCCTTAAAATTAGAACAGGAAGAGCCTCATTCCTGCTCCTCTGTGTAGCTCATGATGAATGTTCTAGTTAGAAGAGCCAGGACTGGCATTTCACGGATACCAGTGAGTAGGGAAAAGCACTCATGTTGTTAGCATTCCAGTTTTGTTCTTTGAGTTTGAAATTGAAGGATTTTAGGGTAAACTTTATTAGGGAATTCTTATTCCTGTGTGAAAATTACCTTATTGTGTTCTCTCCCAGGCAACAAGTGTAAAATAAGTTGGGATTCCACCTATCTGAGCATCTGAAAAAGACTATTTAATGTGGCTTATCTTTAAAGGTTTGTTGAAAACAACCTCACCTAACCTCTGTAAAAGAGAAATAAAAGAAATTTATGCATAGTATTCATGACCCAAAGTACAATAGTTTCATGGGCATTGTTTGTGGCTGACAGTGTGGGTCTGGCACTGTCATGATGTCAAAAGAGCCTAGAAGCTCAAAATGGCAGTTCCCAGAATAGAACCGGAAGGGTCTGAGTCTAGGGCTGTCCATCCTGCAGAAAGCTCAGCTCTCATCTTCACCACAGGCCAGGTGTACAGCAGCACACAAACCACCCCCCATCAAGGTGTCTGTCTACATAGAGTTCTCATATAAGAGGGTTCTAGAAAACTAAGCATGAGTTCTCACATAAGAGAGTTCGAGTTCTCATATAAGAGAGTTCTAGAAAGCTAAACCCTCTACCTTTCAAATGTCTCAGCAATAGCCATGGCAGAAACTGTATCTTGAAAATATGTGAATTTGGCTTAGAACCTTTATGATACCGACAGCAGAGTTCTTGAAAAATCACAGCAGAGATGCCAGCTTTAAATTGAAATGAACAGAGAAAAGTGAAATATTTTCAAATTCCCCGGATTCTATAGGTAGGAGGCAGGCTTCTAACCTTAAAAAAGGCATTAGTATTATATTGCTAAAGATGATTGGTTCCTAGGGTGGACCAAGCACACATATGATAGAGCCAGGGAGCCACATGGTGAGCCCAGGCTTGAACTCAAAGACTGTCTGGGATTTACCTCCTCATTCTCAGAGCTGCTGTCCACTAATTATCTCAGTTTTCTTTCCATTCTCCACCATGCCAGCAGCTGTGCACCAGCGTTCTGTGACTGTTTTCCTATGCTGGACTCAGCATTGTACTGTGGCTAAGAACAGAGAACTGAGTGTTGAGTTTCATGGGCTCTCAGGTGGGGAGACTTTTGAGACATGGATTTTCATAACCCCAAGCCTCATGATTGTTCAGTCCAGCCTACTGGTCCGGTTCACACCTGAGAAGGGGAGTGCAGATTGAGGAAAGAAACAGACTAAAGACAAAAGAGTCGGGAGGGCATCCAGTGAATACTGTGATCCATCCCAAGTTTATTGTTCAAAGTTCTTATATACTACAATCAAATGTGGGGAAGGCAAAAGACTTCCTTACCAGATACAAGGAACAAACAAATGCAATTACCTCTTTACTACCCAAAAC
The DNA here is from genome assembly GCF_003668045.3 of Cricetulus griseus. Classification (NCBI taxonomy): domain Eukaryota; kingdom Metazoa; phylum Chordata; class Mammalia; order Rodentia; family Cricetidae; genus Cricetulus; species Cricetulus griseus. The sequence goes on along the minus strand of NC_048599.1, from coordinate 46,791,450 downwards.
ATCAAGTAACCACACCCTAAACTAGTATGATGTTGTTTAGGCAAGACATTCATTGACCGCACCTTAGGCCAAACATCCTGTTGTTTAACCTTGAAAGAGCAATAATAGGTTTGAGCTCTCTGACCTTAAGTCAAGATGGGGTGGAGCCACTTCTGTGGGCCTCTACACATGATCATCAGATTTGGATTTTGAAATAACAAAAAGTCTGTTTTTATTGTGGTAAGAACACAATGTGGCATTTGTTTGCTCAACGGATTTTAAATATACAATATCACATTGATTACTGTAAGAGAAACACGGCAGGGCAGATCTCTATAATTCACTTCTCTGGAGAAAACCTACAAATGAGCAACGGGTGTGTAAAGATTCTGCAACACCACTGACAAGCAGGGAAGTACAAGTCAAACACACAGCACAGTGCGCTTTCGGGTCTGGAGAGATGGCTCAGTCAGTAAAGTGTTTGCTACACAAGTACGAAAACTTGATGGGCACAGTACGGTGCACCTGCAATCTCAGTCCAAGGAAGGCAGAGATAGGAGGATCCCTGTGGTTCACTGGCTGATCAGTCTAACCAAAAAAAGCAAGCTTCAGGTTCAACGAGAGATTCTGTTCAAAAAATAATGGGAAAGCAATAGAGGAAGACATCCAATATTTACCTCTGTCTACATATGCACCAGCACCCTCCCCACTCCTTCCCATACAAGGAGCTAGAGTTTCAAACTTTGTAAGAGGGCTGGTCTTAAAAATCAAAAGATAACAAGTGCTGGCAAGAATGTGGACAAAGTGTGCAGTCTTGGTAACTATTTCAAATGGTTTAGCTGCTATGGAAAAGGATGCAAAGGGTATGTAAAACAAAAGGAAAATTTAAAAAGACAGTGCCAAAACTTCCACAGGGTGTAGAGCAAAACAGGCAGTCTTTAAGGGATAAAGCCCTCTTATTTTACTGCAGCATTATTCACAGTAGTCAAAATACTGTAGCAACTGAAATGCCTACCAACAGAAAAAAATTACCTCAGAGGTTTCAGTCCACACTCACTTGCCTGTGCTTCTTGGCCTCTGGAGAGGTGGTACATTAAGGCAGTACATTAAGGCAGTGGATGTGGGTGGCAAAGGCACCTGGTGGCAGACAGGAAGCAGGGTGGAGAGACAGGAAGGGTCAGATGCTCAGCTTCAGTAGGACAATGTTCCTTCGGAGATCCCAGGGCAGAATCTATCTCCTTGCTTCTTCAAGTCACTGATCAAATCGTGTTTTCTGGTATTGAGAGACCCTATTTCCTTGCTGTCTGGTGACTGAGGAGTGCTCTCAGTATCTAGAATCAGTCACATCCTGTAATTGGATGTTTTCTGTCCCACCTGGTCCCCCTGGACCAGTTTCTCATCTGCCCACCTGTCCCCACAGCCGCTTATTAAATAATCATTCTGAGGCTTAATATTAATTATAATTGTTTAACCAATGGCTCAGGCACATTATCGACTAGCTCTCACAATTGAATTAACCCATATTTACTAATCTGTGTATCATCACATAGCTGTGGCTTTCCGGTAATGTTCTGGTATCTTCCTTTATGGCAGCTCCATGGTAGCCCTTGACTCCACCTTCTTTCTCTCCTCAACTCTGTTTGGATTTCCTGCCTAGCTGTATTCTGCCTGGCCATTGGTCAAAACAGCTTTATTCATCAACCAATAAAAGCAACATATATTCACAGCATGCAGAAGGACATCCCTTGGCCATGGCCTCCTTCTCCCACCTTTGAAGTCTAGCAGAGTTCCCCTCAGGCTCTTCCTTTTCTACTTTAAAGAGCTTCTATGATGACATTGTGTCAACTTGGACAACACAAAACCACCTCCCTATTTTCAGATCTAATCGGTAATTCCTTTCTGCCTTTAACAAAGCAGCTCACAGACCACAGTGACCAGGATGGGCAGGGACTGTAGTTCTGGTAGCCACCAACCCAATACTGTGTGAGTACTTTGGGAGTGCATCTCTGAATGTTTGGAGAATGCCACAGCATAAGAACTGCACATAAGGGACAGTTGACACTCATTAAAGGCATGAAGAAAGATGAACATAGACAGCTTCTGCTTCATTTAAAAATCAGTTTTATCCAAGTGATTTCTTCCCAATACTATAGATAGCCCCATTGTCTGACACATACATGGTTCTGTCCCTTACAAGAGCCAAAAATGGCCTCTGTGGAAGGCAGTATTACTATACCAAGGAGAAATATGAACACAAGAACATTTTGTCTTCTTTCCCCTGTTCACCCTTACAAACATCTATGGCAGAACCCAAGTGGAAGATATAATTAATACCTATCGAAAGGCTAGAGCCCTGGAAATCTTTCAACATTCCACCCAGAGATTTATAACTTCTTCAGAAGATGAACCAGCTACAAAACCAATTTCTAGAATGCAGGGCTTACTGGCTTTGTGGCAATGGGCTCATGCTGGGATTCCTGGGACTCCACACTGATGACGTACCATCTCCCGGCTTCACTTTACATCCTTGGCAGTTCCCTTGGGTTCCTTTGTCTAGGAATTACCAAAGTCTTGCTCAACCTAGATAGCCAAGTCTTCTGGGAGAGAGGTGAGAACCAAGTGACAAGAGGGACAGGGTCAGAGAAGAAACAAAGAGAGGGCTTGAATTTAAATTCTAGTCCTGCCACTTCTGAGATGTTCAGTTGCAAAAATCTTTATGCAGATACCAGTCAGACACCACAAAAATTCCCACTGTAATTACATAACTTAAACTGGATTTTTTAGTATATTTTAAGAGTGGTGCAACCCTTTCAACAATTTTAGAACTTGTTTGACGTTACAAAAAGAAACTGTATACCTGCCAGGTGACGTTCCCATCCCCCACACTTCCTGGAGGTCCAGCGTCTTCTGTTTCTGTGGATTTTCCTACACCAGGGAGAAAACACTTTTATATGACATGGCTTTTATCCCACCTGCACAAAACATTCCTCCTGCCCATGTTATCACTTTTCCTGCATTATTCAATCCTTCCTGCCAGTCCATAACTGTGCTGTTCTCCTTTTTAAAAAGCCGACACCAGCCTGTGTTATAAGTTATGCACCAGAGAAGCAGCTTGGAGCACGCCTGTTATCTCACAGAGAACTGAGAGTGACTTACCTTGCTGGTTAAGACTCCGAGCTGGTCAGCGAGGGCCTAAGTTTCAAATGGGGCTGGAAGCTCAGCAGCGGGCTAACTCATCTGTATGGTTACTGGCAAGCTTCAGTCTCAATGCTGGCCGGCTGACACATCAGTCCCTCATCTGGTGAACTATCTATGTGGCCACACACAGTACAGCTTATTCCTTCTCAAGAAATGAAGCATGGTGGGTGATACAGAAGAGCGTCCAGACTGGAAAAGGCACTCTTTTGTCAACTCCCCCCACATGTGACTGGCATATGCTTGAGGTCACACACACTAACCAGCTACTACAAGAAAGGAGACTGCAAAGTCATGGACCCCAGGAGGTGAGTGGCTCCTCAGGCCCACTCTGGGGGCTGACCACCTCAACTCTGGCCCACATTTCTCTGGTCCCTCTAGAGAAAAGCTCATGCTTTTCAAACATTTTCTGTGTCACACTCTATGATTTCCTGTCCTCCATTCTCATTTGAATCCCTTCCAATAAGACATTTGTTCCCACAACCCAAGTCTTGTCAAGGTCACCAGAAACTTTCACGTTACCAAATACATTGGCCAAAAAATCTTAGCCTCAACTCACTTGGCTCACAAGACACACATTGGGCCTCTCTCTCTCTCTCTCTCTCTCTCTCTCTCTCTCTCTCTCTCTCTCTCTCTCTCTCTCCTCTCTTCCTCCTCTCTCTCTCTCTCTCCTTTTCTCTCTCTCTCTCTCTCTTTCTCTCTCTCTCCCCCCCTCTCTTGAACCGTTCTTCAGATGAACTTCAAGATGCAATTTTTTTAAATGGTGCAATTTCAGAAGAGAAGAAAAAAACGCTGGTGCTGAGGTGCTGGGAATTGAACCCAGGGCCTTGCACATGGCATACTCTGCTGTTGGTTTATAGCCCCCAGCCACTAGGAAATTTAAAATCACAAGAGAAATGAGACACAGTTAGACCTCATTGTTCAGTTAAATGGTGAATAGACAGAATACTCTGTCAACATGCAACTTGAATCATTTCCCATAACTATATTGAGAAGACTGAACAGAGGGAATTTGAGAAGAGTTATAAAAAAAATAGTAAGTTGGGGGGCTGGGGAAATAGATCCGCAGTTAAGAGCACATATTGTTCTTGCAGAGGACCCAATTCTGGTTCCAGCACCTACATGACAGCTCACATCCATCTACACCCTCTTCCACAGGCACACATTTGTGTACATACATGCAGGCAGGCAAAAACATTTTGTGCATAAAACAAATAATATTTTTAATTGTAAGACAATAGATTAGAATAGGACATGTGACACACATGCTTATAATCCTGGCACTTGTGAAGGTGAGACTGGAGTATCCAGAATACAAGGCCAGCCAGGGGGTGCTTGTTGAAATCCCATTATTTTTTAAAAAGGGAAATTTCTGAAAACAATAACAGCAATTTATACATATTTTAAAATGGAAATTCTAGGTACAAATGATCATCCCAAGAATGAGCAAGAAAACGGACAAAAATCCCAAACCAGGGAAGAAGTACAGAGCCAAGTTCCAGGAAAAATAGTCTTTCCTTGGGAAGAGAGTGCCAGTCCTGGGGGAGGTGACAAGGCCACCTGAGCTGTGCTTTTGGATACTGGATCCACACCCAGCATGAGGATGCTTCACCTCTGCGCAGACCCCTGAAGGCACTGGAAAACCAGCCCTCTTCACACACTAAGCCTTGCTGCAGACTACCTCTAACAGTAGACTGAGGTAATGAGAGGGAAGCATTCATTTCTGGCTTTAGAAGATGTGTTAGGGTTTCTATTGCTGCGAAGAAACACCATGCCCACAGCAACTCTTATAAAGGAAAGCATCTAATTGGGATTGGCTTACAGTTTCATAGGTTTAATCCATTATCATCATGGAGGAAAGCATGGTGGCATGCAGGCAGACATGGTGCTGGAGAAGGAGCTGTGAATTTTACATCTTGATTCTCAGGCAACAGGAAGTGAACTGAGACCCTAAGCCTGGCATGAGCATTTGAAATCTCAAAGCCCACCGCAAGTGACACACTTACTCCAACAAGGCCACACTTAATCTCACAAGGCCATATCTCCTAGTTGTGACACTGCCTATGAGCCATTGTCATTCAAACTACCAGAGAAGACAACATTGACAGGAAAGTGATGGGCATGTCCTGACCACACTGCAGTTCCTCCCTGTTCTGCCTTCTGGGTCTTCACTCAGTTTTTGGCCCCAATGCTCTTTCCATTTCAGTGGAAAACGTGACTGCTGAGAAATAGGTAAAGCGAGCTGTCCCACTGGAGCTTGGGCAGAGGACTCCAAGTTGCCCCTCCAATCTTTCCCAAGCCTGGGGGCTGGAATGACATGATGTGTGAGCCCCCCAGGATAAACGAGAACCGAGTCTATGGTTCAGGAAGAAGAGGGACGTACTAGACAGTCATGAGAGTTAACAGAATCAGGAACACTGCAAAGCCTTGTCCAGAAAACTGTACTTATCTCTGGGGAGAAGATGGAGATGGTCCTTCTCTTTGCTCATCTGTGCCTTCAACAGAGAACCAGGACACATGCAAGAGCAAAAGCAGGAGAAAAAAAACTATCTTTAAAGAAGGACTTAAATTATACGTTAACTAGAAACTTAAATTATATAATGCTTCCAAGAAACAAAATGATAATGAACAGTTAAAAAATAAATGTTTAAAAAGAAAAAATAGCGGGGAGTTAGTGGCTCATACCTTTAATCCCAGCACTTGGGAGGCAGAGGCAGATGGATCTCTATGAGTCCCAGGCCAGCCTGGTATGCAGAGCAAGTTCCAGGACAGGCTCCACAACAATACAGAGAAACCCTGTCTCAATAAACCGAGAGGGGAGAGAGAGAGAGAGAGAGAGAGAGAGAGAGAGAGAGAGAGAGAGAGAGAGAGAGAACTGAGATGTATGGGCAAACACAAGAAGAGCCAAGATAAAATTCATTTCATATCGCACAGAATTCAAGGCATTTCATGGAACTAAGAGCTTTGTTCTGCAAAAAGAAGAATAATCTCCAAAGCAGATGTAACTCGTCTGGGGCCCTGGCAGTCATCTAAACTGCTTGATCTCCAGTGAAAGGCCCCCACGGATCACTGTGGTCCCTTTGAAAGGATAGTTCACTGTGGAGTAGATCTCTTGGGCTCAGTAAAGCATGGACTTGTCAGATAGGTGAGAAAAGCAGCCTCTGATTGGTAGAAACGAAATAGTGGAGTGGAGACCACGAGATCAGCACTGGTCCAGCTCTTGTACTATGATGGCCTGGAAACCAGACGCTCTATAGTCCCTATTATGGTTTGACCATTCCCCCGGAAGTTCATAGGCTGTAAACTTAACACCCAGGTGTATATGCCTGTGGTATTCAGAGGTGAGGTGTCTGGGAGTTAATCAGGATTAGATGAAGCCCTGAAATGAGACCTCTGGGGTGGCATTAGTGATTTGGTAAAAAGAGAGATCTGGGTCTGCACAGTTGCTCAGTGTTGCCTGGTGATACCCTGTTATAACAAGCAAGGAGCCCCCTACCAGATGCTGACTTATGCAAGCAACTTGATACCTTCTAGAGCGATGAGCAAAGGAGACCTCTGTTCTTTATAAATTACTCAGGCTATGGTATTCTGTTATAGCAACAGAAAATAGACTAAGACAATCAAGAGAGTAGGAAGTACCAACAAGTGCCAGAGAGAGTAGCTGACCATGTACCTGGAACAGAAATAAGGATTTGGAATTTTTGATGTGTGTACATTCGTATCTGTGTGTTGAAAATTCCCATCCTTCCTCTGCATTCGGAAACTTCTCCCATTCTGGTCAGGCCAGGCAAGGACAAAATCAGAACCCAGAAAGCCCAGCTTGTCTTAGCTGGATTTTTTACCCAGACATCACAGACATGCTGGCTGCACAGTTCCTCCTGGACACAAGCAGATCAAATTCTGTTTCCCAAGTCCTGGAGGGGCTGGAATAGAAAGCTGGGGTCTTGGCCTCAACAGTTAGAGGAGCTAACTAGGGCCCACAGGCAGAACTGAGTGTCTACGAACTCAGATGGAAAAACAGAACTAGTTTCTGCACACTGCTTTGCAGCTGACCTGGCAGCTGTCATTGACATTCAGAATATTTTTTTTCAGAATTATAGTTACCTAGCTACTGGATTTGGTTACCCGGAGACTTCAAAAAGACAAACAGTTATTTCTGTGTCACCAGTTTGGTTTTCGTAAAGTAGTTTGGTAAGTGTATTTTGATACATTTGCTTTTGTTTGTCGTTCCAAGTATTTTATTCTTTAAATGTAAGATTTCTGAGGAGGCTGCATATAAGATTCATCAGATTGCAGAGTGAAGCCAGGGTCCAAACAATGCTAAGACTCTGATGTGGAGAGCCTTATCCCTCCCACTGCCCCTCAGGCCCTGCAGAGAAACAGCAGAGCCAGAGCTGAGCAACAGTGTGCCCCAGGCCTCTGCCCACCCCTTGGGAGGAGGGACACAACTGGACTGCGGGTTTGTGACATTTGTTATAGTCTTCCACGCCTCTCTCTCTCCTTTTCTGTCCTCCTTTCTCTTAGATCACACATACTCCAATTTGATATGAGTCCATGCTCTTATTTTCATTTACAAACATAATTTTAAACATATACTCATTTACATGTATTTAGGACTTTCTTTTTTCTGTGTATACAGGAGGCATCATAAATAAGTGGAAAACATAAGTGTCTTCTGAGATTATAGCATATTCAGTAATTACAAATGCAACAGATTTCCAAAAATCTGGAGCAAAGTACATGTAGTTGGTAGACTGTTTTCTTCTTAATGTCATATTGTATTTCCCTATATTGTTAAATTGTATTTAGAATCATCTCTGACTGCATGTATGTCAAATAAGGTTGCAGTAAATAAATCATCTCCCCATCGGACATTAACATTTCCGTGGGCTTGTGTGGGCTGTGATACAGCTCAGGGTGCTACAACACTTACCCAGCATGTTATGGGTCTGAACCTCAGTATAGCAATAAAAAATAAATGAAAAACTGCTGTGGCAAACCTCACCATACATACCTCTTTGGAAAAAAAATTGACTTATGCTATTAAAATACACTCCTTCAAGTACAGGTAATGGGTGGACAAGCATGATTGCTTTCCTTTGTCCATCTGCTTACTAGAAGGATGGATGGTGTGGGTTCCAGACCCCCAGCAGGAAATAAATGAAAGTGCCTCCCATTCTTCTCACGAGCAATGGAATTGATTGCTCACATGGAAACATGTCCCTTCTGACTTCACATGCCCCTGGTCACAACCCCTTTCTGATGAAGCCATGCCTCAAGCCTCATCTGAGAAGCTTCTATTTGCAGTAGAAGGTGATGAACACAGTGACCCGCAACTGACCATAGTACAGAGAATGAGGGGATGCAGAGTGCTCAGCCCTAAGGGGACGTGTACACACCCCACCCCACCCCACCCCACCCCAACCCCCCGCCAAGGCTCAGGCATCATTGCAGAGGAGAGACGGGAATTGTAGAAGCAGCGGAGGACTACAAGGCAACAATATCGTCTGGACACAGCAGGGCAGCTGCGCATGTGAACCCACAGTGGTTGTGAAAGCTTCACAAAACCCATAAGGGCCCGAGCCAGCAAGTCCCGGCGTGGAGAGGGGAGTTGAGTACACAATCCCACCCCTGGCTGTGGAGCTATGGATAACTGTTAACTATTAGGGGAGAGACCGTGGTGGATCTAGGGAGAGTTGGGGGAAGGGAGGGAGGAAGGATGATGAAATGCAACGAAGCTCTGCAGGAATTAAGAAAAAGCTTTGCTGATTTTCAGGACAAAGTTGTCTCCAGGTTTCTGTTTGTTTTGTGTTTCAAGACAGGGATTCTCTATATAACAGTCCTGACTATCCTGGAACTCACTTTACAGGCTGGCCTTGAACTCACAGAGATTCAGAGTTCTGTTTGCCTCTGCCTCCTGATGCTGAGATTAAAGGTGTGCACCACCAATCCCGGCTTCCAGTTTTATTCATTTTTTTATGAATGGCAGTGTTGCTCAGTTTTCTGTTTGCTAGTTGTGTACATTCCTCTTTTGTAACTCTTTAATTACTGTATTAGCAACTATGTGTACTAAACATTAATATTTCATCAGCTCAGGACTGCTGGAGTAGCGCAACTCCAGGGGTAAATACCAACACTCATTAGTGGATTCATGAAATTGGCAATAGTTCATCAGCTTTGACCTATGAAAGATGATTTCATAGAGTCTGGTTTCACATATAGTGCAGATTATCTCATTTCTTCGTGGAGAGTGCATCGATGTTGTCATTTCACAGAAGCGGACATTGAGGCCCAGAAAGGAGATGGCTTTGCCAATGGTTACACAACCGACAGATGGTGCAGCCAGGGTTTAATCCCAGGCAGTCTCACTCCATGGTTCACTAGTTAACAGGGGGGATTTTTCCTTGTTTGACTGACAACTTGCAGTTTTTCTGTTTGCACATAGTAAAAACAGTAAAAGATTTCTCACTGTTTTCAGTTTCTAGTATCAAATCATAACATTTCCAAACAGAAACATTAGAATAAATCTGCCTTTAAAAAAAAAAAAACTCCTTCCTTTCTCAACTTTTGTTTGTTTTGTTTTGAGACAGGATCTCACTATATAGAACTGACGGGCCTGGAACTCACTATGTAGACCTTGAACTCATAGAGATCTATTTGCCTCTGCTTCCAGAATACTGGAATTAAAGAGGAGTGAACCAACACACCTAGTCCCTTTCTGAGCCCATGAAAAAGATCTTATTTCTAAATTATTTATCAGGTTTGGTGGCCCTGTTGTAGGGAGGTAGAAATGAAGGACCAAGGTCATGCTCAGCTACTTAGTGATGGTGTGGCCAGTCTGATCTGTGTCAGATGTTTTGTTTTTTTCTAACTTTTAAATACGATATTTATTAAAATGTGTAGAATTTCAACTCAATCCCTTTAAGAGAAACAGGTATATTAAGTTTTTCATTTTATCTTGGGTAAGTTTTTATAGTATCTTTCAAGTATGTGGTCCATTTATTCAAGTTACCAGATTTGTAGACATGATGCTGTTCACAGTGGTCCTTAGTTATTTGTACAACATCCATGCGTCATCAGTGATAACCCCTTTTATTTATTATATTGGCAAATTTTTACATGGTTCTCAGGCTAGGCATTTATGAATTTATTGATCTTTTTCTACACACTGGTGTTTTGTTCATGTTTGCTTGGTTTGGTGTTTGTTTGGGATTCATTTTGCCTTGCTTTGGATATAATTTTCGCTTCTTCCTCAAGGCTCCCATCCTGATAGGATTCACTTCTTCTTTTTTAATATACACCCGTGCTGCTGCAAATTCTAGTCTCTGCGCTGCTTTTGCTGCAGCCTATTTGTTTCAATAGATTGTACTTACATATTTACTTTGCTCAAAATAATTTTTAATTCATTGTTAGCTTGGTTTGGGGGGCTATGTGTTATAAAGAAATATGCATATCATAACTGATATGCTCTTAAAATGTACAAAATCTTAAAATTTTCAAGCAAAAATAAAAGGGCTTTGAGCTTGAGGTTTTGATTATCCTAGTGAGAGTACAGTCATAAATGTTTGTGCTTACACACACACACACACACACACACACACACACACACACATCTAAATTCCTGTGTTAAAGTCTAATCCTAGGAGAAGTTGGAAGGTATTATTAGACCTCTTGGCTGGAATTAAAGCTGTAGTCAAGAGAAGCCCATTTCAATATGGGCCCCTTCCACCGTGCAATATGGGCTCACAACTGTGTGAGCACACCCTGAGAAGTTCCTGTCTGTGTGCCAGCAAGCCAGCCCTCCAAACCAGACACTGAATCTGTCAGTTCCTCCATCGTGGACTTCGCAGACTCCAGAACTAAGGGAAAGAATTTCAGTTGTTTAGAAGCTTTTCCACTGTGTTTTTTCGTTATAGCAGCCCAAATGGCCCCAAACTGCCTTTCTTGTTTGAATTTAAAGCATGGCATTGGAGGCTAATGGAAAGAACATTGTTGGAGAACAGGGCAGATTTATGCTTTGAGAAGTGTTGCTCTGTCCTTCCTGGAGGATTCTTTTTTTCTTTTTTCACCTATGAAGACTCACCTGTAATTGATTCTTTTTAGGAGCTACCCAGTTGACCACGCCTTTCCTATTTTAACTCAGTCCTGATATAAATATTCTCTTATAGGAGGAACTGTCCCGGTCTTAGGAGGGTGACTGTCCAGTCTGTATTGTTTGTTTGTTTGTTTGGTTTGGTTTTTTTTTTTTTTTTTTCAAGGGCGGTCACTTCTCTTTGCCTTCTGTATTAAACCATACACTTGATAACTTAACACTTTTGCACATAGAGAAATTGGTGCCTTTCACTGTTCAAAAACTTGTCCCAAATCACCATTTGGTTGATTCCCTGGTCTCATCGAGGTCCATTTGACTGTGTCTTAATTAAAGTTGGTTACTTAAGCCATCCTGGCCAGGACGTTTTCCCCTTTGGGCTCCAGTTCCCCCATAGGAGTGTAACACTCATTCCAGAGCCCAGGAAGTGTCCGGTGGGACATTAGTTGTCCCCACCTTTTCCTCACCAACCTGTGCAGTTAGTTTCAAGGCTCCGTTCACCACTCAACATTACATAGACTCCTGTAGCCAACTCTGGCTCGAATATAAGTGGGGATATGGCTCTAGGGATTCTGTAATTGCCTTTCTTGTGTGCCTGTGAACTCTAAAGTTCTGCTGGGGTGGCCCTTTCTGCAGAGGAGCCGCTGTCGGGGTGGGCTTGCGGGAAGGGTATATCCCACACCAAGGATTTTATACTCATCTGTATTTGCGAGTTCTCAGGGATCCAACAAGGCCAGTCGCTCAGACAGGTTTTGCACTGGAACCTGGAGGCCAGGAGTAAGACAGGGGAAAGTGCGTCCTGTCCTAAGCTTCCACGCGATCTAAATCCCACCATCACACCTCCATTTAGGCAGGAAGGGCAACATAAGGTAGGAGTGGGTTGTAAACCAGCTGAGCTGACACAGTCTGGAGGACCGCCTCCCTCCTGCCCCTGACAAGCTGGAGGGAAGTTCCGGGACTTCGGGAACATTTTGCACTATGCAGTTGGTACCCGTGGTTGGCGCGCCCCCTAACGGCGGCACCTGGTGATCCTCTGCGAAACGCGAGCGTCCTGGACTGGTCTTTGCTTCACTCTGCAGGAGGCAGCTGCCCGCAACAGAGCAGAAAGCTATCCACAGAGGTCGTCCCTACCGCAATCCCTCTGCGGTCCACACTGCAGAACAGCCTAGCCAATTCGACTGAGTTCTACATGTGTCCTCTTCTTTCCAAGCATCTATCTGTTCTTGTTCCCAGCACTGAGCTCCTCTTTCTTTTTCTTTTTTTCCCACTCTTGAATTCTGCCTTGTGGAGTGTAACTGATTCCTTTTCTCTGTATCTGTTACAGGAAGAAATCACATGTTTTTTCCAATACAAGCTAAAGATCAGGAGAGCCAAAGGTGCAGTTCCCATCCCAAACGACAGGAGGCTCACTCAGAAGAACCAATGTTTCCAATGAAGTCCAAAGGCAAGAAAAGCTCGTGAATGCCCCATCTTGAAGGTTACCATCAGTAGGGTTTTCGTCTTACCTCAGCCCCTTTCAAAGTTCTATTTACGACTTCACTAATTCGATTGGGGTCCACCCGAATTAGGGAGGGAGATTTGATTTATTTGATCTATCAATTTAAATGTTAATCTCATCCAGGCACCACCACAGAAACCCCTAGAATAATGTGAGACCAAATGTCTGCATCCCCCACCCCTGCCACCCCGTCAAGTTGGCATATAATGAACCCTCACAACACCCTGGATTTAAGCAGTGGCAAGTAGTTGGGGGAGCTTGGAAGGGAAGTCCAGCCCAAGACAAAAGACTGAACACTTGGGAGTATGTCTGAGATGCCATGAACATCATTAATGCTATTATTTGGTTATATAAGGTGTTTGAACGCCTTGTCACAAGTTTCTACTCTGAACCAATCCTCCTTCCTGAGGCCTATCCCTGAACAGAGAGCATCTTGCCATCTCTTTAAGCCTGATACTCATCCCTTGCCTAGATTCACCACTCTCTTGCCCCTGCCATGCAGAGGTCTGTTTTCCAGTGGCCCTAATTGACAGGAACATTTCTTTGGCTGAAATGTTCCCACCATTTCTTTTCCTGAAATACTGGACATAAGCCATCATTACAAAGGTTAGAGATTGGCAGAGGGAAGTCTCCAAATGCACCACCAAACAGAAGCAAGGCATTTCTATGGCAAAGGAGAAGTCACACCATCTTCTGCCCATCCCCTGGACTTGCATAACCACTCTAAAAAAAGCTTGACCAATCACCCTGTTTTTACATGCTCTTCACCATGTATATCACAGCAAAGCCCAGCTGATAACAACACTGTGTGACAGTAATTAGATGAATAATTATGTGTACATGGAAAGGTTTGGTGGCTGGGTCTTGGTGAATAGGAGCTATAAATACACACATTAAGAAAGATTCCATTAGAAAATGAGCGTTAAGCAGTTGAAAAGCTCTCATTAGGCATTTCTAGAGATTTTTACAGCTAGAATGTTATTGACTCTTTTCACCATTCACTGAAGGCTTTCAGTGGGAAACTAAAGCATCTAAAATCATAACGTAAGTCCGTGGGGGAAGGTTCTAACTTTATCAATGTCCCATCTTTATGCAGCTTCTTCTGAACTCAGCTCTGACACAGATCAAAATCTACTTTGTTTACATATAATGCCTTAAATGGATGCTATTCAAACAGAGGTTTTGTAAATTCAATGTAATATAAACACAGGCTGAATATAGTTACTTCTACCAACATGGTATGGGTTGAATCTCCAGGAAGAGAAGCGGAAATGGATACAAGGAGTGATATTTTGCTTCACCTAACAAAATATTCCTCAGACAAAACTTCTCCCAGTAACACCTTTGCATATGGTTTCATCAGAGAGCCAGCCAATTTTTCCATTTACCAAGTAAGTAGTCCACACAAATGGAAGAGCTAAACCTTCCTCATTATACATGCCAGGGACAGCCATCAGTCTCACTACACAGCTTCAAGTCCAAGAGTCAGCCGAGAGCAAGGTTCCTGAGCATCAAGGGTAGATTTTAGACCTGCAAGCCTTTTAAAGGAGATTTGTGTTGTGTGTTTTAGTCTCTAATAACATACAGCAAATGTCACAGAGGCCACGTGTCATCATTAAAACCACAGAAAAGTGTGTATATTAGTGTGCTGCACCCTCACACATCCATCATCAAAGTTGAAATGCAATACCTTGACCCATGCACACAATTGTGCTCCAGTGACTCCAGGATCCTGTATCCACCCCCTGTTCCTCAGGGTTGTCCATCATCTCAAATCTATTACTTATCATTTCCATGTGTTTGTGTTTGTGTATACGTTCACCGTGAATGCATGTATCCCTCAAGTATCGTCTTGTGCATGTTTGTTTTAAGGGAGTGAACACATATCAAAGTCTCTGCAACTTGGCTTTTGGCTTGTGTTTGCAAGATTCCTCTGTGAGGACGTGTGAGGCTATAACCTACTCATCTTTATTACTGCTTGACACATGTCGTGTGAATATATCATGATTCACTTCCATTACCTTCCAGTGGGTGGGGACTGCGTGAGTTAGAATGCTTTACCCTTGACAGTGTTCCTGGGATATCGTCGTATGTTATGTGTATATGAATAATTTTGAATTAAGCCACAGTGTGTTGTGATTGTTTCCTTGTTATCAGGTTCACACTCTACCTTCATAAAGAAGGTTGGGCTTCATGACCATTTACCTTCATTTGACAGGTGATGATAATGAAAACATTATTTTTAGGCAACAGTTTTCAGTTAATCAAGCTGTTTTCCCCACTCTCGTAGGTTACTCTGGATTTCCCTTTCCAGCAGGTGACTTGATTTATTTTCCTTCTCCCTGTTTTCCTAAGAAGTCCATGTTAAAATTATGAGGTTTTTTGGTAAGGACCACTTTTTTCACATGTTTTAATAAATAAAACCAGCATCGGCTCTAAACTCATCAGGTTTTTAATTATGTTTTCCTTGATAGCCCACAGGTTCCTCCTAATTTTAATTTATTGTGATAAAAATGTGATCTGCAAAGTAATTATTTGGAATATGTTGAATTTTTTTTCTGTATCTCAGTATGTGGTCTGTTATAGAGCATGTTTGTTTGGCAGCTCTTATAAAGAAGACATTTAATTGGGAGGCTTACAGTTCAGAGATTCAGTCCATTGTCATCATGGTGGGAAATGGCAGCCTGCAGGCAGATACAGTGCTGGAGAAAGAACTGGGAATTCTACATCTTGATCCAGAGGCAACAGGAAGTCAATTGAGACACTGGGTAGTATCTTCAGCATAGGAAACCTCAAAGCCCACCCCTATAGTGACACAATTCCTCCAACAGGGACACACATACTCCAATAAAGCTACACCTCCCAGTAGTGCCACTCACTATGAGTTTATGGGGGCCAATTACATTCAAACCACGACAGAGACTATGAATTTAAAAAAGAGCAATGGGGAGGGAAGAGTGTGCTCTATGGAAGGTTTTGGAGGGAGCAAAGGGGGAAATGGTATAATTACACTATAATCTCAAGAGATTTTTAAAGAGATTAATTGATCCTCAAAAACAGATACATTATTCAACAAGCAAAAAAAGGAGCCCCATCCACTAAAACAACAAACTTCAAGAAAGGCAAGAGACCTTGCTGTGGTGCTGCACACCTAATCCCAGCACTTGGGATGCTGAGGCAATAGAATCTTGAGTTTAAGGCCAGCTTGGACTATAGGACAAGACCTGCCAGAGAGAAAGGGGGAGGGAGAGTGTGCACATGCCCTACCCAGTCCCACTCACTTCACCTCTCACCCTTAACTTCTGTCCTCCAGGCTGACACTCTCTGCAAGACAGACCCATAGAGTTGCACTGCCCTCGTGTTGCCAGTTCAGCCAGCAAGTAAAGGCCTTGGTACCTCATTTCTGATGGACAGCAGAATGTGATAATTAAGGCTCAGTCGTTTCTGACACTCTCTGGAGCATCCTCTGTCAGCTCATTATTCTGACTACCCAGTGTTCCAGTACTGTAATCCATCTTATTGCAGTTCTCAAAGGCAAGTGTGTTAGTCAGTGCTACGCTGACCTTTGCCCTCTATCGTGCCCTCTCTGTCAATATTCCATCCTTCATGGCTTTTATGTGCTCTGGACAACAGACTCTCATTATCTCGGGTTTTCATTAAAGTTTAGTTCATGTCTCTTGACTCTCTTGTTGTAAGAGAGGTTCAGATGGTCCTCAATGCTTCCGGCCTTGCACAATATGAGACTGGAACACTCTAAATCGTGGTCTTCTTCTAGATTTTGCCCACACTTTCATTTCCCCATCTTTTCCCTCATTTATTGTTGGTGGTTGGAATTTTTTAGATAAGTCTTTCTCTGTAGCTCAAGCTGACCTCAAACTCGATAACTTTTCTGCCTCAGCCTCCCAAGTGTCAGGATTAAAAGAATACATGCCTGTGACCAGCATGTCAGGCTCCCCCACCCCACCCCGTTTTCATGTCATACTTTGTAAAACCTCATCCCTTTGAGGTTAAGAAAGAATTATCTCTTGCTTCTAGGATATTTACAGGGTGACCATTTAGACTCCCAACTCTGAACCTAGAATGTATGTTGGTGGAAAATAAAGGGTACAGCTGCATTTGCACGAATCTCCCAGATCCCATTATTCTTTTGGTTTCATTTTCCCCAGTGATTCAAAAGTTCATCTCTAAAACATAAGAAAAATCAGGGCTGGAGAGGTTGCTCAACGGTTAAGAGAATGGACTGTTTGCAGAGGACCCAGGTTCAGTTCCCAGCACCCACACAGTTGTTAACAACCATCTGTAACTCCAGTTCCAAGGGCTCTGGTGCCCTTCTCTGGCCTCCACATGCATCAGGCATGCCCAAGGTGCATAGATACACATGCAGGCAAACACTCACATGCTTAAAATGAAATAATAATATTATAGAAAAATATAATATAGTAATAATAAAATCTATGTGCATCAGCCTGCTTCTTGACTCCCCTTTCAAATACCTTTCATTGATCTGTCTAATCTGCTTTAAAATCCTTATAATTTCATGATATTTTTTAGTATTTTGTAGAATTACCCTTTGTCAAGTCAGGAGGTGGTGGCTGTAAGGATTCAGGCGGCATGCTGGCCTGCCCCTGTCACCTGGCAGGATGCAGACAGGCAGAACCCTGGTCAGCCCAGGGTTCCATGGTTGTGTAGTCTACACACCGGTACAAAGGACCCCTTTAAAAGAAAGGCCCCTGCCCAATTACCGTCTCTTTCCCGCTGTTCCCCTCGGCCCACAGGACTTTTCCTCTCTCCCTCCCCTCTTCTGTCCTCTCTCTGTCTCAGTGTCTAGGTGTCTATTTACCTTTCCCCTCCCCTTTCCCTTTCTAGTAAAACTTCTCACTAAGTTCTGTCTGCCAGGCATGTTTGTCCCCCGCCTCGGTCACCCTAGCCTGCCTTGGGATCCACCAAGGTTCCCCCTTTCCCTCTATCACAACAGTGGTTCATGCCTTTAATCCCAGCACTCGGGAGGCAGAAGCAGGCAGATCTCTGAGTTCAAGGCCAGCCTGGTCTACAAAGCGAGTTCCAGGACAGGTTCTGAAGCTACACAGAGAAACCCTGTCTGAAAAAATATATATATATATCTCACTATTCCTTTTAGCAGAAGTTTCCTAGCTATTCTTTTTTAATTGACCGATAATAATTGAGTATATTTGTGGGGTGCAATGTGATTTTTGTTTTCGTTTTTAAAACAGTCTGTCTATGTTGCCTGGGCTGGCCTTGAACTCATGATCTTCCTGCTCCAGCCTCCAAAAGCTAGCATTGTAGGCATGAGCTACCATGTATACACTGTAGGATGATCAAATCTACTTAATATACCCATCACTGCACATGCTTGTTCTTTCAGGGAAAAAATATTTGAAATTTATTCTCTCGGTAACTTTGAAATATATGATACATAATTATTAGTAATGAGTCTAGCGTGGAATGTTTAGTTTTACATAAACCTTAGAAGCAATAAGTCTGGTTCTCTCCCCCACAAACCCCATGGGCAATTGTATTATAGCCGCCTTGCATTTTGTATTTTACTTTGTTGTGTTTATGACTCTCAGTTTTTCCATCTGAGAGCACAGTCTGCATTTCCATTTGTCTAAATCTCTGTATCTCCAGAAGTGGTTTGAAGTGCTGCTACTTTAGCTCTTTCACATTAAATTTAAGTCCAAAGCTTTTCTTTCGTAGCTGATGTGGCAAAGGGACGTTTCGTCCTCTGTCGTCTACCTGCGTGCTATATGGAAGCTTTTGTTCCTATTAATTATTTGTCCTGTCACCTTACTGTCTCGTTTCCACTATTTTTCCCTTTATCTGAGTTCATAATTGTACCTTTCTTCTAGAACGTTAGTGATTTACCTCTTCGTTTCTAATTTTCCGGCCAGGCAATGGTGGCACACGTCTTTAATCCTAGCACTTACTAGGCGGAGGCAGATGGATCTCTGTGAGTTCCAAGTCTACAGAGCTAGTTCCAGGACAGCCAGGGCTACACAGAGAAACCCCGTCTCCAAAAAAAAATCAGTCTTTTGATTCCAAATGGTATGGACCCCAAGACCTCCAGAAGGGTTGGCTTGTCTCCTCCACTTGTGAACGAGGGACAGTCCATTGCTTTCTCGTACAACACAGTGCTGGTGTCTGGGTTGAGATGAATGTGTGGTGTCCTATTCAGGGTGTTCCCAGCAATCCCTTTTTACTTATTATTTACGACCATATTTAAAATGCATGTTTTCTAGATGCTTAAGAAAGACCCCATCACATCTTGGGTTGGGACTAACTTCATTTTAATCTCAGTCTCAATATATATGTTCCAGATGTAGGGTTTTAATGATCTTTTGAGCCCCAGATAAAACATTGTGATACTTCTGTCATCAAACATTGTGAAGTTGAATTGTAAACTAAAGGGAATAACCAACCTGCTCTGTGATACACAGTGTCCATAAATATCACGAACATGTGTGATTATTGTTATAATTTTTAAAATGTAATTTTATTTATATTTTTACAAACTATGTGAATTTTAGGCGGATATGTTTCTTTTTTTTTTTTTTTTTTTTTTTTTTTTTTTTTTCGAGACAGGGTTTCTCTGTGTAGCTTTGGAGCCTATGCTGGCACTCACTCTGGAGACCAGGCTGGCCTCGAACTCACAGAGATCCGCCTGCCTCTGCCTCCCGAGTGCTGGGATTAAAGGCATGCGCCACCAACGCCCAGCTGGATATGTTTCTTTTTAATTTTGAAATTTAAAACATCTATTTAATAGTATTTCTCTATATTTGGGAACGTCTAATATATGCTTATATCTAGGCGGGAAACACAGTGAGCTCTTGAATTCCTGACCCTGCACTGCTCCCATTTAACACTAGGGGGCAGCATTGTGGAAAAAACAGCAAGGTTCTTCCAAAGCATCATGAAATAAATGCTCATCTGATGTCTGTCCTTGCCATTTCAGACTCCTCTCACCCCCATTGTCTTTATCAAGTGTTTCGTGTATAATGACAAGCACATAATGACAAGCATCCAGTAAGTATGGTGAATGCAGGGTCACCTCCCTCATCTTCTGCTTTACCCTGACCATGCTCTATGAAACTGTAGCCTGCCCGCTGGTCCCACCCTCCAGCCTCTACCACTCTCTGCTTCTTTTCCATGGTCCGTATCAAATTCTAGACTTCTTGATAACTTACTACTTAGGGCTTCCTGCACGGTCCCTTTAGCACCTTAAGTGTAGGCTCTCGGGAGACGTTCCTTCCTGATGCATCCCAGGTGCCTGAGACAGTCAGTGTCTGGCCCAACCGATGTGTAGTGTTTGCTGAGTAGATGATTATACAGTGGGGGTGCTGATGAAGGGGATTTGCAGTGGTGGTGGCAAAGGGGGGGGTTGAAGGTGGTTATATTGGAGGTGGGTGGTAATGAGTGATGGGCGGCAGTGGGGTGGTGCAAGTGACGGCGGCTGATGCTGTAGCAGTTGTCATGGTGTTTATCATGTTAGGGTTGGCCAGGGTACTCTGGGAAGATGGAATCCAAGACGATTTCTAGAAAGTTCCAGAGATCTCACCCTCTGAGAGAGCTCCCCAGAATGTGGGCTTTGGCAACCGATTCCTCAGATGAAATAGGGAGGATTGGTCACGTGTATACATACATGAACATATAGGGGGAAGCCCATACTCCTGTCCCTCCCCCTGTGAGTGATGTGCGAAGCTGGAAGACACAGTTGTCACTCTGAGCTCATCGTTCCTGTCATAATTCAAACCTGTGGGTCAGCCCACCATGCGACTGGGTGAGGAGGTGAAGGCAAGGCTGTAGCTCGCATATGTGCAGCACGGTGGTGGTGGGGGGGGGGAGCTGCTTACTATTTACGTGATAAACCGAGCCAGTAGGGGGAGCCAGAGAGAGAAAATGACGAATGCATATGATCAAAATACATCATGAAATGCTTTGGGGTTGTGTTTTTGTTTTGCTTTTTTAAAATGCTATTCTTTGTTAAGATTTATTTTTATTTGTAGGGGTGGTGTGGTGGGGAAGGGAGGGAGAGAGAGTGAGAGAGAAATGGGGGGGGGGCGCTCTGCTTGTGGAGGCCAGAAAAGTGCATTGGCTCCCCTAGAGATGGGAGTTGCAGATGGCTAGGAACATGACCTTCTGGAAGAGAAACAATGAACCATCATCTCTAGCCCAAAAGGGAGGAACTGTTTTTTAAGGGTACTAGACTTTCCAAGGGTAACTGACCACCAGAGGGAGGACGCACTCAAAGCAAGGAAGGAGTGGAGAAAGGGGATCAACAAAACCGGAGTATTATGAAAATACCATGGTGCATCCATTACTTTGCATGCTAATTAAAAGCCAAATGAATCAGTTTAAAAACAAACCCTTTTATAACAAATGCATTCTCAATGTGAGCTGCAGGGCTGGCTGGACTCCTAGAACTCATACCAGACAGCGACAGAAGCCTGCCTGCCCTCCCTACCCATGGGGAGGACTTTCAACATAGCAGTCACTCAGAGTGGCACGAGTGAGCTCTATCTACACACTACCCCCAGTCCATTCAACACAAAGGCAGGCCTCGAGGGTACTATGTTAGAAATACAGGTCCAAGAAACAACCATGGGAGAATCAGGCTCAGGGTGCAGCAGAGGTGGGATTCCACACCCCAGATACCAGAACATGGGAAGGAAAGATACAGTGCAGATGTCTCCTGACCAGTGTGCCTCTCTTCTGCAGATGGTGTGGTTAGTAGAAGACCAGAAAGGGGTCTCATAAGACCTGGCCAAGGCCAGGCACCTTCTTCTTCTTCTGGCTGCCTGGGTCACTGGGACTAAGGCTGTTCTGTTGGGTTCCCAGAGTGTACCTCTGTTCAGAGAAAGCTTGAATAATAATGTCATCCCCACACCTCTAGGCAGATGGCAAAGAAAGGGCCACTGGTGGAAAGTAACTGGATTCAGTTCCCAGCACCCACATGACAGCTCACACCACCTATAACTCCAGTTCCAGGGGATCTGACACCCTCTTCCAACATCCTTGAGCTCCTGCACACAGGGGGTATGCATACATACACTCAGGAGCGCGTGCGCACACACACACACACACACACACACACACACACACACACACACACACAAAATAAGATAAAATAAATATTTTAAAAGGATGCTTAGTTTTATGTGAATTTCAACTCAATTAAAATAAATGTTTAAGGCTTCAGAGGCCTTCCTGAAGCTAATGGTGTCCCTAGGTCCCTTGCATACCTTGTTCCTGCAGCCCATTCTTTATGTGGCCTCCATACTCAAGGTCCCCATTGATGTCAAATGGCATAAAGGTGAGTTCCTTGTCCTGAATCTACAGAGCAGCAGTAATGGCCATGAGTGAATTCTGCCTGTGAGTGACCCATGATAGTGTGTTCTTTTGACAGTAGACACCCATGTCTGAGAAGGTTTTGTAAAACATCCTGGATCTTTCCCAGAGGATCTCCAATCCTGAGGGACACTCTCCCCTCCTTTAGGAACAATCTTTCTACCCACTAGCATTTCATGGGTAGGCCATGTACCACTTGCCTGAAACAAGAGAAGGAAACCTTGTGTCCTATTCCAGGCCATCAGCTGCCCTTCTCTTAGCATCTCAAGTCCCAGAAAAAGCAGCTGGAACAGAGTTGGTCTCAAGACTCGGGGGTGTAGAACTGGTGGCTTTGTCACGGGGCCCTGATGTCCTTCCAGGTTAGCATCCTTGAGTGAGGTCCAAGGACGGGATGCTCCAGGGGTACCGCCTCTGAAAACATATGGTCTTGTGACATCTTCCCAAGCTGTGGCCAGTGTTCATTGTTGTCATGTTGCTCTTTCTGTCCTTTTCACCATGCAGGGAGACCATATCTCAGCTCTCCTTCTCTGAGATAAGTGTAGAATGGCACTTTATCTCCCTCTATTTCACTGCCTCCCTTGATACCCCTCCTGGGAATGGTCCCCCAAGAGGGACAATCAAATCAGTTCACTGCTTTTCAGATTGCACGGACCTCCCTGCTCTGCCATCAGGTGCAGAGCTACAGAGCGCTGGGACATGACCTGCTCTGTGAGTTGGGGAGACCCCTCTACTACTCAGAGGAGTTGCCTCCCATGTGACAACTAAATCACAGCTACCTCCAAGGATCAAGGTTCACAGTGGGATCTGTGACTCCCTGGGCTGAGAGCTGGTCTCTGGGGACTTGTCTAACTTAACCAGATGTTAGTACACCTGAACTCGTGCTACTACGTCGGGGCTCCTCATAGTTCAGCCATGGAAGGCTCCCCATGAACACACAGTCCAGGCTTCATCTCCATCTCTGACTCAGCAGGGACTGAGCAGGCTCTACTCCCAGCTGGTTTGGGTGCAGCTGGACCTCTGTCCACACTGAGCACCATCGTAGGGAGCGAGTCCTGAGTGTGTGATATTTGACACAGTCACAGCAGTGTCAAGGACTCCAATGCCTTAGACCAGCAGGAGTAGACAAGCCTTCCCCAGGTGAGGCTCACAGGGACTGCAAAGCCCTCCTCTGGTCCATGTGTTGGTGATAGTGTGTATAGAAAACATCCACCATTGCTTTCTCCCTCCCAGCACCCCCTTGCCCAGGTACAGACGGCTCCCCTACAGAGACTGAACCTACAGAGAGCAATCAAAGCTGTCTCTCTGTTCAGCTGCCTATATATAACATACAGTAGAATATACTGCCTTTATAATAACCCTGCCTTCTTTCTTATCTGTCTGCAGCAACCCCACCTCCCTGTTCAACTCTATAATAAACAGGCTGTGCTTCCAGGTGCTGCAGTCTCTCCATCAGGTAGCCCAGACCACCTGATCCAAGCTTTTCTGTATTGATGCTCTGAGCAGGTGACAGCTACCGCCTATTAAGGCCCTTGTAACCCAGGCAAGAGCTCCAACAGAAAGACACGGAAAGGCCCAACGATTTTTGCACAGCTCCAAATCTAGGAGGTGACAGAATAAGAGTCCAGCCCTGTCCCACTTCTCTGTCATCTCTAACAATCATAACTGACCCACAGGTGTGGCCTGGCCACTCCATAGCCACCCTGGACCTTGAGACGTTTGCAGTGACTCCACATCCCCAGGTTTCCCCTCTTCCCCAGCCTTCCCTGTTCCAACACAACTTACTGCCAAGGTAACAGTCTCTCCCTTTTTCTAACTGTGGTCCATTCGCAGAAAGTAAGTCACCATTTGACTGTCTTTGCATGTACAATCTGGGGGGATTACACACAATCATAGGGTCTCAATAATCCCTAGAAGTTGCTGTTCTCCGTATTTTTGACTATGTATCCAGAGGTAAGCTTGTTTCTGGGTCCACGGTCATTCTCTGTTCAACATTTTGGGGAACTGCCTTACTGTTTTCACAGCTGACAAACTCTAAGAAACAGACGGTAAGCAGTCCAGTCCCCCACCCCACCCCACCATTGCCAGCATTTGTTATTTTCTAGGGTTTGGGTGGTAATCATACCAATGAGTATCAAGTGGTACCAGACAACTTTTTCTTTAAAGATGGGGTTTCTAGGTTTGGCCCCAGCTGACCTGGAAATTGCTCTGTAGACCAGGCTAGCCTCAGACTTCTAGAGCTGTCTGCTTCTGTCTCCCCAAGTGCCAGAATTAGGCTTGCAGCACCATGCCCAGCTAGTCAGACAACATTCTTAGCACCAACTCTAACAGCCATTTGCCTGCTCATTGGACAGGCTGTTTGGGCTCCTGGAATGTAGATATCTGGGGTAGGTGAAAGGAAAGATACTTGGGTGCCTATAGCAGCTACAGCAGAACTCAAGCAGGGAAGGGAGCGATTATGGGTGTACCTATTAACTGAGGCCATACATGGGGCAGGAGAATTCACAGTCTAGCAAAAGCCAAAGGCAGGAGGCTCTTTGGAAGGTGTATTCTGGGCCACAGAGAGGGTGGTTTACCTGAAGCTTAGAAACAGATAGGGCAGTAGCAGGAGCTAATGCTTGGTGTATAAGTTGGCACCCGATTCTAGGGGGCTTTGAGACAGTTTGTGCTAGGCCACCAAATGGTGTTGAGCAGGAATGCTACGAGATAGTGTAGAGCAGTGGTTATGCCCAAGCATTATGGAATTAGACAGCTTGAGTTCACATACCAGGGCTTCCACCTACTAATCGAAGTTTCCCATCTGCGAAATTGGGGGAAAAAGAGTAGCTTCCCCACTAGGGGAGTTGTAAGACCTAAGAGGAGAAAGACCTGAAGGTTTAGTGTAGTGTGGAGTTAACCTTCATCTATCTCAATTTAACCCTGGATCATGAGCAATTACTCGACATCCCTGTGGGGAGATAGATAGGAATTTGGAGAGAGAGGGTGACACCAGAGCCACTGAAGGGTCAGATGGGTATGTGGACTGGGCAGAGGAGACAAGGGAGAGAGAGGCCTGCAGCTACGTGACAAGAAGAAGGGTGATGGCTAAGTGACCTAAGATCTTGAGCTGAGCAGGATGGAAGTAAGGGGCTCATAGGGACCTGCTGGGCTAATAAAGGAGGAAATGGCCATGGGAAAGCTACCCTGTGGGAGAGCAGTCAGAGTACAAGAATGAGGTCAAATGGAGGTTGCGCTCTGAGGAGGGATGCCCACACAGGGTAGGAAAAGCAAAACTGTGATGCCAGAGAGGAGAGCAGTGGCAAGCAGAGAAGATGAGGAGGGGTTGAATCATGCAATAACAGTTTCCAGGGCAGTAATTAACAATCGGCTATAGACTAGACTCAAGTTCAAGGCCTGCTGTGCTACCAACTTAGCAGTATGATATTGGGTAGGTTACTGAGTCTCTCTGAGCCTCAAAGTGAGGGCAGTAATGCAGCCTCCCACACAAGGCAATTATGAGAATTAAATAAATCCTGTTTGTGAGTCCTGATTGCAAATGCCTGGTCCCAGCACAGAGCCTGGACCAGGCTGGAGGCTTATGACCATCATGAACCCCAAGGCAAATCAACAGGAGCCAGAGAGGCAGATGATGGAGCAGGGGCCCCCAGCGGGGAGACCTGCAAGGAACCATGGGGGCATGGATGGGTGGACACCAGTCACCAGTGCTGATGGAAGGGAGTTACTAACACTGATGGCTCAGATGCTTCCAGGGAACAAGGTGGTGGAGTACTTAGACACATGCCAACCTGCATGTCTCATCTGACTTCAGAGAAAGCAATGTGAATTTTCAAATAAAAGCTCAGTGAGAAAGACAATGGTAAAGGATTGGGTCCCAGGGGAGGTGAGAGGGAACAGCCCAGTTTGAAAGCCTGGCTAAAGTCCAGGTTTTATATTCAGAAAACGGAGCAGCTTGGGAGGTATTTGGATGAGTGGCATGCTGGTACTGTTTTGAAGGATGGATGCAGGGGTTGAAGTAATAGTGGGTAATGCATGTCTGGCGGGGTGCCATACCTGCCCAGGTCAGTATTAGTAAAATGAGGACAAGGACCTACAATTCCTATGTTGAGGTTTGAACAACGCTTTTGTTCCAAATATTCACCAGTTCAGGTTAAGCTACACCCCCTCAAGTAGTAGTAGACAGAATTACATCATCCAACACCCCCAAATCTTACACTAACACAAATTGGGGGCCCTTGACAAACGGGAAAGCATGGAGCCTGGCACAGAGAGGCAGCTGATTGGATCTCCCACACGCCAGTTCCCAGTGGGGACAAAAGGGCCAAGAGACTCCTTGGGGATATATGAACAGTAACTCATTTGAGGACAACCAAGCCTCCCCTCATGCCAAAAGCGTATTTCCTTAGCATAAAGCCTGTCAGACACACTGTACCCCATAATTAAAAAACACTGTCAATCAAGAATAAAATTTAAAAACCAACCGCCAGGGGGCACTTGCTGAGCGTTTTCTCTGAGAAGATGATCTCATTCTCCCTTGGGAAGTTTTGCCCTGATTTTCAAACACCATGGCAGCGAAGAAAAAAAAAAAAAAAAGAAAGAAAGAAAAAGAAAAAAAAAAATGACCATTTCGGTTCATTCAAAGTATCCCGGCCTTGCGGTTGGGCCGCCTGCTCCAACAACGCAAAGCAGAGGGAGGATCAAGGAACAGCTCTGCTTTTGCTTAATCATGATGGAGAACCAAAGCTAGTCTCCGCTTATCCCTGGCAGCATAGTTTCCACGAATCCTGGGGCAGGGATGAAGGGAGAGGGCGGGAGAGGGGGCGGCAAACTCTCCCCCTTCACCTTTCAAGTACCTTCAAACTGTCTGCGGTGAAGTTAGGTAGGGGACCTCATTCAGCATGCAGCCTGTGGGACTCATTTTTGGCAGGACAGCGCTGAATACAATGGCACCCTGTCCTGTGAGCCGGCCTCTGTGGAACCTTGGCTGCTCTGGACCGGCAGGACTCAAAGAAACCATTCCACAGGACAAAAGGTCCAACCAACACCAGGGTTTTTACCTCTGCCTAGGAGCCCACTGGGGCCACTGCACTACCAAAGAAAGCGCTCATTTCATCCGCGCTGGGGGAAGTGGGCTCTGGGTTCTAATCAGAAACTGTTTCCCCAACATCCCTCCACCACAGGGAACCAGCACAGCCCTGAAACACAGTAGGCACAGCAGGAAGTCATCACAAGGAAAACCACTTTCCTCCGTTTGCTCTCAAGTGCCCTCGATCCACCTCTAAGTAACAGGTAAATATCTACACCAAAGTAGGGACGGTTTCCCTCCAAGTACAACAACTAGCAACAAAGCCCTGATTCTGCAGCAACTACAGGATTTACATGTAGTTCTGGCTATTCTGGAACTCACAGGGATCCACCTGCCCCTGCTTCCCTGAGTGCTGGGATTAAAGGTGTGCGCCACCACCTCCTAGCTTGGGAATTTTATGATTAATTCAAATGAATCTTTAAATTGCACAAAGTAAAATAATCATGTGATTCCTCTGTCTGTCAACAGATTAGCTCTGAATGGCTACCCAAGGGAATCAGCAAACATCACAGAAAACTTGTCAGGGAAAGTTAATGCAAAATTTCTTCCCTACAGTCCTTGCTAGTGTAAGCATTAGTGTACAACATAATCAACAGTCAGTTTTTCTTTTGTGTGACTGTCCTTTGTAGTAGGCTAGGAAAGATGGTGGCTCAGTTTCCCCTCCTGCTACTACAGAGGCAAAACTGTCAGGCCCTAAAAACTTTGGGGACTGTGGACTTCATTCTTTCTCCCCAAAGACACAAGCGACCAGAGTACTAAATATCTACCTTTGCAGCTAAGGTAAACTACCTTAATTGTTTTATGTTCAAGACAACAGAGTGGTAATGACCCATTTTTTGTTCTGCCTAAGTTAGGCTTACACTTGATTTGGAGAAGGAGGTCTCTGAGCCATGTCTGCAACTTCAAAACCTTATTATAGGCTGTTACAGTTTATGAGCATGCTGGCTATGCTGGCTACAGAGTCTGTCTGGGACCTTAGGATGAGCACTCCACATGCTATGATGCTTGCCTCTGTGTCACATAGAGCTGGACCTGACAGCAATAGTTCCTTGGACCTTGGGGTATTCCCATCAGCACTGTTTACTACATAAATTCGTTTAGAACAGGCTCAGGTTATCAATTAAGTCAGAGAACAAAACCCCCATATCAAAAAATTAACATTCTTACCTGCCACAGCAAGAGTTACCCATGACACCTAATAGTTGAGTCATTCTACTGGTCTTTTTTCTTATTTTATTTATTTTGCTTTATGTGTATAAATGTTTTACATATGAATGTGTGTGTACTACGTGCATGCTGGTTGGATCCTCTAGAATGGAGGTTAAGGAGGGTTAAGCCATCCTGTGGGTGCTGGGAATTGAACCCAGACCCTCTGCAAGAACAACAAGTGTTCTTAACCCATGAGCCAGCTCTCCAGCCCTCCAGTGAGGTTTTCATCAGGGAGCCTTGGGTGGCATTTTAAGGACAGCTATCAAGGGAGCTGAAGGCCTGTATTCCATTTGAAGATAGGACATCAAACTTCACAGTGGTTTCTCTTTGGCAGAGGGGCAGAACCCTAGTGTTTTGCTTTTAGAACCCCACCCAAGGCAGTCCTCTTCCAGAGCCCTGCTTTTCCCATAGTTGTGGGAGTTCACTTCCCCTTACAAGCCTCCCTACTGCAGGAGGCTTCTCTGAACAGCAGGTTGTCTGCCTGGGGAAAAGCATCCTCCCCCGGGATACAGCCTTTATGTTAGCTGCACTTGTTCCCTTGGCTATAATCTTTTCCCCTGGACCTTTCCGGCTGACTCCATTTTATTTCTGTTGTTAAGAACCCCAAAAGCCACATTTAAAAATTATTTGAGGTGACTCAATGCTTACTTTTGCAGTTTCTTCCTCAAACATAGAGCCGATTGAGCAATAAAGTAAGAATTATTGATAATGTGACCACAAGAGAAATGACCTGAAACTACAGTAAACATAATCACGTGCAGACCATCCTTCACAACGTCTTAACACTCATACAGACACCCTGTGCCATGCTTAAGCTTTGGGATTTGTCCTCACGTCTTTCCTCATTTCATTTTGAAGTATTCTTTTAGTTTAGGACAGAACTTCCATCTAAAAATCATTTCTTACCTGAAAACATCTCCTTCTCTCTTTAATCTTCTTACCAAAAAATGTATTTTATAACTATAAATTTTATGTCTTTTATGTCTCAGAGTTTTGATTGCTCTGATAAAACACCATGACCAAAAGCAACTTGGGGAAGAAAGGGACTATTTCATATGACATTTCCAGCTGACAGCCAGCCCATCTCTGAGGGACCCAGGGCAGGAACCTGGAAGCAGGAATACAAGCATGGTCCATAGAAAAATGCTGCTCACTGCCTTGCTCCCAGGGCTTACTCAGCATGCTTTCTTCTTCTTTCTTCTTCTTCTTCTTCTTCTTCTTCTTCTTCTTCTTCTTCTTCTTCTTCTTCTTCTTCTTCTTCTTCTTTCTTCTCCTTATTCTTCTTCTCCTTATTCTTATTCTTATTCTCTCGATTCTTTATTATATTTTTTATTATTTGAACAAATTTTTAACTTTAAAAATGTTTTGCTTAGCTAGGCAGTGGTGATGCATTCCTTTAATCCCAACACTCAGGAGGCAGAGGCAGGCGGATCTCTGTGAGTTTGAGACCAGTCTGGTCTACAAGAGCCAGTTCCAGGACAGCCTCCAAAACCACAGAGAAACCCTGTCTTGAAAAATCAGAGAGAGATAGAGATAGAGATAGAGATAGAGATAGAGATAGAGATAGAGATAGAGATAGAGATAGAGATAGAGATAGAGATAGAGTTCAGTTGTTAACCTTTACCCTAGTGGCTAGGGTAAATTCATTAATTTGAATAATGAATTCATTAATTCATTTTTAATATAACAAAATAAAATACAATAAGGTAAAGCAAAAACTATACATCAAAGTTGGAAGGACAAGCAAACAGAAAGAAAGCAGCCCAAGAGAAGGCACAAGAATCAGAGACCCTCTCTTTCACACACTCAGGAGTCCCATAAAAACACTAAACTGGAAGCCATAATATAAGTACAGAGGACCCGTGCAGACCCTGGGCATGCTTCATCCTGATTTCCTATATAACCCAGAACCATCTTCACAGGGGTGGCACTGCCCACAGTGATCCGAATCCTCACCAATCATCAATCAAGAAACGCACTACAGGCTTGCCTATAGCCCAGTCTGGTGGTGGTGGTGGTGGTGGTGGTGGTGGTGTGTGTGGTGAGGTGTGGGAGATGGGTCTCAACTGAGGTTCCCTCTTTCAAAATTACTTCAGCTTGTGTCAAATTAACATAAAAACCACCCCATACCATTCCTTTCTGCTCTCCTTACAAAATTTTGAAGACACTATTATTTTCTAAGTCTATATTGTATGAAAACAGAGGAAACTATATTGAAAATAAGTCTAAGCCTGATGGTGGTGACACATGCCTTTAATGCCAGCACTTGGAAGGCAGAGGCAGGTGAATCTCTATGAGTTCGAGGTCAGCCTGGGCTACAGTGAGTGCCAGGACAGACTCCAAAGCTACACAGAGAAACCCTGCCTTGAAAAACCAGAGAGAGAGAGAGACGACAGAGACAGAGATAGAGACACAGAGAGAGAAAAGAAAAGGAAAAAAGGAAGGAAGGAAGGAAGGAAGGAAGGAAGGAAGGAAGGAAGAAAAAGAAATCTAGTCTTGGGGACATTTTTCTTACTAACAACTTTAAATCAAACCTGGGTCCTCTGCAAAAGAAACAAGTGCTCTTAGCAGCAGAACCATCTCTCCAGCTCCAAAGAAAGCCCTTTTCACTTTACAACCACAAGCAAAGCACAGAGAGTATACTTTCCCTTACTATAAATTTAAAAATGAAAAAAAAAAAACCTGTTGGCCAACAATGAGAAAGAAATTTTTATCTCTAAGGACATCTCTCTCCTTGCTGTTCAGCTCCTAAAAGAAAACAGTATTACCCAAATCTGCAAGACTAACTTTGTATTACAATACCTTTGCTTCTTAGAACACTCTCTGGACCTTTAAAAGTTAAGTTTACCACATCATTTTTAAGAAAAAAAAGTCACTTCAGCAGTATAGACTTAGGAGTAACGACTGCTTTGTGCTATGAAAGAAATAATCCTATCAACAGTCTAACATAAAGTTAGGAATGTAAATGAAAATTAGAAAATATTTGGTTTGTTTTAAATTTATCTTCATGTATGACTGTGTGTCCCAGTCAGGTTTGTCACAGCAATACCCCACTTCCAGCACCAATTTCTGTCTTAGCTTTCTATTATCTGTAATAAATACCATAACCAAAAGCAACTTGGGAGGGAAGTTTATTTCCTCTTATACTTCCAGGTCACATGCCATCACTGAAGGAAGTCAGGACAGGAATTGAAGGAGGGTTCATGGAAAATGCTGCTTACTAGGTTGCTTCTTATAACTTTCTCCAATCTACTTTCTTACGTAAGCCAGAGTCATTTGACCAGGGGTGGCACTGCCCACAGTGAACTGGGCCCTGCCATATCAATCATTAACCAAGAAAAATGCACCACAGAATTGCCTACATATACCCACAATCTATTGGAGACAATGCCTCAGTTGAGATTCCCTCTTCCCAGGTATGTCCAGATTTGTATTAAGTTGACAAAAAAAACCAAGCAGAATATGTATATGTATTATCATTTGCATATGTTTATATTTTTATGTTGTTTACATGGCACCTAATTGACTTATAAATGAATGTTCATGTTGTTAGATTAGCCTAAATTCCTTTTAGTTCATAGTGTAACTGATGTTTTAAGGGGAAAGCTCTCTCTCCAACAGCCCCCAACAGGCTCAAGTTGGCATCTGTCTCAATATAACAGTTAAAGAGACGAAATAGAGAAGAGGTTTAGCCAATGTGGCCATATCAGAATAACAAATAGAGGTGTCTGATGGCCCCAGATCTATCTCTGAGGTGCTAACATGATTTTTAAATTTAAGTAGAAAAAATTAAAATAGAAGACAAGGAGTATGTGTAATTGGACAGCCTGAGTCAAGAAATTAACTTATTGATCACTGCCTTGTCTCTGGCTCTAGACGAGATGGAGCTGTCCTTTGGAGAGGCAGACTCCTGCTACAGGGTGCAGCTTTTCCCTCACGGATAATGCTTCCATCTGAGGGCTGATCCAAAGTCTAGCAAGATGAGTCCATCACTGTGCTTTCAGCTTTCCTAGAGTAATTAATACACTTACCTACAAAGGCAAATGATGGGTAACTCAAAGGAAAGGAGACAGGCACAAAATGAAGGCACAGATGCAATGACTTCACTTACCTCACAAGTCCAAATGGGATGTGAATTCTTTTTAATAATGTCTCAAGATGTTTGTTACAATTAGGCTTAGATCCTTAACATACTGATTTGTGGCTCAAAACCATTCATAACTCCAGTTCTATGGGGTCTGACACCTTCTTTTGACCTCCAAAAGCACAAGGTATGCACACAGTACACAGACATACATGTCAGCAAAATACTCACACAAGCAAAATGATTTTTTTTTTAGCTTTAAAGGACAGAGATGAAACAAGTACAGTGTAGACTTGGTATTCTCATGATGTTTTTCAGTTCTCTCTGGCTTTGCACTATTTCTTATGCTAGGCTGTCTCTTACAGGCATTTGCTCATCAGTGAAGATCTGCAAAGCTCCAGCGGATCCCTTGAGACTGGGCTGTGCTTAGCATGTTTCTTTATAGGTAGTACATTGTTAGATATACTGAGCAGCTGTGTTTTTAACCTTTCACAAAATGAAAGTATGTGGAGTCTATATTCATCTGTTTTGGTTGTGATGACTATGGATGCTCCTTTAACAAAACCCCATCTAGGGGAATCCAAAATTAAAGACAGAGATTAGCCTTTCCAGAAGAGCTCTCAAAACAAACTGGTAGAACAGCATTTCTCTTTGCCAAAAACCATTAGCAGCTAAGATAGGGACAGCAGCAGGTGCCTTAGGATGTAGGTACCAAAGAACAAGAAGCACATTTAATATTCTAGGACCAAGAAAAGATATGGAAGCAGCTAATACCAGTGTTTTCTGATTCCTTAGTGAGGTTAGATTATCCAGATGTCATGACAGAGTTTATTCACCTCAACAGGGTCTCAGAGTGGCTCTCTTGGAAGGCCATCAATGGGCCAATCTTATGGTGATGTCTCCTTGGGCAAGCCATGTATTGGCTCATCTGACCCAGGAATGCAACATGGTTGACTTGAGTGATTTATGTCTTTGGTGTCAGTAGCATTCATTAAACATTAAATGGGTTTCTGCCCAGAAAACAGAAGCAAAGATACCAAGATTATATATATATGCAAGTTGAAAATAGAGTAGACCAGCTAAGCAGCAGTTCATAAAACTCACCAACATTGCTTCAGAGAGATCCCAGACAAGCCCCAAAGAAGAATTTATCAAGGGTAGCAGGGGCCAGGCACAGCTCCATACTGTCACCTTCAGTGTCCTAAACAGTTCCTTTAATATTTTAGGGATTTCATCTCAGGTAAAAGCAAATCCTTGCCTTTGATGCAGAAAAGAATTTCAATAGTAGCACGTGAAGAAGAGTTGGGGTTTATTAAAAAGAGGAAAACACTCAGAGGAGCTA
The DNA here is from genome assembly GCF_003668045.3 of Cricetulus griseus. Taxonomy (NCBI): domain Eukaryota; kingdom Metazoa; phylum Chordata; class Mammalia; order Rodentia; family Cricetidae; genus Cricetulus; species Cricetulus griseus. Next base: position 46,757,611 of record NC_048599.1, on the reverse strand, counting down.
TAAAAGTACACCTAATTTCAGTGTTTGAATGAGAAAGGCCCTCAGAAGTTCACATTTGAATGCTTAGTCTCCTTTTGGTAGAACTGTTTTGAGAAGGGTTAGGAGGTGTGGCCTTGTTGGAGGAGGCCCAAAAACTCACATCAGACCCAGTCTACCCCTCTCTCTTTTCCCCAACATGAAGATAAAATATAAGCTCTCTTTGAACTAATAAAATTTTTTTTTAATGTAAGCTCTCAGCTACTGCTCCATCTCCATGTCTACTTCCCTGCTGCCATACTCTCCAGCACAGTGACCATGAACTAATCCTCTGATACTGCAAGCAAGCCCCTAATTAAATGCTTCTGATATAAGTTGTCTGGGTCATGGTGTCTCTTCACAGCAATAGAAAAGTAACAATATTCTTGAAAACATGGGTATGCACTTCTCAAAGACCATTTATTAAAAGACATTTGAATGTAGATTATAACTGAGGCGTGTTAAGAGAAGGACAGATATACCCATCTAATTCTCTGGTTATGGGCTTCTCAAAGGAGAGTAACAGTAAAGTGTCTTAGAAATGACTATCTACCATTTTGCTGACTTTCAAGTTGCATCACAAAGGGTTTATAAGAAGCCTCCTGCCCCCTTTGATAAGTGAGTTTATGGGATGACTCCAGAAGTGCCTTGGATGGAATTATAATCACATACAGTAAAACCAGGAGCCACTGGGGTAGTGTGAGGAGGTTAAAACAGGTCTTTTAGTATAAATGGGGTTTCTGGCTAGATTCCTAGAAAATTATAGGTTTATTCAGGGGAGGGAGAAAGGCTCTAAGCAGTTTTTCTTAGTTGTGTTGGAATTCTCAGCTGGTGAGAATCTTCAACCGGGCTCTGGAGCCAGGGATTTCTTTCCTTCCTAGGTCCCCATGTTTTTCCTTTTCTTTTCCTCCTGTCCCTATAAGAGTGTGCACCTAGACAGTGGCAGCTCATTTGACCTTGTGGTGCACAGAATCCATGTTTCCTTCTCCTTAAATTCCTCATATCTAGGCCACTAGTTCCCAACTTGGCTATTTCCCTAGGGTCAGCATACATCCCACAAACTGATCTGGGGCTAAATAAACAAAAGCTTATCCCTTCACAGTTACGAATCCTAGAAGTCTAGAATCATGATGACTACAGAATTGGGCTTCCTGAGGCCTCGGATGCATAATCTGCTTCCTGGAACAGGGTATCTCCATTCTTATCAGGGCAGTTAGAACATCACTAGTGCAGTGCTTCTGACACCAGTTGTATGAGGGGCTTTCCCACACATACCAAGGACACAGTTCAAGAGGCGGCAGCTGGGCACCCTCCCATTCAGTTCTGATTCTCTCTGCCTAAAGACTACATCAGACTCCACAGATTAGGGGTTTGAAACAGGCACTTAGAAGCTGCTTTTGCTAAAAGACACTGGCTTGGGTCTAAGAGCAACTAAGAGCAGGATAGAAGCCATAGTGTTGTGACTATCTCTGTAACCTTTGCTAGGTTCAAACAGCTCTATCTCACTTCCTATCACTGTCTGTAAAGCAAGCTCCCTGGGTGTCTGGATTCCAGGAAAATGATAGCAGCTCAGCGACCTCAGAGAGCAAAGGGCTAAGACACACACACACACAGGCACACATAGTGAACTCACTTGAAGTGACTTTCAAGTGCATCTCTCCCATTTCTTTCAGATTCCTTCCTCAGTTCCCCACAGTGCAAGCCACACCCCATTCTCCCTTCCCTAAACACCTTAAGTAGGCTTCCATGCCTCTCCTGATGGTCAGAAATTTCTCTTCCTCCTTAGACTCCCCACACTCTCTGCCATTAAACAAATTGTATGGCCTCATGGACTTATCTCTGTCCCAGTGTCCTCTATCTTATCCCTTCAACCTTCCCTGCAGGAATTAAAGTATTTTAAGTCATCATGCTTTGGCTATCACACTATTGAGACAAAGAATATAAAGAAACCAAAATTTCCAAAAACATAGATGAACACATTTGTATCTTTCTACAATGTCAAAAAACAAAACAAAACAAAACAACCCAAAACCCAATAAATTCACAAGATCCTGTGGTTTCAGTAGCAGCAAGTTGCCAGATACCCCCACCTACCTTGGTAACCTTATCAAGGCAAATGCAGGTTCTTTTACCCCAACCTTAATTGCTAATGTTAACTTTCATATCACACAGCACACAGGAAGTATGTCTATATACATATATGAGTGTGTGTAGTTTATAGCATGATTATAAGTTAAAGAGTCTGTAGCAGAGATCAGAAGTTTCCAAAGTGGACTAAGAATCTATATTAATAACCTAATGAACCACAGTAGAGCCAGGAGGAAGGTGCTGCTGAAGTTGCCAGAGTCAGAGTTCAAAAGCAAAGCTTCAGTGTCCAGATGTAAGGTGAAAGGTCAAACCAGGGTCCAAGAGCTGGAAATGGTGGGTTGAAATGCAGGTCCAGACAGGTGAAGAAGTAGATGGGCAGGCTGTCAAGTAGGCCACATCAAAGTGAGCTGAAGCTCTGGGGACATATGCCGAGTCCCCTACTGTCAGTCCCTGACACACACAACAGGTATTGTTAGAGTAGCAGTCAAGGCCCAGGGAAGGAATAGATCTCTGGGCTGGGTAGAGATTCAGTCTTCCAGTTGGGCAGTGTCAATCACCTGGCCTAGGGACCACCCCTAGGAAGGGAAGGCAAGTCCACCTCTAGCTACATTGATGAGATAGATGGAAATTTTAGTTTAATTAGATAAGATATTTTTCCTTCCTAGAATCCTGCCCTCTAGCACTCCCTAAAATCTGCCTTTAGGTATTGTGGAACAATCTTTTTGTACACTGTGAAGATGTGCTGCTCTCATTGGTTTAATAAAGAGCTAAATGGTCAATAGCTAGGCAGGAAGCGGCTAGGCGGAACTTGGGGACAGGGAGTGAATTCACTGGGATGAAGAAGGGCGGAGTTGCCAGCCAGATGCAGAAGAAGCAAGACATGTACAAGATGAGGTAACAAGCCATGAGCCATGTGGCAGCAAGAAATTAATAGAAACGAGTTAACTTGGTAGGGTTTTAGTTGGGGGAGGGTGGTAGGGGAGGAGTGGAGGGAGAGGGAACTGGGATTGTCATGGAAAACAATCTTGTTTCTAATTTAAATAAAAAAAATCTGGGGGGGGTGGGGGGGTAGAGAAATGGGTTAACTTAAGCTATAAGAGCTAGTTAGAAACAAGCATAAGCTATCTGCCAAGCATTTATAATTAATAATAAATCTCTGTGTGGTTATTTGGGAGCTGGCCAATAGGACAGACTATTCTGTCTATAATGAAGTGCCTTGAGTCTTGACCCAGAAAAGACACCATTCCCCCTTTCTTCTTTCTGTCTTTTTCTTTCAGATGCTGCCACCACCTAAGAATGCTTTTTCTGTTACTCTGGGCGTCCTTATGCTTTCTCTAATGTCTCCATCCCTACCTTGTGACTGCTTGTCTGCCATGTGTCTGACCTCCATGTCTGCTAAACTCAATACTATAGCTTTCTCCTCCTTTTTGCCTCCATTCTCCTCCAAATGGCTGCTGAATTTTAAAGACTGTCTGTGGTGTGCATACCTAGGGGGTCTCTTAAAATGTAATAAATTATTCTCAGGATTCCCTTTGAATCCATTCTTTTTTGTTTAGTATTTATCTTATCTTTTTATGTGTGTAGGCATGTGTCTGTGGATGTGCCTGTGTGTGCCCACAAAAGTCAGAGGCATTGGATGCCCTGGAGCTGGAGTTACAGGCAGTTGTGAGCCACCCGATGTGGATTCTAGAAATCAAACCCAGGTCTTCAGGAAGAGCAGTACATGTTCTTAGCTGCTGAGCCATCTCTCTGGCTCCCTTGAGTCCATTTTAAAATTGATTTATTAGTGAGACTAAGACCCTCAAGAAAGAACCCTCATTTTTCCCCGTATCATCTGATAGTCACAAAGGAATTCTCCAAAATTTCCAATAACAGAACCAGAAAATAAGTTGATGTAAGGCCATGTGCTCACAGTGTTAAATATCCATCACTTTGTAGGGTCAAAATGAGAGAGTTACTCCTTCCTCAATATGCAGTGTCTAGTAAGACCTTGAGCCTGGTTTCTCTGATGTGACTTTAGGACACTCATGTACCACAGCAACTGGCTCCTTTTCTGCTCCCTGGAATAAGTCATTTGTCGTCTGTGTTACATGAGTGGTGCCAGACAGGTATAAAGTTTGTGGGTCAACCAAAGGGCCACAGTCGTCACTCTCCCTCAAAATAGAGTGAAAATGTCCTGGTAAAATGGGGTCTCCTGAGCAAGCCACAGCCTGAAAAAAGAAAGAAAAACCACTTTATGTAATGTTCAATAAGTAGCTTACAACAGACACAGAAGTAACACAGCTGTTACTTCTCTCTCTGTTTGGCCTTACTGAGGATGAGTGGCTGAACTTATCTTGTTAGTCTGCCAGGGGCCAGGGTCTGACAGAACAATTACAGTGACGCCACTTTCACTGTGACTACAGTATAGCAGTAAGTGGTCGTTCTTAACCTTTTCTCTTAAACTCCTTGAATTCCCAGAACTGCAGGGCCAACCAGAACAACTGCCCTGCCCAGATGGCAATCACCCATGATGGTAAGACTGAGCCTGAAGCGGCAGTAACTAGCTCCTAAGAACCACTTCATCCCCTCCTAAAGACATGGATGGACAGGGCCACACCTTGACCAGGACTGCTTACAAATGTATACCACCTATTCTCTGCCCCAATTCTTCTTCAGCTTAAATCTAAAGCTGGTGTCAGAACTCCCAAAAATGGACTCTGAGACACTAGAACCATTGTTCTGTTCTCTCTTTAACAACATTGAATAAATCTGGTTTTCACCATTATTACATTGGCGGGGGAGGGGTGTGTCAGTCATAGCCAAAGGAGGCTGCCAGCCCTGGGTTTTACTCTAAAAACTCCAGCTCTAGGTTTAGTCCTGAGAAAAATGCTTCCAATCCAGACTCCAGTCACAAGTAGCAGGTTGTCACCTCACTTCTGACTGGCCATAAATTAGGGACTGATATGACCACATTCTGGGCTCAGTTACTTTGTTAGAGTGAATCACAGAATTCAAGACAATACTCTATCTGTATTTATCACTTATTATAAAAGTTATCCAAGCCGGGTGGTGGTGGCACCCGCCTTTTATTCCAACACTTGAGAGGCAGAGACAGGTGGATCTACAGACCAGAGACAGCCTGGTCTACAGAACTAGTTCCAGGACAACCAGGGCTACACAGAGAAACCCTATCTCAAAAAACCAAAACAAAAGTTATGTGAAGGATACAGATGATGAGCCAATGATGTCCACTCATGTAGAAACACTGGGCATGGAACATTGATGTATTCTCAGTGCCCACTTGTTAGAAATGGGTGTTGTTGTTACTGCTGTTGTTATTTAATCAAAAGAAGTTAGTCCAGCAAGGAATTCTATTTCCTGAGCCTCCTCCTTCCCCCTTGTGCCAATTAGCCAATGACATCAGAGTGTGAAGTTGAGCTCCTGTGGATGAGATGAGATGCAATCACCACCTACATAAAAGGCAGGAGCCATGTCCACCTCAGTGTGATGTTAGCTGGGTTGGGGATCTGGTACACCCTTTTACAAAAAGGGACTTGCTTTGCTGAGATACTTTTGCTCTGTGTGTTCCTTTGTGAGACACCGAGATTGCTATTTTTAATACACTCTCCAGGAATATCTGAACATTAGCTCTCTGAAAGTGTCTCCTAACCTGGTCCTTTTTCATGGGGCTTTATTATATAGGCTGATGAGATGGCTAGCCTTTGAGGATCAGCTGAACTTGCAGCCCTTCATCCCTCCCAGTAGCATCGGGTAAGGCTTTGAGTTTCAACCCTCTAATCTCCTGGTTGGTGTCCCTAGCAGCCAGCTTTCCATCTAAGGGTTATTTAGGAACTTTCCAGAACTTGCCTCATTAATATAAACTCATGCACTGTGGGAAGGGTTTTTCTGTGAATATCAAAGACATGCATTTGTACTTCCTAGCCCAGTTCTCTTACAACTCAGTACCTTAGAGACGGTCTAGGATGGAGGAGCTGCAAACCAGAAATTGAAAACTAACATGTGTGTTCATGTGTTTCATAAGAATGACTTTCAAACAAGTGAAAACAGAAAATCTTAGCAAAGGAGTAGAAGACAATGGAAAAGTTAGAACTAATAAATAAAATAAGCAATGTTTAAAATTTACTGGCTAGCTCCACGGGAGACTGGTGATAACGCAAGTAAAATCAATGAACTTCACAGACCAATGGGATGCACTTGACTTAAACCAAGACTTCTTAAATTTTCTCCTGGGGACTCTTACCACTCAAGAAAATGTTATGTGACACCATGTATGTAAGTATATAAAATCAGGTCTATAAAGCAAATATTTGTTGATACAAAACATAAGCATCAAAAAATGTTCTCCAGGATACATATAATTTTAGCATTTCTTATATTTGTATGTAGTGTGTGTGTGCACTTTTTAATGTACATGTGTTGGTGCAGGTGTGTACACACATGTGGGTGTGCTTGTGGAGGCAAGGTGTTGACTTCAGGTATCTGTCCTCCTTGTGTTCAATTTTTGCTCTTGTGTTCAATTTTTGACAGAAAGTCTCTCTCTGACTCTGAAGCTGATTGAATCTGCCAGGCTATCTTGCCAATTGACTTCAGGGATCCATCTGTCTCTTACACTGGCAGCCCTAAGCTTGCAGGCAGAATCTGTCTTTGTCGTGCCTGGATTTTCATATGGATTTGGGGGATGCAAGCTCAGGTCTTTGTGTTTACATGGCAGGCCCTTTGCTGACTGAGCTATCTCCCCAGCTCCCAGGTTCAGCATTTCTAAAAGACAAAAGTAAATTCACATACTACTAGGTTTTTGTTGTTGTTGCTATTTTTGTTGCTTTTTTGTTTAAGGAATGGAGCTCAGAGGTGGTAGATTCCAGACAGAAGCACCAGAGAAACTGTCTTCAAGGGAGAGCTTTACTGGGTTAGTTGTTGACACCACACCAGCGTCTTATGGTGTGGCTCTAAAGCAAGGAGGATTTTGTTTTGGTTCCAACAGTGTGGTGTTCAAATGAGCATGGCCCAGTTAGGCTTGTATATTTGAATGTTTGTTCTCTAGTTGGTGGAATTGTTTTAGGAAGGATTAGGAGATGTGGCCTTGTTGGAGGAGTGTATCATTGGGGGCAGGCTGTGAGGTTTAAAAACCCCCACACCAGGCCCAGTCTCTCTTTTTCTGCCTCCAACTTGTGGACCACATGTGAGTTCTCAGATACTAATCCAGTGCCATGCCTGCATGCCACGCCTGCGGCCATGCTTCTGCCTCTGGAACTGTAAGCAAGCCCAATTAAATGTTTTCTTTTACAAGTTGCCTTGGGCATTGTGTCTCTTTGCAGGAATAGAAAAGTAACTGAGACAACCCAACAAAGCATGGAGATTAGTCAGCAAGTAGCTTACACTGTCAACCTTCGGTCAGGCCATTTTTGATTCCCTGGTGGCAGGGGAAGAAAGGAGAGTCAACCTTTTGTGAGAGGTATGAGAAGAGACCGGAGGTGCCCATCTCTTGTGTTTGGGGCTGGGCTGTGGGAACCGGTGTGGTTGAAACAGTAGGACCTGTTTCACAGGTCTAACACACACCAAGGTGGGTGGGCTTATTTGTTTTTAGAGAATTAAATCTGCAGGACTTAGTGATAAAAACAAAACAAACAAAAAACCTCACAGCTTTCACCTCCAAAAGAGCAAGAAATGATTCATCCTGGAGCCAAATCTGAGAGAACATGACACAGCAACACAAATTTGGTTCCCCCAAATACATTCCAAAGTGGTAACAACTTTATGACATTTTTATAGTGACAGAGCAAAGAAAGTTATAAATAATTTTCCAAATACCTTGGTGGAAACATCAAGTGGGGAAATCTTTGTTAAGGAATGGCATTATAAAATTATACACAAACAGCCAATGAGACAAGGACAGGTAGCTTCTCTTCATTGCTATGAAAAGACCCCAGTCCCTCCCAGGGGTGTGGTTTATTCTCTCTGTCTCTGTCTCTTTTCTCTCTCTATGTCTCTCTCTCTATGTCTCTCTTTGTGTCTCTCTGTGTGTCTCTGTGTATCTCTCTGTCTCTCTCTCCCATCATGTCTGCTGTATTTTCTGTCCATGTTTTGCCTACAGTACATATTCTTTATTAAAATTTTTATAGCAATTCTAATCTGTAAATACTTTTAACCCTGCACTTTGCACTTTTCCCTCCAGCCACCACAGGAAATATTGTCTTTGTTTTCCTTAATTGAATCATTATTTTCCTATAAGAAGATCAGTAGTTTGCGCACAAAGTGAGAACACTGCTATTCAAAAGCTTCAGTGGCCTTGGATCTGAGCTGACTGTTTCGGGCAGTGTTTGTTGGTGCTTTATGGTTCGGTGGAGTTCACAGACCAAGGTGTAATACTGAGGCTCCTAAGAGACCACTGTTCTAAAGAGACATTAGGTAATAGTCTTTTCTGCCAGACACTGTAACAAGGAATTCAAACACACCACCCAGTAAAACTTTTATGCAAATACTGGGATCCCCCCACTACCAGCTAAAACTTTTCTTTACACAAAGGTCCTACATCCTTTTCTGATCTTAAGTGACCTAAGTGCCCCACCCTTCCCTCTTTCCTTCATTTCCTTTGTACTTTTAAAACTAGCCAATTCTGGCAGGCCAGTGGTGGCTCATGCCTTCAATCCCAGCACTTGGGAGGCAGGGGCAGGCAGGTCTACAAAGAGAGTTTTAGGATAACCAGGGCTACACAGAGGAACCCTATCTCAAAAAACAAACAAACAAAAAACTAGCCAATTGTGAAAGACTATGAGGTCAAACCCCAGCCAGTGGGGAAAAGACACTGAATTCTTGACTCACGTGATTGTTCTTCTGACTTTGGAGTAGCCACCCTTTTAGTCAGAAATAAGGCTTCACCTTGCCAGGTAATTTTAACTGAAATGGTGGTCTCTTTCTTTGTGACCAGAACTCATTTCTCACACCATGAAGTTGTGCAGTGTGACCTTGGCGATCACCACCAGAAATGCCTCAAAGATTCATTATGCATTTGATTTTGAATGTGGTGCTTGTTGAAAGGTCTCAGGTTTGGGGCTTAAGGGGGCACTGAGGCAGACTGTTCTGTGGGGTAAGGAGAGTTCAGATCCCTGAGGCAGAGTGGACAATCCCTTCTCAGGGATCTCAGAGGAGAGGCAGGAGCCATGTGGTTAGACTGACTCCCCAGCAGATATCCGGGGAAGGGAAGGGAATGAGTCTCCCGTTAGAAAGGAAAGAATCAGAGGATGTGGAAGGAGTCGGGGGAGGGATATGTCAGTGGGGGTGGACCCACTATGGGTGACCCAATGTGTTGATACAGGTAGCCCTTTACTGTCCTGGAGTCTGAAAATCCAATGCTGTAAACTTCCTTGAAGAAGTGACAATGGTACCTGACATTGCCCTGGAATCTGGCACCTGGGGAGTCTGTCTGCTAGAGAACTAGATAATCGAAGACATGTAAGGGGATTGCCATGTCTTTTACAGAAGGAAGAGGTGGCTACTGTGGTCACAGCCTTAGCAACAGTCTAGTCTGGATTCCAGACGTACATGGCCTCTTGTGGCACTGCAACCCAGTTTTAAAGCCAAGCTCTAAATAATGAAGAGAAAATAAACTAAGAGAACAGAAGGCATAAAAGTAGAAGGAACTGAGCAAACCATCCTCTGTTCATGAATGTGTTTGTATTTTTGCTTGTGTATTGTACATGGTATTGTAACGTTTTCACATTACATTGTACTCAATGTACTCAATGTACATTTCACTGTACATTGAGTTCGCCCCACCCCCACTTGCCTTCCCCTCTCTCCTGTTAGTTCCTCATCCTCCCCTAGACAGACTCACTTGTATTTTCATGTCAGTTATACATACATGATTTTATGCATCTGTATAAAGCCTAGGAACCACAGACAAAATTTGATTTTTTTCATGTATTTTCTTGCAAAAGACTAAAGTTCATTATGACTGAAGAAGTTTCATTTTGTGTGTGTGTGTGTGTGTGTGTGTGTGTGTGTGTGTGTGTGTCAAATTTCTCTTGTCCATCCTCTGTTGCTGAGCACCTAGGCAGTTTCATAACCTAGGAATTGTGAACAGCATTACACTGAACACATATTTGTGGGCTACATTGATATGGAAGCCTTGGATAAATACTCAGGAACAAGTGATCTGGGCCATGTGCACCTGTTGGGCTCAGGCTGTCCCCTGCCCTGAGGTACAAATGTAGTTCTGCAGTCCAACCTGATATCAGGTATGGTGGTCCCTCGAACACTGATCTGTTTGCCCAAAGTTACTTTGTCTATCTGGGGTCTTTTGTGCTTCTGTTGTTAGGGTCCTGAAGAAATCCCACAAAAGACCGCTGTCCATGTATGCAATCAGCAAGAGCATTTATTATCTCAAGAATAGAAGTACCAATATGCTGGGGTTGCTCATCCAACACAAAGGCAGAGATGGTGAATGGCAACCCCCAAGAAAAGCTTGCAGGCTCTTTTATACAACTAAAGGAATTCTAAAAGCAGTGTGATCATTCTATCTAGGATTGGCTTATGCAAGTGGCAATCATACTAGTATGCTTCTAATTGGTTAGTGCTAGCAGGTTGGCTAAGACTATAGCTTTGACATTCTTGGGCAGGTCTGTACAAGTCCCAGGCTTTGTCCTTATTTGGTTATTGCCTTAAGGTAATGGGGAGTTTGGCCCAGGCTTAGTACGTGCAGTTCTCCATGTCCTCATTGTCGGGGACCTTGGAGATTGGTTGCCCTTTGTTCATGTCTTCCTCAGAAACTGTCTTATTTAGTTTCAAGAGGCAGGAACTGAGGAGTAGTTAGTTCTTAACTGAATTATTAGGGGCCTGTCATGATATTTGCCTGGCCCTCTCATCTGTATGAATTTTAAGATTGTTTGTTGTATTTCTGTGAAGAAATTTTTAGGATTGCACTAATCTTTGGGTAACATGGCCACTTCCACAATATTAACTATTCTAGCATTGTGCCCTGAGCACAGGTTCATATATTCCTGGCCATTTGACAAAATAGGTTAGTCACAAGCAATAATGAATGTGATATACGAAGGAAGCTGTTGATGTCATGGAAATCTCCACTCTGAAAGTGAGTCACCATTTCTGTTAACAAGCCAGGCCATTTCTGAGGTCATGCTTCTGTGCCAGAAATGCTAATAGCACCACTGACTGGCTTCTGACTATGCTCTGGGCTCTCAGCATTAAACTACCGTGTGAGCTCTAATGGATCCCTGGTATGTTTTGGGAATTTTGTTTGGTTCATTTTCACCAGTTTTCTACTTCCTTTTAATATAGAGGTATGTATGTCTGAGTATGTGCATCTGAGGAGAGGCAAACTGAAGCTCTCCATTTTATTGTTTTGAGGCAAGATATGTCAATAAATTATATCTATAAATTGTCATGTGCCATCTGTGCTTGCTGAGAGTTGGCTCTGAGAACAAGCAGCCAAGTTTATTTCAAATGTCCTCCAGGACTCTTTGACCTGGGGCAGCCTGGCCTCTGACTCTGTAACAAGGAGATAAGAAAAGGGCATGTGCCCTTGAGAACAGCTAGAAACTGAACCATTCCCATAGAGGTTACTGTTTATCTCATGGTATTAGATGTCCCGTGTCAGGCCCCGGAGGCCTGCAGCTCATGCAGGGAGGGTCTGGGTCTGCTTAGGACTCACTGTCACAATGTCCAGCACGGTTGTTGAGAAGTCTTCCCTAGTCATTTCTACTAGATGTTGTGATCACTCCGTTGTTGTAAGCACCTGATGTGATGATGTTTTCCTGTTTGCTGTTTGTGCTTTGATATTTTTGCTTGCTACACATTTAATAAACTCATCCACTGAAAACCAAAAACCAAAGTACTGCTGTTGTAGATCATTCTCTATTCAAAAGAGGTCTCTCGATGAACCTGAAGGTTATAGATTCCACTACATTGGCTGGCCAATGAGTTCCAGAGATTGCCTATCTCCACCTCCCACTGCCACCCCACCCTGACTGAGGTTATAGGCACTGCCCCAGCTTCCTGTGTGCTTTCTAGGGATCTAAACTCAGGTCCCCATGCCTGCAGGACAGGAACTTAGCAGGTAAGCCAGCTTAAGGCTTAGAGTGTTTTTGTTCAAGTTTACACAATGCTTTCAAAGGGCTATTCATTATGAGTGGGCTGAACAATGCAGCCTTCACAACTGCAGAAATAGCACATTTGTTAAGATTCTGTTAACAAAGCTTTACAATACTCTCATGCTCTCTGAATCTTTGAAACAGATGTTATGGAAGCTATCACCAGAAGCTCCTGCCTCCTATAAGAAGTCTGTACACCTCTGTATTCCAACTCTTACCTCTCAGCTTACACAGAGGCTGTTAGCTGTAAGAAGACAAGCAAACTTTCTTTTATCACCACATGTTTAAACCAAAATACTGTCTATAAGTATAACCCTCAAAGCTAACCCCGCTGCTGCTGTAAATTTTGAGAAGGCTTTGTTTCTGTCTTTCCATGAACATTACACAATGACATGAGAGAATTTATCTTACATACCATGCAAGTGACGTAATTGTTTCTGAAAACACTCAGACATGGCATCCGGTCTTTATGTGTGGCCTTATTTTCTCACATCCTTCCCTGGTGCTCTGGGAAAAAATGGCGAGACCCCTGCTCTACCAAAGAGGCTCTAAGCATCTCTAGAGCACAGTTAAAATACTAAGGCAAGTGATACTGCTGACAGAATTCCTGGGTTACCGGGAATCTTCCAGAAGCTAATAGGTTTCATCTTCTCAATAATCTAAAAGAGTACATGCCTCCTGAATCAACCGGCCAATACAAGGAAACTACAGGAAAATCCAACACTACGAAGTTGATCAGTACTTATTAATTTGTATTCCGTAAAGGATTAACATAGGGTTAAAAGAAATATTTGATCACATACAACCAGAAATATTTGGAATGATTGTGTATGTGGGGGGGGGGCAGGGTCATTATCCCAGAAATTTAGAAAGTATCTGGAAATATTTAAAAGATCTGGGCATTTGGCATAACCAAATTACTTACACTGTCCCCTGCAGCCATAAACACTGAGCACAGCAGGCTCTGGACTCCTTGTTGCTGTCTCTCTGTCTCTGATAGACCTTCTAAAGTTACGTGAAGAAGACAGCATTTTGTTGCCACGGAGGTTCTGCCAGAATACCAGACTTCCTTCTTGTAGTTGGCATTCACGGGAAAAGGAAGTGTGACTCTGTAGGTCGAATGGAGAACAGCCTCCAAATTTACCTGGTGGTCACTCCACATGTTGCCTACTGCCTGTAACAAAGTGTGCTCCCTCAGCCAAACACAAGCCTCAATTATATGGACCTGCTATGTTATCACCAAGGTGGCCAGAGACACCTCTGGGTACTGCCTTCAGGCTGGCTGAGTCCTTGGTGGCTTCTTAGGAACCATGCTGAAACAAAGCAGATTTGTTATCACAAATTCCATCTTGTACAAGTTGGAAGATGTTGCTTGAGCCAAACCTTGAGCAAATTAGGTGGTTTGTGTGATCATAAACACAAGTGGGTAACTTCTGTAGTTTGCAACCTGGAGCGACATTAACAGTATGATACATGACACTGATGTGTGTTGAGCATTAGCATACTGGATGATTCCAGGTCTTTGATTGTTACTGACTATGGTGGTGTGGATGAGAATGGCCCCATGAACTCATATGTTTGAATGCTTGGCCCCCGGTTGGTGGAACTGTTGAGAAAGATTAGGAGATGTGGCCTTGTTGGAGAAGGTGTGCCACTGGGGGTGGGCTTTGTAGTTTCCAAACACTCATGCTACACCCAGTGTGTGCTCTATCTTCTGTTTGTGGATGAGGATGTAAGCTCTTAGCCATTCCTGCTGTCATGCCTTTGCCCCCACCATCATAGACTCTAACCCTCTGGAACCAGAAGTCCAATTAAATAATTTCTTCTTTAAGTTGCCTTAGTTATGGTGTTTTATTACAGCCATAGAAGTAACTAATACACTCACTATGGAGACATTTTACCAAAACCTTTTGCTTTGAAGCTGTGGCCAATTGCATTCCTTATGCATTTGAGTTTTTATTTGTTTCCTCAAGCATTTATTAGAAATGTAAAAAAGTAAAAAAAAAAAAATTGCCTGTTAGCATGGTTTTCCACTGTAACCAGAAGTAAAGAAAACCTTAGAATATATATCTAAGAAAAAAACAAAAAATAGAAACAAAAGCAAAGTTAAAACCTGAGCAATCAGACATATTCCAAACAAAAGAATACCTATTTGTATAAATGTTTGTGGCAGTTTTTGTTGTGATATTTCAAAACTAAAAATTAAGCAAATGTTCTTCAAAGAGTAATAATGGCCATTGAGCTTAGTGACACAAGAGTCTGAAATAGGAAGATAGCAAGTTCAAGGCTTGCTTGGCCTCCAAAGACTCAAACTCTGTCCTGGCAATTCAATGAGACCCTGTATCAAAACTAAAAATGGGCTCAGAATATAGCTTAGTGGTAGAGTCTTTGCCTAACATGTGTGAAGCCTTAGGTTTAATTGCCTGTTCTACAACAATACAAAACAACAATGAAATATTAAATATCAATCACACTTTAGTATATTCAACAATTAGAAAAACTAAACTGTGGATACACATAAGAATTTGGACTAGATATCTTGTTCTCCAACCTAGTCTGTTGAGTGTAGCTCTCACCCCTCACTGAAGAGCTATTTTTTGCAGCAGATGGAGACCTGTAGTGGTTAAAGGAAAATGGCCCCCAAACAGAGTGACACCATTAGGAGGTGTGACATTGTTGGGGTAGGTGTGATCTTACTGAAGGAAGTGTGTCACTGTGGAGGTGGGCTTTGGGGTCTCATGTATGCTTAAGCCATGCCCAGTAAGACAGACCACTTCCTGTTGCCTATGAGTGAGAATGTAAGGTCTCTCACTCCAACTATAGAACCATGTCTGCCTGCATGCTGCCTTGCTTCCTGCCATGATGATAATGGACTAAGCTTCTGAATTGTAAGCAAGCCACCACAATTAAATGTTGTCCTTTATTAGAGTTGCCATGGTCATGGTGTCTCTTTATAGCAATAGAAACCCTAACTAAGACAAAACCATTACAAAACAAAACAAAAGGCACAACTAGTCAAAATACAGAGAACAACTGGCCATGGGGTGTCCATCTCCATCCATACATCTACAGTACAACTCCTGCACCCGAGGCTCATGGAACATCTCAGGAGAGGAGACAGGAAGATCTCAAGAACCAGAGACCCAGGAAATCTGCTTCGGGATTGTGCCTTCTAGCTATGCTAGAGAAGTTCTACCCATGAAATCTCAACAACATGGCTGCCCAAACATGACCTGGGCAATTTTATCAACAGCCGACATCTCACCACAAATGGGAGAAATCTCATGAGGCCCACACCTAGATGAAGAACATAAGCAATTATAACTACTGAGAGAGGGAGAACTGGTCTTTCCCAGGATGAATGCGCTGGTTGGTTACCAACGCTGAGGGGTCAGCCCTAGAAACATACATCGGCAGCACTGAATGGACTCAGCAGGTATTTCTTATGTGACTCTTTACTTGTATGGTATGTGACAACAGCTGTTAAAGAAGATGCCATGAAAGGGGGCTAGGGGACAGGCATGGGGGATATGGAAAAGAGGAAAGGAATGAAACGATGAGGTTATTTTAGTTAACTCATTTAAATTCTTCGAAAAAGAATTGGGACTAATCTCAAGAAATTTATATGAAAATAAAGAAAGCCAACATCAAAAGTACGTGCACTATGTAACTCCACCAATATAGCCGTTACGAAATAGCATAATTGTAGAGATGCAGAACAGATTGGGGGTTGCCGAGGGCTACGGAGGAATGGAAATGAGGGAAGGGATACGTAGAGGGAGTAAGTCAGGTGAGGAGTCTCGTGGAGGTGATACAGCTAAGTCTCCTGCCTGTGCACTGCACGGAGCTGTAACTACATGAGCGCATGGATAGCTGGTGACCTTCATCCTTTAAAGGCCTGAACCCAGAGTTCCTGGACTGAAGATGGCGCGCCCTCCAGGGCACTTGATAGAAGTGCAGATGGCTGGGACCAACCCAGCCCTAGTGAGGAGAATGTGCACACAAGCGAGAAAAACTCCCTGATCAAGGGAAATCTTACTGACCGAAGTTTTTCAGAATCCTATATCTTAGAGATTCTTCTTGGAAATATACTTCAGCATATTTCCAAGTGTGGCCTCAAAGAGGAACATTTTCTGTACCCTAGCATCACCTAGAAACTTGAGAGAAATGCAAATTCTCATCCCTAAGACACCGAGTAAGAGACCCAACACCAAATTCAACAATCTTGTGCCTAGCAAGTCCCCCAGGGGATCCTGATACCCACTCGACTGTGTAGCTACTGTTCCCATGGACAGTCCACCAGCAATGGTGGCACTGAGACTTCATTTTGTACTTTACACCAGCCCTCTGGAAGAGACAACAGCAAAGCATAGTCCTGGATCCTCATCAGGGCCCTCTTCTCCAAGCTGGTTGTGACTCGCATTCCTATGCTCTGCCACAACCAAGCTTTCAATAGTGGAGAACACAGAAGTCCTTCAAAGCCCACTGTCCCAGGTCACTGAGTCACACAAGATATAATATAAAAGTTATAATTTCCCATAAACTCTAAAGGGATGTGTGTTCCCATTAGGCCTGGGCTAATGAGCCCTCTAAATGAAAGGAAATGTGATTATTTCCAGAGCTACCTCAAGCCTTCATCCTCTGCCCAGAAGTGATGCTGGGATGAGGGAAATTCATTTGAGTCAGTAGTGCCTGAAGCACTTCACAAAGCAGGTCCCAGATGTAAACCCCACTAAGTATAAATAATAATGCTAATAACATCTCATTCATCTTGTCTTTATCTCTGGGCCTGGGAGGATCAAGCCTGATAGACACAGCTTCAAAGGCGGCTCCCATCCTGGATCTGGGAATGAGTGTGTTCCAACAAGTCTCTCCAAACTCCGTTCCCGAATTCCCAGCAGTTAGAGATTCCAACTCATCTGAAGTGGTATTTGAGCCCTTCAGCCTATGATTGCCTTTAATAAGCTGAGTGGCACAAACTCCATCAGCACCAGCAGGGAAGAAACCCGATTTCAAGAGCCACGTGTTCTGTTGCTTCATCTTCCTCCATCCCCACAAGTAGTTAGAATACTTTCATGAAGTCAATCAAATCTTTTACTTGTCAAGACAGCTTAAAAACTACCGCAGGCTGTGGACAGCATGGCAGCATGAGGCTGGCAGTGAGCAAGACTGCTAAAGAAGAGACACTCTGGGGAACCGGTGAGGCTTCATTATCGTGGCAGAGACGAGAGAAGAATCTACAAGCCGGAGGGTGGATTCCCTGAGGCTTACACTGGCTCCGGAGCGGCTGGCCAGAGACTACATAGCTGCAAAATAAACTTTAAGCAGCAAAGTAGACACCATGTTAGGTAGTGGACAAGTGGGCCACAGATAGAAGTCTGGGCAGTGCCAATCAGCCCCGTGGATTTGGTCCAGCTGCTAGACACAGGCTCGAGGACAGGACTTCGGGCCTCAGATTAGAACAGGAAGAGCTAGACAGGCCCTCTGCTCTGAGTGGCTGGAAGAAGTGAGACACAAACCCCAGAATGAACCACAGCCCACAGTGGAGAAGGTGGGCAAGGCCCAGGTTCTCTTCCACCCAAACCTCGATCATGTGGGGGATTCCCACTCAAGAACGTTCCATTTGGAGAATCCTTTGGCCCCTCTCAGTCCAGACTAACCAGGAGAGACTTAATGGAAATTTGTAGGAAGAGGATGCCTAAGAAATGTTGGTTTAAGGATACCTCGATTTCATAGGTTGTTCTAAGGCTTGGAATAGGTCATCAAGAGCTATTTAGATAAAAAGGCAACGTGGAGAGAGGTAAGGCATGGAATGGCAGCCACATCATCAAAATACCGCAGTTTGCTCAACCCCATCCTTTTACATCTGCATGGCCCAACTGGCTGCACACTCCAGTCATCTCCATCAGTGGTTCTCAACCTTCCTAATGCTTCGATCCTTTAACACAGTTCTTCATGTTGTGGTGACCCCCGGCCATAAAATTATTTGCATTGCTACTTCATAACTGTAACTTTGCTATTATTATGAACTGTAGTGTAAATATCTGTGTTTTCTGACATGCTCACAGGTCGTTCAAACCCCCCCTCCCCCCAGGAGTTGAAAATTGCTGATCTAGACAGCTTTACAATTCTCAGTTCCTGTCCTACCTGAACACAATCACATCAGAATCTTTAAGAATACCCATACATTGCTAATCTTCAAAGCTCCCCGGTGACTTTGTTATCTGTCCTTGAATGGAACCATGGCTGCTTTAATTCTTCATGGGTAAAATGCAAACCAGTGGCAGCATGTCCCCTGGCCCTGGATAGAAATTCAGAATCCCTGGCCTGTCGGGCCCAACAGAGGAGAATCCAAGCACAAGCTCCTTCAGTGAGGTGAGGAGTTCAGGTTTTGGTTAGTGGGTGGTTGGTTATTAGTTGGTTTGTTTTGGTTTTGCTTGTTTTCTTCAGATAGGATCTCATGCAGCCCTAGCTGCCCCAAAACTCAATATGTAGCTAAGGATGACCTCGAATTTCTCTTCTCTGTTTCCCAACTGGTAAGGTTACAGGCTTGTGTGACCATGCCTGCTAAGAAGCACAGTCGAGAACAGTGTGTCATACCCTTGTGTTAGACCCCCGAAAACTCAAGTATCCGGGGTCTCTGGCCAAGTTCTCGGTCACCCCAATCACCAGGCAGATTCGAGAGCTTGCTACAAACTGCACGAGGCTTTATTGTAATTTAACGAGCTAACCCCATGTTAGCTCGGGTCTTTCACCCACCCACCATGGCAGATGGCTAGAAAAGACAGTTCGAAGCTGCTGCATACAGATCTTTATAGGGCAGCATAAGGGGAGTGTCTAGGGGTACGCACAGGTTCAGGATTGGTGTGCCTCCAGGCTTGGAGGGTTTGCCCTGTGTTGATTGGTCAACTGGTTGTTATGGCCCATAGGCCCTCCCAGGGTTGTTGCTATGCTCTCTGCGTCATTGCTGTGCGCTTGTCTGTAAAGCACATCCAGAGCCATAAAGCATAGCACCACCAGCTAACTTCTGATTGGTTCCTTGTCACGAGACAGGCATCTGACCTCTAAGTGACCAAGGCAGGTTTATGGCAGGCAAGTGTTCGGCTGTTATGGCTGCCGAAAAGGGAGCAGGTCCCTTCACTTGGACTCACTGGGGAGCTTTAAAAAATATTGGTGCCTGAGGCATGGTCTGAAGCATTGCTTTGTGCCCAGAACCAACATGAGGGAAGGGAGACCCAGAACTGTGGAGAAACCCCCCAGTACAGGTGACTGTGGTGAGGCAAGGCACACACTGATGGATCAACCTTGCAATGTCCAGCTCGCCATCTCAGAAGAAAGACATAGGAGGAATAGGTCTGGTTACCAAGATACCAGCCCCTCACCCCAAAGAAGCAGCAGTGGGTGGCCAGCAAATGCCTGCAGATGTGAAGATGATGAGAGTGAAACAAACGTTCATAGCAACCTCCAAACCCCTTGATAGTTCACTATGACCATGGAAGCTGAGCCTTTTATCAAGCTCCCAGGAGATCCGCTGCAACTGCTGTGGTGGTGGCTGCGGCATCTTCTGTGGTAGTAACGGCTGCAGCTGCTGCTGTTATAGGTCTAGGGCGTTCAGAGACTCACCAGTCTGATAATGAATGAATTCTAAGGGAGGCTTTATTAGCTAGAACCACACCCAAGACTCGGGATTCTCAAAGTGTGTCCCCAGCTATTGTTGATCTGGGGTTTATAAAGGCAAAAACCACAAGGTTACAGTTTGGGGTCGAGTTAGAACTCATCCTGCCTACGTGCAGGCAGAGCTTAACTTTTGTACTAGATGTCTTGCAGATGCCTCAGCTTGAGCGAGCAAGCATTTTCATACAGAAGCAGAACCGGCAGGTAGCCCCGTGACCCATTATCTAGTATGAACACTAGGGGCAGCTAAACATTTTTCACAAGACTAGGCAGTTTTAAGACTGGCCCAAGTATTCCAAGAAGCCATCCATCTTGGGCAAGTTAGCTGACAGGCTACAGTCTACAAAAAATGCTTACAAGCTAGAGCAATGGCACAGCAGTTCTGAATTTCTATCACAATGTTAGTCATCGCATTCTCCCTTTGAGCTGTGTCCTGGGTCAAATCCTTGACTCTGTGGTGGGTGCCTGTTCATACTGAGATCTAATAGCCATTAGTAGAGTAGCACCCACGTGTGAACTTATGTATCTGGTTAAGGCGTTGATGTTGTAGGGACCAACAGTAGTCAGCAGGAGCAGGAGGGCTGAGCGCCCAGTGACCACTGACAGCAGAGTTGCTAGCCAGGAGAAACCAGAGAATGAGAATGGGAACCATTTGTCTCCCTCACTTAAGGCCTTCCCTTTCTTCCAGGTTTTTCTGGAGCACAGACAAATTATCTCTAATGATTCCTGGGTGGTTTACATAGCAACAATTCTCCCCTAAAGCCATACAATAACCTCCTTGCTCTGCAGAGAGCAAGTCCCATGCCATAGAACCACCTTAGCTAATGAACCCACCTGCTTTTCTAGCTTGGCAACAGATTTTTTTTTCCTAATATGGATAGATCTTGGGTTCTCTCCCAGGTTTTTTAAGTTAATGTCAGTCATTGCTGATTCTGTGGCACCGGAAGCAGCATCTGCTGTAGCTAACCCTAACTTTATTGAGAGGTGTGAGGAGGGGGATTGCACATTGCTATCTTTTGTTTGTTTTTTTCCTGCTCTGGGGGACTGGAAGAGTCTGTGAATGTAAGTGCTCTCTCCCTGCTGGACTATCCTAAATATAGATTCAGGGGGAACAGAGATACCAAGAAACAGAATTTTGGGGCTTGATGCATATACCAGATAGGCAAGCATGCATGGGTATACTCCATCAGTACAGTCAGGCCAAACAGTTTCTGCCAGGTGGTGAAGCACCTGACAATGTGGTTGCCAGGAGCTGAGAAATATTTACAGTGAATCTGTGTTTATTCTTAAAGGGGGATTTGGACATATTACAGCTCTTTGAGTAAAAATGGGTCCCCTCACCTTGAATTTGGTCTGGATTAAGATATTTGATGATCTGGGCTGGATAGATGGCTCAGTGGTTAAGAGCAATGGCTGCCCTTACAGAGGTCTTGAGTTCAATTCTCAGCAACCACATGGTGGCTCACAACCATCTATAGTGGGATCTGGCACCCTCTTCTGGCATAAAGTTGTACATGCAGATAGAGCACACACAACGTACCCGCGCGCGCGCGTGTGTGTGTGTGTGTGTGTGTGTGTGTGTGTGTGTGTGTGTGTGTTAAAGAAATTTGATGGTCAACTGGAAAGACCCCATGGACAGTTGGCAAAGGGAGTGATCAAAATGGTGTTCTGATATATAACAAGTCCTATGTAGTGTGGGTTTTTAAAGGATACAGAACCAACAATATAATATAACATTGGGGTTAGAAACATTCATGAGCAAGTAAATGGTATTAACATGGTCATTAGGGATTTAAAAGAGGCAGAGGAGTAGGGTTAGAGGGAGGAGGGGGGTGGTAGAAAGCGATGTCAGTTGGTGAGCCCCATCGGCAGGGCCAGGGCAGGTACAGTAGCTGGTTTGGTTATAGCATTCAAATAAAGGAATTTTGAGGCGTGAACTTGGCTAAAGCTCTAAAGATGAGTATCTTAGTCTTCCCGTCAAAAGCTGTATCCCTCTCATTATGTCTATAGACATAACCCACGACCCCTGTTCTCCACCTATCATTCCAGGGATCAGGGATTGAGTAGGTGACCTTAGTATGCCAATCAACTGAGTTGAGTCTGGATGGATTTTCTCCTCCCCATCTGGGCCAAGTACTATGATATTTGCAGCCCCAGTGTGGACATCCTCCATAATTTGGGTCCTGACAGTCTGATCGAGTTTGCTCATAGACAAAACAGACATATATAGGAGAGGACATAGCATTGTAAAAGTCATTTATACATTTCCCTTGACAGGTATCTCTTATATCAAAAGTGAGACTTATAGTACTTGCACACCCTGTAATAGGACAGAAGGTAGAGGCTATGGTCTTGTTGAGATTTTCCAAGGCAAGTACATGGAACTTCCATGCCCTAGGGGTTGGTTTGGTTGGTATTGGAGCCCTGGGAGGTTGGCATTTCCAATTTGGGTTCCAGGAAAGAACAGAAGGGAATATAGCCAGACAAAACAACATCATTAAGTTAAAACCCATGTCACTCTTATCTTTAGTGGATCTTCACAGGTCATGATGACAGTCCACTTTTCTTTAGCTAGGTCGTCGTTCCCAGTGGCACACTGGTCCTGAGGGTGATGTTTCCAGGTGTGGATGCTGGAAGCTATCTACCTTGACAGCAGTGGAGGTGATCAGGATGAGGGGGTATGGTCACTTCCAGTGGAGTCCCAGTGTCTCTTGATCCACACCTTATCTCCTGGCTGGAAGGGGTGTGGATGAGGTTGTGGCTTTGGAAAGCAGCCTTAGATGAGGAGGCCACAGTGTCCTGAGTCAGCTGCAAAGCCTGTATAGATTGAGGCAGTTGATGGTTAGTAATTTTGGTGGCTACTTCCATGTCAGCGAGGATGGGGGGATCTCCCAAATAGGATTTAAAATGGAGTTAAACCTTTTACACAAGAGTACATTGAGCCCTAAGAAAGGCAAAGGGAAGGAGCTTCATCCATATTTCACCAGTCTCCAAAGTGAAGTCAAGATCTGATTTATCCTCTCTAGTCGTCCTGAACTTTACAGATGGTACACACAATGTAATTTTTAATTGATCAGCAGAAATGCTCTCAGTAACCATAAATATAAAGACAATCCATTATCTGACCCTATGAACAACAGCAGTCCAAAACTAGGTATTATTTTATCCTTTCCAATATGTATTTCTGCCCTTAGTTTGTGGAGCAGGTCACATCCCAACAGAGGGTACAGACACTCGGGCATGGCTAGGAAAGAGTGGGTCACAGTTCCCTTTCCCAGGCCCACAGTTCTTTGGCAGTACAAGAACAGATTTCTGAACCAGTAGCTCCTTGTATCATAGTCTGTTTCTTACTTACTGGCCCACTTTCCTTCTTAAAAACCAAGTAGTGGCCCCCATATCCACAAGGAAATTGATTGGAATCCCCCCAGTACACACTTTCAGAGTAACCCTTGGCTCTAGGGGAGGGGTGGCTGAGCCCTGTCAATCTGTATCTAGCTAGAGCATAAATACAGACATTCGTTTCTCCAGTGGTTGGTTTCTTTATAGTAATAGCAATAGCATTCAGTCCTTTGGGGGCACTGTCTTTCCAATGCCAGTTTCTCTTTCCTTAAGGGAACCTCTCCCAGCACCCACTTCCCTTGGCTTTTGTTCTTCTTTCATAAATCTTGGGTGCCAAAGCCCTGTTCCCCAGTAAACTGCCACCATAATCTTAACTAATTTCTTAGTCCACCTGTCCCCCAGAATGTCCCTATTGCTGTATTCCCTGGAGGCAATCTCAACTAGCTCTGACAGTACCTTTCCTTCAAAGCCCTCCATTTTCTGATTCTTTCTAATGTCTGGTGCTGATTGATTGAGAAACAAAAGCTACATTAATAACCCACTGGTTTTCTGGGTCCTCCTGGTCAATGGATAAACTTCTAGGAGGCACTTGAAAGAAGCAGATGGCAAATCATCTGAACCCTGAGTTATCTACCCTGGACAAATTTGTGGGACATTTAGCTGCAGTCCAGAGACACCCTCTCCCCAATGGAGTCTGGTGGAAGAGGTGAAGAGACTCCCTATCTTTGTGGGAATTCGGATCCTAATGTGGTTGTTGGGAAGGAAAAGCTTAATCAGTTGTCACGAGATCAGATCTCCCACCCACCATTTCCCAAGACCTGATTTGACCTTTTCATCTCATCAGAATCCCTCTCCTCTTTAGTGAAGAGGGATTGAAGTAGCCACTGACAGTCCATCCAAGTCGGTCGGTGTGTGTGAAACACCATTTCTAGCAGAGAGATTAAGCTTTGGTTTTTTTTTTTTTTTTCTCTGAGAAAAAAAAAGAGATTCCAATTATACAGATCGCTAGTGGAGAAGAGAACACAGACTGAACTGACTGATGGTCCCTCCTGCCTTCCCCATCCTGCATGGTTCCCCATGCCGGGGGGGGGAGGGGGGGGCTTCTCTGAAGGGGAGGATAGCCAGAGGTGGAGATGGGGGGGGCATGTATCACGGAGCCACACAAGTGAAATGTCCTTCAGCAGGCAACCTAGGGTCTACAGGATGTGTCCTGAGAGGGAAGCAAACGGGGACTCTATCACAACCTCAGTGAGAGCAGGCAGAGATGAGGGGCCTGAGAGAAAGTCAGAGGGGGCCTGGAGGTCAAAGTCAGAGACAGTGATAGGGAGATAGATGGGTAAGAGGACCCACTCCGGGTGTGAGCAGGACTCAAGAGTGCCTCTGGCCACAGATAATGCCCCAGGTACATAGGGTGGGGCACTTCTTCTTCTGGTAGGACTGGAGGCTGAAATCTGTCCTGCCCCTTGGTGTCTTATTGATTTTGGCGGTGTTAGGGGAAGGATTTGGCTGGTGCTTTCTCATCCAGGATGGAGATTCTTCTACCAGAAACCTCCAGACCAGAATGTAGGGCAGCTGGCTGGGTATTCTGATTTACTGAAGACCACATGTTTCACTCTGTGAATAAGAGAAAATTTGAAGGAGCCTTCACCTAGCCAGCCCACCTGAAATGAAGGCCAATCAAAGGGAACAAAAGACAGTAAGTTTTTCTATACAGACCTGTTCTCTGGACCCTTTGGCAATTTTCTCCATAAGTCCTTAAAATGAGACTTCATCAGATCAAGGGGGGCTTTCTGGGTAGAAGATGTTTTTGCCCCATCTTTTCAATTTCTTCAAGAATGAGAACTGACACAAAAAGCAACCCATACAACACAAAGTGGACATACAGTGTTCTTCAACTTGGCCAACCCCTGCTTCTGGGAAGCCTTCCCCTACCTCCAGAACCAAACAGCAAGGGCCAGTGGTATCCCAGTGGGACCTGTAGCTTGGGAATTAACCCTGGGACCAGTTTTCCCATGAGTCTCACAGAGAGATGTATGCTACAAACAGATTACCTCTGGGAGAGCTTCAGATGCCTCTTTTCCACAATCCAGGTGTTGAGAACCTGTCAGTGGCCCCCTCCAAATGCTGGGTTTCTTTCTCAGCTCCCAGTACAACAGAGACCTCCAAGTTCTCAAGGATCCTCGGCGAGATCTAGTCGTTGAGAACTGTGACTCTCTCCAAATGCTGGGCCTATGCAAATTCTTAGTGCCCAGTACAGCAGAAGCCCCAGGGCTCAAGGTTGTTCAAAAAAGGGTGGACCAGGCTAAACACCCGGAGCTCGGTGAGACCTCCAGATGCTGTGGATCTGGGGTAGTTCAGAGACTCACCAGGCTAATAATGAATGAATTTTAAGAGAGGCTTTATTAGCTACTGGCCAGAATCACACCCAAGACTCGGGATTCTCAAAGTGTGTCCCCAGCTATTGCTGGTCTGGGGTTTATAAAGGCAAAAACCACAAGGTTACAGTTTTGGGGTCGAGTTAGAACTCATCCTGCCTACGTGCAGGCAGAGCTTAACTTTTGTACTAGATGTCTTGCAGATGCCTCAGCTTGAGCAAGCAAGCATTTTCATATCATACAGAAGCAGAACCGGCAGTTAGCCTTATGACCCATTATCTAGTATGAACACTAGAGGCAGTTAAACATTTTCACAAGACTAAGCAGTTTTAAGACTGGCCCAAGTATTCCTTCCAAGAAGCCATCCATCTTGGTCAAGTTTGCTGACAGGCTACAGTTTACAAAAAGCTTGCAAGCTAAACACAGCAATTTCTTAATTTTAAACATAATGTTGACCATCGCACTTCCAGCACCTCACATAGTATAGTGAGGTCTGTTAAAGGTGACAGCCCCATGACCAATCCCACAAAGTTACTGCTAGAAGTAGCAGGATCTGCTGCTCTCATAGAGGGAACTGTAAAATTAGTGTATGGTACCTGTGCCTTGTGGCCATGAGAATAACAATGGAATAAAAAAATAAAATAAAAAAAAAAAACCACATCCCACAGTCCGCTCCTGTGTGCTGGAGAAATGACTTACTACAAAGAACTCCTTGGATAAGATTCCAGTTGTCCTCTTATCATCTAGACAAGGCCCAAAGGACTGCCAAGTTCCTATTTTTAGCCTCATAAATGATTTACTAACCCAGGCATGGTGCCTCACACCTGGAATCCCTGTACTCCAGAGTCTGAGGCAGGAGGATTATGAATTCTAGTTTAGTCTGAGCTAGATAGCAAGACTGTCTGAAAGAAAAAAAGAGTCAAAATAAATGATTTCTTGGGCTGTTTGTCTCTTCTGATCATTCAGAACACAACTCTTGTTCGCCAGACTTCATTTAAGATTCTTGCTTCCCCAGTGGGTCTCTGAAATTTGGTCTGCGTTCAACAGGAGAAACACACCTCCTCTTGATGAAAGGGTACCCTAAGATACAGCATCCTCAGACACTGACTGGTCATGCTGATGAGAACGGGAGGTAGGAATTGCTTAGGAAGATTCAGGGGCGAGGACTCAGAACATAAACAATTCTAACTCTTGTAATGTCCTTGGCTTTGTCCTTGATGAAGGCCAAGCAAGTCAGAGGAGGGCTCACATTCCTTACTGGCTTCTCATAGCTGAGCTAGCCTGCCTGGAAGCTATATACCAAGTGTGACCCAAACTCCAGATCAGACACTAAGACCATCTGGACAGCTTTGGAACTTGTTTTCATGATGGCAATGAGTTATATCTATTCCCCATTGCCCAGTTTCAGCCCATCTCCTGAAAAATTTGAGAGTCTCAGTTCTTGAGGTGGGAATGTTATAGTAGTCTTGGAGGCCATTAAGGATATCAGGGCTCTATAGAGGCCCATTAGAGCAAAGTTATTTGTTCCCTGTAAAAAGAATGTAATTTATCTCTGTTTCTGGGTGGAAACTTGACATTCTGATCTTTTCCAAAGATTAGAATGTGACATAAATTGTCTTCTCCCAGAAGAGTTGATCCATCTGGGCTTGTCGGTCACCTGGCTAAGAGACCAAGTGATGACTTGAAAACCATGTTAAGATGGTAACTCAGGGTCATTTTGATTTGCATTTCCCTGATGACTAAGGATGCTGAGCACTTCCTTAAATGTCTGTTGGCCATTTGAGATTCTTCTGGTGAGAATTCTCTGTTTAGCTCTGTACCTCAGTTTTCAGTTGGATTATTTTGTATTTTGATGTCTAGATTCTCGAGTTCTTTATCAATTTTGGAGATCAGCCCTCTGTCAGATGTGGGATTGGTGAAGATCTTTTCCTATTCTGTAGGCTGTTGTACGCGGGAGACAGTTGTGAAGCTTGGACTAGCTGAGGGGGCCCTGGCAGTAGGACCACGACACAAACCTGGTACATGAGCTACCTTATTCCTTAGGGTGGGATGCCATGCTCAGTGGCAGTAGGACCACGATCGTATCCACGAGCTAGCTTGTTGGAGCCCACTCCCCATGGTAGGATACCATGCTCAGTCTTAATGCCTGGGAGAGGGGGCTGGCCCTCCCCCAGCCTATTGTGTCAGACTATGTTGACTCCTCATAGGAGCCCTTACCCATGAGGAGTGGGCTGGGAGGTGGGCTAGAGGGGAGGGGAGGGGAGATACGGAAGAGGGGTGGGAGGGAGAATTGTAGTTAGAATGCAAAGTGAATTTAAAAAAGAAAAAAGAAAGAAAACCATGTTAAGGAGAGAGAGGAATAGTTATCCCTTTAATGAGATAATGCCCTTCCCCTTCCCGGAAGCTCTGCCTGCATGCAGTCACTCCCAGAGCATCCCCGGCTACCTCTCAGCATGGAAGTATACTGCTTACCCTCTCTCTCTTTTCTCTTTTCCTTTAAGATCCTGGCTGAAGCCTGGGCATGCTTTCCCAAATGCTGGGGCCTTCTCGGCCTGTTTCTCAAAGCCTCCCTCCCCTTTCTGCCCTGTAGCTGTTCCTCCACCACCAACTTTACTAAAGCTGCTGCTTTCTATCGTACGCCCCTTGCCAACTGCAGAGATCTATGGCTAATGAAATTGTCCACAAGCTCCCTTCCAAGTCTGTTTCTAAATTCCATTGTTAATGAAATTAAGAGCCCAAGAGGAATATCCCCCCCCCCAACAACAGCCTCCTTTGCGGCTGCCACCCCTTCCTCTCCTAGTACTCGTTCCACCCCAAGGTAAAACAAAACCCTTCTACCTTGTCTTTGAATTGTCCTCTGACCTCAATCCTGACTCTCTTTAGTGATGCTCTCAAATAAAGCATCTTTTCCACGTCAGGATTTGCACTTTTTTGCACAGGAGAAAAGGAGCTGAGACGGAGTGACAAAGTGAAAATGTCCTTTTGAGGGTAGCCCTAGAGGCTGTCTCTGCGGGAGGAGATGGTACAGAAGGTGAGGAGAGGTTCCTAAGAGGATGATGGGATCTTCCCAGAGCCGGCCGGCCAGGAAGATGCTCCAGGGAAGTGTGCCAGGTGAGAGCCAGTGACCTCAGTCGGGCATAATTTTTGTTTCTCCTGCCTCTGCTTTTCATAGGTTGTGTACCAACCCAATGTTGGCCAGATACTGAGCATGGCGGTCTGTCTTGAGCCTGCGCCACACTGCCACATCCTCGGCAGACTCTTTCCTGTAGCAGCACACCCTGTCCTCCTGCACCCACAACCTCTTCCTACAAATGAGCTGTTTCAACATGCAAACTTCTCCCAAGTCTTAAAACAGTGTTATCCTTGACCTCAAGTCCCAGGGGCTGCCCATCCCTTACAGACACACACTGGGGAGGGGGCTGCCCATCCTTTACACACACACACACACACACACACACACACGAGAGAGAGAGAGAGAGAGAGAGAGAGAGACAGAGACAGAGACAGAGACAAAGACAGAGAGACAGAGACAGAGACAGAGAGACAGAGAGAGACAAAAAGACCCTGAACCCCCTTGTCTACCAGCCAACATATCCCACCATACCCTACACATTCCTTGTGGTTGAACACCCTCCTCTGAAAGCTTCCTGTGTGGTGTTTGAGGCTGCCACATTTTGTGTTCCTCTTCTTCTCTGATTTCTCTTTCTTTGGTTTTCCCCTTTCCTGGCTTGTGGTCTACCCTTCCTCTCTCTCTGTCTCTCTCTCTCTCTGTCTCTCTCTCTCTCTCTCTCTCTCTCTCTCTCTCTCTTTCTCTCTCTCCTTTCTTACCCTATTCTGACAATGCTGGACATGAATTCCTAGTCCAGCTCCAGCATAAAAGCATCACAAGTGTGTGTATAAAAGAGAATGTCACCGGTAGTCATAAGGGGTGTATCGTCACTGCCACACTTCATGCTCTCCCAGGGGAATGGAAAGGAGGAAAGGAAGGGAAGGACCCCTCTTAGTGTTTCTCAGAGTCATAACATGTATCACGAGCCCCTAAAGGGTCTGCCGGTCCTCAACCCCTGAATAGGATTCTCAGCCCCTTCTAAAGGAGAAGTGGACATTAGCTTCCTAAGCCTTCTTTGCCTAAGACCCAAGCAGTCTGCCCTCTCTCTATTCTACAATATAATCTGTTGCTAATCTCTAGCTAGGGCACTGGGTAAATCAGTTTTTAAATCCTGGCCTCCTGGGCTCATGGCATTTGAGATATATAAATATGTTGCCATGGTGACACAGTGGCAGATGAATTACCAGATCCTTCTGGAGCAAAGCTGTTTTTACAATGTGGAACCCTGGGATGGGGTGGGTGTGGGTGATTCCCACTCCACCCAGCACACAGTTGGGGCCATTGGACCCAGTGGATGGGGGTGGAGGAAGGCAAAACAGCAGCTACTGCCTCTATCTTAAGTCAAAATTCCCCAGGCTTCTGGAATCAGTCATGCTTCTAAAAAAATGGAGATATATATATATATATATATATATATATATATATATATATATATAATTTTAAATGACAAAGAACCTGAGTCAGTGATCAAAGCTGGAAGAATCAAAATATCTGATTTTAAAACATACAAAACATGAGATTTCCAACTGATAAGATACCTGTGTCACCCTTTTATTTACTTTTTATTTTTGATTATTTATATTATGTATATGAGTATTCCTCTGTGAGTATGTATGTATACTGTGTGCATGTCTGGTGCCCACAGAGGTCAGAAGGCATTGGACTCCCTAGAACTGGAGCTACAGATGGTTGTGAGCTGGGAACTGAACCCCGGTCCTCTGCAAAAGCAACAAGTGCTCTCAACCGAAGAGCCATCTCTGCAGCCCCTGTGTCAGCCAGATGTTAAGCAGCCCTTGTGTCTGCTTGGTTCACGAGCTGATTCTTACAACCACCCCGCTGCTACTACTACTAAGCTGTTCTTAGCTGAAGATCCCGGAAGCCACCGGCTGCTGCCGAAGTGCTGCTTCATGGGAGTCCTGCCAAGTGTGTGGCTCTTCAGAGGGAGGGAGGGAGAGAGAGAAGCAAAAACTCTTGAGACAAAGCTGCCACTGAGGACCTGTTAGGGACACCAAGACAAAATGTGGTCCCCGTTTTTACATAAACAACATTGGGAAGTTATGTAAGTTTGGCAGACAAGCCTGTCCCTGTTAGTTCTTATCTCTCTGCCTTCCTTGGGCCTTCTCGCAACCCCACTGTCTGACACACCATCTGTGCTTGGAGTGTTTCATATCAGCTTGACACAAGCTAGAGTCATCTGAGAGGAGGGAACCTCAATTGAGAAAATGCCTCCATAAGATCGGGCTGTAGGCAGGCTTGTAGAGCATTTGCTTAATTGGTGATTGATGGGGGAGGGTTCAGCCCACTTTGGGCAGTGCCACCCCTGGGCTGGTGGTCCTGGGTTCTATGAAAGCAGGCTGAGCAAGCCTGTAAGCAGCACTCCTCCATGTTCTCTGCATCGGCGCCTACCTTCAGGTCCCTGCACTATTGGAGTTTCTATCCTGACTTCCTTCCATGATGAACAGTGATATTAAGGCATAAGCCAAATAAACTCCTTCCTTCCCACCTTGTTTTTCTCCTGGTATTTCACCATAGTAATAGTAACTCTAACTAGGACAGGCTTCCAAGCACTGAGAACCCATGCCCCACTGACTTCTATAATCCTCACTGACTTTGCTTATGACAGATCTGACATCAAGTCACTAGCTCTCCTTCCTTCTGCATATTTGGAAGTAATCCATCTGCCCTTACTGTTGGGAAAAATAATAAGATGAATGTGACTACTTGTCAAATATGAGGGTAACACTATCTGTTTAAAAAAATGGCGTTTCCTTCAGTTTAGCAGGTGGAGCTGATAGCATGGGGTTTCTGATAAGACTATACAAGGGTAGACAAACAGCAGCCGCAGAGGTCAGTTCCCACTTTCTCTAAGGAGACTGGAACAGCTGTTCCCTGAGGGAAGATGGTATTGTCTTCTGGAGTGACTGGTGCCAACATATGCCACAGTGTGTTGAAGGGAAGCACCAGTACCTAGCTTTCATCATTCGAGTCTGCAGAGAAGGTTGGCAATTAACACAGAAGTGACACAGTGAAAGGGCACACACGCTCTGCTGCCCCAAATGGCTGAATGACCTTGGGCCAGTAGCTAGAAGGTTCCCAGATTCTGTTTCCCACTTTTGTGAGGGTGACACTACCCAACCTCAATTTATGTTAAGAGAATAGAGGAAGTGACAAAGTTTTTATGGTGGGCTCTCTGTAGGTACACATCCTTCTCCATCTAATAAATTTGCAAACGATTCACGCTATAAACAGCTCAAATCCAAACCATGAACAGAAGGTTTTCTGACTACTGATGCTGAGCTTAATGGAGTTCTAAAGGCATCAGGAATGTCTCTGTGGTGACTGTCAGGGAGTTAGAAACATCTAGCTTAGGATTTCCATCCCACTTACCAGCCATGTCTTCGGGTGAGGGTGTAACCTCCTCCCCACATGCCTTTGCTGTTCATCTGTTCAGCTTTAACGTCGGGAGATACTAAATGGCTTAGGAAATAAATGCACACTGCCTGCCCGACAGCAAGCAATTAAAAATGTTCACTGTCATTATCTTTGTTGTTGCAGTCGTAGGTGAAGTGACATCAGTCTGCCTTCTTACACTAAGGATGTCTGGTAACATGATTCAAGAGTGTTTCGTCTTCATGACCCACGCCTCACTCACTTGTCTAGTTTCATTCTGTTCATGATAAAACTCTCTGATCAAAAGGAACTTAAAGATAGAAAGGATTTGTTTCAGCTCATAGGTTACTTTCCAGGATGAGAAAAGTCAGGGCAGGAACTCAAAGCAGAAACCATGGAGGGATGCTGTTTACCGGCTCACAGGTTCATCCTTAGCTTTCTTAAAGACCACCTGCTCAGGGAAACGGTGCCACCCACAGTGGGATGGACCTTCCCATATCAACTAACCATCAAGACAATACCCCACAGACATTGCCATATGCCAATCTAATCTGAGAAATCCCTCAACTGAGACTCCCTTCTGAAGGAACTCTAAGCTGTGTTGAGCTGACAGACAAAGCTAGCTAGGACACTGGCATAGACCAGAAACTAAAGTCTAATCCTATGATTGAGTAAAATAGGATGAAATTTAACACCTCCTGCTTATTCCCATAGTGGAGTAATTAAGTTTGGTGTGATTTGCCTGGTTGGTGACAGAATAGCCTGAGTTTGGTGGGGTCCAATCAATCAAAAGAGACACACTCACTTGAAAGTGAGGCACTAATGGCCCTCTTCTCCCTTGTCTCTGAGTCCTGGGAATACCAGGAAAGGCTACTCCTGTTCTCTAGACTTCCCAGTCATGTGTGAGTGGAGTGTCTTTCCTCTCCCTCTTTCTGCCTGGAAAGACAGGCTACCTGCAAAACCCACCCATGTGCCATATTTTCCAGCCCGAACTCCTGAAAACTACAGTGAAAACTACACAATGATGGCTTGCACAGGTTAAAACAAAGGAGATGAGGTTCAAAGAGCTCATCCCCACAACTCACCACAGTTGATGTGGCCAAACCTTGTACTCCAGGCAGGAAGTAGCAAGCCAATAAATGCTCAACACTGTTTTTTAAAACCTGTTTTCTAGGGAGAATGTTAGCATGTGCACATCTCTGCACTATAAATATTGGCTGTCTTGTACAATTCTTGCAGTTATAACAACTGGATCGCAAGGTTCTTATGAGCGGGCACTTCTGCCTTGAGGCCCACACCTGCTAGAGGTGTACCCCCCCACTTTTCTCCTACCCTACTCTCCTCTCCTAGGTTCAATGAAGCCTGAATAATAAAATGGACACCCCAAAACATTGATGCTTGCGAAAAGTATCCAAGCCTTGGCTTTCTCCCTCAACTTTGACATCTTCCAGCCACAAGAACGGTAATCCTTAGCTTTGCTTCAACCCAAATTGCTAGGAAACTTCTCCAGAAGAAACAACAACATAATGGGTACCAGACAAGATTCTATCTCTTCCAGAGACCAAAAATGTGTCTGTAACTAGACCTGAATGGAAACAAAGTCCTTACTCTCTCAAAGGCCCAAGCCAGCAGGGGAGAATTAAGAAATGACAGGAACCATTTCTCAGCCTTACAGGGGTGGTCAGAATGCCTTTGAGCCCATTCAACCATTACCTCTGTGTGCCATCTCTCTTCCCTCATATTTAAATGCAATTTTAATGTCTGCCAAGTTAAACTACCTATTTGACCAATTTATGCCCTTAAGTAAAAATGATGCAATTATCCTTAATAAGTGTAACTATCAGCCTATTTTTTGCTTGATGGGTAGAAAGCTTTATGCCTTTTAATAGCACAGCTTTGAGCAGACCATTGAACCTTTCAGACAGCTAGAATCCAGATCTCCTTGGAATGCCAGACAACACCAAAGCCTCTCCAGTTCCCCAAACAGCTCGAGCTTGAAAGAAAAGCACACACATCAGAGGATGCTCTCTCACAAAAACTGACAAAGCAAGGAAATCCTACATGGGTTTTGAAAAAGGAAGCCAGTGCCCTAGTACACCATTTCCTTTAACCATCTAGCTTAAAAGCAATAAAAATATTGTTTTTATCTAAGTGGCTTTCTTCACCCTCTGTTTCTTATAGTCTTCCTTCCTGGTGGTAGTCAAGTTTCCTCCAATGGTAGACTGCTCTTAGCCTAATATGTCATTCATCCCACAAGTGCGGTGTCTCCTCCTTCTTGGGTCTTTGCTGCTGGTGTCCCTCCACTGAGGTGCCTTACTTTCACCTAAGTGGTGGCCTGGGAGTAGAGTGGGATGGGAGCTTCAGCTTTTGTTTCCTGTGCTTCATTATCTATATGGCATCAAAGATGATAGATAGATAGATAGATAGATAGATAGATAGATAGATAGATAGATAGATAATGGGTAGGTGGATAGATAGATGATAGATTAGATAGATGATAGAGATAGATAGATAGATAGATAGATAGATAGATAGATAGATAGATAGAAAGAACCTGGATCAGTTAGAAGACACTGGAGTCAAAGGATTGTTGCAAAGGTGGAGTGACTGTATTCCATGAACTCTGGCCATAAGTTCTGAAAGTCAAGTGGAGTGTGATTGCAGCAACTATAGAGGGAGGAGGACCCAAGTTCAAGACCTTTGGGAAACTCTAGGGAAAAATATTGCAAGAGTTTAGGGGAGGACTTTGTTTTTTCATTTTTGTTTAGTGAGTCTAAAAATGTAGAATGAACAATGAAACACAGTTAGAAAGGTCACAGCCTATTCTTGGAAGGGGCATCGAGGACTCTCACATGCTTAGTTCAGGCTGGGTACAGGTCAGAGTTCAGAAGATGGTTTGGTTGATGATAGAGAACTGGTGAGCAGCAAAGAATGAAAATCTACAGGAATTTTCTGGCCTAGCTAAGGAAATTGAAGGGATGTCCATGGGTGTTACATGAATAATAAAAACCCAGAGACAGAGATTGGTGTTCAAGATAAAGATCAGAGAAGCAAAGCAGCCAGCCAGTAGCTCTTACCTCTACCAAGGCTGAAATAGAGATCCTGTCTTCCCTGTGATTGGAAACTAAATCTCACATGACACCCTTTGCTTCTTCCTTATATATCTCTCTAGTGCTGGAATTAAAGCTCTGTTACTCTTTTAGACTGATTCAATCTCATGTATCCCTGGGTGGCCTTGAACTCACAGAGATCCATCTGCCTCTGTCTCCTGAGTCCTGGGATTAAAGATGTGTGCCACCACTGTCCAGCTACTATAGCTGTCTAGTGTGACTGATCTCAATCGGCTTTATTAGGTCATAAACAATGTATCACCACACACGGGTCTTCACTAAGTCACACAGTAAGAAACGGCCCTTGCAGTAATTCCCCTTTGTTTTTCAGAACACAGAAAGGTAGGGAAGACTTCTGATCCTGTCTTCCAGTAGTTCCAGTTTGTGTTGGTGAGGTACAAGCACAGCTCTCATCTCGAAGGGCATGAAAGACAGAGTGTGTAGCTGGTTGTTTTTTACTCATTGACTCTTTTGGGGGCCTGCCACCCAGCTCCCAAATAAATGTCTGGCCTTAGCTTGGCTTGTTTCTAGTCAGCTTTTCTTAACTTAAATTATCCCATCTATCTTTTGCCCCTGAGCTCTTATCTTTCTTTATTGTATACACCTTTCTTTACTTCTTATTCCGTGGCTGGCTGTTTAGTTGGGTGGCTAGCCCCTGGAGTCCTCCTCTCCTTTTCTCCTTCCTTGATCCTCTCCTCCAAGATTTCTCCTTCTATTTATTCTCTCTGCCTACTAGCCCCTTCTAACTTTTCTCTGCCAGGCTATCAGCCATTCGGCTCTTTACTAGACCAATCAGGTGCTTTAGACAAGCACAGCAACACAGCTTTACAAAGTTAAAAAAAAAATGCAACGTAAAATAACACAACACATCCTTTCATCATTAAAACAAATGTTCCACAGCATAAACAAATGTACCAAATCTTAAAATATTCCACAACAAGAGAGTTTACTTGGAGTCAAGAGCAACACAGATTTAGTTAACTCTCAATTCCATGTTCCAGTGTAGAAGTAGCCTCATGAAGTTTTTATGGAACCAGAACAAAGGAAATCACACATCAAGGCACTTTTCAAGCACATTGGTGGAAACATTACGTGGGTGATTAGAGCATAGAGGAGAGTCTCAGCTGTGACCTCAGGTGATACTCTTAGCCTTTTGGTTGGTAGACACCTTGGTTTTGTTAATACATCCTGAAAGGTTTTTGTCAGTTAGTCACATGATGTTAGGTCTCATGGAGAGGGGTAAAGAGTGGCTTTATTTAGGGGCTAAAGAAAGCCCGAGATAAGTTATGAGTCTGAGTCTGCAACGTTCCAATGTCTGCACATCACTCAAACTCCAATTAACCAGCCTAGCAGAACACTCAGCTCCTCTCTGAGTCCTGTGCCACAGTTCCTCCTGTTAGCCAAGGGTCACATTCTGTGCATGTAGGAGCCACACACATTAGTGTAAGGTCTATTGTACTAGGAAGGCTCATTCCCTAAGGTGTGAAGTAGATAAGGCCAAGTAGTAGGCAGACAGCAGTCTTCAGGAGAGAGGAATAGTTCGTAAAGCCATAAAGGCACACACTCCTGGGTCATAGCACTAAACTCAATTAGACAGTGTGATCAAGATCTGACACTTTAATTCACTGTCTTTGACATAACATGTGACATATATTAAGAGTAATTTATTAAAAATTAAAATAATTAGGGACATTTTCTGGCTCATAGAGATACAAAGGAAACAGACATTTTAAACAAAATTTACACATTTTAAAAAAAAACTTAGATTAACTATACATTTCCCCCTATATTTGCAGTGATTTGTGTTCTATGGATGATTTTTGTATGTGGTATATTTAAATAAATATAATAACTTTTAATTTTTCCTTGTTGGTTTGATTCCATTGCCATAACCTCATGAGGAATAGCTAATTCTAGGAACAATTAACCTTCAGTATCTAAATTGGCATACCTCTTATCTACAGGCACTGACTTGATCGATTGTATTATATTGATATTACACCAGATTTTAGTTTGAAAAGGAGCCACAACCCTCAAGGCTTGGGTCCCAGAACCCTCCTAACCAGGAATGGCAAGGGAATGAAGAAAGGACAGACATAGAGGATGAAGCTGAGATCAGATGGGGTTCTCCAACTGCCATAGCCTGACTGTCAGGGGAAAGGGTTGACTAATCTTGGTAGGAGGTTTCTGTAGATGAGCAGTCTCAGACTGTAAACGTGGGAGGAGGAAGCCATAGTTGGTAGTGGTGACACACACTAATCATTCATACTCATTGACACATCTTGAGCCTGGCCCATATGTGTAAGGGCTTTGCCATGGGCCAATCTGTCTCAGAGTCCTCAATAGACAATGCTCATGTCAAAGGACTTATTCACAAGGACTTCGTTCACTCAGGGCTTCCTCCCCTCCCTCCAGAAAGGTAAATGAAAAGCCAGAGAAAAAAATTAGATAACAATATAGTATTCCTTTAAACTTTCTTCTAGAAAGATTGCCTTTTTATATACCAAATCTCAATAAGAGAGATTAAAACAAGGTTAGACCAGTTAGAAATCAAAATTTTATGAGGCTATAAGCATAATCAATCTTACTTCTTACTTTAATGGTTATAAATGAAAATGGATTCTAGGAGCCACTGTAGTGTTGTCCTTTTCTTTCTCATTAGCAAAATACAAATACTGTTTAATTAATTCTTTAGTCAGCTAATTGTAGTGTGGAACACCTTAAATATTAACTTAATCAATAAATGTCAGCACTTGGGACCTGTAATGGCTATTCTTGGTGGTCACCTTGGCTATATTTGGAATGAACTAAAATCTGGAAATGAAGGGCACACCTGTGAGAGGTTTTCTGGTTGATTTGAAGTGGGTAAATCCACTTCTAGTCCAGACCTTTGAGGTAGGAAGATACATACCTCATACATACCTTTAATCCAGATCTTAAGACTGGAAGACACATGCCTTTAATTCAGATCCTGAGGTGGGAAGATGCACACCTTTAATACAGATCCTGAGTTGGGAAGACATACCTCTAAAATGAGTCGTGCCTTCTGCTGGAAGTCTATCTAAGGACATAGAAGAAGGAAACTCTCTTTCTCTTTGCCTGCTTGCTCTTGCTTTGCTAACAGGCTCCTTCACTGGCATTGGAGCCTACTTCTTCAGGATTCTAGCATATACAGACGACAAGTTGAGACATCCAGTCTTGTGGGATTAGGCAACTACTAGATTCTTAGACTTTCCATTCACAGCTAGCCATTGTTGTATTAGCTGGACTACAGCCTGTAAGCCATTCTAATAAATTCGATGTATATATAGATAGAGGGTTCATTCCATAAGTGCAGTGACACTAGAGAATCCTGACTAATACAGAACTGACAAGTGGGTCAGAAGGTAAAGATACTGCTACCAAGCCTAATGGCCCGAATCCAAGCTCCAGGACCCACAAGACAAAAGGAGAGAACTGACAGTAGAGGCAGTACTTGTTTTTTTTTTTTAAGCTTTAAAATCCTTAAATTGCTTATAATTATATACACATACACATATATACAAAACATATCTAAAAGCACAGAGACATGTGACCCTTTTAAGCCTTGGATGAAGAGCTGAGCAGCTCAGAGGAGGGCAATTATCCAGGAGGAAAAACTGCACCTGGAGCAGGAGCAATCATCTCTTAAAATTGAATTCTCCCCTCAGGCCATTGGGATCGTGCTATAGACCCAGGATCAAGACAAGGATCAAGAAGAAAACACCTTGATCAGAACTGTGTAATTAAGTACACACTGTCTTTTCAAAATATTCCTTAAATGACAATTCCAAAAACACATGTTACCTTCTGCAAAGTAAGGTCTAGGACTGTCAGCCACCGTCCTTTTAACTGGCATAGGGACACGAGGCCACACTCAGCATGGTGGGGCCACTGGAACTGAGACTTTTCCCTTAAAAGTTTAGTTTTACTCTGAGCCAAAAGGAAGCTGTAGTTTACATGAGCACTTACTTACAAGTCAATTTTGGAACAAGTAAATGACACTTTAAACACAAGCACTTATAGACAGTGTATACACACATAATTATACCTAAAATAGATTTTTTAAGCCAACATTTTGAATATCATTGTTGGTTAGGATTCTATTTCCTATAGTCCTCACTGTGAAAAGAGACAACATGAAGTTCTTTAGCAAACATGTATATCCATTATTTTACACGAAGCCCAGTCTTACTAAAAACCTTACAACATTTAGGCATATTTTGAAAAAGAAAACATGATTTTTACATTACTTATGACTATTACAATAATGAAATACAATTTGAATTAATTTTTTAAATTTAGAACCTGTACTGGAAAGAAATCCTTATCAAAATCTATGAATATAACTTTAAATTATCATTTAAGTGAAATCTTTATCTTTACGACTCTAATGAATGTTGTATGATGTGAATAATTAACATTTTAAGATTTTTATGAAACATTTAATAGTGAAGGGACCAGCTTCCCTTTCGGCAGCCATAACAGCAGAACACGTGCTTGCCATAAACCTGCCTTGGTCACTTAGAGGTCAGATGCCTGACTCATGACAAGGAACCAATCAGAAGTTAGTCACTAGAAAGTCAGATGCCTGTCTCGTGACAAGGAACCAATCAGAAGTTAGCTGGTGGCGCTATGCTTTACGACCCTGTGTGTGCTTTATGGACAAGCGCACAGCAATGACGTAGAGAGCATAGCAACCACCCTGGGAGGGCCTATGGGCCATAACAACCAGTTGACCAATCAACACAGGGCAAGCCCTCCAAGCCTGGAGACACACCAATCGTGAGCCTGTGTGTATCCCTAGACACTCCCCTTATGCTGCCCTATAAAGATCTGTGCGCATTGGCTTCAAACTGTCTCTTGCTAGCCATCCGCCATGGCGGGTGGGTGAAAGACGGGAGCTAACATGGGGTTCGCTCGTTAAATTACAATAAAGCGTCATGCAGTTTGCAGCAAGCTCTGGAATCTGCCTGGTGATTAGGGTGACCGAGAACGTGACCTGGGACCCCGGATACTTGAGTTTTCGGGGGTCTAACAATAGAACCAATATAACACTTCACTATTTTGTTTTGTTTTTTGAGACAGGGTTTCTTTTGTTTTTCGAGATAGGGTTTCTGTGTGGCTGACTGTTCTGGAACTCGATCTGTGGAACAGACTGGCCTCAAACTCACAGAGCTCCTCCTGCCTCTGCTTTCTGAGTGCTGGGATTAAAGGCATGCACCACCACTACCTGGCTTTAGGAAGTTCTGAGGACTTAGTTTTATAAGGCAGTATACATTTATCAGGCCTGTAATATGTCACCAAAATACTCAGGTTTATAAATATGCACAAGTGTATTTTAATTGGGTGTGTAAAAATAATTAGAAAAAATAATTTTAGTACACAATAAAAATGATTGGAAAAAACAAAATGGCTGCATTTTTGACACAAACAACATATGCAAACAATTTTCATAGACAAGATGCAGTTGAGTGAACTCTGCATTTATGCTGCTATCTAAGATGTGAGAAAAATAACACAAGGAATCAAAAGTGGGGTTTGTCA
The DNA here is from genome assembly GCF_003668045.3 of Cricetulus griseus. NCBI lineage: Eukaryota > Metazoa > Chordata > Mammalia > Rodentia > Cricetidae > Cricetulus > Cricetulus griseus. The sequence goes on along the minus strand of NC_048599.1, from coordinate 46,716,837 downwards.
TGCAAACTTAAGGAAGTATTTCTTTCTCTTGTTAAGAAATGATTAGCAGCAGGTATGATGATGCATAACTTTAATCCCTGAGACCTGAAGCTCTCTCAGTTTGAGGCCAGCCTACTGTACAGCAAGTTCTGGACAGCCAGGGCTACACACAGAGAGGAAACTCTGTCTTGAGAAAACAAAACAAAACAAACAGAAAAGAATAGAGTTAGCAGAAAGAAGATGTCTTTACCAAAGAAAATGCTTTTTTTTTTCTCAAGACAGGGTTTCTCTGCGGCTTTGGAGAGGCTGTCCTGAAACTAGCTCTTGCAGACCAGGCTGGTCTCAAACTCACAGAGATCCACCTGCCTCTGCCTCCCGAGTGCTGGGATTAAAGGCATGTGCCACCAACGCCTGGCTTGAAAATGCTTTTTAATTTTATTCAAAACCTTTATTATTTTAATTTATTGAAGCTAAATTATATGTCATATGCTTGCTCTATGTCTACAAGGTGAGGAAAAAAAATAAAATAAGTAGAGATTCTTAGATCAGATATCCTGTGCTGGCCGGGTGTGAGTCTGGGATACAGTTTCCTCCCTAGATCTGGTAATGCTGGCTTGTCCCATACAGCTGTTTACCAGGAATTGGTCACTACCAGTTGATTCAGCTGGGTGCTTTCCCCTCTGGCCATCCCAGAGGCCTTTAGATCAGAAGTGCTCTGTCTGGTGTAAAGTGTAAAGCAAAGATAAACTTAAAGCTGGGTTTCAGCCTTTCACAAAGCAAGAATATATGGTTTAAATTCATCTATTTAGATCTCAAAAAATCCTATCATAAAGGAGGAAGGCAACGGGGTTCTGCTGTCTAAGCCTCAGAGTCCCTAAGGCAAGGAGACAGGAAAGAAGGAAGCAAAGAGCTTTTAAGACTTCAGGGGAATAAAAAGTAGAAAAGCAATTGTCCCCATGTCTACTCTGGGGAAGACATTCTTCTCTGTAAAGAGCAGCTGTCTCCCTTATCTGCTCTGGGGAAGACATTCTCCACTGCACAGAGCAGCTGTCCCCATGTCTGCTCTGGGGAAGGAAGACATTCTCACTGCACACAGCAGCTGTCCCCATGTCTGCTCTAGGGAAGACATTCTCCACTGCACAGACCAGGTGTCCCTGTGTCTGCTCTGGGGAAGTTGTTCTCCACTGTATCTCAGGACTCTCTTAGAGGCAAGAGACTGGTGTGGGTCATCAAAGGGATCATCGCTTATGACAGCCCCAAAAGCCACAAACTGCTGTCTGATCCAGAAACAGGATGGCTAAGGTCTATAGGTGTTTGATTTTGGTACCAGGGGCACTTGACATTAAAAAAAAATAAGAAAACAAAACACACAAACGATAAACAGGTGTAAATGAACCAGGATAATGTGCAAACCAATAGAATAGAGCTGCCTTCTAGCAGACAGGGAAATTCACCAACCATGCTTCAAGATGGATCTCCTCACTAGGCCAAAACAGAAACCAAAATATCTCCAAAGGCCTAAAACCAAACAAAACTGGAAACAAATCAAAATGTTTCAAAAGCGATCAAAATAGATACTTTAAAGCAAACACCAGAGAAGCAAGCAAGCAATCAAAGGATTCAAACCAACATTAGGTTTTCAGGTTGGGAGGAGCAGTCATCCCAGACTCCAAGAATTCAAATCCGAGCACCAGAGACAAACATTATGGTGGAGTCACTAGGGAGAATCAGCCCACACTGCCTAGGACGTAGTCTCTTTTTATACCTTTTGAGGATGGAAGGAGTTCATAGCAAGATCTCACAGCTAGGCTCATTGATTCCCAGGCAAGGTGTAGGGAAGAGGGTGGGGAGCAGGACCTGATTCTCCCAGGGTTCCTCAGGGTTCACAGTATCTCACTGGGGTGTCTGTCAGTGTCTGTGGAGGGAGGTATATTAGTTATTCGTCCATTGCTGTGAACACCATGTTCAAGGCAGCTTAGAGAAGAGTTTGAATTTATGGTTCCAGATAGATGAGAGTTCGTGGTGGCAGAGCAGAGGCATGGGAACAAGTGGCTGGCACGGTGGCAGGAGTAGAAAGCTGAACGTTCACTTCCTGAACCACACACACACACACACACACACACACACAGCAGAGGGAGCAAATTCCAAATGAACAGGTCTTTAAGCTCTCAAAGCCCAACTCCAGGAGCATACATACTTCCTCTAACAAGGCCATACCTCCTGAGCTTCCTAAACAGAACCACCAACTGGAGACCAGGCATTTGAGTGACCTAGACTGTGGGGAACATGGCATTGAAACTTCACAAAGCATTTGGGAACCTGGATTCACATTAGAGTCTTACAACAAGTAAGACAAAAAAAAAAAAAAAAAAAAAAAAAAGGATGTTTCTCAGAGCGTCACTCTGCATCATCCTAATCCAACACAACTCTTGTTGCATTTGGGGTCACAATGTGTGATCTAAGCTAGGTATGGCTGCATGTCCCCAATAAGCCAATTACAAGAGCCAGATCAAAGGTGGAAGGCAGAAAAGGGAGATTTATTCAGTGTGGCCACATTGGGAAGATAGACTTGCAAGATGGGCTTGGGAGTGGGGAGGTCACTGGATCTCTTTGTCCCCCAAGTTCAATGACATTCTCACCTCAAAGGAGATAAATGATTTATTATGGAACTAAATATGAGCCTGGGAACACAGATTTATATCACTCCAAATTCCATGTTCCAATGTAGAAGCAGTTTTAAGCCATTGTTATAGTTACAGGACAAGGAAAATTATAAATCAAGATTCTTCTAATATATTGGTGAACACATCAGAAAGATGGGCTATAGAAAAGTGGGGAGACCCCTGTTTTAGACCTCAGATGCTTTCTAATGGCACTCAGCTTTTGGGGGTGGTGAAAGCTAGTAGTTTGCCAAACTGATGCATTCCAAAGAAAAACTGGTGCCTTGTTTGTACATTCCAAGTCATCTACATAATGTCACAAAGGATCTTGGGAGGGCAAAAGACGGCTATGAATGGGGCTAAAAACAGCCTAAGACTGTTTGGCTCAGGACTAGGAACATTCCAAGCTCTCCATAATCACCGAAGAGCTAACAAGTCAATTAGATGTGGTGATATATTTTTTATGATTTATTAAAGCTTGCCTGGAGATCAGAAAAGCAAAGCGACCAAACCTCTACCTCTTACCTTTACCTCAGGCTGAAAGGGCTGATCCTGTCTCCACAAGCTCTCACTAAGCCTCAGACTTCTGCCTCTCCTCAGCATGTATGGAAAATCCTGAGACTTCAGTGTCTTTCTATCCTCTATGTGGCTGGAGAATGAATCCTCCTACCCTCAATGTGACTGGAGAATGAATGCCTGATACTGAGACCCTGCTCCTGTCTTATATACCTCCCAATTGCCAGGATTAAAGGTGTGTGATCCCACGTGCTGAAATCATCTTTTTGTGAGCTGTTTCTCTTTAGGATTGGATCAATCTTGTGTAGATCTGGGTGGCCTTAGATTCACAAAAAGCCATCTACCTCTTAATCCTGAGTCCTAGGATTAAAGGTGTGCACCACTACCTCCTAGCTTCTGGTTGCTGGGATTAAAGGTGTGTGCCTGGTTTCTATGGCTTGTGTCTGACTTTGCTTTCTGAATCCTTGGGCAAGCTTTAATAAATCACAAATATTATATCACCACAATTAGACTTGCAGAAGATTCCATTTGGTGGTGTGGTTCTTTCTAGGAACTTTGTTATCAGTGGCCACAGTCAAAGCCTGGCTTTAAGAAGCCAGCACACTGTGTAATGCTTTGCTGTTTCTAGAAGCTGAAATCACATGCTTTGACATAAGAGTAGAGGATTTTTCCAATGTAGGCCTCCTGGTGCCCTTCCCTGCATCTTTCTCAGTTCATACCGTTTGAGGGTAGCCATGAACTGGGAGCTAAACAAATTGGGGAGAAACAGAATCTTTCAATATTACTGCTTATTCTTACCAGAGCCGTTCACACCAGAGCCTGGACTCTGGTACCCCAATCTAATTACACTCAGCAGTGGATCCTCAATATACCAAAGAGACAATGACAAAAAGCAGAGAAATTAGAGGCATAAATGTGGTGTAATGTTGCCAAGGCTAGCCTTAAACTTGAGGTTCTTGACTTGCTTCTGACTCCTGAATGTTTGGGTTCTAAGCATGTGCCACTGTTGTCCCACCCTCATGTCTAAAATCTTAATATACTAGCTCTGTTCCTTTCCTTTGTACTTCTTAATGGCTACTGATACTGAAAATTCTAGAGTGCCATTAAATTATAGGAAAGACTGTAGGCCTTAGGCTTGTCTTATTCCATACTGTCATCATTCTCTAAAGGAACGGAGCCAATGGGAGATTATGGAATTATTGATCAGCTTTCAGCTAGTAACAACAGCCAATCCACACCTGAGAAACTGAGAACCCAGAAGTCCTTTGGTCCTTGAGGCTAAATCCTCAACAGTGTGGTCCTCCAATTCAGGGTGGGCCTTCCCACAGTCAATCAAAGCAATCAGGACACATCTTCAGATGAGGCTCCCTAGTCATGTGATTTGTGGCAAGTTGACGTTAAAACCTACCATAACCCTGTGTTCTGACATCAAAGTGATCATAGTTTAATAGAGCAAGCTGGTATATTCTCAGCCTTTGTTATGCACTGGAAAACATGTGACTTAGAATAATAATGATTACTTCTGATCCTATATCACTGGCCCATGGATGATTCTGTAGTGGTAGAGACATTCTATTCTATACTGTCCAACATGGTAACTACTTGTCACATGCAACTTCTAGACACTTGAAATCAGTTAAAGCTCTGAATTTTGAGTCTTACTTTAATCAATTTAGGTTTAAATAGCCACACTTGATCACTCTATTGTTTATTATTGGACTGGACAATACAACTTTAGAGTTTGAATGGAATAATCCATGAAACACACACATCCCACCCCTGTGCCCATTTCCATTACTATTCTCGGTTTTCTATCTATAAAGCAGTTCTAGAAATTGATCATTAGAGGAAAAAAATGATCTTAGAAAGAAACTCTTATTTTGAGTCTCAGTTTTGCTTGTTTGTTTTGAGTCAGAGTCTCCTATTAGCCCAGACTGGCCTGGAATGTACAATGTAAGGGTGACCCTCACCTCCCAAATGTTGTGTAACACATTTAACTGAATTTTCCAGTGTTTAAGCTCACAGTTTTCTATCATATTCCTACAATTGCTTTTTGTTAGACTTAATTCTCATATCACTTTTAATCTTATCCATCCTCTCTGTTGATGGGGGATGTCCTTCTGTATATGTGTTTTTCTTATTGATAAATAAAATGCTGTGTGGCCAATAGAGGTAGGAAGATAGAAGGGACCAGGAGACAAAGAGAATTCTGGGAAAGGTAGGCAGAGAGGTACCAGTAAGAGACAAGATGTAGACCACAAAGGAGTAGCAGGTCCAGACCCTTCTCCAGTAAGCCAAGACCATGTGGAAATACATAGATTAATAGAAATGAGTTAATAATTAAGACAGAGATAGACAATAAGAAGCCCTAGCCATCAGCCAACAGTTTTATAATTAATGTATCGTCCATGTGTTTATTTGGGGTTCAAGTGTGGTGGGACCTGATGGGACAAGAAAACACAGTAACACCCTGTAGGATTCCATTGGTATTTGTGCTGCTTGTTTCTTTAACTAAGATTGCTTCTTTCTTGGTATCTCAAACTCAAATACACTATCAAACAAATGAGGACTTGAGAGCTTTAAAAAGCCCCTTCCTCCTGCTGAAAGTCAGGCCTACCCCTGTCCTCTGGACCTCACCTCGGCCCTCATTCTCAGGACCCTCCCACTCTTACATCTCCCTTTCCCCACACTGCATCTGCAGTCTTCCTCTTTGTTTAATTCCTCCATGGGTGCTGACACATGGTCTATTCTCTTGAAAGTCTCCAATTTTTTCCTAATCTTCCCTCTGCCCCCCCATCACAGTATTGGTTATCTATTGCTCCATAACAAATTATCTCCAAATTTAGCAAATTAAAGCAGAACTAAACACTATCTCTAGTGTGGATGGAAGTTTCTATCCTGCCTGGCCCCACAGCCATTTATTCCCAAATAAACACACAAAGGCTTATATTAATTATAAAATGTTTGGTCAATGTCTCAGGCTTCTTATTGTCTAACTCTTTCTTAATTATTAACCCATTTCTATTAATCTGTGTATCTCCACATGGTCTTAGCTTACCAGTGACACCTGAACCTCTTGCTCTCTCAACAGCTACATGGTATCTCCCATGCGGTTCACTCTCCATTCTTCTTCCCAGGATTCTCCTAGTCTGGTAGCCCTGCCTATACTTCCTGCCTGGCTACATTCTGCCTGTTCATTGGCCAAAATAGCTTTATTCATCAACCAATAAGAGAAACATATAAGGACATCCCCATCACTCTAGGAAGCTAGGAGTGGCTTAGCTGGAAAGATCTGGGTCAGGGGATCTCATGGTATTGACTACAGTGCCATTATTGGAATCTTACTGACTCGGGGTTCTTACACAGAAGTTAGTCAGAGGACCTCAGTTCCTCCCCATATGGACTTATCCACAAGTCACATGCAACATGGAAGCTTGAGTTCTCCAGAGAGAGAGAGAGAGATAGAACGGGGGGAGGGAGAGAGGTAGGAAGGGAGCAACTAAAATAGATTAAATCATTTGAATCGAGAAGAATCACTTTTAATCTGGATCTTTTGAGGTGGGGAGAGCCATCTTTTTTTTTTTTTTAAAGATTTATTTGTTTTAATTTTATGTGTTTTGCCTGCACGGATGTCTGTGAAGTTGCCAGATCCCCTGGAATTGGAGCTATAGAAAGCTGTGAGTTGCCATGTGTGTTCTGGGAATTGAACCCAGGTACTCAGGAAGATCAGCCACTGCTCTTAAGTGCTGAGCCATCTCTCCAGCCCCAGGGAAGATCCATCTTCAACCTGAGCCACACCTTCTGCTGGATGCCTATATACAGACATGGAAGAAGGAAGCTTTTTCTCCTTACCTGTTTTCTCTGGCTCTCACTGGAAATTCCACTTACTGGCATTAGAACCTACTTCATCAGGATTCTGGTATATATTGAAGACCAGCTGAGACATCCAGCCTCAAGGACTGAACAACACTGGGTTCTTGTGCCTTCCATTGGTAGATAGCCATTGTTGGACTAGTTAGATCACAGCCTGCCATTCTAATAAATACCCTTTATACATTCATTCATTCTATAAGTTCTGTTCCTCTAGAGAACTCTAATACACCTTTACTCACCTTTCACCTCTAGTTTTGATAATTTGTTCCCTATCTACCTTATGATTCCTACTTTATTTTTTTTAATCCTTGCCAGTTAGTTCTTGTCAACTAGACACAAACTAGAATCACCTGAGAAGAAGTAACCCTAGTTGAGGAATTGGGTCCATCATACTGGCTTGTAGACTAGTCTGTGGGGCATTTTTTGACAAATGATTGATGTGCGGGTGTCCAGTCCATTGCAGGAAGAACCACCCTTGGGCTGGTGGCCCTGGGTTGTATAAGAAAGCAGGCTGAGCAAGCCATGGAGAGCAAGCATGTAAGCAGTGCTCCCCATGCTCTCTGCCTCAGTGCCTGCCTCCAGGTTCCTGCTTGTGTTCCTGTCCTGACTTTCCCTATAAGGCAAAGTAAACCCCTCCTCCTCAAGTTGCTTTTGGTTGGAGTGTTTATCCCAGCAGTAGAGAAGCCAACTAAGACAAAATCCCCCATTCATCTCTTTGAGAATATGCCCTAGTTATACAGAGGATGTTTCCAGGTACTTTTAAAACTTGTTCCATATTCTTTACCTATTTTTCCCCAACAAAAAGAGACTTCCCTTCTATATATTTCAATTTCCCATCTCTTAGTTACCAAATACTTTCTTAGCCTCCAGACTCTAGTGGGTATTACAAAAATTTTTTCAAGGCAGAGTCTCAATCTGTAGTCTAGGCTGGTCTAGAAGGCAGTATGTTTCCAAAACTGACCTCAAACTCACAGCAATCCCCCTGTATCACCCTTCTAAGAGCTGGTATTAGTTATTAGTCACCACATCTGGCTTCTTCTTCTTTTTTGTTTTATTAATTTTTACAAAGAAGGATCCAGCTAACCCTGCTGTTTGGATTGCCAATAAGGAACAGCTTTCCTTACAGTGAGACTCTTGGGGACGGGGGGCTGGAAAGATAGCTCAGTTAAGAACACTAGCTGGTCTTTCAGAGGTCCTGAGTTCAATTCCCAGCAACCACATGGTGGCTTACAGTGAGAGTCACAGCAATGTATATCTGTATCTCAGTTCCTAGGCTTAAGGGCCAGTTAACATAAACTTAACTGATACATTAGGCAAGAGAGAGAAAGAAATCACAGTCATGTGTTCTTCCTGACAAGGGACCTTTCTTCTTCCCTGGGTGAATTAACTTTCTGTTTCTAGCTTTCTGTGTGACTGTGTGGTGAGTTTGGCCCTGCACAAAAGGAGGTCTGGCCTTTGTATTGGCTTCAGAGAGGCAATCTATGCCAAATCTGGTGGCAGTTTGTTTTTGTCTAAGATGTGCCTGACTACTCTAGGTTAAGTCTTCTGGGATGGCCATACCAGAAAGACCAACTCTGTGGTGTTGGGATAGGGCAAGGGTATTGGTGGCACTGTCAGTGACCTGGAGACTGAGCTCAAGCTGACATAATAAAATCCCAGTGAGGACTGTCTAGGCCCTGACACTCTGGTGAGCTTCTCCGGTTAGCAATACTTTGCAAACAGTCTTATGTTAGGGCTAGAAGTTTGTCGCACCCTGACTCCCTGGGAGAGAGTTCACATTTGAAACTCTACCACCCCTGCCCTATGTATTCAATAGCTTCCAGTGAGTCCTCTGAAGCTTTTAACGGCTTACCCAAACTTAGGGGTTTTAGAAAATCCTCTAAACTTAATTGGCATTAGATACGGTTTTTATATGGAAACTGTGCCCTCAAACATCACAGTCAACTAAACCCAGATTTGTTATTCCAAATTCCAGCCATACACCACTCCTTTCCTAAGGCTGCAGCCTTGTCTTGGCAAAGGACAGCTCTGTGGATGCCAGACAAAGGGCAGACAAAGTTACCCACATGCCACCAACAACCCTGTCTTATGCTTCATCAATTGAATTAGAGGGCCCCATCTGAGTGTCACCCACTCACCAAGACAGGACTCAAGGCCCGGGGTCCCGGGTCCCCTCACAGCTACAGAGCATTGCTGCAGCCAGCACAGCCCTGGCCACCCAGCACAGGCTTCCACACGCGTCCTCCCGAGAATCTCCTCTCACCTTAACACTCACCTGGTCATTTGTAAAGGTTCTACAATCTTATAGCATATGATCTGTTCCTCAACAGGAACAGATGGAATGCATCTAAAACAAGATTCAAACTAATTTGAAATATAATGTTTTCTGGGGGGAGGGGGAGATTGGAATGACTTTCTTTTAGCCATTTCCCATCTGTCCGTCTTCCCCAAATCTGCCCTACCCCCCCTTTCATTCAACATCCAATTGTCTTTATTGCCTTTCTAAGGTTCTCCCTCTAAGTGTTAGTTCACCATAGAGACCAGAGTTACTAACAATAGAAAATTTGGTGTCCATGACAACCAGAAAACCCAAGGCAGTGGCTTATTTTAACCATTTCATCTTGTTCCTCATAGACTTTGCTGGCTGCTGTATGAAACAAGCAGGCACACTGTAGCAGACAGGCAGACAGGAAATGTCCTGCTATCAGTTGGAAGGGGTGACACAATGATTTCTGTGTGGTAGTTGCTATGTGTGTTGTTGACAGGAGAGGGATAACTTCCTGTTAAAGATACCAGAAAGGGACTTGGATTCCTCACCCTTAACACTCAACTGACTATTTGTCACATGAGCTCAGCCCTCAGGGTGGCTACTTGGTTTAGTTAGAGGAGGTCACACTGTTGAGCATTCCAGGGTCACCAGACACACAAGGTGTCAAGGAGGGAAAAGGGGAAAGAAGGCTGTGGGTTGGTGATGTTGGTGAGAGATTCACGACGGGTTTGCCTGGGAGAGTGGGAGAGGTAAGAACCAAAACAGGGATCCTACAGAGTGAGTTCTGGGACCCCTAGGACTACACAGAGGAACCCCATCTCAAAACACAAAACAAACAAACAATACAACAACAAAAAGGAACTCAGTCTCATGTGGAAACTTTGGGACATTGGCTGAAGAGTGAGGATTTATGTCAAAATTGGGACTTTCGCAGGACAGTACACTCATCCCTGGGGTAGCTTCATTTCTGGGTCCCACACAGACATAAGGACCACATGTGTTCAAGTCCCTTATGTAAATGGCATAGTGGATATATCAGTTCAAATCACCTCTAGATTATTTAATACCTAATACAATGAAAGTAGTTGCTATACTCTGATGTTAAAGAAACGATGGCAAGGAAGAATTCTGAATGTTCAGTACAACACAAGTTAATGTGTGGGTGTGGGTGTGTTTGTGAGAGGAGAGAGGGATGCAAGCTTGTGTGCATTCCGTGGTTCTATGGACATCAGAAGGCTCGTTTGTTTGCTATTTTTGGTTTTGTGGAACCTGGGACCTTGCACATGCCAGGCAAGCACTCTACCACTGAACTATAGTCCCAAAGGCCTTTTACTTTTTATTTTGAGACAGGGTCTTGCTAAGTTTATTTGCTAACCTCAAACTCAGTGTATAGTCCTGGCAGGCCTTGAACTCATGACCCACATTCCTCAGCCTCCTCGGTAGCTAGGATCACAAGCATATCTCTTTTGCTTTTTTTTTTCTTTGTTATGTGGGGCAAGGGGTAGGGCAGGGTGTCACCCTGGAGCCCTGGCTTGACACTCACTAGTTAGCCAAGTCTAGCCTCAAACTCACAGCCCACAACAATCATACTGGGATTACAGGTCATACCACATCTGGTTACCTTTTATCTGTTTACTGCCCACCCCCCTCAGTCCCTGACTTACTGAGCTTGGGTGTCTTGTTTTGTTTTTTTTATTCACCATCATAATTACTGCCATTCACGTATCCTTGACTCTGCCCTCATTCACCAAGCAAAGCCCCAATGCTTACTTAACTAACACTCACCTGTTGATTAATATTTTAGTGATTTTAAGAAAAGAACACAGAGCCCATTGCTAAAGAAGGTGCTAGCTCACTCACCATCACTGGGGTTCAACCAAAAAGCATGTGTACACAGTTCTCTGGTCCGGTGGCGAACAGCTTTTCATCCATTCCAGCAATTTCTCACAAACTCTAAATACCAGGAGCTCTTAATGAAAGAAGGAGCCTGAGGGAAAAAGCTGTCCAGATCGAAGACAAACTGACTTCTCAGAACCACCAGACACCTGGGGTCATGGGATGAACAGTTTCCTGATCTCTTCTGCAAAGACACCAGGACCTCAGAGTCAAAGCTCTCAGGATTTTCTTATCCAGAATGCAAGCCATTAGGATCGATCTGTGGGCAAGAGCACTTCCAATCTGCGGAAGTCTAGGGTATACAAACTAGGGTGGGATTGACACGCCTCACACTGCCTGGAAGAGCCATGGCTATGAAGGCAGGGGGAGAGCTTGTGTGGCTTCACACCACAGACCACATCAACACCCTCAAGTTGTTCTCTGGCTCCCCTCTCACACCAAATAAGTAAATATTTAAAACATTAAAAATAAACTGGAGTGGTCAAGTATGACAGGAGAGGACCAGTGCCAGCCTCAGCTACTTCGTATGTTCTAGGCAGTCTTACTACACAGTAAGACCTGTTTCAACCCACTTTAAAAATGAACATAAATACGGATAAAGATCAAGACACAGATGTAAGCTGGAACTAGAAATACTATAAGTTGTGGGTTGAGGAGATAGATGGTTTAGTGTTTAAGAGCACACACTGAGGCTGGGCGTTGGTGGCACACGCCTTTAATCCCAGCACACAGGAGGCAGACAGGCAGATCTCTGTGAGTTTGAGGCCAGCCTGGTCTCCAGAGCGAGTGCCAGGATAGGCTCCAAAGCTACACAGAGAAACCCTGTCTCAAAAAAAAAACAAAACAAAACAAAATGAGCACACACTGATCTTCCAAAGGACCTGAGTTCAGTTCCCAGCACCCACATCAGGCAGCTCCCAACCATCTGTAACTCCAGCTGCAGGGGGATATGATACCTCTGACCTCTGGGTGAGTACATTCATGTGTGTATACCCCCCACACACATACACATAATTAAAATAACAAAAATAAATCTAAAAATAATACTTCATAGTCAAAAGAGGCTTTTTCTAGTAATATACAGTTAATTCAATATATACAAATCATGCTGCTTATCATACTACCAACTGGATAGGGAAATCCATACAATCATTCCCATAAAAGCAGAGAGCAGGCAGCGATTTTCAACGCCTTTATTATGAAAGCCTAGAAATCAGAGGCAAGCATGAGGGCCTGAGTTCAAATCCCAAGAACCCATGGGACGCTGGATAGGGCAGCCCATGATTATATAATCCCAGTGTTCCTACACTTGGATAGGAGGTTCAGAGGAAACTCTCCTGAGCTGGTGGGCTAGTGAGCCTGGCATGTATAACCAACCTTAGGGGAAGAACAGACACACTGAGAAACAGGGTATCCAGAACAGACCACCACAGACAGTGAACTGACATTTGAGAAAGGTGGAGAGGCCATCAGCAGAACTGCTAATCTTTGCCATGTCAGAAAAGAATGTGGCCCAGGAATCCACAGTACACAAAAATTAACCCAAAATGGACTATAGACCTAAATATTAAGCCAAAATTCTAAGAGGAGGACTTTCAGAGGAAGGCTAGAAAGATGACTCCCTGGTTAAGAGCATCTGTTGCTCTGCAGAGGCCCTGAGTTCTGCTCCCAGCACCCACAACTGCCTGTAACTGCAGCCCTGGGGTATGTGACATCCTCTTCTGGCCTCCAAGGGAACCCACATGTAAGGAGATACACATTTGTGCAAATAGTAAAATTTAAAATCCTCAAAAATTTTTAATCTTTTTGAGGAAAACAGACCCAAGCAAACAAAAAAAAATCTATGTAACCCTGAGTCTGATGATGATTTTTTAGATATAATGTCAAAGGCACAATCCACACATTCTTGGTGGGAACACAGGTTGCCACAGCCTTTGGGGGGAGTAATTGATCAAATTAATCAAACTTATAATGTATAAAAGTACTCAGTAGAACAACCCTTTCTGAAGAGCAAAACCACCTGCTAAGCAGACATTTCCATGGCCACACTGCACTGTGTGGTGAACTTGTAATTTCCCCCACCTGGAGGGAGTGCAGAAATCCCCACTAGATCCTAAACTTGGAGTTCAATCAGCACTGAGGAGGAGGAGGAAGTAAAAGATGGGGAGGAACCACAGGAGTCTTAGTGATTGCTCACCAAGGATGCCTGGCAGGACTGGAATAGACTAAGCAGACAGGCCTGTTTGAGTGGCTGTGGCTGTGTGAGCCTCACAGCAACTACAGCCCCAAGGGGCAGCACACACCCTGGGGAAGTCTCAAGCAGTTACAGTTCCTAAGCCTACTGTGGTGGTTTGAAAGAATATGGCCCCCAAAGGGAGTGGCACTATTAGGTGTGGCCTTGTCGTAGGTGGTGTGTCACTGTGGGGACACAGGCTTTGAGGTCTCTTTTGTTCAAGACTCCCTCGGTGTGACTGTCAGTCCACTTCCTGCAAGATGTGTCACTTTCAGCTCCAGTACCACGTCTGCCTGTAAGCCACCATACTCCCTGTCATGATGATAATGGACTGAACCTCTGAAACTGTAAGCCAGCCACCCCCAATTAAATGTTTTCTCTGTAAGAGCTGCCGTAGTCATGGTGTCTTTTCACAGACACCCTAAGACAGCTAATGGGACCCCATTCTGAAGGGGATATGACAAAAGGACAGTGGGATTTCCAACAGCCAGGAGAACAGGAAACAAAAATAGAAAGGCAGGTGACGAGGGGAAGTGGCAGAGAAGCTAGAGTTTGGGATGAAACTGTGTGTGTGTGTGTGTGTGTGTGTGTGTGTGTGTGTGTGTGTGTGTGTGACCTCACTGGTTCAGCAATCCTGACCTCTGAGGCCTTCTTCCTGTGGAAAAGAAGGTAGGTGGACTGCTCCGGGAAGCTCCCTGACCTTGCATAAGGAAGGGCACTTGTTTAGATCTGTCCTTATGTCACCCTGACAAGTCAGACTTGTGGTTCCAGCTCAGGCTGTTGTCCCAGACACCCATCAGAATCTGGATGTCATTAAGGCCCTCACTTATCTCACACCTTGACACTGGGCTGAATTCGCACCTTGTTTCTCAAACGCAGAGGAAACAATAGAGATGAAAAGATGAAAGAGGAGAGGCAGGAGATAAAAATCAGAGATCTGAGAGCAAAGCCAGAGAGCAAGGCTCTTCCCGAGAAAGATAACCAGGCTGGAACCTATGATCAAAGGTGTAACAGAGCAAATCTGTGCCAAAATGGGACATTAACTGTATATTTCAATGGTGTATTTTTTAAAATTACAGTTGGATATGGATAGGTGTGGTGCATATCTGTAATCCTGGCACTTAGGAGACTAAGGCCTACTGGAGCAACATAGAAAAATTCAGCCTCAAAAAGAACAATAAAAAGTTTCTGTGTCTCATTCTAGAAACATCAGTGGGAAAAAGGGGGTCTGCGCCTCAGATATCCTGAAAGAATTCTACTTTATTCAAAAGAAAATTATGGGCTGGAGAGACTCACAACAGGGAGAGGGGCCAGCTGCACAAACCCAGTAACCTGGCTGTGATGCTGGGACCCACAGACAGCTGAGCACTGGGGCACCCATCTGTGACCCAGCCACATCCACGCAAGATGGAAGGCAGAGACAGGAGACTGGCCCAGATGCTGGAGGCCAGATAGCCTAGAATACACACTACAGCAGCACACACAGTAAGAGAGACCCTCCCTGCCAGGTGCACGCCTTTAATCCCAGCACTAGGGAGGCAGAGGCAGGCGGATCTCTGTGAGTTCGAGTCCAGCCTGGTCTCCAGAGTGAGTGCCAGGATAGGCTCCAAAGCTACACAGAGAAACCCTGACTCGAAAAAACAAAAACAAACAAACAAACAAAAAAAAAAAAAAGAGAGAGAGACCCTCCACGCAAGGTGGAAAGTGAGAAGCAACTTCCTTCTGGAAATCATTCTTTGACCCCCACATAGCATACATAGTGTGTGTGTGTGTGTGTGTGTGTGTGTGTGTGTGTGTGTGTGTGTGTGTGTGTCCCCAGTTGAGCCTGGACTACATTCTGGAGAGTGAGACAGAGGACCTCAAGTTTAAGCCCTATGTGGACTTCAAAGTAAAATCAAGGCCAAGTTGTTTCAAAATCAGAAGTAAAATGAGGACTGAAGTATAGCTCAGTGGCGGAGTGCTTGCCTGCTGTGCTCAAGTGCACAGGTTTGATCCCCATGGCTACAGATATTATTTATATAATATGCAAATAATAACAAACAGACTGTGGGAACCCCTGAAATCCTGAGTGAATGTGTGCTGTTGACATGAGCATGACCACATCAAGATGCCAATTCCTCAGACCCATGGAAATGGTGAGACCTTCCGCTGGCCCCAAAGACAAGATGGTGGATTGAATAGTTCAGGAGAGGAGAAAGCTTGGCCATTAAACATTAATGTCTTTAAGTCTCTTGGTTTTCTCTAAAAACAATGCAACTGTTACACTTTTGTTTTAAATGTCAAACAAGAAGTCACTGATAATAGTTGTACGTTATGTTGTTAAATTACCATGTGCTTTGGAGTTCCCCAGAAGCTAGCTGTGGAAGCTGGCCCGTGCTCTCCTTCCCACTTCAGACCAAGCATGCGTGTCTCAGGGTGTCCTCCAAATCCTCTGCTCTGGGGATAGCTTACGCTTCCAACTGTGTGGTGGGAAAAGAAGAGAAATGCAAAACAGCTCAAGAGAAAAAAAAAATAGATGAAAGTGTGTGTAGCGGAAGAAAAAAGCTGTAAGTTCAGCCATGGAAAGCTCATCATGGAGAAAGGCTCAGTGGGAAGTCTGGTGTCAGCCTCAACTTCCCCAGGTGGTGTCTGAGGGATGTTGTGAGCACCCAATTTGATGATGTCATCTCTGTCTGCTGCTATTGGTTCTTTTACTTGCAAACCTCAGTTGAGGGTGCCTGGCTCTGCCTGGGACTCTATCGGGGACTCCAGATGACTGCCTCATCTTCCCCAGTGGATGCTGCTGGGTGTTTTAAGCACCCATTAGTTTAGCTATCTATCTGCTTATTGTTATTTATTCTTTTACTTTGGTTTGCCATTCTCCATTCTATACAAAGACATAGTCTGTGGCCAAATTCTATCGGTTCATCAGCAAAAGCTGTAAGGTAAAAGAGTCAAGAATAAAAGAGTCTTGTGAAGGGGTACAGCAGTTGTTCTTGTCATTATTTGTTATTCAGGGTGTCACTATATGCTTTCGTCTCTAAGCCTGAGAAACTGAAAGAGCCTTAAGATATTATTTAAAAACATACATGTCCCCATCAGCAGAGCCAAAACCAGACTTCTGTAAACCAGACTCACTAAAGGAGGGTGAGGACAGGGAGGAAAACAAAGAAAGCACAAACCCTGGAGAGGATGCAGAAACCACAGAAAGGATCCAGGCTGCTGCCTGTGGGGGCTGCAGCTGCGCCACCCACACCCACTCCCAAGCAAGGCTCATTGTTTTCTTGAATCCCAGAAAAGCAGGCATTCTCTGAGGAGCACGGAGTCACAGATGAGAAACAAGATTTTCTGGGGAAATTCAAGCTACTAACCTCATCTATTAGATCTCTTAGCTAATTAGATAATATTAGATCTCATCTAACTTCCCTTTAGAGCTCTCTCTTTACACTCAAGCCGTGTTGGACTGCCAAATGTCTTAGTTTCCTGTGCAATTTAGCAAAGATATGAAATAACAACATAATATGGATAAATCTCAGAAACATGGCTGGGGGAGTAAGAAAGTGTACAAACTGTACACATCAATTACTTAGTAATGGGAAGCAGACAGTGGTGGCCTGGAGCTGAGTACATAGTGAGGATCTGTTCTCTGTCCTAGTTGAGGCTATGTTTCCATAGACACAAGTTACCAAAGCTCAACAAGCTACACAAATGAACTGTGTAAAGTGTGGATTGTAATGCTGAGTTTCAATTATATAATGCCCCAATTTAAAAAATTAAAAAGAAAAACAGACTTCTTTCTCATCCTGGCTCTCACGGAATTCGATGTGTAGACCAGGCTGGCCTTCAACTCACAGAGATCCTCTTGTCTCTGCCCATCAAGTACTGGGATGAAAGGTGTGTTCCACCATGCCCAGCTCAGCAATGACAATGTAAATGTTATATATCAGTCTACAGACTAACACTCTGGGGAAGGGATAACCATGTGAACTTAGCATATAAAACATGGTATTTTGAAGTCCATTGTGTGATGGTAATATTGCTAATTAACAAATACATTGCCCTGTATAGTTTTGTTTTGTTTTTTTTTTTTTTTTGTAAAGCAAATAACATCTACTCTCTTTACATTTTTCAAGTCTTCAACATGGTATCATTAACTATGGTCACCCTGAAGTAGTCTATCCTTTTGAAGTGTTATCGCATGGGAATCAAGATTCACTAGACTCATTACAGGTTAAATGAAGTTTATTTGGAGAGATTACACTTACACAAGAGGCGGGTGGCTGCCACAGGTTCCAGCTCCAAGGATCCTCCCAGGCTGTTCCCTGTGACTGGGCCAGCAGCAAGAGAGAGCTCTGGGCTCTGTCACCCCAGATCTAGTCCTACATGCTCACTTACGCACCTGTGACCACGCCTGTTTGGGCGTGGTCAGTGCCACAGGAACGTAATAATATCTCTCACTACAAAGTGTGGTGTTATTAACTATGGCCATCCTGCAGTACAATCCATTCCTTGAAGTTTTTCCTCCCACCTATGTGTGTCTTCAGCCAACATCTCATCTTTCTTCTCTACCCCAATATCCCACCCTCTAGTAACCTCCATTTCCTGCTTTGCTTCTACAATTCAAGTTTTAATCAGACTCTGTGAGTGAGAGCTTGTATTATATTTTAATTCTGTGTTCTTCTTTTAGTTAACATATTATCTTCCGGGTTCACCCATGTCACAACAAATGTCAGGGTTTCTGATGGGGGAGGTCCTTCTGTGTATATGTTTGTCTTATTGGTTGATAAATAAAGCACTGTTGGCCAATAGGGAAGCAAGTTAGGCAGGACTAGGAGTCGAGAAGGATTCTGGGAAATGTAGTAAAAAGAAGTCTTGTGATCCAGGCAGGAAGTGACATAGCAGGCAGACTCAGAATATAAGCAGGGACAAGCAGGAAGTCACTCTCTCCCTCTTCCTCCTCATCTCTTCTCTGGGAGCCACCGTGTGAGCCTGACAAGAGAGAATGCATGTCACCAGCATCCTTGATCAGATAAGGCTTTACAAAATATATAGATTAATAATTATGGTTGATACTTAAGACAGAGATAGCAGATAAGAAGTCATTGGCCAGCAGCATTGTAACTAACATAAGACTCTGTATATTGTTTGGGGGCCCTAGTGTGGCAGCGGGGCTCGGGCGACTGGCGGGAAGATTTATTGTTATAGGTTTCATTCTTTGACTGAGTAATATCCCATTATAGATGCATACCATACTTGTTTTCTCCCCGTTCATCGAAAGACACTCAAGTGTGTTATGGCTTGGCCACTGTGAATGGTATTGCATAGGAATTCAGGAACATCTTGGACTGCTGCTTTCACTACTATAGGATGTATTCATAGTGAGGGGGTTGCTGATCAGAGGTATAGTCTAACTTTACCTTTTTGTGGAACCTTCACACTTTTCCACAACAGCTATATTAATTTATGTTCCTACTTACAAAGTTTTCAAGCTTCATTTTCTTGATATTCTCATCAATATTTATCTTTGGGGATTTTCTTATAATATGCATTCTGCCTCACTGTGGTTTTGATTTTCATTTCCTGGATGAATAGTGATGTTGGTACGGTTTCATATGCCCTGTTGGCCACTGTGTGTCTTCTTTTGGGAAATGTTTATTAAACTTTCTTAATGGTTAGTCTTTATGGCTAACTTGACTAGATTTTAAATCACCAATGATATTGGTGAGGCTTACTCTTGGTGTGTCTGTGAGGGTGTTTTCAGATAGGATTAACTGAGGGGTTTGGGGAAGACACATTCTGAGTGTGGGCAAGTGTGGGCAGCACCATTCCATGGGCTCAGTATCCTGTTGCAGGATATTTCATTACACTGTGTAAAGATAGGTCACTCTGATTGATTTAGTAAAAAGCTGAACAGCCAGTGGCTAGGCAGGATTTCCAGGCACAGAGGATGCTGGGAAGGAGAAGGATAGAGACGTCAGGGACACAGAGTAAGCAGTATGGGCATTACAAAGTAATGATAACCAAGCCATGCAAAAGAATGTAGGTTAAGAGATATGTTAATTTAAGTTATAAGAGCTAGTTAGGAACAGTCCTAAACTGTCAACCAAGCTTTCATAATTAATAATATGTCTCTGTGTCATGATTTGGTAGCAGGCTGGCAGGACATAGGAAGAATGGCTACAGGGTCCAGGCAGAATAAGAGAGGAAAATGGGGAGAGCTAACTGAGGACCAGCATCCCCCTTGCTCTGATTCCTGAGCCAGCATGAAGAACACTGAGCTGCCTCGTTTCGTCTGACACCAGGAGCTCACTGAACCTTCCCTTCTTTTAATTGTTTTTATCAAGGATTTGGTCAGTGCTAAAGACAAGTGATTGGTGAAGGTTTCTAGTCCATTTTAAATATAGCTCATTTGCGTTGTTTCTTCCATTGAGCTGGATTACTTAAGTGTCCTAACCTTAGCCCCTTGTCGGGTACATACTTTTTGAATACTTTCTCCCATCTTCTAGGCCACATTCCACCCTGTTGATTCTTTTGCTGTGCTGGAGCTCTGCCCCTTGAAGAAGCCCTGGACGCTGTCAAAGGCTGCCTCTGTCCACTGCCAGAGTGAACTACTCACTGCCTCATACTAATGAGTCTCTTGGCAAAAATCTCTGTTCTGAAACTGCTAATGGGAAGAGGGGAAAACATTCTGCAACCCAGCCACTTTTGAGAGTATCAAAACACACCTCTGAGTTAACTATTAGAATAGGCCTATCTTCATTAAAATGGTGTTATTTGGCTAAGTAGTTCAGTATTAGGAAATGTATTGTAACTCATATGTTTGAAGGGATAAACAAGGAAATGATATTTGGCAAAATCCATTCCTGGGTTTACTTAATGTTTAGCAAAAGGGTAAACATTGATATTGCCTCACTATCACCCACAGTGCCATGCTGAATGGGGCTGCCTTTACAGGAAGGACCAAGCAAGGACAGCCATTACTATCACGGATCCGCCACAGTTGTAAATGCCTTCCCTAGCAGCCAAGAGGACAGAATGGCAAGCCCAACACAAAGGAGGCCTTTTCATCATAGTTTGTGGCTACTGTGAGCATGCTGCTGGAATTGGAAAGACGGACTACAAATGTCTTTAGAAACAATTTGAGACTTCAGTGAGTTGGCGGATTGTGAAATTAGCATAAAAGCTTTTTTCTAATTAAATGGAAGCCATAGCTAAAAAATAATGATGATGAAAGAAAATATTCCACTCATAATAGCAATAAGAACCAGCTGGAGCAGGAATATTCATGATAAGAAGCATACATGATCCATTTAGAAGCCTAGAGGACAATGGTAAGTAAGATCTCTCATAATAAGGTAAAGCAAACCAAAAAACTATAGGAGATATAAAGATTTGAATGGCAGCAAGAGAGGTAGGTAGGTGGCTTGGTGGCTTAGAGCAGATGCTATTCTTGCAGAGGGAGGACCAGGTTCAAGTCCCAGCACCCACATGGTGCAGTCCTACTCAAAATAGAAAGAGAAGGATAAAGCTGTAGCTTAGTGGCACACTCCTCACTTCACATGCATAAGGTCATAGCCTCTGTCTCCAGTACTGCTGAGGGAGAACAAAAAGAGAAAACAAAACAAGAAAGTCAGTCTGAGTTCTGCTCAACACTTAGGTGGCTGCTTTGCCCTGGGGAGCCATGGTCACACACTGTATAGAGCTCCATTTTGCTTATACGACAGTTCCTCACACTTAAGTAATCTGGCTCCCACAACTACAGTAACTTGTTTTTCTAGAATCTTCCCTCCCAGTAATGAGTTTTTATGAGTACCTGACATTCTATAATTGAGTACTCATCTTACTTTCCTGGCTGAACAAAAGAGGCTGGTTTCTAGTCCCTTCTCCTCTCTGTCCCCTTGGAAACAGATGGTGGGCACTATGGTGGCCCTTAGCAGACCTCTTCCACAATAAGGCCTTGCTGTCTCCAGGTTGCTGACACCCTTGTCTTCATTTTATTTTACTTTCTTTAAATGTATTTTATGTATATAGGTATTTTGCCTGCATGCATATCTGTGCAGTATATGTGCACTCAGTGCTCCCAGAGACCAGAAGAATTGGATCCTTTGGAACTGGCGTTACTGATGGCTGTGGCTGCCATGTGGGTGCTGGGACTCAAACCCAGGTCCTCCTTACTGCTGAGCCATCTGTCCAGCCCATTGTGCCTTTCTTTTTCACCAACCTTACAACCATCACTACCAATTTCCTCAGATGCGTAGCAGAATTAATAAAAGCTCTTGTAATAAAAGACTGAATTAATTAACACATGAAAGTATTTCTGACAGCACCTGGCACAGAACATGGACATGACTGTTAGTGCTATTTTTATTTCCTAAAAGAATATCCGCAAACAGCCAAAGAAATTTCTCGAAAAAAGAGAAAAACAGTGTAGGTAAGCTAAGACTAAGAAACATTAAAACAAATGGTGAAACTACAATAATAATTATTTAAAAGACAACATGAAAATTAGCAGACAGACAAAAAATTAAAATATATAATAAACTCAAGTGCATATGAAAATTCCATATATTATTTTAAAGATGACATTTCAAAGCAGTGGAGGAAAATCTGTGTCAGATGAGGCCATCTGTGGAGACGATCTGTCAACCACTTGGGGAAAACAAGTAGTTCTTCTTTTAATCAACATTTGGCCCTCTTGAAACACAGATTTAATTTTTTAATGTAAATTAAAAGACTGCTTTCACGGTGAATCTTTTAAGCAAATGGGAGAACCTGGAAACCGGAAGCTGCAAGGGGTCTGATAAATCAGTGTGATGGTCTACTCTGACTCAAATGTGCTTCACGGCTCATGTGTGACAGTGTCAAGCTGTCAACCTTTTAGAGGTATCAGGACACCGGGGCACCATTCCGGTGAGTGTTTTGATAACATTGCCACAGTCACAGGAGGATGTAAGTTGCTGCAAGATAGGCTCTCAGGGGAAGGATGAGTCTACTTGGTCCTCCACTTATGTGTGTGTGGACTTTGGTCTTTTCTTACTTTGGGATGATGCAGCAAGGAAGCTCTTTCTTCCCCAGGAGCAGACCTCTTGGCTTTCGCCTTCTAACCTCCAAACCTGTAAGAAATGAATCCCCATCATTTATAAATTGCAAACTCTCAAGTATTCTGTAGCACAAAAATGACTAAGGCACTACCTCACACTTTCTGTTTTCTACACTGTGAGGGTATGTTTGAGTAAGTGTGGGAGTCTGTGTCTCAAATGAAATCAAAGTTAAGTACCTATGATACAGGAAAGAGACAAAAATTGATTTCCTATTATTAAAAAATAAAAATGTACCGACTACTTTTTGTCTCAACTTGACACAAGCTAGGGCCATCTAGGAAGAAGAAATCTTAATCTAGAAAATGCCCTACCAGATTAACCTGTACTCCTGTGGTACATTTTGTTAATTTATGGTTGACATGAATGAGCCCAGCCCATGGATGGTGCCACCCATGAACAGGTGGTCTTGAATGATGTAAGAGAGGCTAAGCAAGCCAGGGTAGCATTCTTCCATGGCCTTTACATCAGTCCCTGCCTCCAGGGGTCCCGCCTTGACTTCCTGTTCTGATTTCCCCAGATGATGGACTACCAACTGCAACATGAAATAAACCCTTTCCTCTCTAACTTATTTTTGGTCATGGTATTTTATCAAAGTGATAGAGACTAAGACAGACACTGGTACCAGGTGGTGAGGTATTACTGTTACAGACCTGACGATGTGCTTGGGGGAGGACTGTGGTAGCATTTTAGAACTTGGAGCTGGAAAAGCCACTGGGCTCCCAGAGCTCAGCCAGCTATTCTGTGAGACTCTGAGTGCAATGTAGCTAATGGAGGCCTCGCTTAGGAAGTTTCAGAGGGAAGTTTGGGAGTCTCCTAAAGACTCTACGGAATCATCTACTATCCTGAGTTTTAAGAATCTGTGATGTTGGTCAGCTGGAGCTTAGAAATTAGCAGTGATTAAGAAGAGGCCAGCAAATTGTGGCTATTAGGCTTCAATGTGGGTCTTTTAACAATGGGGAAACGATTGGTTTAAGGATATAAAACTGCAGTTGGACAAGAGGCATGGACTCTCTGAAGTCTAGATGTCTACTGAGAGCATGATAAATATGGTTGATAACAATATGTTATATTTTAAAAGTTGTGAGATAGTATACTTTAAGTGTTCTCAAAACAAAAATGATGAATATGTGTGATATAACATGTTAATTGGTTTAATTCAGCCATGCCATTGTGAACATACTGTATTCTGTATCATAATTGTGCATGAATTTATATATGAGCTAAATAAATGAATGGAAAAAAAAGGAAGAGGCCACCATCGTTGAAGACCTTAAATCTGGGAAGATGTCCTCAGTGTCACACACAGTTGTCCATAGGGGGCTGAAGTTACACATTATTCTGACAGTGAAACTTAGTAATGTGTAAGAGTTTTCCAAGTACTACAGTTTTGAAGGCTTGAAGGGGTCGTGGAGAGTAGTTGAGGCTCAACACTATGAGAGACCAGAGAGGCCATTGGAGAAGGCACAGCCTCAGCAGCCCTGAAAAACACAAGATGCCAGTGCTATGGGATGACCACCAAGAACAGAAGCAGTCATGGAGTAGAGCCTGCCTTAGCCTAGAAGACAAGCTGTGTGTGTGTGTGTGTGTTGCAGCAGGCAGAGCCAAAGAAATGCTGCCATACCCCTTGGAGCCCAGAAATCTGACACTGGTGGTGAAGGGTCCAGCGCCCCTTTCGGCAGCCATAACAGTCAAACACGTATTTGCCTGACCTTGTCTTAGTCACTAAGGTCAGATGCCTGCCCCTTTCAGCTGCCATAACAGTGGAACACATGCTTGTCTGAGCTTCCCTTGGTCACTAGGAAGTCAGATGCCTGCCTCGTGGCAAGGAACCAATCAGAAGTTAGCTGGTGGTGCTATGCTTTATGGCTCTGGATGTGCTTTACGGACAAGCGCACAACAATGATGCAAAGAACATAGCAAGCACCCTGGGAGGGCCTATGGGCCATAACAACCAGTTGACCAATCAACACAGGGCAAACCCTCCAAGCCTGGAGGCACACCAATCCTGAGCCTGTGTGTACCCGTAGACACTCCCCTTAAGCTGCCCTATAAGATCTCTATGCAGCCACTTCGAACTGTCTCTTGTAGCCATCCACCATGGTGGATGG
Source organism: Cricetulus griseus (assembly GCF_003668045.3). Lineage (NCBI taxonomy): Eukaryota > Metazoa > Chordata > Mammalia > Rodentia > Cricetidae > Cricetulus > Cricetulus griseus. Next base: position 46,692,223 of record NC_048599.1, on the reverse strand, counting down.
ATGAAAGACCCGAGCTAACATGGGGTTAGCTCATTAAACAACAATAAAGCCTCGTGCAGTTTGCATCAAGCTTTCACCTCCGCTTGGGTGATTGGGGTGACCGAGGTTCTGGGCTAAGATCCTGGAAGCCTGAGCTTTCTGGGGGTCTTACAGTGGACTTTGCTTTTGCCTACACTCTGGTTCTTTCCTCTTAGAATAAGAAAGTATGTAACTCAGCTGGGAGGTGGTGGCACATGCCTTTAATCGCAGTACTTGGGAGGCAGAGGCAGGCAGAGATCTGTGAGTTCAAGACCAGCCTGGTCTACAAGAGCTAGTTCCAGGACAGCCTCCAAAGCCACAGAGAAACCCTGTCTCGAAGAAAGAAAAACAAACAAACAAAAAAACAGTATTTAACTTATTTTTCTACATTTGAGAGACTGAAATTTTAAAGAGATTTCAGAGTTTTGGAGAGACTTTGGAGTTTTAGAGAGATTTTGAATACTTTCAAGACTTTAGGTATTTTTTAAAAGACTGGATTTTTTAAGTGTTTGATTTTTAAAGACTGTGGGACTTTTAAAAGTTGACATTTTTATATTGTCATATTAATATTAACATGAATCTTGGGGACAAGAAAAAAGAAAGGGTTATGGCTTAGCAAGTGATTTGCGTATGTGTCAAATTGACAAGAGTTCAATTGTGCTGGCTAGTTTTTATGTCAACTTGACACAAGATAGGATAATCTGGGAGGAATCTTGAAAAAATGTCTGTGGGAAATCCTGTGGTGCGTTTTCTTGATTAGTGATTGACTGTGGGCAGGGTCACTCCTGGGCAAGTGGTGCTTGATGGTATAAGAAAGCAAGCTGAGCAAACCATGGGTAGCAAGCCAGTAAGCAGCATTCTTCCGTGGCCTGTACTTACATTTTTGCCTCCAGGTTCCTACCCTGACTTCCCTGGATGATGGACTTGCTATTTGCTAGATACTGAAATAAATCCTTTCCTCCCCGAGTTGCTTTTGCTCATGGTATTTATATCAGCAATAAAAACCCAACCATCTTGTTGAGAAAGTAAAGTGTGTGACTAAATTATAGGAAAATTATATTATAGGAAAAATAATAAATGGCTGTAAACATGAAAAATCCAACTTTCGTTTTTGTAATTTTTTTTGAAACAGGGTCATTTTTTTTTATAGTAGAAAATTACTACAAATTCATGTTGGCCTCAAATTCACACCAATCTTCATTAGGCTGAAGTCTTCTAAGTGCTATAATTAAAGATATAAGCCACCATGCCCAGAACAACCTTTCAATCATGTAAATTTGAATTACTAAATATAATTTTTGTATGCATTCAAATGCCAAAGTTCTTAAAACTAAAAAGTAATGACAAAGGCGTGAAAACATGTGTTCTCAACGCTGTTAGCAGAAATGCAAATGGGTGTACTTTTTGCTAGGAAATTTCACAATATCACAATTTTATGTATTCACTTGTAGTAACTAATCTGCTGACAACTATTTATACAAGAGGAAAATATATAGGACCAAGAAAGGCTACTCCATAGAAATACAAACTTTTGATTTGGGGAAGGAAGCATCCCTAACATCCTTGGGCCTCCACAGTCAGTTACTGTGTTGTAGCAAATGCTCAAGCCATGGGTAGAATGTCCAGAAGTGTGTGTAAGCATCAGACACTCACTCTCAAGAGCCCTTCACCTGGAACACTGGACAGTTTCTCAAACTTGAACTCACACACCTGAGGGTTATGTGAAAATGCTGATTCTGTGTGACTTGTGCATTTCTTACCAGTTCCTACAGGTGCTGATGCTGCAAGTCCTTTTGAGGAGCAAAGCCATAAGACACTCTATTTTTCAACTTTCCATAGTTCAGATGTGTTTTGTCTCCCAGCCCACATGCATTGGCTCATGCTTTGGGAACTTACTACGTAAGGTGGCAATCTTAGTGGTATGGACCTTTAAGAAGAGGGGCCTGATAACTAGGTCATTAGGAGCTCTGTCCTCAGAAGGGTTTAAGGTCTTTCTCCCAGATCTGTGAGTCTCAGAGTTCTCACAGGAACAAGAGGGAGGCTAACCCCCAATGTGCTTTTTCTGGCTTCTTGTCTTACTGTGTGATCTCTCCTTTTGCATACATCCCTACCACCAAGACATCTTCCTCAGGAATGAGAGGAAGCCAGCGCATGCCCTTGACCTTCAGCACTGTGAACCAAAACAGTCCATTTTTCTTTGTGAAGTAGCCCAGCCTTTGTCATTTCCTTGTAGTGACACTGCATGCCCTGTAATGTATACTGCCTTTGGTCTGGTTATTTGCAGATGTGGCTCCTCCATGGAACTTGTATAATTCTCTTGATTCAGTTACTACAGGGGCCCCGTGACTTTGCATTCTCTTAGCATTGACCTTGTATACCCTTATACCCAATCACTGCTATACAACCAACCTGCTTCCTGAGGTATAAGTTCGGAGTGGTTCCCCTCTAACTTCTCAGTCCAAAGCAAAGAAACTTGATGTTTTGGTGGCACATGTCTTGGGCTGCAATTCACGTTCGGCAAACACTTCCATTTTTCATCTGGGGATCTAACATCTGTAACACTATTCAAATATTATTCCTATGTTCCCAGGCCATGCTGTCTCCCTGCTTCCCCTCTTCTTTTCCCATCCCCCTCTCACCCTTGGGTCATTTACAATACATCTGGGCCCTGTAGGATTCCCCTGACAAATGTACAAACAATTCCAAGACTTTCGTGTCGGCACTAGTAGAAATGCATCTCAGGAATGTAAACGAGTCCTCTCTTGTTTCTTTAATGGCAGATGGCTTCCCTCCCAGAATGCTTAGGATCAGGAAGAAATCCTGGAAGTGAGAGATTCTTGTCAAAGGGCCTAGGAGAAAAAGAAAGAGAATCCAGGGAAACCCTCAGATGAAGAGACAAATCCTTCTTGTCCTCCAGATTCACGGCTGAAACAACAGAGGAGGGTGGGGTGGAAGGCTGCCAGAATGCAGGTTACAAGGCTCAAGAGGGTTGCTGCTATTTCTGGACATTTTGTCACCACTGGAGGTTGCCTCATGGAAATGGAAGCCAGGAGCCCTAAGATTCCCCTCCACTCAGGCCACAGACAGCTCCTGGGGTGAGGCCTGGCGCGTGTCTCCCTGGCAGGTTGGTGTGTCTTGACTACAGACTGAGTCACGGCTAGGTGGAGGGTGGAGAACGAGGCTGTTCTCAAAAACTTTCTTTTTCCAGTACTTTTATGAGAGTTTACACGTCAGAGGAAAATGTGTGGCATTTAATCCACTTCCTCTGCCCTTTCTGGGTCCCTTTCCCTGGTGTTTCACAGGTACCCAGGCAGCAAAGCCTTGTACATTGAAAGACAAAACACAATCATTATGGAAGAGAAAAGTTGCTGCTATACAAAAAAGTGTTCTCTCCCTTCATAGTCTTTATCCTCTGTGCCTCAGCCCCAACTATGTGTCAAACAAACACTTTTATTACATCAAGGTTCTATTCACCAGGGTGTGGTGACATATACCTTAAATCCTAATACATGGGAGGCTAAGTCAGCAGGACTGTTGTGAGTTCAAGGCCAGCCTGGGTTATATTTTCTATATAATGGGGGAGGAGGACAGTGGTCTAAGAATGTGGCTTAGTGCTGGAGTGCTTGCCTAGCATGCTATAGGCCTTAGGTTATGCCGCCCCTCCTCCAAAAAAGATATGCAAAATGTAATTTAAAGCCACTAGTAGATGTTTTGGGAAATTTAATTAAAACTACAGCCTTCTCCCAACCTAGAAGATCTTTCAACCTTCCTGTGCTCCACGAGAGGGGTCCAGGCAGCATGGCTATTAACTCTCATCCTAACTTAAAGGGAACCTCACACAAGGTCCAGAGCCCTCGATGTCCTGCAAATGAAGGAGGATGTTCTCAAATTCCTTGCAGCAGTGTCTACTTTCACAGCAACAGCCTTGATTTCTAGATGGAGCAGCATCTCTACAAATGGAAAAGCCATGGTATCTACAAGACATATCTGAAAAGGACCCAGGCAAATCCGAAGCCATCACCTCCATTGAGAACCCTGCCAACATCAGCACCATCTCCTCCAAGAGCACCCGTCAGAGTTGTATTGACATTTGCAGCTACTATGGGAGTCATTCTGGTTGCTGGCTACATCATATCCAGGACTTTCATTAGCCAGATCCAAGTAGCATTCAGAAAGCCATGTCTTGTGATGGTAATGATTCCAGGGCTGACTACTAAGGCCTCACAGAGGCATCTTCTGTCAACCTACCTACCATGAGCTGTATAATACAGATTCCCCCTTTGTGCTACGTGGACATTGCCATCCCATGCCACAAAAAGGGAGCTCACCTGGACATCTGATGTGGTGGATGCTGGATAAGGAAGTTCTGAGCATGTGTGGTACCATCACCCATGAGGACCTGTGAGAGGTCATGCCTACTCCTATAGAGACCAAGAAGAGATGGAGAAGGGAGAGCAAGCACAGATGAAAAGGCTGTGACCAAGGAAGGATGCTGGGGCAAATGGACCATGCCAGTTCCTGAGTTCACTGCTGCTCAGCCTGAGGTGGCAAACTGGTCTGAGGGTACGTGGGTACTCTCTGTGCCTGTCCAGAAGTTTCCTACTGAAGACAGAAATGCCCAGCCAGCTGTGGAGGGCTGCTTTGCAGTTCCCACTTCTCAGGGTGCTGAATGAGTCAGAACAATCACTGAGTGGTCCTAAGGTATTCTTCAGCAGATATTTTAGCAAAATGGAAAGGTGGGTAGAAAATAAATGGTTTTAGAAAAAATAAAATTCCCCCACAAAGATAGTAGAAAAGAGCTGTATTATTGAATAAGCATTCAACCAGAATGTGATGTGCACCACAGACAATCTGCTAAGGGAGTGAACAGACAGGAGAGGTTTTTATTTTTAATCCCAAAAGTGCTGGATGTTGTATATGTTTTTAGTAATTAGTCTTCAACTTGACAGCATCATTTATCACCTAAACTCATCTGGCAAATGGGGCTGTCATCTTCCTGATTAGCTTTGTCCAAAAGGAAGACAAGCTTTACCTAGGCTCAGGACAGGAGTCAATCCTGCTACTTAGAAAACAGTGTCCATCAAAGCTAGGCTTCTGTCTCCCGCAGGCATAGGGTTCAGTATCCATCAAAGCCAGGATTCTGTCTCCCACAGACACAGGGAACTCTGTCCATCAAAGCCAGGCTTCTGTCTCCCAGACACTGGGGGGCGAGAAGCCATCTCTCCCTGGGGTTTATGCTTCAGAAACGGCTCCCAGGTTTTTCTTGGTTTGGTATGGATTGGTGTTTGGTTTGTTTGTTTGTTTGTTTGTTTGTTTTTTCTCTAGCCCAGACTGGACTGGAATTCTCTGTAAAGCCTGAGTGGGTTTGAAACTCATGGTAATCCTACTGCCTCAGTCTCCTGAGTGCTGGGACTACAGGTGTGAGCCACTACACCTAGCTTTGCCAAGTTCTTAAGAAGACATTTCTAAGTTGTAAAACTGCATTGAGATTTAGTTACCTTTTTAAAAAGTTTAAATAGCATTTCAAAAAGATTGTATTAATTACTCACATTGTGACAGAAGGCCTGACAGGAACAACTGAGGGAGGAAGGGTTTCTTTTGGCTCACAGTTTTCAGTTTGTTGTGGCTCTTTTCTGTGGTGACCATAATGTATGATTTAGCACTGCCAGCTTTTAGAATATGGACCTCTGCAGGGGCAGTGGGACGTACAGTCAAACCATAACAGAAACAGAGAAACTACAAATACCTTAAAGTAAAAACTAAGGAAAGATCAAATATGAAGACGAATGCTTCGGATTCCAGCACTGGGGAAGCTAAAGCAGGAGAACTCTGAACTGGGTGGTGGGCCTGGGTTGTAGAGAGCATTCAAGGCCATCCAGAGCCTGTTTTAAAAAGCAATCAAACAAAATTCTAAGAAAAAGGAAGGGGCAGGTCTCTTTCATTGTATTTAACAGGGAGAGTTGATAGTATTCATTCTGACAGCATGTTCCATCATAGGGAAAGGCCATGGAGAGACGTGAGGGTGGGGCTGGGTGGGGTGTGACTCGGTGTTGGAATGTTTGTCTCAACTCTACAGGGCCTTGCGTTTGATGCCCACCATTGAAAAAGAAAAAAGAAAAGAAAAAGAAAAAGATAAAGAAAAAGAAAAAGAAAAAGATAACGGTGAGGGAATGAAGATTTGGGGGTATCAAAAACACTTGGGGGTATCTACTTGGGAGGGGCAAAAGCCATCCTAGAATGGTGGGCAAGTGTAAACTCCAGAATGAGAACAGTGTAAACTGAGGCAGTCAGAGAAGCATTCTAAAGTCTTGAAGGATGTGATGACAGTTCCTAATACACCAGAATTCATAATAATATAAAATAATAACAATAATCTAAGGAAGATCACCATCTTGTGCCAGAACTTTTAGCTACTTGGAAGACTGGATGAAGAACTCTTGAATCCACGAGTTTGACACTAATCTGGGCAATACAGTATAACTCTGTCTCAAAAACACTAACTGGATTGGAGAGATTGCTCAGTGGTAAAGAACACTGACTGCTCTTCCAGAGGACTGGGATTCAGTTCCCAGCACCTACCTGGTAGTTCACAACCACCTGTAGCTCCAAAAGATCCAACACACATCTTCTGGCCTCCAAGGGCTCCTGCACATACATGGTATATAAACACAAATAAAAATTAAATGAATTAAGTATAAAAATACTTTTAAACAGAAAACAAGAACTCGATAACTATTAATTTTAAGGAAACAAAAAAGTTATGTAGGAAAGGAACTAAATCATAACCTCCTACATGGCACAGTTATGGGCAGCATTTTCAGACCATGTCAATTTAAACACTAGATCTGCATAAAATTACAATCTATCTTTATGGGATTATGAAGGAGAGTTTAGAAGGGTATGTGTGTGTGTTATGGGAATGTGTTGTTCATCTAACTTCTTTGAACCCTAAAGCTAAGACCACGACAAGAATGCATAGAAACCCTATAGATTCCCCCGTGTGGTGGTTTGAAAGAAAATGGCCCCCAAAGAGAGTAGCACTATTAGGAGGTGTGGGTGGCTTTGTTGGAGTAGATGTGCCTTGTTGGAGAAGTGTATCATTGTGGGCTTTGAGGTCTCCTATGCTCAAGCTATGCTCAGTATGGCACACAGTTGCTTCTGCTGCCTGTGGACCAAGATGTAGAACTCTCAGTTCCTTCTCCAGCACCATGTCTGCCTACATGCCAACATGAGGATAATGGACTAAACCTCTAAAACCCTAAGTTAGCCTGAATTAAATGTGTTCCTTTGTAAGAGTTGCCGTGGTCATGGTGCCTCAAGAGAAACCCTAACTAAGACAGTCCACTTTACTTCAGCTCGCCTAGCCATTGTCAAACTTGTCCCCATTCAGGATTTTTTTCTGTAAGAATTCATATTGGGCCTAGTGCTGGCAGCACCCTAAATCCCTGCTGCTTAGGATCACAAGGGCTTCCTCAGCAACTCAGGGAGACTGTGTCCCAAATGGAAAGTAAGAAGACGACTGAGGTCACAGCGCTCGATCTTGCCTCGCTTGATTCCATCTGTGGCGCCACAGAGCAAGAGAGCAAGGGCAAGCAAACATTCACGTAACCTCTGCCTTCACAGAACATGTTACTTAGGACAGCCTGGACCCATGTTCCCAGAGATTCTCACTCACTTTTGACTCAGAATCAAGTTAACAAACGTCAATACAATAAACAGCTGTTCCCTCCCTAATTTCTAACTGTTCTTGGGGAGGAGGCCAGGCCTGGTGAGTCACACCTCTTATTTCAGCACTCCTGAGGCTGAAGTAGGAAAACTGTTCACCATCAAGGCCTGTGTATGCTTGAGTTTTGACTGGTCTGGGGCTTGGAGTACCAAATAGGACTCAAAAAAAAAAAAAAAAAAAAAAAAGAGGCAATGCATTTTAAAAACTGTCCACCAGGATTGCTGCAATTAACATACAGTTTCCACAGAAAAAAGCACGGAGAGAGAAAAACACAGCCTCAAAACTGGGAGATTGTATGATAAGGAGGAGGAACTGTAATTTCTCACAGTTTACTCAGAGACAAAATTTCCACTTTTTCTACTTTCCTGTCAAAATTCCACATATTAGAGCTGGGGAGACTTCTCAGTGGGTAGAGTCCTTGCTGAGCAAGCAATGGGATCTGAGTTCAGGTCCCCAGCACCCATATGAAAACCAGGTGTCCTGATCCGTGCACTGTGGGTAGAGACAGGTAAGTCCTGGAGACCCACTGGCGAGCAAGCTTAGCTGCAACGGTGGGCTCCTGTTTAGTGAGAGACTCTGTCTCAAAAAATAAGGTGAGAAGTGATTGGGAAAGACACCTCCAATGTCAACCTGTGACCTCCACACATGTACACACACACACACACACACACACACACACACACACACACACACCCCAGGAAGAGGGGAAGAGTTACACGTAACCCCTTATGCTTGTTTGCTATAGATATTGTAACACTCATAAAACAAATGGTATAAACACAATCCTGATAGTATCTTAGATGACTATCCAAGTAGGAAAAAAGAGACAGGAAATCAAGACCAAGTGACAGGAAGATTGATACACAATCTCCACATCCTGCCGCTTGAAGTCAGAGTGTCTCCCCAGCAGTCTGCCTCTTGAAGTTCTTGAATTAATTCACAATTGAATTAATTCACAATTAATCTTATACAAAGTGAAAGACCTTCAAGCATTCATTGTACAAACACCATCTTCAAGTATCGAATTGACAGTGGTTAGAAAACAGTTGTAAGCCTGCGTCAGGAGACTCCAAGGGCCATTTTGTAGAAACATATGCTGATTTGACCATATTGGCTTCTTGATCTCAAAGCCAAGAAATATGTCCAGCCTTTCCCATGCTGTTGACAACCTGTCTAGCTGCAGGGATATGTATTCCAGGCACCTACTGGAACCATTAAAACAGCATCTCAGAAGATACTGTTATTCAGGGAGAGACTAGTTCAAAACTCAGTAGTATACCTGGTTAAGTGCAGAAAAGATGAGAGAAATAAAACCAAAAATATTTTTTTAAATATTTTTATTGATTTCATGTGTATGGGTGCTTGTCCAAAAGTGTGTGTGTGTGTACCATATGCATGCCTGGTTCCTGCAGAGGCCAAAAGCAAACATCAGATCCCCTAGAATTGGAGTTTCAGAGGTTTGTGAGCTACAGCATGGATGCTGGAAATTGAACCCAGGATGTTTGAAAGAGGAACAGGTGGATATTATTCTTACAACTTAAATTAACCCATTTCTATTCACCTATGTATTGCCCCGTGTCTCATGGCTTTACCTGTCCTTCAAGGGTGGCTGGCTGGCATCTCCTCTGACTCTGCCATCCTTCTTCCCATCATTCTCAGTTTGGCTTTTCCACCTAACCTCCTGCCCAGCTACCGGCCTGTCAGCTTTTTGTCAACCAATGAAAGTAATACATATTCATAGTATAGATAACAGTTGTTCCACAGCATTTCCTCTTTATTTAATTAAAAATGAAGGTTTTCACCTTAATACAGTAAAACTATATACAACTAACAGTTATTAAGTAAGAATTATAGTAACAGTATCCAATCCATTTGTATTTGACAAAATTAGAGAAAATGCTTAATTAGCTACCTTAGTGAGTCTAAAGTTTTGTATCTAACTTACTTTCTATTATAATTAAGGAAAACTATAATTATAACTATTTGGTTTTCAACTCCATCAAAGACCCCAGAAAGAAATACTATTACTTGAGTAAACAGGAAGTACAAGCAAGCGACTTCCAAAAAATGTGAGAAATGACAAAATCAGCTGGCTACCTGTTCCTCTGCAACAATGGGGCATCCACCTTTGGCTTATAGGCCTAGAATATCTGACAGATTTTTTTCAGAAGCAGGAAATTTTAAAGGACTATCCTACCCTGTTTGGCAAGGTTCAGCAGTCACCTTTCTTGTGTCCTGATGGTCCAATTTGGACAGTAACTGTCAGCAATTGGGGCAAGGGCAGTTTCTTTGCCATAAAGAAAACAAACTCTATATGGAGTTTCTTTGATGCTCATCATCTTCTCTGAAGTAGATTGGTGCTGCCAGGAGTAGACATGTCTCATTGTGATAAAAAAAATGTATGTTATTAAAACATCTTAAATGCCATATTCTGTAGATCTCTGAAGAGTAGACTACCTGTCTATCTAAAATATATCTCTGTTTGACCTTGAAAACATACCTAAAATGACTACAAGTTCAATTATTAGTAGGTGACTAACTACTAATATGCATTTCTTAACTTCCTGCCCAGCTATTGGGGTATCAGCTCTTTATCAATCAATGAGAGTAATACATATTCATGGTGTAGAAAAGGATTGTTCCTCTGCAAGAAACACTTAAAGGAGGAAACTCGGGTTACAGGGAGTTTTCAGGTCATCATTATAGCAAAGAGGACATGACTGTGCTCAAGACAGCAGGCATGTGCAATGAATCCAGACGCAGAGAACTCAGACCAGCACCAGAGGAGAAGTCTTCAAGGTCTACCCAAGTGACCTACATCCACCAGTTAGGGGTCATATCCCAAAGGCTCTATAATTCCTAGAACAGCACTACCCCCTGTAAACAAGTGTCTGTACACAAGAGCCCGTGGGGAATTTTACATCCAAACCATAAAGCTACAAGGGGAAGGTAGGGATTTGTGAAGGGAAGAAGACGCCTATCCCTCTGGTGACATTTGAAGGGGACACATTCAAACTGTAACACCATCTTATCTCATCTGTACATTAGGGACAAATAGAGCCATCTTGTCATTTCCAAGAAGGCAGGAGGTTTCAAATGCACGGTTTGAGCCACAGGTGTGACAACCCACTTTCAGGCAAGTTGCTCCTTCCCCAGGATTCTATCCCAATATACCTGGTGCCTGGAATGTGTTTAGCACTGGTGCAGGCTTCTACCTTAGGGCAGGCTTGAGGTATCCCTCTACCAGGTGCTCACTCTTTACCTTTCTCTCTCAAGGTGCCCCCCCTTAGCAGAAAAACCAGAAGCAAAAAACATTAACAAGAGGAAGTAGGAATATTCAGAGGAAGTTTTGTGATTGTCTCAACTGACCACATTTGTCAAGCCCAATTTGTCTCATTTTATTTAATGAAAGAAAAATAAACCACTCTTACTAATTAGCTTTTGTGATACCTCCAACCATTTTCATGTTCACATTTTCACCCTGCCATTCATAACAACAAGCAAACAACAACAAAACCATGGCACTCCTTCACTGTACTGTGTAACCAGGACAGCCACCAAACAGCAGAAAGACGTCTGACTCCTGTCAGCCTTGCAATAAATTCACCAGTCACATGCTGATTTTAAAATATGTCCTTTCTTCCAGCAGTGACTTCTCAAATGCTAGGTTGACAGGCTTACACCACCATGCCCAGCTCTGAATAGCAATAATAACCAGGCAGACTGCCTAGCAACCAGTCCCCTTTCATTTCTAATCCCCCATCCCAAAAGCCTTTTAGTCCACTTCCTGATGGGTAGAGAGCAGTCAGCCAATAGATATTTGATTCATTTAAAGAAAACGCTGAGCCAGGCGTTGGTGGCGCACACCTTTAATCCCAGCACTCGGGAGGCAGAGGCAGAGGATCTCTGTGTGTTCAAGACCAGCCTGGTCTCCAGAGGGAGTTCCAGAACAGCCTCCAAAGCCATAGAGAAACCCTGTCTCGAAAAACCAATAAAATAAAATAAAAAATAAAGAAAAAGCTGAGGTTTGATGTCTTCTAACCAAGCCTTTCGGAGTCTCTTGTGAGGTAAGGCAGGTGCTGGTCCCTTACCTAACCTAATCTGTTCACCCCTTCCCACTCCTCCCTTGCCCTCCTGACACAAGTGGAAGGTCTTTGAGAAGTTCAAAGATGTGTTCACCCTGATCCAGAACAGGCAAGCCGGTGTCTTCACAGTGAGTACTCTGTGGGGCAAGAAGGCAAGGCTCTGAGAGATAGTCAATGTGTTCATTAAGGCAGATTAAATGTCAAACAGCCACTGGCACTGCTTGTTTCTAACTGGCTGAAATCTAGTTTCACTGTAATTGAATCATCTCAGCCAAAGGGTATGCTTTCCAGCCCTCTCATTTTCCTCAGTGTTAAGAGCCTACACAAGCTTGCGTGTGTGTGTGTGTGTGCGCACACACACACACACACACACACAGGCTGATACGACTACTTTATAACAACTATAATTCTTCTGGCTCCTACCCTCCCTTACCACCATGCCCTCCTGGATCCTGATGCTGAACACCAATATTTAATCCCAGTCCAATTTTTTTGTGTTTGTCAGTGGTGTTCAGCATCTCTTCCTCAGCAAAGGGGCAGGATGTTCTGTTTTCCCTGGGGTTTGTGGCCCCTTCCTTCTGTCCCACTATGCATGCTGTGGGAGTGTGTAACCTGTGAATGGGGCTGTGTGCATTCACAGGAAGGTGCATCTGATCCTGTGTGTGGAGGTCAGAGGTCAATGTCCGATGACTTCCCCAATGACTCTCCAGGAGTTCTTAGGTTTCAAACTTGGGTCCTCATGCTTGGAAACTGAGTCAGCTCCCCAGCTTCCTATCCACTGCATCTTTTTGACAAGGTTTCATTAGGTTGCCCAGCTCAGCCTTGAACTTGAGAGTCTCCTGCTTCGACTTCCTGAATAGCTGGGGTTACAGGCTTCATCTGTCCAACACAGCAGGAATCTTGAACAAAATTGTTTCCTCTAAGCTGCTTCAGGACACCAGCAGAAGGAGCTGCTAAATTTTTCTCTTTGGACGAAAGTGACCAGATGAGCTGGACACAGTGTTGCATGCCTATAATCCTAGCACTCAGGAGGCTGGGGCCTGAGCGCTGCTTTGAGTTTGAAGTCAGCTTGAACTAATTAGTGGGCAGTGCAAGCTAACCTGGGCTACAGAGACTGTCTCCAAAGACAAAGAAAGAAGGAGGGAGAGAAAAGAAAAAGAAGAAAGGAAAGAAGGAAAAAAGAGAATAAACCAACAGGCAATGGCCAATGCACTTTCTAGGCCTCTAGATGCTGTAGTTTATGGGGAAATGTCTAAATACTGAGCTCGAAAATCTTCCTCTTGAGCAATTTTTTGCTACCAAACTTTCAGCGGTTACTTTCTCGCTCCGTTAGGTAACCTTTTATTTTCTCACCTTCCCCATTATGTAACCGGAGCACTGGGTTCTGGACCAGTCTTCCATTAAAGATGATTTTTATAGTCGGTGAGCGACGTCAGGGAGTGATGACACCTGGGGCGGTTTAAACAGATACAATCACTTAAGCCACTCTGGAGCGGTGACTCATTCCCCCCCCAGGGAGAAGCGGCACGGCCATTGGTGAGCACGACGCAAGCCCCGCCCCACCCAGCCCAGCCCAGTCTCTCTCCCGGCCCCGCCCTGCTACCCCTCCTGACTCCCCGCCCCGCCCCGCCCCGCTCCCCCGCGGCGTCAGAGCAGCTGACGGAGAAGGCACATCGTGTCCACACGTCGCGTCGGTGGCAGGTAAGCGGCTGCTGAAGCCTGGCCCGGGTAAGGGTGCTGGAGCCAGGCCTCGGTAAGCCCTCGGCCTTCCCAGAGCCAAGCCCGGCTTGCTTCGGCTCTCCGGGCGCTGAGGCCGCGGGGCTGAGGCTGAGCCTGGCTGGGAGGTAGCCGCGCACCCGCTGCTGCGCGTCTCCTGGAAGGACCGAGCCCCAGGAGAGGCCCTTCCTGCCGAGCCCGGTTCACCCCCTGAGTCGCTCGCGGGTGGGGCATGGGGTGGCATCTTTTGACTGTCGTTTGCTGTTTTCTTCTCTTTTTGTAATTGCTACAGCGAACATAATTTTACCCGGTGCTTCCACCGTGGTCTCGTCCGTCCTCAGCATCTCTCAGTCCCTTACCCAACGCCTGCGGTTTCACTGCCCTGCCTTGGCGTTTTCATGGCTGTCTTATTTTCTTGTACTTTGAATGTCGTGGCTTAATAGCAGTTGCCCATGTGCTGAATTCCCCATTTCATTAAGAGAAACTCCTGGTAGGATGGGGTTAAAGACTTGTGTGCAAATCTAATTATATAACAAACAGGAGCCAAATATTTGAATTAAAATATCAGACATCTGGAAAAATTATTCAATGAAGAAAAGGAACTACTTTACCTACACATACACACATCTGAGAGACTTAAAGAGGGCAAGGAAGTAGAAAACTAAGAGGTGATTTGTGTTTTATTTTTATCTGACACAAGCTTTCCATATCATTTATAACAGGGACTAACTGATGAGTCATTTTTCTGAATAAGATGCAAATTAAAGCAAGCTTGTTTGTTGTTTTTACATCTACTAAATAGACAAAAACAATGCCAACAGCAACGGTGACTGAGAGGTTGCCTGAAATCACCGTATTCAGGTTTGGGGGCAGGTGGCTCTACTTACTTAAGGGCTAAAAAGATGGCGTTACAACTGATTTTATGACTTCACATTTCCCGAAGTTCCTTTTGTTTGTTCTCTTTTTTTTAAGACTTAAGTATTTATTTGGGTGTCTTGCGTCCACATATGCACGTATGTGCCTGGTTCTGTGGAGGTCTGAAGAGGATATAGGATGCCCTGAAACCGGAGTTATGGATGGTAGAGAGCTAGTACCACGTGGAAACTAGGAACCAAATCCAGGTCCTCTGGAAGAGCCACTGCGCTCTTAACTGCTGAGCCAGCTCTCCAGCCCCTTTCATTCATTCTTAGAAAGGAGAAAATGCTACCTATGTCTGGCATCTATTGCAAAGATTAATGGTCTGTGTAAAACTTGACGCTGAATGTCTACTGTTCTATTTTTCATTCACACTTAACTGAGGATGTTGTAAATCAGTTGGGGGTTCTTTTGTTTGGTTCTTCGGTTAGTTTGTTGTGTTTGCATTTTGCGAGTTCATAACAGGCTCTCAATATATAGCTCTGGCTAGCCTGGAATTTGCTATGTAGACCAGGCAAGCCTCAAATTTGTGGCAGTCCTCCCTGGTACTCCCCAAGAATGCTGGGTTACAGGCATGAGCCACTGTGCCCCGCAGTGGAACAATCTGGTGAGGTATTATTAGTTTCGAACTGTGACCCAGAAACTTCTGGCAATTTACCTGCCATAGAACAAAGGGCTATTAGAGCCATATGCCAATCGGTGACTTAAAATTAGAGTCAACTGAGAACCAGTCTAAATGTTTTAATAGCTGAGCAGCTAAGAAAACTATGACAGGTTAGTGAAAGGAACCTTAGGGATCCTAAACACTGCATTTTGGTCTCCATGTGTAACTGGGAAAGACTGAGAGACAAAGTATAGGCTGGGAGATGTAGCCTCTCCTGGACTCATACCCTATGCGTGTGAAAAACCCAGAAGAAAAGCAGAAATGAAAGTGCACAGAAAATACCTCTGATATTAACTTTATGTTTGTGGATTTACTGTTTCCACTAACTTGTCTGGAAAAAAAAAAGAAAAACATAAATAGTTCCCAGGCTTCTTTTCTTAAAATACTGGCGATTGAACCCAGGGATAGTGTTTAGTTTCTAAAATGACATAGAACATGCCATGTTTGCTTTTTGGAGTCTATCTATCTGAGCTGTTCTTATTTCCATTTTCAAATACTGCTCCATTTTTATGTGGCTGTATTTATTAGTGGTTTGGTAATTTGTATATTAGATTATATTTCAGTTCTTAGATTTATTCATCAATTCTAATTTTTCTTTTTCGTGTTTTCAAGGACTCCTGAATATATTCCAAAACCGAACAATTTCAACTGAGCTGAAGTACTCTGCCTTCCTAGAGATACCAGTCAAGTTTAGGAGAGCCAGAGCAGATCGTAAGTGCCCTGTGAATCTTGGTGGAGGGCTTGAGAATCACCTAAGCTCCATGCTTGCTCCAGAGGCCACTTAGTAATATGGGACATAAGCCTCGATGTGCACTCATCTCCTGTAAAGTCAGCTTGAGTTTAAGGGACAAAGGCCACAACTTTCTCTAGGACTGTGCTGGGCTAGGGAACTGCAAGCATTTTAAAAAATTAATTTGTTTTTATGTGCATTGACATTTTTGCCTGCATATATGTCTGTGCAAGGGTGCCAGGCAGTTGTGAGCTGCCATGTGGGTGCTGGGAATTGACCCATCATCCTCTAGAAAAACAGCCGGTGCTCTTAACCACTGAGCCATTTCTCCAGCCCCATGCAAACCTTTTAAAAGTAATAATAACAGATAAAATTTCTATGTCAAATCTCAACCAAGTAAGAAATGTAGAGTGAAGGGTTTTATTGTTGTTGTTTTGTCTTGTTTCGGTTTGGTTTTAATTTGGGTTTTTTCTTTTGTTTTTTCTTTTGTTTGTTCTTGGTTTGGCTTTTTTGGTTTTGCTTGTTTTAGGGTAGGGTTTCATGTTGCCTGGGCTGACCTGGAACTCCCTGTATATGACCTTGGACTTCTGTTAGTTAGGAGCTGGGAACCAAGCACCAGCCACCACACCAAGCTAGATTTTCTGAGTGATGGTTTTAACTTTCCCATTCCATTCTCTCAAGGCATCTGTGAGCTGCTGCATAATAAATACCTGGAAATGCATTGTATCTAATGCAGAGATGGCTATAGTGTTATAAAATGACACATAAATGGATAGTGTGTGCACTAGCTCTTAGTGCCAATGTGTTAAGCAGTCCTTTTAGTTGGAAGAGGGATATCCTGCTCATTGCTAACTCCGTATTATGTGGTTGCCTCGAGGGAGCTGCACCCTCTTAACAGAAAGCAGAATAAGTGTACATGTTGGGTTCCTGGTGACATAGCTTGTCAAGGGAAGGAGGGCAGGTGGTGGCGGGCTCCATGGTACCGTTTTCCAACCTCTCAGATTCCATCACTAAACACTTCCAGACTATCCTGGGAAGATTTCTGGTTTGTTTGTTTGTTTTTAAAGTTCTTTCTGAGGCTGTTTTCCCTTTCTCCTGTCCAACCTACAGCTGTCGTGTTTTTTTTTGTTTGGTTTTGGGGTTTTTTTTTGGGGGGGTGTATATTTTTTATTCTAGAACTCGAACCCAGGGCCTTGCACATCCTAGCCAAATGCTTTACCATCGAGCTACAACTCCAGTTTGTTGCTGTTTTCTCTAGTGATGTATCAAATAACTCTTGATTTTATTTAGAAAGTCCATATATTCTAGATGGATTTAGTAAATTCCACTTCTGTCTTTTATTTCTTACAAATGCAACAGTTCATTTTGAAATCCTGTCTTCGTACTCTTTCTTGAGTTGGATAGCCATTTAATGTGCTTTAATTCTTTCTATTCATTCATGCCACCCATGTTCTCCTGGTGGCTGTGTGGGTTCCTGACCCCCATGGTTCTACCCTCTTGATTTTTCATTTTTGGTCCCATCTTATCTGATTCATAAATACTTTTAATATGCTCACGTACCCATTTGGCTCTCCCACTGCAAATTAATGATTTATATCTTAGCCATTTTTCTCAGGGAACTAGTGTCTTACTTTTTTTGTAAAACTTCCATGTAGATTCTAGAAAGAACCCTCTGTTTATCGTTAACACTACAAACAGTTAGCATTTGGCACATTGCTGTTATACACTTGTTCTGTTCACTTTGCTCATGGTGTTCTTCATAGTGTCGAGTGAGATTTCTTTCTTTTTTTTTTTTGTTTTTTTTTTTTGTTTTGTTTTTTCGAGACAGGGTTTCTCTGTGGCTTTGGAGGCTGCCCTGGAACTAGCTCTTGTAGACCAGGCTGGTCGAACTCACAGAGATCCGCCTGCCTCTGCCTCCCGAGTGCTGGGATTAAAGGCGTGCACCACCACCGCCCGGCTTCAAGTGAGATTTCTTAGTTGATATTAACCAAATTCGCCGCTCTGGTTTCGCCTGTGTTTTATGTCTCCTTGTCTGGAAAGCCCTTCTCTCCTCTGGCTTACAGAGACATTCATCTGTATTTTCCTCTAATGAACTTTTACCTTTCACATTAAGTATCTACCACCACCACCACCCCCCTTTTTTTTTTTTAAAGGTATAAGTTATTTTCATTCTTCTGAGTTTTTATTATCAAATGTGGTCTTTACAGTAAATTAGGATCAGTGAGAAATATGCAGGTGCTTACTCTTGCCAGTAAACCTTCTCCCTTTCAAGGGATAGTGATGGAATGGGTGAGACGGCTCATTCATTTAAGTACTTGCCACACAAGCACATAAAAGCTGGGCACAGCTGTAGAATCGCGTGATCCAGCACTAAGGAGCAGAGACAAGTGACTCTCGTGCTCACAGGCCAGACAGCTTAGTTGAGTTAGTGAACTTCTGGTTCAGTGAGAGAACCCCCACCCCCCACCCCCCCACCCCCGTCAAAAAAATAAATAAGGCAGATAAACAATGAATGAAGACACCCAGCAGCCATTTCAGTCCTCCACATCCACACGCACACACATGTATGCTCACCTGTATACACACGTGCATATACCATGTACATACACAATAAGGGGCATATAAATTTTTAAATTGACATTTTGTTATTATACATAGCATTGAGTTATAGAAGGACATTTTTATACCAATATATAATGTACTTAAACTGTGTCCCTTACCTACCCTTTTGTCTTCCTCCTGACTCTCATTAGTCCCCTAGACAGGTTCACTTACCCTTTCGTGTCAGACATTCAGACATCTTATGTATCTATGTAAAATCTAGGGATTATATGCAGGCAGAAAACATGCAACATTTGTCTGACTTAATTCCTTAAAATGATAATCTCTGGTTGTATCCATTGTCCTCCAAATGGCATGATTTTGCTTTTCATTATGGCTGAATAAAGTCCCGTTTTCTTTGTTCTTTATTGATTGACAACCCAGTTAGTTCCATAACTTAGCTTTAGTAAATTGTGCTATAGTAAACACAAACGTACAAGTGTCTCTGGCATGCTGACTTGGAATCCTTTGAGTAAATACCCAGCAGTGATCTCGCTAAGGCGTATGATAGTCTAGTTTTAGTTTTCTACATGATCTCCATATCAGTTTCCATAGTGAGCTCTAATGTGTAGTTATACCAGCAATGTGTAAAAATTACCTTTTCACTTCATCCTTGCCAGCATTTGTGATTTGTTTTCTTTTTCTTTTCTTTTTTTTTTTTTCAGGACAGGTATTTTTCAAGGCTGTATAACAGCCTTGGCTGTCCTGGAATTTGCTCTGTAGATCAGGCTGACCTTGAACTCAGAGATCCAACTGCCTCCCAAGTGCTGGGATTAAAGGCGTGCACCACCCACCCAACAGAATTATTTTTTGTTTGTAGTCTTTTGCCTGCCTGTATGTCTATGTACTACTTGTATATCTGGTGCCTGTGGAGGTCAAAAGATGCTGGATCCCCAGGGACTGGAATTACAGAGAGTTGTGAGCTGCCATGTAGGTACTGGGAATTGAACCTGGGTCCTCTGGAAAAGCAATCAGTGTTCTTAACGATGAG
Organism: Cricetulus griseus; assembly: GCF_003668045.3. NCBI lineage: Eukaryota > Metazoa > Chordata > Mammalia > Rodentia > Cricetidae > Cricetulus > Cricetulus griseus. The sequence goes on along the minus strand of NC_048599.1, from coordinate 46,672,777 downwards.
CCATCTATCTCTATGGCCCAGGTTTTTTTGTTTTCTTAATGGTAGACATCCTGACTTGGATGAAATGGAATCTCTTTTAATTTGCACTTCTCTGACAGCCAGGGATATTGAACATCATTCAGATGTCTATTGACCATTTGTATTTTGGAAAACTATTCACTTCAATGGCCTATTTATTGTTTCACTTTTTAGAGCTGTCTCTCACTACATCAGACTGGCCTGAAACTTGGCAGTCTTGTCTAAGTTTCTGGGAGTTGGATTACAGTGGTACACACTCTGCCTCGCTCACATTTATTAGGTCTTTGGTCTATCTAAAGACTCCTTTTGCACATGGGATTGGGGATCCATTTTTATTTTTCTTCAGTTTCCCAGAAGTGTTAAACCTTCCTTCCTTATTGGTTAGTGGTAACCACTGGTATGTCAGGCCCTTGTTACAGAATGCATGCATGCTTCCATATTTGAACTTTAGCCTGCTGGTCTGTTTCTGAATTTTAATGGCTTTATGGTATTTTTTTAGTGACTTGATATAATATGATTTAAATCTGGTGTGCCACATTCTCCCCCTTAATCTTCCTTTAAGGTTGGCTTTGTGATTAATAGACATGTCTTTTTTCCATGTGAGTTTATTAAGCTCTCCAAAAAAAAATGGACCTGAAACTAAAGTTTTGAAGTTCTGTCTTATAAACCTCTTATTTAGTTTTGCCGTTTCTAGATGTTTTATAGTTTATGGCCGTATAGAAATGATGTTGGTTTCTGTATACTCGTTGTGGTGGTTTGAATGAGATGTTTCCATAAGTGTCAGTATTTGAGTATTTGGTCCCTATTTGGGAAGGATTAGGAGGTGTGGCCTTGCTGGAGAAGTATGTCACTGCAGGATGGGCTGTGCGGCTTCAAAAGACTCCTGCCATTTCAACATTTCAAATTAGTACATTCTCTCTCTCTTTCTCCCTCCCTCCCTCCCTCTCTCTCTCTCTCTCTCTCTCTCTCTCTCTCTCTCTCTCTCTCTCTCTCTCTCTCTCCCCTGCTTGTGGATAATATGGGAGTGCCCAACTGCTGCTGTAGTGCCATGCCTTCCTGCCTGCTGCCACGCTTACCATCCCACCCCTCCTCCATTATAGTGATAGCCGCCTCCCCCTCTGGAAGTGTTGACACCAAATAAACCCTTCTTTCTATAAGCCACCTTGGCCATAGTCTTTTATCACGGCAATAGAAAAGTATAACATGCATCCTATATACTGCAATCTTGTTAAATTCTGGTATTGGATGTTTGTTTGGTTGGTTTGGTTTGGTTTACTTTTTGTTTCTCAGTATAGCCCCTGGCTGTCCTAGAACACGCTCCATAGACCAGGCTGGCTTCAAACTCAGAGACCCACCTGCCTCTGCCTCCTGAGTGCTATAATTAAAGGCATGCAACACTCTGGTCTTACCCTAACCTTATCTACCTCTGCTGTGTTTTCATTTGTAATCCTGTTAATGGCAAATGCTGTCAGTTTGACCTCTTTCTTCATGGTTCCTGCACCTACTATTTCTTCATGGTTCTACTATTTTTACATGAGGCACTGGCAGCGCCTTAAACAACGTAAGTTTGTTTTTTTTTTTCTTTCTTTCTTTTTTATCTGCTTCTGATCTTAAAAGGAAAGTATTCAAAGATCATTCATTATGTTTCCTGATTTTATTGTAATGTTTGTCAAGTTAAGGAAACTCCTGTTGCTATTGTTCTAGGAATGTTGTTCTTAATGGAAAACAGATGACATCACAACCAGCCATGAACTCAGAACCCTAATCTCCGTTCCCAGCAACCTAATGAGCAATATTTTGTAGGGCTATAGCTGGAACTTAGGCAAATGCTCTGCTGCTCGCTACATCCTCAACCCAGGAAGTATTCGCATGAGTGGCCTATTTGTAGAACAAAGGCTTTGAATTTAATATCCAAGCTTGCCTAAGTCTTGTGTAAGGTTTGAGTCCCTCTTTAGCAATGATGCTGTAAAGGAATTTCATGATTAAATGTTGCTTTTCTTGTTCTCAACTGATTGTGAATGATCCTGTCTTGATGTATTCTATAATTCTCCAACATTATCCAATATCAGCTTCAGTACCGGCAAGCCACATGTGCCCATGGCTATGATGTCCTGTTGTGTGTATAGGGACAGTTCCAAGGCTGATGTCTCCAGTTGGTGGTGTTCCTTAGCCTCAGACACTTGAAGCTCTTGACCCACAGGTTGCGTAACAACAGTGTAGCCGAAAACAAACCCTTTGTCCACCTCCTTCCATGTTCTGCCCATGTGACTGCCTAGTCCCAAAGCTGCGGTCCCAGTCTCCTGCCGTTTATATCCTACACTGTGCTCCCCCCAGAGACTGCCACGGAATCACACGGCTCTCCTTCCACCTCAGCTCCCTTAGTGCAGTGGCCTAAGGCTTAGCTTCCCTGCTCTGTTCACATGTACAAGCCCAGACATGCATGCATGCGCACACAGTCCCTGCTTCACTAATGGTCCTTCTGAAAAAGAATCCAAACTCTTCAGTGGCTCATGATGCCTCCAGACCCAGGCCAGGCCTTTCACAGCCTTATCATTAGGGCTGCCATAGAACCAGCCTCCAAAAGGGAGGAGCAGGTTGCAAAGACCCTGCCTTTTGTTATCTTTTTAAAACGGGTACTCTTGAGACTAAAAGAGACATAGTAATGTTAGACTGAGAATGTCGGATGTAATCTGTCTCTGCTCATTTTGCATGGGTGGCCCTGTCACCTGACCTCTGCCTGCCTTTCCACTGTACACTACAGCCCCAGGCTCGGGTGTCCTGAGCTCTGCCAGTGCCCCTTTGACCCCACCCACCTCCACCCTAGCTGCTCCCCCTTCTACACTACCTTCTACTCCAGTTCCTCTCCTCTGTGCCCTGTTGCTGTGTGCTGTCATTTCCCACTCCTGTGTCTGTCCAGATCCCAGAACTGTAACTTTTTTTTTTCTTTTCACTGCAGTAGAAGGATACTAGGGCATGTTCAGGCAAATGCCCTTCCACTGAGCCACACCCCTAGCTGGCACCCATGCCACCTTAAAGAAGCACATGCAAAGCCCAACTCAGCATGATTCCCGGCAGCCTTCTCTGGCTCCCACCCTATCTGTATCAAATAACACTATCTTCAGCCAGCCTGAGCCTACCACCGTGGCTGGCATATGAAATAAATGTTTGCCTAGTTCAGTGAAATCGTCAACTAGCCATTTGTAGGCAAGGATGTTTTATAAATTTTTAAATGCAATTATCCTTCGATGTCCATTGCAAATATTTAGTCCTAGTTGCTTGTTAGTTACATTTCAGTAATGATGTCTTTGTAGTCATCCTTCAGCATTTACTGTGCATGTTTACTGATAAGGCACTGTGTCTGGGGACATTGCTATAAACAGACCCAAGACTGCCCTGGAGGAACCTCCCCCCTGGAGCAGAATGTAAGCAATATGTTCACAATAACTAACATGTCAAGTATATTACTTACTCTGGAAAGAAATGAAGCAGGAAAAGCAGACAGGAGAAGGAGCACTATACCACATATTAAGGGCCCCCGTGCCGTTTGAGAGCAATGTGAGGAGCTGGAGGAGGAGCTCTCTAGGCCAAGGAAGCAGCAAGTGCAAAGGCCCATTTTGGGAGTTTATGAAGAATGTTTGCTTCCTACCAAAGGTAGCTAGTCAAGATTCTGCAAATCACCCCCACACACCTTGTAAAACATTTTTACAGATCTTTTCATCTCCCCCACCTGGTAAGGACTTTGTTTACACAAAGCCCCAGTCTCCTAAGAATCAACGCCACATTCTCAGACCTTGATGGCATCTGACAGCTAACCTTTCTTCCTTTCTGTCATTAACTTTGTGCTGATTCTTTTCAAACTAGCCTGTCAGGGGGCTGGAGAGATGGCTCAGCAGTTGAGAGCACTGGCTGTTCTTCTACTGGAACACAATGGAAATTCAGTGTGAGGAATGAGATAGAAAACCACAAGGAGAGCTTGAAACCACATGAGGTCCTCAGGTAGATACGATCTGAAAAGCTAGCAGCTGGAAATTTCCACGATTGATGAAAGACATGAACATCCAAGGAGCTAGCAGCTCACAACTGTAACTTCAGTTCCAGGGTACCGAACACCCTCATACAGTTATACATGCAAGCAAAACACCAGTGCACATAAATAAAAATATTAAAAAAAAAAACTAGATTGTCCAGAAAGACTGTGAGATAGGACCCCAGCCAGTGAGGAAAAGATATAATCACCACCTGCCCTAGAATAAAAACCAAGCCAACTTCTTGCTGTCATGTGCTTGCTGTGGCTCCATTTGGTTCTGGCACACCCGTTGTTTCAAAAAGAAGTTGCTTTGCCATGCTACTTTTACTTTATGCATATGTTTCTTTGTGTATCCGAGGGTATTCTTTGTTTCTAACAGGTTTAAGTAGGCTGGAGGGGAAAGAGAGTGAAGCCAAGTCCTGTGATTTCCCAGCCAACGTGGCTAGGACTTTGTATTTTAACCTGGATATAGAAGAATGACCCTTGGGGGAAGCAGTACAATGTGACTGCATATTAAAAGGAAAACACAAGATAGGAGCTGGGGCAGGCGCAGAGATGGACAAGAAGGCTGGATGGACAGCTGTGGAAGGACTCGGATGAACAGGGATGGAGGCTAAGATAGTATTGAAAAATGAAAAATGTAAAAAGCTAAAGGGCTTAGGATTCATGGTAAAGGTAGAACAAAAAGAGTTGCTAACAAAGTTTCATGTGTTCTGTGACAAAGAGAAAATTCAAGAACTTATGGCTAGGCTTGGCTCAGCATCGTGAATGAAGAAGTGGTTTACTTTAGGCTGAGAGACTGATTGATTGATTGACTGATTGATTGAGGTTCTGGGGCTTGAACTAGCTAAAAAAGTTCTCTCTCCTTTCCCAGCCCTTACACTGAACTGTGAATTGTCCTGCCTTGGCCTCCCATTGGCTGGGATTATAAAATTTACCACCAAATCCAGCATAGACTGAGATGGAAAATGAGGGGACAGTCCTGAGTTAGACTCGCTGAAGCGTGAGCAGCATGGAAGCCAAGGACTGGGCCATGAAAAAATGGGGTAGGCCAGGGAGCAGACCTGAAAGGCAGGGCACTGGAGGTGTGGGAGTGTGTCCTGCCTGCTGACCTCACAAGAAGAAACTTCCAGAAATAATTTAATTGAAAACTAATTGTCTAATATGTTCCGTGTGATGAGAGTGTCAGTGGTGGAAGTGTGACTCACCAGAGTGGGACTGTGGCCTTTAGGTTTTATGTCTTACTGGAGTTTCAGGATGTGTGGTTTGGCCAAAGATTTGGCAATACATTTTGGTAATCTCTTGTGTCGTCTGTCCATTCTTGGATCTCATCTTGCCATCCAGTGTGATAAATTAATCTGAAAGGTTATGTTGGATGAAGGTGCAGTCTGTGGAGGGTCATAAGTTGCTGATAATCAAGGCTATTTGACGTGTTTGTTGTTCTCCGAACTGTGCTAGCCCTTCTGTACCAAGACCAGGAGAAAACAAACCACTCATAAATATTAATACTAAGCTGGATGTAATGGTAGCTGTCTATGATCCCAGTTCTGAAGAGGCTGAGGCAGGAGGATTGCCACGAGTTCAAGGCAAACCCAGAGGCTTCAGAGTGAAACCCTATCTCAAAAAAAAAAAAAAAAAAAAAAAGCATTCATACTGAACTCAAACTTATTCCTACTCATCAGGTATGAGACTGCTGCACTTGTAAATGCAGCTAGATGTTTTCCCACTATCGGCAGCCCAGCCCACCTGTCTCTCTTGTCTATGGAGAGAATGAGGAATTCCCAAGCGAGCCTGCTAAATCCTAGATGTTTCCTGTCTCTAATAAACTTAGGTTGAGAATTCCTTCAAAGAGATTCTTGGCTTTAATATGCTCAGGGGGTATTAATTCCTTCACTGGACAGCTGTCTATTGTGTCCTGCTCTGTGCCAGGCGCTGCCATAGCCCAGAGAAAACAGCAACAGACGAGACACTCTTGGTTTGGTTTTTGAGGCATGAGCTATAAAGCCCAGACTTGTCTAGAACTCACAGTCCTGCTGTTTTCAGCCTCTTCCTCCCAAGTGCTGTGATTATAGGCTTGCACTGCCCCGCCCCCACCCCACACCCCACCTAGTTTTTGAGAGACTGATTCCTTACCTCCACAGATAGATGCCAAGGAAACACTGAGTCTGCTGTCTTCAGTGTCTTTGCTCCCACTTCAGCCACTCAGTCTTCCTCACCAGTCCCTGGCTCAGGCCTTCTGGGGTTAGGTTACTCAGGATGGGTGTACTCTCAGGCTCCTTTTTGAATTCTAGGGAATGCGGTCTACATATGTGGATAATGGTTCTCCTCACTGTAGAGACACACACACCCACAGGACCCAGAGTCCAAGATAGCAGCCTTCTGAGTACAGTTGCCAGACTTCCCACAAGATCATACCCGGTTCCAAATTCCACTGATCTCAAGAAGCTCAAAGCCAGGGCACACCCACCACGCACTGCTTTTCTCCCAGACCAGACGTAGTTCACCAACGGGGGACAATTCTTGTGTCCAGGGAATAGAGAGAGAGATTTGTCAAATTTGCCCTAAGAGAATGAGTTGTGTATCTTTGCTTTACAGTTACTTTTCCCCTAAATGCTGTCAAGGAAAAGCCCTGGGAGGGAGAGGTGGCTGATGCCATGACTGTCACCCATTTGTTCTGCAAAAAATGTCAAGTGGCTTCAGCCTGCGTGCTGGACAGTGTTGTGTTGTTGGAGTATACTGACGCCTTGTTCTTCATTTTGCAGATTAGCCATCATGGCAAACCTTAGCTACTGGCTGCTGGCACTCTTTGTGGCTACGTGGACTGATGTTGGCCTCTGCAAGAAGCGGCCAAAGCCTGGAGGGTGGAACACTGGTGGAAGCCGATACCCTGGGCAGGGCAGCCCTGGAGGCAACCGTTACCCACCTCAGGGTGGTGGCACCTGGGGGCAACCCCATGGTGGTGGATGGGGACAGCCCCATGGTGGTGGCTGGGGACAACCTCATGGTGGTGGTTGGGGTCAGCCCCATGGTGGTGGCTGGGGTCAAGGAGGTGGCACCCACAATCAGTGGAACAAGCCCAGTAAGCCAAAAACCAACATGAAGCATGTGGCAGGTGCGGCTGCGGCTGGGGCGGTGGTGGGGGGCCTTGGGGGCTACATGCTGGGGAGCGCCATGAGCAGGCCCATGCTCCATTTTGGCAATGACTGGGAGGACCGCTACTACCGTGAAAACATGAACCGCTACCCTAACCAAGTGTACTACCGGCCAGTGGACCAGTACAACAACCAGAACAACTTTGTGCACGACTGTGTCAATATCACGATCAAGCAGCATACAGTCACCACCACCACCAAGGGGGAGAACTTCACGGAGACCGACGTCAAGATGATGGAGCGCGTGGTGGAGCAGATGTGTGTCACCCAGTATCAGAAGGAGTCCCAGGCCTACTACGACGGAAGAAGATCCAGCGCGGTGCTCTTCTCCTCTCCTCCTGTGATCCTCCTCATTTCCTTCCTCATCTTCCTGATAGTGGGATGAGGGAAGCCTCCCTGCTTGTACTTCCTCGTTCTTGTGGTCTAGGCTGGGGGAGGGGTTATCCACCTGTAGCTCTTTTAATTGAGGTGGTGTCTCATTCTTGCTTCTCTCTTTGTCCCCCATAGGCTAATGCCCTTGGCACTGGTGGGCCCTGGGAAATGTATAGTAGACCAGATGCTATTCCATCCAGAGCCTTTTGATTGAGTCCATCATGGGCCAGAGCTAACAGCAGGCCAATACGAACATAACAGCACATAATCGCTGGCTAGTCGGGGCTTTGTTTTGGTCTAGTGAATAAATACTGGTGTAACCCTCTGACTTCCACACTGAGTACACAGTGACAGACACACACAACTGTTAAAATAGGCGAAGGATTCTACAGCCAAAGAAGTCACTGTTTGGGCATGGTCCCTAAGAAACAGCCTCCCATTTGGGATATTTAAAGCATCCATATGTGGCATTCCTCCTTTTCTAACATAAACTCTAGCTGAGCAAGGCAATGGGGGAAAAAAATGAAATTGCCCTACTAACATTGAAAGCAAACCTTTGTTCATTTCCTAGAAACTAGAATGATGTTTTAGCCTTGCTCGGATTGAACCAGGAGATTTTGACTCTGAGGAGTTCCAACACTGTAAAAGCATGGTACTCCTGCAAAGGGAGAAATGGTTAGGACACAAAGTCAAGGCGCTTGCATTTCTTCATTTCTGTCTCATAATTGTCAAAAGCCAGAATTAGGTCATACCATTATACTTGTATTTGAATAGGACAACAAGAGACAATCTAAAAATTCTCCTAGGTTGCAGATGAGAGAAATGGGCTCCATTCAAAGTGAACAGAAAGTGTGTTAGCATTGCTTAAGTAAGGCAAACTTTGTTCCTTAAGTTGCTGTGTATATCCCTGAGCAGACATAACCACTCTGCAATAGCATCGGCCTGTACTGCAGGTGTTCTGTGTAGAATATATAAAGCATAACTACAAGCTTAGACCTTATGTTCTGATGCATCCGAAGTACATAACACTGACCGTTTCGTCTGGTACCAAATGCTTACTGTGTGACCCTTAGGCTTTCAACGTGCACTTGGTTCCATATATGAATCCAAAGCGGACCCCTAGCTGGTCTTCAAAATCTGCATGTACTTCACATTTTCTATATTTGTAACTTTGCATGTACTTGTTTTGTCATATAAAAAGTTTATAAATGTTTGCTATCTGACATTAAATAAGAGCTATGATGAGCACCCCTGCAGGGTTTGTTCTCTGTTCCATGCTTCTGGCCCTTGTGTTTGTTGCCACCCAACCTGCTGGAGTAGGGAGGGGAATCCCACTCCAAGAGATCTGTGGCATTAAGGCAGCCATGATATTCATAGGCCATATAGGAGAGTTTTCCAGAAGCGACTCCACCATGCAGGAGAGAAGCCCAGAGACAAAAGACCTCAGCAAGTACCTTTAACTTGAGGTCAGGGAGGAGTCCCACAGAAGGCAGGGGGTGGTGGGGGACTTGTAGGTGTTGTTTCAGTGTTAATAGATAGTCAACAGCATCAGGCGGCACCTTTGACCAGAACAGGTCTTTTCACGCAGGGCACTCATTGTCTTGAGCAGGGTACATGTCTATTTGTAGAAGATGCTGAGGCCTCAGGGAACCCTGATGCTGACACCCGTCTCCTGCAGTAATCAGAGAGTCAATGTGGTACCTAAGATGAAAGGGTAACACCTTGAGACACCATCATTCACAAAATAAAAAACAACGCAAACTCTCAAGAGCACAACACAACTGAAAATGCACCTCAGAGTCAATCCTTAACAAAAGTTCTTACCACCATTTTCACCCCACCTTAGAAATAAACTTCATTGTCTACAATGGTAATTTCTCAGCTGGCCCACTAAAGGATAGGACCTGGCCAGAGTGAGCGGCTAGAATCACCACCTCGTCCTGCCTTTCACAAGCTCTGCATAAAGAATTTTTACCTAAAAAGCAGCTAACGCTGGGGAGACAGCTCAGTGGTTCCTGTGCAAACATGAGGGACGGGGTTCAATGCCCAGAACCCACATTAAAAAGCCAGGGTTGATGGCGTTCACTCTTAATGCAGCGCTGGGGAGGTGGGCTCCATGGCTAGCCAGCCTAGCCTACTGGGGGAGTTCCAGGTCAATGAGAGAACATGTCACAAAAATAAAATGGATGGCTCATAAAGAATGACACTCAATATTGACCCCAAGTCTCCACACACACTCAAACATACGAACACACCCTCATAGACAGATGAGAGATAGAGTTAAAAAAAAAAAATAGAACTTAATACCTTAAGTCTACCCATGTCTGTCCCCTATAGATAGTTCTAGAGAACTGCCGGATGCTGCCTTTATCTTCCCTCCACACCCTTCTCCTTTAAGGACTTCAAAGTCCTCTGGAGGGAAATAGGTATGTGTACTACTGTCTACTCCAGTAGGAGCTTTAATCCAGAACCCCAGCTTTTCCAGACCTCTAGCCCCTGACCTAAACATTCTGATTCATTTCCACTTAAGCCAGGTGACCTCTCTGGCCCCACAGAACTCTACCTGACAATGGGATTTGGCTACACTAACCTATTTCCATCCTTTGCCTTCACCTATGAGTCCTACCCGCATTCACCAGGGAAACTACAACCTGGGCCACATGTTTTGTTGGATGCTTCGACTCAGAGTGGGGCTTCTTGAACTTGAATATACATAGGAATCTGCCATCCCAACTCCTGGGCCTTAGAAAAAGTTCCTAGATGATGCTGTGCTGGACCCAAAGCACAAGGCCTTGTGAGTTCCCACACTGATAACTGAATCTGCAACCTTGGAAAGACTTGTTATACACAGTGTTAGGTCCCACCCATAGGGTAGCCTATTCCTGAGAACAGGGTGGGGTCTGGAAATTTACATTTCTAACAAATTCCCAGGTGATAAGATGTTGCTGATGCAGACATTATGCTGAGAATTCTACTGCCCTCTGGAAAATCAAGAAATGGAAGGTGGCCCAGCTCTGACATAGACACCAGAGACCAGATGTCTGCCTGGAAATACTCTTAAGAGAGAACTGGGCAAATGACAAAGGGAGTGTAAAAAAGGAATGAAGTCCCTCTGTGTGAACTCCGTGAAGTTCAGCCCCAGTCCTGAGGTCTGCCATTAGTGAGATGTTTAGCTAAATCAGGGTGGGAGCCGTCCCACCCATGAAGGCTTCTCACACATGTGCCTCAGTCACTCAAGGCTAGTTAAATGCAGGTCCTGAGACTGCAGGCCACGGCAGGCTCTGTAATTCCACAGTCTGTGGGGTCTGCAAGCTCCCAGATGATTTTCTTTGTTATTTTGTTTCTTTGTTTGGTGTGGGGTTGGTTTATGACAGGCTCTCATATAACCCTGCCTGGCCTCTAACTCAGGAAAATCTGCCTACTTCAGCATGCCCGGCAACCTTCTCTTACTTCCTAAGGAGTCTCTCCTAGTCCACAGACTGAGTGCCCTACCGTCAGTGGAGCTTGTAGCTTATTTCAGAGCTGATGTCATCAGCTGACTTCCCTGGTGAGCTCTCCTGAGACTCAGTCTTCTGCATTATAACTTAACCCCAAGACCACCCAGTCCCCTTAGACTTCAGAAGACTCACTTGCTCTGTGTAAGTTGCCCACAGATCCTGCAAGGGAACAGGGAAGGTGGCATTTGGGGCCATGTAGTTTCTCTAAGATGGATAGAAGTAGGCTTCAGGAGTTCAAGAGGCATATGTGAAATAAATTGTAATTTTCTTCAGAATTATGGCAGGAACATCAAGGGGTAGCTGCCTTAAAGCTAGCATCCAGCCAAAAGAGGCCTCTGCCCTTCATTCCATGAGCCCAGGACTGATTCTTCAAGCTGCTGCTTCTGGGTCTAACATTTCTTTAACACTTTGACAACTCATCAGACCCCAGAGGTCCATTGCTGTCCCACATGGCCCCAGGTCACCCTTCTTCTGAGACACTGGCTCCCCCCCCCAAAAAAAAAAATTCCTCAGATCCAGGTTGGAGTCCTGCAAGGGTCCCCTGCAGGCCTCTCCTCTGATCTCATTGTCTTTTTCCAAAACAATGCCCAGGTACCAAGGATGTTGGAAATCTCTGTCCAAAGTCCAGGTCTCTTATCTTCACCCCTTACATCAGCCTCTTATCTGTTTGTTCTCTCCTGGGTGGTTGACCATGTGAATATTTGACTCTGTGTCCTATAGATAGTTGAAATGTGGCTGAAAGGGACGAGGAGATTCAGAGACAACTTGGGTATATGAGCCTAGAGTGTCCATGTGTGTGAACTCCAGACCCTTACACGGGGTGCATTAAGGTAGAGAGAGGAGGGGTAGGCACAGGCTGGGGGCCTCCCTTTGAGTTCTTTCTCCTCAGGCCTGCCAATACCATAGGCAACCCTGTCCCAAAGTGTCCATGGGAAAGAAAGTGAAGGATTTTTACACTACTCTGACAAATGCCCCAATTCATGAAAAGAATTTTAAGTTTTCCCTTGGGATGAACTAGTTGCATTATGTTCACAGAAGGCACCTCTCATACCTAGAAATTGGCAGATTTTCACATTGGTAACTTCCAGCCAATTTAAACACCCTTGACAGTCACTCCTCCAGGGACTTTCTTGGTGACCCTCTAGAAGGTGGCCAGTGCTACAGAAATTTCTTACAGCATCCATGTTAGTTAGTTGTACTTTCCACCACTGCCATCAATACTTGATGACAGTTTAATGCAGGAAAAGTTCGCTTTGACCCACAGTTTCTGAAGTTTCAGTTCACGGTCACTTAGCACCATTGTTGAGGGTGTCCTGTGGCAAAGATTATGGTGGGAAAGATGTAGTGGAGCAGGCTGCTCAATTCATGGTCAGAAAGCAGAGAGAGACACAGACAGGAAGAAGGAGCCAGGAATGAGATAGCCCCTCCAAAGGCAACACAGGGACCCACCTTCTCCAAGGAAGCCCTACCTCCTAATAAACCATTCAGTGTGAACTTATTAAAGGGTTAACCCACGATAAGGTTGGTGTTGACTCAACTCAGTCATCTCTCAATGATTGCAGACACCAGACAGGGACCAATCCTCCAACGCACATGAGTCTTTTGTAGAATATAAACCATGACAGATTGTCAGGAGCCCATTGATCAGATGGCCAGAGTGTACTTGATCCCACTGGAGAATTTGATAGCACTGGATTCCGAACTCTGACCCTCAGACCAATTTGATTTTAACATTACAGTAGAGCACAATTTAGTTTTACAGTGCATATACAATGTACTCATGCAATAGAATGTTTCACAGCAACTAAAAACTATGCTTCAAAAAATACTCGTTACTTAAGGAACTCCACAAACTAAAAGAAAAAGTGAAGAGACAGCAGGGCCGAAGCTTTGGCTCCAAAGAGGGGTCCTGAGCATGGATATGGGAGAATTATGATAGTGTGAAGTAGGGTGGCAATGAACCTGGACCACAATGCACTGTTGAAGGTTGGATTTTCTCTGTCACTGGAGTCCACAAAGAAGCCACTGAAGAAGATATCCATGACAAAGTCACCAGATATGGGGAAATGAAAAGCATCCACCTTAACTTGGGTATACAGGATACTTGGATACACTCTAGCTGAGTATGAAACATACAAAAAGGCTCAGGTTGCCATGGAGGGACTCAATGGTCAAGATTTGATGGAACAGCCAGAAGAGCCAGTCAGTGTTGACTGGTGTTTTGTTCTGGGCCTACCAAAGGGCAAGAGGAGAGGTGGCCAAAGATGAAACAGGAGTCCAAACTGGAGATGTTGTTGATAGGTCCTCTGTTGCCCAGGTGGTCTCTCCATGTGTCCCTCTGGTTATGCTGCTATTTGAATAAATAGGACTAGAGTAGAACTTGTGTTTATATTTCTTACCCTATTTTCTTAGCATTGCTTTTGAGTTAAAAAAATAAATGTCCCATTTGTTTTCTACAAAAAAGAAACTATATATAATATAATATGCAGAATATAGTTTTTATACTTGTAAAATTATGTTTAACTCTTTAAATTTGTGTATTGTTATAAAAATCAAAGTACAAATATGTAAATATACATATATAGATGCTTATTACTTTTAGGAGACAAAGAGATGAAATACACAGGGAAAGTACTAGAAATGATATTATCAGTGGTGGTTACTGAAGGGACTCTGGCCAGCTCAAGTGTGGTGGGCATGGCTCTGGCAGGCCTTACCCTCCTCTCCCATTCTCTCTGCCTTGCTAAAATGCTGTTAGATTACATTCCTAAAGCTAGCCACCAAGGTCTATTCCCTTATTTGGCCACTTCCTCCTCATGAGACTGAATACCAATGATGCAACTATCAAAGTATTGAAGTTCAGCAATCAAAAGCTCTCTTTGGTTTACCTAATTAACATGTCCAATTAAAATTAAACTCCTCATTCTAACAGGGTATTTCCAACTTTACCTTTATAAACAGCCATTTTCCTATGAGCCATGTCTGTCTCCTCTCTATCCAGACAGAGGTAATCCTTTGTCCTCCAGGACAAATACCCCCACCACCTCTCCCTTGTTCCCTTCCCCCTCTCCTTATCCTCTATCTCCTGTCTTTGTCTCTTATTCCCTGTCCTCTGTCCCTCTGAGACAAATGCAGATGGAGTTTCTGTCCTGCCTGGTTCCACAACCTTTTAGCCCCAAAATAAACACACAGAGACTTATTTATACACTGTTTGGCCGATGGCTTAGGCTTCTTACAGGCTAGCTCTCTCTTAATTATTAACCCATTTCTATTAATCTAAGTATTTACATGTGGTCTTATCTTACTGGAGAAGACTACAGCATGTTACTCTTTCATCGGCTACATGGTGTCTCTCTGGTGGCTCCTCTCTGCATCCTCTCCCCAGAATCCTCTGGTCTGGTAGCCCCGCCCACACTTCCTGCCTGGCTACTGGCCAATCAGTGTTTTATTCATCAACCAATAAGAGAAACATATACACAGAAGGACATTCCCCCATCAGACAAATAAATTTCCTTTGTGCTGAGAACTTGGGGGTCCTGATCTGATACTGATCTTTCAGTTACTACTGGGTGGTAATTTTTATTTCTTTTTCATATTTCCAAAAAATATAGTATGAAGGCTAATTTTATCCATCAAAGGGTTCCCAGATTAAGTATTAATCTGAGAGTGTCTATGGGAGTGTTTGCAGGTGAAATAGCATTTGTGTCAATAGGCTATGTGAAGGAGAGTGTCCTCTCACTGTGTGTGGGTAGCACTCAATCCCTGGGGACCTGACTAACACAAAAAGATGGAAGGAAGAGAAATTTGCCCATTTTGCTTCCTACCGGCCTGCATCAGCTGGGTGTTTACCTCCTCTGCACTGGAGTTTACACCAGTGCTGCTGATTCTTGGGCCTTTGAACTAGAAACACACACAGGCTATTCTGGCTCTTCACCTAGAAGAGAGCAGATCATGGGACTTCTTAGCCTCCATCATTATATGAGCCAGTTCCTCATAATGAACCACACACACACATACACACACACACACACACACACACACACACACACACACACACACACGTATATATGTAATATACATGTGCTTTTCTACATATTGTAACACTTTGAGCTCTGTTTCTCCGGAGAGCTTGACTATTGTTTGTTTGTTTGTTTGTTTTGCTTTTTTACAGTGAACAGACATTGCTCCTATAGGGGGAAGATTAGTGATTATTACTTCTAATCCCCTCAAAGCACACACCATCCTGGCCCACAGCCTTCATGGGTCCTGTCTAGTCTCTGTACTTTGCTCTTTTTTTTTTTTAAAGATTTTATTTACTTATTATGTATACAACATTCTGCTTCCATGTATATCTGCACACCAGAAGAGGGCACCAGATCTCATAACAGATGGTTGTGAGCCACCATGTGGTTGCTGGGAATTGAACTCAGGACCTCTGGAAGAGCAGGCAGTGCTCTTAACCTCTGAGCCATCTCTCCAGCCCAAAACAATCTTGATTGCTCCGCTCTCCTCTCTCTCTCTCTCTCTCTCTCTCTCTCTCTCTCTCTCTCTCTCTCTGTTTTTTCGAGACAGGGTTTCTCTGTGTAGCTTTGGAGCCTATCCTGGCACTCGCTCTGGAGACCAGGCTGGCCTCGAACTCACAGAGATCCGCCTGCCTCTGCCTCCCAAGTGCTGGGATTAAAGGTGTGTGCCACAAACGCCCAGTTGTACTTTGTTCTTGTTAGATATGGCCTTATCAGGTCCTCACAATGGTCTCCAATTTAAAAAGCTGACATCCAGAGACACCCTTCTGTCACTTGCCCAAGGGCACACCATTAGTTGTCCCAGAAGTGTTCTATGGAAACCCTTTGTCATTAGTGCTCAGGAATCTGGTACAGAGATCACCTTGTGCCTGCAAAAGGCTTCCCTCTGTGCATGTCTGTGTCACAGTCACTTCTCCTTATAAGGACTTGGGCTGTGTTTGGATTATGGCTCACACAAATGACCTCATCCTAACTACAAAATCTCCCCTTTACAAGCCTGATCTCCAAATACAGTTGCATTCTGAGGCACTAGGTTAGAACCTCTCCGTTCTGTGAGGACACAATTCAGTTGACACCATCTCTTTGTAAGCATCCTAGTAGTGTGCCTGTCATTCTGTACAAAGTCCTAAGACATCCTCAAAATTGTGTGGGCTTTCTGGGCTCTCCCCAAGGTCTCTACTGCTATCTGGTATAGTCTGTACCCTTGCACAGATGGACATCACTGCTCAGGATCACTTTAGGATCGCCAAGGGTGCCACCTGCTTATGCCCACTGAAGAATAAACTGAAATGTTTCCATTCTGTATATAGCTCAACCACTGCACCACAATGTCTGCCACCAAGTGAAAAGTTTCATGCTCAACCAAATTTGTTTAGTTTTGCTGATGCCTGTGAAGACACAAAAACTCTAAGCCAGATAGTGTTCCTCCCACACAGATAATGTGGCCAACAGTCCTGGCATGAAGCTGGACTAATTGCAAGCTAACATTTAGCAGTGAATGTTGGCTGTAACTCAGTGGGAGTGTGGAAAACTGGCAAGGTCCTCTGCCTCCATGATGCAAAGCCCACCCTGTGGGCATGCCTACCACCCACTTCACCAACACCTTCACCATACCTTTGCCAGCACGACTCAGGCAAGGGATGTGTCCTTACATGCTAGAGCCATCCATTCGGCTTCATAATGAAGCTCACCTTTCCAAGGCCCCAACTTTAATGTAGAAGAAAAACCACTTGGAAGATTCCTAAGCCTCCAGGCCCTTTCTGCTGTGTGTCATCTGCCCTGGCCCATTGTGGACTCATGGACCAGAGAACTCAATGAAAGGGAAGACCACGAACATTGGTCTATTCCCACAATCCAATCTGAAGATGCTTTCTCTACACACCAGCTTACTACACTGAATAACGACCCCTTTAAGGGTTCATAACCGAAAACGGGGGTTATGAACAAAGTAGAAATAGTACAAGGTTCTTGAATGTGCATGGAACAAAAGTTCATTCAGAGTCAAGCTAAGATTTTCTGGGGGCGAGCTCTGGGCCATGAAGGAATAGATGCTGCGTGCTCTGGGGCTGTGGGGGTTGTTTCAGGCCCCAGGCAAGCCCAACGCTACCTTCTCTACTCATTCCTAGTGGCCCTCACAGAGACTGCTCCCACACCTCTCTTCCACCTGGTGGGAACTTGTTTTCCCTCCTGATTTCGTATTCTGTCCAGATGTTGCTTCTCTACCTCACAAGGAAACTATGCAGGTGGTGAGGGCGTGTCCT
This sequence comes from Cricetulus griseus, assembly GCF_003668045.3. Taxonomy (NCBI): domain Eukaryota; kingdom Metazoa; phylum Chordata; class Mammalia; order Rodentia; family Cricetidae; genus Cricetulus; species Cricetulus griseus. The sequence continues at coordinate 46,655,428 of NC_048599.1, read as the reverse complement.
TGTCACATGCTAAGATGTTTTGCAAGCCTGGCTGGGTTATGTGACTGCCAGGTATTGCAAGAGGAGGCTTCACGTGGGGCTCAGTTTCTCAGAAGCCCACGTTGCATTCCTCCTCACTCATCTTCACCTGCTCTCTCTCCCCTGGCTTTGCTGAAACTCTTAAGAATGAATGTGTCACCCTGTCCAACTTGGGTCTGGGATAATTTGGCCTTTCCTGCACTGACTTTCTTTCATGCCTGGTGCTCCTCTCCTATGTCCCCTCACTCCTGCTTGTCACTTCCATTGACTGTTGGTTAATATCCAAATGCAAAATCTGACATTTTTTTTTCTGGGGTAGTTAGAGTAAAATGAAGATTTAGCCAATCCTTTACATTGAGAATGTCAATTTTGGAAATGGGTGTCACGATAAGGCTATACCGGATGCCTCACCAGTGGCCAGAGTTCCACTCCTGAGTATTTGCACAACAGAAATGAAAACTATGTTTACCAAGAGATTTACAAAAGGATTTCCATAGCAATAGATTCATTCACAAAAGATGAACAGGCAAGTAAATTGTGTTCTGTTTATATAACCAAATACCAGCAATGAGAATCCAAAGATCATGTCCCTCAGATAACAATGCTGGTGGATCTCACACACATGATGTCAAAAGAAGCCAGTCATAAAGGAGAGACTACCATGTATTCCATCTGTATTCCATACAAAAGACAGGGGAGTCTAGCTTGATATTAGAAGTCAAGACATTGTGTACCACCAAACACCTGAGTGCTAGGAATAATCTATTGTATATATAGATAGAGGTATAGTGTTTGTTAAAAATGACTAAATTTTATATTTTTGTGTGTGTGTGTGTGTGTGTGTGCACTTTTCTGTATGTTATACTTTAATAGGAGCACTTGAAATACTGAGTTCCTAATTCCTATTTCTTGCTAGATCTGGTCCCAAGAAGTGACCTCCTTGGCATTTCCTGTCTGGCCTTGCAGCTTAGTAATTGCTTTCTCCACCAAAGCTAACCTGCATAGAGAGCTTTGATTTGAGACCAAGGGTTATCACAGATCCAATCTCTGGCACCAACCCCCCTATTCCCTGCCAATTGCTTTTGCAGTCCTAAATACTTCATTAGTGCTTCTGATAGGTCAACAGCGTGTTAACACATGCCTGTGCAGTCAAAGAAGCTATTGCAAACTTAGAATGCTTTATATTATTTCAGGGGAAGGGTGTATATGGAACTCTGCCCTCCCAAATGTATATGCCCAAAGCCTTCATCGTAGCAGCCATGAGGATAGAACCTGCGGCACTTCCTGCATGGATGTGGGAACCAACTGTCATTGTTAACTGTAGCCTCCCCCAGAAATGCCCAGAAGGCACAGCACAGCACTGCAGTGCCCCATGAGGGAGCAAAGGCAGACACTCTCCTCTAATGTGGTAACGGGAGTGGCTAAAGGCAGAGCTCAGGGCAAGCACCTGAGGACCTTCCTGAGAGTAAAGACCACCCAGGATGATGACAGTGGCCACCAGATCTCCAACATCACAAGTACCTATTACACAGTCCTGGTTCTCCTCAGCTCACCCTGCCCCTACCTTAAACCTCTCCAGCCCCTGAGCTTCACTTCCCCCTACATTCACTCTCCTATATCATTCAGCCATTTTGGCCACTTTGTTCTCTTGGCCTCTTTGTTCTCGCTCTCTTGGTTCTTCTCCCTTTCCTGGTCCACTTGCTTGGCTCCCTTTCTCTTTTCTTCCTCTCTGGCTCTCTCCCCAGCCGCCATGGCCTGGTCTATTCTGCTGGCCATGTTTAGTCTTCCAAATGTTTCTGGCTGTGCTCTCCCTCGTATCTACAATAAAAACCTTCTCTTCAGCCACACCTAGGAGCAGTCATGTCCTCATTTTATTCCACATAAACTGCAGATCAAGTTGTCAGCCCGTCGTCACTCAATAGGTCTGAGTCAAGAGAAGCTCAAGTTCAAGGCCAGTCTCGATCAATCATGCTTTCAAAATTATCAGAGACAATGAGAACTTTAAACTGGCGGAGGAGCATGGCATTGTCTGTCCCTCCTCCGATCTTCCAACCTTCAGCTGGGAATCTCCACCCTTTCCTGGTTTGCTCATTTCTAGACGGCCCAGAGGTCACCTGAAAACACAATACCCACTCTGGTCCTGCTGTCTAAGTCTCCAGTGTTTTCTCTACAACCAAAGTCTACCTCTCAAGCACCTGCTCCTTCCTGCATGAAGTGTGTAGCAGCCTTGAGTACTTCTTTCGGCATATCACAACGCCTCTAAGACAAAGTACCAGGGTCTTTATGCTTATAAACAACACAAGCTTATTTCTCATAGGTTGTAGGTGGGAATGTATTAGTCACTTTATTGTCACGATGACCAAATACCTGGCCCAGATAAGGGATAAGGATTTATTTTGCTCATCCATCATTAATTTATTGGCCCCTGTTGTGTGACTTTTCCTAAGGAGAGCTGAACAAATAGCTTTTCACCACCCAGAAGGCCACACTGACTAAAGAAAGTATTCCACTCAGGTCTAGCTCAGTGAACCAGTGAATTTACTGAGGTTGTTAGAGGAGTGTGAGTAACGGGATTAGCTACAAGAGTGTGGGTGACTAAGCAGCTGCATGACCCATATTGTGACTTGGGCCTTAAAATTCAATTGGAAAGCAGTTGGTTACACCCTAACAGCTGTGTCGCTGTTGTACCAATGAGCATATCTTGCCTGGCATGTATGTGACAATTGCAGACCTAAAGGCTATATAGCCAAGCAGGACGGTTCGTGACAATTTTCCCCCAGTAGCCCACATGGGATTTTCTGGCATTATCAAAGCCAGCCAGCTTGGAGGGAACTTCCAATTCAACCCTACCTTGATTTTCCCATATCCTGAATCCAAAGTGTGCAATGTCTTTCGCGATAGATATTTACCATCTAGCTGTGGCACGCAACCAACAGCATTGGAAATAGCTTTTGTAATTTATGAGACCTTGAGGGTCTCACCGGCCAACAATTCATAGGAATGTCCTTTCTCACTCACACAGTGTCGTCATTTAAACTCTTTAACTCCTTTTCCTGTTCTTCCAGACACTTTTAAAAATCTATAGTATTTAAGGTAGCCTCTCCTCTGTTGCTTAGATTGTTAGTTGGTGTCATCTTTGTAGCTCTCCAGACATTTCCCTAGTGCCTGATTTGCCTTTGAACTTATAATGTTTCCCTCTATTATATTATCTCTTATCTTGCTCTCTGCTGTTCTTCCCCCAATGCAACCTCCCTGTCCCATCATGTCTTCCTTACCTCTCCTCTTCTCCCCTTCTCATTCTCTTAGTTCCCTTTCCCCTCCCTCCATGCTCCCAATTTGCTTGGGAGATCTTGTCCCTTTCCCCTTCTCCAGGTGACCATGTATGTCTCTCTTACGGTCGTCCTTGTTTACCAGCCTCTCTGGCAGCCTGGGCTGCAGGCTGGCAATCCTTTACTCTATGTATAAAATCCACATATGAGTGAGTACATACAATACCTCGCTCAGAATGGTTTCTTCTAATTCTGTCCATTTGCCTGCAGATTTCAAGATTCCATTGCTTTTTTTCCACTGAGTAGTACTCCTGATAATGAGATTGATGACTAATTCATATGCCATCATATAGCCTTCATCCAGCAGCTGGTGGAAGTAAAAGCAGACACCCACAGCTAAACTTTGAATTGAACTGAAATCCAGTTGCAGAGGAGGACTAATGAGCAAAGGGGTCCAACAAGGCTGGTGAAACCCACAGAAACAGCTGACCTGACAAGGAAGAACTCTTGGTCCCCAGACTGATAGGTGGGAAACCAGCATGGGACTGATCCAGACCCCCTGAATGTGGGTGTCAGTGAGGAACCCTTGGAAATCTATGTGGCCTCTTGTGGTGGATCAGTACTTATCGCTACTATAGGAATGGTCTTTAGGAGCCCATCCCACATGGAGGGATACTCCCTGAGCCTAGACACAAGGGGGTTGGCCTAGGCCCTATCCCAAAGAATATGACAGACTTTGAAGACCCCCCCCATGGAAGGCCTCACCTTCCCTGGGGAGCAGAAAGGGTATGGGATAGGTAGGGTGTTAGTTGGGGGGCCAGGGGAGGAGGAGTGGAAGAGGGACCTGGGATTGACATGTAAAATAATTTTCTTTCTAATTAAAAAAAGGAAAAATAAATAAATATACTATTTTTTTAAAAAATCTATAGTATTTCCAGTTGTGATGGCATGCCTTTAATCCCAGCACTCAGGAGGCAGGCCAACCTGGTCTACATAGTGAGTTCCAGGCCAGCCAGACCTTATCTCAAAAAACAAAAAACAACAACAAAAAAAATTAAAAAGAAAAAAGTCTGTAAGACACAAAACATTTCTCATTATACAGTGAAATCTGCTTGTAGGGGATGGTCAAGATCTCTAAGGCCACCATCCATCCATCCTTAGCTAAGGGGGTGCTAAGAAAGAAATGCTAAAAAGGTCCAATACAACATGATCTCACCATGTCTGTCAGTTGCTTTGTCTAAAGGACAGTCTTGGGTACAGCAGCACGGATGGAAGCCAGTACCTTTTCTAGCTCTCCATATCAGCCACCTTCCATGAGCCACCTGACTGTGATCCTGCTGCTGTCTGTCTGTCTCCTCACTGTTGGTGGTCTCTGCAGAGCTCAGCCCACCTCTGGTCCAAGGTTTTCACTCTAGCTACCATGCCTATCTCTGGAGTGAGATCCTTGGTTCTGACATGCTACAGGGCTGCACTAAAGTCTTTACTTTTCTTTTGGCCACATATGGTTATCAAAATCTGGGCAACTAGGCAATTGAACTTGGCAAACAGGGAGAAACACACACTGCATGGTCAGGGAAGAGAACCACTCACCCAGCCCAGTCCTTTTCATCTGCATTGGTTTTTGTTATGCATTCTGTGAACTGCTTCTCGGACTTTAGAGCCTTCCAGATGCTTCCAGTACAGCATCTGACTCTGTTAATTTTCTCCCTAAAAACTCCAGCTTGGCACGATTCTCACTGCATTTGCCTCTGAGTGACCCTGAAAGACCCCCTTTCTGTTTTGTCCTTCTCTCATCCCCTCTTGAGTTCAGTTAATGAATCTATTTGCAAGCTGCCCTAAATCATTTGGGTTCACCAAGCCTCTCCTCCCTTATAATGATCACACTCCACCATGGGTCTCAGCAAAGCCACTTGAAGGCCCTTACCATTCAGACTCTCTGAACTTTCCTGTGCATCCAGCCCTAACCAGCTTGGTGAACCAGCACCCTCTCCTACCCAGTTCCCCAATAATGCTTGTCCTTCTTGTCTGTGAATCCCTGACATGTGGGGACCTCACTAGGCAATAATTAAGTATCCCTAGTTGCTCATAGGAGCCAGTTCATTGGGTCCTGGTTTCCCTTGTTTTGCTCCAGGTTATGTGGCCTTTCTCTCATGGACCATCATGTTAGCCCCTTTTCCTGTTTCCAGGGCACTCAGTGGGTCCCATTTACCCCTACATCCCTTGGCTTCACAGACCAGGGTGTGGTGCTTTCAGAGCTTGTTTAAAAGTCCTTCCAGAACAAGCAGTTCAGATGTTGAGCATTCCCTGATTACATAGTTCTTGGTACAGGGTCATTATTAAGGTTCCACCTAGATGCTGGACCATGGATATTCCCCTTCCTTTGTACGAAACGTCAGTCCCAAAGGGTATCTTTTATCATCTTTACCTCATTCTTTCCCTGCTTGTTATCCAACCCCTCCCACAGGCTCTAAGGTTTTGGATCCCGGGAAGGGCTCCTTAGCATAGAACTAACATGCATTGTCTTGCCATTGTACCCTGCTAGTTATAACAAACAGACAACCAGCGTCTCCATCTCCTCCTTCTACTTTCCTTGACAAATTGGAGAAGAGTGTGTAGGCACATCCCCATTGTAAACCGTTCCCCCTTACACAGGCAAGCTCTTTTCTGGAAAAAAAAACAAAAACAAAAACAACAACAAAAAACAGCTCAGACTTATTTACATGACTCATTACCCACAGCACAAGCCATGCAACTGGTGCTACCACCTGCTTTCAATCCCAGATGTGATGCTACAGGGATTTCAATATTCACTCTAGTTCACCAGACATTCACATCAAGGAAGCACACTGCTCCATACTATATAGAAGACGGCCACCCTAAGATTCCCCCAGGGATACCCATTCTCTGACAACTTAGCCTTGGTGGCATGTCCTATCACTCATCTCAAAGAGCATGTGACCACCATCACCTCAAGGAGGCACAACGTCTCATACCACATGGGTAAAGAGCCAGGGGGAACTGCCTGCTCCACAGTTGCTCCTTCTCATACAGGTTGGCCTTGGCTGCATATGTCAGCGCACAAAGCAGGACTATGCAACCACTGGTTCCCAGTGCAGGGGCCATGCAGTCACCCCTCACCAATCCAGAGTCATGTAGCCACCCCTCCCCAATGCAGGGCTATCTAGCCCCTCCGCCCCCCCCCCCAGTGCAAGGGCCATGCAGCTGTTCCTTCCCAATACAGGGCTGCCTGGCTCCAGCCCTGCTTCATGTGTCTGGCATGGGCAGATTGGGGAAATTTAGCATGGGCCGGGCCAAAGGTAGATTCCAAATGACTTCCAGTAGGACCAGAAAGAACACCCGGGAGACTGTGTCAGAGGACAGCTCATTTATTTGGAGGGAGCAAGGGACATTTATACCCTAGGAAGAATGGCTGGTTGGATTCATGTAGTGTATGTCATTGGCTGGGGCAAGAACATCAAGGGTGCTTCATTTGCATACTCGGGGTAACAGGAGCCAGGAGAAGGAATTTGTAAGGTCATATAGGAAGTCCAGCTCTTTTAAGTCCAGTCCTTATAAGGGCTTCTTATCTGACAGGGCAGTCCCTGTAGTCTTGGAGACGCATGAGCTTATCAGTTGCTGTGTGTGTATCTGGGCACATCTACACTTGGGGAAGTCTATTTGCTGGGGTCTGGCTGGATAAGACCAGGGAGTCGCCAAATTCCTGCCACACTCAGGATGAGAACACCTGAGTTTTAGACATGCTTCGACCCCTTTTGAGCTTCACACAGTCACTCCTCTACTCATCTCCGGCTCTGTCAGTCTCTGTTCATGTGCCAATTGTACTGTGTGACTTTTCCCCAGGTGGCACAAATGAAATCAACTCCGCTCAAGTCTAGCTCAGTGCACCAGAGAGTTTATTGCTGCTGCTTCCAGGAATGTGAGTAAGGAGCACACATGACTGACTGAAAGGAAGCTGCAGCACCACGAAGCCCATCCAGAGGCATCAGTGACAAGGTGACAATCAGGCAGCTGCATCCCTGGAGTTCCCTGCGTGATTAAAGCTGGTGGCTCCTCTGGTAACTTGTCCTTGGGGGTAGGAGGTTGGGAGGGGAGAGGTTGTGGATCCTTTAGGTTTCAGCTTTCTGAGACTTGTAAGTTTTTGTTTAGTTCCCGAGCCTGTTTGTTTGTTTTTTTGTTTGTTTGTTTGTTTGTTTTTCAGGACAGGGTTTCCTCTGTATAACTCTGGCTGTCTAGAACTCACTTTGTAGACCAGACTGGCCTAGAACTCACAGAGATCCACCTGCCTCTGCCTTCCAAGGGCTGAGATTAAAGGCATATGCCACCAAACCCTGCTTAGTTCCCAAGTCTTAACCAGCTTCCCTCTCTCTTCCTGGGAGGGGAAGCTTCAGTTTGAGGAACCTGCTAAACCACAGCTCCATTCTCTGGTGCTAGAGTCATCACCTCACTGTAGACAGGAAAAGAGAAGAGGGCCAAGCAGGAAGTGGCCAATGTAAGATGAAGCCATTCAGGACTTTTCTTCCAACCAAGCCTGCCTTTTATCATTCCACCTTCTGTGAGTCCGCCAAAGGCTGAATTCTGTCAAGAGGTCAGAGCCCTGGGGATCTGACCAGTATTGGAAATATTGTCACAGACACCCTAGAGGTAACTTCACCAACCCCATCAATTTGACAATCCAAAATTAACCACAACAAGGAAGTTCTAGGTGAAGGTGCCAGCAGGTAAGTGCCTGCTCCATGCTTCATGACGGCCATCTTTTGCTTGTTTCCCATGGCAGAAGCAATGAAGGGTTTCTCAGCCTCTCTACGAAGGCACTAATTCATTCATGGGGAGTCTTCCTTCATGGTCTCTTAAAGTCCCACCTCATCTTGGAGGCTAAGTTCTCTCTCTCTCTCTCTCTCTCTCTCTCTCTCTCTCTCTCTCTCTCTCCCTCCCTCCTTCCTTCCCTCCCTCTCTTCCTGGCCCCACTAACCCATTCTATTCTCTTCCTTAGCTCAAATGCAAGGAATGATCTTCTCGAACAGAAGCCTTTTGAAGTAGAGTTTATTTCACACTGGAGGTTGTATTTACTTTTAAGTCATCTTAACTCATCCAAGATCTAATCAAATTGAAGAATTTACTGAATAAAGACCCATTGGTGCATATAGTTTCCCCCTTTCCCCATTACTTCTTTTCAACACACTTAAATTTCTGATATTTGTACATTCACAAGATATGTGCCATAAACCCCAGGGTCCCGGAACACCCACATGCCAAGGGTGGTCCATTAGACCCTGGTGGCCTTCCCATCGCTGACAGGGTGAGGAGACAATGCTCTTGGCCCTGGTCTCTCTGCCCAGAGGAGCCTCCCTCTTGCTCACGTCATTCCCATCCTTTAGGGCTGGAAGGGCTGGAAGGCCATCTGTAGGCAGGGCTGGCTGTGCAGGCTCCATGGCTGGCTCACACTTGTCCTATCTCATTGGCTGCTTCCAGAGTTCCTCCTTCTTCTCCAGCATATTCTGTCCTCCACACTTCTTGGTGCCTTTGAGAACAGCCCTTTGTTCACTATCAAGAGGAATCTGCAGTCTCTTCAGCTTGGACATTGCCTCCTACCATATTTGGTCAAAGCCCTGCTCAGAAAAGGAATAGAGAGCAGAGGGGCGGGCAGATGCGGGACAGTACACAGGATCAACATGGAGGGATGAAGCCCCAGACTGCATTGTCACCAGGCTAGTGGCCTTGGGCCCATCTGAGGCTATAGAACAGAGTTGCTAGACTGGAAGATTCTGGGTCCTTCTGCAGCAAACTCTAATTATGTCCTTACGCATGCATATAACAAACAAAATCTCAGTGATAATTGTCATTGGGTTGTAAAATATTAGAAGCGGTCTTTTGTTTTTGTTTCTCTGCATTTTGCAAATAATCTACACAAGAATTACAACTGGGGCAGCGCGTCATGTGTGTTCACATGCACAGAAAGTTTGTAAGTCCACAAAGAAATGAAAACATTTTTTAAAAGAGGAAATAAAACAATTTTTAAAAGTCAAACAAACAAAGGGTCGCGGTGGGGTAGGGAGGGTGAGCGCAGCTGGAAATCCTTAATCCAACATGAATTCGGCGGCAGGCTAAAAATCTTTGTACATTCTTCTGGCGCCATCTGCTGACTACTACAGGAAAGGCAGCTCAATTTAGTTTGCAGCGGAGCGGAGAACTGGAGATTTAGTGAACAGCAGTGGGATCACAATGAAGACTGCATTGTGTTTTACAGGCAACCTTACCTATCCTCACCTCCAGAACTCACTTTTAATTTTGCTTTTCCGTAGTGATCATAATAGGAACACGCCGGAAAGTCCCAGTGTTTAAGGCCTTGGGACAGTCAGCCGTACCAGAGAGCCTCCCGCCATAGGGTGCAGCCCCTCCTCCTCCTCCTCGATACCTGAGCGTCTGCGGTAGTGAAGGACCTCGAGGGGATACACTTTCAGTGCCATCATCTGTGCATGGTTGGTTTCTCCTCCATCTAGCTCAACCTCCCCAGTTCTCACAAGTCTGTAACCTACTGGCCTTGGGACTAACCTTGACCCTCAAGTATCCCTAGGGACCCCAAACGACCCAAAGTTCTGCGAAGTCCTCAAGTTTGTCTCTACACTCACTCAGTCCTGCTTTCCCACCTAACCAGGAGAAACCTAGCAACTCTTCCACCTTTGTGGGCTCCAGATAAAGGGCGTTGGGGGCAAGCAAATGCCAGTCCTTCTTAATTGCCCCTTCCCTTGGAGGCAGCCCGAAAGAGGCCCCTTGCCGCTGGAGGCTAGTCTAAAGGGGCAGGACAACAGATGTGTCCAGCAAGGCTTCCTTAAGCCCACATGCCTGCGGGCAATAAAAGCCACCCAAGCTGTAGTTCTGAATACTGTTCTCAGGTCTTTTTTAACTTCAAGATCTTCACGTGGTCTCATCAGTGAAGAGTAACAAGAAGCTTCTAGGATGGAGGAGTGACCCAGGAGCCCTTGATTGGTCCTGCCGCGGAGGGAAGGGCTGCCCTGTTTGGAGGGCGGTAGAGAGTCCCCCCACCCCCCACAGTGCCTATATAGCTGAGTGGTGGCCTGGGGAAAGTGTTCCGGAGAAGTGCAGGCTCCAGGCTCCAGAGGTCACAGTAGCAGAGAACCGAGGTATGTAGCAGGGGTTTCCCAGACCAAGCAGTGATTTGTGACTTCCCTTCCTGCCACTGGGTCCCAGGCAGGGAAGTTATGGGCACCTAACCCCTGCATTCCTATGCTCCGATGCTATTGGCAAATGCTACTTCAGGGCTAACTGGCGGGAATATCGTTTCTGCTTTTAAGCCCTTATCTGTGAACACTAAGTTCTTTCTCAAGAAATCTGTGCTTTCATTTTGTAAAAAATATTTACTCACTCGTAGATATGATATTACTCTGATTTAAGATTTCTCCTACCATGATATGATCTGATAACATGGGGGCACGACCCCTATTTGGGAGACCAATGCATATTTACTTCATTCTTGGACCTCTTTGAGGGAAAGTTGGTTTGAGTTCATTGTGACTGATGTGGGAGGTGCCAGGGGCTGGGTCCTTTACCCACCCAAGGGCCGAGACAGGCAGTGCCCAGAGGATGGGGCAGTGAGGTCTTTCTGAATCCCCCAGAAGTGACTGGATGCTCTTAGGCTGGGATAGGCTTGGGTCTTGTTTTGTTTTGTTTTTGTTTGTTTGTAAAATAAGCACCAGTGTTACCCCAGAGTCAAACGCTGTAACAGGAACATCAAGCCTGTCTAGCGATGCTGCACAGAGCAGTGGAGGCATGCTGCTATGGCACTCCAGGGACCCACAGTAAATCTTCATCTAGGTGACAGCCCTGACCCACTATTATAGGAATCTCTCTATGTTCCTGGTCAACACAGCCTAGGAGGGACCTGGTGCTGAGACACTCTGGTGTTGGACTTTAGGGTGGATTTCCACAGTAGTTAGCTTCAGGAGCAAGATGTCACAGCTGATACAACTAGTGATGATGAGATTGGGGGAAAGTCCCTGAGATCAGCAGCTCTTGGGACCCTGGGATAATCCTGGCAGTCTCCCAAGTCTTGCTAACATCCCTTTCCTCTAATGCAGTGGTTCTTAAACTTCCTAATGCTGTGACCCTTCAATACAATCCCTCAAGTTATGGTGACCCCCAACCATAAAATGATTTTGTTGTGACTTCATAACTATAATGTTGCTACTGTTATGAAATGTAATGTAAATAAATGATATGCAGTGTATATGATATGTGACCCCAGAGGGTTGAGAACCGCTGCTCTAACGTCTCTTGAAATCCTTCAACGGCCCTGATTTCTGTTGGCTTAGGAGCCATCATGCTCCCAGCAACACAAAACATTAGCAGCACCTACCCCTGACTTCCTCACAGGCAGTGGGACAGTTAATGGTATGTGCGCTCAGAATCAATGTTGAATTCAAGTTGTCCACCTACTACAGTGCAGCTCAGGGCAAATTACTTGATATCTCTGAAACCCAGAACAACTTCTTATAAAAATCCAATAAAAGTACTTTTTCCTTGTGAGAATGAGATCGTATCACAGAAAGCATTGATGTAGTAGCTGACATTTAATAAGTGTGTGGCTAGAATCTATTAGGATGAGCAGAGGGCACACATTGGACCCCTAGGTGAGATTGGGAAATCTACCAACATTTTGATGGTGATGTAGGAGCCCGGGACTCCTGGCTGCAAGCCCATCCTCCCTTTCCCCCCCAGCACGGCCTCTCCTCTCACTGATCCCTTAAGAATCGGCAGCCAGTTTCCTAGAGTGAAAATCGGACTGTGTCTGGAACAGTGCCGACTTGGGGCGATAGGAAGACCCAAAGTACAGCCTAGATCAGGCCCTTTGGTTCCAACTCTTACCTCCCAGGGAGTGTTCACCTGAAAGACCTGGGCAACACAAGGGAAAGCTGCCTTCATTGTGCGTCTGTTTTCCTCTGCCTGCTCACCAGCTTTCTAATGGCTGCTTGCAGCTTCTATCTGTCCCAAACAGCAGAGAGCAAAGTGGAGTATTCCCCGGGCAAAACAAAGAAAGCTGGTGTGAAGTTGGCCCTAGGACTGTGTGTGAGAGAGACACCATTATGAACTGAGGCTTCCTTTAAAATCTGTCACCTCGTGGAGGGTGGGATGGGAGTTCAAGGACCGTGGGAGGGTAACAACCCAGTGTTTCCCTTGCAGATTCTCACGCCATGAAGAACCGTCTGGGCACATGGCGACTGGCCATCCTCTGTATGCTGCTTGCCAGCCACCTTTCCACAATCAAGGCGAGGGGCATAAAGCACAGGTTCAAGTGGAACCGGAAGGCCCTACCCGGCAGCGGCCAAATCACCGAAGCCCGTGTGGCTGAGAATCGCCCAGGAGCTTTCATCAAACAAGGCCGAAAGCTGAACATCGACTTCGGAGCAGAGGGCAACAAGTACTACGCCGCCAACTACTGGCAGTTCCCGGATGGGATCTACTACGAAGGCTGCTCAGAGGCCAATGTGACCAAGGAGATGCTGGTGGCCAGCTGCATCAACGCCACCCAGGCGGCCAACCAGGCTGAGTTCTCCCGGGAGAAGCAGGATAGCAAGCTCCACCAGCGAGTCCTCTGGCGGCTGATCAAAGAGATCTGCTCCACCAAGTACTGCGAATTCTGGCTGGACGGGGGAGCTGCACAGCAGGTCACTGTGGACCAGCCAGCAATGGTCTGCCTGCTGGGTTTCATTTGGTTCATTGTAAAATAAGCAACAACAAGGCAACAACAAGCCACAGAAGTGAGCCGGCGGGCAAAGGTGGACAAAGGTACCCCTGTTCTTCCTCTCTAGCCCCCAGTGTCCTGAAGGTACCAAGGTGTGGCAATTCATGGCACTTCAAAAGTCCCTCCCAAGTACTCCCCTCCCCAGCATGTGTTTAATAAGGTTTTTCAGTGCCCCTATGCCCCACCCCGGTGGGACCCATCTTGTTCCCACTTTTGCAGCTACACTAGGTGATAGACCGGCCAAAGAACACGGAAACTGCTGTGCACTGCACCTGATTCCCCAGCTAGTAGAGGTAGCCAGGAAACTGAGGTTTACATCATTGAAGTCACCCTCCAGTACAGACAGGAAGCAGCAGAGCTGGGATTCCCCTGGTCTGTCTCCCCTTAAGCTTCCTGCTCCGTGTAGCCCAGAGCTGCTCAGGATCACTTCAGGACTCACAGGTGTAAGCCCAGGCCTGTGTATGGAGCAGAAGTCACACCCTGAAAAAAGTGGGTATCCCTGAGCAGTGGCTATGCATCTTGACACCTTTCAGTGAGACTAAAATATTACAAAAATGTTAAACTAAAACAGACACTCCACTAGACAGAGGTTCAGAAATCACGTTGTAGGGAAGTTTGCAACTCACTTCCCAGAGAGCAACTTGAGGGCAGGATGTCTTTGTGGTGTCTAGATACTCTTCCACAAGGACTGGTGTTTGCTACACTGGTCCCTGCAATGATCTGCAAAGTTAAGAAACCCCTTGTAAATGAGACGTTTGCATCTTTGTTTTTATTCTTTGTTCTGTTTTTCTAGAATGGAATCTCTATATACAGTCCTGGTTGGCCTCAGATTCACATTCTTCTAGCCTCTGCCTCCTGAATGCTGGGATTATAGGCATGCTACAAAGCCCAGATGTTCCCTGGTCCTGTATATGTGTTATTAGGTATCCTGTGAGCATCTTTAAATATGTTCCCTATGTACCAAGCTCTCCGCAATCACTACTGCTGTTTGTACCCACTTTGGTAAGGGTTAATCTCGGTGAATCAACTAATGCTCCAAAAATATAATTACTGGCCAAAAAGCCAAATTACTGGCTTTTTCTGAGAAACCAATAAAGAATCTGTCATCACCAGAACTGATATACTGTTCTACCACTTTCTGAACTTAAATATGTATTAGAATATGACTATTACTTAACTTTTTAAAAACCTAACATTTTAAGATCCTTCCACAGGCCCTCTTCCCCTTTCAGGGACCCCAGGAGTTGCTAGGCATTATCTGGGTGTATTATCTTTTAAAAGGAGCAGCATCTTCGGGGGTGGGGCTGGGGGGGGCACACGTGTACTGTCAAAGGGTTCATCTGCAGCATTTCAGAACATGGAGCTGATAACAGTACCTCGTGTGCTTCGTTCCCACTGCTATCAGTTCTTCTCAAGGACACCTCTGGGAGGCTTCACATGGTAAGGGACATGAGGCGGG